>NC_136060.1:388807897-390257897 GCF_964261635.1 Lissotriton helveticus | reverse complement strand
ATGATCTTAAGATATCATTTGAAAGATCACATTAAGGTACTTGTAGGTACATATAAATCAAGTTCTTATCATACATAAGTTCTACTGAACTTAGCAGTTGTAGGTGGTAAGGGCCTAGCACACCATGACTACAACTCCTAGAGAGGTTCTAGTAGGAAAACATTTAGTGTAGGTAGGTGCACACACCACACCTCAATAGAAAATGTCCTTGGATGCAGGGCTTAGTGGGCCTATGCCAGAAGCTGACCCTCCCAGGGCACCTTCTAAATATGACACATTCACTTTTCATGAATTGAGAAGCCTGTGTACAGCCAGAAGGCTGAGACAAGAAGAGAGTCCAACCTTTAACCACCTGGTAGATATTTTAGTGGAGTATGATGTAGACAAGGCATCCACCCCAGATCAAACAGGTAGTACAGAGGGGGGCCATCCCTCAACAGAAGATCCCACTGGTGAGAACCAAGGGGAGTCTGATGATGTGGATGCTAACGAGGTAGAAATCAGGGAACTGAACCAGGTTAACCTAGGACTATTTGGGACTGAGGAGGAAGAATCCAATCCAGACCCCCAAGTAGGCCTAACCCTGAGCACAGAAGAGGAAGGTCACTCTCCAGTGAGTCCAACCACTCTGATGACTCAGTAGGGTCCCATGCCTCAGCTCTAGGGAGAATGACTTTCCCTCAGAGAAGAGAGCATAAGGCTAGGATGAGGGAATCCAAGCTTAGAATCAGGAGGCAAGAAGTTGCCCTTGCAAAAGAGACCCTGGCTCTTGAGAGAGAGAGAAAATTGTTTGGGCTAGAGCCCACTGGTGGCAGCACAGTATCTAGAGATAGGGAAAGGTCCCATGACCATAGAAACCTGAACAAGATTGTCCCTCCCTACCAGGTTGGGGATGACATCCACAAATGGATAACTGCTTTGGAGAGGGCTTGCAAAGCACAGCAGGTACGCCAAAGTCAGTGGGCAGCAATCTTGTGGCTCTCCTTTTCAGATAAAGGCAGAGGCAAGCTCCTGACAGTTAATGAATAGGTTGCTAACAACTACTATGTCCTGAAGGGTGCTCTAATAGATGGGTTCGGCTTAACCACTGAGCAGTACAGGTTGCTGTTCAGAGATACCCAGAAGACACAGACTCAGGACTGGACTGACTTTGTAGATTGTGCTACTAAGGCTCTGGAAGGCTGGTTACTGGGTAGTAAGGTTAATGACTATACAGGATTGTATAATTTGATCATGAGAGAACAAATTCTTAACAACTGTCAGAACCAGTTATTGCATCAACACCTGATTGACTCTGATCTGACCTCTCCCCAAGAATTGGGAAAGAAGGCAGACAAATGGGTCAGAACCAGGGTGAAGCTTACCAAAACCGTCCCACCTTGCATTGCCAATACGACCTCCCCTCCACAACATGCTTCTTGCCCAATGTCCTTGGGAGTTAACTTTACTACAAACTCCCCTGTCTCTCCCTCACCATCCTCGTCCACTAATCCCCCTTACCCTCAGTCTACTATCACAGTTCTCTTGGGAATGAGCAGATTCCCCCTCTATCCGGCATCACCTAGACCCCCTCAACAACTAAGACCTATCCTCCCTTGTCCCCCCACTCAATTCCCTGACTCCACACCCCTCTGTTGCATGTTGATTAACTGCTGATCCACCTCCTGCCACGCAACGGAGATTGCAGAAACCAATCTCAGTGAAAACGTCGACATTGCATTCCTAACTGTAACTTGGCTCAACCCCCACTCCCCTCCTATCCTCGACTTGCTCATTCCCCGAGGATATTCCATCATTAAGAAAGATAGAATCGATCAAATAGGAGGTGGCCTTGCCCTAATCTTTAAAGATGAACTTAATCTCTCGCTAGTCCATCTCCAAGACCCTTCCACCTTTGAATACCTTTGCGCTGATCTCTCTATGCCTGGCTCTCCCACCATTCGTTTACATACTATTTACCACCCCCTGGCAATTGTATCTCCTTTACTGAGGAGATGTCTGGTCTTATTATTCAAGCATCGCTCTCCCACTCCAAGAATCTCTTTCTCGGTGATTATAACATCCACTGGAATAAAAACGAAGACCCTGCTGTCATCCTATTTAAAGACACCATGGACATCACTGACCTGACCCAACTCTGCCAATCCCCGACTCACAACAAAGGTGCCATCCTTGATGCTATTATGACTAGCAAAGATCTGGCCTCTCTCTCAAAGATCCTTCCCGTAGACTGGTCGGATCACCACCTTATCCTATTCACCCTGTATAGCTCCACTACTCGCCCCACGCCTATCGGCAGTTTACCTATGAAACTTACTCGTAATCTTCACCTTATTCCACCTGGCGATTTGGAATCATCAATCAAAACTCGCTTACTTCTCCCCCCTCTCTCTCCCAGCACCAATGACCTTACTGAACATTACAATAATTCTATCCTTGAAGCCCTCGACCAAATTGCCCCAACCAAACTCAAACAACAAAAAAACATCCCTCCCAAATCCTGGTTCAATTCCAACCTTAATAATGAAAGACGGGCCCTCAGGCAGTCAGAACGTGCCTGGAGGAATCATCCCACCTCTGATAATTTGGTTCTCCTTAGAAACGCCAGAGCCAAATACAACAAGCATTTACAATGCAATAGGTCTCTCAGCATTAAAGTTTGAGTTATTGGCATTGTGTATGACAATGCGTTGCATCAATTTTTTTTCAAACTTTGAATTGGTGTATAAATGAACACCTGGGCTAGGTGGTGCATAGCATGGCGAGAAGGGACAATATGATGTTACGTGGTGTCCTAATATAGAGTGCATAAGTCCTAAATCCGCCTTGAGGCGCTAAGTGACAACAATATGTGGAGGAAAGGAATGACAAGTTTAAGCTATTGGCATTGTGATTGTCCATGCTTTTTATTTAAAATGTAAAAACCAATACATAAATAAAAGGCATTGTCATTTACAATGGCAACAGCTCAAACTTGCATAAATGCGAGATCTATTGCATTGGAAATGCTTGTTTCGAGTTAGGTGAGCTGCGTGTCTCATTAAGCGCGGCAGCAATTATTAAGCATGTAAATAAAAAAAATTAAAAACAACGACCCCTTCTGCTTTCTTAACATATTTCCAACATTGGGCAATGGGAACCACTTTTGTGGCTACGGCCTGCCTCCTTGACATCTGTCCATCCGGCAAAAATGTCACTCGTGTGCTGAAAGACGCTGTTCAGATCTTCTGCGAGAGTGCGCAGGCATTTTCGTGTACTTTTGTGCAGCAAAAAAAAGTCAGTATAAACTGACTTTTTAGTGGGTATTTACACGAAATGAATTTAAAAAATGGGGGAAATCCTAAGGTGTCAATACCATCACGTTTTCAACATCTGATTATCACAACTGCATGTACGCCACTCGTACTGCAAACTTAGTAATCTCCTGCCATAGAAGAATTTTGAGGCCTGAGGTGGTAGTGATAACCTGTAAGGTAGCAGCTGTGATAGATCCTAAACAAAGGTGGATCTTGAGCTGTGCCTAGCAAAACAAGCAGCATTCACATTACAAAGACCACCAAAAGCATACCCAGAGAAATATACCTTGGATTCCAATGGCAAACTCATACTATCTATTCCTGGGATAGGAGGGACACACCTTCCATAGAAAGGCGTATGTGAAACTTTTACTGAGCCTGCTCATGAGGACATTCTTCAGCTGATTTAGGAACAACTGCCACATTGACCTTTTCATAGCAGCGATAGAGGTTGTCATTAAAGACAAGTATATCAGGAAATATGTACTTCTTTGAGCCCGTTTACAAGTGGCCCATTAAACTGCCATGCCTGCACAAACACCTGTTTACCCGGGACTGCAATTATTAATGGTGCTGTCTTTATTGCATACGGTAACTACCAAGTGTGATACGGATTACATCCCTTCGTTACATTTCGGCAGATCAGACCAGTTAGAATACAAGGTTTGTGCAGAAAATGCCCCCGGAATCCCGCCGCGGCCGCACCGGAAGTCAGGCAATGTCGCATGTGACGGGGGCGGGGCCGCGTCCGGAGCGGAAGAGGAGGCAGGCGGAGTCAATGCATCTCGCGGCCCGGGGCTCCTGTGAGCGGTGGAGAGCCCCGGGGCCGCCAGCAGGAGGTGAGCCCCGGGAAAGGAGCTGCAAGAGCCGCAGCGTAAACTCCGCGGAGGGGGCACGAGGCACATGCCCGGTGCCTGCCCCTGCCGCGTGCTGAGAGCGGAGTCCCACGAGATTGGCCCGGTAAGTTGAAAAGGGCTGGGGGGAGGTCTTGGTGCACTCGTGTGTGTCTGTGTGTATGCTCGTGTGTGTATGTATGTGTGCGACGGTGGCGGCGGCGGAGGGCCTCGGTGCACTTGTGTGTGTGTGCGCGCGTGTGTGTATGTGTACGGGGGGGTCTCTGTATGTATGTGCGTGCGTGCATGGGCGCTCGTGTGTGTGTCTGTGTGCATGCACATGCGTGTGTGGTGTTGCATGAAAGTCAATTGAGCGCTCGTACTTGTGCACGTGCCAGTTTGAAATCGCCTCCAAGGAGATGCGCGCGGCCAGGATTGTCTCCTGGAAAGCAAACACGGCGACCAAAGGTTCTCGGCGAGAACGCGCTTCCGCGCGCTAAGCCGAGACCTAAAAAGCACATCTTCAATGAAAAAGCCTCCTTCCTCCGTTCACAACTTGACCAGGCTAGAAACCCTCCCAGAGAACTCTTTAACATTGTTAAAAAACAAACTTCCTCTGGCCCTCCTAAATTATTAGCCACTGTCGAAAGATGCGAAGAAATCGCCAGCTTCTTTTCTAATAAAGTCAACACGATCGAACTATCCTTCTCTCCCCCCCTCTCTCACTCCAATCTCCCAACAGCCAACACCCCCTCCCGAACATTCCTACTACACTTTTGTCCTCTTTTGGCCCGTGTCGCGATCCCTCTCAACCCCTCCCTGCTCTCGCCCAGCATGACTCCACTCTTCTGGACCACCATGCTAAAAACAATGCTTCCTGTAGTAGTGTGGCTCAATGGTTAGAGTGGCAGACCCTGATGCAGAGGTCTAGCCCGGGACCAGGGTTCAATTCCCCGTCTCAGCGGGTCTTGGGCTCAAAAATTCCACGGACCTGACAATTCTCGCCTCGGTGCCTATTCCAATCATGGAGTCCCTCTCTGCAACTCTGGGCAATAGCTTGCTTAATCTCCACAACGGCCCCGACAATGCTAAGGATGCCTGGCCTCCACCTTGGGGGTGCCCAGAAGTGAATACCTCACAGGGAAAGCCAGGATGGGTTCCACAGCGGTATTCGTACAAGCGCCTTGAGACCCGTGCGGGTGAGTAGTGCGCTATACAAGTATCAATTTACATTTACTGGAGTGAATTTTGTCCAGTATCAGAATCCACTGTCATCAACATCATTTCTAAACTCAAACCATTCTCTCATACCAAAGATCCTCTTCCTGCCCAATTGGTTCAAGAACTTAAACACATAATTGCTCCCATATGGACCAATATCATCAACTCCTCTTTTGCCACTGGTTGTGTTCCTGCCTCCCTTCAGTTAGGTCAAATCTCCCCCATTCTCAAAAATACCACAGCTGACCCTAATGACCTTAACAATATGCGCCCTATCTCAAACCTTCCCTTCCTCTCAAAAGCCCTTGAAAAATGTGTCCTGTCCCAATTAGATAACCATATCGTCTCCTTCAATCTCCTTGACGTTTTTCAATCTGGTTTTAGAAAGGGATGCAGTACCGAAACTGCTATGCTCAATATTACAGATGACATTTATCGCTCTCTAGACAAAGGCGAATCCTCACTACTAATCCTCCTTGACCTCTCTGCTGCATTTGATACTGTCCACCATCCCACCCTTCTTAATACTCTCAAAGATCGCTTTGGTTTTGAGGGCACTGTACTCAAGTGGTTCTCATCGTTTCTTCAAAATAGATCCCAACAAATTAAGCTCAGTCACTGCCTCTCCAAACCTCAACCTGTCTCACTTGGTGTTCCACAAGGTTCTATCCTATCCCCAACCCTATTCATGGAACCACTCACCCTCATTCTCAAACAAGCTCAAATCAGTTACCACCTCTATGCTGACGAACTATACTACAAGATTAAGTCCGACAATGACATTCTTCACCTCAATGATACCCTGAATAAAGTCCAAGCCTGGTTCCATCTTAATCATCTCAAACTGATTCCTAAAAAATCTGGAACCATCCTTTTCACTCCCAAAAACAAATTCCCTTCCTATCCAACTCTGGATCAATTATATCAAAGCACTTAATTGCTCCCTCTTCACCTCTAATTCTGTCAAATCCCTAGGCATCAGCATCGATCAGAACCTTAATCTCATCCCCCACATTAAAAATGCAGCGAAAGGTGCTCTCTTCACCCTTCACCACCTCAAAAAAATTTAACCTTTTAATCCAGCTGATGACTTCAAAATCGTTGTCCTATCTCTTGTCCTTTCCAGAATTGACTATGGCAAAAACACCACACTTGCTGGCCCCCCTAAAGTCCACCTTGCACCGATTAAATATGTTCTCAACCTAGCTGCCAGACTTATCTCTGACTGTAAACGATTTGACCACATCTCTCCTGTCTTCAAAAATCTCAATTGGCTCCCAATAGAAGGAAGATCCACTTACAAGATTGCATGTATCAATCACAAAGCTCTTCACCAAAACACCCCCTCTTACCTTTTGGACAAATTACAAAAAGCAGGGTGCTCCAGGTCCATGAGGAGTACTAACTCTCTTGTCCTAATCCCTCCTAGACTCAAATGTAAAAAGACCCAATCTCGTGCATTCTCTGGTAATGCTCCTACGATTTGGAACTTTCTCCCCAAAGATCTTCGCTGCAAACCCTCCTACCCTCTCTTCAAAAAAAGCCTCAAAGTACTTCTTCTCAACAAATATTGGGGTACCTAATGTCACTGAATCTGCAACAACCATCTGCAACCAACATTTTTATCAGGTTGCTAGCAGACACTCGGAGAACTCGCTTCCACAGCAGTGAGATGGCACAAGGGAAAAAAAAGTTCCCTGTGTCCATCAGAACGCTTCATTTTTTAAAATTGGGTCGAGGGACTCTCACAAGAGTATCCAACTGTCCAGAATTACAAATATTTATTAACCTTAATTTCTCAAAAACGACTGAAACTGATTTATACCAAATCACAAAAAGCACAATCTGCGTACCAAGGTGTAAGCATGAATTGACTAATGAATAGACACAAGATTTCTTTGCCCTCCATAAACCTATCTAGATCTTTTCATCCTTCTCCTCTCCCAGCAAACTCCTACACCCAAATCTCCTACACTTGTGGGACACCCCCGCGCCGCACGGCCACCAGCTGCTGAGTGTGCCCCTCCGCTGTGCGCTGCCTCGCTGCCTGTTTTGACTTCATTTGTGCTTGCTCTGGTTTCTCTTGTCTTTGCCCGTGTTTAGCGTTCTACTTGTAATTTGTGCTGTATTTTTGCATCCCCCAGTCTTTTTGCCCGTGTTTAGCGTTCTACTTGTAATTTGTGCTGTATTTTTGTCTCCCCTAGTCTTTCTGCCCGTGTTTAGCGTCTGTATCTGGATTTGTGTTGTTTCGCCGTCCCCTGTCCTGTTTCCCGCCTCCCTCGCCGCCCCCGCTTCCCGCCACCACTTTCGACCCCGCCCCTTTTTTTCCTTGTGTTCCCTCCCCGCCCCCGCCTCCCAGCTGACCCGCCCACCCGCGCACTTCGCCTTAAATGGCGACCGTGCGAAGGCGCAGCGTTGACGCGCAGCGGGCGCGCCGATTGTGCGCCGAAGGCGCGCCAAAGGTAAGCCCGTCTGCGCCCGTCCGCGCCTGGACCGCGCCCAGCGCCAGGACCCCTGGCCCCCACCGACGGAAGCCGACCCGACGAACCTACAGCACCGCCGACCTCATCGCACTCAACACCGGCCACATCCCAGGATGTCACCGAGCCGCCCCGAAGCACACCCACGGACCCTTCAGCTGCCACGCCTGCAAGTTCACCTGCATCCGGACCTTCCCTGCTCCCGCCAAGCCGAACTCCAGCAGCAACCACCTCAAGTGTATCCTGCTCAACACCCGCTCCGTCCACAGACACGCCGTAGAACTCTGGAACCTGCTCGACACCACCGCCCCCGACGTTGCCTTCATCACCGAGACCTGGATGAACGCCTCCTCAGCCCCAGACATCGCCATCGCCATCCCAGAGGGCTACAAGATCATCCGGAGGGACCGCGACAACCAGACTGGAGGAGGCATCGCCATCATCCACAGAGACACCATCCTCATCACGACCAACACCGATGACACCCTCACCACCGCTGAACACCTGCACTTCCAGATCCACACCAACCCTACCACCACCCTCAGAGGCACCCTGATCTACCGACCCCCGGGACCACGCACACGATTCAGCGAGGACATCGCCGACTTCGTCAGCCCGCACGCTCTCCCCTCCGCCGACTACATCCTCCTGGGGGACCTCAACTTCCACCTGGAGAACAACAACGACCACAACACCATCAGCCTGCTCGACAACCTCGACAACCTCGGACTCAAGCAACTGGTGACCACCCCCACCCACCTCGCCGGACACACACTCGACGCCGTCTTCTCATCCAGCAAAGACGTCACCTTCAGCCACGCAACAGGACTCCACTGGACGGACCACAGCTGCGTCCACTTCACCTTCAGAAGAACGACGATCCTCCACCACCAGCAACAGGTTGCTCGAAGAAGCTGGAACAAGATCACAGCCGACCAGCTCACCGCTTCCCTGAGCCAGCACCCTCCCGCCAACTCAGCGAACCCCAGCCAGGCCGCCGACAACCTCACGAAGTGGATCAACGACTGCGCGGACGAACTCGCCCCTCTGAGAACCCCACCCAGCAGATCCTGCAGCAGAAAAACACCATGGTTCACCGACGAACTCAAGAGCTCCAAGAAGAACTGTCGAGCCCTCGAGAAAGCCTGGAGAAGGGAACCAACGACGGACAACATGACCACCCTCAAGCTCGCCACCCGGAAACACCACCAACTGATCCGCGCCACCAAGAAAAATACATACAAGGATCGACTGAACAACAACGCACACAACTGCAAGGAACTCTTCAACATCGTGAAAGAGCTATCCAACCCCAACGCCGGAAACACTGACATCACCCCGTCGCAAGAACTCTGCAACTCCCTCGCGTCCTACTTCCACAACAAGATCACGGACATACACAACAGCTTCAACAACCAACCAACGCAAGCCACAACCGCAACGACGCCACCCACCACCACCCTCCGCACCTGGACCCCGATCAGCACCGAAGACACCATCCGCACCATGAACTCCATCCATTCCGGATCTCCGACTGACCCCTGCCCTCACCACGTCTTCAACAAAGCCGACGCTGTCCTCGCACCCCACCTGCGGGACATCATCAACACCTCCTTCGACTCCGCCACCTTCCCTGAGAGCTGGAAGCACGCCGAACTCAGCGCTCTCCTCAAGAAACCCACAGCAGACCCCACCGACCTCAAGAACTACCGTCCCATCTCGCTCCTCCCGTTCCCGGCCAAAGTCATCGAGAAGACCGTCAACAAACAGCTGGCCGCCTTCCTCGAGACGAATGGATCCCTCGACCCCTCACAGTCGGGCTTCCGAGCGAACCACAGCACCGAGACCGCCCTCATCGCCGCCACCGACGACCTTCGAACTCTGATGGACAACGGAGAAACAGCGGCCCTCATCCTCCTGGACCTCTCCGCGGCCTTCGACACTGTCTGCCACCGCACCCTAGTACAGCGCCTCAGCAACATCGGAATCCAGGGGAAGGCACTGGAATGGATCACCTCCTTCCTCGACGGAAGAACACAGAGAGTCCGCCTACCACCGTACAAGTCAGAGGCCACCAAAGTCATCTGCGGCGTCCCCCAAGGATCCTCACTGAGCCCCACCCTCTTCAACGTCTACATGAGCCCCCTCGCGACCATCGCACGCCAACACAACCTCAACATAATCTCCTACGCTGACGACACCCAGCTGATCCTCTCCCTGACCAACGACCCCGACACCGCCAGAGCCAACCTGCACGAAGGGATGAGAGACGTAGCCGAATGGATGACGACCAGCCGCCTGAAACTGAACTCAGACAAGACGGAGGTCCTCATCCTGGGCTCCACGCCCTCCGCCTGGGACGACTCCTGGTGGCCCCCCGCCCTGGGCACCGCACCCAAACCGACGGACCACGCACGCAACCTGGGCTTCATCCTGGACTCCTCCCTCTCCATGACCAGACAAGTCAACGCCGTCTCCTCGTCATGCTTCAACATCCTACGCATGCTACGTAAGATCTTCCGGTGGATCCCCACCGAGACGAGGAAGACGGTCACCCAAGCCCTCGTCACCAGCCGACTGGACTACGGCAACGCCCTCTACGCCGGAACCACTGCCAAACTCCAGAAGAGACTCCAGCGGATCCAGAACGCCTCGGCGAGACTCATCCTCGACATCCCCCGACGCAGCCACATCTCCGGACACCTGAGAGATCTGCACTGGCTCCCGGTCAACAAGAGAATCACCTTCCGTCTCCTCACCCACGCGCACAAAGCCCTACACGACCAAGGCCCGAGCTACCTCAACAACCGGATCAACTTCTACACTCCCAAGCGCCTCCTCAGATCGACCAACCACGCCCTCGCCGCCGTCCCCCGCATCCGAAGAGCGACAACAGGAGGAAGATCCTTCTCCTACCTGGCCGCCAAGACCTGGAACTCACTTCCGACCAATCTGCGCCTGACCCAAGACCACCTCTCCTTCAGGAAGAAGCTCAAGACCTGGCTGTTCGAGCAGTAACGGCACCCCCCCCCTCCAGCGCCTTGAGACCCTACGGGTGAGTAGTGCGCTCTACAAATGACCTGATTGATTGATTGATTGATCTTTGAATGCGAGTATGGCTTTAGCATAATCTGAAATATTGTTTGTAATGTTCTAACCTCCATTACACTACTTTAAACACAAAAAAAGTCGAAACAAATAATATTTCACATATGGGCAATCGACTTCGCCTATTAGAGGAGGCACAGAGAGGAAAAGGATGTGTATAATTAGAGAATTAAACTACCAAGCTGCCACTGTAAGCGATACTGTTTAAAAAAAAAACAGCTTCTGTTAAATATCTTATACATTTAGGGCCCCAGAATTTTTTTCTTTTACATTCATTTCTCACCAGGGTATTTTCTTATTGTGAAATACCTCCATGAAATCTAGATGATGCTTGCACGATCTCTGTTGCAAGAAGCCGGTGTGTGACATGTTAGCACGCCCCAAACCCATCCAGTTCCAAGCCAAAGAAAACAGCCTACCCGGCCGATTTTGTTTAAAATATTTTTTCACGACACAACGCGCATAAAACAAGGGGCGTTGTTGCACACTTTTTTTACGCTGAGAGTGAGAGACGGGGTCGGCTGGTAACAGAATTTCTAGAAGATTCCAAGGAGTTCGTCAGTCCGGGGGTCCTGTCAACAGGTGCGCTCGCGCCGTGCGCAGGCCTAAGGCCCTGCCAGCAGACGTGAGTCTTGGAATGACGCAGTTCTCCCCCTCCCCTTAAAGTGGGATTAGCTCGCCCAAAGCGGTGCAGAAAGCCTCTCCGCGCTCTTTAGCGTCTCATGAGGAGATCTGGCTCGAGACAAAAGGAAATCCTAACGTGCAAAAAAATGCATAATAATAAAGACTGTGGCGGGGCGAGAATTCCATCACGGATCAGATGAAATTGGTTTAAAGACTCGAAAGGCTTCACGCTATGGTGGGCGAACTTTGCACCATGTGAAATGTGCCCTGAAGTGTGAGGAGGTGAAGGCAGGCCTAAGCTGCGCTTTTACATCCCAGTGGTGTGTGGACCCTTGTCCTGAAGCGCGAGGGCTCACGGAAAATGCATCTTATTTTACCATTCACAGTAAAACGTAAGTGTTTGAAGTTGCAAACCCGCAGTTGAAAACGAAGGGTTCTAAAACAGTCGTCTCCAAACTTGCCCGTGGGGCTAAAAAAAGATTGCCCAGGGGTGTGGGGGGGGCAGGGGGTGTGCGCACGAATCTGTAGCAATAAGGATGACTAGAGCGTCCATATCCATTTTAGAACATAGTTTTGGCAATGTAATCAGCAGAATGTTTTTTTAAAGGGATAAGTGACCATCATTAAAATGTAAATAAATAAAGATATTGATGGGAGAAAATGATAACTTCTTATTGTTCAATATTCCTTAGATGATGCATATCCGATAGGCTTTAGATGTTTTGTCTGCCTCACAGCAGACTTTACATGTTATATAAACTGTGAGAAAAAGTCCGTGTAGACTGTAGAGCATACAATCTAGAATTTTTCCTCAGAAATGCATCCTTTCGATTTCACCTGAACTCTTTCGACTTCTTTGCACTGTTTAAAAGTAACAAGTGTTTTTGTGATACGTTAAAAAGTCTTGTAGATATCATTTGTTGCTATATTTTTAGGAAACAGAACCCACTATATTGTCTTAACATGTTTTCAATCTGTAACGTTTATCATAATGTTTGTGAAAATGTATTATTTTGGGGAGTAACCAATCGAATTATTTTTGCATGGGGTGGATTTCATGTTTTGCCCTCAATATTCTATCCTCCATATTAGTATGCCACGGTATTGTTGGTGTCAATATTCAGTAGTACAATCTTTAAGGCCGTTCAAACTTGACCTCAGTCTTTCTTCCCTACAGTGTGTCCTGTACTTGTCACCAGCATCAGAAAATCCCTTAGTGAGCAGCTTGCCTGCCCACCTTATTGTTCTCAACAGGACTTCTGCGCCCAGTGAACTTTTGTATATTCTGATCCAGCACAATGCGAGTTATGGGCAAGAGGTGTCCTGGTATGATGGCTCTATTAGTTTCCGGCAACGTGCCTGAGCCGTCCCTATGTTAGTGGACCTTTACCGCCTGGTGTGGGAGCCAGGGTGTTCAACTCCTAGGTCCTTGACATATTCGGATTGACGATTGGTCAGCCAAGGAGCATGATGTGGTGGTGGGCCAGGTGAGCCAGCAGGCATCATCTTGCATAACTCGCAGGCATTTTTTCCCATGTAGCCGCCAAAGTTTAAAGGTAGCTGGCGGCCATGTCCGGGAAGGGGAAGTGTAAATCTAAAGACCTTACACTCGCCCATTTGCTAAAATTAGTGTTGGCAAAGCTTGAGGACAATGAGAAGGTAAGGTCGCAATAGATCTTCTATAGCAAGCTCAAAACAGAAGTATCCAACGCCCACAACTCTCCAGTGTATCATCCAGGGTGGCTCCCCTCTCCTCATTAAAAAAGTGCGTGAAGAAGCAGCCCAAACTGGAGGGGTAAAGGACAAGAAACACTCAGAAGAAAGAGAATTTGCCCCAGCATCTAGTCAAAACATCAACTCACAGAATGTAAATAGAATCAAAAATAATAGTGTGCAGGCTGCACCAGGTGGTGCATTGGGGGCAAGTATCTGTGTAATGATGTTTGTAGAACCCCCAAGGCTATCGCTAAGGCAGATTGGAGGATTTCCACCTAAGCCAGCTTGGGTTGAAGGGCCTTCCAGTGCTAATTTGGTTAACAATGTGAATGATGGGTGGATGTCCCAGACAGGGCCAGTCACTTTGAAAAGAAGGAAGGTTCACCGTCTCTGGGGAGATGCAATTGAAGGCCCAGCACATCCACCAAGACCAAATGAGTGCAGTAGTGGTTTTGCCATGAACACATCAGATTCCTTTTGTGGCCTTTGCTCACACCTGATTTTTAGTCCAGCAGTTGTTGTATTACATTTTAGGACCCTAATGTAATTTTCCTGATTCATGCCCTTATATAGGTATAAATCACCATATCCTTATATAGTCATAGAAATCATAACCATATTTAGACGCAGCTCATGCAGTCCAAATACAGCAGGGCTATTTCCACCAGTTCTGAAAATCCATAACGATTTCTTGGAAAACTCGGCTTCAGCAGCTAGGGACTTCCCCTTGCTCGAATACTGACTTGTCCAAGAACTCATGGAGTTTTCAAAGAACTGAGACTATTTGATGACATTATTATGTCCACCTTTACGTCAAACTCGGCACCTTCAAGGTACAAATATGCCCACACTTGCCATAGCAAGCACACAGTGGTTTGGAGGAGTTCGACTATCTACTTGCCCAATGCATCCTGCTACAGCAGGTGCCGAAGGAACCGACCCTCCAGCAGACGCACTGAGAGAGACGCTGTCTTTTCTCTTGCGGAGAAATCAGGCTACAGTGTTTCCAAGCTACCCTTGCGGGTTGTTGGGAAATCGAGTCCTGAGCCTGACCTTCTTCTTTCTAAACCAAGGTACGGAGCTGATTAGACCCTTAGAGAAATATTGGCTAGATTCTTGGCAAAGAATATTAAATTTATGCTACACCTCACTTACTTCTTCCCTCGTACTAGACTTAGGTTAGGTACATCGGGGTAGGCGTATTTTAGAAGCACCAGTTGAGTACTTTTTAGCCTCTGTTATTTATACATGTATTTATCTATGGTCTAGGAGCCATAGAATGCTTTTACAGTGCTATTTTATCCTACTCTTTTTACTGTACGCATTATACTTTGCAACCAGTATTACGATTGTAGCAGTTCATTTCTTCTGCTTGAGAAAGAAGACTGTTCAATAAATACTTTTATTGAAAACGCCAGTCTATCTATTTCTCCGCACCGCTGGTGAAACGAAGCATGCATGAATGACTGAGTAAAATATCTATCTATTGTTTCCACGACTCTGAAGATCAGGTTTATCTTGGGGAAATAAAGTTTTCATGTTTATGCGGTTGTCAGAAACTAAGAAACTAAATCCCTTCTTGTGAACTCGAGAAAGTTTCTAGTGACCTCTGAGCTAGCTGGAACTCACAATTAAGTCTAATATACTCGATAGAGACATAGGGGCATATGTAGGTAATTTTGATTTTGCGTTTTGGAAAATGCGACTTTTGGCGAATCGCACTTTCCGAATCGCAATACCGGATGTAGGTAAAAAATCGCTATTTTCTTGCGATTCTCTAAAATTCGCAGAATTTTTGTGCGATTACTGAAATTGCGATTCCCTATTAGCGAATTCGTTAATAAGGAATCGCAAAAACAGGAAAGAGCAATTCAGGTGCAGAATGATGACATCACAACCAGGAAGTGTGAGTCTCCATGCTGCACCTAATTGCCTGCACCTGTCCCAGAGTCAGTTGCTGGCTGAGAGACAGAGTGGAGGGATTGTGGATTTGGCTCAAAAGCAAGGTGGAGAGAAGCAGGCAGAAGAACAATCCAGAAAAAGAAAGCAGACATTTTCTGAGAGGGAGTTGGAGGTTTTAACAGAGGAGGTGGTGAGGCAACATGATCTTCTTTTTGGAAAAGCCTCACTTCGTGTGCCTGAAGCCAGAAAGAGGAAAATATGGGCAGACATACAGGAAAAGATAAATGCTATTGGCTTTACCCATCGTACCACCGATGACCTCAGGAAGCGGTGGTACGATATGAGGCAAAGGTCCAAGGAGAGGGTGGCCACGAGATTGGCAGAAGCCAAAGGAACTAGAGGTGGGAGCTCTACTACACCTGAGCCGACGCCCCTGGAGGAGTTGGTGGAGGCAACCCTAATGCCTGAGGCAGTGACGGGCGTGGCTGACCTAGACAGCTCTGAAACCAGAGACACCACAGAAGGTAAGATGCATGCCAAAATCACCCAATGCATTGCCATCCCACCCAAACTCCAAAATCCACATGCATGAATAGGAATCCGGTCCATGTTTTTAGTAATACCCAGTGAAGCATATTGGGAAATATAGTTATATGTCATGTAAATTGTGGCAGATAAACATACAAAGGGTATATTGTGAACAGCTACAATAGCAATATGCAAAGTACACAAAATAGACAAGCAGGCATGTAAATAATGTTGTCATAAATCTTTATTGAAAAAAAAAGAAAATTACACTCAATTCATGTGTGATTTTTTTTTGGGGCAGATGGACCAACAACACAGGACACTGTTGCAGCAGTGGGAGAGTCAGCTTCAGCAGAGGACCAGGCAGGGCAGGAGAGCCAGGGTGCCACACGTGTCACACCTCCTGTGCCAACCAAACGGCGCAAAATAGTACCTGCATTAATACAAATGCAATCTGGGTCCACAGATGCTGAAGACGAAACACAGGCTGATGCATCACCTAGCACAGCTCAGGGCAGATCCCAAACAGCCACATCCAACATGACTGGCAGTGGAGCCAGACAGAGGGCATGCAACAACACCTGCAGTGCCGCAACTGGTTCAGAGTCTGTTTTTACTGGGCTGGAGGGCCAAATGTTAAATGTGCAGCGCCTGCAGAGCAAAGGCATATCGTCAATTCAGCGTCAGCTGGCACAACACAATCGGCACATATCAGAGGTGAGAGTTGGCATCAGACAAATTGCAACAGCAACAGAGGCACATTTAAATGAAGCTAGGATTTCTAGCCAGGCCCAGCGCTGGCACCAACGACGCTTAACAACACGGCTTGACCAATTTGCAAGGGCTGTGAGTCGCCAATCTACAGCCATAGCCATGCATTGTAGAAGAACAGTGAGCATGCAAAATGCAATGACACACTGCTGTCAGGATGTTGCCAAGAGCCTGGTGCAGGTAACACATTCACTTGATCAGCTGTGTGCTGCTGTAACTGGGGGGATTGTTACGCCAGGTAGCATAGACACTGATGGCCAGTCAAGCAGAAGCACACCTACTCCACCGATACCATCAGAAAGGCGTAGGAGTGGCCGTCAGGGCAGAGGTGTGGACAATAACACCGAAAATACAGAACAGGCTGACGGTGGTGCATCAAGACGTTCACGCCGTAGGTGAAGGAGCAGAATGCACAATGGTATGTTGTGAAGCAATACATCCCATGAGGACTTACGTTAATGATATTTGGGCACTGTGTGGACTTGAACACATGCAAATTTCAGACTTACAGTCACATTGTGTGACATTGTATATCCTGTATTTAAGGAAGTTACATTTTGTTGTGATTAACAACATTGGGCATTGTGGTTTATTTTCTTACCTAGAAGTAGTTCTGTGTGATGTCATCACGTCGCAAGCGCCCAGCAGCTGCCCCAGCTCCTCCTGCACGTCTTCGTTGGGGGGCTGGTTCCTCCTCATCGGATGTGTCGGAGCCAGTCAGATCCACTGGGGTGCCCTTCTTGATGGCAATATTGTGTAGCATGGCGCAGGCCACCACTATCTTGCAACATGTCTCTGGACTGTACTGTAGAGTGCCTCCACTCTTGTGGAGGCAGCGGAAACGGCTTTTCAGGATTCTAAAAGTTCTCTCTATGGTGGCTCTTGTGGCTCTGTGGGCAGTGTTGTATCTCCACTCAGCAGCTGTGGTTAGATTCAGGTAGGGTGTGAGAATGTAGTCACACACAGCATATGCACTGAATGGTGAACTTTAGTGAGATGTTGAAAGTTGGAACATTTCATACTACTGTTTGTGTGTGCCATGTAATTACCTAGCAGGCCTCCCTCTCCAAAATCGCCATTTGAAAGTCTACAATGTAAAGCACAGTGTCTAAAATTGAAGTAATCATGAGTGCTCCCTGGAAATTTAGATACGATATCGGTGATGAGATTTTTTGTATTGCAGACTACCTGGATGTGAACTGAATGGTATGATTTTCTGTTTCTGAAAACATACTCATTGTGTGATGGGGGGACAGTGCGACATGTGTTCCATCTACACTGCCAATCACGTGGGGAAATTGGGCAATTTGATAAAAATCCTGTTTGGTTTGGTCAAGTTCCTGCTGTGTGTTTGGAAATTTGATGTGGGTGTGCAGCATCCTCTGCATCATAGCATTGAGAAAAGCATGAAAGAAATGTGAAAGTGCGCTCTGGGACACCCCTCCCACTGTGGCAATTACCCCCTGGAAACTCCATGACGCTAGGAGGTGCAGTGAGCACACACCTGTCTGTGTGTGGGAATGGTGTGGGCCCTGTATGTGGGGTGCTCAAGCATGGGTGTCAGCTCCTCCATCAGCTCCAGGATACTTTCTGGATGCAGCCTGTAGTGCACATGGATGTCCTCCTCAGTGCGTTGGAAGAGGGTGATGCATGTCCTGTAGATCCTCTCCTGGCGTCTCCTTCTCTATTCAACCTGTCGGATGCGCAGCCTCCTGGCTATTACATAAAGCCCAGCCATTGTGAGAAGCCACTGAGACATTATGGGCCACTTTATATAGGTTGCACCTGGTTACCACCTGATCAGAGTTGGTGGTAATTGAGAAGTGCAAAATTGAAATTTGCGATTTTTACCTACATTGGAAATTGCGAATTTGCATTTTGCGTGACAGTATTTGCGATTTTCGCAAATACTGCTACGTAGATTGCGAATTCGCAAATTTATTCGCAGAACCCATTTCTCGCAAAATTGCTAATCGCAAATTTTGCGATTAGCAATTTTGCATTGCACATTTCTTACCTACATAGCATAACAGACTTTTGCATTCGCAAACACCAGTAATTCTGCGAATTACGGCGTTTGCGAATCGCAAAGGCCTACCTACATATGCCCCATAGTAGACATAAGTCCTACGTCACATCTATAGGATATATTATTCCAATGCGCAGAGCCTATTGGGAATATAGGAACTACACTACACAGTAAGTCTAACAAAAAAAGGAAGAGACCATAGCAAAGTTAGCAATTGTATGTAAAGTCCCCTCACCAGTTAAGGTTGAAAAATTGATGCCATGACTCAATCTTTATCCTAATGACAAAGTTACATTTTGCCTTTTCTAGTGGTTTCAGAATATCATCGGCCGCGATGGTTCCTGACACTCATTGTTACAATCAGATGTCAGTTTTACACACCTTGAAGTAGTAGCAGCAAATATATACATAGAGTCGGTAGTGGGGTGTACAGTGGGCTCCTAAATAGCTTTTTTTTTTAAATGTATTTTATTGAAATTTTGCAATAGGTTACACATTAAAATATCGCACCAGGTCTTGAAATGACATTTCTATGCCGTTAAGTGACATTATAGGTGCATGATCAGTAGACACGTATTAATACCTAAAATAACAATAACATCCGCCTTATATCTGGTACAACTTACAGTACCGCGCTGAATCTTTGCCTTATAAGAGAAAAAAACACTAGCAAACCTCACACATAAATCAGCTACACTAATGAGACACACCATTCTAGTGATGCAGCTCTGTTGTATAGAGTTCCTACTGCAAGTCATGACAAACTCAATACGTCGTTTGTAGGGCTTCCCAACAATCAACTGTCCCCGCCTGCTTACATCCCTTCCGTTTGTAATCAGATTTCGAATGGCTCCCAGATGTCCTTTGGCCTCGATTTGCTTTGCATTAACACCCAGTATAGTGTCAGTTGATATTTGCAGTAGGTTGCATCCCTAACCCAGTCTGTGACAGTGGGGGGCGAAGTCTTCTTCCAATGTATCTCCAACTGCGGTTTTGCCAGGAGCAACAGGGTTGCAGTGAGTTTTCTAGTTACCTTGGGTGAGTCAAGAACATAACCCAGCAGGGCAACCAGTGGAGGGCAGCGCAAAGGGTGCTGTGTCATATGTGCTATGTGGGTAACCACTGTGTGCCAATACTGTGCCATAGGGTGGCATTCCCAAGCCAGGTGAAGAAAATTGGCTTGCTGGGCACAACATCTCCAACAGTTAGTGTTGGTGTGGAGTCCCATTTGATGCAGCTGTGTTGGTGTACGATATGTTCGGTGTATATAGTTAAAGTGAATTAACCGGAGTCGGTAATTTGGTGAAAGTTTTTCCAACTGTGTACAACAAAAAAAACATTGTTTATCTTTTATGGTAATGCCCGCTTCTACCTCCCATTCAGTTTTAGAGTGTACTGTTGTAATCGACAACTCTTTCTGTGTGATTTTATATAGGCGGGTGATCAATTTACGGGGCGAAGGTGTAGAAAGAATGTTTTCTAGTGCCGGTAACGTGGGAGGGGGCTGCGGGAATTCCTTATATCTAGCCTTACATGCCGTTCTAATTTGATAATACAAGAGCATGTCTAGTGCCGTATATGAATCCTGCAGGCACATCTGTTGCAATGTAACGACTCCTGATGGCCGACCGCACTGGGAACAGCCCCAACATCCACCCACCACGCACACAACCTAGAGGTCATCCCCGACTCCACCCTCTCCATGACCAAGCAGGTCAACGCCGTCTCCTCCTGCTTCAACACCCTCCGCATGCTCCGCAGGATCTACAAGTGGATCCCCACCGACACGAGAAGAACGGTCACCCAGGTTCTCGTCAGCAGCAGGTTGGACTACTGAAACGCACTCTACGCAGGAGCTTCGGCCAAACTCCTGAGACGGCTGCAATGCATCCAGAACGCCTCCGCACGTCTGCTCCTTGACATCCCCCGCCGCAGCCACATCACACCCGACCTCGGAGACCTGCACTGGCTCCCCGTCAACAAGAGGATAACCTTCAAGCTCCTCACCCACGCACACAAAGCACTCCACACCACCGGGCCAGCGTACCTCAACAGACAACTCAGCTTCTACACCCCACCCACCAACTCTGCTCCGCCGGCCTCGCCCTCGCCGCAGTCCCCCGCATCCAAAGAGCGAATTCCGGTGGCAGATCTTTCTCCCACCTCGCCACCAAAACCTGGAACACCCGCCCCACCCACCTACGGCAGACCCAAGACCTACTGACCTTCAGAAGACTCCTCAAGTCCTGGCTCTTCGAGCAGTAGCAACACCCTCCACCCCCAGCGCCTTGAGACCATCACGGGTGAGTAGTGCGCTTAACAAATGATTGATTAATTGAATGATAAGAACGTATCGTCTGGGTATAGGTCTCCCCCGTCAACAAATGATGCGATGCTGCTCTTTTCGCGGATGCCTTGTCAAGTAAGGGTGAGAGGAGTGGATTATTCCTTATCGGCATTAACGGCGCAAAGAGTTCTTTCTGGCGTGCCCTTTTTGTCAATTCGTTTCAAGCCCATCGCAGTGCTTCAGTCGTATCGATTTCTTGGTGTGGGCGCTTGTATTTCTGGTAGAGTGCTGTGTTCAATGGGAGGGGAGCTACCCTATCCAGTACTATTGCTACATGTGGCTGGTAGGGTGTGGGATGCTGCCAATAGTGTAGGTATTGTGCTTTCGCGCAGTAAGCATATAACTTGAAATCGAGTGCCCCAAGCCCTCCATGTGAAAATGGCAATGTCAAGATATCCCAAGACGCCCGTGGTTGCCTGCCAGCCCATATCAGCTCCAAGACATTTGGGGGCGTGGTTTAGGCGCCGATGTAGGTGGAAGCGGGACTCCGGAGCTCCTCCGTGCCCGCCTCACACCGCCACATATCCTGAGCCCCGACTCGTGCTCCGTCCCCCCACGAGTGCTCAAGAGAGCATCAGGGTCGGGCAGTGAGACTTTGGGGGTCTGGGGGCCTCTGCAACTACCCCTGCCGCACTCAGAGCGGTGAGCGCGGCACCCGGCGATGAGAGCGCCTAAGATGGCGGCCGCCGTCCTGTGGCGACGCGCCTGGCGCCGGAGCCTACGAGGCGGGGGAGAGCTCCCCTAATGCTGTGGTGGCTGGGGTCTACCGAAGTTGCCTCCGGAACGCAAACGGAGGTGAGGAGAGCTGGCGGACATCCTCGCGCACGGAGCTGCGGGGCAGAGGACGACCTCACTGCCTGACCCTAAGATGGCGCCGGCCGGGACACGAAGACCGGCTTGAAGAACTGACTGCGGAGTCTCTGGGTCCGTGAGGGACTCGGGGTCGGCGCAGAGCACCTGGTCCGCCCTACTGAGGGGACTCCTGAGGGACCCACACCGCAGGGGGGGGTGTACAGCTCAAGAGTGTCGACAGAAAAGAGTGCAGGGGGTGAGAGGCTGGCTGCCCGCCCCTGCGACGCATTGGCGGGAGAGAGCGTCTACCTGCCCGGGGGCGCCCGAGACCAGTGCGCCGCATTAGCACTGGGGCCCGTAGGTGCACATCCGGCCTGAGCAATCTCGACGCGGGAACCTCGTCAGGTGCCCTGACCCGGGACTATTGTGCCCCACAACCCTGGTGGAGCGAGCCCCAGCCCTTGGGTTACTGCACGGACTGGTCCCCACGGGGCGAGGGCCCAGAGATCGGAGTGGGCGAAGGTCGTGGGGCGGACCAGGGTCTGGAAGGGGCACGAGACACTGACTGCCCGCCAGGATGACACGCGGCAGCAGGAAGAAGGGCTTCGAGGCACTGAAGCTGGACGACCCGGGGCACCCAGAGGACGAAGTCCCGCCGGGGGCGGGGGCCGGGAGTCCAGCCCGCCCGCGGGACCCCTCCCTGGGGGACATAATGCAGGCGATAGTGGCGTCGCGGGAGGCCCTTGAGAAACGCATGGACACCATTGGGTCGGACCTGTCTCTGCTAAGGGACGACCACAAAAAGCTGAAGGAGCGGGTAGCGACGACCGAGGGTACCCTGAAAAGTTTGCCAGGAGACGTGGCGGAGCTAAAGACGACCCTGGCGGAAATGGCGCAGAAGGTACGAGTGCTGGAGCTCCGAGCTGAGGACAGTGAAGGGCGCTCTCGGCGCAATAATCTTCGCCTTGTGGGGGTCCCCGAAAAAGCCGAGGGGCGAGACGCGGTCACCTACCTGGAGGGCTGGCTACGCTCAGAGGTGGCCCCGGAGGGACTTTCGTCGTTCTTTGCCATTGAACGGGCTCATAGAGTCCCTGCGCGTCCTCCCAAACCGGGGGCGCCTCCGCGACTGATCGTACTGCGTCTTCTGCACTTCAGGGACAGAGACCATATCCTGCGGAGAGTGAGAGACATCCCGGACCTGAGCATCGACAACAGTCGGATCATGATCTTTCCGGACTTCACCAGAGAGGTGCAAAAGCAGCGGGCCTCCTTCCTGGCGGTCAAGAGGAAACTGAGGTCGCTACAGCTGCCCTACGCTATGATGTTCCCGGCGCGGCTGCGGGTGGTCGCAGGAGAGCGCACCCACTTTTTCCTGACACCACAGGAGGCTTGGAGCTGGCTGGATTCAAGAGGGGCGTCTGCAGAGGACCGCGCTACGAGGACCCCCCCCAGGAGACACGCATCGGAGACGCCGCCGGCGGGACGACCTGGCTCCCCATCGGACTGGCAACAGGAACGCGCCAAGGCGGTGCAGGCAGTGGCGACCATTAGCCAGGGGGACGCCAGCCCTTCCAGTAGTGCTTCGGAGCAGTCGAAGGCCAGTGCTCCCAGCCCTGGCTCCAGCAGTGGGCATGAGTTGTCCGAGACAGACCTGCCGGTTGTGACTCCCCAGACTGCGGATGGTATCCTGGACTGAGATGGTTCGCGGGACATCGATCACATGAGTAAGGTACCGGGATATGTGGGCGGAGGAGGGCCGCTTCAGGACGCTATGCTGTGGGGTGCGGCTGCCCACTGGGACTTCTTACTGAGACCTTGGGGACGGGGAGAGTCGGGGGACATCTCCTGTTGGTTGCTGGGGGTAGTGGGGCGGGGGACTTCGGGCCTGTCTGGAGCCGGCATTGCCGCCACTCCAACCCTATTTTGTAATGATACGCTTTTTTGCTAACTATGTTTGGATGGGGTTTCCATGTTGGTTATCTGTCCGGGGGAGTGGGAGTTGGGGTAGGTTGATAGTACAAGTTGGGGGGGGGACAAGAGGGGGGCCTAGGCGTGCTGGAGGGGTGGCTGAGAGGGGGATGGGGATATGGTGGTCTCTGCCATGGGATCCGACTTAGGCTACAAATGTCTCACATGGAACGTCAGAGGGATGCACTCGATGCATAGGCGTCATAAAATTCACTCCTATCTGGTCAGGCGGGGCATTCACATCGCCTTCCTTCAAGAAACACATCTGCTGGATAAGGAGGGGAGGGCTCTGCAGCGGCGTTGGAGGGGACAGGTCTTTCACACTGGCTACTCTGCCTATGCTCGGGGGGTGGCCATTTGGGTACGGGCGGGGGTACCCTTCCTGTGCACGCAACAGGTAATTGACCCGAAGGGAGATACGTAATGGTGCGGGGCAAGCTGGACGGGAGGGACCTTAACCTGGGTTGTTTGTACGCCCCGAATGTAGACCAACCTGCTTTCCTCTCCCTTTTGTCCCACAGACTGGCTCAGTTCTTAATGGAGCCCTTGCTCCTGGGCGGCGATTTTAACAGCGTGGCCGACGTTACCCTGGACAGGTCCCACCCCCCCCTACAGATTGCACCAGCTGGTAGACTTGCACTTGCGCGCTCCGCCTGGCAACGACAGTGGGGTCTGGTTGACTCTTGGAGGGCTAACCACCCACTAGACAGGGACTACTCATTCTTCTCCGGCATTCACGAGCTACACATCCGCATTGACGCCTTCCTGAGCTCCCAGGACGTGCACGCGGAAGTGAACCACAGTGAGTATCTCACACGCTCGATCTCGGACCATAACCCCCTCCTCGTGCGGCTGCGCTGGTCGCAGTTTCGCCCGAGGATCCCGGCTTGGAAACTACATCCTGAGGCGCGGGATGACCAGCTCTTCCGGACCACAATTGCGTCAGGCATAGAGGGCTATTTTCAGGTGAATGCGGGCACGGCGGGTTCAGCTGTAACGGAATGGGACGCGTTCAAATCGGTGTTGCGAGGCCAATGCATAGCAACGGCGTCGGGAGTGCGGAAAACGCTTCTGGGCGAAATTGGGAAGGAGGACGAGACCCTGCGGAGGCTGGAGAGGGAAAGACCTGAGCGGCCGGACACTCACGGAGACCTGCTGGGGGCGCGAGAGGCGGTGGCGGCGTCGGTGGAGCGCCTCCGGTGCTTTGACTACAAAGCCTACCTCACACGAGCGCACTCGGAACGCGACAAATCGGGGGCCCTCCTGGCCTGGCTGGCCAACCCGGCCCGCCGGGGCTCGGTCATCCTTGAGCTCCGAGACCACACGGGAGCGGCGAGATTCGATCAGCAGGGGATCAACGCGTTGTTCTACGACTACTATACTGAACTATACCGCAGCAGGGTCCTCCCTTCGTTGGTGGAGTTCCAGACCTTTATGGAGGATCTGGACCTGCCGGTCCTAGGTGAGGAGGATGCGAAACGGATCGGGGACAAGATCGTGGAAAGAGAGGTACGGGTTGCCATTAAGAGTATGGCAAGGAATAAGACGCCGGGCACGGATGGATTCCCTGCGGAATTCTATCTCACCTACGTGGACCTCCTTGCGCCCCGACTGACGTGGCTGTACAATGAGTCGAGGCGGTTGGGCTGTCTACCCGAGACCACGAGGGAGGCGTTGATTGTCCCCCTTCTGAAGCCGGGCAAGGAACCATGGGACAGATCGGCATACCGCCCACTGTCCATGCTTAACCTGGATTACAAGATCCTGAGCAAGATCTTGGCGGCGCGTTTGCTCCCTCACATGTCCAAACTGGTGCATGCGGACCAGTCGGGTTTCATCCCGGCCCGCAATACGGCGCTTAATGTGCGGCGACTCTTACATATACTGGAGGCCGACACTTATGATGGTGACGAGGCGGTGGTGTTCGCTGTCGATATGGAGAAGGCGTTTGACAGCTTGGAATGGCCTTACTTATTCCATGTATTACGAGCGTTGGGCCTTGGGGAAGGCTTCGTAGGTTGGACGAGACTGCTCTACCAAGAAGCGACGGCGAGAGTCAGGACAGGGAGGGTTATCTCTGAGATGTGCAGGGTGGGCAGGGGCACCCGTCAGGGATGCCCTCTTTCCCCCATACTATTTGCCTTGGCTGTCGAACCCTTTGCAGCACGAGCCCGGCTGGGCCGGGCGTATCAGGGACTGGACGTCTATGGCCAAGTACACCACATAGCGTTATACGCAGATGATCTGCTGATGTTCCTGGCGGACTCGGCGAACTCTCTGCGTGGTGCTAAGACTCTCCTGCAGTCGCTGAGCAGTGTCTCCGGTCTTCGTGTGAACTGGGCGAAATCCCACCTATTTCCGACCCGCCCGCGGGGAGAGTGCCCGCAGGAAACGGAGGGCATGACTTGGGTGGAGAGAGGCCTACGATACCTTGGCACCACGATCTTCCACGACAGGGCCGATATCCTTGAGGGGAATATCGGGTCGGCGATCAGGCATGCTAAAGGGAACTTCGACTTTTGGGGCACGCTCCCGCTATCACTCATGGGGAGGGTGGCGCTGCTCAAGATGGTGACCTTACCACGATTGCTCTACTTCTTCGGGACCCTCCCGATCTGGATCCCGGCGAGCTACTTTCGGCAACTGCGATCGATGGTCATCGGCTTTTTGTGGGGGGCAGGCAGGCGCGGGGTGGCTCACGCCACACTTCTCCGCCCTAGAGCGGATGGCGGGCTGGCACTGCCGGACTACGAGCTCTACTACTTGGCGGCACAGCTGCAGTGGCTGACGCAATGGGTAGCACGGGCCAGGAGAGGGACAGACGGATCGGGAGAACCGGCGGGTCCAGTCCAGGTGCTGTCGCGGATCGTACTGGGTCTACCGATGGGGGATTTCCACCTCACACAGGAGTTTGCGACGGCCCGGAAATGCTGGAACAGATATCGCCGGAGGTGTGGTATTGCGATTCCGTACGCACCTGAGATCCCTCTTGGGCTCTGCGGGGCACTTCCGCATGGGGGCTCGTGGCACGGGCTAGAAGGATGGGACCAGCAGGGGCTGTCATCCATGGGTGACCTGTACGAAAACGGGGCGATGTTACCCTTTGATCTCCTCCAGGACCGCTTTGGGTTGGCAGGCGGGGACTTCCTCCTTCATGCGGCCCTGACGGCGGCGATCCGCAGACACTGGAGAACGGGCGTGTCGGAGCCACCATTGTCTCTGGGCTGCCAGTACATCGTGATGATGACAGGGACGGTCAAGGCTGTCGCGTGCCTGTCTCGTCGCATGGTCTCGGAATCTGTCGCTCCACTGCTGGCCTTGAAGGCGAAATGGGAGGCTGATTTGGCGATTGAGATCCCCGAGGAGGCATGGAAGGGATTACTGGAGGGGGCCCGAAATAGCACACGCAACGCAAGGTTCCAGCTGGTGCACTTTTATGTCCTGCATAGGGCCTACCTGACCCCTGATAAATTGCATACATACTTCCCGGCCCACCCGGCATCCTGCCCACGTTGCCCGGCAGATCCCGCCGACTTCCAACACATGTTCTGGTCGTGTCCCGAGCTGGGGCCCTTTTGGGAGGAAGTAGTGGAGGTTCTAAGGGAGGTGACGGAAAGGGACCTGCAACTCACCATGGCGCATTGCATACTACACTGGTTCCCACACACTTCAAAAAATAAAGTCACTAGCAAGTTTCTGGACTTGGGGCTTCTCCTGGCGAAGCGAGCCATCACGTCCCAATGGAAGGCGTCCCGGGGCCCTGTGATAGGGCGCTGGAGGTCTGAACTGCATAAGTGGGCTAGATGTGAGGGTGAGGTTCGCCTGCGAGCCGCGCTCAGGGCAGGCAACGACACAGCACTGGAGAGGGCCAGGGCGTGGGAGGGGATGGTCCTGGGACTCACTCTCGTGGACATGGAGGAGGAGGACTCCCCGGGACATAGTCCGGCTCCGGCGGAGCGCCCGTCAGACGGGGGGACGGTCTAGACCTGATTTGCTGCTTCCCTACCTTTGAGTTCCACTGTGAGGACTTACGAATGATAGCTGATAACTCCTGGTACTAAGTTCCGGATCTGGCCCTGTGATTGGGATTAAGATTCTGATTGGACGATACTCTGGCACGCCTGGGGGGGAGGGGGGTCTGGTTAGGGGTGGGAGGGCTATTAGGGGTGGTCCTGGGTGAGGGTGGAGGGGTAGTTGGGGTTGAGGGTGTTGTGGGAGAGGGGAGGGGGTTTGTTCAGGTTGGGTGACAAGAGGCTCTTGGTTCACCTGGCTTTGGGACAGGGAGTAGAGAATGTTAGGACCAAAAGCGGCCATGTTATTCCTCCTCCGATTGGTGGCTACGGGCATGTACTGAACGCCCCTGTTAAATTTTTCTTCCCAACGTGTTATTGCCGCTCGACCTCTGGGTTGTGAGCTGAATGGCTGTGTAATACTGGGTGGAGGGGCGACACACCTCAGGCGAACCAAGGAGAGACGATGGAACATGCTGTTTGATTATATGCTCTTGCTGCAATAAAAAAATATTTACAAAAAAAAATCAGCTCCAAGACATTTGGGCGAAGTCTTTGAAAAAATTTGATGTCAGGGGTAACGGCATGTTTGCAAAAAGATATAAAAATTTGGGGAGAACGATCATCTTTGTCAATGCTATCCGACCTATCATGGATAATGGTAAGTGTTTCCACCTCTGTACCTTTCCCTCCAGCCAATCCATCGCCCCCCCATAGTTTGCTGTCCATATCTCCTGCATGTCCCTAAGTATCGTATCAGGTCTGTCGACCATTTTATAGGGAATTCCGTATCAAACTGGGATGTGGCCCAGTTTATCTGGATCCCCGTCAGGCCGCCATATCCTAATAGTTCCCTCACCACCAGCGCAAAATTGGTTTCTGGGTTTACTAAATAGAGTGTCATATCATCCGCATACATTGCGATTAACAACCCTCTTGAGGTGAACCCAATACTATGCTGCGTATGATGTTATCTTAATCGGGCTGCCAGCGGTTCTGTCGCATTCGCGAAGAGCAGCGGCAACAGCGGACAGCCTTGTCTCGTGCCCCTCGTTATTGTTATAGGTTCGGAGATATGTCCATTGACTTTGATTCTCGCCGTGGGCTTGTTATATAATAGTCTAATTTGAGTTATAAATAATGGGCTCATGCCCAGCCGGGTCAATAATGTGAATAGGAAATTCCGTTCTAAAGAATCAAATGCCTTAGTGGCGTCTAATAGGGCAGCAATAGCTTGCACATGCGGGGCTAAATAGTGCAATGAGGCGAATATGGTGCGCAAGTTGTGCGCCGTTGATCGACCCGGAATAAACACCGATTGATCCGGCAGTGCTATTTATGACAGAAGGGGCTGCAGCCTGTTTGCTAATAGCCTGACATACATTTTAGCATCTAGATTTATCAATGAAAGGGGCTCATATGACTCTGGTTCCGTTGGGTCCTTATCGGGCTTGAGTAAGGTGATGATTGTAGATTCACGCATAGACTGTGGTAGGACACCTGTTTCCTGTGCTTCCTGATATAACTTCAGGAGATATGGTGCAAGAATGTCTGCATATTCGTTATAAAAAGCCGCCATCAGCCCATCGGCTCCCGGGGCTTTGCCTGCTGGCATACTATTTATTACTTTTCTGACATCCTCCACTGTGAACGGGATTTCCATATATTATCTGTACCTCCGGCTAAACCACAGTAACTCCAGAGTATCAAGATAGGCAGTAATGTCAGGCATCAATGGGTTTGTTTGGGAGGTGTATAAGGCCTGATAAAAGTGAGTCATGGAGGTGGGGTATATCCCTAAGGCTGTCCTATACTCGGCAGAAATGGGCCCCTCATTTCATGTAAGTGTTAAGGTTAAAAGTAAAATTGTGAGTGCCTTGTTAGACTCAGGCTGCAAACAGTCGGTTATTCAAAAAGAATGGGTACTCCCTGTCCAGTATCTAACAGACTCCACTGTCCATATCCGCTGTGTACACAGCGATGTAAAGCCCTACCCTGTTGCTGTAGTCACGTTAATCCCTGACAACCAATCACCTTGCACAGTAAGGGTGGGGGTGGTGGACTCACTCCCCGAAGATCTCATCATAGGGGTAGACAATCCCAAGTTCCTAGCAATGTTTCAAACTAACCTGAATACCCAGGTAAAAAAACAGGTACAAACCTATCCAGCACTGACCACAAAGGAACCCTGGTTGTTAGATCGCAGTTTTAGGTTCGCTCAAGCTAACGATCCTACACTTCTTAATGCGTGGGAAAATGCCCATGTTAACAAGGATATTTCCTCCCCTCCCTATCCACGCTTTGTTATAGAAAATGACCTCCTATATAGAGAGGGAAGTCAGGGAGAAGCCTTACAATTGGTGGCGCCTACGACCTTTCGTGAACAAATACTCTTTTACTCTCATGCCCATCTCACAGCGGGGCACTTGGGAATGGAAAAGACCACGCAAAATCTTCTATGTCACTTCTTTTGGCCTGGAATCTATAAAGATACACAGAAATACTGCCAAAGTTGTGAAATATGCCAAAAAAGAATCTACAGCGTCCACCAGCAGTCCCACTCCAGCCCTTACCAATCATAGGTAAACCCTTTGAAAGGGTAGGAATGGACTTGATAGGTCCCCTTCCTAAGAGCTCTGAGGGGAACCTATATGCATTATTCATAGTAGACTAGGCCACACGATTTCCTGAAGCCTTTCCCCTAAGGGCCCCTACTACCAAGAATATTTCAGAGAAGCTAATAGAACTGTTTTCCAAGGTTGGCTTCCCTAAGGAGATATTAACGGACCAAGGCACGTCATTCGTTTCTAGATTGATGAAAGAAGTATGCAGATCCCTAGACCTCCGGCATATACGTACCTCCGTATATCATCCTCAAACTGGTGAATTAGTCGAGAGGTACAACAGAACACTCAAGACCACCTTGAAAAAGATGCTTTTGGTGGAAGAAAAGGATTGGGACCGACTGCTACCTCTGGCTTTATATGTTTTATGGGCACAAGTACAAAGTAGTATAGGCCTTTGAAATGCTGTATGGAAGGCAACCTAGGTCCCTCCTAGAGATCACCCGAGACGCATGGGAAAGAGAAGAGGAAGACGAACAAAAATCCCTGCTGGAGTATACCCAACAGTTACGATCAAAGATTGGGAAACTACGAGACCTAGCCATCACCAACTTAGAGAGGAGTCAAGAAAAACAAAAGAAACATTCTGACACGGGGAAGAAATGGAGGACTCTATCAATGGGAGATTGGGTACTGGTCCTGCTTCCCTCCTCCACGAAGAAATTCCAGAGCGAGTGGCTAGGTCCTTACCCTGTGGGAGAAACCATCGGAAAAACGACTTACAGGGTACAGATCTCGCCGTCCAGAAAACAGTGTTACCACATCAACATGCTTAAAAAATGGCTGGGACCCGCACCCAAGGATTCTCAAGTGGTATTACCCTCATCTAAGAAAGAAACGACACTTGACCAGGTACCTATAAATGAGGAACTTACAGCAGAGCAGAAACTGGGCCTGCAAGACACACTGAGAGCTTTTGCGGACATATTTTCAGACCTGCCAGGGAGAACAAACCTAACAGAACGCCATATTGAGACCCAAGAAAGAAAACATCAAGCAAAGACCTTATCGCATCCCAGCCGCCAGTTGAGAAACAGTGAGAAGAGAAATCAACGACATGTTAAGACTAGGAGTGATCCGTCCCTCTAAAATCAATTGGGCCTCACTGATAGTAATGGTACCCAAACCTGACGTGTCTACCCGATTTTGCATGGATTTCAGAGCACTGAATACCATCTCATCATTCAATGCCTATCCTATACCAAGGGTAGATGAATTAATCAAAAAGCTCGGGGAGTCCAAATATATAACCACCTTCGACTTAACGAAGGGATATTGGCAGATCCCTTTGAGAGAGGAAGATAAGAAAAAAACTGCCTTTGCCACAGACGACGGGTTATATGAGTTTAACGTATTACCGTTCGAACTGCATGGGGCCCGGCGACGTTTCAACACCTTATGAACTCCATTCTACAGCCATATACTTCATTTTGCTCAGTGTACCTTGATGACATTGTGGTTTGCAGCCCTACCTGGTCAGAGCATCTACAACATCTAAAAACACTTCTACAAGCACTGAAAAATGCAGGTTTGCATATTAATGCAAAAAATCCCGTGCAGCCTACACCCATGTGAAATATCTAGGGTACATACTAGGAGAAGGTGTGATAGCCCCCCAGTTGGAAAATGTCAAGGCCATCTCAAGTACTCCACTCCCCTACAGTAAACGAGAACTAAGAGCTTTTCTTGGCCTTATCTGCTATTACAGGAGAATCATATCACAATTTGCAGAAGTAGCTGCACCATTAACTAACATCCTAAGGAAGGAAGTCAAATAGCAGTCACTAGTGCATCCCAACCCTGAAATGATCAGAGCCTTTGAAAAACTAAAGGAAATCATAACAACCGACCCAGTGCTAATATCACCAGATTTTAACAATACATTCATCTTGTCCACGGACGCCTCCAACTCAGGGTTAGGGACTGTCCTTTCACAGATCGGGGAAGATGATCTAGAACACCCAATCCTATATATCAGTAGGAAGCTCTTTCCCCGGGAGTGTAAATACCCTACCATTAAGCAAGAGTGCCTAGCGATAAAGTGGGCAGTGGATAAATTGAGGTACGATTTAGAGGGGCGCCCTTTTATTCTTTATACCGACCATGCTCCACTACAGTGGATGTGCAGAAATAAGGCCCAAAACCCCAGGGTACTCCGCTGGTTTTTATCGCTCCAACCCTTCTCCTTCGAAATAAGACATAGGAAGGGCAAAGACAATGGTAATGCAGACTACCTCTCTAGAGTCCCTCCTCTTCCCGAGCGGGAGAGTCCAGGGTGGGTGGTGTGTGACCGGGCAGACCTGCACCCTAGGTCACAAGACGGCGATACGGACTGGTGGACTGTTTCACCCCCGTCTCCTTCTCTCTTTGATCCCCAACAGGATAACTGATCCTGGGAAGTAGATCGTAACACAGCCGAAGAAAAAGAACCAGGTTCCTTTAATTGGGCTTTCTACTGTGACGAAGCCACGCCCCCTTTGAACGTCACAGGAAGACCATTGGATAAAGTGCAGGAAGAACACAACGAGGTGTGCAATGTCACCAACGTGGAGGAGAACAGAGGAGCAAAGGCGGTTACGAATTCCAGGAAGAATCAACCCGAAGGCAGTGAGGAGCAGCAGATGGTCGGAGACTCGCTTTCGGCGGAGCCAGTGCCAGGAGGCCAACGTTCCCACTCATCCCTGAGCCACGCTCCTGGAGGCGTGTGGCTTCTTCAGGTACGGGACCGGCTCTCGGCCTGGGTGGGGAGGTGGGTACGCCCTTAAGCGCCATTCGGAGCTTTATGCTCAGTGTCAAGCGGTTCCCGCGTACCCCCTCCCGTATCCCTCACTCCTTTCCTTGTTTCACCGGTACTGCACTCCCTCCCTGCCCCTAGACCGTTGTAGCGCACTAAAGTACACGCGTGATGCAGGTGTCTCCCTCGCCCCCGGCCCTAACATTTGGTGGTGCTCAGAGAACAGCCCACTGACGGCCTTTTCTCTTTATTATTTCTTTTGGCTTACATTCCTCCCCTGAATTGACGAGGAAACCTGAGAAGACCTGCCTGGCTGTGTAACTTGAGACCCTACCGCCACCACGGATCCCGCCAAGTTTGCATCAGAAAGACTTACCAGTCGTAATAAGCGTGTCCTAAACAAAATAAACCCGTACCTACCTAGACCTTGTTTTCGCCCAGTTCATTCCACGCCGCCACAGTATCCTTTAGAAGTCTCTAGAACCCAGGGATTCTGTGTCACGAACTTCCAATTCCCACAAAACTGAGCCATCCTGCCACCCATTTTTATTAGGGGATCTGGACGGTCTTTCAAAATTCTTACCTGCTGACATTCCTCATTGTCTCCTATCTCCTCTGGACGATCTACCTCAAAACCTCTGTTCTTGGGGATAAAATCCCTGATGGGATCCATACCCCATCAGGAGTGTATCTCGCACCATTCCCCAAATAAGGGTCTTGATACAGTTTGTCCTCGAAATAACTACACAGTATTGCAGGGCTAGAGGGACGTTTAAGAGACCAAGCCTAAGTAGTATCCCCCACAGGAACAAACTACTAAACAACAAACCTAGGGGTCTATTTAGAAATCCACAAGTGATTCTATGCTTTTGTAATCATGTCATCAGTACATGAGAAACAAACACAGCAGATCCAACAAACCATACCACCAAAAAGTGAAGCACCAGTAAACGTGAGTCACCCCTGGTTAAGGATTCCCATCAAAAGTCTTGTATAGATCAATATTCTCATTTGGTAGTCCTTATCGGGTATCGTGTCTCTTGATCATTGAGACCGGCATACCCCGACTGCCAGTTAGGGGTAGCGACCCACAATCACTCGGTACTACCACATGATGTTGATACAATGGGAAGTGCAGTGCAAAAGCAAAAAAGTGGTGAATTAAAACAGGATAGGGAGCTTAACACAAACCAGTTTTAATAAACGTTAGCCCCTTCCCCTTTAAAAACAAGAACAGTATAATAGCATCAACGCAGTCAACACAAATAGCTGCGAGGAGACCAACATGTTTCAGCCCCAGTGGGAAAGTTGCCCAGGCTTTCGTCAGGGTCTCTGTTCTAAATATATGCTACTGCAATATGAGTGATAAACGTGTGAAAAAACTAGACAAAAAAACACACAAGTGAAAACCAGAAAAGGATATAATTCTCCTTCAACTGTATCAACTCCTCTCTTCGGCACCTGGTCGATTTAGTACTGTATGTTGGGAACAAACATACCGGTAAATCACGATCAGTAATCATGGTCTGCTGAAAGAGGTTGCACTATACCTCAATTATTCTCAAATTCATTACTCACCCAGGATGTCCGGGGAGTGGACCTCACCTCTTCCTGGACCTGGCTCAGGATATATGAGACCCCGCTCTACAATAACAGAAACCAGCTCCGTCACTACACAGTGTAGAAGAATCGAGCATTACTCTAGTCTAACACTGTGAGCTTAACGAAGACAAAAGGTCTCCTGTACATAGAGTACATTAACAACTGTCAGAATACTATCAATACAAACTACTGTACACCCCGACCACTAACCACTGGCCGAGTAACCATGGGTGTCATATTCACTAAAGTACACAATCAAGTCCAGGCACACCTGTTGCACAAATAGTAGGGGAGATAGAGATGTGTGTCCTACCTGTCCGTCGTTGTCTCTGGATCTGAGACTGAGTCAGGGGGAGGCACTGAACATCCATCATTCTCCCTACTTGACTCGTTTGGTCCAACAGATTAGACCAATCGGTGCAGGTGTAGGAGGGGCACGGTGTGTTTGCCCTAATTACTCAGCATCCGCTGAAATGCCAAATAGATTGAAAACCGGGGGGCCAGGTCCGTGTTACCGACTGCCCTCGGTGTTAGGAAGTGTCCTCGATGTTTGGGAAACCCTCGCGCGTACTCTCGCGAGATTTCCACATCGAAACTACAAGATGACGTCACGCGTCTGGCTGTTGTAGTTCAATCATGCCGTTTCCGCCCAATATGCACTCTGGGCTGTGAGAGAACTACCAAATGACGCAATGGTCAGTGGATCAGTAGTTCGGGGTGGCTGCTAGTCGCTATCAAGCCACGAACATGCAAACCCTCAGTGCCTGTTGATTTATGGAATATAGACAGACAATGAAACCCACTCTGTCCAGTGTAATGATGTACACAAGCAATTATGTAAGGGAAAGTAATCAATATAATTGTGAGTAGTTGATCACTTGTTCGTGAATGGAAACCGCAAGTACGACAAGGCACACCCACAACCAACTGTGCAGTAACAGAAAGAGTCCAAACAGCAGGAAAATCTGGTGCAGATGTGGCGCTAAAGGAGTATTACTATAGCCCAGTTTTCAAATATACACAGGTATTAAAAGTCTGTTAGAGATATTGGACAACAGCGTTAGTCACACCAGCCCTATGCAGATCAGACTAACATACCTATGTACCTCATATTACGATAGATTGACCCAGGGTATATCGTCGTTCAATCCTCGTCTGTCTGTGCCCAATTTAAAGACCCACTTTTGTTCACGTAAGAACAGAAATCTAGACACGTCACTCACATGTGGTGGGATGAATGGTTTTTCCAGGACATGCCACATGAAGTCTGTTTCAGCATGATTGTGTGTTATGAAATGCTTAGTGAGCTTTGAAATGTCCTTTTTGCACCGAAAGGTGCTCCTGTGCTCTTGCATCCTCACGCGCACCTTCCGCGTGGTCATTCCCACGTACCGTTCATTGCACGTGCAGGTAATGAGGTAAATTAGATTAGTACTGTTGCAGTTAGAAAACTGCCGCAATTCCCAAGGCCGATCAGTCCCAATGTCCACGCTTGTGATTTTGGTAGTCAAAGGACAAACAGAACAGCCTCCGCACGGATGGTGGCCCACCACCGCAGGTAGGTCCCATAGAGTGCCTACCTCTCTCCTTGGTGTAGCTTTAGGGCGAGTGTGAACTAACTGGTCCCTTAGGCTTCTGGAGCGTTTAAATGCAAAGAGTGGGAAATCGATTTTCTCTTTGCCGCTGTTTAGAATTCTCCAGTGTTTCTTAATCACTTTCTGAACATAGTTAGACTTAGAATTGAAAGTAGTCACTAGTGTCAGGCGATCCAGAGGTGGTTTCTCTGGGCGCGGTTCCAGTAATGCAGCCCGATGGTTGTTCGCTGCACGTTTGTATGAACGCTGGACTAGTTTCTTGGGGTAGTGTCTTGCGGTCAACTGCTTAGATAGATCACCTGCATGTCGTTTAAACGTCTCTGTCGTGGAACAGTTCCGACGAACTCGAAGAAACTGTCCGAATGGCAGATTCTCCCTCAGAGACTTCGGATGTTGGCTTTCGTACAACAACAGAGAGTTCCTTGCCATAGGCTTACGATATAGCTCGCTCTCTAGGCCACTCTCGGTACTGTAAATCGAGAGGTCCAGAAAAGGAAGCCTCTCTTTGCTCATTTCTATGGTGAAACGGAGATAGTTATTCTGGCCGTTGAGCCATTGATGGAAGCTGAGGGCCGATTCTTTAGTACCCCTCCAAACCATGAGAATATCATCGATGTATCTTTTCCACCAAATTATAGATGAAAAAAACGGATTGGTGGGATGCAAAACTATGGTTTGTTCAAAATCATGAACATACAAATTCGCTAGGGAAGGGGCAAAAATACTGCCCATGCTGGTCCCAGAGATTTGATGGTATATCTGGTCATCGTACATGAAGAAGTTTTCTTTCATGGCTATGGTCGCCAGGGCCATGATGAAAGGTACCGGAGTAATGGAGTCCAAATCCGATGCCCCCAGGATGGACCTGATGGTGTCCAGAGTCGCATCCTGGGGGATGGAGGTGTACAAGGACTCAACATCCAAGGAGACTAGATAGTCAGTCTCTTGATTGAAAGCAATGTCAGGAATTACTCTAAGGACATCGGCGGTGTCCTTGAGAAACGTGGGCATGGAAGAGGTGAGGTCCACTCCCCGGACATCCTGGGTGAGTAATGAATTTGAGAATAATTGAGGTATAGTGCAACCTCTTTCAGCAGACCATGATTACTGATCGTGATTTACCGGTATGTTTGTTCCCAACATACAGTACTAAATCGACCAGGTGCCGAAGAGAGGAGTTGATACAGTTGAAGGAGAATTATATCCTTTTCTGGTTTTCACTTGTGTGTTTTTTTGTCTAGTTTTTTCACACGTTTATCACTCATAATGCAGTAGCATATATTTAGAACAGAGACCCTGACGAAAGCCTGGGCAACTTTCCCACTGGGGCTGAAACATGTTGGTCTCCTCGCAGCTATTTGTGTTGACTGCGTTGATGCTATTATACTGTTCTTGTTTTTAAAGGGGAAGGGGCTAACGTTTATTAAAACTGGTTTGTGTTAAGCTCCCTATCCTGTTTTAATTCACCACTTTTTTGCTTTTGCACTGCACTTCCCATTGTATCAACATCATGTGGTAGTACCGAGTGATTGTGGGTCGCTACCCCTAACTGGCTGTCGGGGTATGCCGGTCTCAATGATCAAGAGACACGATACCCGATAAGGACTACCAAATGAGAATATTGATCTATACAAGACTTTTGATGGGAATCCTTAACCAGGGGTGACTCACGTTTACTGGTGCTTCACTTTTTGGTGGTATGGTTTGTTGGATCTGCTGTGTTTGTTTCTCATGTACTGATGACATGATTACAAAAGCATAGAATCACTTGTGGATTTCTAAATAGACCCCTAAGTTTGTTGTTTAACAGTTTGTCCTCGGCCAGGGAACCAACTCCTTTTTCTGGGCCTGCTTTAGATCTCATTGGACAGGTTACTCCATCACAACGGTGACGGATATACTGTCCGCGGAAATATACATCTCATTATAGCCTATGGGATTTATATTTTGGCAGACAGGATATCCGTCACTGCTGTGACAGAGTAACCTGTCCACCAAGATCTAAATCAGGCCCTCTGTTGGTAAAAACCTTTTTATTTTTATTTTATTGTTTGCAGTATAAAACAAAGTACACTAGCACATAATCACATTTATACTCAAAGGCATAAACCTGGCCCACAAGGAGCAACCTGTATACAATCATGGCAACAGTGAGAACAGTATCTGTGGTTACCCTTCATTGCTCTACTGACCAGTACCTTGTTAGGGGACCAACTTGTGCATAAGTTCATAGTTAATGTAAGCCAACCTCCACCCACCGGGCCTTTTATCAACTATGATCTTGCCTCTGGTGCAACATAACTTCAGCAGCAATCTGTGGTTCCGAGATTACCTCACCAGTTTTACTTAACAGATAAGTTTGGTATGGTCCTCAGTAGTTCCTAGGACGATTTTGGGGAGGTAGTAACTCACTTTAGGTATCGGTCTGGGTATTACAATACAACATATCTGCAAGCCATTCTGTGATTCGTGGAAGCGGGCCCCTCATCCATCAGAATGCCACCCGCCATGTAGCAGGCAGGAGTCCGATAGCTACCAACTGCCGCAGTTTTTTGTGTACTGAGAGATCCCATCCCAATATTGCCGTTTTAGGGTCTGGTTCCAGATCCGCACTGCTAATAGTTCCCAGTTCTTTAAACACCTTTTCCCAATATGCATAGATTCCTGGGCACTGCCAGGCTAGGTGCCAGAATTCTGCTCCTTCCATACCACATCTATGACAACAGGAAGACTCCGCCAGCCCACATCTAATCTGGCGTTCTGGGATGCAATAAGCCCTGTGTAAAAACTTAAAATGGATAAGTCTGTGCCGCCCATTAAGAAAGACCGATCAGGGTGCGGGCGCCACAATAATACCACTCTGTATCACTTAGGAGAGTCCCCAGATCGGGCTGCCAATCTAACTGTACTTTCAAGACTTCGGATTTACGTGTGTCCTGCAGGCTAGAATAGAATTTAGTGATTAACTTTAGAGGTTCCTCCTCCTTTATCAAAGTTGAGAATGCCGCCATAGCTTGTAGTTCCAGTAAGTCATCTCCCAGTAGGGCGCTCAAGGTCTGCCGTGCCTTATAATAATGAAATAATATCCTACACCCCCCAGATGTTTATCCGGGTGCTGCAAAGCCTCTTAGGTCACTAACACCCCATCTCTGAAAAAATCCCCAATTGTAATGATGTCCAAACACTGCAGGGCTTGTGGTGCTCCCTTATCGTGGCCCAGTGGAAACCAAATGCACTACTGAAGTGGCATTTCCGGCGCGTATATAAAGAACCTGCTTGCATGTGTAGAGGTATTTGCCAGGCTTGTGCAGTGATAGAGATAGAATCTAAAACACGGTGCTTCCTGGAGGCAGGTTGGGTAAGCACTTGTGGAAGAGTAAGGGGTCCACCGCATTTCTTTCCAGGTACAAGAAGGGCATATCCTATGGACCATGTATCCAATAATGGGCAAATACGCTATTCGCAGCCCTGTAGTATTTCTCCAAATCAGGAGCCCCAAGACCCCCCAGATCATAGGGCAATGTAAGCAAGTTCCATCGCATGCGGAGTTGCTTACCGGCTCAGGCTAATCGTATCAACTGTGTGCGCCAGCATTTGAACAGGTGTTTTGGCAGCGAGATAGGTATGTTGTGAAACAGAAAGAGGAATGATGGCAGGATAACCATCTTCATAATCGAAATTCTCCCCATCAGTGAGAGTGGGCGCCTCATCCACTTATCATCATTATCTGTGAGCCGTTGAGTGGCCTTGTCATAATTTTCTAGCAGTACTATCGCGGGATCCGTATGGCATTGGATGCCCAAGTAGCAAACTGCGTCTGTGGTCCAACGCAGTGGAAACTCCATGGTCGGTTCCAAAGTGCAGGGAGTGAGGGGAAATATGATTGACTTATCCCAATTTATCCGCAACCCGAGTGACCACCAAACTGCACCACCTCGTGTAGTATTGGAGATAAATTTACATCAGGGTTATGGATGTATAATAACGTGTCATCCGCGTATGCTGACATTTTTCAGTGTGTATTCGGGGAATCTCAACCCTCTATGCGCGTGGTATTCGCAGATTATGCAGGCCAAAGGCTCTGCGACAATCTCATACAATAGTGGAGACAGGGGACAGCCCCTTACATGGTCCCCTAGTGATAACAAATGACTGAGATACCTCATTTCCAATCCTCACTTTAGCTGTGGTTGATGCATTTAGTATGGATACCAGACGAAGATACATGTCTCCGACGCCTATTTTGCGTAATACTGCAAACATGAAGTCCCACTCAACAGAGTCTAAGGCATTTTCGGCATCCAAGAAGACTGCCGCTGCCTTGATGTCTGGGATTAGTCTCTGCACTGTGCCAAACAATGTTCTCAGATTTTGAGACAAATTGCGATTAAGGACAAACCCTGCCTGCTCAGGACGTTTAATACCAGGAAGCAATAAGTCCAGTCTATTGGCCAAGATTTTAGCGTAGATCTTAGCATCAACATTTAGCAGAGATTAGGGCCTATAAGAAAAGCTACTAGTGGGTGGCTTCACTGGTTTTAATAATGTGACAATGATAGCTTCATGTAAGGATTGTGGCATAATGCCTACCTCCGCCATCTCCTCGAAAAGCGTCTTGAGGTGGGGAATCAGTAGGTCTTAAAATTCTTTATCAAAGGTTACAGTGAGCCCGTCTGCCCCCGGAGCTTTCCCAGTTGCCATCCCCCTAAGCACCTCCCGCATTTCCTCAGACTTTAGTGGTGCCATCAGATGTTCCCTGTGCTCCACCACCAGCCATGGCATTTTAATATACAAGAGATATTCCTCTAGCTCATCACTATTTGAAGTGATTTGAGAGGTATACAATGCCTTATAGTAAGTGAGGAAACAAGCAGCTATTTCCCCCGGAGTATGTAATGTGTGTCCTCTATCATCCGTCATACCCATCATAGTGTCCAAGTCCCTCTTAGGTCGCAAGATACTCGCTAGAGTAGCACCTGGTCTCTCTCACTCTCCAAAGCATCGTGCCGATGGGAATCTACCCATATGTTTGATTTCATTGTTGGCTGTATCTAGGTGCTCTGCCAGCTTCTGTTGGAGTTCTGCAGTGACCTGGGCAGATCCTCTCCCACTCAAATCTCGCTCCAGTTGCCCTATTTCTCATTCCAGTGTCTCTAGTCTACCTTGGATGGAGCGTAACACTCCTGCATGTGTAGATATCACCGTTCCTCTGATAAACACCTTAAATGCTTCCCACACAGTGGTAAATGAGGTTACTGACCCTATATTGTCAGAGAAAAATTTCTCTATGGCTGTGGCTAACCCTTCTTTAAATACAGTGTCTAACAGCGTATATGGTGGAAAACACCATGTGAATGCTGGGATACCCCGTGCCCCATACCTCAAGGCGAGTTGGACTGGTGAGTGGTCAGAGTATGTCCGCAGTAGATGTGTACATGCCACAACCCTGGAATTTAGTCCCCCAGATAATAGCCAGAAGTCGATTCGGGTGTGAGTGTCATGCATTGAGGAATAATGGATATAACCTCTCACACCAGGGGATCTGTGTCTCCAGATGTCAATGAGGCCATCAGAATGCATTATTTCTTGGATGGCTGCTGCAGTTGCCGCCGGACGCCTTGGTAGACCCTGAGATCTGTCTACCCTAGGATCCAATATATAATTAAAATCACCCCCCCCAGATCTGCGGTATCCCTCCCACTGTACCAATTTATTTGCTAAGGATGTGTAGCAATGTGGATTGTCGTAATTGGGGCCGTGTATACCTATCAGGAGGAACTCATAGTCCCCCCGTCTGCATAAGGCTACCACAAATTTGCCCTGTGGGTCTTTTAGCATGCCTGCCCTTTCAACCTCCGCATTTTTATCCACCCAAATCAGGACCCCTCTAGCATGTGAGGTAAAATCTGCTGAGTAGCACACATCCTGTAATTTGTGATGTACTGCCTCACTGCGTTCTGAAGCCAAGTGCGTCTCTTGCAAAATAGTCATCGCCACTGAGTGCCGTTTTAAATAGGCGCACACCCTTCAAACTTTTCTGTCGTCATTTAGAACCCGGACATTCCAGGTCATGAGGTGCAGGACGTGTGTGTTCTCATCTGCCTTATCTGTTTGTTTTGAAGAACCCCTGCCGTGAACCGTGTTCCGTGCCAATGAAATGTGCCATATGTGACCTTAGTTGCATATTTAATTCAAAACATACACTCACCTCAATGAAACAACCATTCCCTCCGACGCCTTCAAAATCCCCAACTGTCGTGGCTATCTGAGCTCCCTCCCCCCTCTGACAAAACAAACCCCAGACCCAAAACAAACAATACTGAAGGTGTGATACACTTTGGGACAGATGTTGCCATCATATCAAACACCCTACACCGCTTTGGTGATACTTCTAACAGCATACATCTTATAAATCACTATCTCTACGAGATATAACAAGATAGAATCAGTGCACATTATATGCCCACAGCTGCCTCTGCCAGGACGCCAATAGGCCTTGACAAATCTGCTTGGACGTGACTCATCCGTATGCTGGCAGCTCCCTGAGGACAGCAAATGTCTACTAGTCATATAATAAAAAGCGCACAGGACATCCTCTGTGTCACCTCAACTTTCCCGTCCCACGTTCATTCTGGAATTTGCTCAGCTGGTCACTCGTCTGCCTCTCCGTCTCCCTGGACATTTGGAGAGCCCGCTGATCTTGCTGAAGATGAGCCCGGAGAACCCTGACGTTGCATTCTCTGTTTTTTCTCCATGATAAATCGGAGGACTACCTTAGGGTCAGTAAAAAAGTGCACTTTGCCATCCATTTTAACTCTGAGCTTACCAGGATACAGCATACTGTACTTTAGGTTAAGATCCCAAAGTTTATTTTTCGCTGGAAGGAAGAGCCGCAGTACCTCTTGCACCAACAAGGTGAAGTCTGGGAACAAAGTAACTTCCGCACCTTTGTGTGGAAGAGTTCCCAGTTTCCGGGCCTTGCGCAGAGCAGTACCGCGATCCCTGTAATTTAAGAGTTGTGCTATGTTAGGATTGGGTGCCAGGGAACGTTGAGCTCGCTCTACCACGAATATCTTGGAGAAAGCATCCGACCCAAAAAGCTGACAAGTAGGTTCTCCACATATTGCTCCATGTTGCCTACTTTGGACGATTTTGCTACTCTCAGTATGCGAACGTTCTTACATCTAGATCTCGCTTTGAGATCTTCGGCCTTTGCTTGCAAAGTGTGTAGGATCTTGTCTCTCTCCTTGTCGGTTTCCGTGCCTGCTCTAAGGACGTCCTCCATATCCGATATGCATTGTTCCGTGGCGTCAAGTCTGCCCCCGTGTTTATCCAGCCTCTTGGACATTCTATCAATGCGAAAAGACAACGCATCGATTTTGATATAAATTTTGGATAGGCTCTGCTGGATAGTGCAGAACGCATGCTTCATAGCCACGTTGGACCCGGAATCAGGGTCATCTGGAGTACAATCTTGTTCTGTGGGCGTGGATTCTTTTGATCTGGGAGTTTTATGCAGGTTAAATTGTAATTTTGGTTGCAAATTGTCCGTTTTGCCCATGTTGCCGGATTTCGCACACTATAAGTACGCAGTTAGTGCGTGCTTTTGCTGGCAGGGTAGTGTGTCCCAACAGGGCCTGTTATTGCTTAGATTGCCGGGATCTCCAAGGCCTATGTCCCCCTTCCTTGCACAAGCAGAGTTACTTTTGCGCACCTGCAGTGAGGGACTCTGGTGATGACTGCGACTCTATGAGCAAATCGTCCTGCAATGCAGTCACTCACTTAATGGTGCTCAGTATCTCTAATGGTGGCCCTGACTTCACATGGCAGGCATGCTGGAGTGCGGCATCCAAACTGCACTAGCGGCACATCACAGGTAGCACTGATATTGCAATACTTTCGGAGGGAGTACCTGAAAACAGTCTTGGCTTCTGTGCGTCTGCCCCACACTGCTCCACTCTGTTTTGTGCTTTTGCCTAGTTGGCAGCACATGGCCACCGTCACCTGTGCCTCCCACTCTCTTGTATATACCTACAGGCTCCGTGGCTCCCAACAATCCTAATTACAATGGCCCCGTGATGCGCTGGATCTGGGTTTGTGCGTGAGTGCGGGGTCATAAATATCCAGGGCCTGGTGCTCAATCAGGTTGGGTGATGCCGCGGGAGCTCTTCGGTAGCAGCACACCACGGCCGGCATTTATTTTCCCTTGGGCACTTCACTAATGCAGCAGCGACACTCACCAGCGACAGACCGGCACCTCTGCTATGTCGCGCATCAGGCTCCCGCCACAGCATCTTCGTAGCTGCCGGTCCAATCCCGCGCTCACCTCAAGGCACGCGGATCGTGGTCGCATCTGGAGGGCTCCACACTCTCCACAGCTGCAAGTGCATCACAGGCAATTTCTGGCGATTGGCAGCACCCATGTGGGTCACAAGCGGTGCATTAAATAGCACTCCGCTCCAGCAACGCACTACACCCTCGTAGGACCATCTACACAAGGAGTTTTACTAGGATCGTGCAGGATAATGAGCGGCGAAAGGGAGAGCTACCCTAGATTGCGGCCATCTTCGGTTCAGGCATGCTCTGCCCCCGGCAAAAACCTCTTTGATGTATTTTCAGGATTTCTAAATTGAAGCGAAAACCCCAACGTATTTTACCAAGTTTCTTATAAAGTGATGCCCAGAAAGATAACCCAGAGAAGATGGACCCCCGTCCTTACTTGCCAGTTCAATTAATTCAGGGTCAATTAAAGAGTATACTCTTCGTCCTTTCATTTGAAAGTGCTGTGTTGACATTGCCTGAAAGACAAATAGCTCTTTGAACCCACTGGTGAGATTCTCTTGAATCCACTGGATTCTTATTGAGGTAAGCATCTTCGGCCATTTCAAATATCTTTGCAAGGGGTCTAATTAGGTCCAAGAGATGATCGTGACATGATTTTAAGCCTCTATCTAGGCCCTTCCTTGGGTCCTTTCTCCACTCTTATATATGAATGCCACTACCTTTGTAGCCAAGTCTGAAGTCATGGCAACCTTATCAGGTATAGAAGGGCATAGGTTTCTTTAATCTCTTTAGGTATCTCCCTTCTTAAGCAGAAGGAGATGTAGTTGGCCACATGTTTTGATGGCACCCGTTATGTGTACGCAGGGTGTTTTATTAAGAAATCGCACCTTTCCTCCCATAAAGGGTCCAGTATGGCCGTTTTGACCCTGAGACCTTACCTGCCTCCACCTGTGTTCCTTTTTTCCTGACCTCAATTACCTCCTGGTCAGAGTTAAACTCTAAAGAGTATGGCAGATCTATTTCAGGCTCTGAAGCCTCATCATTGTCAATTGTTTCTGGAACATCTGTGGCTTTATCTTGCCCTTATACAGTGCCTGTCACACTAACCAACAAAAGTAGCCACATGAATAATATGACAGCACACATGCTATGGTGTGCTGTAAAAAAGTGGGAGAACCGTACTTATGGGCCCACTTTGTGGTTGGAAATTTCTGCCAACTTAAAAGGATCTGATGGATCCTGCAAGAGGAGCGTCCTGTAGTCGAACATTCGGGATCCTGACAGGCACCAAATAGGTTTGATACGCAGGAGTTTTTCCTTGACCAATGTTCGACTACAGGACGCAGTTGTAAGGCTTCTTTTGCTAATAAAGTGGCCATCTTGAAATGTTAAAGTAGCCATCAAAACTTACTTCGTAAAGCAGAGTAAACTCTTCAAAGGAATGTTTGCCTTTGGTTAAGCTACACTACTAATCAGAAAACATATCTTTCATTTTTGTAAGTTGCCTAAAATAATTTGTAAAAAATTGTTATCTTAAATAATAATCAAATAAATAAAATGTTCATGTCCTGGAAATGTTTCAAGTTTAATTTGACTTCCAACCTGTGGTGTTGATGCATTCCATGTTTGGAATGTATCTTACATCACTGTGAGGTAGGTAGAATGAACGGGTCATTGGAATTCTCTGTGGGACAGTTAGGTTGGAGCTGATCTTGAAGATGTTGTACTGTTGAAGATGTGAGGTGCAGAGTTGCCAATAAAGTACTTCAAATATACTCAGAGTCACTGGAGTATACTTTACAAGCTGGCGACGAGGGAGCGACTCTGCAAGAACCCACGCAAAAGAAAAGAAAACTTAAGATAAAGGAAAGAAGAAGAAAGGAAAATACTGAGAAAAAAAAGGAAGAAGACATTCAGAGACGAAGGTGAGCCAGAGTGCAAGCCGCGAAACAGTGGATTAAGGCGTGTGGTGGAATTTTTTTAAAAAAAGAGAGAAAGAAGGCAAATAAACTTACAGTGAAGGTTTCAGGTGCGAGAACAGACGCAAGAAGATTGGCAGTAACGTAACTTGTGAGGCAGGAAGAGTTGTTGCTAGGGAGCGTGAGAGGAAATTGAATGGAGCAGTAGAAAGAGAAAAGGAACTAAGCCTCTGAAGCGCAACGCACAACGTGATAACGTAGAACATAAAAAAGCCATTTTGGATCGGCATTAAAGTAATTGGAAGGCATTGGAAGACGCTGTGACGTTGAATGAGGCAGCCATTTTAAGAAAGATTTTTTTTTCACGTCTTTGTGGCGATTAAGAAACGTAAACGCTTGTTGATTAACGAGGAGCGTTAAAGTTTAAAGGTAATGCGCAAATAAAATAAAAAATACCACGCATTTAGGGAGCTGGAACAACACAAGAGCTGACATTGGAAAAGAGAAACCATTGAATACGGGAGCTGTCATTTATCTATGGTGAGTGCAGCAGCCTCTGTGTGGAGCGTGTTAGGGCAGATGCGCGTGAGCAGTTAACATCAACCCTTGTGTGAAGCGCATTAAGAGCATATGCGCGTCACCATTGTATAAAAAAACACATCGCCACAGATGAGGTGCATAACGGTGATATGCACACCTAAAGAAAGATAATATCAGAACTAAACTATTGCGGAAATAAAAAGGGATAGGAAAGATCATGTGCATGTATATGGTGGTGTGCACACTAGAGACAGTGATATAAAAAGAAAAAGAATTTAAAGAGACATAAAATTTAAGAAGAAAATAAAGTAAAATGTGTGCTGCACAAACTTTTACGCTAACACCACCAATACCATTCTTACCAGAACCAGGAGAGCCACGTTTAAAATGGCAAGAATGGAAGGTGTATTTCATAAATTACATGGTCACTATAAACAACGAAAGCATGACATTGGAGATAAAAAAAGGTATATTGTTACATTCCTTAGGACCTGAGGGGATTAGACAATACCATCAAATGCAAAAGAAAGAAAGAGGGAAAGATGAAGTAGATGTTTACGCAAATGCTTTGGAAGATTTAGAAAAGTACTATGCACCTACTGTTTGTGTTGCTATTGATTGGTACACATTTTTTAGAAGGAAACAAGAGCAGAACGAGAAAAATAGGTGATTATTTAAGTGCATTGAGGAAGATCGCAGAGTGTTGTAGATTTGGACAAATAGAAGAAGAACTGATAAGGGATCAGATTATTATATTACCGAATAATAAAAGGGTACAAGAAAGATTGTGGACCATGGGGGATGGCACACTGAACACAATACTTGCAGTTGTGAGGACAAAGTACTTGCAGTTGTGAGGAAAGCAGAAGTGTCAGTAAGATGTGCCAAGGCAGCCCTAGAGGATGACAAAGGAAAAGAAAAAGAGGAAGTTTGCATTGTGCGAAAAATGGGCAAAGTGAGCAACAAACATCCAGTGAAAGAAAAACCTAAGGAGTTTAAAGGAGAAAGGAAAACTAGTAATCCTGTAAGAACAGATTACAGAAGAGAAAATCTAGGGAATTTAACTTGTTTTAGGTGTGGAAGTTATAATCATCTAGCTAACAGCAAAGTTTGTAGAGCAAGAGATCAAAAATGTGCAGTGTGTGGATTAATTGGACACTATGCACGAGCCTGTAATAGGAAAGATAATACTACGAAAATTAAATATGTAAGTGAAAAAGAAAATGAAACAGAAGATGAGTGTTCAGAGGAGGAGGATGAGATTTTTATGATAAAAAATGCTGTTTTGGATGTGAAGAGCAAAGGAACGAGTAAACCATCTTGTGAGATTGATGGATGTTGTTGTTACTGAAACTATGTACACTCCCCAGATGGAGATCCTTATTTTTACAATTAATCCTAGCTCAAGGGAAACCAGGAAGGGGGCTTTGGTTTATCGCCCCCCTGGCCCAAGTGAGAATTTTTCTATTCAACTGGTTGAAGCTTTGGCACCTCATGTGCAGGAAAACTCGGATTTCATCCTTGTAGGGGATTTCAATGTCCATAGCGAATTGACCAATTGTGGTGAGGCTCAGACTTTACTAACTGACCTGGGCACATTGGGGCTAAAAAAGATAAATCAGGGACCAACACACCTGGCAGGCCACACATTGGACTTAGTATTGTCCAACTCAATTACCATAAAATGTATGCCGCCTACCCAGGTGGAATGGACAGACCATTCCATCATTAGCTTTTACACCCGTGCCAATTATAAACCAAAGGCCACTCAGAGGGTGATGGCTGACATTAGGAGACCCTGGCGTAAACTAACATCAGAGGGTTTTAGGAGGAAATACATTGAACCCAGTTGGGATGAATGTGGGGGCAATGTTTCCATGGCACTGCGCAAATTTGATGAAGCAGTGACAGTGGCTATAAATCACGTTGTGCCTCTAAGAACATTTAAACCCCGACCCTCACCTAAACAAGAAGTTTGGTACACAGGTGACTTGAGACAATCAAAACTAATGATGAGAAAGTTAGAAAAACTTTGGAGGATTACTCGCAAGACGGAGGATAAGGAAAATTATAGGATTTCTTCAAAAAGCTATCATAAAGCCATTCGAGCTGCACGAAAACATCATATAGCAGCCCAATTATTAGAAGCAGGAAAAAATGCAAAAGTTTTATATCAAGTGCTGCAAACTTTCATTAAGCCTGCTGCTTGTGAGACTGAGGAGATAGCATCTCAGGAACTTTGCAATAATATCTCTCAGTTTTTCACTAGAAAGATTGAAGGAATATATGATAACATATTGACCTCCAAGAAAAATAGTAATAATATGGCTACAGCGGACAGCACTGCTCAGTCATCCACTGGAGTACATATGACCTGCATTGGCAAGCTTGCTGAATTTCCTCCCATATCGACGGAGGAGGTCATTGCCTTAACCACCCAAATAAAGAGCGGGTGCCCTTCAGATATCATGCCGGCACGCATCATGCCAACATTGGCTAATGATTTGGGTTCCGGAATTCGACACATAGTCAATATGTCTTTGAGCACAGGGGAAGTTCCCCCTGTTTGGAAGCATGCACTTGTGAGACCTCTGAGGAAAAACAACACCATCCCTCTCACCGAATTGTCAAACTTGAGACCGATCTCACTTCTCCCTCTAGTTGGGAAGCTTACTGAGAAGTTTGTCAATCAGCACTTGTCTAATTACATCGAAAGTGCAGGTGGGCTAGATCCCTCTCAGTCGGGATTCAGACCGAGACACAGCACCGAGACTGCCTTATTGTCCGTCGCTGATGATCTTCGTATGCTACAGGATAGTGGTTCTTCCGTTATCCTGGTGCTTTTAGATCTGTCAGCGGCGTTTGACACTGTGTCATACGACATCATGATCTCCAGACTCATTGACATCGGGCTGGAAGGCAAGGCGCTGGCCTGGCTAAGGAGTTTCCTTACAAAGCGTACCCAGAGTGTCATCTTGGGTCCGTATCGATCGGAGGAGGTAGAGATCTCAAAGGGGGTGCCACAGGGCTCTTGTTTGAGCCCCACGTTATTTAACATCTACGTGGCCCCCCTAGCTAACATCATGAGATCCTATGGTTTCATCCCGGTATCGTATGCGGACGATACTCAACTCCTCTTTCCGTTCAAAACGATGACATCAGAAGTGCGAAACTCCTTTGCCAGGGGGATGAAAGAGGTGGCCCATTGGATGGCACTATATTTCCTGCAGTGCAATGTCTCTAAAACAGAAGTGATGTTTTTCGGGGAAGCTAAACACCTGTGGACTCCTGACTGGTGGCCTCAAGATCTTGGCCCAGTACCTGAGCCCAAACAGGTTGTAAAAGATCTTGGCGTAAAATTGGATCAGGAGCTTGCCTTCAAACACCATGGAAATCAGGTGGTGGGCACTTGCTTCCATGTTATTGGGCTCCTCAGGAAAGTGTTCCCACTGCTCCCCGACACTACCAGAAGAACCTTGGTACAATCGCTCGTGTTGAGCAGATTAGACTATTGTAATGGTCTGTTGTTAGCTGCCAACGAGGGGGTCATTGCAAGACTACAAGTTGTGCAAAACACCGTCGCACGCCTTGTTCTTAATGTCCCCGCTCGAACTCCATCTAAACCTCTGCTGACCAAACTCCACTGGCTTTCAGTGAAACAGAGGGTGAGGTTTAAAATATGCTGTGTCATCCATAAATGTCTCACTGGGAATGGTCCCGATTACTTGACGAAAAAGTTCAACCCATACGTCCCCTCCAGATCTCTTAGATCTGGAGATCAACAATTATTATGTGTTCCTAAGTTTAACAAGACAAGACAAGGGGGCAGAGCTTTGTCAGTGGCTGGTCCGAAGCTATGGAACGATCTCCCCAAGGAACTCAAACTATGCAGAGAACACTTTCCATTCAGGAAAAAATTAAAAACCTTTCTCTTCCAGCATTAGATCATCTTTATAGGGATGACCATTACATGTTTGGGCTCCTTGCTCTTTGTTGTGTGCCCGAGGCGCGGAGATACTCCTTCGGGAGTCGAGTCCTAGCGCGGTATAAGTCTGAAAATAAATAAATAAATAAATAAATAAATAGATTGTGGTGGCTGGAGTGAAAGTGGTGTTAGTGGCAGACTCAGGATCGCCTTACACTATTGTAAATTTGGATATGTGGAAGGAAAACTTTATAAGTGAAATTGGGGAAGAACTTAATGTATGTGATGTCAATCCTACGAGTTTCACAGGTGAAAGTATTCCTATGATGGGATGCAGAGATGTTACGTTTGAGTTTAAAGGGCGCAAAGCAGAAGGAAGTATGTATGTTGCTGAATACGGTCTGAGTGTGTTAGGTTGGAAAGATCAAGGGAGTTTGAAGATCATTCTTAATCAAAACAGTAAAGAACAAGTACTAATACTGAATGATGATGATGATTTGAGTAAGAAAATTAGTGAAGATTTCAAAGATGTGTTCTCAGGGAAGATTGGTATGCACAAGGGATTTAAATATAGGATTAAACTCAAAGAAAATGCAGTACCTGTAAATTTCAAAGTAAGGAATGTTCCATTTGTTGTGAGGAGTGAGTTGGAAAAGGAACTGCTTAGATTGGAGACAGCAGGAGTAATTGAACAGATGGAATCTTCGGAGTGGATGTCTCCGATTGTGGTCGCACGAAAACCGAATGGAAAAATTAGGTTATGTGTGGACTTGAGGGGTGTAAATAAAGAAATTCAAGTTGACAAATTCGATTACCAAAGATTAATGAGTTATTAGCAAAAACAAAAGGAATGAAATGGTTCTCTACGGTGGATTTGTCATCCGCATACCATCAGATCCAATTACATAAAGAGAGCAGGAAAATAACATCATTTATAACTGTTTCCAATATATTAGGATGCCGTTCGGATTAGCTTCCGCGGCAACAGATTTTCAGAGACTGATGAGTGAAATTCTGAAAGATATACCTGGAGTATTGTATTTTCAGGGTGATATCCTAATAATGGGTGAGAACAGAAAAGTACATGATCTGAGGTTGAAAGATGTGTTCAATGTACTAAGGAAAAGGGAAAAGGGGATTGACAGCTGAGTACGAAAAATGTAAGTTTGCAAAAGACAAAGTTGCATACTTAGGCCACAGTATAGGGAAAGATGGAATTTCTCCAAAGAAAGAATTAGTTGAAGCTGTGAAGGAGGCACCTGAACCAGAGAACAAAGAAGAACTTCGTTCATTCTTATGACTTGCGGAGTATTACTCCATATTCGTAAGGAATTTCGCGTAGAAGTCATATTATTTGAGAAAATTACTTAAACAAAGAAGCAAATTTGATTTGAATACTAAATGTAAAGAGAATTTTGAGAATTTAAAAAGGGATATTTGTAATCTTACCCCGATTTAGGGATTTGATCCTGAATTGAGAAGTATACTAACTGTAGATGCAAGTGGGAAAGGTTTGGGTGCAGTGTTGACACAGAATGAAATTGGAAATAAGGAGGTTGTGATAGGTTTTCGCTTCCAGAAGTTTAACACCAACAGAAGAATTATACTCTGTAATTGAAAGAGAAACCCTTGGATGTTTGTGGGGAATGGAACATTTTAGAGCATTCTTGTGGGGTAATGAATTCGATGTGAGGACAGATCACAAGCCTTTGGTAAATTTACTGCCTACAGGTGGAATGGTGAAGGCATCAGCGAGAATAGCAAGACTTTCAATGAGGTTACAAGACTATAATTACAGGATAAAGTATGTTCCAGGTGTACAAAACAAAATTGCAGATTGTTTAAGCAGGATTCTGTTACCCATTAAGGAAGTACCAAGGAGCATTTGGGATGATTACCAGGTTGCAATTGTTGAAGATGATAATATGAAATCTACAGAAAGAAAGGAGTGGATTTTGGAATATGAGAAGTTGCTGGAAAAAATATAAGAGAGAATTTTAAACGGATGGGGAGAGGGGAAACCTGAAGCAGTTGAAGAAAGAAGTTTTTGGGATGTAAGAAGTGAGTTAAGTGTAGAATAAGGATTTGTGAGCAGATGAGGAAAAATTGCACCACCTATTGGATTGAGGAAAAAAGTGAGATTTGTGCCATGAAGGACATTTTGGAATTGTAAGAACGTAAGAAAAGAGTAAAATGTTCATATTGGTGGCCAGGACTAGATACTGAAGTAGAAAGGGCAGTAAGAGAGTGCAGGGAGTGTGCAGATTCAGATAAGAGCTTAAGGACAATGAGACCACAGTTGTCGCCCATGGAGTGTCCAGGAATGGTGTTGGATTTATTAGCAGTGAATTTTGTTGGTCCTCTACAAGCTAAGAGTAGAGAAAATACATTTCTCATTGTTTTAATTGACTATTTTAGTAAATGGGTTGAGTTGGAAGTTGTTGAGAAAGCTGATGCAGATACGGTAGTTACATTTTTAAGTGATGGGTTTTAAAGTAGAGATTACCAAAAAGGATAATAAGTTTAAATGGCACACATTTTACAGCATTGAAGGTCGAACAATGTTTGAATAGAAATGAAATACTGCATGTGAAAACCTCAGTATATGATCCCTCAGGAAATGGTGCAGTTGAACGATTTAATCGTGTTATTAAGGGCACTATTCAAATTGCTTGTGAAAATAGGAAGAATTGGGAGGTTGAGATAAAAAAATTCTGTGGGGCTATCGTTTAACACCATCCCTTACAGGTCTTAGTCCATTTGTTCTAATGAGAGGAAGCGAACCATTCACAAAAGATACCATGGGATGGATGGACAGTACTAAACAAGTTGAATGGTCACCAAAGATAGTCAAGGAGAACATTATTAAGGCACAACAAGTGTACAAAAAGAATTTTGATACAAGGAATGTCACAAAAATTGAAGATTTAAAAGTAGGAGATTGGGTAAAAACAAAGAAATGGGCAAAAGTAGCTAAAGGTGAAAGTGTATTTTCAGCACCACTAAGAGTGGTAGAGTGTTTAAGGAATTCAGCCAGATTAAGTGACACTGACAATCGTGTCTGGCACATGAGCCGTATAGCCAAATGTAAAAATATTGAAAAAGCACAGGAGGGGGATGTTGGGGGAGCTAAAGCCATATTTGATGATTGGTTGTGGGAGGATGATGTCGAGGATGGAGTGGTGTTAGAAGAAACACTTGGTGAGCTGGAAGCCATAGATATATCTGCAGAAATACAAGAACAAGCAGAAGTGGGTTCAAGGAGATTTGGAAGAATGGGAAGAGTCATTCATACTCCTCACATGCTCAGAGATTATGTGTTGTGATAATTTTTATTGTATCAATTTGTAAAGTATATTGTATATAGTTTTTGTCTCGTACTGTATGATCATTATATACAGGAAGGGGATGTGTGGTGTTGATGCATTCCATGTTTGGAATGTATCTTACATCACTGTGAGGTAAGTAGAATGAACGAAGCGTGGGAATTCTCTGTGGGACAGTTAGGTTGGAGTTGATCTTGAAGATGTCGTACTCTTGAAGATGTGAGGTGCAGAGTTGCCAATAAAGTACTTCAAATATACTCAGAGTCACCGGAGTATACTTTACACAACCCTATATTTTAATCTTCAATGGTACACTACGCAGTTGTCCTAATCGCGAAATACCCCCCTACTTTCATGAGTGCCCAGTAAGGACAGAGTCTCTCGATGAGTTTAATGCATGGGTGAGCAGTCTCGTCCTCGTGAGATGTAAGTAAGTGCCTCTGTTGGACTGTCAGTAGAGATCAGCAGTCGAGTGTTTCTGTTCCTGATCCGTTGCTGCCAGCAGTCCTACCTTAGCGGTGTGCCCTTCAAAACAACAGCGGCCCGAGACATAGCTGAAACCAATCCCAAAACCATCTAGGACCTGATGGCGGTGGTGAGAAAGGCTCTTTGGCTCGGGAGTGGGGCACTGGAATGAGCGGGGACCTGGGGGAGGGGTTGTGGTATCGGCTGGGATTGATACGGTTTCCGAAGCTCTGTAAATCAACATCGGCCTTAGAACATTCTGGTTATTTATTAATATGACACATATTGTTGTTAACTGTGCTCTTCTTTCGTCCCGCCTATCATACATTATACATGCATCGTTGTTGTATATAGCCTTGTTATTTCTAAAAAATCCTAGTTTTCTGCACGGGGATCCTCGCTTTTTTTGGTAATGTAAGGGGCATTGGTGGAGGACTACTTGTCACTTGTGAAGGTATCCAGGAGGTGACCTTTAACCTCTCATCGTTGTTTATAGGTCTGATATAAACTAAATCACGATGCATTAACAAAATTATGTTTTGTTTCCTGTGCAAATTATATCTGTTGATGCCTGACAACCGCATACTTTACTCAGTTTATTCAGTCTCTGCTTTCAACAAGTTGGTGCTTCCTAGACGTTTTTCCCTGCATGCCAATAATTCTGACTACGTTTAATGTGTTACACGTCGGAAACCGAGAAGTTAAACACAGTCCATTTCGCTGACTGTCCTATACACTACAGCTTTTTTACTGGGTATTCTGTTTGAAAGTGAAACTTCATTAAAATCACGTGCCTTTGACTGTCACTTTTAGCGTTTCCTGGTTGCTACTTTGTCTCAGTAGTCTCAGAAGGAGAGTATTTCTAAGATTTGCTTTTTGACGTCTTTATTAAACAAGCATTGGCATAGCCAATAGGTCTCGCCTTTGGGACCGGTGTGGACTGTATCAAGAGGATTGCTTAAAAACAATCTGGCAAACACTGGATATAACTGGATGGGCTTCAGCACCCCAGACTCTGTAGAAGGTTGAAAGGCAATCGATGCTGTAGCACAACTGCATTGTTTAAACTTTGCCAAAACAGAACATTAGGAAGGCAAAGTCACAAGGTACAGCAAATGTTTTATCAGGAAGGGAAGGCCAGAGTGTGATGGGGCATACGCACAGAGGTGAGCACACACTCCTTGCTCTGTGCAACATAAGGGCACAACAAATGTCATTGTAACTTGACGAATAGCAGCAGACACAGAAATAAGAACATTGCTACTCAAAGGCACACCAATTGCTATCTATACCAAATTCCCCCTCCATTTGAAAAGCACATAGTATGTTGTTGGTATGGAAAGGCAAGCATGCTCTGCTAAACTGACACTGTATAGAAATATGGAACATGCAGAAAATTAATATACAACCAGAAGAAGGTAAGAGACAATGTAATCGCATGAAAATGCCTTCTGTTGATTTTAATGCGGAAAACAAATAGCATGTAGCTCGTTGCTTTTTTGTAGCAGGGACAAACGCTTGCCATATGTTTACTTTTTAACATCTTTGGCACAAGGGGGCGTGTCCTCCACAGGATTTAGAAACCACCAAGGTGTTAAAAACGGGTGGTGCTCGAGACGTTTGTGCTCCCCTTAAGCAGCGCATCTGTTAACATCCTGCTCCTGTACATAGCTTTTCCCCCTACCTGCAATTACTTACAGGGCCAGTGTGCTCGGAATGACAGCCTGTGTGTTAAATGAAAAACTGAAAGGTTTGTTCATGTGCGCCACGCAGAAAAGCAAATGTTAATGAAATAATTTTAAAACCGGTTTCGAATGCAATGAAAAACAAGACTGATCTGTAATCCATTTTTACAGTAGAAAGGTGATGTTATAGTCTTACTGCAGGTGAGTGCTGAGTTTGCAACAAGACTAGAATAAAGTAATTTCCAGGTGTGTTGCTTCCATTGGTGCAGCAGGTGCAGTACCTCCAGTGTCCAGAACCCTGAGGGGCCAATTAAATCCTGACAGATGGTGTAGTTTACTACCTAACTGAAGTCTGACAGGTCATTTTCCTTGCATGAACCGGGGCTCATAGCATCCTTGCTACGATACGGTTTTTGGTACAGGTTTCATAAAGATGTAGCAGACGCTGGCCTCTGATAGGTCACCAATTTGGTAATTTTAGGGTTTAGGGTGGGTGTGGGATTTTGGGGTGTCAAGTGTATAAATTGTGCATCCTTCCGGCCTCACAAGGCCAGGCTTCCTCCCTCCCCTGCTCCCCTCAAACTCCCGTGGAGACCTATGGAAGAGCCTGTGCTGCAGGATCCACGCCATCGCCGAGGCCCGGAGCCCCCGCTAGGCCCCCCCCCGGCGGGGCTGAGGCAGTCCTGCCCCCCTCTGGGTGCACCCCAGCCTCCGGCCCCCCGAGGTGAGCAGGGAGGGGGGAGGGGGCCAGCGCATCCCTGAGCCCGCCCCCTGCCCCCAGCGTCCCTTTAACTGCCCCTTCGTGTGCAACCCCGGCCTGCCCGGGACCCCGCCGGAGCCTGCCTGCATCTACCCCGAGTGTCATCCCCCTCCACTCTCTGCCCCATCTGCTCCCCAAAGTTCCCTCTAACTGCCCCTTCTCTTGCATCCGTATCTGCCCCCAACCACCGCTCTGCCCTGGATCCCACCAGTGCCTGCCCTCATCTACCCCAGTGTCAGCCTCCCCACTCTCTGCCCCGTCTGCTCCCCAAAGTTCCCTCTAACTGTCCCTTCTCTTTCATCCGTACCTGCCCCAACCCTACTGTCTGCCCTTGACTCGGCCAGTGCCTGCCCTCATCTACCCCAGTGTCAGTCTTCCACTCTATGCCCCATTTGTTCCTCTAACCGCCCCTTCTCATGCATCTGTACCTGCCACAGCCCTTCGGTCTGCCCTGGACCCCGCCAGTGCCTGCCTTCATCTACCCCAGTGTCAGTCTCCCCACTCTCTGCCCCGTCTGCTCCCCAAAGTTCCCTCTAACTGCCCCTTCTCTTGCTTCCGTACCTGCCCCAACCCTACTGTCTGCCCTTGACTCGGCCAGTGCCTGCCCGTATCTACCCCAGTGAGTGTCAGTTCTCTCCACTCTGTGCTCCATCTGCTCCCCAAAGTTCCCTCTAATTGCCCCTTCTCTTGCATCCCTACCTGCCCCAACCACCACTCTGCCCTGGACCCCGCAAGTGCCTGCCCTCATCTACCCCAGTGTCAGTCTCTCCACTCTCTGCCCCATTTGTTCCTCTAACTGCCCCTTCTCATGCATCTGTGCATGCTTCAGCCCTTCGGTCTGCCCTTGACCCCGCCAGTAACTGCCTGCATCTACCCCAGTGAGTGTCAGTTCTCTCTACTCTGTGCTGCATCACTTTCTGCCCCATCTCTTCCTTAAATTCCCTCAAACTGGCCCTTCTCTTGCATCCGTACCTGCCCCAGCCCTACGGTCTGCCTTCGACCTCGCCAGTGCCTGCCCTCATCTACCCCAGTGTCAGTCTCTCCACTCTCTGCCCCATCTGTTCCTCTAACTGCCCCTTCTCTTGCATCTGTACCTGCCCTAGCCCGCCCTTGACCACGAACCTCATCCACTCCATTAAGCATCATTTCTTTACACTCTATCCCCACTGCCCCATACCTGTTCCTCTAATTGCCCTTCTCCTGCCTCTCCATCTGCCCTTACACGCACCATCAATCTGACATATTTACGCCCCTGTCCTGCTGCCCTCTGCCTCGAATACCTCCTTTATCTGCCCCTTTTCTGATCCTTTCTCGTCCCTCCAATGGTCTCAATTAGTTTCTGACATACTTGCTCCTACCTGGTTTACCCTCCAGCTGCCCCAGCTCCCTTCCTTAATCCCACCCTGCTGCCTCTCAGCTTCTCTATCACCCTGATCACGACTTTTAAAAAGAACATGACCCAACCCTCAATCTATCTTTCGAGTGTTTATTTTTCTTTCTCACTTTTTTCTCGATTTCTTATTTTTTTGTACGCACCAGTGGTTCCTGTCCTTTTTTCTCACCGTCCTTACTTATCTCGCTCCATTTTGTACTTTCTCGCTTTTATCCTTCACTGTTCATCCCCTCTTCCTTATATCTTCTTATGTGTATCCCTTCTCGTTTGGTATGATGTATTGAATTGTAGCATTTGCATAGCACCTCATACCCCAGCATGACCCCAAAGCACTTTTGGTAGAACGAGTAGAAGGCCACTTTATTCGTTGGGAGTGATTGGTAGGCAGTGGCCTATGAGGGAAGACTTTTGGTGTTATGAGAGGTTTAGAGGGGTGTTCCAAATGTGGTAAAAGTAGCTGCACATATGTACGAGGGAAGTGAAGAGGAGTATGAGGGCTACAGTCACATCCTGCGTCTACTTCCGAACATGCTGCAAAGTAAACAACACCCGGGGAAAAATACCGAGAGCGGGGTGATAATTGCCAACGCAGATAGGACACGCCAAGAGCCGCATCGTCTGTGGCTCTGTGTATGTGTGTGTGGCTCTGTGTGTGTGTGTGTGGCTCTGTGTGTGTGGCTCTGTGTGTGGCTCTGTGTGTGTGTGTGGCTCTCAGTGTGTGTGCAAATGCAATAGGTCTCGCATTTGCAAGAGATTAAGCTATTGCCATTGTAAATGATAATGCCAAACCAACAAATAAAGAAAAAGTTTTTATTGGCAGGCAGGTGCCCCCTGCCTGCCAGCAAGCAGCTGGCAGGCAGGGGGCACCAGCCCAGGGGATGCATGATGTGGTGCAAGCTGCCTTCCGGCCACACCCACCTCATGCAACGCCGCATCACTGCCACAAACATGTCTACCAGTGCTGTGTGGCGCACCCCGGGCTACAAGCAGCTGACAGCCCGGCCCAACCACAAACAGCAAAGCCCTCGCCACCCCAGTGCATGTCATATGAAGCTGGGGTAAACTCATTTCACTTTCACAATAACGACACAAAAATGACTAACCTAGACATTTTACAAAGCATACACAATCCGACTGTCATATACAGCCAAGTATAGGAACTCTCATAAGCGTATGAAATGTTAGCCGGACGAAAAAGCGCTTCAGTGCCTTAACCTAATTGTAGAATAAAAAGAAAAGAGGCTTCAATTACAATCAACAGATCCGCGGATTCATAGTGGACATACTCGTTTAAATGTCTCGGGTTGGCACTTTGTCATTTAAAGCACTGAAGTACAGAACATTATCAGGCTCTTATTAGTGCACTGCGACTTAAGATGTAAGGAGAAAGAATGTGTGAAATTACAAATGTGAATGACTACTTTCATACGTTTTCTCTGCTTTCGCCTATGCGTGTTTGTACTGCTGCATTCCCTGTGAAAGTCGTTTCTATGGCTGGAGGTTGAAATGACATCATATAACACGGCGCGACAGGTCTTAGAAGTGTTGGCTGCTCTGATGCTGCCCCAAAAAGCCTGCGATCCATTTCTTCGAATCCAGACTCCCACAATTTCCGAACGAGAAATAGACGGCGTTCCCTGGGGACTTACTTCCCCGTCACAAATGGTCGCACTGGCCGCACTTTTTATATGGGCTTTTTAAAAATGTTATTGATATGAAGAAAATCCCAGCTGATTTTATTTTAACTCTGTGATGATATAAATAAAGTTTTTTTTGGACAGCAGAATTCCTCTTCCATTTTCGAGATGTCTAATGCCGCAGCAAAAAGATTCTGAAGAAACCATCTCTGACTGGTGGGAACTATGGAATCTTCTCAGGTTCAGCGGTAGCTTCACACTGTTCAGTGCACACATGGTCCTTGCAGGACGTTTCTTCCCTCCAGTTTGTTAACACGTGTGTTGTGTCCACTGCTCGTTTACAAGGCACTATTTGAAGATACAGCGTTGTTCAGAAAGGTGCGGTGACTAAAGGCTCAATTCTCGCGGTTCTGCTCGGCATGTCACATTATGTGATGCTGCAGCACATCTCATCGGGCCACATATGCCCCTCCACACTCAATCATTACCTTGGATGCGAGTTTTAAGTGGGCTGTGTCCCTCTGGTACTAAATAATAACAAGCTCGCACGGCAGCAAGATGAGGCACGGCAGCAGGGGGGAGGAGGGGTCCTGCACTTGCAGGAGCGATAACTGCTGCCATTTCGCGGCGCTCGCTCCCGCAAGTAGATCGCCTTACGTGCACGCGTTGCCATTGATGGCAATGCAACGCGTGCACGTTTTTGGCCCAAAAAGCTAGTCGATTACATGAGGTCCCCTTCTATGCAACGCATGAGTGTTGCGTAGGTGAGACCTAAAAATGGCTACTAGCCCTGCATTCTGAATTGTATGAAATTGAGAACAAGGTGAAACCAATGAAGCGTTTTGAATTGTGAAACTTGGAGAAATGGAAACTAAAATTAGCCAAAGATCATGATATGCAAGATTTTACTGTCACCCATGGTCTTGCAATTCTATGTCAGGACCGGAGGCGAGGATTATGCTCATTCTTTCTTCGCTTTATTAACCAAAATTTTCACAGCAGCTTGTCATCAATTTAATAATAAACTACATTTCCCATAACCAGGGGAAAGAAAAACAACAGTCTCTGTATAGTCCTTTCACTCTGTTGATGACACTCAGCCAGGAGAGGAAGTGGAGACAGTCCTACTCCGCTCCCTCTAAACTGATTTACAAAGATGGGCTAAAGGCTTATCATGCCAATTGTAAACGGGCCAAAGCTGCTTACATTACCTCTACCATCACCTCAGTGCAGAATTGTCCTCGGACTCTTTTTTCCACTGTAAAGAAACTTACAGGTGCTGACACTGTTCCTGCGTCGCCGGCTCTAGATGGTAAACACTGTAATAGCATTGCGGACTTTTTTGTATCGAAGGTTGAGGGCATTCACCAATCCCTAGCTTCTATTTCACCCTCTATGGATTCTTCCTTGCTAGGCATTTATTGTAATGTCCCTGCTCCTCCCACTGAGTTTCTGTACAACTGGAAATTATTTGATGATGCTTCCTTTCTATCATGCCTAAAAAGCATCAGGTCAGGCTCTCCTCGGGACCCTGTCCCCATGAAGATTCTAAAGCAACTCGACCTTGAACCACGTAGATTTTTAATGAGGTTACTCAACATCTCCCTCAGTGAATCGCGTGTTGAACAGGTTTGGAAACATGCCATGGTCGTTCCCCTACAAAAAAAATCTGGTGTGGACATTACTAACCTGGCCAACTTCAGGCCTATATCCCTGCTGCCAGCTTGTTCTAAAATACTAGAACGCCATATTAACATCCAGCTAAATGAGTTTGTTCAAAAAACAGGATACCTTCATCCATCCCAATCAGGTTTTCGCGCTAACTATTCCACCGAATCCGCACTTCTGGGGGTGACTGAGCGACTCCGACACGGTATCGACAGCGGTGAGACCTTTGCGCTTATCCTTTTGGATTTAAGCGCGGCTTTTGATACCGTGTCGCATTCTATTCTATTGGAGTCCCTTCGCTCCCTCGGTGTTGCTGGATCGGCGCTTGCCTGGTTGGCCTCATTTCTAAATGAGCGTACATTCCAGGTTTTTTCAAACAAAGCTGAATCGGCAATTTGTTCATCTGCATACGGCGTCCCTCAGGGGTCTATATTGAGCCCTCTGTTGTTCAATATTTACATCAGACCCCTTGCTTCCATCGTTGAGGACGCCGGTCTGTCCATATATTCATATGCAGACGATACGCAGATTGTGTTTTCCTTGTCTGGCAGCAGGGACCAGGATACCTCTGCCCTTAAAATCGGCCTTTCTCGGGTAGCTGCCTGGATGCAGGCCAATCTGTTAAAACTTAACGGTGAAAAGACCGAGGTTATTATACTTGGCAAGCATAAAGATCTGTGGGGCTCCAAACACTGGCCCTGTGTTATGGGTCCATTGCCTACCCACGTGCCAGTTGCTCGTAACCTCGGCTTTCTAATCGACGAGAAACTTTCGATGCGACAGCAGGCAACTAAGGTCGCTGCAATCTGCTTTAACACCTTACGCTGGTTGCAGAAGATCCTATGGATGTTGCCTGAGTCCACTCGTCGAATGGTTGTTCAGGCTCTGGTAATGTCCCGTATCGACTACGGTAATGTGCTTTATTTGGGAGCCGATAAAGCCACTATGAATGTTCTCCAGGTTGTGCAGAACTCAGCTGCCCGCCTGTTGTGCAATGTCCCACATAGAATGTCTGCTACGCAAGCCCTGTGTGACCTTCATTGGTTAAAAATTCCTGACCGCGTGGCTTTCAAAACTCTATGTTTTCTGTTCAAGATTCGCCAGGGCTCTGCCCCGACTTATTTGCATAATCTTGTTCAGGATTATCAGCCTTGTCGTTCTCTCATGTCCTCTAACCAAGCCAATCTTGTAGTTCCCAGAATTCGTTTGGCAAAAATGGGTGGCCGCTCATTTGCCCATTTGGGGCCGAAGATGTGGAATGCTCTCCCACTGGCGCTAAAAATGGAGACTAATCTTCTTATTTTTCGCAAAAAATTGAAAACTTTGTTGTTTAACTGATCACTGCTCTGTGTACTCTTTACTCAGCAATTACCTGTCTTCTTCTTCAGTCTGTCCCTGGCGCCGGGAAACCCATTACGGGTAGCTGTGCGCAATATAAATATAATAAATAATAATAATAATAATAATAAATCCTGCTGATCCTTCCTGCACTTCCTCTTTCTTCGCTGCTCGGCAGCTGGAGTTAAGTGTCTTTCTTTTCCTTGTCTGTTCCTGGTGCTTTATTGGCGCATACGCGCGTTTAAATTGGTGGAGTGTGTGTGTTTTAACCTTTTTCTCACACAGATTCCCTTGTTGGGCCGCGGGAACGCTAGTGCGCTCCTTACGCGGCCTCGCCACTCTCTGCGGTGCGGTGCTCGGCCCGACAGAGGGCGCTGTGGTAGGGTGTCGCGACTCGGTGCTCCCGGGGCGTGTTGCGGAGTAACGCTCTCCAGTCACCGTAGGTCCGCGCCTGTGTGCTGCCTGCTGAATCGCCCGGTGCTGCGGCCCGGGTTAGCATTTCTCCCCGATCTTCAAACGCCCGCGCTGCGGGTAGGTAGTAGTGCGCTGCACTTGGGGTGGTTTCTTCTCACGCCCGGTGGCACTGGTCAGTAGTTGTTGGTGTGGGGGCCTTGGGCCATTATCGCACAGGTACCCATGCAGGCAGTGATTGACCCGTTGGACTTCTGGGTGTTGTGGTGCCTTAGGGGTTAGCAGCCCTGTGAAAATTGCGCCTGTGGCCACTAAATACTTCCTGAGAAACCCTCAGATACTTGAGTGCTTGTGCTGGGGCACGATGGAATAGGATTATTACGAGGAGGAAGACTCCTTTTCATACCTCAAATGGGATGATGATTTTTACAACAAGGTAGATGACTCCATCTACAGGGCGGTTACAGAGCTAATGACCCCCATGGAGAAACGTTTAGCAGACAGGATTGACCAGTTGTGTGCGAAGATGGCACCTTCCAATGCTCCGGGGCCATCCCCTGCGGGGGCGGTGGAACCAGCTCAGGCAGAAGGCTAGGGACCCCCACCTCCTAAGAAACAATGCACAGAGGGGGTTGACAAAGACGCCTTTGAGTGCCTTAAACAGGCATTCTTGGAGCATACTGCCCCCATCGTTCTTCCCCAGTGCCCTCCCCCTCATGCTGAGACCCCTCAACCAGCTTCCCCCCAGACTCAGCAAGGGGATACCCCAGATGCTTCGAACGATAAGGCAGGCTCGTCGAGATCATGGAGGCCTTCGGGGTCTACTGACTCTCCAAAGGTGGGTATAGCTGACATGCTGGACCCAGCCGACATAGTGCACCCTAGATCAGCGGAATGGGTCCCCGCGGAGAAGGCTGTGTTGTATGTTGCGTCCTGACTCCGTAAGCCTTTGGAAAATGAGGCTAGGAGTAGGCTGAGAGCAGTGTGCCCCGCCCCATGTTGGATGGTAAATTGTCCCTGACCCCTGAGATAGAGGGAAAGATGGCCACATTCTTGGCGAAGTTCCTAAAAGACCACAAGAAGGGGATAGATAGGTCGTGGCGCGCATGCCAAGACAAATTGCTAGATGCCATTGGTCCGATGACGAAAATCCTGGAGATGGCAGAGGAGGCTCGTAGTTCAGGGGCCCTAATTGATCCGGAGGTTCTGTCGGCTTGGGTGCAGCGCGCCATCTGTTTTATGGGGAATGCGAACAGTGCGCTCTCGACAGAGAGGCTTAGATCACTCTTGATGAAGGTAGACCCCAAATTGGGCGACCTGGCCTGTTCGGAGGCAGGTGCGCCAGCACAAGGTGGTTTGTTTGGCGAGCCCTTTATAAAAGAGCTGGGGAAATTAGTTGCAACGTTTACTTCCCTGGATAAAGCACAGGCCAACATTAAAAAAGTTTTTAACCCTCGGGTTTTCCGCGGGGCCGGTCTGGGCAGGAGCTACCCACACGGCCGCAGTTAGAACCAACAGCCCCAAGGCAGGGGGCAAGGCTCCGAAAGTGGCCAATATCAGACGGACCAGCGGTTCAATAACTTCTACCCAACCAGAGGTCAGCGCTTCCGCGGACGAGGGAACTACAGAGGCCATGAAGGAAATTCAACCGGTGAGTGTCTTGCCCGCGGCGCAGCTGCGAGTGGGTGGCAGGCTAGTGCTGTTTTCCCCACTTGAGAAGCACTTACTGGCGACGCGTGGGTGCTTCAGACAGTAAGGGGTTTCCAGATAGAATTTTACGGTTCCCCCAGTCAGAGCATTCGGCCGCGACCAATATTGTTTGGTGCGGCAGATGCTGCTATGGTGGACGAAGAGGTTGCAGGACTGCTCCGAAAAGGGGCAATATGTCGAACAGAGGTACACCCTACAAGCTTCCTCAGCAACATCTTTTTAGTGGACAAGACGGACGGGGGTCAGAGGCCCGTCATCAATCTGCGGCAGTTCAACTAGTTGCTGGTGCACAGACACTTCAAAATGGAAGGCATGCACTTGCTCAGGGATGTACTCCAGCCACACGATTGGATGGTGAGATTGAACCTGAAGGACGCGTACCTAGTGGTACCGATCTTCCAGACGCACAGGAGGTTCCTTCAATTCATCTGGCAGAGACTAGCCTACGAGTTTTGTTGTCTGCCGTTCGGCCTCTCCTCGGCTCCGTGGTGCTTCACCAAGGTCCTCAAGCCAGCGGTGGAATGCTTGAGAGCTCGGTGAGTCCGCTTGATCGTCTATTTGTACGATGTGCTCATTATGGCACAATGCCCTGTGCAATTGCAGGCCCATCTGCGGATGGCGGTGGATCTGCTTCAACGGTTGGGGTTCGTAATCAACGAGCAGAAATCCCTCCTGTCCCCAACCCAACAGGCTTCTTTTCTAGGGTTTGTAATCGATTCTGTTTCGGCCACACTCAGTTTACCTTCCAGGAAGGTGATGAAGATCCGCCACGAGATCCGGCAAACTCTGGCCAAGCAGGGGACCTCCTTACAGCAGATCACCAGACTGGTTGGCCTTTTCTCGGCCTCCATTCAGGCTATCTTTCCGGGCCCATTACATTACAGGGTCCTGCAGCGCCTGAAGGCACACCACTTGCAGAAGGGCATGACATATTCCCAAGTGGTTCCTTTGACGGACGAGGTCCGGGAGGAGTTGGAGTGGTGGCTATCGCACATGGAAGCCTGGAACGGAAGAGCGATCTTCGGTTCTGCCCCCGACTTGGTAATAGAGTCGGACGCAAGTCGGTCCGGTTGGGGGGCAAGGTGTGGGGAATTTGCCACAGGCGGAAGTTGGTCTCCTCACGAGCAACAGCTTCACATCAACTGCCTCGAGCTCCTGACGGGCTCCTTTGCGGTGCGGTGTTGGACCAAGGACAGGGTCCAGGCGTCAGTCCTTCTGCGAATGGACAATGCGTCGGCGGTCAGGTATATCAATCAACTGGGCGGCCCGCGATCCAAGATCCTGGCGACCTTAGGGAAACAATTTTGGAAGTTCTGCCTCTCCAATCACGTGTCTGTCACAGCGGAATACCTTCCGGGAAACGAGAACTCGGTGACAGACTGGCACTCCCGTCATTTCCGGGACACCAGCGTTTGGAAACTGGATCCGGTGATCTTCCGGTACCTACAGGACCGCTGGGATCCTTTCTCCAGCGACCTTTTTGCTTGTCGGCTGGACCGTCAACTTCCCCGGCTCTTCAGTTGGAGAACAGATCCTTTGGCGGAGGCGTCCGATGCGTTTTCTCAGGAGTGGAGTCGGGTGAGCGGTTATGCATTCCCGCCCTTTTCCATGGTAACCCGAGTGGCGGCTCAGGTCCACAGACAGAGGGCTTCAATAGTGTTGATAACGCCGTTTTGGAGGTCGCAAGTTTGGTTTCCAGTTCTACTGGAACTTTCTTGGGATTCTCCAATCCGACTCCTCCCAACTCCCCATCTCCTGTTGAGTCCGGAGGGGACTCCTCACCGGTTGGTAGAAGAGGGCTCGCTCCAACTGATGGCATGATGGATTACAGGCAACGGTGGCGATTACCGGGCCTTTCGAGCCACGCTGAGCTCTTGTTGTCCAGAGCGTGGGCAGCCAGCACATCCAAACGATACAGATCAGCCTGGACGCGATGGGTATGTTGGTGTATGCAACGGGAGTTGGATCCCGTGGTCGCTGGTTTAACTCATATCCTGAACTATTTGGCAGAATTGGCTCAGAAAGGGTTAGCCTACAGGTCGGTGAATACGGTTTGTTCCGCTATTTCGGCCGGGCATGCCCCGGTAGAGGGTGCCCCGGTCAGCGAGCACCCCTTCGTTTGCAAACTCCTTAGGGGCATTAGGTTATCTCTTCCTCCGTAGCCCCGTTATTCGGTCCTTTGGAACGTCAGTCAGGTTTTAAATCTCCTGTTATCATGGCAACCAAACCGTTTCCTTTCTAGGAAGGAGCTATCGGCCAAGTTGGCGATGCTGCCTTGCCTGGTATCGTTTAGGAGAGTTTCAGACGTCCGTGCTTTGGATGTTACAGCACGAGTTTTTTCTACTGATGGGGTTACCTTCACGGTGAGTAGACGCACTAAGTCTAATACACGCACGATCTCTTATCCGGCTTTTGCGGAAACTCCTAAGCTCTGTGTTGTACAATGTTTGAAAGCCTATGAAGAAGCCACGGAGGAAGTTCGTCCCCCAGGCGAACAACAACTCCTGATAGCCCTTAAGAAGCCTTTCAAGGCGGTGTCCTCTTCCACCATATCCCGGTGGTTGCGGTGGATCATGCAGGAGGCGGGCATTAACACGAGAGCTTTTGGTGCGCACTCTGCTAGAGGGGCGATGGCGTCGAAGGCTTTCAGCCTGGGAGTGCGTTTGGAAGACCTTATGAGAGCAGCGGATTGGTCGTCGGATTCCACCTTTAAGAGGTTCTATTTTAAGCCGCTGTTGAATGTGGCTCCGGTGGTTGTCGACAAGCTTTGAAGGAGCATAATCCTCGCCCCCGGTCCTGACATAGAATAGAAATTTGCCTAGCCTGCGAGTAGGTAACTTTCAATTCTATTAAGGACGCGGAGGCGAGGATTATCCCTCCCAGCAAGCGCGTAGGTTGCTGTCCCGCCCTGTACTGACATAAGTAATCTGTTTTGGTAGCCTTTGAGGGCCAGAAAATTTCTTGTGCAATGTCTGATGTACTAATGATTGTCATCTGGTACTTAAATGCTTTCCGCACTCTTGACTGTGTGTTTTGATGCATGAACTCCAGTTTGAGGGACAGTAAGTGGTCACTGTGGTTTCGTTCAGGAAACGAGAACGCGAAGCAATCTGGCTGAGGAAGCGAGAGATCCTCCAGCAAAGAAAGAGGAAGTGCAGGAAGGATCAGCAGGATTTATTGGCTTAGTGTCATCAACAGAGTGAAAGGACTATACAGGGACTGTTGTTTTTCTTTCCCCTGGTTATGGGAAATGTAGTTTATTATTGTTAAATTGATGACAAGCTGCTGTGAAAATTTTGGTTATTTTGGTAAATCTTTGATTTACCAAGACGGGCCCAAGCTTCTCCACTGCCCGCGAAACTACACTGGCTCCCTATTAGGCAGCGAGCAGTTTTCAAGAGTCTCCGCATTGCCCACAAGGTCATTTATGGTCAAGCCCCGTCCTACATCAAGGACCGTCTGACAAATTACATCCCTGCCCGGACTCTCCGTTCTTCTGTAGCCTGTCGTCTGGTCACCCCACGCTTCCACTCCACCCTTAAAGGGGGCAGAGCCTTTTCTACCGTGATACCACAGCTCTGGAACAACTTACCCGAATCCCTGCGCAGGGAACCAGCCCTCCTTCCTTTTAGGATAAAACTCAAGACCATCTTGTTTTTGGAGGCACTGACCATGAAATAACTCGCTCAGATCAGCTCATATGCACTGTTTGTTGTAAAAAGACCTGATGGTGAACCGGCGCTATATAAAAATTACTTAACATAACATAATAAAGCGAAGAAAGAATGAGCATAATCCTCGCCTCCGCATCCTTAACACCTTGCCTGCTAAGGCAGTTCCCGCTGGGTGCTAAACTTCATGAATTCCCATTGTTCATGACAAGGTCAACTCGTCATAAGCACAGCTCCAGTAAACTGCATGACGAGCTGACCTTGTCATTAGCATGGAAGTGGTAGGATTGAAACTTACCTACTCGCAGGCTAGGCAACTTTCTATTCCTACAAAAAGGGTGGCGCTTACATTTTGCAGCGACCCTAAGACTTAATGGGTTATATTAATATCTTGCAAACAGCCATTTAATTAAGTGCATGTGGAGGGCGGGTTCTCAAAAACAAAGACTGCAGGTTGATACTTTTAGTTTTGTTATTGATTGAATTGTCGTTTTTAGTCCTCAAATAAACATAAACACTTCGCTGCTTACATAGTCTACTTTTTACCCGTAGCATGTGTTAAACCTCACGGGGACTTACTTTTGTACTCCACTTTACATGCTGCGATGATTTGAGTTAATCCCTAGTGTTAAAGTGAAACTACAAACCCCAGCATGCCATGTGCTGATAGTAAAGAATAAAGAAAAAGAATTGCAGGACTGACAGAAGTCGTCACACGTGATATGGAGCCAACCGGCGGTCATGGGTCTCTGTGTAGGCTGCTGAAGTGTTCGTCTAGATGGTGTCTGTAGAATTGATTATAGGTAACTCCACGTTGCACGAGACACCATCTGTCAGTCCTTGGCTTGCTTTCTTAAAGAAAACATTGTATTCTGGGGTAATAAGAGTATGCTTGGTTGGATTAAATGAAGATGGAACTCCCCGAATACATGCTTTTTGTCTTTAAATAATCACTTCACTGCAAAAAAAAAACATAAATAAAAAACATTGCCATTTACAATGCCAATAGTTCCAAATCCGACAATATGCGAGACCTATTGCATTGCAAATGCTTGTTTAAAAATGTTGCAGCAGATTCATGGCTCCGTAGAATTCCTACAGCAATTGATTTTTGGCCGTGCAGGGGTCACAGGGGGACCACAGGATCAAAGTTTCTTTTCTTAAATGTTTTTTGGTGGGACTCTGCCTCAGTGGAGTCCCAAGGTGGCTGCCAACACTTCCTGGTTGAAGTGATGGAAGTCAATCAAATTTGAACACGGGAATTTTCAAATCCTCGGAGGATCCACGAGCCTATACATCGAAATTGTTATTTCCTTTAGTATCTCAAAAACTACAGAATGGAATTGCACCAATTCACAAGCAGGTCGCTATCTGAACTAACAGCTACCTTTATGCCAAATTTGGTGTAATTCAGCTCAGCAGTTCTGGCTGTAGTTGTGTCTAAAATCCCTATGGGAATTTGCATAAGGGGAAAGCAAGTTTTAGAACCCCCCTTTTTTTTGGCACCCGTTCCGCTGTTTTCACGCAACGGAGAGGCAAAATGTTTACCGTTGGAGAACGCCAATTCCTAACGCCATGCTACCGCCATATTTACAATAAGGCGCAACTTGGGGTTAGGACATGCTAGCGGGCAAAAAAAAATGACGCTAACACAAGCGGCAAGTCGTAATAAAAATTGCATGCTACCGTGAAAAAAGTGACGTTCGGTCAGTTAGCACAAGAAGTACCACGCAAACCAGCCGATCCTCACATTTCTGCGGGTAGCTTGAAAAAAGTAAATCATAAAACATTGCTAAGGAGTAAAAAAAACAAAATTCAACATAGAATGGAGCAGCCAGGAACCAGCACAGCAAAGGACAACCCCCCCTCCCAACCCCACTAACAGCCAGGATGACCAGCCAGAGTTCAAGGGAAGGAGGAAGAGGAAATCCAGGTTCAGTTAGGAGGAGAATGAGATCTTGATTGCGGAGGAGATGGAGCATCAGCACCAGCTAATTTTTCAGCTCCAAAGTGTAATTGACGACTAAAAAGGCCATATGGCAGTCTAAAGTGTACATGGTGAACGGCATAGCTGAAGTCAAGAGGACAGTGAAGGACTGTGAAAAGCGCTGGCATGATGCCAAGTGCAAAACCAAGCAGCAACTGGCAACAAATCTACAGGCAGCATTGCAGACCGGATGTGGCAGTTCACTGCCCCAGGAGGAGCTATATTCCTTGGAGGAATAGGTGTCCACAGTTTTCTGTGAGGAGTCAGTGGTTGGAGTAGAGGGACAGGAGAGTGCTGACTATGACCAACTACATTAGCAACAGGGTAAGTACCAACAAGGAACAATAGGGGGAAAAACATAATGTCGTGGAGTCCAGTCAGCTATATCCCAGCGCTCCTGGCATATTGTCTGCAGATCAAACGGTAGCCACCTGGCCATTCTATGCTTAGATATTGCATCCATAAAAGACTAATGGGCAGTTAGATCACATGTTGGCATAGGGGAGCGTCGCAAGCATCATAGCAGGGCTATCCTAACTCACATTGTAAGAGCAACGATGTGCTGTGTCTACAAGATACAGCACATTCCTGTAGTAACTGCATACACTGGGACACATATAGCGGACATACACCAGTGCAGGAAACCTGGCACCATAGTTTAATGGGCACCTGCGTTGGTCCTACCAGCTGAATGTGCACCAGCATAAAGGAAAGCACAGGGATGCACTCTACTGTCCTCAAAACAGCGCACCCTGTAATAGCCTGCCATGCCAGCTTGTTGGACCTTGCCACTCATGATGTAGGTGGTGTAGGTACTAAAAAATGGACGAACAATCAGGGTCTCATCACTGTGTGGCAGTAGGTCGGCTGTCAGGACCTTATTTGAAACAGCCAGAGGGGTCAATGGACACATACAGATCATAGAGATGCCTGACTCCCTGCAGATGACCACCTCTGCACATGATGAAATGGCATGAACGTCAGTGATTCCATTTTGACTACTAGGACTGCCCCATTCACTCCCAGTTGGCACACAGTGGTACTAATCACAATGCTGGGTTCCTGCCATGTATAATAAATAAAACACACAAGATGTTGGACGGAATGTTGCACAATGGCAAAACATTCACCCCCCAGTCACAGATCTGGGTTTAATCCATCGTTATTTTACTCACCAAGCCACCCCAGTTCAGACATGGCCATTAGCAAATCAGTCTTGACCCTGTGCCTCATGGGAACAGTCCAGACCGAACTGCCAAGCCATGTCTTCCCTGGACCAAAATCAAGCATCCTAGGACCGGTTTCTGGCTATCAGCCTTCATCAGCCAGGATAGCTTGACTCCAGTGGCTTAGTGAGCACGGGACCCACGTCTGGGCATACCCTTTCCACATAGGGTGAACTGCAAAACACACAAGATGATGGACGGAATGTTGCACAATGGCAAAACATTCACCCCCAGTCACAGATCTGGGTTTAATCCATCGTTATTTTGCTCACCAAGCCACCCCAGTTCAGACATGGCCGTATGCAAATCAGTCTTGACCCTGTGCCTCATGTCTTCCCTGGACCGGAATCAAGCATCCTAGGACCAGTTTCTGGCTATCAGCCTTCATCAACCAGGATAGCTTGACTCTATTGGCTTAGTGAGCACGGGACCCACATCTGGACATACCCTTACAACATAGGGTGAACAGCAAAACACACAAGACTGGGGGTGAATGTTTTGCCATTGTGCAACATTTCGTCCATCATCTTATGTGTTTTGATGTATATTAAATATACAGTGCCATCTGCCATCCACAGCCTAGTGGATAGGCATCTAACATGGGATTCGATTGGAATTCCATAGAGCATATTATCAAGCCCATTATCGCCGCTTTATCGGCAGTTTCGGCGATAATTTTATCGCCCAGGCTTGATAATATGCCCCAAAGTTTTATTCCTCTCAGTGGCAGAATGAGGGTTCTGAGTATCCAACCTTACTTACTTTTATGAGGCAGATCAACTACGTTACATGATGGAATACAGAAAGGTAGAGGGGGAAATACAGGTGATATGTAGACCATTTTGCGGCCAGGTCCTCTCTTTGGAGTGTGCAGTGGCTAGAAAAGAAAGCTTGGGTCTATACTCATTGCCTGTAATTAGGGCGGCACAGGGACCGTGGGACAAAGTGAGCGTGCCAATCCAGAATTTACTTCAGGATACAAAGCAGGAGAGTTTAGTGTGAGGCAGGACAGTAAAATTACTGATGGCGATGTCTTTATTGAAGGAAGAGAAGATTAACTTTCAACATGATGAAAGAGGAAGATGGGCTACACGAACAAGAGCAGTTGCACTTTTACTAGGTGCATCACTGTGTAATTCAACCATCCAGGACACAAGGGGCCTCAAGGCTCTAGCAGTTTTAGAGACGTGGATGCTAAAGGGAGACCATACAAAAACCCTAATCTCCAGTATTTTCAAACGAGTTCTCTTCACTCAGACCCTAGGTAAAATGCCAGGCCAGAATCTATGGGAGACAGATTTGGGAAGGGAAGCTGAGGATGTTGCTTAATATCACAATTCCACGAAACATGAGGATAATACTCTTGGGGCTCCATTCCCCAGGGAGAGGTCCCGAGTTCCGTAAGGGGGAGGCAATTAGGAATGACACTCCAAGTGATACTTGCTTTATGGCGGAAAAAACAATACCCCTTTTCAAAACTGGATAGTTAGAATATGGTATTCCCTTGCCATGGAGCACATTGCACTTCGGCGTTTCTGGCCAAAGTGTTGGAAATTAACAGGCCTCCATTTCTGGCCGAATATCACTTGAATTCAAGGGAGGAACCTGCCCAAGATACCTTAAGGTATTACAAATGATTCCCTCTGAAATGCCTGAGATATAGAAGATGAAGGAACCAAGCAAGTTTCAAAACAGTGGTCGCTTTTGATATATATTCCTTCACCCTGTACAATACAATGTTGTCTCTAATGGACAGACCTCCTTAGCCTCCCAACGAACTTACAAGGACAGGGGTTGTTGCTGTTTAGAACTGACGCCTAATTCCTTGCCGGCCACAGGATCTAAACGATGATATATGTTACACGTACTGCAAAGTAAAGAGTGTTAATCCTAAAGATACACTGGGAGGCCAGTAGGCAACGCTCCCTGGTAGGTGACAGACAAACAAGCCTTTCCTTCCACCATAATCTGTTGCTGCCACCACTGACAGTCTTTGACAACCCACTGAGATGCCAGTAGTCACACTCAGCAAAGGAGCGTGTATATGGTGTGCCCCTACAGCCCATACCGCAAACCCCAGCTCTGGCTCTCATTCTGTGTCACTGGGCCAACAATCAGCACACATGCATGACTGTTGTGTGTACTGGTGCAAATTACGCCAAAACCAACAGAAACTCGCCATGTTGACTGATTGATTGATTTATTGTTAACCCTTCGATTATTTAAAATCATTACAGTAAAAAAGCTAAAATTGAAACCCAAACCCCCTTGCCTGCCCACCCGTGCCCCCCCACATCCCCCCCTCCCCAGACCGCCTATGAACTTTAAAAACCCTGATTCCGACAGTCAATCTTGTATTGCTAGGTCCCTTTTACCTTCAGTCTGGGGGCTTAATTAAGTTGCGGCAATGTTTCAGTCAAAGTGCATGAGGTGGCGGGCAGGCTCTTCTTTGCTCATCAATGTTATGGAAGAACCTTGTTTGCCCATTAATCAGTCTCTGAATTTCAAGAGCTTGTGGAAAATCATTTATCCACTTGCGTCTAGAGCCTGCCTGATCTGGTAAATAAATGTTGCCGCTCTTGCGAGGTGGTGGGTTTTTATTTCCAAGAACCTCCAATCTGATGCCTCCTTGCATGTTCTGATGCAGAGAACTCTAAAAATGGAGCGAAGTAGCCTTTGTTGTTCACTGGTCAATTTGGGGCAGCAACAGAATAAATGGGGCCAGTATTCCCTTTGGTAGTCGCCATGTAGAACTCAAGGCAGAGGATCACGCTCTCCAGGGTCATGTAGGGGACTGTTTCTGTGCCATCAGTGACCAGCACTGTATGTGTCAACACTATGCGCAGTGAGCTTTTACGCATATTAAGGCCCCCTACAGTGGGGTCCTTAATTTCAGCTATGAGCAACAAAAACTTCCATCTTCTGAAGGTTTGGAGGATTGGAAAAATGTCATTCATTTCCTCTAGTCCAAACTCAATCCTTGCACTGGCCTTGGAGGAAGCCATCCTACCATGTTTTCACATTTTGTGATGGTGAATGGGCATATTGTACAAGTAAAAGTGTCCTGGCAGAACGAGAATCGCCACCGAATCAATCTTGTGAGCGTATAGCAGTCTGAATCCAGCTGCTATTGCTTCGTGAACGGCCTCCTGTGCCCACAGATGTCAGCTTTGGTGCCAACACGAGAAAGAACTACAACACATGTCCCTTTTTCAATCTTGTTGAGAAAGGCACGATGCTTCAGAATATTAAATAAACAGCCTTAATGCCGCCCATAACTTTGCTGAACTCAGTAAACACCTTCCAAAGGGACGCCAAGGTCTCTCTCCTAATTAGCTGCGAAACCCGGCACCAACAAAGGATATATTTTGGTGCATGGTCGTGTTTATGTTTATTTTTTGAAAATAACATTTCTCTTATTTCGGCGAACAAAACCCCTTAGTCTACTGGACTTTCGCAGTCGGAAGGGCTGGCATCGCCTATTCACAGTGGGCCGACTTGTTCTAGGCAGCTTGCCTCGCTGTGCTGTTCCAGAGAGACGGAATGTTTACTCTCACACAAAGTGCGAAACAATACGCCTCAGAGCTCGCCCGGGCACACCAAGCAGACTTCGCACAGCAGCGCCTTTATCCACGGGTTCAAAGGGATTTGGCTGGCCCTGCGACCCCCTAAATCTTAATTACACACGCCTTATTAGATCTTTTTTGAGAAGGCTGAGATCCAGTGCATGAAAAGGGAATTAAGCGAATATGCTTACAGCAGCGTGGAGCAAAATATAGCCAATCTGGCAGCTCACTTTCAAGGGGTTTATAACAGCAGCACTTTTTACATTGTGTTTGGATCGTCGATAACAATACGCCCTGATAAAGCTGTCACATTGTCACCGCTGCATACCAGCTGCAGGTTGGCCAGCTGCATACCAGCTGGCCCACCTGAGATGCAAGCATGCAGAGAAGGTAGGAACAGGGGCACTGACTTAAACCATAAACTTCTCCAAGCAGGGGAGAGGTGCCATTGGAGGCACTCATCCTCCTACTAACCGCAGCGGTTAAAACAATCCTTACAAACTGGAAGGACACAGGGAAAGCCTCCTTCAAAAGCTGGCTCAACTGGGTAACCTTCCTTAGGGGGGCAAACTACTCACCCAACCACACGGCAAGAGGGGAGATGTGGAGCGCCCTGGACAAACACCTAGTCCCTTTCAAACCTCCGTGATCTACGCACACAGACACAAGTTAAAGGCCTAAGCACAGAGCAAGCACAACCACAGCACCAGTCCTCTCACTTTCTCTACTCTTTCTCTCTTCCTTACCATTCCAGCTATTTCTCTCCACCCGAGGGTTACTCTCAGGTTCGCCTAAGTCGGCCTTGCCAAAACATACGCGCTGGCACGTAGCCATAGACCATGCCAAGTTCTCACAATATGCCTAATGTAACCGTAACGGCGCCGACCGAACAGCAATGCCACCCTCGTTTGTACAGACACTGTACTGTATGTTTGTATAAAATCTCTCAATAAAATCTGTTTGAAATAAAAAAAAAATTAAAATAACTGCAACAGCGATGTAGAGATGCATAGTGTCTAATACGCATACACTCAAAACCTTCACGAACAGGTTGGTACCTACTAAGGCTGTGGCTGGAATGCTCCAAAAAACACAATCATCTAATACATAAGGGCTTCTTCTTAATATGTGGAAAACCAAAGAATCAATACAAACAGCAGGTCTTCAAGTGACAGAGGCAGGACTTTCAGGACCACAACGAGCAATATAAATAATCTAAGCGAGAATGGTGTCAGCACTCACTTATGCACTCATTAATACACTTGTGCAATCCTTTCAGTGACTCAAGCACTGGCTCCAGAGATTTGTCTGTCACCCACTTGCTATTCATATCTTAACTACATATTTGTGAACTATTAAATCTGCTACTTTCAGAGAGAGATAGAAGCGTGTTTTGCTATCACCATGCTGCACCTATTCTGGGAGGATGCAAAGTTTGCACTGCTGCTGCCCGATTTGTATCTGTCCTGTGTTGGGAATGCTTGCTATGCTGTTGCCCTAGCTGTATCTATCCTATGAATGGAGAAACTCGCACTGGTTCTGACCAAATGGGGGCCTGTTTTATGAAGAAGGGATGTTTGCACTGCAATTTCCCCATCTTGTGAAAAAACAAAGGATATATTGAATGCACTTGACTAACATTCCCTATGAATGAGGGACTGTTTCACAATATTTGATGTGAAATACCTAGAGTCCTAAGGAAAGCGCCAGATTCAGTTGAAGCATTCTTCATGTGCTGAAACATGTTGATGGAAAAGAGAGGCTTTTATTTGTATGTACTTTTATGGCAGGTTTGATTTGCCAAATAAAGTTCTTGAATTGAATTGATTGAGAAGCAAGGTCCACTTTCCAAACCTCCTGTTTTTAGGTCGATCCTGGGCAGCGCATGCGCTGCTCTGCGAGGCATGCTGTATTAGAGTATGCACTTGAAGCTCTGCACACTCTACACCCATATTTTTCATTGGCTTGTGTCTTTGTCTTTTGTAAATGCTGGCTTCTTATTTGGTAATCGACTTGTAAGTCCCTCCTTAGTACCGCCTTGTCTTCAGTGCTTGAAATGGAAAAATAGAAGTGTAGGCACTCTGTACCAGAGTACCTGCTTGATTTTGAGAAGTGCCGGTACTCTCCAATTTAAAGTATTGCATTTCTCAGGAGAAGTGCCGGTACTCTCCCTCTCCAAATAAAAAAGTGCCGGTACTCCGTACCGGACAGTACCGGCCCATTTAAAGCACTGCTTGTCTTCATTTGTTACCTCCCATGAGGACTGGCCCTTTTACTACGGTTGTTACACCGTCTGTGTTGTTTATTTTGAAAGCATTATTTTCTTTAATGGGTTTTGCCCTATGGCAGGCACAATGTGCTTTCCTTATATTCTGCGCGCCATGTGCCCTTTCACTTTCCAAGCAGCCAGGACAATGGCGGCCTCTTGTTTGTAATGCCATAGGTCTCACATTTAGGAGAGTTTGAGCTGTTGGCATTGTAAATGACTATAGCTTAAACTCTCACAAATACGACACCTGTTGCTTTACAAATATTTTTTTTATGGTTTGTTTTCAAGCGCCCCATGTCGCGCTTACACTACATAGAGCCACACCCCTTTCTTTAGACGCAGCTCGTCTAAAGAAAGGAGCCTGGCCTCTATTAAGTGCAAGTGGGCGTAGGGTGCTTGGAAACAAACAATATTTGCAATTCAATGGGTCTCACATTTGCGAGAATTTAAGCTATTGATATTTACAGTGCCAATAGCTCAAAGTCTCTTAAATGCGAGACCTATTGCATTTCAAATGCTTGTTAATCTTTGGTAGGCAGACAACTAGTAAAAAACATTTTTAGCTTACCTGCACACAATTTTAATATAGGTCTGACAAAGGGAGAACCTATATGTTGACATAAGAAACGTAACTTTCACCCAAACCAGGAAACCCATTAGCAGGAAACCTTACAGTCGGTGAACAGTAGCACTCTCAAGTGCCTTGTAATTCTAGCTATGGAATCCACTAATGAATCATACCACAATAGGTATGTGATGGCCCATCATTCTATATGAGTAAGTACAAGAATGTATGGTAATTAAATAAGTGGTTTCACAGTTTTTTTCCAGAAGCTTTGTGTTTCTTAACCGTTTGTTTGTTTACAGAGAATATACAATAATACTTAAACTCCTCTCTCTCTACCTCTTTAGTGTGCTAGCTATCTGTGTTGTACCTGTCCTGTATGTTTGAGAGAACTGTCCGATGTTCCTTATGCTACTTCAACAAGTCCCTAGAAGTTTATTCTGCTGCTGTGCTTATTATACCGTGATGTGAAAGAGAGTGAATCCTCACAAACTATGTGCAGTTTACTTTTTATTGCAGATGTGGAGCAAGTGTTTTTTAAATGGATTAGACAGCTTTGTAAAATTATCAAACATATCTGACAAGTGGTTCCAAGTCAAGTATAACACCTTAAGACAATTCCTGCATTTTAGACACTCGCACTTTGCGAGCCCATAATGACACTGTTAAAAGCAATACTTCAAGCCTCACAATGCAAACTTTTATTGGCTCAAAAGCCAGGAATTATCTTGTAGGCAATCACAAATTAAAGAGCCCAGTGAGTAAGAGGGTAGAAATAGCCTTTAAAATGCAAATGCAATCACCTCACTACTAATGGGCTAAAACACTTTTTTGGAAAACCTGAATACTAAAGAAGATGTTGTTTTCTAGAACAATGCGAGCCGCAGTAAATAGACATGTCTCAAGAAACAGACAGAAAACTGTGTGCTGGCCCCCCTCTTCCAGAGCTTATCCTCAGCCTGGAGGTTAGTGAATCACTTACAACATCACCGTGATGCACCAGTCTCGAATAAGAGCAGCACAGGCTGCAGGTGCCCTAAAGTGTCAGAACACTTCACAAATAATAAATATATACAGAGAAAATGAGTTAAATAAAAACAAGCATTTGCAATGCAATAGGTCTTGCATTACTGATAGTTTGAGGTATTGGCGTTGCAAATAATAATGCAACGCCAATAGCTCATACTTTCAGTAATGCGAGACCTAGTGCATTGCAAATGATTGTATAGTGAGCCAGGAACCAGCATTGTATGTCTCAGTGCAGTACCACAAGCTGCTTCTAGAGCTCCCTAGTGAGCATGGCACTAGCACTGCATGTCTAGATGCAGTACCGCAAGCTGTTCCTAGAGGTCCATAGTGAGTAAAGCACCACCTTCGTGTCTAGGTGCAGCACCATAAGCTGCTCCTAGAGGTCCCTAGTGAGAATCATAAACTTTGAAGATATGGTAAATCTACCCTACCCATAATGCATTGCATGCAAGATAGTACCACAAGTACATTCAAATAGCTATGTCCATATATACAATTAGTAGCTTTGAAATGTGACAAAAGAATGATATTAATTCCGGATTAGGTTAGGTTGTACTCTGTGTGGAGCTGTTGAAGGGAAATTTATAGAAGGCCTAATATAAATGTGAGATGTGGCATGTGCAGTACCGCAAGCTGCTCCTAGAGGTCCCTAGTGCTCAAGGCACCAACACTGCCAGTACCGCAAGCTGCTCCTAGAGGTCCCTAGTAAGCAAGGCAACAGCACTGCTTGTCTAGTTGCAGTACCGCAAGCTGCTCCTAGAGGTCCCTAGTGAGCAAAGCACCAGCACTACATGTCTAGATGTAGAACGGCAAGCTGCTCCTAGAAGTTCCTAGTGAGCATCAAACGTTTGGTCACATATGGTACTCCCATAATGTATTGGATGCAAGACAGTACCACAAGTACATTTTATTTATTTATTTATGTGTCTTATTAAGTGCCCGAATCACACCCAGAGGGGAATCTCTGCGCTATGGGAGTGCTACAGAGTCACAAGGGGATTCAAAAGAGTTTGGTTTTAAGAAACCTGAGGAATTGTAGATAGTTAGTGCATTTCCGGAGGTGTAAGGGAAGTTGATTGCAGTAAGAGGGGGCCAGGTGATAGAAGGCTTTCCCACCTTTGCGAGATTTCTTTACACTGGGTACCAGGAGGAGCGATTTAGAGCCGAATCGGAGGGTTCTGGAAGGCTGGTATCGTATCAGTCTATCTGCAAGATGCTGGGGACGTTGCCATGTAGTACCTTGTGCAATATGCAGCAGATCCTAAAATGGATCTGCCTGAGGATGGGCAGCCAGTGTAGTCCAAGGAGTAGCGGTGAAAGTCAGTCCTGGCAGGAGCATTGGAAACTAGACGTCCCGCGGTGCTTTGGACCACCTGAAGTTTGTTAAGAGAGGATTCATTAGCTGAGATCATGAAGGCATTACAATAGTCCAGACGAATTATTATTGGTGCCCGAAGAATTGTTTTTCCGACTGTCATAGGGAGGAAAGGGGTGACCTTTCTCAAAAGACTTAATGTGTGGAAACAGGAACTCACGGTGGTTGCGACTTGCTCTTTCATTATGAGTTTCTGGTCTAGATGTACTCCTAAATTTTTTAGCACTACTTTCGGCACAGGTGCAGCAACCAGGTCAGTGGGCCACAACTCTGGGGACCAGAGTAGAGGCATATCTCTAAAAAGCATAATTTCAGTTTTACTAGCATTTAGCTGAAGGAAATTATTCCTTATCCAATCTGAGATGGCTATCACACCTTCAGAGAAGGTTGACTGGTTAATGGTAGAGTTTTTATCAAATGCCATTAGGAGCTGGGTATCATCAGAATATGAAATTGGGATGAAGCCTAACTCCCTGAGTAGATCTGCAAGGGGAGCCACATAAATGTTAAATAGAGTGGGACTGAGGCAGGATCCCTGGGGCACACCTTTAGTCAGCTCAGATGTTGGAGAGCGGAAGGTGTCGAGATTGACAGTTTGGGTGCGGTGAGTTGGGAAACTTGACAACCACTGAAACGCAAGGCTATGGATTCCAGCGTTTCTTAATCTGTTTAGTAGGATGGAATGATATATCGTGGCAAATGCTGCTAACAGATCCAGCAGCAACAAGAATAATGCGGCTGGTCCATTGTCCAGGGAGTGCCTGAGGTTGTCTGTGACTGCAATAAGGGCTGACTCCATACTAAATCTGGGACAAAACCCAGACTGTGAGGGGTCATGGGCTCCTGTTACTTCCATATACTCTGAGAGATATTTATTAACATGTTTTTCCAAACGTTTCCTCAGGTATGGTAGCAGAGAGATAGGACGATAGTTTGACAAGTCTTACTGAGGGGCTTTAGGTTTCTTTCTAATAGGAATTATTTGGGCAGCCTTCCATTCAGAAGGTAATTTTCCCTTGTTCAGGGAGGAGTTGAGAATGGAACAGATTGTGGGTGCCAGCTGTTTATGAAGTAGCGAAGATACTTTAGCAGGTAGGATATCCCGAGAGGAGCCTGATTTTACTGTTTTCATTAGGGACTCCACCGTGTCATTTGTAAGTGGGGGGAAGTAGTCCAAAGAATGTGCAGTGAGAGAGTATCTGAAAGAAACACGTTAGTGTTATATTCCTTACCTTAGAATATCCCCAGGCGTCAGGCTGGATTCGGAAAGTTTGCGTCAGCAGTACCCCTGCGTGTCGGTAGACGTCGTTTGCGGCTCCACGTCAGTGTTGTGATCGCGGCGATGATGTCGTCGGAGTACTTAGACGCCGCCCTTGCTCGCTGACGTCAGTTCTTCTTTTTTCCGCACCAGCAAGCGCAGATCCGGGAAGAGCTAGTACCCTTAGTCACTTTGTGACAAATTTTGGGGAGATTTTTCGGCTATCTCTTTTCGAGTCAACTTCGACTCCTGGTGCCGGTAGTAATGTCCGGTTTTAAGCCGTGTGACACCTGTCACCGACTGATGGCAGTTACCGGCCCCCATCGCCGGTGTCTCTACTGCCTAGGGGCCGACCACAACGACAAGTCGTGTCCCGCCTGCCGGGCCTTGACGTCGAAGGCTAGGAGGGAGCGGTCCCGCAAGCTCCTCGAGGTCCGGCAGTCGGCTCGAGGTCCCGGTCAAGGAGGAAGTCGAGGGGCCGGTCGTGGAGCCGGAGCCATCACCGTCCGTCGGGCTCCAAGTCCTCACACTCAGGTAAGTCGAGGCACTCCAAAAAGAAGTTGAAGAAGCGGTGTCGCTCTTCTGACTCCCCTTGCCGGTCGTGCGACTCGGCTGAGGGTTCGGGTTGCACCACCCACGCGGCTCCGCCGGAGCGCAGGCGTCGCATCCGGTCCCATACCCTCCGGTCACTGAACTGCATGCGACGCCGGAGGAGGTTCGTGATTTCCTCGTGGCCAAGAGGACTCACTTCCCTCTGTCGATGCCTGCCAGCGTGCCTTCGGGCCCCGCAGATCTGACTCGGTGCCCTAGCAAGCCGGCTGCTTGGGCCCCGGCGCCGCCGTCGCCTTCGGTCCCAACGCGCAGAGCCCCGGGGGATCCAGGCCTGGATCTCGGTCGACGCCAGTTGACCTCACGACTCCTCCACTGGCGCCGACCCCGATGGTGTCACTGCCGGCGCCATCCTTGGATGCCGCCGCTCCCGTTTTCAGTCTGGGTCCGGCATCGGAGCGGCGCCGTCTCCGGCGTCGGTGGGTGAGCAATTCACCAATGACCCGGCTCCGTCATTTCTGCTTGTTTTGCAGGACACGGATGAAGGGGAGGAATGGGAGGGGTCTGAGGACCCTCTGGAACAACAGTGCCAGTTAAGTCAGGACTGGGCAGATGAGCTGTGGGAGGCCAGTGGTCTTGACACATCGCCTGACACTGGATTCATCTCTCCTCCCTCCGTGCCAACGGAGGAGGGTGCTACCTATGGTGTGGTTTTGCGCAGGGCAGCCAAGGCCTTGGCTCTTGAGCTCCCTGCTGCGGCTGTGAGGACTAATCTCCTCACGGAGGTACTTCAACCGCCAGTAAGCTCTTCAAAGCCTCTACTGCCGTTCAGTGAGGTCCTCACGGACGTTCTGATGGCGCTTGGTACAAGCCCTCCACAGTGCCCCCTGTGGATCGAACGTGGCCCGACGCCACCGTCCGGCTCGGGGCCACCCCTTCTTTCTGTCCCTACACCCCACCCCGAGAGCCTGGTGATCCAGGCCTCTATGTCCCAGACCGCATTCCCGTCTGCCCCTCCAGATCGGGTTCCCAAAAAGTTTGACCAGTTTGGAAGAAACTGCTCTCCTCACTTAGTCTGGGGTGGAGGTCCATCAACACCGCATGCCTTTTGGGCTGTTACACCCACTCTTTGTGGAATACGGTTGTGGATCGTGCTGCCCCGGTGTCCGGAGGAGGCCCAGGCATGGCTCGCCCAAGCTCTTGCTGAGGTTGCGGGATGCAGCACGTTATTCCATCAGATGTGATCTTGAAACCACGGACTCGCTGGGCAGAGCGATTTCCACAATGGTGGCGATCCGTCGCCGCGCCTGGCTGAGGTCCACCAATTTTTCGGGGGATGTCCAGTCCACGCTCATGGACATGCCCTTCGATGGCCGTCACCTTTTTGGCGACAAAGCAGACAGTGCGCTTGAGCGTTTCAAGGACTCCAGGGCTACGGCCAAGTCCTTGGGCCTGTCGGGCCAGCGCCAGCAGACTTCTGCTTTTCGCCCCTTTCTTGGCCAAGGAAGGGGCGCCCCCACACATTCGTCGAGCCACAGGCCGCAGAATGAATCTCAACGCGGTTGCCGACATGGTAACTAGTGTGGTAGTGCAGGGTGACAGAGGCCCGGTCAGTCCACATCCACTCCTGCAGCATCTGCCTCAAAACCTTCCTAGTCCGAGCTTTCAGGCCCATTCGACGCCAGTTGGAGGCAGGGTTCGCCATCACCTACTCCACTGGTGCGCCATCACTTCGGACAGGTGGGTGCTGCAAATCGTCCGAAGGGGCTACTCCCTCCCCTTCGAGGCGACCCCTCCAGCCATTCCATCGCAGTACCACCGCATATCGGGGGATCACTTGCAACTTCTGCAGAAGGAACTTTCGGCTTTCTTGGCCAAGGGGGTCATCGAGCACGTTCCTGGGCCAGAAGTAGGACATAGTTGCTACTCCCACTACTTTCTGGTACCCAAGAAGGGCAAAGGGGGCCTGTGCCCTCTCTTGGACCTCCGGAGTGTTAACGGCTTCCTCCGCAAGGAGAAGCTCAAGATGCTGACTTTAGCTCAGGTCCTGGCTGCCTTAGACCCTGGAGACTAGATGGTAGCGTTGGACTTGCAGGACGCATATTTCCACATCCCTGTCCTGCTGGACCACCGGTGCTACTTGCGGTTCACGGTAGGCCACGAACACTTTCAGTTTACCGTGCTCCCCTTCGGCCTCACCAGTGCCCCTCAGGTGTTCACGAAAGTGATGGCGGTGGTCGCAGCTCATCTGCGCAGATCAGGGGTTCCAGTCTTCCCATATCTCGACAACTGGCTGTTGAAGACGGGCTCGCCCCAGACAGTCGTCTCCCACTTCCAGACTACGGCCGATCTCCTGCACTCACTGGAGTTCTCCATCAACGTGCCGCAGTCACACCTGTGCCCCTCTCAGAAGCTCCTCTTCATCGGAGCGGTTCTGGACTCGGCGCAGTTTCGGGTTTATCCTCCCGAGCAGCGGGTTTGGGATATTCAGGCTCTGATTCCGATCTTTCGTCCTTGATCTTGGAGGGCACTGCAAGACAGCTGCAGTGGTGGCTCACGGCCCGCGATTGGGTCAGTGGCGGATCCCTCTCCCTACCCCAACCGGAGCACACAGTGGTGACGGATGCGTCCCTCCTGGGATGGGGGGCCACATGGAAGAGGCAGAGGTCAGAGGCCTCTGGTCTCCAGCGGAGTCCCTGCTCCATATCAACCTTCTGGAGCTGTGGGCGATCCGGCTTGCACTGAAGGCATTCCTTCCCTCTGTCCGGGGAAGTGTAGTGCAGCTGTTCATGGACAACACCACCGCCATGTGGTACTGCAACAAACAGGGTGGGGTGGGGTTGTGGACCCTTTGTCTGCGCCTCTGGACATGGCTGGAACACCAGGGCGTCACCCTGGTGGTTCAACACCTGGCAGGTTCCCTGAACGCCAGAGCAGACGAACTCAGCCACTGGTGCATGATGGATCACGAATGGCGTCTGACTCGGACGTGGCGCAAGGTCTCTTTCAGCAGTTGGGGGGAGCATTGGTTAGATCTATTCACCACCGAAGAGAATGTACAATGTCATCAGTTCTGCACGTTGGCATTTCCAAGGCAGCACTCGCTCGGTGACGCTTTTCGTCGCGAGTGGAGCTGCGGTCTGTTGTGCGCCTTTCCGCCTATACCACTTCTGCCCATAGTGCTGAAGAAGATCCGACGCGACCAGGCCCAAGTCATCCTTGTGTCTCCCAACTGGGCACGAAGATTCTGGTATCCCGAGTCACTTAGTATGTCAGTTGATCCCTCAATTTATCTGCCTCTTCAGGAGGACCTTCTGTCGCAGCAACAGGGGACGGTCCTCCACCCGAACCTGTCCAGTCTCCACCTACATGCGTGGAGATTGAGCGGCAGCAGTTGAGGCCATTTGACTTGCCTCCTGAAGTCTGTGATGTAATTTTGGCAGCCAGGCGTCCCTCCACAAAAACGGTAAACGCCTGTAGGTGGAAAAAATGTGTGGCGTGATGCACAGCAAAGCCTGTGGATCCACTTTCTGCTCCTCTTTCAGAGGTTCTCCTCTTTATTCTTTCTCTTGTCCAGCAGGGCTCTACTTTGGGCACTATCAAAGGCTATCTCTCGGCCATTTCAGCCTTCTTGATCAGCCTTCTCTTTTCAAGTCCCATGTTGTAAATAGATTCTTGAAAGGCATCACACACATGTTCCCTCCTGTTCCTTTTGTGATGCCTCAGTGGGACTTGAACTTGGTACTTACTTATCTGATGTGCGCTCCCTTTGAGCCACTTCATAATTGCCCTCTCCGTCTCCTGACTCTTAAAACTGCTTTCCTGGTTACCATCACCTTCGCCAGAAGAGTGAGTGCGCTCCAGGCTCTGTCTTTCTAAGCCTCCTTTCCTCTCTGTCCATCTGGACAAAGTTGTTCTGAGGACTCGTCCTTCTTTCCTGCCCAAGGTGGTTATGGCCTTTCACATCGGGAAGTCCATCACCTTGCCCACCTTCTTTCCGCCTCCACATCCCTCGAAAGAGGAAGAGAGGCTCCACCGTCTGGACCCAAAACGTGCGCTCTCTTTTTATCTAGACCGCACACGCCAGTTCCGGGTAGACGATCAGCTCTTTGTTGGTTACGTGGGTGCTAAGAAGGGACGGGCGGTGCACAAGCGGTCCATCTCTCGGTGGGTCGTTTTGTGCATCAAGGTCTGTTATTCCTTGGCAAAAAAGAAGCCTCATGTGGGGCTGCGTGCCCATTCCACTCGGGCCACGGCGGCTACTACTGCCCTGGGTCGGGGAGTCCACTTGCAGGACATTTGTCAGACAGCTACGTGGGCTTCGCTGCACACGTTTGCCAAACACTACTGCCTGGACAGCCAAGTCCGGAGAGATGGCTTTTTCGTCCGTTCCGTTCTCCAGGTCTTCCTGGTGTGATCTTGGTTCGCAGACCCACCACCGGGGTTGGTATTGCTGGGGTATCTATTCTAAGGTAAGAAATCTAACACTAACGTTTTTTCTTTCAGATGCACAAGTTACTTACCTTTGGTATCGATATATCTGTAAGAAACATTAGTTAGTGTTAGATGCCTTACCGCCCCACCCATCTTTCCCATTCTGCGAACCGATATCTAGGGTTAAGGTATCTCCCTTTGAGGGCTCTAGTTTCATGGCATCAGTGTCGGTTTCTTGCACGGCTCTGCATTCCTGGCGCGGAAAGCTATGTACAGAACTGACTTCAGCGCGTGAGGGCGGCGTCTAAGTACTCCGACTACGTCATCCCGGAGATCACGACGCCGATGACGGACGCGGAGCCGCAGACGACGCCTACCGACGGGCAGGGCTACTGCTGATGAAAACTTTCCGGATCCAGCCTGACACCTGGGGATATTCTAAGGTAAGGAATCTAACGTTAACTAATGTTTCTTACAGATATATCGTTACCGAAGTTAAGTAATTTGTGCATGAGGGGTAGAGAGTGATTATATCTTTCTGAGGGTCTTTATCTTTGGTGATACTGTCGTAGATACTCTCAATCTTCTGAGTAAAGTGGTTAGCCAGCTTGTCACAAAGGTCTTGTGTAGGAGTTACTTCATTATGACAGGCATTTGGGGTTCGTGAAATGATTCAGAATGCGGTAGAGTTCTTTAGAAGATTTTCCTGCCTGATTACGTTGTGACTCAATGTGAATTTTGCGTGCCTTCTTTAGATTCTTATGGTATAGGGCCAGAAGGCTCTTGTAGGCTTCTTTATCATTTGTATCTTGGGAAAGACGACAACGTCTTTCTAGCTTCTTGCATAGGCGTTTTTCTTTCTGTAGATCGGGAGAGAACCATGTCGCCTGTGTTTTACCGGACTCGGTAGGGTAAGGTTTTAATGGGGCCAGCTGGTCTAATGTTATGTTGACTATATTGTCATAGCTGGCCAAGCCCCCCTTGATATTATTTTGTGTCAGGTTAATATTGGTAGGTAGAGCATTTGCGAAGCGGTCGGGCGTGATTTTATGCCATTGTCTTTTCAAACTGTGGGAGGGTAGAGTAGGAGTAGAGGTAACCCTTACGTCTTTTATTTGAAAAAGGAATAAAGAGTGGTCGGACTATGTGAATGGGCAGGGGGCCTCACAGCAGATATTTTGGGAAGCAGGATGAAGTTTAAGGTATGTCCTGCCAAATGAGTAGGACCAGTATTAATCTACTCCAGTCCCAAAGTGGCTAGGTCCGTCAGGAGCATTGTAGCGTCCGCATTAAATGGGACTTCGCTATGAAATTAAAATCTCCTAGTAGTAAAAAAATGTTTAGTGGAGATGATCGGGGGGGCAATTATCTCCATAAACTGTAGCGAGAAGTTCAGGAGGGGGCCAGGCGGCCGGTAAACAAGTGCACCTTTCCAACAATGGTGGGATTGAGAGTTGATTCTGAAAACCAGAATTTCTAGTTAATTGTCACTGCACTGTTCTATAGTAGTGACCTTGATGGAGTCCTTGTGGACTATAGCTATGCTTCCACCCATCTTAGATTGCCTATCACATTTTTGAATTCGGTAGCCGCCAGGAATTGCCACTGTGATTGCAGGGGTGGAGCTAGGTTTTAGCCAAGTTTCTGTTAGGAAGCAGATATCTGTACGTCCTGATGAAAGCAGGTTCCAGATTTTGATGGCATGTTTGGGTAAATATCTGACTTTAGCCAGAAAGCAATGCCAGTCCCGGCTTGGAGTCAAATAGTTATGTCCATATATACAATTAGTTGCTTTGAAATGTGACAAAAGAATTATTATATTAATGCCGGATTAGGTTGTACTCTATGTAGAGCTGATGAAGGGAAATTTATAGAAACTCTAATATAAATGTGAGATGTGGCATGTGCATGTAGTAGTCTGTGCTAGTTTTAGATTGTCCCTGGCTCAAAACCTCACTGCATGAGGGTTCCGAGCCCGGAGTTCCAGCTGTGGCAGTTGGATGGCGCTTGTTACCTCTGCTGCTGCTCTGCTTGATGGCTCAGCCGTTTTACATTTGAATAAATACTTCTATAACTTACCTGACGTTCCCTGGCTCATTACGACATCTTTTTGGGTGACGAGCGCTGGGCCATCGACACGGACCCCTGTGTGTCGGCATAAGAATCCTAGTCTACTCCTGGCAAGTTGAAGTGGAGTCTCCTGCAGGTGGCAGGAAGTTGAGGTCGGAGTCATCGCTCTTCGATTCTGACAGTGCCTGTAAGCAACACTTTGAGATGCAGCCACGAGGAATTGGGGCAGAGCGGCAAAAGAAAATAGGTTTGTGGAGAGCTGGAACGCATCGGCATACTTGCGTTCCTGCAACATCTGTACATTGACGTGAGTGACGTCAAGACGTGAAGAAACGTCACCACACTTGTGCGGTGAAACGCAGGATGTACTTCCTAGCGTTCATCATAGTGCTCCCTTTGTTGACTGTGGAGAGGAAGAGAACGGAGCTTGCCATATGTTCGCCACATACGTCACAAAGGTATGAGAAGTACGCTCGCAATCTATTCTATGTCAGGACTGGAGGCGAGGATTATGCCTTTTTTCTCCACTTTATTGCATAGCAGCGAAGACAACAACAAGACTACACTTCCCATGAACCAAATGGAAGGTGTAGTAGAACAAGAAAAATACATGGGAACAGCCAATCACAAGTCCCAAATCCAGTGTCCAATCAGGGCCGAGGGAGCACAACATAGTCCATCAACAGTGTTCTCTCCTCCTCTTTCTTCACTGCTACGCAGCAAGATAAGTACTCTTCAGTTTGCTTAACTGTCTAGTGCTGTTGTATACTTATCTTTGATGTTAGCATGTTCCTCATTTATTTGCTGTTTAATGCTATTATGCTTATTTATGCTTGGTATTACACTGTAATAGCATTTTGTGCTTGTTTGTGCTAGCTATCGGCATCGCTACCCGGTCTGGATCTTTTATGTTGTGGTATGCGGTAGCTTGCATTGTGTGCAGCGTTTCATTGCTAGCGCCGGAGCGCCCTACATAATTTTGTTGGTTTTTTCTTTCGTGCTTAGCGTGTATCTTAATCTGTCTCCCGCAGCTGGGGCTGCCCTGCTGGAGTGAGCCGCTTGTACGGTTGCGTCCGTACCTACGCTGCACATTGCACGGCGCGTCGTTGAAACTCTCTTTAGGGAGTTTCAAACATCGCGCCAGCGTCGCAGTGGGCCCCTGGTCTGAGGTCTTACGCCGAAAGGTTGTAGAGCAGCGAGGCGGTTGAGATAAACAGAAAACGTCTTGCTGCTCCTCTGGTTTTACGCTCTTCCCTCAAGCCCAGGTTTAGACCTGATAAGGGCAGAGCCGGTATTCCACTGCTGTGGGGAAACGCCTCGTGGAGGTCTGGTATCATTTAGCTCTTGAGCAAGGGACGCCACCTAGACCAGTTCACCCTGACACAAGGCCTCTGTGTGTAGGCCAAGTAGGAGCTACCTTTTGCATAATTTTTCAAGGCCTCCCACTATGGATTACTATGATGAATATCAAGAGGAGGATAACCCCCTCACCGATATGCCCTGGGGGGATGCCTTTTACGAGGCGGTAGATACCTCCATTTATAGGGCAGTGGATCAGGCCATTTCCCCGCTTGAGGATAGGCTCTCCTGCCAAATTAAGCAGGCTTTGGCCCAACTGTCTCAGCAAATTGCTCCCCTACCCCAGGCCCCTTCCACCAGTACGCCTCAGGACCCTGTGGGTTCCCCACCACCTAAATGTTCGCGCGAGGCAGGGGTAGATAATGATGCTTTCGATCGCCTCAGACAGGCTTTCCTTGCCAGTCGTCCCACGCCTCTTCCTGGGGTGCCCTCTGCCCCGGTGCCCGACCAGGTTCCCCCTCTAGCTGATCCGGTCCCACAATCCTTCCCTGGTACCTCTCAGGATCCTCCGAGCACAAGTTGGATCCGAATGACATTATTCACCCAAGGTCCTCCAAATGGACACCAGGCGATGAGGTAGTGGATTATGTGGCCCATATTCGACGCCCCCTTGAAAAAGAGGCCCATGATTGTCTGTGGGAGGAGTGTTCCCACCCCTCCTTGGATGTTAAGGTAGCTCTTACGCCTGAGATAGATCCCTGTATGGGTACCTTCCTCCAAACATGTATCAGGGACTCCAAAAAGGGCACAGATAGATCCTGGAGGGCCTGCCAGGATAAGCTCCTGGACGCACTTGGTCCAATTACAAAAATACTGGACATGACGCAGGAGGCGAAGGAGTCAGGATCCATTATTTCACCCGAAACCTTGTCAGGCTGGGCTCAGCGTGTTCTCATCTTTATGGGCAACGCTAACTGACCCCTCTCCACAGAACGCCGCCGGTCCCTTCTTATCAACATTGACCCGAAGCTCGGGGCCCTGGCGGATTCGGAGGCAGGTGCTGTCGCACAAGGTGGTCTATTTGGCAAACCCTTTGTGAAGGAGCTCGGTAAATTTGTAAATACTTTTACCTCACTAGACCGGGCTCAGTCTACCCTAAAAAAGGTGTTTCCCCGTGTTTTTCGCAGGGCTGGCCGAGGGAGGGGGCGCTCGGCCGGTCCTCTGCAACGCCAGACCAACCAAAGAGGCTCCGGACAGTATCAAGACCAGTCCAGATTTGGCAATTTTTACCCCTCGTGTGGAAAAAGGGGTAAAGGGAGAGGATACCGTGGAGGAGCTACAACCTCTAGCCCAGGTGAGAGTTCTCCCTTGTTCCCCTCAAGAAATAGGAGAGCAGTTGGCGGGATGTTTTCAGGTTTAGTTAACCATTACACGCAATGCTTGGGTCATGCAGACAGTGAGGGGTTTTCACATAGAGTTCGAAGGGACCCCAGTGCAGAAGTTTCCCCGTGGCCCTTTCAGTTTTCCATGCAGGACACCCGCCTATTAGACGAGGAGGTCTCTTCTCTTCTAAGAAAGGGCGCTATCACCCTTACTTTCCGGCATCCCGGTGGTTTCTTGTGCAACATTTTTCTGGTCAACAAGACCGATGGCGGTAAGAGACCGGTAATAAACCTGAGCGAGTACAATCAAGGCTTGTTTACCGCCATTTCAAGATGGAGGGGATCCACCTCCTCCGGGATGTCCACCGACCTAAGGTAAGCCCTAATCCCAGCCTGTGCACGGCTCCTATCTGTCCATTTTCGTCTTATTATTTTAAGAGATGTATCCGCTCACTCACTTCACTTTCAGGAGCAAGCCTTATACCTAATCCGGTACGGCACTCAAACAATCCCCAACCTTGGGAGGGGGCGTGGCTTGCAAGCCATGGGCATGGACGTGCGCCGCTAGAGCTCCGGCGCTGATCGGGCCAAATCTGCCTTGAAGGACCCCTGAGGGGATTGATCGGTGGGTAGGAGTCGTCCTTCCTTCCCCTGCCTCCCTCGCAACCGCCGAGAAAGCGGGGAAACGGCCCATAATGTCGCACCAGAAGCGGTGCGGCCCTCAGTGAAAGTGAGACGAGGGAAGCCGGGACCCACAGTGCGAGGTGCGACCGCCCGGCCTGCGTCTGACGTCGCAGGAAGTGCCGGGGGGCTCCCGGTCATGGCCACACAAAAAGGGCCCAGAGCGGTGAGGAGGTGCAGAACGGGCGGGCCACGAGGCACCCGGGAGGCCCCGGCCGAGTGTGGACGGCTACTGAGCAGAGCGGCGGCATCGGCGTTGGAGGCGGGGGACCTCCCCCTCCGTACTGTTCCCCCCACCCCCGGGCCGAGGGGGGGGGGTCTTTTCTGCTAGCCTCCCTGCTCTGAGGGAGACCGGAAGCGCTACCTGATGGGGGGCTGATTGCGCAGCCTGCACGCGGATCTGGGAAGCCCTGGTTCACCCCCTGGAGTGTGACGACGCACGAGGGGTAATAGGACATTGCTGAACACAACCGGGGGTAGTCACTGGAAGGTGGTCTTGCCCTCATCCCCCCCTTCATTTATCCCTGGATGGCGCACAGGTAGGGGTGCATAGCGACCACGCACTTCTGGGGTGGACCGCGGGGGTGGCTGTGCTCGAGGCCGACACATCAGCTGAGACGTCCCCCTGTCCTGGGCTGGAAGCCCCCACCTGAACTGGATCCAGCGTGGAGCCGCTGAGGTGGCACTTACCCAGGGGGCTGGACACGGGAGGTCGCGCAGGACCCGCCACTGAGGGCCACACAAAGCGCCAAGCATTGAAGACCGGGATTACTGCGCCAATGGTCCACAAGGGGGCGAAGCAGACGGAGAACCCCAGAGGACCGCCGACGGCCGCCACAATGCCACCGGCTACCGAAGATGGGCCGCAACAGCCTGGAACGGAGCGCCAAGCGGAGGGACCTCACATGGATAAATTGGACATTATCCCGAAAGAAATCAGGGAATCCAGAGCGGTTCTGGAGCAACAGATGGGCACCCTCACGACGAACTTGTCCCTCCTACGGGCGGACCATGGTAAATTGGCGGACAGAGTCAAGGAACAAGGCCTATCCATTGACGAGATCACGCCAACGGTGGCGGAACATACGACTTCCATACGACAGCTCCAGACCCAGATGGCCTCTCTTTTGGAACGGGTGGAGGACGCGGAAGGCCGTAACCGCCGGAACAAAATCCGCGTTATAGGCCTTCCGGAGAGATGTGAGGGTTCTCAGGCGGCGGATTTCATGGAGCAGTGGTTTTGCGATCACATAGCGGATGATGGCCTCTCGCCACACTTCTGCGTGGAAAAGGCGCACAGGATCCCGACGGGCAGACCAGATCCCGGACGACCCCCACGCCCGCTAATTGTGCGGATTTTGAACTACAGAGATAGGGATGTTCTACTGCAAAAGGCCCAGGAAAAGTCCCTTATTCAGTATGAGAATCACAAAATCTCCCTTTATCCGGACTACACCAACATGGTGCAAAAACGCCGTTCTTCTTTCCTGGACGTGAAGAAGAAACTACAAACGGCCAACCTCAAATACGCATTGCTTTCCCCAGCTCGTTTGAAAATCATTCACAACAGGAAAACACACTTTTTTGAGAGTCCTGCGGATGCCGAGGAATGGTTGGAGGTGATGGGTATAGACGGCAGCCAGGGACCCTCACAGGAATCGGATGCCGGGCGACTGAGACGGCCTGAGACGGGAGTGGGACGGAGGTCCCCAAACCACGACGGACTGGAAGGAGCCGGGGCCCATCGAAAATGCAACAAAAGGAGACACAACGGAACGCTTTGGAGGTGGCAGGCTCGTTTCGGGAGAACTCCCAGAAAATACTGACACATTCGGAGGACAGCACAGTCCACTCGGACTCCGACCACAGTGTACTGCTGTTCCCCAATGTCACGCCTGGTACTGCAGATGATGTGATGGACAATTGTGGCGGAGAAGACCAGGCTGGCGACGGCTGAATGGCCCAAGAACCATATCGTATACCCTGCTAATTTTGATTACCTGTTGTATTATTGTTGCCGATGACTTTGAGGAGGGAGGCAGGGGTAACAAATGTGGGGACCACTGTTAATTGTAGACTTTATCCTGTTGTCCTAATGGTATGGTCGAAACCACATATAAGGTGTAATTGACACACGGGCGACTTGAGATTTCGATTCCCCTTTGACTATTGGTAACATGGCCCCACGACGGCAGCCGTAGAGCTGGCGGAGCCCGTTGGGCTGCGGGTACAGATAACAATGGCGCTCGACCACCCCCCGATGGCGAACGCACAGGATTCTTAGTTCTATTACACTTTGTTACATTGTTGGGCTCAGCTTGGTTTTTAGGCTGCGCCGTTAGAGTTCCTTTTTGTTTTTTGGGGTGGGGGAGGGTAGTTTCCTTGTGGCGATCATGCGGGGTCCGAACCGGTGGGCGGATGCAGGTGCATGTCAGGTACACATATGCATATGGCTGATGCGGTGGGGAAATACAACATCACAACCTGGAATGTGAGAGGGCTGGGGGCGGTCCAGAAGCGACACAGAATACACGCATTCCTACTGCGTCACCACACGCAGATCGCGTTTATACAAGAATCCCACCTCACAGCCACCGAAGCTATCAAAATGCGGAAGAAATGGAGGGGCCCAATTCTGACCACAACGTACTCCGCCTTCTCTAGGGGGGGCGACAATATGGATTAGACACGGCATACCCTTTATTGAAGCAGACAGGAGAGTAGATGACCAGGGACGGTATATCTTAGTGAAGGGCACTCTAGATAATGCACCTGTGGTACTTGGATGTGTGTATGCTCCGAATTATGATCAAGACAAATTCTTACAGAAAGTAGGCCTGGCGCTAGCGGACTGGACGGCTACCCCCTGGATATTGGGGGGGGACTGGAATATGATCATGGACATAGACAAAGATAGGTCACACCCTCCCCTAGAAATGGCAGGTGTTTCCAAACAGACGGACTTGTCTTGCACCAGGGCGACGGGCTGGGGACTACAAGACGCCTGGAGGGCCTCCCACCCGGAGAGCAAGGAATACTCCCATTACTCGCACACACATGCCCTTCACACTAGGATTGACAGGTTTCTATGCTCTGAGGGCCTGATTGCTAAGATAGATAGTCCTGAATATCAAGCGAAAACCTTCTCTGACCATAGGCCCCTAACGCTCTCCATCCTCTGGGGCAGAGTCCCTACCCCGGTTCCCACCTGGCCACTAGATCCACTCCTATTGGAGGATGGGCCTTTCAGAACGTCCCTGTCTGAGACGCTAGATAAATACTTCTCAGAGAACTGGGATACCGCCTCCTCGAACTTGGTGGTTTGGGACGCCATGAAGGCAGTAGTCCGGGGGGCGTCGATTGGACAGTTAGTGGGAGCTCGACAGGAAACCCATAGGAAGTTGCAGGATATAGAAAATAGATTGAAGACCCTAGAAAGTGAGGTGGGATTAGACCCTAATAAACGAGATGATCTACAACTGGTGAACATAGATCACGCTGACACGCTTGAGACACTACGAGTCATAGATTACAAGCAGTATCTGCGCCGACAGCACGCCGAGTCAGATAGATCAGGAGCATTGCTGGCCCGGTTGGTGAGGGAGCACCCAGACATCCCGGTGATAACTAGGATACGGACACGGGAAGGACATATAGTGGGCACACAGGCGGAAATCAACCGCGCATTTTATGACCACTTGACTGATTTATACACGCAGTCGGAAGTAGTTGACGCTGACCAGATCGCCGCCTTTTTGTCGGACCTCCCTTTCCCTGTTCTGACTGCTGACGCCCAAAAAGACCTCGAAGGTCCCATAACGCAACAGGAAATCCGGACGGACATCAAATCGTTAAACCGCAAAAAGACGCCGGGCATGGATGGACTCCCAGTGGAGTTCTACGCGACATACTCGGACATATTGGTGCCAATACTGGAGAAGGTGTACCAAGTGGCATTGTCGGAGGGCCGTCTGCCTGATTCCACGATGCAGGCGTTGGTTATCTCCCTGCCAAAACCCGGGAGGGACAGCCTGGACCTAGCGAATTATAGACCACTGTCCATGCTAGCCACGGAATATAAAATCCTCAGTAAGGCGATAGCTCAGCGACTGCAGCAGTACCTCCCAACTCTGGTTCACAGAGACCAGTGTGGGTTCCTGCCAGGCAGGAGCACCTCTATGAACATACGTCGGCTGCATGCGCTTATGACGTCCTCTCCACAAGACCTGCCTAAGGCGGGCTGCATAGCCTTAGACCTCCGTCAGGCCTTTGATTCCCTATCCTGGTCGTTCATGTTCTCGACCTTGGAGAAGTTCGGATTCCCGCCCTCTCTCCTGGCATGGATCAGATTGCTTTATACCGCTCCCACGGCTAGGGCGCACACAGGGCGACATATCTCAGATAAATACACAATACATCGGGGCACTAGACAAGGGTGCCAGCTGTCTCCACTGCTCTTCGTGTTGGCTCTGGAACCCTTGGCCATCGTCCTAAGGGCCACGATGGCGCAAAGAGGGATACCAAATGGTGGCACTCTGCACCTGCTGTCCATTTACGCGGACGATATCCTGTTGTTCCTCAGAGATCTGGAGGCGGATCACGCCCCTATATACGATATCTTCGAGAGATTGTCTGAAATCTCGGGCCTAACTATAAACCCTGAGAAGTCCACCGGCTTCTATTTTAGAGTCACTCCAAATCCTGGTGTACTATGGTTCGGCACCAATGTCCTCCCGATGGCTCCTGACACGTTCAAATACCTGGGGATCCAGGTCTACAGACAACAGGAGGATCAGACAGAAGGGAACGTCAAGAAAGCCATAGCAAAACTTCGGGCCTCTGTGGGGTTTTGGACAACGCTACCCTTATCCGTTATGGGCAGAATTGCGCTCTCCAAAATGGTTATGCTCCCCAGACTACTATACTTCTTTGTTAACATCCCAGTGTTCTTAACACAATCTATCTTTGACGCTCTTAATTCCCTGTTAATCACCCTGATCTGGGGGGCGGGAAGGCGCCGGATAGGGCTACGTAAGTTACAGCTGGGGACTAGAGCCGGTGGGATGGGAGCTCCAGATTTCCGAGGTTACTACTATGCTGGCCAGCTCCAGTGGCTTTCCTACTGGGTAGCGGGACGAAACCTCCACGAAATAGGTAACACGACTGAAAGACTTAGACTGCAGGAGCTACATGCCCTGCTCCTACCTGAAGCAGGGCATGTCATCCGCTCCTCCGCACGGCGCTGAGGATTTGACGGAAGACTCTAATATACACGGCCTCGGCGAGGGCATATGCGCCCAACATTCCATTACTGGGCATCCCGACGCCGCAGGGTAGACTTACGGACAGAGTGTTGAGACCGTGGCTGGAGTCGGGCGTGGAGGTGGCGGGCGACTTTTTTGGCGATGACTATCTCCTCACTCACGACGCCTTCTTACAGTCCACGGGAGTCCCCCGCTAGAATGTACTTACTGCACGCTACAGTCACACATTACATACAACACAAATGGGCGCCCCAACGCCTACAACCCCCACAACACCAACTGGTACACTTGATGTATCTTATGGGATTGGGGGGGGGCATCTGGTGAGATGGTTGTATACAGGAATTAGGGCTCACGTGGCGGTGTCACTCACTGCCCTCCAGCAGGTTTGGGCACAAGATACAGACCGGGCCATCTCAGACGCTGAATGGACCACAATATTGGAACATCCCAGGCGGGTCTCCCGTAATGTCCGGTTCAGATTTATACAAGGGATGGTTCTGCACAGAGCATACCTGACCCCCACCCGACTACATAAAATGTTCCCGAACTCTCTCCATACCTGCCCACGCTGTGATGGGGATGAGGTCGGGCTCATTCACATACTGGGGTCTTGCCCACGACTCCGAGGATACTGGATGGAGGTGTGCCGGACGCTGAGGACAGTCACGACCCTCCCGGTGCCGGAGGAGGCACAGTACTGCCTCCTGGGGTTGCGCAGAAGGCCTAAAGCACTGAAGGCCCAACTGAAATTACTAGACATGGCACTGCTGATAGCAATTAGGACAATTACGATGAGGTGGAAATCACGCAGACCGCCGGGGGCACACCTCTGGCACTCAGAAGTACTTAAGTGGGGGCAAGCGGAGGGGACGGCACTTAGGAGGGAAGAATCAAAGGGCCTTAGGAAGTTCCCTATATCATTGGAATGGGAGGCTATGCTAATCACATTGGAGGAAGAAGATCAGACGCAAACAGGGGATAACGGACAGGAGGATTAGATAAGAGTAGTCCCACCCCGTCTATCCCACACCAATATGCCCTGGCCCCACTCACATTCACCGACGTTAACAGCCCTCACATACCATCACGCCCCACGAGATGGTACATATTAGCACCTATGCTTACCGGAAAGGGACCCACTTTTGACTTTCCTTTAGACGATTACCACTGATGGACGGCCAGGAGACTACCAGTTTCAGTATGGGAGAGGGTGGGGGGAGGCGGGTGGGTGTCGGGTTGTTTGTTTGCTGATATTGCACTACCACGTGAAGTGAATATTATGACACTATGAGACAAATGTTTCTGTAACATTGTGGGGCACTATATGTATATCACTGTTATAAGATATGGAAGTTTGTGTTGGGGTGAAAATATAAAAACTGGCTGTAACACTAGGATTATTGATGTGGTGCTATACCTGATGACAAAACAGCTATGAATAAAGTTTTTTTTTAAAAATTAAAAAAATCCCCTACCTTGGATACAGGAGCATACTGAGGAGAGTGGCGGCCGCCCTCTCCCTCCATTACCTCCAGGACAACCATTCGTGTTGTTATCGCTACTTACAGAGGTATGCACTCCCATGCGCCGGTTCACTGCAGCTCACTCTCTTTCACAGCCACGCCCTGGGTGTTTCTTTTAATTTTAATTAATTTCCCTTTTCAGCTGTGGCGATCTTATTCCAAAGTCACAAACTCAATTTTTGATTCTTCTGCCGACTGGTAAGCGCATTATGGTTACATCTCGCCACTTTCACTGCGGCACCATCGTACATTGCTGTGGTCTCAATTAAACCTATTAGGCACATAGACTATCACCCTCGGTGACTCTCACCCGTGTGCCTGTTTACCACTTTCGCCGAGCCCAACACATTGGATTAGTCATCACCACTCGTGCCTAGTCATCCTTACTTAAGATCCCTTTGCGACCTAAGCCAACGGGACATAGACGCTTGACGCCTCAATTCGCTTCACACCACACATCCTGCGGCACATCCGGCTCCACGCCGTTATTAGTCACAATCAGTTCCGTGTGTTCCAATCCCGGACTCCACAGACCATTCATCCTTGCTTGCACACGAATGTCTGAAAGAGAATTAGATGTGTTTATGCCTTAAATTAGCTGCCCTACTGCAACTTTTTTGTCAAATGTTTGTCATTGTTTCTTATAGGCCATATTTCTTTCCTTTTTTCTGCTTGTTTTTATCCTGACAGGCACAAACATGTTGTGAACCAGGCAAATGTTATTTTCTAGTCCTAATGATGATCCCAGTTTACCATGAGCAAGGGATTGAAACGTCGACATTTCTAAATAGAACCACAAATGTCCATTGTGCTTAACTGTTGTGGTTTCTATTTTTGGTCAAAACTTGCTGTTATTTAAAACTGAATGCAGGTGGCCAATGCTCAAAGTCTTTGCCTGTATTTCTGTTTTGGTTCGATTGTCTGTATTGTTACCCCATTCCCCCACACTTCCCTATTTTTTTAAAGGTACAGGCTTGTGCCTCACTATTTATGCTGTTCTAAGTATTTCTGACTTTATTTTCTCCATTGTAAAAATAAAACTCCATTGTCCGGCTGGACACTGGATGGCTAGAGTAACCCATTGTTGGTTATATTCTATTTATTTTGTGTACATTATTATTTGCTTAGGACCTTTGTTCCTTTAAGCAGATTTTCCTCTGGCAGCTAGCTCGGGTGGTAGGTCTTTTGTCCACCTCCATCCAGGCCATTTTTCTGGGCCCCCTCCATTACAGAGCCCTGCAGCGCCTCAAAGGGTTTTTCCTACGAAAAGGGTATCCATATTCTCACAAAGTCCCCATGTCCGTCGAGGCAAGGTCCGAGATTCAGTGGTGGTTGGACCACATGGAGGCTTGGAATGGAAGGGCGATTTTTTGTTCCGCCCCAGACATGGTCATAGAATCGGATGCCAGCAGGCTCGGTTGGGGTGCCAGATGCGGGGATCTTTCTACAGGAGGGTTGTGGTTTCCTGAAGAACAGAAGTTACACATTAATTGTTTGGAACTTCTGGCGGGGTCCTCCGCAGTACGTTGCTGGATGAAAGATTCAGTGCAGTCGTGTGTGATTCTGAAAATGGACAACGTCTCAGCAGTCTGTTATGTGAATCATCTGGGGGGACCAGATCGAAAGCCCTATTGGACCTGGCAGCGAGTTTTGCCAGTTTTGCCTCGATCATCAGGTCTCCTTCACGGCGGACTATCTTCCGGGCTGGGACAATCAGGAAGCCGATTTCCGTTCACGCCATTTCAGAGATTCCAGTCTCTGGCGGCTGGATCAGTCGGTTTTCGCGAGACTGAACATCCTTTGGGTCCCGTTCTCTGTAGACCTTTTCGCGTCCAGACTGGATCACCAGATCCCACGTTTTTTCAGCCGATGTCCTGATCCCTTGGCAGCGGCGACGGATGCGTTCCTCCAAAATTGGAACTCGGAGCTGGGTTACGCATTTCCACCATTTGCGAAGATCACAAGGGCGTATGCCCAGGTCCATCGACAGTTGGCAGATCTGACAATGATCACTCCCCTCTGGAGATCTCAAGTATGGTTTCCAGTTCTTCTGGAACTTTCTTCCAATCCTACTCCCCCAGTTTCTGACTCTTCTCACGAGTCCGGACGGGTCTCCGCACCCTCTAGTATCCACAAATTCTCTGAGGCTCATGGCGTGGCGGATTTCAGGGGTAGATGGGAAGCCCTGGCCTTTTGCAAGAGGCTGAGAGCTTTATCTCCAAGGCCTGGGCAGACAGTACTGTCAAAAGATACCGGTCCGCATGGGGCAGATGGACCCGTTGGTGTTTGCGACGGGGTTTTGATCCCTTGGTCGCGGATGTGGTCAACATTGTGAACTTTCTAGCCCAGTTGGCCTCGGAGGGCTTGGCTTATTTGTCTATCAACACTTTTAGGTCGGCCATTTCTTCTGGGCAGGTCCCGTGGATGGAACTCCAGTGGGTGAGCATCCCTTGGTTTGTCGGCTGTTGTGAGGGATCTGCCTGTCCCTACCTCCGGAGGCTCGCTATTCCGCTCTCTGGGACGTCAATCAGGTTCTTAACCTGTTTTTGTCATGTCAACCGAATAGATAACGTTCTAGAAAGGAATTGTCAGCAAAATTGGCCATGCTTCTATGTCTCATTTCTTGTAGACGAGTGTCGGATGTCCGAGCTTTAGACATTTCTAGCAAAAATTTTACTCCGGATGGAGTGACGTTCACTGTTCTCAGACGCACGAAGTGCCATTCCAGATCTATCTCCTATCCGCCATTTCTGGATTCCCCAAAGGTTTGTGTGGTCAGTTGCCTCAAAGCATATGAGGAGATGACTGAGGAATATCGCCCTCCAGGAGAGAGGCAGCTCCTTATTTCGTTGCGAAAGCCGTTCAAGGCAGTCTCCTCACCCACTATAGCTAGGTGGGTTTGCTGGGTGATGCAGGAAGCAGGCATTAGCCTTAGCCAGTTTGGAGCTCAATCTGCAAGGTTTGCTATGGCTTCGAAGGCTTTCAGACTAGGAGCGCGTTTAGAGGATATACTCAACGCAGCAGATTGGTCGTCAGACTCCACATTCAAGCGGTTTTATTTTAAACCGATCCTGAATGTGGCTCATTTGTTCGTGGGCAAGTTTTGAACAAGCATAATCCTCGCCTCCAGTCCTGACATAGAATGAAAAATTTCCTAGCTAACCTAACGGAAAGTTTCAATTCTATTAAGGACTCGGAGGCGAGGATTATCCCGCCCTGGACTCCTGGAGGAGACCCCTCCCCGTATGGCAGTAAGTAATGTGAGTTAATCTTGGATATGAGGTATGCATTAGGATTTGAATCATACTGCAATGTGTATAAGTTTTTGTTGGGAAAAGTTTTTGCTCAATATTCCTCTGGTAAATATCTTCCTCCTACCATCAGGCTCGGATTCACACAAGCAAGATTCCTGACAAGCAGAGGGCCACAAATTCTTTTTACGTACTCAAAACACAAATGAAGATGTTGACAACTACATTACTGCTCAGAGGAGGCTTGTTGCTGGATGTCAATTTGAAAACTCTGCGGAGAAGTTGGTGAGCGAACAATTTATCTGTCATTGTACAAATAAAACCATCAAACAAAAACTTCTTTCCATGGGGAATCCAACTCTGGATCAAACTATTAGAGTAGCAAAGAGCATCGAGACATCACAATTGTATGTTAAGGAGTTGGATGCCAAAAACAGTGAAGCGGTTTCTGCTGTTAAAGTCAAGACAAACAAGGAAAAAGATAATATTTCTGTAGACAGACCATGTTCTAGTTTGGGGGAAAGGCGGAACAAAAGACAGAATGCTTTTTTTCCCAGAGCAACTATTGTTTTAGATGTGGATATAGGAGCCATATGAGAGGTAGTAAGGGCCTGGACAAGTTTGTGACTTGTAGAATTTGCAACAAAACAGGCCACTCTGCTAGGGTGTGTCAGACTGGCAAAAGCCGGAGATTTTCACAACCGTCTTTTGTCAAGTGTGTTGTTGATGGTGGACGTTTGGTGATGACGAAGAGTTACTCACTAAAGACCTCAGTGACATGATAGTGGTTGCACAAGATGAAGGGGTCGTGGTGGGTAATCCTGAAATGTGTGTTGATCCTTACGTGGAGATCTTGGTTGGGGATTGAGTACTCAAGCTCCTAGTTGACGCTCGTGCTCGAATTTCCATGATTACGCAAGACCTCTTCAAGACAACTTGGCCAAACAGGCCCCTATTGCCCCCTGATCGTAAGGCGGTCTCATATGAGGGGCGTGAGATCGATTTGTCTGGGTATATTGAAGACATTGAGTTCAAGGGGAGGAAGATTGCTGGGAAGTTGTATGTAGCACACAATGGCTTGAACATTTTGGGCTGGTTCCACCAGGGATTGTTTGGCATGGTGCTTAGGCCTGGCACCACAGAAGGTCCTTGTAGTTAGAGACAATCCCGGTCTTGAAGATTTGGTCAACAAATGTCCCCATGTGTTCTCTGGTGAACTAGGAAAGATTAGGAATTTGCAGCACATGATTATCGTGAAAGATGGCGCAAGACCCGCCAAACATAAGTTGAGAAATGTTCCCTTTAGTATCAGACAGGACCTTGGAAAAGAACTTGATTCCTTGTGTGCAAAAGGTATAATAGAATCAGTTGATTCCCCCCTATGGTTATCTCCACTAGTGGTCACACGCAAACAGAACGGCGAGTTGAGGGTAGTGTTGACCTCTGCTGCTTGAACAAATAATTCTGGATGGATTCTCAACCGCTTCCAAACATCAAGGAGTTGTTGGCACGTTTGAAGGATGTAAAACTGTTCACAAAATTAGATTTAGTATCTGCCTACCATCAGGTAGAGTTAGCCCCTGAGTCAAGACTCCTCACTGCATTTGTCTCCCCTTTTGGTACCAACCAGTATGTCCGTATGCTGTTTGGCTGTGCGTCTGCCGCATCAGTTTTTCAGCGACTGATGAGTAATATGCTTAAGGGGATTTAAGGGCTGTCTGTTTTTCAGGATGATGTCCTAGTCTTTGCACCTGACAGAGCTACCCATGATGCCGTTCTTCAAAAAGTACTGTCTAGATTCTAGTCTAATAGCATGGTGCTACTCAGGTACAAATGTGTTTTATGACCAGAGAGGTCGAGTACTTAGGTCATCTGGTCAATGAAAGTGTGATTCTTCCTAAGACTAGTCTTGTAGTTTCTATTGCTAAATCAAAAGCTCCCTGTGACAAGACCAGTCTCAAGTCCTTCCTTGGCCTGTGTGAATTTTATTCCCGGTTTAGTCCAGACTTTGCAAGCAAGCTGAGGCCTTTGTCACAAATTCTAATGAAGGGAGTCGTGTTTGAGTGGAATGCTGAATACCAAGGTATTTTTGAGTGGGTGAAACAGCAGTTAGTCTCGCCTAAGGTTTTGAAACACTATGATCCCTCTCTAACTTGTACCCTGACAGTGGATGCAAGCAATGTTGGCCTGGGGGCTGTGCTTACCCAGAACAAAGGTGGAGAGGTTCGGACCATTGGGTTTGGTTCTAGGGTTTTGTCTCCTTCTGAAATAAAATATTCTGTTATCGAGAAGGAGTTAATAGGGTGTTGGTGGGCAGTGATGAAGTTTCGTAACTTCATTTGGAGAAGAAAGTTCTGTCTCAGAACTGATCACAAGCCCTTAGTTTTCATCCTTAGTGGGAAGAATGTCAGAAGTTTCACTCCTAGGATTGCCTGTCTATCTTCCAAACTTCTCCAGTTTGATTTTTGTGCTGAGTACATTCCCGGGAGCAAGAATGGGTGCGCAGATTATATCTCACGTTCCTCTGATGTTGTTGAAGTGGAATCAATCATGGGTGAGGAGGACAAAGAGGAGTTCATTGTGGCTGCAGTTGATCTTCCACAGTTGTGTGCAGTTTCTGAATGTGAATGGCGTCAAGCTCTTAACGCCGATGTTTCCTTGGCTTTGTTCATGAAGTATGTCGAAAGAGGATGGCCCAAGGAGAGATATCTAAATTTTGAATACAAAACATTTCTACAGATGGTAGATGAATTAATTATCGAGGATGGTCTGATACTGAGTAGTGACAAACTTAATCCCCCCCCCTTTGTTTGAGCTCTGCCTGAATCAGGCATGCGCATGACAGACATTTAGGTGCCACAATGACAAAAAAAGGGTGCGTCCCTCTTTCTGGTGGCCATCCAAGGACAGGGATGTGGATGAAATTGTCAATTCATGTGTGATTTGTTCAAGCTGTGACAAAACTGCAAAATTGCTTACTTCCCCTCTTTCTCCTGTTGAGTGGCCGTCCGCACCCTGGGTGAAGCTGGGGCTTGATATTGTAGGCCCTTTCCATGCCCTTGATGCATCATCTAAGTTTGTTTTAGTCTTAACGGACTTCTACTCCAAGTGGCCAGAGGTTAGGTATGTAAGGGAAGTGAGTTCTAGAACTGTTGTCGAGTTCCTTAATGAGGTATTCATGAAAGAAGGTTTTCTTGAGTTTCTGTTAACGGGCAATGGTACCCAGCTTGTCGCCAGTGAGGTTGAGGATTTCCTTCACACTTATGGTGTCAAGCATCTCAGAAGTGCACTGTACCACCCCCAGACCGGTGGTCTAGTTGAGCATATGAACAGGATGCTAGGGGTGTGCATACAATGGGCTCTTGCCAACAGCTGTGTTGTTGCCAATTCTGTGAGAAGCATGCTTTAGTTTTACTGTACCACACCCCATTCAACCACGGGTGTCTCACCTTTTGAGTTGTTACGTGGTGGAAGAGCTGCCACTGCTTTTTGTCCTACTTGGATGAGCAAGTGGGACAAAGGTAGACAGTAGTCCGATGACAGTGTGAGGGGTCATGTAAGTTTGACTCAGAGTAAGCAGAAAACTTGTTTTGATTCTAAGAAGAATGTTAAAGGTGTGGAGATATGTTCGGGCGATTATGTCCGGGTGAAGAAACCTGTCCATGTAAGGAAGGGCTCTTCCAAGTTTGGTCCTCCTGTCAAAGTTGTGGATGTGAAAGGTTGTTCTGTGAAACTTATCAATGGACAGTGGTGGAACAAGTGTTTCTTGGTGAAGCATCAGTCTTTTGGCAAGGATGTAGGAAGTGAGAGTGGTGGAAAGAGTTTGGATTGTGTGGGCCAGCCTGCCTTGAGGCGCAGTGCTCGAGTTAAGTTTGTATCTCAGCGTTATAGAGTGTAACCTGTTTCTTTTGTAGTTCTTTTTCCCTTAGGTGTAGTTGCCACTGTTATTCTACTTCATCTTATCTTTCTTTTACAGGTATTGCCTTGTTGTTATTCTGTTTAACATTCTCTTCTTTTCACAGGTACCTTCTTCCTGTTGTTTTCCCCTTCAGCTCTTTTTTAAGTTTTCTTTTTGTTTTTTTTGTGTTAAAAGAAGACCTATGTAGTAGTCTGTGGTTGTTTTAGAATGCCCCTGGCTCAGAACCTCACCGCGCGAGTGTTCCAAGCCTGGAGTTCCAGCTGTGGCAGTTGGATGGCACTTGTTACCTCTGCTGCTGCTCTGCTGGATGGCTCAGCCGTTTTACATTTGAATAAATAGTTCTACAACTTGCCTGACGTTTCCTGGCTCAGCTTGCGGTACCACAGTACAGCAAGCTGCGCCTACAGGTCCCTAGTGAGCATTATAAACTTTGAAGGTACGGCAAATCCATCCTACTCATACCCTGAGGGGAATCTTCCTGTGCCACTGCGTGAGGAACACCCTGAGTACCAAAGATGAGCTCTATATCGGTTTTCTGATAGCACGCTTCTTCCTGTTGCTAACGTGGAGCATCCAAGGAGCCTCCAGAGTGGGTGAGCGCCATCCCGTACAAATGGGAGACCACGTGGCTCTACAAAGAAGTGAAGTTCATGAAGGAGTTCTGGTTGGGTGCTGCTGCCCCTGCCACATTATCCCTGAAGCTTGTCCAACTCCAGATTCGAGTAAAGGACATCAGCGAACCAATCGGCACCCTCCCCTCTGCCACAGTGGACCACATGTGGGAGAAACGTCGCATCCAAGCCCCTGACAAACCAGCACAAAGACATCGCCTGGATGGCCATCCAAGAAGGACTTCCTGTGAGAGCCTTCCTGCACGCAAGAGGACTCAACCAATACAGGTCCTGCCTGAGAGGGTGCACAGTAGAATAGACGAAATACCATTTCTTCTGGGACTGCACGTACACCCAGGCACGGATCTTAGGGCCAGGATACCTACTTAATGCATCACCGCGGGCTCTGTGATGTATGGTTTGTTCCCAGGGACACATGCACTAGGAGATCTCCAGGGTTGCTGGAGGCTCCTGTGCTGTTTTAAAGAAGGAGACACCGACCCTGGTGTGATGTAAGATGATTCACAGCCTCCTGCGTGACTATGCTGCAATGGACAGATCAGATGAAGAAGACGACAACGACTGAGGACCATAAGTGGTTCCCTTGCAAGGGGGGGACCTCTAACCTGTTTTTTTCCTTTTTTCTTTAACCCAGGAACCGGTTGGTATAAGGGGAGAGGAGGATGCGGATGAAGATAGGTGGAGTAAATGTAGTTATTTACTGTATGTATTTGACTAACGTGACCTTTTCCCTTCACAGGCAAAAGGTCAATAGGATAGCTTGCACACTTGTTGTCAAGTTTGCTACCAACGACTGACGAATAAATAGCATATTGTGGAAGATGGCGATTGATGTATCTGAACCAGAAACAACGCCCTGACAAGAGAAAAAAAACACTCAACTCAACTGCATGCAAGACAGTACCACAGTACATTTAATATATACAATTAGTAGCTTTGAAATGAGACAAAATTATTATTATATTAATTCTGGATTAGGTTGTACTCTAAGTGGAGGTGCAGTACCGCAAGCTGCGCCTAGAGGTCCCTAGTGTGCATCAAACTCTTGTTCACATATGGTACTCCCATAATGCATTGCATTATTGCATGCAAGACAGTACCACAAGTACATTCAAATAGCTATGCCCATATATACAATTAATAGCTTTGAAATGCAACAACACAATTACTTTATTAATTCTGATTAGGTTGTACTCTATGTGGTGCTGATGAAGGGAAATTTATAGAATGTCTAATATAAATGTGCGATGTGTAGGTGCAGTACAGCAAGCTGCGCCTAGAGGTCCCCAGTGAGCATCATAAACTTTGAAGATATGGTAAATCCACCCTACTCATAATGTATTACATGCAAGACAGTACCACACTACATTCAATATATACAATTAATAGCTTTGAAATCTGACAAAAGAATTATTACAATAATTCCGGATTAGGTTGTACTCTATGTGGAGCTGATTTACAGAAGGTCTAATTATAAATGTGAGATGTGCTAGCGAGTAAAGTAAAGTAACCACTGTCAACCTTGGTTAGGACCAAGTGAGTTTCCTGTCTAAAGGCCTTTTAGAAAGTAGTAGTAGTGCCTTGAGGCTGTAATTAAAACCTACGGCATAAAAACACATGTAATAGGGGTGCCCTCATGGGAGGTTACAAAAAGAGACAGGGCAGTACTAAGGAGGGACTACAAAGCCTAATGACCAATGAAAAGCCACCATTTACAAAGGACAGGGTCAGGAGCCAATTAAATAGATGGGTGGGAAGTAACAAGAAGAAACAAGAGAAGGATAACAAGCAGAGAGGGAGAGGCAATGGTGAGCTGAAGCTCGATGAGTTACAAGTTATAAATCACATTTAAAATGAGAGAATATATGCATGTGCCATAGAATTCCACCCATAGTCAAACAACGTCCTGCAATATTTATACAACTCAAACCAAGTGGGAATGTTGTTCGGGATCATTTTAATCAGAAGAAAGTCTTCAGGGTAAATGTCTTTATGGAAGAGGGACTCCTTGTGGAGGATGAGGATGATGGAAGGGATGGGGTGGCCCTTAATTACTGGCAGGAGACAGGCATCTCGTTCGTATCTGTAGGAGTTGGTGACGTTTGGTGAGGGTTGTGATAGATGATCGTGAACCACTGGAGGACTGAGTCAGGGAAGCCAATTCAAGTTTCCAGTGTGTGGATCAGTACTTTATGATTGACAGTAAGCTCAAGCAGGGCCAGGGGTCATTTCTAACATTGATGTGGAGTTTGTTGCTGAGTATTTGAAGTTTTGGTGTCTCCCTATTGCAGTGTAATCTGTATTTGAATTGGATTGGTAATCTTGTAGAATTTGTTTTTGTAGGTCTGCTCTCGTAGCTGGATGGTAAACTTTTCCTAGGAAGGGTAAAGTATGGGGTGGATTTTACCAAAGTCATTGGTCTAGGAGTAATAATATTTTTTGCAGGAGCCTGTAAAACATCCTTGGCTGAGGGAGGCGCTGACAATATTGAAGGATTTGATAGCATCTTCTCAAAGAGATTTAATGATTTATTAATGTAGAATGTTATCTTCACAGAGATTCCAGGAAGTTAGTGAATTTAGCATGTGATCACAGATTGAAGGTATTGTGATGTATTCCTATAGGTTCTGTATCGATTCCCCTATTCCTGACCCTGTTCTGGTTAATAATTAACTAGCAGCCAACCCACGGTGCAAAAAACCGTTATCTGATTAAGCCACACCACGGCCCAGAAACGTGTTATCTGATTAGGTCATAACGCATGCCATCTAATTAGACAAGCACTATTCCTCCAGCCCCTGATAAGGCATACGGAGTTCTCAAAACAAATCAAACCTATGACAACCTGGGAAAATCCCTGCGGCCATTGTTTTGATTTCACCGAGAACTTCAGCAAAAGAATGTGCAAACAAGCCCGTTCGTATGACATCCTTATTGACGTATCTATGTCCATCCTTACGTCAATCTCGACACCTTACAGGTATAAATATTACCGACATTGCCTTAAGCAAACACACGCGGTGGTGACGAGATCGGAGCAGCGAGACGCGCTGAGGAGCCCAGCAGAGAGCGAAGCCCACACGCGCTGCCCCGCCTTCCTGACGCGCTGAGAACGAGACGCTGCTTTTCTCCTGCCGAGAAATCCAGCTCCGGCGCTTCCAAGCAGCCCTCGCAGGCAGCTGGAATATCAAGACCAGAGACGAGAGATACCAGCCCTCAACCATTCTAGATCTCAGGTACAGAACTGAACAACCCCTTACAGAGAATTCTTGAGTCAGTCACTTGGCAAAACAAACTTAACTTAAACTGCTACTTATCTACTCCCGCCCACGTATTAGGCTTAGGTCAGGTATACTGGGGTAGGCGTGGTTAGAAGCACCAGTTGAGTACGATTAGTCAATGTATATATGTATATATCTATTTTATCGATTTTAAATATCATATGGCTTAGAAACCATATCAATGCTTCTGCAGTATTATTTTATACTTCTGCTTTTATTGTATGCACTTTACTTAACCATAAGTATCGCAATAATATAGATTCATTTCTCTTGTACGAGAAAAGAGACTGATCAATAAATACCATCTTTTATTGAACACGCCCGTCTCTTCCTTTTCTCTACAATCTGGTGAAACTAAGAATGCACGTACTGACTGAGTAAAATAAGTTGTCTTTTGTTTTCACACGACTCTAGAGATACACTCTTGATTAGGGGAGAGCAAAGTTGTCATGTTCTATGGTTGTCAGAAACTAAATCCCTTCTTGTCTATCCAGGGAAGTTAAACTCCTCCTTGCCTATTCGAGAAAGTTTCTAGTGAACTCTGAGCTAGCTGGCAAAACCAAAAACTTTAAGTCTAATATCGTCAGTAGAAGACCTAGTTAACCTCTGCCCTAGGTCTATACTATTGAAGATATTATTCCAATGCGCAGAGCCTATTGGGATAATAGGAACTACACTACATGGCGCCCAACCGTTTGGATAGGCGATAAAACTAACGCAAGACATTAGAGTAACTCAGTCGTGCTTTTTCACACAGAACCCCTTTTTTCCCATAATACTCCAAAGACGTCTGGAGTGGGTGAAAGGTCATATCCGCCAAACCTCGCAGGAGGAGACTCCTATGTATGGTTCTTGGTTTAGTCAACGTTGAAGGATACACTGTTCCAAAATATTGTGCATCTAATCTTTGTTTCCATAGAAACCTGATCTGCAAACAAACAGAATAACCTTCCTGTCGGTAAAATGGTAGACAGTGATGATGAAAGGGAGACAGTTAGACTAGCAGCTGAACTCCTAGCAGCTGATAATACTCTGCTACAAAATGACCCGGATATAAAACTCATCCCGGTCAACATAAGAAAATCTATAACTTTAAAACTTATAGAAAATGGACTGACATCGAGAGGTGGTACAGTCATATTCGTAATTGAGGCACACGAATATCGGCAGACAGAGGTATTCTATTCATGGATGAACTTTCCAGCAGCAAACGCTGCAACAAAAGAGTTCCACTATTATAAAATAGAGGAACCACCGGATACCTACACTCCTTTCGAGGAGGTGGAAGTACCACTCAAATTCCAAGAGCACCTGCTCTTGTTTGATGGCGCCCTAAAACATAATAATCATATCACCAGGCTCGGTCCACTAGGTAGACCAGGAGCAACGTGGCCGGTCCTAGCCGGATATACACCACATCCAGACATTGAAGAAATGTCTGCAGCAGAGCTTTTAATACAGCTAAAACAATTAATCAAAATACATAGACAATTAGTCCAATATGTAATGCGGACTTCAACAATCCAACCAGCAAGTAAAATTCCACAGCTGACCCCTCATCAGGGTAACACAAATAAAATTACACCACAGAACATACAGTCCTGTCTAGGTAAAGTACCTGCAAAACGGGAACAAATACCTTTCTGGCTAGCACAAAAAATCACTCAAATAGAGGCGGTGTTTCCAGACACCACCCCTGTAGATAAACACAGGATTCTGACTATCTGTCTTCCAATGGGAATCACACCACACGTGGAGGACTGTGACACTTGGGGTACAGTCTTTGCTTCCATATACACGAAAATACATGGTGTACCATCCATGTCAGTAATACCAGATGTGCTAAAACAAATTCAAGATGAATATGGTCCAGAACCCGCTTTAACTCTTGGTATGAAATTACTGAAAGACTTCAAGCAGGTCTCGGCTATATTATTAGCCAACATAAAGGGAGAAGCAGCAAACGTGGCGATCCGCCAAAGGTTAAAAGAGACAGACATAGCAGACCAACCAACTGAAATTGCCAGAATCATAGAGAAATCCTATGAAGAACTAGGAAGGGATAGTCTGGGTGGAATACCGGTAAAACCTCAACTGATTGAAAGTCCTGAGTAGGTATTTATTAAAAATAATTTAAACACTCAAAAAAAGAGCTGGGATGGAAACAAACAATCCAATCCTAAAGAAAAAAGATTCCAGTCCAGAGGAAGGTCTCCTCGGCGGAGAGAAAGATCTCCGAACCAAGGACGCAGGTCTCCCCAAAGTGAGCCCTCTGGGAAAAAATACAACCTTAGAAATAGGGATAATATAAAGAAACCTGATAGATATCAAGATAATGATACACGTCCCTCTCAATCTTTTCAGACTTCCTCGCAGAAATCGGAAAGAAGAGGACGATCAGAACACAGGGAAGAGCACGTCAAGTCCAAAGACAAGGAACCTGCTCATCCAAATAAAAAGTTACAATTTCCAAAAAAGAAGGTAGCCAGTATTAAAGTAGTCAAAGATGCCGAGAATACTGAGGACACAGCTGAAAAACGGAGAATGGGCTCAGACAATGCTAGACAGCGCAGCAGAAGTGAGCATAGCTCGCAAAGTCCTTATGAATCATCTGGAGACAGTGGACACGAATGAATACATTCAGGTGGAAACTGCAGATACCAGAGTTAGCAAACCTCATAAAATATATGAAATTACATTGCGTATAGAGGGGGATAAGACTAGAAAAATAAGGGGTCTCTTTTGGGATAATCTCTCCCAGGGCTATGACATCCTCCTAGCTGAACGAGACTGGCCACCCGAGTTTGTCAGGGAGTGCCCTCATGGCGAAGAAATAATTATGCCTGCCTTCTCAAATCATATTCCAATTCATAAAAAATATACACTTGCTAGAAAGTGGGCAGTAGCTCAAGCTCCTGCTTTATATAAAAATCATGTAGGATGGGATGAGGACTCTCCTCCTCACAAAATCCAGTTAAAATCACAACCTACTGCACAGAGGCAGTACCCAATTAAGCAAGAAGCTAAAAAACAGGTAAAAGAGATCCTAGATCAACTTGAATACCAGGGGGTGATTGAAACTTGCACCTCACAAATGAACAATCCTTTGTTTCCTGTCTCCAAACCAGACAACTCATATCGTCTAGTTTTGGATTACAGACACCTTAACTCATGTTGCAAAACCTTTGCAGTGCAAAACTCGCATAGTGCTGCACTAATGAATAACATAGTGCGCAAAAAATACAAAACAACATTAGACATCTCTAATGGATTTTTTTGTCAAAATATAGCACCAGAGAGCAGATATTTGACTGCATTCCCGGTAAATGGCTCGCAAAAAAGTTTCTGCCGTTTACCCCAAGGGCACAAGAACAGCCCAGGATTATTCTCAAAGAGAGTAACAGAATTACTACAGACATACGATGAAGAGGCATTATCATATGTCGACGACATTTACCTAACAGATGATGACTTGGATACTCACTTGAAGAGAGTGAACACCATAATACTTGGGTTCGCAGCAGAGGGTTACAAATTCAACTTTAAAAAATCAAGAATTGCCCATCTAACAGTCCTGTTTTTAGGATATGAATTATCAAGTGAAGGCAAAAGCCTGGCTGACAATTTCCTAGAGAAATGTGCTGTACTCCAAGCTCCTAGAACACTAAAAAACTTACAATCAATTCTAGGCTTCCTAAATTTCGGAAGAACATACATTGCAAATTACGCAGAAAGGGTCAAACCCCTTTATGATCTAATAAAACCAGATTTTAAAAGAATCAATTGGACTCAAAAACACACAGAAATTTTGAGATCTTTACAAACAGACATGCTAAATAAAACAAAATTAGAAACACGTGATAACACACGTAATCTTGTGATTCGAGTCATCCCAGGAAGATGCGGATTCACATACCTGACCTCTAATGAGGGAGAAAAGGTACCAATTGCATACAAATCACACTTGTACACAGAAGCTGAAAAGAAGTTCAGTATTAAAGAAAACATTGTTCATGCAGTTCAAACGGCTATAGCAAGAGAAAAAGACAACGCTGACGGTAGACGTATCACAGTCAGAACAGCGGAGTCAGCCTTTGAGGCATTAACAGCCCCATGTAATTTACCAACAACAGCGTTGAATCCAGAATGGATACAATGGGTGAATTCAATTACAACGGACACAGTAAAATACTACCTTGATCCAGAATTAAAGGAATTAAAATATCTAGAATATGAAATGACATACCCTCTGCCAATCGACATTCTGCCTTTACGACAATACGCCTGTGTAATACATACAGACGGGCATGCTCAACCCTCAGTTTGGGGAGAGCTGGCTTACAAGGCAACATGCGAAATTGTAAAGGAAGTGTGGCGCGGAGGTAAATTAAGACCTCTACTTACAAAAACACACTCAGTGGACAATAATTCAGAACAACAAACTGAAATAATAGCGTTAAAAATGGCGCTAGATAATGCCGATCGCGAATTCCCGACACTTATAGTGTGCGATTCGTATTACTGCGTCGAATCATACAATAACGATTTACAGAAATGGATACAAAACGGTTACAAAGATGACACAGGTGCAACAATAAAGCAAAAAGTGCTTTGGGAACAAGTAGCTCTTTTACAGAAAGAACTACCAAAAACTCACGTGATACATTCAGTGAGTCATCAGCGTGATGGCGTTCACGTTGCAGGGAATTCATTGGCTGAGAAAGCTACAACGAGAGCAACTGAATCGGCTTCCGTAGTCAAGAAAAAGCGTGCAGTAAAATACATTGACGGTGAAACAGTGCTGGCAGTAAAAACGTCATCAAAAGGCGACTGTTCGGCGCTACCGATCAATTATCCACTCAACTATACATACATAATCGATGCAAACTCCGTTCCTTTTGCTCGAATCCCTGGAGTGGGGGATAGAGTGATTCCAAACACGGACAGGAGAGGCTTGTTAATAGCTGACGCACATATGGGTGAGGGTCTCAGACACCTTAAACAAAAAGATTCTCTGGAAGAATTACAATCAGTGTACTGGTGGCCAGGTATGAGCCTGCATCATCACATCTTTGTAAAGAACTGCCCAGACTGCAATAGAGATCGCAGTGGCGAGCGAGGAGGACTATTACCATGGCACTTCGCTCCAGAAACACAACAAGAATAAAAAGTACCCATCACAAAAAAGCGTTATATTAACACATAAAGACTAATTTACACTCATGATGTAGGACCCCAGCGCTCGGCTGACGTCTGGACTGTTATAAAAAGATTTGCGAGTCTATAATGGCATATACGCTAGGAGCATGCTACGTTTTGACTAATGTATTCCCTTTAGCCTTCAAGCTTATGGGGAAGCAAGGCCAGATGAGCATAGCATAGCGGGACTCTTCTCACTTCCTTCCTGAGGGATACGGGATGGTGTAAAGAAAAAACCAAAGGCATAAAGCAATCTATAACAGCGAAGGTATTAGGTTCGGGAGCTGGGTGGGTCAAACATCTAATAAGTGTCCAACGTAGTCTAAATAACCTGCCAAGAAATTCTCTGAGGGGATTCAGTCCGTACGAATTATTGTTTGGAACTAGAATGATGGTCTTAGATCTTGACAGTCAGACTTCAGTGGTTAAAGAAAAAAGCTTTGATATCAAAGATCGTTTGGCTATTTTACAGGACTTAAACGAAACAAGGAAAGACCTGAGCAACATAAAGTTGAAACAACAGCCAACGACCACTGAAGAAAAACCACCTGTCCCAGCAAGACCTGTCTGGATTCCAAAAGTCGGGGATCTAGTCAGAGAAAAGATCGCGGTAAAGAAGGAATTTGGGCCTTCTTACAGAAAAGCAGTTCCTGTCTTGTCTATCAACGGGACAAGATCAGTAGTACTACCGCCCCTTGCTGGTAAAAAAGAGAACAGGGTTGTATCAATCGACCTGATAAAACCACAATCATGTGGCCGATAACAAACAGTAGGCCAAGTGGACTCCCGATGAGTAGTAGAACACCAAGATTTGCTACAAACACAGAGGTTCAATCTAAGAGGCTACTCACATTTGAAATGCCAAAAGAACAACAACAAGGACTATGCAACAATGCTATGGAACTTAAACCTCTAAAAACCCAAATAAAACCATTTAGCAGAGACACACCAATCTACAATGAAGTAACAAATGACTATTCTGCTGCAACAAAAAAAACTGATAAAGCAAATATCAATCCTGAAGCAATTGGAACAATAGACAGAACGGCATCCGGTTACTTCATCAACTTCAGCGATTCATCTGAAAACCTGAGTGGATCAAAGGAACAAACATCAACAAAAACCTTTAAAAATAAAGCTAAGGAACTTTTTCAACATCTGAAAGAAACCTATCTGATTTCTCCATGGATTGAATTCTGGGTGGCCTTAGGTGCACTTATCCTCATATTTTGGCTCATCATGGTACTATGTTTGGGACACTTCATTGAGGGAAAATATGCTAAAATGGACACAGCAAGCCAGAAAATCAACTTGATCCTGAAACCACACACGTCCTCGCACGTCGAGAAAAGAGAACTTTCTTCAGTAAACTTCACAGCCAATCCTATACCAGGCGGTGTAGCATGGGACAATACTGATTATGAAATCTATGGTCCGGTTGAAATCCTGAAATATCCACATCAAATCAAGATCTCATTGAGTGACTTTGTAAAACCAAGCTCAGTTGCTGATGATTGGGACGTTGAAAGCATTAATAATATGATGTCTGACCTAGTGATGTCTGCTAAATTTACAAAACATGATTATTTGCAGGGTTCATCTAATTATGATAAAATGTTCTGCTATAATCACTATAATAATCATTATCTGCATAAATCTGCACAACCTAGAAATGTTTTGAATTATAATCAATGGGAACACTGTGCAACCCCTCCAAAAGGTAGCTCAAGAACTTTTTATGACAAATATTCATATTTTTCAGGGTTCAACACAAGTAATGCAGAAACATTTTATTTCAAATTATCAAATAAGACAGGTACGAAGACCATGCTTACAAACACTAAATTGATATATTCAGACTCGTTTTTTGAACAAATGAGTACATTTGGTTTTGATTACTGGGACAATAATGTTGAAGTAAAAAGTGTTTGGGGTACAAAGGAATGGCAAGTACAAGGTATAGAATCATTGTTTAGAGCCTGCATGATCCCAGAACAAATTATATTTTTGAATGACACTATTCAACAAACTACCTGTCTTGGCCTAGCCAAAATCAAAGAGTTAAACAAACCGTCTATTCCAAAGCCAACAATGAACAGTAATAGCTCTACAGATGAGGAGATAGACGTAAACCATGTATTAAGTCAAAACTGAACACATCCAGATTGGAAAAAGTGGTTGATCTGGCCCACAGATACTAATAACTGTCAAGACAGATTCCTGAACAAAATCCAGGGGTTCAAATTGACCAGGCCAGACCCTAGATATTCCCAAAGACAACACCCAGGGATAATTACCACGTACAGTGTGGGCAAACTCTGCCTTCAATGGCTACAAACATCCACACTGTCAGAAATTAAGCAACACCTAACTTTACTTACTGATGGTGCTGACTTGCGTGATTTCATTATGGGACCGCGCAAACAGCGTCAAAAACGCTTCATAGCAGCCTCTGTATATGCAGCTTATAACGAAGCCTGGAAAATAACTCAAATTGAAACATCAGAGAAAATACGGGAAATTGACCGTATTAATTTGGAAAAATCACTTTCTGTAGTGGACAATGGGTTAATGACTCTGTCCTCCAGAATATACTCTTTGGACAGCATTGTGTCTTCAGCAATCGACATAATATCGCAAGACTTACTGTTATTACAACACGGTCAGTCCCAATTGCGTTCTATTGTACAACTTGGCTGGACGTTACAAAATCTGCGTTCAGGCTATGTGCCTTGGCGTTTAATCAACACAACGTCACTGTTCAATATCTTTAACCTTACTGATAAACAAATCAGTATGGCACAGAAGGGCGCTGATTATACAATCCTGAGCATTGGGAAACTCGAGAGATTACCATTGACAATGTCAGAACGACCTGTCAGTGAGTGGATAATACATGGAATAATTAATATTCCAATATCTACTTTCAGGTTTCAATACTGCCAAAAATATATACAGGCTGGCATGTACGAAAAATTGGGTAAAGGGTACATTAAGTCAACATGGAACTTGCCCTATTCACATGCTTGTGTCAGTAATAAAGGCCGGAAAGTGTTTCTTAGTGGCGATAATTGTGCCATGTCACTAAGCGGTACACTTCTGTGTAATGGTATTAGTTTACACGGAGCCTGTGAAGGGTCCTCAAATAACCTTTCATGTCACCAGCTAGGCACACCTGCGACACAAATAGAACCATTCTTTAGGAGACTATCGAACGGGAGTTACATTAAAATTGTAGACCGCAGATGTTGTAGCTTAGTGCCCGGAATAGCTTATCTCATAACTACGACTGCGAAGGTCATGTGCTGTGAACGAGTATTGTTCCCCAGCGCAATGCCAGACAGGGAGGCAAGGTTATGGCCGAATTTGAAAATTTCTTCCATTAGAGTTGATACTTTAAGCAGAATGAAAACTGTGCTCCTTCAGACGCCGACCAGGCTCACGTCATCAAAAGAAACGTATGATCTCCAAGTTGCAAGGACAACGGCAGAGATTCATTCATTGTTATCAACTAATTCCCCCATACATTTCGCAGAAATCCTGAACGAAATCTTAAATATTTCTGATACCAGTGGAGTCTCAAATGTATTTAAGACAGTGTTTTCGGGGGCTCTAACACCATTTAAAGCCATTCTAGGTATTTTTCCAGACTTTGTCCATTCCATCTTTGGTGGACTTCCTCTCCTTTTGGGACTAGTGGCAGGAATCCTATTTTTGATTCTGTTATTTCGCTATGGCAAACCGTGTCACAGACAAAACACCTGCGACAAGGGAAGAAACAATCCTAGCCATTGGATACCGGGACCGGATATCTAAAATCCTTGGACTGTCCCAACTTAGAGACCTGAACATGACTTGGTTTCTTTCATTTAGACCAATGTGGCAAAGCTGTGTTTTACCTGTATTAAGGTGCTTGCTATGCGGAGAAGAATGCGTGTTGGACACCTGTCTGACGCTACAATCGGATGCGCCAATGGATGCAGAAACTTTGTTGGGTCCGGTCACGGCTCATGCATTGTGCTGTCCCCAGCGGCTACCAATCCTGATGACGGCATTCGTGGAGACTTCACCACTACGATTGAGGGGTAGTGAGGTTCAAGATGAAAGCAGCATCGATCAGGTACGACCTTCTGTCAGCTATGCTGATCAAAACATCAATGAAGGCAATCATGCTCATGAATGCATGGTAACATCTTTTTCCGAATTAATGGAACTTTCACAGGAAGCTGTTGACAGCTTTTTCGAGAGTCTAAATGATATGATGTTCTCACCGGAGCAGAAATAATGACTTTTGAGCAAGCTAGCACAAGGCGTTCCCAACACCCTGAATTTGGCCTTCAACTTTGATAATAAAGTATCATGAACAATTTTCTCCAGTTTACGGACAGCGGAACATAATTTTTCAGCGGCCCCAAAAATATTTTGCAATTTTTCGGGACACTTATCTTCTGCTTAAAGTAGAAACTATTCTTAGAGAACTATATTTCTATTTTAGGACCTTTAGAGTCATTAGCTGCCCTCTGGCCTGTTCATAAATATTTTATTTTGTGATGAAATGGTCTCGCACTTTTTCTTCTGTATTAAGAGCCATTTCATGTGTTATTTTCAATATTTTATTAATAATGATGTATGAATATGCGTGATTAATTTAGCATTTTTTCTACTGCTTGAGTGCATATAATGCTTATGATTATTTTTTTCTCGTATATTACATAATTTCAAAATGCATATGGATGTATTTTGGGGTGGTACGGTATACACATACACTAATGTATATTTACTATGCCTAGATTTGTAAATATGGACATAGTCAGCGTGGAGTGGGTGTGATGTATTCCTATAGGTTCTGTATCGATTCCCCTATTCCTGACCCTGTTCTGGTTAATAATTAACTAGCAGCCAACCCACGGTGCAAAAAAACGTTATCTGATTAAGCCACACCACGGCCCAGAAACGTGTTATCTGATTAGGTCATAACGCATGCCATCTAATTAGACAAGCACTATTCCTCCAGCCCCTGATAAGGCATACGGAGTTCTCAAAACAAATCAAACCTATGACAACCTGGGAAAATCCCTGCGGCCATTGTTTTGATTTCACCGAGAACTTCAGCAAAAGAATGTGCGAACAAGCCCGTTCGTATGACATCCTTATTGACGTATCTATGTCCATCCTTACGTCAATCTCGACACCTTACAGGTATAAATATTACCGACATTGCCTTAAGCAAACACACGCGGTGGTGACGAGATCGGAGCAGCGAGACGCGCTGAGGAGCCCAGCAGAGAGCAAAGCCCACACGCGCTGCCCCGCCTTCCTGACGCGCTGAGAACGAGACGCTGCTTTTCTCCTGCCGAGAAATCCAGCTCCGGCGCTTCCAAATCAGCCCTCGCAGGCAGCTGGAATATCAAGACCAGAGACGAGAGATACCAGCCCTCAACCATTCTAGATCTCAGGTACAGAACTGAACAACCCCTTACAGAGAATTCTTGAGTCAGTCACTTGGCAAAACAAACTTAACTTAAACTGCTACTTATCTACTCCCGCCCACGTATTAGGCTTAGGTCAGGTACACTGGGGTAGGCGTGGTTAGAAGCACCAGTTGAGTACGATTAGTCAATGTATATATGTATATATCTATTTTATCGATTTTAAATATCATATGGCTTAGAAACCATATCAATGCTTCTGCAGTATTATTTTATACTTCTGCTTTTATTGTATGCACTTTACTTAACCATAAGTATCGCAATAATATCGATTCATTTCTCTTGTACGAGAAAAGAGACTGATCAATAAATACCATCTTTTATTGAACACGCCCGTCTCTTCCTTTTCTCTACAATCTGGTGAAACTAAGAATGCACGTACTGACTGAGTAAAATAAGTTGTCTTTTGTTTTCACACGCCTCTAGAGATACACTCTTGATTAGGGGAGAGCAAAGTTGTCATGTTCTATGGTTGTCAGAAACTAAATCCCTTCTTGTCTATCCAGGGAAGTTAAACTCCTCCTTGCCTATTCGAGAAAGTTTCTAGTGAACTCTGAGCTAGCTGGCAAAACCAAAAACTTTAAGTCTAATATCGTCAGTAGAAGACCTAGTTAACCTCTGCCCTAGGTCTCTACTATTGAAGATATTATTCCAATGCGCAGAGCCTATTGGGATAATAGGAACTACACTACAGTATTACCTTTGGGGTGGAGCCGGGGGGATGGGGGCATGCAGAAATGTGGTTGTCTGTTTAATGTTATTAATGTGGGAACTGATTTTGTGGAACTTTTCTGTGAAAAAGTAATTGTTGCCTTTTCTTTTGTCAACTGACAAAGGGATGAGAGGGTCAAGGGTTCAGCATCTGACTGCATTGAAGAGTGCTTTACTTCTGTTGCTTTATTAATTGTGATATGATATTATAGATGGTGGTTTTAGTCACCATAAAGGTAAACTTATGAATGAACACTATTATAGCTGTCTTAGCCATGGTGGAATGTGCTTGAACACTGGATGGAGGTTTGAACCCCTTGTAGCGATGGCTGATAGAGGATGGCACCCAGACATTTCAGACCGGATGAATGTCTTTTGAGCCTATTAGACACGGAGAGGGACTCGCCAGGTACGCTGGAATAGAACTCAATAACAGCAAGTTAGGTCTACTAGGTATCAAACTGATACCCAGATCCTGCCAGATGGTGAGAAACATATTGAGAAAGTAAGTTTTCTTTTGATAGAGCCCAGCAACACATTCACAGCCATTTTCTCCTGTACAGTGCTTTATTGGAAGCCTACCTGGAAACTTACAGGGCATTCATATTCTCTGCTGAGGTGTGCAAAAGCTAACTCCTCAGGAACTGTGCATCCAAGTTGAACAATTGTAGGGATGGATGCTCTACATTCCCTACCTCCATGGACAGGATGTCGCTTCTCTGGGCAGACAAATGTGGTCTCTGAAAAAAACAGAGCAGGCAAGGATCTAAACTTGATGAAGCCGAGCTGGAGTGGTTAGAATGGCTAAACACCCTGGGCCTTTTTTTAGGAGACTTAGAATTAGGGTCATTTGAGGAAAGACATATAGGAACATTCATTAAAACATCAGGCCATCCACCAGGCCAACAAACCCACCCATGGGGCAACATTATTGCTTCTGGAATACAAGTGAGTGGCAAAGGATTGACACTAGGAATCAAAGGAATCAAAGATTGAGTTGGGGACTCTATGGTGAATTGCCCAGTTGTGAGATTGGAGATAATTCCTGTGATGTTATTGATTACGTAAATGTAGGAGATCAGCAGAAACTGCTCTTAAACAATCACCTATAACAGCAGCTCTACTTCCAACCATCATAGATGTGTGGAGTGGGGCCCTATCTTTTTTAGTACATAAAAAGGCAATAGTGTTGTCTGTGGGTATTTTCACCACTCTGGATATTACCACTGGGACAGATCATTCAGCTGTAGAAAGATAGCCACCTGCTTGAACACAGTATGTGGAGCAGCAAATTTCATCTGTTCATTGAGGCCCATAGGAAAGTTTCCCACCATGAGTTCCCCCATTGCACTCTGTAGAGTTGTGTTTAACCTTGAGAATGGGATCAGACGACTAAAACATGTTGCTTTTGTCCCAAAAGTGGGCATCAGGATGGAATGCTTTGGACAGGCTTGATCCTTTTTTCTATCACTGATCCCAGTGCATTGACAGATGAAATGGCAGGAAAGTTACAAGGAGAATGGCAAGGAGGATCACCTGTATGCTGACTATCTATAGTTTCAGAAGCCCCTGGAACCACCATTGTTTCTCAGAAAGTGATGTTTTACCGGGCTAATGGCTATTTCCATTTCAGGACAAAGGAAGGCCCTCGTGAAACTAGAGTACAGAATTACCACTGTCAGCTGAATCTTCTTGGAATGTACCAATGAGAATTTGGCATAGTTCATTCAAACCTCAAAGTTGACTTGTGTTCACAAACTCAGGGAAAGACCGGAATTTTTTGGCGCTCATCTGATAACAGAGTAGGCTGGATTGGAAGAGCAGTGAATACTGCGCGTCAGAAAGAAGGCAGCAAACTGAACATCTGCAGATGGAGGAAGAGATTCAGATTGTAAAAATCAAGCACCGAGTAAAGACATTTTCCCCTTTTCCTTAAATGCAAATAGAGAAATATCTTCTTACATTTAGGAGCATATGAACTGCTCTATTGCTCTAAAAAGGAGTCTCTCAATCTCTTGCACAAATTCTTGGTACGACTTAGAAAGAGGTAATATGGATGAGCATGGCAGAGGGAGAAGTAGAACTTAGGTGTTCGAAACAAAGAGATGACCTGCGCATTAATGGCAATTCGGGTGGATGTATGACGTTACAACGCATACTTTTACAACGCCTACCTTTACAATGCAATTTTTACACCGCAACATCCACTACAACGCACACCATTACAACGCATGCCATTACAACGAATACTTTAAAACTACCTTTACAACGCATTCCATTACAACGCATACTACATTTACAACGCATACCATTACAACGCATTATATTACATTGCATGTAAGGTAAGTATTGGATAGTGTAGGGGTAAAAATTACTATTCTAACTCCAGGGGGTGCAACAGTAGGGTAGGTTTTGGATAGTGTAGGGGTAAAAATTACTATTCTAACTCCAGGGGGTGCAACAGTAGGGTAAGTGTTGGATTGTAATTTTATGCGTTGTAATGGTATGCGTTGTAATAACTGAGTTGTAATGACATGCGTTGTAGTGGTGTGCGATGTAGTGTCATGCGTTGTAATGACTGCGTTATAAAAGCATGCGTTGTAATGGATTTTATGTTGTAAAAGTTGCGTTGTAATGGTAGTGCGTTGTAAAAGTTGCGTTGTAAAGGTTGTTTCCCATTCGGGTGTATAAAAAGTAGTGGAGAGAAAGCCTTCCTCTGATCTTAGTAGGTGTCTGACATTTAGACTATTTTCTCTGCGTAATTTGGTGCTTATTGTCTGTAGACATTCTGTATGTCGGCTTAGAGAACATTTTCCGCTACATTGCTACTTTTTTTGAGGTTAGGGGGCTCAGTTGTCAAGGATGGGCTAAAATTTGGAAGCTGTTTTCGCCATCAGAATAAAATCATTCTCATTCTCTGGCTGGCATGTGGAGTGGTCACTGGTATTGATGCAGATTTCCTCCATAGCCTTGGCCAGTGCATAATGGAATGATAGTATCTCTTTGGTGAAGGTCTTTCTGGTCTCGGAACTGGTGTTCGAGTTGGTGATTGGACCTCCTAGAAGACGGCCTGGTGGATGGATCCACAAGAGCAACACCCTTACCTGAAGGTCCTGTTGCAGCAACCAAGAGCATGTATGGCAGCTGGGTTACTACTAGCGGTGCAAGTAGAAAATATGGGGCTGGAGCCTGTCACTGGCCCTGGGGCACTTGCATCTGCTCCTGGGTTAGTTGGTGCTGCATTATGTCGGACAGAATCTGCATTGTTGTTGAACTTTGCAAGAAAACCAGGCACTCCCAGATTGACCTCCTTCTGATGGTATCACACAGTGCACGTTTGCATCACATGACTTTTCCACAAATAAACAAAAGTTATGCAGATCAGCTGCGTCACATGGAGGATGATGCCATTTTTGGCTTTAAGTGGGAGCATTGTGGCATCACTGGCGTAACGTAAATTGAGGGGGCCTCCCTGCAAGGTATGTAGACGTCCCCCCTCCGGGCTCAATTAGGAGCTCTCCGGACAGAGTGCAGTGCCTAGGAGGCCCGCTGGAGCTTCGGAGCCCCCCGCAACGTGTGGGCTGCTGGGGCCTGTGTTACTCCCCTGTGTGGCATAAGCCATTCTAGCTGAATGAAGAAGAAAACATAGAGAAATATAGCACACAAATCAAGGATACAAAAATGTATTGTGGCCTGGGTACACATAAGAATCTGTGCATGTGAGAAATGAGTGTCTGATCCACTACGTTCAGGTTAAAAATGAGACTGAGAGAACTTGTAATTATGTACAGAAAGGGGTTGTTCTCCGAATGATACATATATGCAGACATGATATTGGTGTGCAAAGTTCTGGCATAACCGCTTTAAAACAGGGTCCAGTCCCATAACTAAGAGATATGTTATGCATAGAGCTGATAATGAGAAATAGCTCATCATGAACGTAATTTTATCTGTGTATTACACAGCTTTGCCAGATTTATTTAGTGGGATAGACCCACAACTAAGCAATTTGTTATGCATAGAACTGATAATGAGAAATAGCTCATCATCAATCAATCAATAAATCAAGCATTTATATAGCGCGCTACTCACCCGGAGGGTCTCAAGGCGCTTGGGGAGGGGGGTCCGCTACTGCTCGAACAGCCAGGTCTTGAGTTGCTTCCTGAAGGCGAGGTGGTCTTGGGTCAGGCGGAGGTGGGTCGGGAGGGAATTCCAAGTCTTGGCGGCCAGGTAGGAGAAGGCCCTTCCTCCTGTGTTGACTCTTCGGATGCGGGGGACGGCGGCGAGGGCATGGCTGGTCGATCAAAGCTGACGTGTGGGAGTGTAGAAGTTGAGGCGGCTGTTGAGGTATCTTGGGCCCTGGTTGTGTAGGGCTTTGTGTGCGTGGGTGAGGAGACGGAAGGTGATTCTTTTGTTGACCGGGAGCCAGTGCAGGTCTCTCAGGTGACCAGAGATGTGGCTGTGTCGGGGGATGTCGAGGATGAGTCTTGCTGAGGTGTTCTGGATCCGCTGGAGTCTCTTCTGGAGTTTGGCAGTGGTTCCGGCGTAGAGGGAGTTGCCATAGTCCAGTCGGCTGGTGACGAGGGCCTGGGTAACCGTCTTTCTGGTCTCGGTGGGGATCCACCGGAAGATCTTACGTAGCATGCGCAGGATGTTGAAGCACAACGAGGAGACGGCGTTGACTTGTCTGGTCATGGAGAGGGAGGAGTCCAAGATGAAGCCCAGGTTGCGTGCGTGGTCTGTCGGTTTGGGTGCGCTGCCCAGGGCAGGGGGCCACCAGGAGTCGTCCCAGGCGGAGGGCGAGGAGCCCAGGATGAGGACCTCCGTCTTGTCCGAGTTCAGCTTCAGGCGGCTGTTCATCATCCACTTGGCTACGTCTGTCATCCCTTCGTGTAGGTTGGCTCTGGCGTTGGCGGGGTCGTTGGTGAGGGAGAGGATCAGCTGGGTGTCGTCGGCGTAAGAGATGATGTTGAGGTTGTGTTGGCGTGCGATGGCCACAAGGGGGCTCATGTAGACATTGAAGAGGGTGGGGCTGAGCGAGGAGCCTTAAGGAAGGCCGCAGATGACTTCGGTGGCTTCTGATCTGAACGGTGGGAGGCGGACTCTCTGTGTTCTTCCGGCGAGGAAGGAGATGATCCATTCTAGTGCTTTCTCCTGGATTCCGACGTTGCAGAGGCGCTGTACTAGGGTGCGGTGGCAGACAGTGTCGAATGTCGCGGAGAGGTCCAGGATGAGGGCTGCTGTTTCCCCGTTGTCGAGCAGGGTTCGGATGTCATCAGTGGCGGCGATGAGGGCGGTCATAAACGTAATTTTATCTGTGTATTACACAGCTTTGCAAGATTTATTTAGTGGGATATGCTATTATTTTGTTTCCTTGCTCTGTTTTAACTCCTTTCAAAGCAATTACCTGTCTTGCTATTGGGTGTTAAATTACCCATAAAGTTGCAAACGGGAGGCAGGAGATAGGAGTAACAAAAATTGATTTTTTTCTATACTTTAAAATCTACTGCCTGATCCCACTATTGGGGCTTTATTTAGTTATTTATTTATTTATTTTGAAGATTTTATATAGCGCGGACCAGAACCTTGCGGGTATCAGAGCGCTTTACAACATATACAGGGGAAATAGACAGAGGAGACATAGGCATATTCATACGAAAGTAATATTGCTTATAATAGGTCAAACGGTAACTGTTCCAACATAGCACATATCTACCATCCTGCATCAAATAGATCAAGTGAATTTTGTAAGGAGAATCGATTTAACTTCCTTTTTAAAGGATGCCGCTTGAGGGTTCTGTCTTGTTTTTGGGAGTAAGGCATTCCAAATCCTAGGGTCCATTCCTGAGAAGGAGCAGGTATAAGTTTTCTTTTTTTAAAGCATTGTGGGTTCAAAAGAAGGTTATATGAACTTCTATTAGTTCTGTCGCCGCCCCATAGTACTAGTTTTACTGCAAGGTATCGTGGTGTTTTGTGATGCAATGCCTTGTGTGTCATACAGGCGATTTTCAAATGGATTCTGGCCTCAAAGGGTAGCCAGTTAAGGACACGCAAGTCCGGGGATATGTGACAGTTTCTTTTGGAACCTGTGATTAGTCTGGTGGCTGCATTGATTGATGCTCTTAGTGGGGATGTCGTTGTTCTGGGAAGGCCGCAGAGAGTTACACTCCCATATTCGACTCTGGGGATTACTAGAATTTGGACTGCCTCTTTAAAGTTATTTGCGGGTATGAAGGGCTTTGTCCTCCCTTTCCTTTTTATACAAACAGCACTCCGCTTGTTGTGACACTTGAGGGTCTCAGCCTATTACTTAAAATACCACTTCAAGCAAAGTTGAAACAAAACATAGCTAGCTAACCTTAAATGAAGCAAGACTGTAAACATGGCTGTAGAGCCTCCTGGTCTGACTCACATGTAGGACTGCCATTCCATTCCAGACTGTAAGAAACTATGAATGTTTTGCCCCAAAAAATCAATCAAGACAGCAAACCTGCAACTTTTACATCCGTCTACACCAGTTTCTCCAAGAACATCGCTCTTATTCTCCCCATCTTACATGCATTTTTTCTGACAAAGAAATTCTCACTGTCACATCTAGACTAAACTAATTCCCATAGGGTCCCAATCGGTGCGACCAGGAAGCTTCAGACTCCCCAAAAAAAGGCTTACGGACTAATTAATGTCAAATCACAGGTAATGATGCTCAGTCATCATCAGATGCCAGTGAGTTGCAAGCCGCATCCAATTCAAAATGTCTAGCACTGCCCTCAAACTAAAGTTAAAAGAAGGGCCTGGTTTACCTCAGCACACATAATAGAAGGTATCACTCTAGCAGCACTTTAGAACCATCCACGTCAATCTTCTCTTATCCACCATAGTGGCGATTTCAGGCATAAATGGCAAAATAATGACTATGCTTCGACAAAAGGTACAATGTTTACTGCACACTTGGTTCACAGATATGTAAGCTAACCTTCTTTCAGAAAAAAAGTTCAAGACTCATTTCAAACATTTTACTGGCAATTACGCATTGCTTGCCTTCTCCCCTCCCCTTCTGTACGCTTCTCCTGCCACCATTGTCATGGCTTAGACCATCTATGCTTAATCCTGGATCCAAGGATCAAAAGCAGCTAATAAGTTACAAGTAGCACATCAGTTATCACAGCTGATCATTGAAGCGCTAGTAGCCAATGGTACACACTGGACGAGAAAGTAGGTAATGGAAATTGCTGCACTGCACCCGATCAGGGTGATGATACGTAGTGGGTCAGCTGTCAATGCACAGCAAAGCAAAATGGCCACTATACTGGAGGAGTGAGCACCAGTGTTAGATTATAATAGTTCTAACCAAACCACATTCCAGAAAGTAGTAGTAAGGAGGTGGAACAGGTTTATTAGTAACAGATCTAGCTGTAAATACAGAGATAGTCCCACTTACTTAGATGAGTGTGCAGTGCAGTTGATATACAATAACAATGCAGAAACTACCAATTCAAGGTAGCATTTTACCAATTTCTCTAATTTTAAAAATATGATTATGTGAGATAAACATCTGGGGAAGGCTAATGGCCCATGTAAGTGCTGTCTTTCAACACAATGAATGCCATGGTAAACATGTAAATAAACAGGAAGTTAGTTAAGCTTAGCTGTTGTGCCTCCACTTTACACTTTGAAGGTTCCCAACACATATTTACTTACTCTAATAATTATGCCTCTGTGATAATACAAGTCTTGTTATGTAACATTCTGTGTTCTGTTTCCATGTTGGCACGCTTACTGTTTGTACTCAAGTAACATCTTGAGATTGTGATGATTCCAAATTTCTGAAGGTGGTTGCAGTCAGCCAGTTGCTCTGCCACTCTTCAGATTGTGGATGCTCCAATAAAGCACTCTTAAACCTAAGTGTGTGGAGACTCTTCAATCACGACATATGGCGACGATTTATGGAATTTGAAAAATATGACCTGGGTGGAGCATCCATACAACCTATCTTCCGTGGAAATTGTCGACTTCCTGCCACCTCCCTGACATTTGTCATTGTGAGGTTGTCGAGATTGTGGCTTGCGATTCCTGCCAGTGGATGGCTGTGTTGCACTGACAGCAGTTGGGCCGGTAACAGAGTGGACCAGGAGTTGGAGCTTTCTGATGGTCGTCTGAAGCTGTTCCAGCTGTTTCCTTTGAGAATCCTGGCATCGACTGGTCCTTTGTATCACATGGCTGCAGTTTTGGGGGATTTTCGTCACCCGTAAGTATTGATTTCTGGGCGACTGCCAGAGCACAAGCAGAGGAGTCACTTGTGAGTGGGTGACAGTGTGCAAGACAATTTTCTTAGAGAAGACGTGCTGATGTGTGCAGCGAGGTGACATCATCACATCACGCACGCAAGCGCCATCTTGGTTTGAGGAGTTTGTCATTGCTTCAAGGCTGCGTGTCTCGGTGAAACGCACACCCAACTTGGCAATTTAGAAATCACTTGTATTGAGACATCACGCAAGCAAGTGCCATCTTCATTTGGGAACTTGTCATTGTTTCAAGGCTGCGTGTCTCGGTGATATGCACACCTAATTTGGCAATTTAGAAAGCCTTGTTTTGAGTACTTGTTAAAGTAGCGTGTCACGGTCATAGGCACACCTGTCTAACCTATCTTATTTAAAAGTTATAAAATGTTTAAAATTTTATCAGCATTCTCAGCATTTTATCAGCATTGGTATTCTCAGTATTTATCTGTATATTTGCATCACCATGAGTAGTGTGTGTGGAAATCCACCACCACCATTTTTTCAGATGCCAGTCAACCATGCATGAGATGGGAAAAATGGTTTAGACATTTTTAATAACTATCGCTTAGCTATCAAAGGAGACTCTTTTAATGCTGAAAGAAACAAGGCATTATTGTTAACTTTGATGCCGAAGATGTGTTGGAACATTTACCTTCTGTGCCAACTCCTATTTGGATGGAAGCTGGAGATTATGATTCCTTTACTGAAGGAGTAGAAAGACTTAAAAAAAGGTTAAAAGAACAACCCCATATTGTGATGTGTTCTATACCCGACATAAATTTGTGCATGAGTCAGTTGATGCCTATGTATCTTGTTTAAGAGTATTAGCTGCAGAATGTGATTTTGGGGCAAATTGACAAATATATTCATGATCAATTAATAATTTGCTGCTCAAACAAAAAGATACAGGAACAACTCTTGAGGCAACGCAATTCATCCTTACAATAAGCTATCAAAATTGCAAAGAGTGTAGAACGATTAAAAACTTCCTTAAATACCATCAATGTAGACAACTTAGCTGGAGGTGTAGCTGCTCTTGGTGTGAAAGAAAATAACAGTAAGTTAAGTGGTTCTAAAGTGAAATTTAATAAAAACATTTGCATCTAATCCCGCGGTTAATAAACAATAGGCCCATAATACTTTTTCGAATAAGCTGTTGTGTACCCGTTGTGGCTCTAGATCACATTCTTTTCAGTTCAAACACTGTTCAGCCAGGGGCAGAGAGTGTTATAAATGCAAGAAAATAGGGCATTTTGGAGCAATGTGTCAAAGCAACAAAAGGGTTGCCAGTGTCACAGATGGAGAGATTGTAGTCAAATTGAATACTGAGGTTATGGTTGAAAATACCATTGTCAGTGTAAGAGTAGGTAATATTAATGAAGAAAAGTTAGGGGAACGTGATATGTGATACTACTGACAGCATTGATTGTGAACCTTATGTGCCTCCTATGTGCACCATTACTACAGATGGCAAGAATGTTGAAGTCATGGCAGATTCTGGTTCTCCATACACCATTATCTCAGATTCTTTCTTCAACAAATACTAGGAGGGCAAAGTTTTAGAACCCGATGAAATTCCTGTTCATGGATTTAGAAGTAAGGAAATGGATGTTGGGATACTTTGTTACAAACATTTCTTTTAAACACAAAACAATTTTGGGAAAAGTGTATATTGCTGTTGATGGGTTGTAAGTTCTTAGTTGAAGGCATCAAGGAAAATTCGATATTAAGTTACGTCCCAATGATAAGGTACATGTGCGTATGTTGAAAGAGTTGACTCTAATGCATGGTAGTCAGCCAGACAACAGAAAATAGGTGGAGGATATTTTATGTAAACACAGGAATGTGTTTAAGAAAGACTTGGGAAAAGTGAAAGGATTTTCTCATAAAATTGTTCTAAATAAAATACCATCCCATCTAAACATAAATTGAGAAATGTACCATTGTCAGTAAAAAATGAATTAGCAGAGATTATCTAAAAGTTGTGTGATGATGGTGTTATTGAGCCAGTTAACGCCTCAGAATGGGTATCTCTGATTGTTTTAGTTAAGAAACGAAATGGAGCACTCAGAATGTGTATTGACTTGAGATCAGTAAACAAACAAATTGTCATGGAATGTCACACCTTACCTAAAGTATAAGACCTGCTAGCTAAGTTGGATGGAGCTAAATTTTTCGCCACTATTGATTTAAAATTGACGTACCATCAAATTGAATTGACAGAAGATTCAAGAGATATCATCAGTTTTATAACACCAGAGGGAATGTTTAGCTATGTTAGAATGCCTTTTGGACTGTCATCGGCTGCATCAGTGTTCCAGAGATTGATGATTTGTCTTTTTGGGAACAATGATGAGGTTGTAGCCTTTCAAGATGATATTTTAAACCATTGCCTCCATTTCACCTTCTTCCACTAATGTTGTAATGGTAGATGCAAGCGCAAAAAGTCTTGGTGGGGTATTCAGTCAAATTAAAAGTGGTAATGTTATGTTAAATCTGCTTGTATAGCGCATGGCTACCCCAGCAATGGGGCGTCCCAGCGCTGCGGACAGACCTAGAAACCAGACAACACAACAGGAAGATTAAATGGAGGAAAACAGCCAAGTTTTAATTTGTTTACGAAACAGAAAGTGGTTAGAGGTGGCCCGAACCGTGAGCGGGATCGAGTTCCACAGTTTCGGCGCCAGGTACCTAAAAGCGCGACCACCTGCTCTACATCTATGGATCTTGGTCGTGCGTGCCAAAGATAGATCAGCCGATCTGAGGGCACGCGTAGGGACATAGAAGGAGCAGTGTCCCTGCAGGGTTTTTGGACCAGTGTCATACAGGATTTTATGGGTGAGACATAGGCTCTTAAACTGGATACGTTGTTTGATTGGTAACCAATGTAGCCGGTGAAGAATAGGTGAAATATGGCATCTTTTTGGCAGTCCAAACAGAATACGAGCTGCAGCATTCTGAGCTCTCTGTAACCTATGTATCACTGCCTGATTAGAACCCAGCATCAAAACATTGCAGTAGTCTAGCTGGGATAAGACTAAAGCCTGGATAATAATCTGACGGACACACGGCTCAAAGAAGCCAAGAATAGGTCTCAGAGAGCGTAGGCGACCATAACAGTTGCCTGCCACTTTCTTAGCGTGGATTTCCATGGAGAGTGAGTTGTCCAACGTCACGCCCAGATTTTTTACAACCTCTTTGGGAGCTGGAGGAATGCCCAAAGCTGACGGCCACCAGTGTTCATCCCATTTCTGAGTGTCTTTCCCTACCAGGAGTATCTCCGTTTTAGCAGAGTTGAGCTGGAGATAATTCTGTGCTAGCCAGTTTGATATGGCTAAGATGTCTTCCTGGAACTTCGCTTGGTCAGCCTCTGTGTCTTTGGAGAATGTGAAAATGAGCTGTGTGTCATCCGCATAAGATTGTAGTTTGATGTTGCGATCTCGAGCCAACAAGGCCAGAGGGCGGACGTACACATTAAACAGTGTGGGGCTGAGTGCGGAGCCCTGCGGGACTCCACACTCCAGGGGATGTATGCTGGAAGAGTACGGCGGGGCATGCACTTGGAAGGAGCGGTCGGATAGAAATGACGCGAACCATTCCAAGGCGCTCTCCCTAACTCCGATCTCCCACAGTCTTGCAAGCAAGATCTTGTGGGAGACCGTATCAAAGGCCGCACTCAGATCCAGCAGAACCAGGGCCGATGTCATGCCCTGGTCCTGCCCTTCCCTCAGATGTTCCGTGACAGCTAGCAGAGCAGACTCCGTGCTATGCCTAGCACGGAATCCATTCTGGGATTCATCCAGAACTCCATTCGACTCCAAATATGTAGTCAGAATGTAGTTTACATGGGCCTCCATCACCTTGGAAAGGTAGGGAAGCAAGGAGATGGGTCTATAGCTGTCCGGTCTGGTGGAGTCTAATGAGGGTTTTTTAACAGGGGGACCACTTTAGCATGTTTCCAGGATGAAGGAATGATGGCCGACTGAAGTGAGTTGTTAATTAACTTCAGTCCTTCCCGCAGAATAGGATCCTGGAATGTTCTGAACAGTTCTGGCTTAACAGGATCTTCCGGGGAGCCTGACTTTATTTTTTTTACCAGGGAGTCCATCTCCGTTTGCTCGATAGGTGGTAGGTATTGTAGTACACAAGGCATGTCAGCAAGACCCTCTAGATTGGGATATACACTGGGTCCTTCTGACATTAGGGAATTATAGATCCCTTTGACTTTGTCTACAAAGAAACAGGCCAGCTCTTCACATTGTGTATCAGATACAATGGGATTACCAGGACCCTCCGGAGTTTTGGTCAACTCCTTTACAAGGGAAAAAATTGTTTTGGAGCGGTTAGTACTAGAGTTGATCAGATTTGTGTAATATTCAGCTTTTGATCGTTTTATAAGTTTATGGTATGCTTTGGTAGCTACTCTAAAATTGGTTTTGGCAAGGCGGTCGTAAGACCTCCTCCATAGACGCTCCAGTTGTTTACATTGTTGTTTCTTAGTTGTAAGAGCTTCGGAATACCATGGATGGGTTTGGCCCCGTCTAGGCCTGATGCATTTCATGGGAATGAAATGATTCAGAGATTCCTCTATCCACTCTCTATAGGCTGTGTCAGCCTTATCTGGATTGCTCGGCCAACTGGGGCACGACGTCTGGAGTCTGGCTACAAACTCTATGTTGTCGAGTTTGTTCCAGGGGCGTCTCCGCAGCAGAGGTGGGGGCTTTTCCCCGCTTCTAACTGGTATCTGAATTGAGATAAAAACCGGGAAATGATCCGTCCAACTCAGAGGGCTGGGAGTAGAGACAGAGGCTTCCTGGATGTTCGTGAACACCGGGTCCAATAAATGGCCTGCCATGTGAGAAGGTCCCTCAACTAACTGGTTGAGCTGGCACGCCTCCATGTCTCCCAGGAACCTCAGTATGGCAGGTGATTCTCGACATTCCAGATGAAGGTTAAGGTCCCCTAAAACACTGAAGTTTGCTGGTTGTAAGGCCAGCGCAGTAATATTTGCCACCAGCGACTCTTGGAAAGCACTAGCTGGTCCGGGGGGGCGGTAGATTAATATCCCCGTAAGGGTAAAAGTATCAGAAACCCGTACCTTAAATTCCGCACTCTCACAATTTGTTATGTTTGTAGGATTAAGGGTGCAGGAATAGTTTTCTCTAAAGATCACTGCTATGCCACCTCCTCTACCTTTGGGTCTATTCTTGAAACATATAAGGTACCCCGGGGGAAGCGCCAGGTTGGAAATGGCAGTGGTATCATTAGTTAACCATGTTTCAGTCAGGAAAAGGAGGTCAGTGGAGTGGTCTTCGAGAAACTCATAAACATCCTCATGATGTTGTACTAGTGATCTACAGTTAAGGCTCACCAGGCATAGTTTTGTGGTAGACTTCGCTATCGGCTGAGCTGGTGCTAGTGGCTGATTGGTCTCCGTGGCCTTAAAGCCACATTGATTGCATGACAGGCAGAGAGAACCTGGATGCCATAGGTGGGCCGTGCATCTAGCCTGTGTACCAATAGTGATCAATTCCTCGCGGGTATAGGGGGCCATTTGATAGCTTGACAGCCAGGGGTTGAGGCGACAGGCGACGGTCTGGCGCGGACGGGCGCAGACGGGCTCGCCTTTGGCGAGCCTTCGGCGACCCGCCGGCTACCTGCCGCGTGTGTCCGCTGCGCGAGTGCCAATGATTCAGCCTAAATAGGCACCGGTCCCGCCTATGGCGGAAGAGTGACGCCCTTGGGGGCCGGGCCAGAGGTCGAAAACGCCCTCCACTCAAGCGGCACAAGCCGTGGTGGACCGAGGCGGTGATCAGTGAAGCACAAGCAGATTTTACGTGCAGGTAGGTGCTCCAAACACAAGTTTTATAAAATACGTGCACAATAACACAGAATCAGACTTTTTAAAAACGGAAGACAAACGCAACTGCAGGCGCCTCGTATTTCAGGCGTGTCCGCTGCGCGAGTGCCAGTGATTCAGCCTAAATAGGCACCGGTCCCGCCTATGGCGGAAGAGTGACGCCCTTGGGGCCGGGCCAGAGGTCGAAAACGCCCTCCACTCAAGCGGCACAAGCCGTGGTGGACCGAGGCGGTGACCAGTGAAGCACAAGCAGATTTTACGTGCAGGTAGGCGCTCCAAACACAAGTTTTATAAAATACGTGCACAATAACACAGAATCAGACTTTTTAAAAACGGATGACAAACGCAACTGCAGGCGCCTCGTATTTCAGGCGTGTCCGCGTAATGAGGTAACTGTTGTGTTTGCATCTAGACCGCTTACTGTGACGGAAACAAAGTAGTTTACTATTGAAAGATAAGCACTGGGTTGCTCTTGGGCAGTGGAACATTTTAAAACCTATTTGTGGATGAAATCTTTCAAACTAAAAATTTACCATAAACCTTTAATTTCTCTATTGACTAACAATGGAGTGGGAAAAGCATCATCAAGATTAGTTGGAATCTTAGCTAAATTGTATGAGTTTAATTTTGAAGTGACTTATATCCCGTGACTTATATCCCAGTGTCACAAAACATGAGAGCTGATTGTTTGTCGAGGCTGTCATCTGAGCCTCAATCTACAGATCAAGGATTTGCACAGGAAGAATTTTTAGTGGCTTCATTTGAAGATATGGTACTTTCGGTTTCTCAAGTTATTTCACAAGAAGAATGGTTAAAGGCCACGTCTGAAGATACAGATTTGGAAATTTTGCCAAAGTATATTTTTGAGGCTTGGCCCTCAGAGAGAAGTTTAACTAAAGAGTTTGCTGTATTTTAGAGAGTAAGAGATGAGATGTCAATCAATGATGGTCTTATTTTGAAAGGTGAGTCATCCATACCACCTGTGGGCTTAAGAAAGTAAATTATGTCTATTGCTCATTTAGGGCAGTATAACTGTTAAAAAAAAGTGAGGGATTTGTTTTGATGGCCTTACATGGATAATTGTATTGTTGAGTTGGTGAAAGGATGTTCTCTTTGCGCTGATTGTGATAAAGTCTTAAAAATGCAACACTCAAATTACTTACAAGTACCGGATAAACCATGGGAGAAAATTGCTATTGATATTCTAGGTCCTTAGGAAGGAATCTTAATTGAAAAATTGTAAATTTTTGTTGCCATTGACTATTTCTCTAAGGAGGTTGAAGTCAAATGGGTTACACAAACTGATTCCATGTTTGTAATTGAGTTTCTAAAAGAAATTTGCAAAAAGGAAGGATTACCTGAAACTATTTTGTTTCTGATAATGGTTCTCAACTCACTTCTCAAATATTTGGTAACTTTGTTAAAAATGCTAATATAAATCACATAAGAACTGCTCTGTATTCTCCAAACATGAATGGACTTGTGGAAAGATTTAACAAAACGTTGGTTAAAGATATTCAATTAGCTCTTAAAGCTCATATTGATGTCAAAGCACATGTATCAGAGTTGATTTGGTCATATCTCTGCACTACACATTATACAACAAAGTTTCACCTTTTGAGTTTCTCAAAGGTAGGAAAACCAGACAAGAGCTTTTCCTTGCTTGGTGCAAATTTACCGAAACTAGTTTGCATATGGAAAAAAATCTGTGGTATAGCTAAACAAAATTGTGATAAAAAAGGAATGTTGTTCCAAGTAAAGAATCTTCAGTAAAAGTTGGTGACAGAGTCAAAAGAAAACTACCAACACAGTTAAAAAGGGTCAATCCAAATGTTTAGATGCTTATATTGTCCAAAAAGTTGGGAAGACCTCAGTTCTTTTAAATAATGGGTCCTGGTGGAGTATTCTTAAGGTGGCTAAAGCTAATATTTCCAGCTGTGGCCAATCTCTTTTCTCGTCTAAACCAGATTTTGCAAGTGTCTCAGTGCAATTGGAAGGTGAAAAGGATGTAGAGTTTTCTTTAAACCATAATTGTGTTTCCCCTTATTCTGACTCAAGTTGTCTTGATCCAGTGAACCTTACATCTATGAAGAGATGGAAGATGATACCAAAGAGATTTGAAGATTTTATATTGTATTATTTATATGTATTTTTACCTTTGTTTTTATTTTATAAGGAAGGAAGATATGTGATAATAGAATTCTTGTTATGTAGCGTTCTGTGTTATGTTGCCATGTTGGCACTCTTACTATTTGTATTCAAGTAACATCTTGAGATTGTGATGATTCCAAGTTCTGAAGGCCGTTGCAGTCAGCCAGATGCTCTGCCGCTCTTCAGATGGTGGATGCTCCAATAAAGCACTCTTGAACCTAAGTGTGAGGAGACTCTTCAATCACTGCACCCTCACACATATTAGGTTGGGTATAGGCATTTCATAATTGTATTTCAATGAACACATATTTAAATAGTATCATACAATGTACATCCTTTAGGAATGTCTTCTTCTAGATTAATTTAGTCTTTAATATGTTTTGTCTGACCTCTAAACATGAACTTAGCTTTAGGCTCCTCTCATATAAACAGAATGATGATGTAGTATTGATGACCATGTCAAATGCAAACCCGTAAAGACAACTGCGTGGTGAACAGCATAAGGATTCTACCTAAAATGTAAGGCATCATTTCTTTTCAGGTTCTGCTGACCCTACTATCAATTGTGTGAAGGATAGGCTGACTCACAGCTTCGCACATGCTTAACAGCCCATCTAGGATTCCATGACAATCTCTACATTCTGGTACGTTATCAGTGCCACCAATTACTATCAGTATGCCAAACTGGATGGTAGATCGAAGACCCTCTCTGAATAAGTGGGCAACAGTCCCTCTCCTGGCCTCAGTAACATTAAGGAAAAGGCTGTTATTATTCAAGTGCATTCGATATAATGTACCATATGTCCAAATGTATCGGTGAACCAATAATTGAGGGAAATCTGACAATAAGAAAATCCCTACGAAAAAGTATTCACCTAGGCGATCTAAACACTGAATCCTTCCGAGTTTGGGACAATGCATCGTTCTTTCCTCTCTGTCTTCATTCATTCTCCCTGGCTTCAGCTGTCAGAGAAAATTCAGTCAGCCCCCAAATTCTAAGATGCATCAGGAGGCCGTAGATTGCTGTAACACAAACAATAGGACAGGAGGGTCCTGTAAATACAGTACGAGATCGCTTCCTGTTTTCGCTTAATAGCAACCTCCCACTGCGTACTGGCACCCCTGCTTAATACAGCAGAAAAGCACACAGTCACATCAGCATAGCAAAATCAGGACACTAATAGGCTCGCTCATGTAAACCTACTGCACCTGAAACAATACATTACTATATGCAAGTGGTTCACCTGTTACAAAGTTGCCATCAGGTGACCTTCTTAACAACCTCTTAACCTAAGAGAAACAAACGTACTAAAATATTGTAAGTATTGTAAAATAAAATCAGATCAAATTGGATTCTCGCTGCATTACTTACTATAGAAAGAAAAGATAAAATAGTTTTGGACTTTTTTTAGCACATAGCTTATAAAATTATGAATGCCCCTACTAACCATATCCTTACTCAAGTGCAAGAAGCATGTGTCTGCAAGATACATTCTACAGATTCGAACGAATTTTTTTTTACCCTGGTGCAATTGTGAAACCACATTTAGGTGAAGCCTCTTCCCCCATTCTAGGAAGGAGGATGCAGGAGTTCACGGGCAGATGAGAACATACCCCTCTATCTCTGCCACTTCGAGGGTGGGATGACACTTCTAGACTGGATGGAGAGTAGGTGGAATATTTAAACTCGGATCGACCTATCCTGGTGCTGGTAACAAAGGTGCTCGGCAAATAGACTAACAAAAAATAAACACAAGTGACATAGCAATACAGGTTGTGAGGGGGTCATTGCAGACAGTTGAGACCCCGTGAGGCATGGTGGAGTTTCGGGGCGATCCAAAAGATTTTAGAGCACAAAGGAGCCAACATAAATTGCCCTGTATTGTTTCAGGAAGTTGGAAGCCTGACCATCTGGGGGTGGCCTGGTATTGCTCTATCCTGTGTGGGAGCTTTATCTTCCTGGGCTCTCAGGTGCAGAATTGGGAAAAAAAACAAAAATATTTTAACACTATTGATAGTTGACAAAGCAAACAGTCTGCTTAGGTGATATAATCTCTGGCTGCCTTTCGATCAGCAATAAATTAACATATTGTTGAATAAACCAGTCACATAATTTTCTCCAATGGAAACTGCTGTGGTCTCAGTCATTCTACTGAATTGACTTTAATCCGAAATGTATGCGTATTCGTTGACATGTCTATGGGATATCAACATTAAGGTGCCGATTACGATGCTGTAGGAAACGCCTCTGACCAGTGCTTAATTTGTAAAAAATTAAGTGCCAGGGCCCTCTTCAGGAGGCTTCTGCATCCTACACCACCGATTGCGCAACCAAACAAGCTACTAACCTTCACACTACTACATGTGTGACAGTTTAGGCTATTCCAGGACCCCACAGCTATAAGATTAGCAAGGGCGGCAGGTATTAGTCATTAATAACGTATATTGAATTAGTAAACAACTGTTGTTGTGCTCAATCTTAATCAGGCAAACAGCCCACCATGTGGCAGACTGTCATAAATTCCGGTACTGCCAATTAAGTGCCGGTGCTGAGCACCAGAATCCACAGGCTCAAATTAAGCACTGGCTCTGACCCTTGGTCGTAGCCGTTCCTATGGCATCGTAATATCCTGTTTGGATTAAATTCCCACCATCCCGTTTTGATGGAGTTGTGGGTAATTAATCCAAACAGGATTTCCGGATGGCTTAGGACTGCCTCAGAGAGCCCGTCTGCCATTTGGAAAGCAGCTCTTTCCCCCCCAAGGATTACAATGTCAGATCCATACAGCTTTTCTGTGCAGGCCTTTCTGACACAGAAAGGCTGTGGGAAATCGACTTTGGGGGCCACCAGCAGGACCCACTTGGATGCGAGGCCTCCGGATGAGGGCCGAGTGGGCACTGTTGATCCCTGCACCCCCTAGAGGGGCCTGCCACGGGGTGCAGGGATGAACTGCACCTCAGCTCTCTAAAATGAGAGCATGCATTCGGGTCGGAATGCATGCTCCCATTATAAAGAATAAGATTGCGACTGAACAGTGTTCGGTTGCATAATAATTGCTGGTTTGGGACCACGACAGGAGGTCGGTCCCAGTTCCAGATCAATGTCGGACGGACTCAGGTCTGTCCGACATCGAAATCGCCCCCAAAGTAGTTGAGCAATGTTCGCTTACAATGTTTTAATATGTTTAAAAAGGGTCCAAGTGCACACCTATCTTCAAACTATTTCTCTGTGACGTTTCTTTAAATTAGTCATTTAGCGTGCAGCCCAGAATCATGGTCTGCCCTACAACCATGTCTTTGAAAATTAATCGAAACCTGGAGCAAAGTCACACTCCTATGCCGGACGCACAGCTTGATCCTTGAATCATCAACAGATTTCACACATTTGTCCATGTTCAATAAAGTTGTATTCCTTTTATTACCAAAATTCATATTTAATCCTTTCTTTTGATCATGTCACATGAGAGACAACAAGTTTTTTACTTCTAATGCAGCAGATATGCCAATCCAGGCCTTTTTCTGAAGCAAGAACTATACATAAATCATCCTCAGTAGTTATTGTTGTCCCCAATGCATTTCGGGCTTTCTTTTGCCCTTCGTCAGGGGTTTACTACAAATTAAACAACATCAACATTAGTTAATGTATTGGAATCTTAATGCATTAAATAAAATCAGTAATACATTGCACTGTCCATAAAATGTTTTAACACTCCGCCATGATCGCCGTTTTCCCTCTAATTGCGTGACTACACGCTATAAACAAGTTGTAATATGCTCACACATTGGTAAGCGTACAGCATAATTCAACGGCGGTAAACATGGCGGATCCCGGAACGGAGTATGTACCCAGGGCTCGCCGGCGCTTGGGGCAGTAGCCCGCCAAGCGTCTGCGAGAGGAGGAGCTGCCCCCATTGAGCCCCCAGGAGCGACAGAGCCGTCTACAGCGCACCCGAAGAGAGTTCTATAACCGCAGGAAAGTGCTCGTTCGGGGCCTGCCAGGGGACACTGGCAACCAGGAGATCCACGAGTTGCTGAGTGAATTTGAGCTAAAGTATTGTTTTGTCGACAAGTACAAAGGCACAGGTGAGTGGGAGACCCAACAATGAAATGCACACATTCGTATATCTGTGTTTGGAACATAGGAGCCGATGCCTGACCGTAGCCAGAGGACTGAATTTGATATATTGGGAGGGAGGAAGGAGAAGAGCTTACAAGATTCCTACAACAGCCCTTTGGTGGAAGTTAATATGTGTTAATAAGGTGTGATCTGACCTCGGGTTGCTCCCCATGCCACACGGCTCCTCCTGGGCGCCCGTGTCTCCCCCCAGCTGCTGTCGAGGGTTCGCCGCGCCTGGTGACTGGTTGTACTGCGTACTGCTAATCTTTTATTCCTCCCATACTTGTCTTTCTGTAACTTGCCTCTTGTAACTTGCCTTTGTCACTTGTGTTTGGTTTTTCTTTTTACATTTTGTCTCCCAGCCTAGGTGCTCCTTTTTGCGCCACTGCCCTCTGTGCCCGTCCGCCCCCGAATATTCCCACTTTTTGTCTCACAGTTTAATTTGTATTTATTTGTTATGTATATGTATTTATGTTTGCAATACGTCAAATGTTTGTTTAAAGTATACCAAATGGAATGAAAAATGAACTAAAATATTTATATGAAAAAGAGTATATAAAATTAAAACAAAAACAAAAGTTTTTGGTATTTTAATACATGGTTTTGAATCGTTTATTAATTACAGAAAGTCGCTCTAATACTGAATAATCAAATGGGCAGTTGTTAACCACTTGTTTGCTAGAGAGTGTTCTCTCTTTTTCTCAATTTGAACGCCACCTCAGCACCAGACATCACCATAGCCATCCCACAGGGCTACAAGATCTCCCGCAGAGATCGCACCAACGGAGTTGGAGGGGGAATCGCCATCATCCACAGGACACCCTCAGAGTCTCGACCAACACCGACGACACCCTCACCACCGCCGAGCACATGCACTTCCAGATTCACACCGACCTCAACACCACCCTCAGAGGAACACTCGTCTACAGACCACCCGGACCACGACCACAGTTCTGCGACACCATCGCCGACCTCGTCAGCACCCACGCCCTCACTTCCATGGACTACATCCTTCTCGGGGACCTGAACTTCCACCTCGAGAACAACAACGACGCCAACTCCACCGCCCTGATCGACAACCTCGCCAACCTCGGACTCAAACAACTCGTGACGACACACACCCACGCCGCAGGACACACTCTGGACCCCATCTTCTCCACAATCCCCCACGTCTCCTTCAGACACACCACCGAACCCCACTGGACCGACCACAGATGCGTCCACTTCACTTTCAGGAAACCCACCACACACCACCGCACCCAACAGCTACCATGCCGCTGCTGGGGCAGGGTCACCAAGGACAAACTGACTACCACCCTCGCCCTGAGACCACCTGCCGACCCCACCGACCCAGACACCGCTGCGACCAACCTCAAACAATGGATCAACGACTGCGCCAACACCCTCGCCCCTCTCAAGACCCCCACAACCAACCACACCAACAAGAAAGCCACCTGGTTCACCGAAGACCAGACAGCCCACAAAAGCGCCCCCCGCAGACACCACCAACTCATCAGGACCGCCTTCAAGGACCGCTTAGACAACAACGCCCACAACACCAAAGAGCTCTTCAGCATCGTGAAAGAACTCTCCAACCCCAGCTCCAACACCAACGACATCCTACCATTACAAGACTTGTACGACTCCCTGGCCACCTTCTTTCACCGCAAGATCGCCGACATCCACGACAGCTTCAACTCTCGACACCCCCGCACTCACCAACCCTGCGATCACCACCCGCACCAGCCGCCTGACCACCTGGTCCCACCTCAGTGACGAAGACACCATCACAACCATGAACTCCATCCACTCCGGATCCCCATCCAACCCCTGCCCTCACCACGTCTTCACCAAAGTCAGCACAACCATCGCACCCCACCTCCGGAAAACAACCAACAGCTCCTTCGAGACAGCAACCTTCCCGGAAAGCTGGAAGCACGCCGAGATCAACGCCCTTCTGAAGAAGCCCAAGGCGGACCCCAAAGACCTCAAAAACTTCCGGCCCATCTCCCTGCTCCCGTTCCCGGCAAAAGTGACAGAGACGATTGTCAACAAACAGCTAACCAGCTACCTCGAAGACAACAACATCCTGGACCCTTCCCAATTCGATTTTTGCAGCAACCACAGCACCGAGACCGCCCTCATCACTGCCACTGATGACATCAGGATCCTGATGGACAAAGGAGAAACAGCCGCCCTCATCCTCCTGGACCTATCAGCAGCCTTTGACACAGTCTGCCACCTAACCCTATCAGCACGCCTCCACGACGCCGGAATTCAAGAGAAGGCCCTGGTCTGGACCACATCCTTCCTCTCCGGCAGAACCCAGAGCGTCCGCCTCCCACCCTTCCGCTCTCAAACCACCGAGATCATCTGCGGCGTCCGACAGGGATCTTCCCTCAGCCCGACGCTGTTCAATATCTACATGGCAACGCTCGCCCACGTTGCACAACAACATAACCTCAACATCATCTCCTATGCCGACGACACCCAGCTGATCATATCCCTCACCGAAGACCCCCACACCGCCAAAGCCAACCTTCACAGAGTAATGAAGGCCGTAGCCGACTGGATGAAGAACAGCAGACTGAAGCTGAACTCAGACAAGACGGAGGTCCTCATTCTCGGACCTACCCCATCAGCCTGGGACGACTCTTGGTGGCCCACATCGCTAGGCACAGCCCCGGAATCCACAGACCACGCACGCAACCTGGGGCTCATCCTCGACTCCACCCTCTCCATGACCAGGCAAGTCAACGCCGTCGCCGCGTCCTGCTTCAACACCCTCCGAATGCTCAGCAGGATCTTCAAATGGATCCCCACGACACGAGAAAAAATATCACCCATGCGCTCATCACCAGCAGACTCGTCTACGGGAACGCCCTCTACTCAGGAACAACAGCCAAGCTCCTGAGACGACTACAACGAATCCAGAACGCCTCGGCACGACTGATCCTCGATGTTCCCTGACGCAGCCACATCACATCCCACCTGAGAGGCCTGCACTGGCTTCCTGTCAACAAGAGGATCACCTTCAAACTCCTCATCCACGCACACAAAGCACTACACAACACCGGACCTACATACCTCAACAACCGTCTCAGCTTCCACACCCCCACCCGAAGCCTCCGCTCAGCCAACCTCGCTCTCGCCACAGTTCCTCGTATCCGGAAAGCAACCGCCAGCGGCAGATCCTTCTCCTACCTTGCCGCCAAGACCTGGAACACTCTCCCTACCAGCCTACGACAGACTCAGGACCTGCTGACCTTCAGACGACTTCTCAAGACCTGGCTCTTCGATCAGTAGCAGCCCCCCCAGCGCCTTGAGACCCTCACGGGTATGTAGCGCGCTTTAGAAATGCAGTGATTGATTGATTGATTGATTGATAAAAGCACAGGATGTTTTTCAAAACAATTTTTTACATACTCGAGGATGAAATGGCTATGTGCTATTCCAATTCATTTCAGTTCCTTTCCTCCAAAGTTCGGTTAGGTATATATACTGGTTGTACAATATGTTAGCAACATATTGTTTCTTGCCCAGGTTCTTCATGACCACCAGCGCACTATCACTGGGCTATTGAGATATTTTAAGACGCAAAAGATGATCACAAACTACTCCAAAACAAACATTTGACAGACACTTTTTTTCAATATATATTAAACAGATAGAAGTATCTTGTGGTCACATTTGATTGTCCCAATTTCTAGTTTACGCACTCTGAACATGTTACTAGTGTTATAACAAAACTAGCTGTTAAAATTTGACTCCCCTTTGTTCAACTCATTTAAAGAAATTATATTTACAATATGGACTTGTGGGGCGGCAGCTACAGATTTTACTGTTTCAAAACCCCTGTTGAAGTTGGAATGCAAAAACATGCTGTGTATGTTAGGCAGTATTTTTTTGACTGTAATAGTAGAACATGAGTTGAATGTGGTATTGGTCTCTCTTCACTCCATGATTATACTCATTCTTCGGATGGTGTGGTGTCTGCTGTGGTTAGTTGTTTATTGGATTACAACAAGAGATACATAATAAATGCGCACCGGATAATTTTGTCACCCTCAAAGTAAATTCCTAAATTATTAGCCTTGACCTTGAAAGTCATTTTTTTAGACAAACCTACCTAAACCCCACATTAAAAACCTGCTGTGAAACATCTGAACTTTGAGGAGTATGTAAACTTGCTTAAAAAGACTAGATGAATTTCTGCCCAACTGACAAAGAGCCTCCTCACTCGGGTACAGAGGGTCCGTAGTCGTGGCGGGATCTCAACAGTCGTGGCAGGATCTCCGCAATAGCAAACTCCAGTGCGGATATCCCGACACAAGTGCGAAGATTCCGCCATGACTGCGGAGCTTACGTCCCAAGGGTGAAGGCCCTTTGTGAATCGGGGCCAAAGTATTAGCCACTCCTCTGCATCGCCTTTAGGACAAGTTGCCTCCACCTTATTAGATAGCCTTTAATCTGTTTTGGGGTATCCACCAGTACTCTTATTTAAAAAATCTTGGGTTGGTATCACCTACACTGATCGAAGATGCATATTCTGTCAAATAGTTATTGAGACTGTGGAACACATTTTTCTCACTTTAAAATTTTTCCTAGAATTAAGGAAACTTAACGTAAGGTAAATATTTTTAAGATATAGGGTAGGGACTTCTAAGAATGTATTTCCACTTTTTATGCAAATGAGAGCTGCTATACAATAGTTTACCTTTCTAATCTCTCTGGCCGAGTCTGCAAAGTACTATTAATGTTGTATAATGTTGGTAGGATATTATCTTCCGATATTTAAAAATATAATGTAGAGACTCTTGAGATCTCATTTGCACTTTAGACATGTGGCAGTTTAATGAGAAATGTAAACTTTGTGCGTTTATTTAGTATAATTAAGAAATACTAACACATAAAAGGAAACTATTACTATATTTACTTTTGGCTCTTTTTTATTTTTGATTTTTTTAAAGAAAAAACGCGCTTTAGCATTGTGTGATGTACTGAAGAAACAAGTTGATTTTCAATATTTATACATACAAGTACATTATATGGGTTATAAAGATGTTTAGGTCACTTAATCATTGACCAACTGTCCCTAACATTTAGAACACATATTGATTATATATAGTGAGTCAGTTCTTATTGTTCAGCACATGTTTACTATGTATATTGTAATGTCAGAGTTTTATTCTGCATCACAGCTGGTTTCTTCTGTCTATCTGTTCGAATACATGTATTCTCACTCTGTCATCTCTTTGTCATGAAGTATATGAAATCAATGCCTATCACTAATGAAGCAGAATATCTTGAGCACTGCACATCACAACACTGTAGGACATATGTTTTCTAAATCACTCCAATAGCAGAGGGGTTCAGAAGACATACTTATTACTTATCAGATGTAAACATCCATATTGAACATATATAGCCCTGGCCCCTAGATATAACTCTGTAAATAAATTGCTGTCCAGAGATTTCTATTTTTGATTTGGGTTTTTGTATCGTTAGAGAAGTAATTTAGCTTGGGTAAACATTGCTAATCCGGGCTGAAGTTTTCTGGACGACAGTTTTAAAAATGGCAGATATGTTGCAGTGATTATGTAATATTTCAGGAACCATGAGACCTATATACTTCATTTCGGTATCAAAACATAGGTTTTAGGGGTCCAGTAGTCTTAGTGAGACAGAAAATAACTCCTCAGAGCAACCCTTCCGCCTTTTTCCAAACACAACATAGGTGCTACAAGCCACATACAGAGGAAAAAGCCTTGAAACATTGGGTCTAAAAATAGCAGAAACCAGTGAATCACTACAAGAAGTAGAGTCTTCTGAGAAAGTTGCAACAACCAAACCCAATGCCCATCCACAAAGAAGATCAATGGCTACCCCTCCTCCACCTCCAACAACTGATCAGAAACCAGAGGATCTTCAATGTGTTATCTGTGATTTAACCAGAACAAGTGCCAAGGGATTGACTAAAGAACAAAGTACAGAGGGCCTCATTTACAAGGAATGAAAGCAGTGCAGTGCTGCAAGCCATTTGGCTGCGCCGCTGTGCGTTAATTCTTTTTTTTTTTTTTGTCCTCATTTGCCTCGTTCACATCTTCTACCACCGTTTCCACCCTGGGGTGTCCCAGACCTCATTCGCTGAAGAAAAGAAACAGGAAGGGGATTCGCTCTTTTATTTGCCTTTACTCTCCCTCGGATTGCGACAACACTCCTGCTTTGCCTCCAATTCTCACACAAACGCCACAAGCCCACCTGCTCAATGGAGGATGGTGCCAGCCGAGGTGGTAAGAGGCTTAATCATTGGACCCTAGAAATAAATCCTTACTTGCGGCTCACACCAACGTAGAAGGAGTGTCCGAATTTCATACCTCTTTTCCCCTTTTCTGAAATATCCATCCTGGCCACACTCCTCACAGAATTTAACCAGTCACTATGGATGGGCCTCAGATACCCATCGTTTGCAAATCTACACGCCAGGAGAATTGCATAAAAAGCCAATTTTTCACTATTATTGACAGTAGTTTGCAGATCCAAACCTCCAAAATGACCAGAAAAACGCTTACCTTGATTTGTAAGTTCAAAACGTTGGTTAGTACATTACTCATGGCCACCCAGAATGGCTGGATCTTAGGACAATGTACAAACATGTGCAGATCATCTTCCTGCTTGCTGCCACATTTTGGACATGCCACATCACAGCGAAACCCAAATTTAGATAGCCTTTGGGGGGTCCTGTAGGCCCTATGGATGGTAAAAAGATGGTTCCTCCTCAGGTGTGCAGGTTTAACAATTTTATATAGCATAGACATAGATACTTGCCATTGATCTTCCGGCGTAGTCTCCGGCAAGCATCCTCCCCAAAGTTCCTCCGGCAAGGTGAAAACCCCATCATCCATCTCTATCAATAGCCAATACCACACCGCAATTTCTTTCTTTGGTACGACCCCCAGCAGCAATCTCTCCTAAAGTTCATTGTGTTCTCCTATTTTTATGTTCACGTCTGATATCAACTTTGAATTTGAAGAAACTTGAATCTTAAAATCCTTTGACCCATCTCCTGTACACAACATTCCCACGTAATCAGATGATCCTCCTTGAATAGATGTTTCCATCTTGGTACATCAGCCTCTTTCAATGACAATGCCAATAAATCTTTTGTCCATTCAGGAGATCCTGGAGCCACCCATATGGGGCCAAGCTGGCTGAAATATGGCAATTTTATGACCTTTCTAATTTTATACCACGTCTCAGCTGTACCCTCTAAGATCTTCAACCCAACTTTTTAAAAGTATTTTGAATCTGCATATTTATACATAAAACCACAGTCCGCTCCCGGCTCTTTTCTTCACATTTATTTATTTATTTATGAGTCTTGTAAAGCGCACTGTCGCCTTGCATGCATCCTGGTGCTGAGGCTCCATGAAAGGTGGAAAAGAGGTGTCACAAGGTGTTAAAGAACTCAGGCCCTAGGGAACAGCCAGGTTTTCACGCTTTTTCTGAACGGGAGAAGTTCCTCATCTTCCAGGGTAAACTGTTCCAAAGTTTGGCCGCAGCCACCCCAAAAGATCTACCCCCTGCCCTGACTTTCTTGAAACTAGGTACTCTCACCAACCGGGCATACGAAGAGCGAAGCACCCTGGTGGGAGTGTACCAAGCAAATTTAGCTTGCATAGAGCGTGGGCCTAGCCCATGAAGGGCTTTAAAAACTAGGCAGAGGCACTTAAATTGTACTCTCTGCCTTAGGAGAAGCCAGTGGAGTTCGGCCAGAGCTGCAGATGCAGACGCTCTTCTGGGCCATCCCAAGACCATTCTAGCGGCCACTGATTGGATTCTTTGAAGTCTATCTAGCAAAAAGCTAGGGGACTCAAGAAGAAAGACGTTACAGTAGTCGAGCCTACTCAAGATTGTGCATCTAGCCACTAAAGCACGAGCATGGGTGGGTAATAGTGGCATAATCTTACGCAGGGACCTAATCAGGGCAAAACAGCGAGACACAGTTTTCGCAACCTGAGCCTCCATGGTCAGCTTGTTACCTATCATGATGCCTAGGTTACGGACAGTTTTAACTGGAAGAACCTTAACCGATGTTTCAGGGGTCCAGAAATTGTCAGGAAAAGGAGACGAAATCCTATTCCCCGCATTGAAGAGCACCTTAGTTTTGCTGGTGTTGAATTGGAGGGAATTGTCCTGTAGCCAACAGGCGGTATCCCGTAGACACTCATGAAACACCTCCAACGGTGTCAAGTCCTCACCCTCAAAGGAGAGGATCAATTGAGTGATGTCCGAATAGTTAATCACATTGATCTTATGTGATTTAATCAATGTTATCAAGGGTTTTAAATAAAGATTGAACAAAATAGGGCTAATAGCCAAGCCCTGAGGAACCCCATGCGGCACAGCGAAAAACGCAGATTGGAAAGGGGGAAGGGACACAGTCTGCTGTCTGTCCTCTAGAAAAGGCCGAAACCAACGCAAGGCACAGCCTCTCACACCGGCCTCACTCAATCTACTCAGGAGGGTCTCATGGTTAACCGTGTCAAATGCGGCAGACAGGTCGAGCATAATCAGAGCTGCTGCTTGTCCCCTGTCTGCACGTCTTTGAAGCTCATCCATTGCAGTAACCTGAGCCGTCTCCGTCCCATGGGCAGGACGAAAGCCAAATTGCATTTCCTCGAGCAGCTGATATTGCTCCAGATGTTTAGAGAGAGGGAAACTGACCCTGCGTTCAACAATCTTTGCCGGAAAAGGTAGCAGAGAGATCGGTCTATAGTTCTTAGAACACTCTGGGTCCAATGATGGTTTTTTCAACAGCGGGGATACGAGGGCTTGCCTCCATGACTGCCCCATGAAGTTTATAGAGCTTTGGCCAGTGTACTGAATCCTGTGTTAGGTGATCTTTTTAATGCAATATTATTGTTAGATGCAGTAATGCCTGAATCCTGGAAAGAGGCTATTATAACTCTAATCCCCAAACCAGGGAAATGCCCCAAAAAGTGTGATGCTCATAGGCCATTATCACTTTTGAATTGTGATTATAGGCTTTTTGCAAAGGTTATCACAGAAAGATTAAACAGGGTTATGTCACAATTGGTACATGAGGATCAAAAGGGGTTTATTAGAGGCAGGTCTTTGAAAGAGCTTACGTATGCGCTTATAGGGTCTATTGACTTGGCCTCTGCTTATGAGCTTATTGGCCCTAGATGTTGCCAAAGCATTTGATCGGGTGAATTCTGTTTATTTGCAAATCTCTTAACTAGGGTCCTAACTTTAGCAAAATCCTGAAAGGAATCTATTCTACACCTGAAGCCTGGGGTTTGGTTAATGGGGGATTGATAAAAGCTCTTCAGATTACAAGGGGCACTAGGTAGGGTTGCCCCCTATCGCCATTGTTATTTGATCTGTACATTGAGCTGCTGGTCAGGAAATAATGTAGATATCTCCCCTTTCGAATGTAATGGTTTGAGCAATAAAATAGGATTATCGGCTAATGACATCTTAATTTTTACCACCAACTTAGAAAAAGCCCTGAGTTTGGTTTTAACCTTAACAACAGGTTTTGGGAAATCTCAGGTTATGATATCAATAAGGAGAAAACGGAGGTCATGACCTGGCATATGGAGGTGGGCAAGAGAAAGTGTAAGAAGGAGATGAGATATTTGGGGGTTAAAATTACCCAGGATATTACAAAGCTCATCAAAGAAAATGTTAAAAAGGCTAGGAAAGAAGTGACTGGCTGACTGAAGAGTTGGATGCATTTGCCGTTAACATTATTTGGCCGAGTGAAAGTTGTAAAAAAGATAATTCTCCCGAAGTTCACTTTTTTGTTTGATTCAATCCCCCTGCCTTTTAAGCAAGAGTGGTTTGTTCAAATTCACGGGCAGATTGGTTCTTTTTTTTGGTCATCCAATGGACCACGGATTGCCTGGAAGAAGCTTAGAAGGAGGTTTGCGAAAGGAGGATTAGCATTGCCAGGTTTTCTTTTTAATTCCCTGGCTTTTCTACTGAAGAATGGCAGAATGTTATTGGACAGATCCACAAAAAAAGAGATTGGCAAAATGTTTGAGGTGACTGTAGACTCTCATGCCCCTCTAAAAAAACTTAGTTGTAAGGGCAGAGCCTCTGCCCCTTGGTTTAATGACAGTCTGAAAGCCAATAAATTAGCATGTAAACAGGCAGAGAGGAAATGGAGGCGGGGTTATAAGGATTCAGACAGGTTGCTTTGGAAGCTTAAAATTGTAGAGTATAAGACCTTGATTCATAAATCCATGCAATGCTTCAAATTGCTCTGGGAGCATTTTTAACATTCTGAACAGCCTCACCAATCCTGACTGCTCCAAGAACTCGATACCCCCTCACAGGAACTCTGTGAGAACCTGGCTAAGTTCTTCGAAGAAAAAATTGAGATAATCATCAAAGATCTCAAAGGGTCCAGTGAACCCAGTTGCTCTCATACTCTGAGAGATCAGGCCGGGGAGAGTGGGGTTAATGGCCCTTGTTGGCAGCCCGCTGATCAACTATCGGAGTTTCTGCCCCTGGGGGAGGAGGACTTCAGTAGGCTGGCACGGGGCATTTTCTCTGGCTCGCCCATGGACCCGGTCCCGCATAAGATCTGGAAAGAGTATGATGAGGAAATATTTCCTACTCTTCGCAGAATTTGCAACCAGTCTCTGGCCAGCGGTATAGTGCCCGCTCGCTGGAAACAAGCCCTTGTATCCCCGTTGTTGAAAAAAACATCATTGGACCCAGAGTGTTCTAAGAACTATAGACCGATCTCTCTGCTACCTTTTCCGTCAAAGATTGTTGAACGCAGGGTCAGTTCCCCTCTCTCCAAACATCTGGAGCAATATCAGCTGCTCGAGGAAATGCAATTTGGCTTTCGTCCTGCCCATGGGACGGAGACGGCTCTGGTTACTGCAATGGATGAGCTTCAAAGACGTGCAGACAGGGGACAGGCAGCAGCTCTGATTATGCTTGACCTGTCTGCCGCATTTGACACGGTTAACCATGAGACCCTCCTGAGCAGACTGAGTGAGGCTCCCCTGATTGCTCACATCTAATTTCTTTAATCAAATTCCTAACTTGGTCATTCTTGGCCATCCAGGCTAACAACTTACTGCATTCTTCCCCGTACTCGAAGTGGGCCAGTCGACTGGACTCCCATTTCTTCCTAACCCTATCCTGCATAATTCTGGTCAGATATATTTTGTATTCATTATCTCACTTAGTGCCCTCTCCTGGTCTACCTGATTTCTTGAAGTAATCAAGTCATTTTCTAGAGTCCGAACTTGCTCTTCTAGTACCAACACATCTTTATGATGAGCTCACCTTTTTGTTGCCGCCAGAGCACCCAGTCTGCCTCTTAAAAAGGCCTTACATGTGTCCAATACTACCCCAATCACAGATGAACCCAGATTATTATGAAAAAATTCCTCAGTTTCTTCCTTTAAGGTATTTATAATCCCTTCTTCTAATAGTATTGTATGATCTAGTGTCCATCTTGACTGAACAACCCCTCACCCATCTTCATGTGTAGTAGTATTGCTGAATTATCTGACAGGTGTACCCCTACATGTTTCACATCTAGAACTTGATCCTTCAATGTATCATCTACTAAGAAATAATCAATGCGTGACTGATGTCTATATTTTTTGTTATAGAATGTGAAGCCTTTCTGGGTACCTGCCTAATTCACCAAATATCACAGAGCCCCAATTGCCCCATAATTAGTTGTAACAATTTGGGCATCTTGGGGTTAACCACTGCTCTGCTGTTCAGGGACCTGTCTATTTTATAGCCCAACACCGCATTAACATCTCCTGCCACGATGATCGAGTCTGGGAAATTGAAAAGCTCAGTGAATAATTCTTCTAATAGCCCAGTATCATCCTGATTTGGCCTATAGTTTACCACCAACCATCTACCTGCTATATTTGAGATGCTACCTTCCACAGAACTGTTCATCCCTTGCTTAACCAAAATAGCCACCCCTTTTGTAACTGCCGTCTGTCTTGTACAAAGAGTCTGTAAAATCCATCTTTTAGCTTTAAAGACCTCTCTGCATTCTCCCTCCGTCAGGTGCGTCTCTTGTAGAATGACTATTTGTGCAGGACAGTCCCTTAAGTATTGCAGTACCCTCTCCCGCCTACTTTTCACCCGAAGACCATTCACAGTACAAGAAATAATTGTTATCTCCCCTGTTCTGTTCCTTTCTCAGCCATAATCTCTAAAATCGAAATTCAAACATTGGTAAGGTGCCAACGAGACATCCGAGGATTTTTTTAAATTTTCTCCCTCATGCTCCCCACTCTTAGTCCGCTATACCCTCACCCCTGTGGAAAACCCTACCCAAGTGTCCATGGCCACAGCCCTATAGGTGCCCCCTAGGGGCGCCCCATAAAAATCAAAAAACAATTCTTATACCAACAGAAATTGGTTAACTTATTCCTTAATCTTAACACATCAGTAACCCAAAATTCATATCATAATTCACATCATTTTACTAGCCCCCGGGCTGAAGTGTTTCAATAAACGTATCCACCTCCTCAACAAAACGAAATATATGCATTTTGTTATAATGCGTCACTTTAAAAAATGCAGGGAACTTAAACTGAACTGATGCCCCTAACTTTTTTAACGGCTTGATTCTTTTTCCTAACTCCCACTGTCTACTAGAGGTGACACTAGACAAATCAGGTCTGATTTCAAACCTGACTCCATCCACTTCCATCGGTTTTTTCCTCAGTGCATTGGTCAAGAAAACATCATATCTCCTCGTTGCCACACCCTACGCCTCCCCAGGGGAGGTGTAGCATTCTGATGCATTTCCAGGTTTATAATTTCTCATAAGTCTGGCAATGTGGCAGAAGGCATGGGTGTTGTGTGGGAACACTCACAGCAACACCCATGGCATACCACTTTCACGCAAAGCGTTATGTGTAAAGGGGCCATATTTACCAGACATGCAGGGTAGCTTTACGTGTCCTTGTAAATATGGCGCAGCAGGTTGTGATGCTGGTGCAACACCCGTGGCGCAAGGTGCTTGTAAATAAGCCCCTGAGAATGTGAGTCTCATAGGGCAAAATTGTTTTTATCTGCAGCTAGTTTCTTCCAAGATGAAGTGTTCAGCCGATTAGCTGATCTAAACAGTGAAGTGAATGTATTTGCAGTGGATTTGTCTGCGAACTCGAACTGCATGCGTGCATAAATTCGAAAATATGAATGTACAATGAGCTCCCAGCATCATTACCGCTAGCCTTCAGTTAAGTTGGCACTCATAGAAAAAGCAAATTAAATTTTAAAGTCACTCTTGAGTGCTGGCTGCGGGTTCACACTCAGTGAGATCAAAGAAGTAATGGTAAACATTTTTTATTTTTTTTATTTTTTATGAAGACCTTTATTTAGTAGATCACCTTATACATTTCTCGCCTACAACCCAGCGGGCCGGCAAACAATCAAAGCCTTGTTAGTACTAAAGAACGAAAGACACAGCCCAGTGCCGTCAACCCGGGGGTACGGCGGCGTTGCAGAGTGCTTGTGCATGAGATCTAGAAGGATAAGGAAGGATGACGAAGGTCACATTTTATAGATTAGCGCATAGGATAAGGTCCATAGTTTTTATTTTATATCTAAAAAGGAAACAAAGAAAGAACAAACCCCCCTTTAACTTGGTCGATAAGGTACATCACAGTCGGGTTCAGAGCAGTTCCGGTGCGTAAATGGTATCTAATTGCGTTTGAGTGCTTGGAGTCAGTTAGCAATGATCTGCATTATATGTCCAATGAGCTAGTCTGCGCGGTTTGAGGAGGCTCACAGATGTTCCCCCTATACTCGTTCCACCTGAACCATATTTCCACCCACTTGCGAGGACAGCCTCTTGAGACATACACTGTCTTCTCCTGCAGCATGCACCAGTCCATGTCACATTGCCAGTCTCTCAGTTTCGGTGGGTTAGGGTCACCCCACAACCTCGCAATGTTCCTTTTTGCCACCATCAGCCCAAGCGTTACCCAAAGTTTCCCTTTGTGCGATAAGTCCGTGGATTCCCGGATGTTGAGAAGACATCGCTTTGACTCTAGTCGAATGTCCACCTCCCACACCTCCTGCATGCAGTGCACCACTCTCCCCCAGTACATTTGCACTTTTTGGCATCCACACAGGATATGAAAGAAGGTACCTGCTGCACCACATCCCCTTCTACAGATTCCGTCCCCTCCTCTTCCCATCAATTGCAGCCTCCTACATGAAATATAAATTCTATGTAGTATTTTCAGTTGAATTAGGCGCAGTCGGGCTGATATTGCCACCTCACGGTGAGAGGCAAGAGCATATGTCCATTCCTCCTCATCAATTTCCAGCCCATCGGCAATCCATTTCTCTTTTAGGGGAAGGAGCAGGTTGGGGGAATTATTGATTAGTTTTTTGTACGTGAGAGATATGGTGTGTTCTGGCATATGTCCATCTAGTAGTCTGCCTTCAAGAGGGGAGCTTTGAGGCAGTGTTGTGTTAGGTGTAATATTTGCCTGAAGGGAGTGCCGCACCTGCAAGTATCTGAAGTATTCGGTGTGCGCCAGTTCGTGCGTTGCCTGCATGTGAGCAAATGTGTGAATACCTTTAGGGCCCCAGATGTCTTTTATTTGGGAGATCCCTATCAGGTCCCAGTTCCGGAACCCTTTAGTGCGACCCAGGTTGCCTAACGTTTCAGAAGCCCAGAGTGTTGTAGCCATGGTGAGGACCCCGGACCACCCTAGTTTTTTCTGGGCTATGTGCCATATCTGTACCGAGTGTTGTGTTGGTCCAGTGAGTTGAAGTTTACCCATCCTAGAGTAGAGTGCAATTTCATAGTTCCCCCCAGGGAGCAGCCATCTCTCCATCCCATAGGCCGGATCATTACTATCCCCATATGTCCCTTGATTAATTGCCGAAAGATGGGCTGCCCAGTAGTACTTACGGATGTCGGGGAGGGCTATGCCACCGTCATACCACACCAGTGTGAGTTTTGACAATGCAATGCGTGGGGCGCCCGCCCATAGGAGGTCACGCTGAGCCGCCTCAATTGCTGTGAAGTAGGCATTAGGCACCAGGTCAGGATAATTTTGGAGAGCATAGAGGAACCTAGGCAGCGCCATCATTTTAAATAAGGCAGCGCGGCCCAGTAACGACAATGGCAGGTTCTGCCAGGACTTGGCCTCTCTTTGGAGTCGCCGTAGGGGTGGTTGAAGATTACGTTCGTAGGACAGGGTCTTGTCCTTGGAGATGAATACTCCCAGGTATTTGTAGCCGTCCTCCGCTACCGTGATGGGACACGTGTCGGGGAGCCTCGGGGGGTTCCCGCGTAGGACGAAAAGATACGATTTGCCCCAGTTAACTCTGAAACCGGAATTACGACCAAAGCTTGCGAAGATGTCAAGTGCAGCAAGTATCGACCTTCGTGGCTTGGAGAGGTAAAGAAGAATATCGTCTGCGTAGAGGGATATTTTGTCTTCCCAACCCTCCGCCCACTCTATTCCTCGAAGGTAGATGTCTTGTCTGATCCAGGCTGCCAGCTGTTCCATGGAGAGGGCAAACAGAAGGGGAGAAAGGGGGCAGCCCTGTCTAGTCCCTCGCTCTAAAGTGAAGACCTCCGACACCTTGTTGTTCACTAGGACCTGTGCAAGCGGTTCTGAATAAAGGAGACAAACCCACGCCATAAAATGAGGTCCAAAGCCCAGTTTGCGCAGGACAGCGAACATGTATGGCTACTCTAGGGTGTCAAACGCCATGGTGGCGTCCAGGGAGACCACAACCGCGTCCTCCTTCAGTCTATGGCGTTGCCTGATCACCCCGTGTAAGCGTCGAATATTGAGGGCCGTATTGCGGTGTGGCATAAAGCCAGACTGGTCAGGATGGACCAATGTACTCAGTACTGGTTTAAGCCTATTGGCGAGTGTTTTTGCCAGTATCTTGGGCTCAGCGTTGAGGAGGGAAATTGGCCTGGAGGAGGCACAGGATTCAACGGGTTTCCCCTCTTTTGGGATTGCCACTATAGTAGCAATGCGTTGGTCACGCGGCAGTATTCCCTCCTTTCTGCTGGTCTAGAACATGGATTTAAGATGCTTACTAATAGTATCAGGTTTAATCTTGTACAATTCTATCGGGAGGCCGTTGGGACCCAACGCTTTCCCTGGCCGGAGTTCCATTATTGCACGCTGTATTTCGGCCTCCGTGAGTGGGCTATCAACGGCCTCCCGATCATCATCCGATAGACACGGCATTCGAATATCAGCGAGGAGGGCTATGGAGTCTTCCTCTGGACGGTCAGACACCCGTGTATAGACCTGCTTGTAGTGTCTAGCAAACTCATCCACTATGTCCCGAGGCTCTGTGAGAATCGCCCCGGATAGCGTGTGTATTATCGGCACTATCTTCCTGGCCTGCTGCTTTTTGTCGAGCCAGGCTATGAGTTTTCCGGCTTTGTCTCCCTGATCATACAGCCTACCCATCTTATGCCTAGCTACCGTCTGGGCCTCCTGGGAGACCAGCGCTTTGTATTCTGCCAATTAGATCTGCAACTTATGTTGAACCATTCTGGCCCCTTTTTTAAGCGCCTCCGTCTCAAGTTCTGCAAGATCCGCCTCAACTGTCGTGACCTGACAGCGCTTCTCTGGTCTTTTACCTGAGATGGCTGACAGCGCTTCTCCCCTTACCACAGTTTTAAACGCCTCCCATACCGTGACAGGGGAGTCTACTGACCCCACATTGCCTCCAAAATATTGGGTAATTGAGGTGTTGAGTTTTTCCCGTGTGTCGAGTTTTTCAGGTGCCAGGGGTTTATCGGCGCTACACAGCCCTCTCTCCTGGTTCCGAACGTGATGTGGGTAGTGACCGGCGAGTGGTCCGAAATGCCCCGAGTTAAGAGTGTTGCTTCTTGTACTGTAGTGTGTTGCTGCAGGACGGTGAGGATGTAATCAAGGCGTGAGAAGGAATGATGCGGCCCAGAGAAGAAGGTGTATTGGCTATTCGTGGGATGAAGAAAGCGCCAAACGTCAGTGAGTCCGAAGGCCTCAAGAAAGTCAGCTAAACATTGTTGCCCTTGGGGTAGGTCTCTGGAGGGCTGCCTATCCAGGGTGCCCGACACAACTGAATTGAAGTCCCCGCCCAAAACCAACTGACCTTCGGGAAGGGAGAGTAGCAATTTGCCCAGGTCTGCGAAAGCTCAAGCCTGCAAGCCCGGCGGACATAGGCCGAAAGCAGGTTTAGTGTTTATCCCTCCCATCTTCCTGTGACCACCGTGAAGCGGCCCTGCGGGTCGGATTCAATGCTGTCAATGTGTAGGGGCAATGAGCGGCGTAAGAGGATTCCCACCCCCCTTGAACCTGAGGTGAAGCCTGAGTGTGCAGCGAGAGTGTAGCCCCATCTGTTGAGGGCCTGGCATGTGTTACCCAATAAATGAGTTTCTTGCAGCATTACTACATCCGGTTGGTGCAGTTTAATGAATTGCAAGACTATGGTGCGCTTAAGTCTGTCCCCCAGTCCGTTTACATTCCAGCTCATGATTTTCAGGCTCTTTTCCCATCTCCTAGCCATAACCATTACTTTGCAAGGTTTTCCTACTTAGCACCCCGGAACCATCAAATACTCCGTGAACATTCACTCTGTACGACCATAACAAATCCCAAACTCCCCGGCCCTCCCTGGGTCCCCCCCAGCATAGAGAATCTCCAACTCCCTTTCCCTCCCTGGTTCCCCCCCCCGCAGAAGTGGTCAGTGCAAACGTTAAAAGTTCCAGCAGACAGTTTACTCCATCCTCCCCTCCCCGCATCCGTCCCACACATCCCACCCTCCTCTGCGAAAACAAAACCCCCCCTCCCTGCCCCCTGCTCCGTGGGTTCCAAACTACCCACCACCCCAATTAGCAGAGCGCCTGTCGCCCAACCCTACCCCGGTGAGACACCGAGGAAACTTTACTCAGGAATAACGCGGGCCAGCTCCGTCCCGGCCGCCCTCCCGTGGTGCACCAGGTCATTCGGCCCCTCAGGCCAGGAGTGCATCAGAATTATCAAAGAGCCGGCCTAGAGACCCTGGGCAGGCAGGCACGCTGTCCCTTCGGAGTGCCCAGGGCGCACAACAAACACACTGTATACATTACTGTTCGGCGGCTTCTCAATCAAGTGTGCGTGGCCTCATCTCACGGTGTTGTCTCTGGGTGAGTCCCAGCGGGGACTATTCGACCTCGAACACCAGGATCGTTGGCTCTGCTCAGCGCCCTCCGCTCCCCCCGCTGCTGACCCCGTGGAGGGGTGCCCTGTGTCTCGCCATTGTCCGCCGTCCTGCAGAGGGTGGGCCACAGTCAACGTTGTGTCAAGCCACTCCTGCACTGCCGCAGGCGAAGTGAAGAAGTGGGATCGACCGCCATTTATGATCTTCAGTTTAGCGGGAAAAAACATCATTCCGCAGTCACGTAGTGCCGCCTTGACCCCTTGGAATGATCGCCTCTCCTGTTGCACCTGAAGCGTGAAGTCCGGGAAGAAGCGAACTGTGGACCCCTCGTATTGTAAGTCGCCATGTTGTCTGGCAGCCTGGAGGATCGCATCCCGGTCTCGGTAGTTAAGTATTTTGGCAATAATTGTTCATGGTGGGGCTCCTAGTTTGGGCTTAGGAATCGGGGCCCTGTGGGCCCGCTCGACAGTGAAGAGCTTGGATAGTCTCTTGGGTTTTAGATGGCAGAGTATCAAATCTTCAAGAAAGAGCTCCATACTATCACCCTCAAGTTCTTCCACCACACCCACCACGCGTATGTTGCTCCTCCGAGCCCTGCCTTCCTGGTCGTCGAGCCGTAGGGCCATGTGCCGGTGTTGGTGGACAAGCTCGTTGACCCTGCTTTTGAGCCTCTTCTCCGACTCCTGCAGGGCTTTAATGTCGACTTTGTTGGTTTTGGACCGGTCCGTGGTTTTTCCCAGGTCGGTCCGGAGCAGGTTCACCTCGATAGTGATCTTGTCCATCTTCGTTTCAAGGCTGGTGCCGAGGGTCTGGATTGCCGCCATTATGGACGTCAGGGAGGGTTCCGCCTGGCCTGTATTCTCCTTTGTCGCCCCTCCGGGCTGCGTCGGAGTTTTAGCTACCGTGTACTGGTCCAGTTTGTTAGTTTGGGTCACAGGACCCCCTTTGGGCCGCATACTCGATCTAGTGCCCTTGGGACCGGTTATTCCCTCGCCCTCCTTTTTTCGGAACAGCGCCAGCTCAGGTCCACTCCCCTCCGCTGAAAGACAGCAGCCAGCACTATGGGCCCTTCCCAAGATGTAGCGCAGCGTGGGGCTTACTGTATGAGGTGTGCGCCGCGAGTTCTCCGCCGTGATTCTCGACTCTTCGGGCCTGCGATCACGCTCTATCGTCCCATCCGCCAGCAGGTAGCTCAATGGTCAAGCCGTCGCCCTAGCCGTGGACGTGTGCCTTCCCTCCAGGGTGTGCCCTTGTGCACAGCTCAGCGGCCGCGACGGCTAGTCAGGCTATGGGCAGCGCAGGCCGGCCGTCTCCTCCCCTCGCTCAGGTGGCAGCAGCACGGGGGATTGGCAAAGCCCTCCTTACTTCCAGGGTAGGCGCCCAGCTGTACCTTCTATGCCGCTGTGTAGGCCCTCCGGATCTGCAGGGTCTCGTGGGCAGCCTCGCCAAGCAACCCCAGGGCAGCGATACAGCGGCGCCGCTTCAGAGGCCACGCCCCTCGGTTTTCGCGCCTCTCAGTCCGCGTTTTGTAGTAGGCCGGAAGCCGGGACCTCGATTAGCGGAGGCAGCGGCTCCAGGGCTCCAGACGCGAGATGCCGGGCCGCCGCCGAGAGTCGCAGCCACCGCACGGAGCCTCCGTGGGTCCTCAGAGTCCGCAAAACGCTCCGAGGGAGCACCAAGCCTGAGGGAGCTGGGGGCTGCTATGGGAGAGCCTCTCAGCTAGGATTTTTAGCGGATTTCGTAGGGGACACTAACGGTCCCGGCGGCCATTTCCTACGGCGCCTGGCCACGCCCCCCAGTAATGGTAAACATTGATGAACCAGTATTTATCCATAATAATGAGAATGAGAATGTACAATGATAGAATAGGTTTTTGTCAGTCTAACAAAAAGAATGAGCCACTTATGGTGTTCTCAGCTGATTTGACTCCCGAATTTCTTGCTGCCAAAATAAGATGACAAGTTGCAGTAGAATCACCTGAAAGATTTAGGGGCACATGCATTAAGCTTTTTTCCGGTCGCAAATGGGCTGATTCACACAATCGGCTCGTTTGCGAATGATAAAAGGCCTTTTCTGATGCATGTACCTTTCTCGATTTGCAATGTAGGTAATCACAAGATTTTGTGATTATCTAAATTGCAAATGCATTTAGGGAATCGCAATTTGCGAATCCCTATTTGCAATGCATGTAGCCTTTCCTAAATGTGAATTGTGCATTTAGGCAACGCTAATTACCAACAACCTCAAATTTGCTATTTGGTAATCGCAAATTCAGATGTTGATGCATGTGCCCCTTAGATTTTGAACTTAGTGACAAATTTTGTGATGCCCGAGACCTCTCCAAATCATGAGAGTCAAGAAGAAGGCTTGATGTTGTCTTAACATTTTTTACACCATTGTTTAATATCAGTAAATCAAAACTGTTACAAACTAAAGTTCTTGAGTTCGGAACAGAAGCTGACAACCTTAACGATGGCTTAGAAGATATAAGTGAAGAAGTGGAAAACAATCATCATGGCAAAAATAAAAAAACTCCGCTACTCATGATGACTTTCCATGCAATCTATGACAAGTGCAAAATTAGAGAGCTAATAACTTCAATGAAGGGATTGCTGTATCAACAAGTTAAAATTACATAGTACGGAGCAGGAACTTGTTAGCAGCTCATGCTGTAAAATCTTGTGAATCCGACAGCACAACACTTCCAAGTCACTGTAGCAGGAAAGGATTTACAATTGCTATTCTTGATCATTTTGATTTTGAAGACAGCTCTTGTCTAGAACATCCAGCACACATGATACTGTCATGGTGCTTTTTTTAAACTGTACCAATGAAGTAGCTGCTGGAAAACAAGCTGTCAGCTGCAGCCATCAATAAACAAAGCTGCAAACTTATAACCTAACTGCCTTGCCAACATGTCCAAAATCACTACAAGCCATCAACACGTACCAGCGTACCAAAAAGTTTCAAAATGGCTAAGGGCATTGATCTTCTACCTGATGCTGCAGTATGCGAAGGTGATTTAATTGAATTTATCATATTGCTTATTCGGTGCAGACTGAAGGATGAAGAAAGCCAGTTTGTCCGTGGGCTGGAATTCATGCTCTGATCTCCCAGAATACCATCGGTGCTCAGCTTGAAGACCAGCTTATCCTGTCAATTTTATGCGATGAAGGTATTTTCCATTTTGTAGCTGAAATTTCTATGAGCAAATCAGTAGAATTTAATGATCTTTATCTAATGATGGGCTTTTTCCACCTGACAAAAGTTGCGTTGCAGTGTGCAGGAAGTTATCTCAGTGGAAGTGGCATAGACAATGGACTTTTTGAGGCTGAAATCTTTGGAAGGAAAACTGTCCAGTCAGTACTAAGCGAAACTCATTATGTTTGTTTGTTCCAAGGTATGCTCATCATATCTGAGGCTATAGAAACATTGCGTTGAAATCATTTCTGCAACAAGAATGACAAATTAGATTTTGCATATGTTATCTCAGAAGTGAACAAGGCACAAGGTGTACTTCAGTCAAAAGACATACTGCTAAGCCAGGCAATGTTCGATACACTGAGTTCAAAACCTGAAAACCAAGTTTGTAGAGTTTGCCAAAGAATGTGAATTAAATAGGAACTTTGCAATTACTGGGGAAATGTTTTACACATGATAGCTTGCGTGAAAAACTTGGTACATGCTGACCAGGAAGGTGATTGGGAGCTGCACATGAAGACTGGAGTTGCTGATTATTGCGTTTCACAAATTCGATTGATTGCATAAACTACCTAAGATATGGATCCTGGTATTTTGAAAGAGTGAAGAAGCTAGAGATAGAAAAACCATACCTCCACAGAAAATTCATCCAAAGATATTTTGTAGTGAAGAGAGGGAAGGTTCAAAGCTGAGGCTTCAGATATGAAACTGGAACAGACGATCCAGAGATCACAGAAAAGCTCCAAGGGAATTGTTGGACAGTCACGTAAAAGTGAATAAGTTGCTCAATGGCGGCTAGTTTGCCATGAAGCCCTTTCTATTTGTAATGTTTTCTGAGAAATGACAACATTGTGAAACTGTTCCTCACCACAAACTTGAGGGTAATGTTTTAATAAACACGTTGACAGCCTTCTTAATTTCATGCTGCCGCAAGGAAACCCCTTTGAAATAAATGAGCACGTGCGACTACACAACTTTTTGACCAACCAATATGTGTTTAATGATATAAAGACCCGTCTACTAGATGTCCTGGAACATGGCTTGAAACTATATGCAGAACTGAAGCAGGAGATATTTGTATTGAAAGAGAAAAAGCTGTTTGACATAATCACTAAAGCTAAACTTCCATGCTTTAATTGCCACAGTAGGAGTTTTGTCCAACCAGCCACTACAAAACAAGTTCCCCAAAAAACGTTTGCAAGATGATATTATTATGCTACTTAGATTTGTTACAATGTTCATAAGTCGAGGATTGTCAGAGTTATGGATACATTATGAAATGGGCCGGAAAATACACTGAATCCTGTTTCATGTTCTATACAAGAAACTTGAATAAGAGATGCCTAGTGTTTTTATCAAGGCACCTATTCTTACGGGTGATAACACTATGAGCAAACTTGGAACAAAGCTTGGAGCTATAACTTCTAAACCTATGAAGCTTCTAAAAGGATTTGCTGAGACAGAAGAAGAATGTGACTTTAAAGACGTAGAAAAATACCTTGTGTATGTGTGAAAAAATTAGTTATAACTGTCATACATTTGACGATCTTCAGTACAGTGAGTTCAAGAGATCAGTCCGGCGAAGTGACCTTTCATCAACTTCATATTCTGTGCATGGACACATTAAAACAGCCTTCTATTTTATCAGAAGATGTGTAAATGTTTTGGATCATGCATATCTAGAGAAAGATCTGTGTGAATTTGGTTTGGAACATATAGATGGGTGCTAAATCGTAAGAATTTTCGAATGCCTCTACCCACAGAACTTACACATAAATGTACTTGCAAACCCTGTGCTATAAAAAGATTTTCCTGTTGATATGCTCTTCTCAAATGTTCAACATTCTCCAAATGTACCACAAGCAATTGCCGAAACAAATAAAGAGAACTTTGAAAATGTGTCTAAATCAGGAGTGATAAACATTATTTGTTTTTATATTCAGATCATAAACATTGTTTAGCGTATACATAAAAACCATTCCTATTTGTTTCATTTTTTTGTACAACAGCTGGCCGTTCCCAATGTTCCTTCCCTCACTCTCAGGTCCTCTACTCAAGAGAAATTTCAAATCCCAAGAGTCAGACTGTCTCGTATGGGAGGGCGTTCTTTCTCTCACCTTGGCCCCACTTTGTGGAATGCGCTTCCACTGCCCCTCTGCCTACACTCTGATATTCTGTCGTTCCGTAGATCCCTCAAAACGTGGCTTTTCGGCCAATAGTCCCATCTTCTCGCCCGTTGTTCTCTGTCGGCGCCGGGAAACCCTTTGGGGTAGCTGCGCGCCGTTATATAAATTTAAATAAATAAATATGTATACCTCTTCCTCCTCTATTATCGTCATCATTTTGGAAAATGGTGGAAGGGTTGCTCAGATAAGTTATTTTCTGTCTCTATAAGACTACTTGACCCCAAAAACCTATATTTTGACAAAATGAAGTATATATGGCTCATGGTTCCTGAAATATTACGTAATCACTGCAACACATCCGCCATTTTTTTTAAATGTCATTCAGAAAAATTCGGCTCAGATCAGCAATGTGAACCCAAGCTAGATTACTCCTCTAATGATCCAAAAACACAAATCAAAAATTTAAATCTCTGGACAGCATTTCTTTTACGGGATTATGTAAAACAAAGGTTTTGTTTTCTAATATCTATCAAAAATTTCCACTTGCAACCTAAAGTTACAAAGTGCCCAAAATTTCATTGTGGTATTCAATTGTAAGCTGTGAGTTTATTTTTATAAAGTAATCAAAATTACAGATAGAAATTAAGCATAGATATTTAGCAGTGGTTGACTCTCTACCTTCCTACCCCTGAAGACAGTGAAGTGACACTCATGAGTGACTGAGGTGCCTAGTTACGGATCAGTGGGAGGCGACAGCAGCCACAGTCTTACACTATCCTCCTCTGCGTTGCTTGTTGCAGAGGTTGGATGAGGCAGAACCACCTTACCTCTGCCCTCCTTGCTACCTCAAAGCTGAAAGAAAACTGCTGTTACCCATCTTATATCCTTGGAAATTCTTAGGTCTGAGGCTAATAGACTCTTGCAGCCTCACCTTGGTGTATCACCTACCATTCTGCTCCAGGTCAGGTAGACATTCTGCAAGGGATATGCCTAGTGAAAACACTTGTACCAAGCAGATGCCCATCCTGGGCTGTCCTGTCTAAAGAGTGAGTACAGATAAGATATGTTAATATGGTCTGTCTGAGGCTAATTGCATCCCTTACTGTTTCAACGCTTTTAATAGACTCGTTATTCTCCTATTTCCTGACAGTTATACTGAGGTGAGTGTAGATAGGAAGTGGTCCACAGGAAGAACATGTTGAGATAGTACAGGCGCTGGCTTTTTTCCAATTGAAATAGCTATATCTAACAGTCACAATCCCAAGTTCAGAGGCCCCTGGTTTGAATAATTTGTTAGGCTGAATATTTTACTGCCCCACAGGAAACTTCCTAGGAAAGCATTGACTCTTTGCAAGAAAGAGGATGGAAAGAGTTGCAGGACACCATCCTCACTATGGCCACTCAACCCTGTATGGACAAAAGGAGTAGTGCAAAGCAGTGACCCAAGTGATCCAGGTCGCTCAAGAGAGCTTCCTGGAAAAGGGGAATATTATTGTTCCAGCATTGAGAAGTTGATGGTGTCTGATAGCTTCGTAAATATCGAAATCCCTCAAGTGCCACTATTAACTCGACACAAGACAGTGATGTCTGTGAAACTGCAGGGAGGATAGAGATAGATTTGGACTTGGATATGTTTCAAGTCAGTCAGCCATGATTTGAAAGCCTTCAAGTACCACCATAAACTCTGGATACCAGACAATGATGTCCGACGAACCCCAGAGTTGGTAGAGAATAGATTTGGACTGACTGAAGTTCTAGGCAGTCTGCTGTCCAAAGCGGTCAAGAATTTGCTTTACTTGTGGGCACTATCTCTGAGGGTGGCCAAGACAAATCAAGAGGTCATTGGCATAGAGGGGATGCAGTCTTCCACCAGTGGCACTCGAGAACCTCTCTATCATTTTTGTCTATTCTCTTCAGCCCAGCAAAAAGCCTAATGGCGGGAGCAAAATACAAGCGGAAGGGTGGGCACCTCTGTGGGTCAGTTAAAGCACAATCGTCTCATATCCTAAACGGGAGGTATGTATATGACAGACAGTGTACGGCAGGAGTCTTGGGCCAAAGTCCATCTTAGTAAGATTAGCAAAGAGCTATCTCCGTCTGACAGAAACAGATGCCATTTCAAAATCTGCCAGAAGGAGGCCAGTGGTAAAGGCAGTAGCTTTTTGGAGACGTCTCATTTTCTGACAGGTGGATCGACATGGCACAATACCTTTCTGGTCAGCATGGATCAGTGAGTGGGTGCGTGATAGCAGACGGTTTCAAAGCACTTTAGCCAGTATCTTGACTTATATGGTAATTATAGAGATAGGCCTATGTGAGGCAGACAGGTCAGGCAACTTTTTAAGCCATACACACCAGAATAGGTTGCACTGGGCTTTATAGGCCATAGGTGGTCATCGGGGAGGCTGAAATCGACTTTTTAGACCTTCCCTAGCTATGTAAGGGACGAAGTGTCAGGGTATGTTTGACCATTGGGGCATACATTTAGGATGCAGTGAGAAGGATAGATGGCTGCTATGTTGCACTGCCAGTACCGAGTAGTAGGAGTAGAGTCGCACACACATACAGATATTTTGCATGCAAAGGTGTGTGTGGGTACATACATGTCTGCCTGTGTACTTGGATGTTTGCGTCTTAGTGTATATGTCTCTCTGTGGGGTGTATCACCAGCATCTGGTGGGCTTAATGATGATCATCTATGGGATATTTTTATCCCTGTTAGCCCGTTGTGTGCGTGCGTAGGCCAACGGCCGTCGCGAGCACTAGCTTCGTAGTGCTGCACACGTCCGTTGGCCGACGCGGACCCCGCCCGCGCACGGAAACGTCCGCACTGCGGCGGATTTTACACCGCGGTAAAAGGGTTAAATTACCGGTATCCTTGGCATATCATGATCCCTCTTCATCTCCCCAGAAAATGGGCGAGGATGTGGTATGATGGCCAGAGCTACAGTCTTTGGAGCAGGGGAATCAGGTTCGAGTTGCGTCATGATTATGGCACATCACTTAATCTCCCCATAAATGGAGGTGTCCTTAAATAGTAGTCATGAAAAGTGCTGGTGTTGTTGATTAAGTGCCAGTGCTCAGCACCAGAAACCACCTGCTCAAATTAGGCACTGAATGCTGGTAACCTCTCTAGCCACACAACAGGGTACCATCCAATGGTTTTATGACCTATTTAAATTCCTGAAGTTTCTTGTTCTTGAAATCTTTCCCCATTTTTTACAAATCACACTTACCAATGCCTGGAACAATGTCACGCATGGAAAGAAAGAAAAGAAGTGGCCCTGAGTGCTGGCTGCAGTGTGCACCCCCATTCCTGATATAGTAATTACAACACTGGTGATACTGTTTGCTGACTATATCTCCAAACCCTTCCTCGACTCACCTGAGACAGTAATTAACACTACTCAAATGCTGTATCAACTGCCACCACCTAATTTGTCAATAGAAGATGACATAGGAGTATGGCAAAGTATGAGGGGTAAGGACAAATGCTGACACAGTATGTAAAAGTAATGAATGTGTCAAGATGCTAAATCTGCACGTTTGCCAACATAAGCTGAAGAAAAAAAAGGTACAAAATAATTCCATTGAGCAGGAATGCAGGTTGAACCATGGTGAGGGATATGCTATTGACCCAACACAATATGACAGTAAAAACAGGTTGCACAATTACACCCCTCAAACAACTTCCACCACCAAATCTCGGCTCTTCAAAACCTCGAAGATCACCATGCACGGATATTTTGCACAATAAGGGTGATCAGTTGCTGTTAGAGGGATTTGTCATAAGCCTAAGGCACAGTGTGGGCAGGGGAACAGAACCAGCGGCTTGGCACTCTCCAGGGGACAAGTGAGCAGAAGACCTGGGGGTGCCAAGTCTTCGGTGCCCTGGTGCATACGAAACCCCAAGGATGACAAACTAATTGGTGTAGGTCCCCCCAGGGAGTGCGCAATGTCACAAATACTTGCAGACCACCCCAGAGAGTGCACAATATCACACATACTTTTTAGCAAGCAATGAAGGAAGAGCTTACATATGGATATGAAAACGACACTGAAACCAAACATCTATATAGGGGATAGCAAATGTGTGCACTATGCTAACTTCGAAAGAATAAAGAGCAGTCCTTTACAGTTGTCATTAGAATTAGTGGGATACTAGGGGTTGTTCTTCATCTACGGTAGATCAGCATACTTTTACCTACCAGCAGGATGGTATGGCAGCTGCTACCTCTCTTCCCTGGCACAGATAGGATACCAAGACCTCCTAAACGCTCAGCATAAAAGGACAGCCCATGGGTGGACCACCTGATGACTGCAATGGGCGTCCTAATGCTACCAATGGGGGTGGCCTATTCCACCAATAGTATAAGTGAACTAGCACTATTGATTGAATACTTGGCTATCTCCATATCAGTATCTTTAGGAAACATAACAGAGGGACTTACTGCCATGACAGCTGTTGTGATTCAAAATGGGATTGCACTAGACATCATCCTCACCAAAGAGGGTGGGGTATGCCAGGTAGTACAGCAGACCTGATGTTCCTATGTGGAAAATGACTAAAATCGGTATACATAAGCGGCGTTCATTTATGTTCACCACAGCCACTGTTGAAAGTAAAGCGACAATCATGAAACAGTAGCCACGCCATCTTGTCCCTTTTAGGCCCCATCGCGAATGTAGGTGGCAGCCATTTTGTGTGTCACGACCTCTCTGCCCACTGCCAATAGCCTGCGTGTCTCTCCCCCTCACTCCCCAGCCTCGCAAGCATTCCCCCGCGCCCCGACAGCCCCCGGTTTCTCCTGCTTGGGCCATAAGCGCACCTCTAGCGCGACCCTGTCTCCGAGCCACATCCCGTGCTGAACCCCCTCGCTCTTTCATCTCATTCAAAGAACAGGCCCTTTAGATAACCTCTCCCTGCCCAATTGTCCAGCCTGATCCCAGGCCATCACCTAGCCCGACAGATGCAGTTTATTGCCCCCTACAGTAGGACCTCGCCTCACATCAAAGGAGCGGTGGTTAATCAATACCCTCACACCTCCAGATCCGACCGACCGCTCACTTTCCCGTTCCCAGCGAAATGTCCAGCTGCGCGACAACCACCACATGCTGAGGTTGAGGTGGGAACTCTACTGTAAATATGTGTGGGAACGGGGGTGAAGCGGGGATTCCGAGGATGTCTTTCCGTACATCAAAGTATTGACAAGAATGTGTTTCATGTAATAAAGCAATAAACCTGTGTATAAGAGGCCAGGCCTCAAGGATGCGTTTAGAGCACCTCGAGAAGATACCCTGTTGTCTGATTTGACGTGTTCTGCTCCGTCGGAATAAACTCCTGTTTCCTGCCTTCTGTCTCCAGCGCCTGCCTCTTTGTTTGGTAATCTCGAATGGTATGAGAGGCGGCTAACGCCGGGCAAATACTGAAGGGTTCTTGGTCGAATTCGGCCCTACCTTTTCTACAATTGGCGTCCCAAACGTGGGGCCCATCAGTGACACATGGATCCAGTGAGAGAGGTCCCAACGACAGAGTGAACGACTGCAACGATCGGGAAGTGCACCTGCCCGATAGACCCTCGTCTGGCAGCTGATCATCCGAACTTCACTGGTTCCGAGCAGACCTCTCTCGAGTGATCTACGGTCCTGACTGGGAACCATTAGGAGTGCCACAGCAATTACGGAGAATAGAGGACGATCAGGCGCTGGAAGCGGAAGACGAGAAACTGTCCATGCGGTCCGGGTAAGGTCGTGTAAATACGACGAATTGCGAATTGATTGTTTGATTGTTTGAAAATACTAGTATTACTCATTTGATTGTTTCCGAGAGATTCTCTATTTGCAAACAAGCACAGAGTCGCCATACTCTGTTTAGTCTTTGCAGATAGTGAAGGGTAGGTAACGCAGGCCTTTGCCCACCTTTGTAATCCGTCGTGCCTACTTCCCTCTCCATTTGATTGATTGTTATCCAAGCATTTACTGTTTTGGAATTGGTTCTCATTGGATCATTCTCTATTTGCAAACAAGCACAGAGTCGCAATACTCTGTTTAGTCTTTGCAGATAGTGAAGGATAGGTAACGCAGGCTTTTGCCCCCATTGTAATCCGTCGTGCCTATTTTTATCCCTCATTTGATTGATTGTTTGACCGAACATTGACCGTTCGGAATTGGTTCTCTTTGGATCATTCTCTATTTACAAATAAGCACAAAGTCGCAATACTCTGTTTAGTCCTTGTGAATAGTGAAGGATAGGTAACGCAGGCTTTTGCCCCCATTGTAATCCGTCGTGCCTATTTTTATCCGTCATTTGATTGATTGTTTATCCGAACATTGATCGTTCGGAATTGGTTCTCTTTGGGTTATTCTCTATTCACAAATAAGCACAGGGTCGCAATAATCTGTTTAGTCTTTGCGGATAGTGAAGGATAGGTAGTGCAAACTTTTGTCCCCTTTGTAACCCGTCATGCCTATCTTTGCCCCGTTTGTTGGTAGTTGGTTCAGCCCGGACCGTTTATTAGAGGTAGATCATCCGGCTCCACCGGAAGACGCCCCTAATAAAAAGGACATAAATATATTAAAAAAATGCGGATTAGCCGCTGTATCGTGCTAGCAAACAATAACATAAAAATCATTAGGAAAAACAAAAGGAATCAAGCAAAATCAGTAGGCCACTGATGGGATCTCTTTTTGACCTTGCTAAAATAGAAACATTAGGAACAACCCCTCATGAGAAATATGAAACTAGTGAGAAGAATCGAGCTCGACGCCATGATGGCTGCAAGACAGCTCGGCTCCACCGCCCACCCCGCCCAAATAACGACAAACAATATGCAAATATTATAAATATATACAACACTCCAGCAAAGTAACATGTTAAAACTTTTTATTAAACAACTATTTAAAACTTTTTATTAAACAACTATTTAAAACTTTTTATTAAACAACTATTTACATGGCAGCCGGCTGCAACAACAAACCCAAATGCATTCGCAGTCTGCTTAACGCTGTTCCTGTCCCGCCTTCAATGTTGGGCTACTTTGAGCTACTTTTTAGTAGGCTTTGGGCTATAAAAAAGTCTACAAAAGCCATCAGCCGGCGAGGTAGCGTCGGTGGCGGCCCGTTGAGCGAATAGGCCGGAAGCTACCCAACGCGCCAAGGCCTGGTCCAGCCATCCTATAATGCTGCGCCAAGAGATGGCGTGGGGTGCCCTGGGGGGAGGCGACGCAAACGGGCCTCCCCACCTCCCCAGGGGGGAGGTTCCTCAGCTGCAGTGGGGCGACCCTTAACGTTTCACCTGCCGGACGGCTGCACCAGGACTGCCATTGGCGTTCTACTCGGTTGGATGACCGGGGGACCCGCTCCGGTGGACGGGGTGAAGAGCGGCTGCTGCTGCGGAACGCTCAAAATGGTGGCCGACACCCCGGATTTGGGCCTGGTCCATTAGAATGGCTCTAGGCTACCTTGGAACTCGGAAGCTTGCCTGCTCGGGCATGAGCCCCACTCTTGAAGACGCCCTCTCAGTTTTAAAAATTCTACGAAAGTCACTGGCCCTCGACTCCCGCATGCTTCCGGTGGGGGCCACCGCCACTGTTGCTCGACTATCCCCCATGGATATGCCACTGCCCCGGGCGACCGCCACCTTATCCACATCTGGTGTCGAAGGAAAGACTGATTCAACGTATCTGTGGAGGGATACACCTGATGTCCCGCTCTCCGGAGTGGCCACAACGTTGTCACAAGATGGTGGTGCTCTCATGCTGACACCGCTCTTTGTCCGAATTACTAAGAGACACTGTAGACTGCCAACTCGATCACCCCGGTGGGACCTCAGCGTGACACGGTAGGGAAGATTTTGCCTTCCTCGCCTTTAAGCCGCAGTCCACGCCGCCTGCCCTCTCTGCTGGCACTAACGGAATCTTTTGAACTACCGAAAGGGATTCTGGTCCGACCACTTGTTATTGGAGGCATTTGGACTATGCTCTGGGCCCGCCCGGCCTCGACCAAAATGGCGCCAGTATGGGCGGGACTCGCAATTCCTTATGACGTTCTAGTTGCCTAAACCTTGATGTTATGGGATATGTATGCGGTCTTTGTACACGTGGCGGGCGGGAAAGGGTGCGGACTGAACATACGAACAACCCTATCGATGTGTTTTCTTTGTCATTTATGTATTATTAAAGCTCCGAAATGATGTTACTGATGATACATGCCCTTGGTGTACGTATGGACGATTTTATTGTAACTGATCCTGTTATATTTCCAACTATAAAATAAACCTTCACCGGTCCTGCAACCGTTAGTCGCGTTTAGTTTTTCAATTAAATGGCTCGTCCCTTTGCTTACTTCTATACTACAGTGTAATGTCTCCTTACCTCATGCGTTTCCCGTCTGCCCCGTGGCCGGCCTACATGGTTGGAGGCCCGTATTTGAATGCTGACATCCTCACAAATAAATATATGGAACTAGCCTCATAACAGTCACTTAGATTGGTAGGTTCTCGAATAAAGAAAGGGACAAGATAAATGAAGCAATTTTGGTCATGAAAAATTAGAAAGACATGGTACATAGAAATAATGCGAAAGGAATAGTCAGGATCTGTCGTGTTTTACATTTCTGCAGCATAAACAATAGGTAAAAGATCCTGATATTTAGATATATCTATGAATAGGACAATAGACCAGTTCCTCTGGGCTTCAAGGCCGAGAGGCAAGGTACTGCATCCCAAAGAAGATAAGTTAGGTACGTGGTAGGTAAAAACATTTTCGTGTTTTTGCGCGCTGATGTGCTTTGAACGCTGTCGCCCCCCCCTTTTTTCTTTCTCTGCAGGTTAATATCGGAATTTCAGCTGAAGTATGGAGAAGACTCAGAATGCACCGTGTTCCACACAGAAAGAAGAAGAATTGTATGGTGTGAATGTGCGCGTGGGCCCCGATTTGTGTCGTATGAATGTTTATGTGTGGCGCACATCTGGGTTGACGAACGAATGCTTTTTGTATGACTAAGGTGTTGATCGAACGGTCAATGGGATAGGAAAATTAAGCCCGAACATGGTACCTGCATGTGAAAAACGAATAAAGATATAGCACTTTCCTTACTTAGGAATGACTCTCTCTGGAGCTAACGACTGGGGGAGTGGCCTATGCCAGAAACTTGAAGGCCTATTTCAGTACGACGAACCCAACCCCAACCGATATCCCAAATGAACACCCTAAATGACGCGCACCAGTGAGTCAACTTAATGTGCGGACTAGATGAGAAAAGTTAAGGATACCCCGGGTTGGGGTTCATCCAAAATCCCCCCTTCAGCCCAGAAATTAGGGATATTGTCATGTTTTAGATTTACCCCCTCTTCTTCCACCCTCATAGAAAAGTCAGAATTGCACCATCGCACGTCCGACAGACACCCCTCCTTTACCTCAACTTGGATCGTCATTTGTTAGATGTTGGAAGACCCCACCGTGAGTATAAGCACGACTGGACCAGTGTCCGACCAATTAAAAGGAGTAAGTATTTATTGAAGCGAGGTTACCAACAGAAATTGTCTGCTATTAGGAAGGAAGGAGAACGAAGAGCTCGACCCCCAAATGAATTAAATGGAGTACTGAAAATATGCAACACGCATGGAAAGGCTCTTTCGCCAAAAATAGCCCTCTGTTTTATCTTAAGTTTTCGTACTTGATGTATGTACTGTCACACCCTATCTGGTATTTGTGTATTCGTAAACTATGAATTTATGTTTTCCCTCAGCTTGTGTTTTATACGTGAAACTGACCCGTACTGATCTATATGTGTGTGCACTGAATAGCCTATTATTATACACGTCTCTCTCTCTCTCTCTCTCTCTTTTTATGTTGTATGTGTACTAATAGCCTATTTGGTACGCACGACGATCTCTCCCTCTGAGGGCTCCCTTGCTCCCTTGTGAAAAAATAACGACACTGTACCTCGCCGGTACAGGTTTAATTGGCTTTAGACACGACAGTGTTTGAACAAATTGACAGAAACAAAACGATCATATTTAGCCATATGACTACCTCTCCTTTCTGTAAAATGATGGAACTTAATTGGCTGAGAAAGAAAGGACAGGTAAGACGACTGATGTCCCCTAATCTGACCCTTAAAAGGGAACTATATTTCAGTGGCTTTTGTTTTAAGTACTTTGGTAAACATCACCCTCATCGTTCGGATTACCACCGCCCATTGCACAAAAATAGAATGTCCGACACGTCCCTGTTTCTCCAGAATGTTCCCAGTTCTGTACCAGCCGTCCCAGAAAATCTTAAAGACTGTAGCTATAAGCCCATGATAATAGCATTTCACACCTTTTATAAATTAACAGACCTTGAAGAAACATATAGCTCAACAGGATTTGTTTTAGACAAACGTGAGTCTCTACTGAAGGAGCCGGTTCGAATTCGATAAACTATGTAATTTTTAGATATCAGACTTCTTGCCACCTTCGCAAATATAACAAGAGTAAAACGCCAGACAGACATGTTGTTTGAAAATAAAAAAAATGCTTGCCGACCTGCACTACAGCAATGATGCATGAGTTAACAACATACACCGATGTAAGGATTACTAAGCATCCACCCTATCGTGACCAATGAACGTTTCCCCAACTACTTGGGGTTGGGAGAGAAATTAAAGTGTGTAAACGTCTTCCCCTGCCAATTCTCTAAAAATTGTTTTTTATACTCATTCAAGGATAACGTGCAGTCGTCAGGAGGAGAGAGGCCGGATGTGACGCACAGCCTGGCTGCAGATCGGGGAATATCTATGACCTCGACCAAGGTGGAGCCACAGAGCAAAGAGTTGCGGGACAAGGCGCGTTCTCAGCGTGGAAAGTGAAGGAAAGAAGGGCCGCCCAGAAGCCCCTGCACGTTGATGAGCTCGTGCCGAAAGTCCCAGCCCATTGTGCCTGATTGGTGGGCCCACTTGCTTGAAATTTCTGCCCTCCTTGGTCCGCCTCAGATCTGATCCCACACCACCCTCTCTTCCCTCGGCCTCCCAAAGCACGCCCCCATCACCCCCCTTTTTCATATGGAATTTTTGAACTTGACTCTGAGAAGAAAGACAGCACAAAAGATAGAATAGGGTTTGTCACGAAGGAAGAACGGAATGCGGGTACCCCGCCTAAGGTACCTATGATAGATTAGTTAGGGAACAGGACAAACACAGGACTGTGGTCCAAGAGCAAAGAATGGCCACACCCTGCAACGCGAGATCTGAAGTAGAGCTGGACGCATAGCTCCACCGCCGGTGCTCAACAGTGCCAACGAAAGAAGAAAAACAATGAGAGCCTACCAGTGATGGCTCGCTGTAAAAAGACACTGGAAAGACGAACCCTTTTTGAACATTGCCACCCCTTGACTGTCCCTTGTATCAAGTTGAATTTCTCTCCCAACCGCTTTGTATTGATTACCACCCAATTGAGTCCTCGAAACCTTACATTGGTCATTTCCAACTGTACATGAATAACCCAGAAGGCGTTAACTCTGTACCTTGATGATTGTAGAACACCAGTTATGCACATGATCATGCTGTCTAGTGTTGACCCCCATGGAGTCCAGACCTCAAGAAATGTACTTAATAGCCCTTATTTGGCCAGAACATGTTTGTATGACATCATGTTTGTATTCGAACGAATTTCCTACATCGTCCAAATAATGTCCCCGTCTCCAAGGTCTAACATATGACACAGCTAATGTAATTTTGTATGCACTGCCTCCTCGCCTATCACATAGACTACATGTGGTTATGTACGATTCTGTCAACATTGATAGCAGGATTATTTCCATCTGCCCGTAATGCATATGGGCTACCAAAGACCTCAATAGACAGCCCAGCCACATGCTTCCCTTATTAGTATAACTAGATGCCAGCTTGTACGTCCTTTCCTCAGACATGAACAGAAATGAACTAACTTATGATAAAAACTGGGGACTGTGGAAAATGACTAAAATCGGTATACATAAGCGGCGTTCATTTATGTTCACCACAGCCACTGTTGAAAGTAAAGCGACAATCATGAAACAGTAGCCACGCCATCTTGTCCCTTTTAGGCCCCATCGCGAACGTAGGTGGTAGCCATTTTGTGTGTCACGACCTCTCTGCCCACTGCCAATAGCCTGCGCGTCTCTCCCCCTCACTCCCCAGCCTCGCAAGCATTCCCCCGCGCCCCGACAGCCCCCGGTTTCTCCTGCTTGGGCCATAAACGCACCTCTAGCGCGACCCTGTCTCCGAGCCACATCCCGTGCTGAACCCCCTCGCTCTTTCATCTCATTCAAAGAACAGGCCCTTTAGATAACCTCTTCCTCCCTGCCCAATTGTCCAGCCTGATCCCAGGCCATCACCTAGCCCGACAGATGCAGTTTATTGCCCCCAACAGTAGGACCTCGCCTCACATCAAAGGAGCGGTGGTTAATCAATACCCTCACACCTCCAGATCCGACCGACCGTTCACTTTCCCGTTCCCAGCGGAATGTCCAGCTGCGCGACAACCACCACATGCTGAGGTTGAGGTGGGAACTCTACTGTAAATATGTGTGGGAACGGGGGTGAAGCGGGGATTCCGAGGATGTCTTTCCGTACATCAAAGTATTGACAAGAATGTGTTTCATGTAATAAAGCAATAAACCTGTGTATAAGAGGCCAGGCCTCAAGGATGCGTTTAGAGCACCTCGAGAAGATACCCTGTTGTCTGATTTGACGTGTTCTGCTCCGTCGGAATAAACTCCTGTTTCCTGCCTTCTGTCTCCAGCGCCTGCCTCTTTGTTTGGTAATCTCGAATGGTATGAGAGGCGGCTAACGCCGGGCAAATACTGAAGGGTTCTTGGTCGAATTCGGCCCTACCTTTTCTACACCTACATACCAGACAATAGCAATAATAATATCAACAGGGCGATAGACAGCATCAGAAAAGTACAGAAGAATGCGCACAGAATACACACAGGTGATATGTGGGGATCCGTGGCAGCATGGTTAATGGGCTGGGGTGCTTGGCTGTTGGAAGCAATGATAATCGGTGTGGTAGGTCTGATAACAGCTGGGTGTTTTAATACATGTGTTCCCTACATGCATATGTGTTATGATAGATGGCTGCTGCAACAAAGCCACTACCCCATCACTCCTCTGTGTCTATGAGGAGATGAGAATACATACAACAAATTCCAACAAGGAGACAGGAGAGGAGTTGCACATATAACATGCATAGATTATCAGAGGGTGGGATGTGGAAGCAAGTTATATCTGTTTTGGATATCTTGCATGGAATTCATTTTGTCTTCCTCATTTCTGTGATACTCAATGATGACAAAGCCTGTAGAACGTGTACAGCTTACAATGACCTTTAGGGAACTAATGTACTCAGTCGTGACCGTCTCTGGGAAAAGGTGTAAGGGTATTGTGGACAAGCACAAGAACTACAATGGGTTCCTGCAAGTTCCAAGCGGTGGCAGCGCCGTGTTGCAGGGATTCTGCTCTGGAACACAGCTATGCTTGGAGCCATAGAACATCAGTATGTCGGGACTAAGTCACCATAACACCTCAGTATCTATGAGTCAGAGTCCGACTAGCCATAGTACCTCATTTGCCCCTCCTAACCTTACCTGATTTGGCACCTCAGAATACAACACTCTCGACCCTCGCAGGGATCGTGGTAACAGGGCACATCCTTTTGCTCTCTATATCGTACTTGTCCACAATAAAATAACCAGGAGTCACGAAGGAAGTAAAAAAATATATATTTAAACTATTGTGCTCTGAAATGCATTATACGTGCCACGATTAGAAAACAAATGTATACTAAAAATACTGTCAGCATGGTCAATAATCCATAGACCATAAAAAGCTCTGTTGTTTTATAGGACAGAAGAACCTAAACCCCCTCCCTTGCTACTGGAGTTATATGATTGGGGAGAGGTGTGGTGCAGCGACCAGGGCAGCTGACTCCGGAGCACGGTGCTCATGGTTCAATCACCCAGCTCCTGCAGCAGCTCTGCTTAGCACCATGTGACTCTGGGTAATAGCTCGCTTAATCTTCTCGATGGCCCCCAGCGCCTTGAGACCCGTAGGGGTGATTTGTTTGCGCTTTACAAATACCGGATTATTTATTATTATTATTTATTATATGAATATATATCAAAGATCACTTGGATTTCTGGCAGACTTTGTGCCTTAGCATTCACAGATAAACCTTCTACATCTCTGCAGATGCAGTGCTCTTATTTCAGAACTCTATTTCCATGTATGTGTTTTTGGTTCATGAGCTCATCTATATCATAGGACATGTGTGCACATAAACAACAGCTGCTTTACTTTGTTACGTCTAGGTGCTAGTGCTTCGTCAGAAAGAATAACAAGGTACGTTGTTGTTTGACCTTGTCTATGATGTTCAGACTAAATCCCAGGAAAAGAACAGAACGCAAAAACATATGCAGGTTTTGTGTGAACCTACAATGTATCATAAAAGCAAGCACGTTTATCTCATAACGTGTTCATATACAAAAATGAGGCCTACAACTGGCACAGTTAGACTGACATGGGGAAAACTACAATGGGCCGCCCAGGAAACACACAACACTCACACTAGTACTTTTACTTTTTTTGTTTTTGTTTACACAATCCATAAGAACGTAAGTGTATTCCAGCAGACTCCTTCGTCATGACCCCCCTAGGCTTGGTGCTTTCTGGGTGGTATTTAGTTTGTATAATCATTTTAAATATCAGCTATTTATTTTGCCTACACTTTGGGCGCCCAGTCAGGTGGTAATTATTTTCAGTCTCCTTTTTAAACTTATAAAGTGTAGCTGCCGCCAATTTGAGCACTTGGTTAAGTGGTGACTATTCTTGTCTTTTTCCCCAAATAACAATAATAATAAAATACATGGCACAACTGAGTGGCTTATTTTTTTTTTTTAAATTACTAGGAAAATGGGCACATTAGTGAATGGGTTTCAAATGTAACATTTTAACTCAAATATGTGACATACAAGTTTTTTTTGTTTTTTTTCTTTTGTACATGTGCTTGCAGTCGTCTTCTGTTTTTTAAATCGTCACACCACTTTCCAAGGCCAAGCATAATGGTTTTGCCAGTTCTTGTTGATATTGTGTATCTAATCTAGTGTTTCCCAAACTGTGGGTCACGACCGAGTGGTGGTTTGCCAGCCCATTTCAGGTGGGTCGCGAAAGAGCAATAATAAAAGATGCTTTTAAATTCTGTGTTTATCTTGTCACATTTTGGCACTTCAAAGACAGAGAACAAATGTCAGGCTATGTCTTCTGACTAATTGCTGCCTCTGTTTTAACACGAGGATTTGTGTTTCCCTTCCTTTCTGTGACTGCAGAATTTTAGGAGTTTTAAATTGAATTACGTGATAATCTTTTTGGAGTACAAGGAGTGTGAAATGAAAGGCTGTAGGATGTCTTTTTTTTTTTGCGACACACAACAAAATGTAAATACTTATAAATTACCTGTATGCACTCTGCAGTTAGGAAAACAAAAATGAAACACATTTCATTTTAATTCGTATGTGTGCTGAAAACAAAGTTTAATAGGATCAGAACAAATAAAGGCACTTTACTTAGCGATGCACAAATGCTAAATATTCATAGATGCCAGATTTCCACATTTCACCATATTATCTTTTGTGTGCTATACAGTTTTATCACCAAATCTGTATGTCTGTGCAAAAGTAGTGGCCATGTAATTGGCAATGCGCTACCAAACAATGCTTTAGTTACATTTAAAAATCGCCGGCCTCATCTCCTTTACAGGTAGTTATGTCACAAACGTTTTTCATTCTAAAAATTGGGTTGTGGTTCTAATAAGTTTGGGAAACACTAATTTAAGACATCTGCCCCCCTTTGCTAGGGTTCTTTCATGGGTACTGATTTAATTTCAATCTGGTATATCACCTTAGTGAAATTAATGTGTATGCTGCCTCTCCTCTCTGCCTCCAAAGCCTCAGTTCAACCTCCACTTGCACATGTCCCTCTTCAAGTGCCAAATGCAGTCAACTCAGCAGCTAAATGACATCTGCATGACAAGTACAGCCAGGGCCTGTCCACTACAACCTGCTTCACAAGATCCCCCCCCCCCCTTCCACTAGGTATAGATACTGATCAACACATTTGTGTGCAATGGGTTAGAGTCCTACACAGTCAATTGATAGACCTACATTCAGGATATGTGTGTTTCTCTGTATTACACTACTAAACTAGAACAAATCCACCCTACCCATAGAACAAAAATGGCCCAGGGTGGGTCCAAGGATGTAAATACACAACATTGAGCTCACCAACAGACAGCGGGCAGGCCAGAAGATAGATCCAACTCCAGGTTAAAAATATACAAAATCTTTATTTTCTTTTTTTTTGCCGGCTCTCTGTTGGTGAGCTCAATGTTGTGTATTTACATCCTTGGACCCACCCTGGGCCATTTTTGTTATATGGGTAGGGCGGATTTGTTCTAGTTTAGTAGTGTAATTTTTCCCTGCTGTCTGCCCTATATCTTTTTCAGGGGGGCCCCTTTTCGTATTGTTTCTCTGTATTAGCATGTAGGCACCTAGCTGGGTTGCCATAGAGCATTCTAGAGGAGAGCAGGGCTGAATAATCATTCATAAATAGTAGGCGTTAAGAATGGAGGAGCTGTATCCTTTAACGAAGTGGATGAGATGCTCCTTGAAAATATTGGATTTTGGTGATTATTTTTACATTGTATGCAAGACGATGCAAGAATGAGGTGACATGGGTTGGAGTTCTAGATCTTGATGATGCAGCTTGAAAAAGTCTGTTTTTTTGCTTCCCTTTTCTTTTCTGCACCTTTTGAATTCAAGCTTGATGATATCTTTACGTCTTCTATTGAGGAGGCCTCCTACAATGATGTTTTGGTGCCAGGTTATGTGGTGTTTTGGTGAAAACATTTTTGTACGTGATGCAACAGGTCATGAAGATAGTACTGGTCTGCAGGTATAGCCATTGCAGCTCAGTTATTGTGAGGAGATATGCTCATGCTCCATGTGTCATTAAAGAGATCAACTTGGCGTGTATACGCCCTCCAGAGGGACCAATAATGATTACGGGAAAACTAGTAAAGTCCTCATGTGTGTCATGGGCAGACTATTGTCTTCAGTAAGGAGACACCTCTTTTTGCATGATCACCCCCAAAGGTTAGGACTGATGCTTCTGGTTTTACGACTCTGAAAGTGCACTGAAGCCTGCCAACCAGAACTCAGCGTGAGTGTTCTATCCCATTACATCATGTAAGTAGATTTGGCTACCCCCAATTGGCATGATATTCCTTATTTATGAGTCCCTAGTATATAGTACCAAGGGTACTCAGGGAATGTAAGTTAGAGTGTCCACCAAGGTCAGCAGCACTAATTGTCCCACCCTGCATGTGACAAATTACACAGTGTCTCCCAGCCTGCTACTGCAGCCTGGAAGAGCAGTTTTAAAACTGCTCTTTCGACTTTGCCATTTTAAATAATGACGAAGCCCCCATTTTCCTCAATAATATAGATATACATGACTCCTCTAAGGAAGGCCTAATGAGTCCCAAAGTAGAGAGCTGTATATTATGAAGTAGGGCATATACTTTTAATATGTCCTAACAGCAAAACTTCAAAATATATATATATATATTTTTATATTCTTTTTATATATCCTTTTTATTGAACAATTGTGACAGTTCAGTGAGAGAAATCCGAAGCCACACAGCATTTTAGAAAAGACAAAAACACAGCACTGATAAAATTGCATTATACATACTGAGCACACTATCCGTACATCAGTAATTTGAGTCAAGTTCAATGCCTCTATTATCCCTTCGCAGTTCCTCTGTTGGGGACACACATAAATCATCTCTTGATACATTCCGTTTGGCCCATTTCTGGTCCCATTTCTTCGGGCAGACCCTGTGTTTGAATACCTCTTTTTCGGCAATCATTGCACTGTCCATATCGTTTGCCCATCTCCGATAAGTGGGCAGGTCTCTCGTCCCCCATGTTTAAGCGATGTTTCTCTTTGCAAGGGTAAATCCCAGTGAGGCCCACGTACGTTCAGTCTGGGTTAGGTCGATGGCCTCCCATATATTTAACAGGCAGAGTCGTGGGGAGTTGATTATATCCTTCCCACCCACCGTTGTAAGTGTGGAGACAATTCTTTCCCAGAATGGGCGGATAGATGGACACTCCCAGATCGTGTGGAAAAATGTGCCTTCTGCGGCACACCTCCGAAGGCACCCAGCCTCGGGTCTTCAACCCATTTTAACCAACGTGTGTGCTGAAAGATGCCTTCTATGTAGGATTTTTAACTGGATTAACCACAGCCTCATTGTGATGGGAAACTCCCTGGGAGAAGAAAGTGCTGCCTGCCAGTCTTCATCCTCCAGTTACCCAACATCCGATTCCCACAGCTGCCGAAGATGTATTACCGGGTCCGGCTTTTTATTTATTCATTTACCGTATGTAAGGGATATTGCTTTACGTGACATGGGGTCCAATAGGAGTCTATCCTCCAGAGGGGACACTTCTGGTAGAGCCTCGCTGCTCATGACAGCTGTAGTTAAGGCATGAAGTATTTGTAAATATCTGTACCTCTCCGACCCAGCCAGCTGGTATTCAGCCTGTATGACTTTAAATGGGACTATCACGTTTTGTTTCCAATGGTAACCAACTGAGGAGATGCCAATTATGTCCCATTTGTCAAAGCCCGGTCATTTACTCAATGTGCCAAGTTGCTCGGTCTCCCATAAAGGGCTGGTTAGTGTTAGTTTCATGTGCCACCCCAGTGTTTTGGTAGCTCGGTGCCAAATTGCGTCTGTTTGGGCCGTGGGATCTGTAAGGTGTTGGCATTTGGGGTTAGAGTAGAGTATTCTCTGATAACCACCCGGGTTCATTATCCAGTTATCCATTTGATACACCGGTTCGGATGGCGAGACATTGACCCATTGGTTAATGACTGCAAGTTGGGAAGCCCAATAATATTGTTTGAGGTCAAGCAATGCAATTTCTCCATCGTACCACCCTCTGGTCAATTTATGTGTTGCGATACCTGGGTTTTTCCTGTCCCATAAGAGAGTCCGAACCTCGCTCTCTGTGTCGGTAAAGTATGTATCTGGGACTTTTTAGGGGGTATTTTGCAGCACATATAAAAGTCGGGGCAATGCTAACATTTTAAACTGCGCTGCCCTACCCAGGAGAGTCAGGGGAAAGGACTGCCAGTGGAGTACATGTTTGTGAAGTCTAATCACTGGAGCCCTAAGTTAAGATTGATTTCATAGAAGTGGGTGGGTTGGGGGGATATGTATATGCCTAGGCATCGAAATCCTTCTGTTGCAACCATAACATTTGTGTCTTTGAGCATCTGTGGTATGGGACCCTGCAGCATATACAGTGCAGACTTTGTCCAATTAATAGTGTACCCTGAGTGTGCACTGAAAATGGCAAAAATATGGAGGATTCTCTGAATCGAGGTTGATGGGGCTGCAACATATAGTAAAACATGTTCAGCATAGAGGGAAATTCTATCGTTGTGATGTTCAGTCCATTTCAGCCCTCTGATCATGGGGTCGCCCCTAACCCAAGTCGCTAATGGTTCCAGGATCAGGGCAAAGATGAGGGCGATAAGGGGCAGCCCTGTCTAGTACCCCGCTCTAAGCGGAATCGCCGGGATGTATGTTGATTGACGACGATTTGGGCAGTCGTTCTGTGTAAAGCAATTTTACCCATGGAATGAATGAGGGGCCAAAGCCCATGCGCTTGAGTAGAGGGAATAAGTAAGGCCATTCGATGGTATTGAATGCCATTTTTGCATCCAAAGACAGCAGGGCAGCATCTTCCTGGATAGTGCTAATCCTCCCCATTACCTCATGTAATCTCCTAATGTTGAGGGCCGTATTTCTGCTGGGCATAAAGCCCGATTGGTCTGGGTGTGCTAGATTGCATATGATGGGGAGCAACTGGTTGTCCAACACCTTGGCGAGAATCTTAACTTCCGCTGTTAATAGTGAGATTGAGCGATAGGAATCGCACCTCGATGTTGGTTCCCCTGCTTATCTATGACAACCACCGAGGCCAGCATCAGGTCGTTGGGCAGGGAACCAGTCTGGCAGCACTCCAGGTACATCCCCAGGAAAGCAGGCGTTATCTTGGAAGTTACTAGCTTAAACAGTTTTATGGGGAGCCTGTTAGGACCCATGTCTTTTCCCGACTTCATCCCACGGATGGCAAGCGCTAGATCACCCTTCAGGGATTCACGATCCTCTGGAGTGAGAGTGACGAGAGGAATGGTAGTAAGGAGGTCTCTGGAGTCAGTGAAGGTAGTGGTGGTGGTGGAGGAGTATATCGAGGCAAAATGAGATGCGAAAGCCTCAGCGATCTGTTGCGGGTCACTATACAACTCTCCCTGTTCCCCTTCGATGAGTGGCACCCATCTGTGAGCAGCTTCTCACCTCTCTAACCATGCAAGCAATTTCCTTGTTTTATCACCCATCTCAGATATTTTATGTAAGGTAGCTTTCTGTTTAGATCTAGCTGCCTCTGTTGCAACCTGTCGGTAGTCCTGTCTTTTTATGCTAAGAGTGTGTGTAGCTAGTCGCCACCGTGTCTTCTAAACCCCGAATCTCATGCTCTAGGGTCTCTAGCCTCACCCTCAACTCCGGACATTAATGAAAGGGCGTGGCCTTTGATGACTGCCCCAAAGGCCCCACACAGGATCTTTTGGGAATCCACTGTGTTTGTGTTCTCAGCAAAGTAGTGGTCCACCCCTATTAAAATTTCACTCTTGACGTGTGGAATCTTCAGACACCCCCAGTTTATTGTCAGGGCCATACGTCTATTTTCGTGTGGCAGTGTTATCTGAATAAGGACAGGGGAATGATCAGAAATGCCACGTGCTAGGCATCTGGCTTCAGTGAAATTAGAAAGATCGTCGGCATGTTTGGGCAAATGACCACCATGGTCGCCTGAGTGGAATGTGAAATGGCGCACCAGTGATTAAGATGGCACCAGAGATAAACTAGGCCAAAAGCCGAGAGGAAGTCCATCATTTGTGAGGTGTCGTGTGGGTCTGGTCTACGAGGTCGGCGATCGACCCGACCACCAACCGTCAGGTTCAAATTGCCTCCCATCACCAGGGTGCCCATGACGAGAGGAAGAAGGAGCTGGCCCAGATGGGCTAATGTTGTCTTTTTAATTGCTGGGGGGACGTAGATCGAAAGTATATTGAGTGGCCTCCCTTAACATGCCCCGGCCAACGCAGCAAATCTACCCTGGGCATCGACCCATGTATTGTTGATAATGTATGGGCATTGTTTACGAATGAGGATACCAGTGCCTCACGCCGTTGCGGTCTTTGACGGGGTTCCCACTTGATGGCCCGTTCCGTCTCTGTTTTGTGGCGATTGCGCTTACCAACAGTGCGCCATCCGTTGAGCCAGTCGCATGCGTCTTCAGGATTGCTAAAGAACCCCTTTTTTCCTTCGGATTTGATACTCAATTTTGCCGAGAATAACATGGCATATTTGATTTCTGGTTCACGCAAGGCGCAATTCACTTCCAGGAAGCTGCAGCGCGCTTTTTGCAGTTTTAGCGTAAAGTCCGGGAAATTTTTTATTGTGCTATTCTCTAGAATAACTGGGGGTGTCACTCACACCGTGTGGAGTATAATGTCTCTGTCTCAGAGGTTAAAGACTCTTGTAAGAATGGGCCTTGGAGGCGCACCTGATTTTGATCTACCACCTGGCACTCGATGCGCTCTTTCAATAGAAAAATACCTAGACAGGCCTTTAGGTTGGAGATGTTGCATCACCAGTTCCTCCACAAAAAGGTCTGCCGCCTGTCCCTCCACCCGTTCCGGCACCCCCAGTATTCGGATGTTGTAGCCCGCATCCTTCCTTCGTAGTCGTCGAGTTGATGTTCTATTATGTCGTGGCCAGCTTGAAGATCCGCAACCTGGTGTTTGAGGAGGGTGGTGTTGGTTGTTAAGGCCTCAGTTGTGGATTACACATCCTTGTTACGATCATTCATTTTCCGCATCTCAGCTCTGATTAAAGCGACCTCCGAAGCGACAGTGTCAATCCGGTTTTCCAGGGACGTGCGCACGGACGTTATTGCCACCACAACAAGGATCGCAACACCACCGCCCTGCTGGAAAATCTCGCCAACCTCGGACTCAAGCAACTGGTCAACACCCCTACCCACTACGCCGGCCACACGCTTGATCCCGTCTTCTCTTCCAGCAAGTACATCACCTTCAGCCACGCCACCGGACTCCACTGGACCGACCACAGCTGCGTCCACTTCAGCTTCAAAAGATCCAGGACCCACCACCACCCGCAACAGGTACCTCACAGGAATTGGAGCAAGATCACCGCAGACCAGCTCACCACCTCCCTCAGCCAGAGCCCACCCGCCAACACAACGGACCCCAACGAAGCAGCCCGCAACTTCACACAGTGGCTGACCCCCTGCGCCGACGACCTCACGCCACTAAAGAACCCTCCCAGCAGACCCAGAAGCAAGAAGGCATCCAGGTTCACCGACGACCTCAAGGACTCCAAGAAGACCTGCCGCACCCTCGAGAAAGCCTGGCTCCTCGACCGGACCACCGACAACATGACCGCCCTCAAACACGCTACCCGCAAGCACCACCAGCTCATCCGCACCACCAAGAAGAAATCCCTGAAGGAACGACTGGACAACAACGCCCACGACAGCAAAGAGCTCTTCACTATCGTCAAGGAGTTCTCCAACCCCAGCACCGGCACCAACGACATCACTCCATCACAAGACCTCTGCGACTCCCTCGCCTCGTTCTTCCACCGCAAGATCGCCGACATCCTCAACAGCTTCGGCGCCCCACCCACGCACCCAACCGTCGAACCAACGCCCCCCACCGCCACCCTTCGCACCTGGACCACGGTGACCACCGAAGACACAGCCCGCACGATGAACACCATCCACTCCGGATCACCGACCGACCCTTGCCCACACCACGTCTTCAACAAGGCCGACTCCACCATCGCACCCCAACTCCGGAACATCATCAACGCCTCCTTCAACACCGCCACCTTCCCGGAGAGCTGGAAGCACGCCGAGATCAGCGCCCTCCTGAAGAAACCTACAGCGGACCCCACCGATCTCAAAAACTTCCGCCCCATCTCGCTCCTCCCTTTTCCTGCTAAAGTCGTCGAGAAGATCGTCAACAGACAGCTGACCGCCTTCCTCGAGACGAACGGATCCCTCGACCCCTCGCAGTCCGGCTTCAGAGCCAACCCCAGCACCGAGACCGCCCTCATCGCAGCCACTGACGACATCCGGACCCTGCTCGACAAGGGGGAAACAGTGGCCCTCATCCTCCTGGACCTCTCGGCTGCGTTCGACACGGTCTGCCACCGCACCCTAGTCCAGCGCCTCAGCAACATCGGTATCCAAGAGAAGGCACTGGAGTGGATCATCTCGTTCCTCGCCGGAAGAACACAAAGAGTCCGCCTCCCCCCGTTTCGCTCCGAGGCCACCGAAGTCATCTGCGGCGTCCCGCAAGGATCTTCACTCAGCCCCACCCTCTTCAACATCTACATGAAACCTCTCGCAGCCATCGCACGCCAGCACAACCTCAACATCATCTCTTACGCCGACGACACGCAGCTGATCCTCTCCCTCACCAGAGACCCCGACACCGCCAGAACCTGCCTACACGAAGGGATGAGAGACGTCGCCGAGTGGATGAAGGACAGCCGCCTGAAACTGAACTCGGACAAGACGGAAATCCTCATCCTGGGATCTTCGCCCTCCGCCTGGGACGACTCCTGGTGGCCCCCCCCAGCCCTGGGCACCGCACCCAAGCCAACCGACCACGCACGCAACCTGGGCTTCATCCTTTACCCCTCCCTCTCGATGACCAGACAAGTCAACGCCATCTCCTCATCGTGCTTCAACACCCTGCGTATGCTTCGCAAGATCTTCCGCTGGATCCCGACCGAGACCAAGAAGACTATCACCCAGGCACTCGTCACCAGCCGACTGGACAACGGAAACGCCCTCTACGCCGGAACCACAGCCAAGCTACAGAAAAGACTCCAGCGCATCCAGAACGCCTCCGTCCGACTCATTCTGGATGTCCCCCGACGCAGCCTCATCTCCAGCCACCTGAGGAACCTGCACTGGCTCCCCGTCGACAAGAGGATCACGTTCCGGCTCCTCACCCACGCACACAAGTCTCTCCACGACCTGGGCCCCAAGTACCTCAACGACCGCCTGACCTTCTACACGCCCACCCGCCAGCTACGGTCCACCAGCCTCGCCCTCGCAGCCGTACCACGCATCCGAAGAGCCACCGCCGGAGGAAGATCCTTCTCTTACCTGGCTGCCAAGACTTGGAACTCCCTCCCCATCCACCTTCGGCTGACTCAGGACCATCTCGCCTTCAGGAAACAACTCAAGACCTGGCTGTTCGAGCAGTAGCATACCCCTCCCCCCAAGCGCCTTGAGACCCTCCCGGGTGAGTAGTGCGCTATACAAATGGCATGATTGATTGATTGATTGATTGACCAGGATATCTTGCAGTGTGGGGTCTGGTTGGTCACCTGTCGATTTTGAGGTTGCCTGTGTGTCTTCGTGGCCTATTTGCCACGCATGTTTGTTTAATTTCACTTGCAGTGCATTGCGGCTGCCCTGTCCGCTCGCCATTTCCTGTTTGCGAGTGATGAGGTGCTGAAGCAAAAATTCGGGCCATGCTGGCACTCTCCGCCGCCTGCTCGAGGGCCGAGGCCCTTGTGATGGGGGTGTGGGGGCCGCTTGCGCACGTGGCAACAGCGCTGCGGTGATAATAAAGACTCCGTACACCTTGCTGTGCTTCTTACGCAGCTCCGACTAACTTGCCGGGCCACGCCCGCTTTATTATGTAGCTGGCGCGTGACGACACGCGCCAGCGCTAATGTGACCTCTCCAGTGCGGGTAGACTGCATTGCTACCCCGCACCGGAGGACATTACATTCCTTCTAACCTTTATTAAACACACAAACATAACAAAATAACAGTGATCATTTGGATATATTACCAGTCACTAGAATTCCAGTCCCCGAATCATTACACCATGAAGTCGGCCAGCCAGGAGGATGGAGCCGGGTTTCTTCTCAGTCCATACCTGGAGTGTTCTCACCGTGATGATGGCAGTGATGGGGTCATTCCTTGCGAGACTTCACTCTCCAGGGATCTCGACGGAGGGCTCGGCAGACTCCCCGCTGGCATTCCCGGTAGTGGCAGAATGTCCTGGTCTAGCATGTTCTCAATCTCAGTGGGGGGCATTCTTGGACCCTCTTCCACCGCCGGTTGACATGGTCTGGCATCCTGGTAGTCTGACGCCGGCAGTTCCGGAGTTCCGGCGTGCACCTTCTTGAAGAAAGAAATGTTGTGGGTGACCACTTCTGTACCTCTCCATGCTGTCACCATGGTGCCAGTTCTGCAGATGACTGTCCACGGTTTGTGTTCAAACGGAAGCCGGAATTTGCTCCCAGGGTATCTGTCCTTGATGTATACCTTGTCTTTCACTTGAATGACAGATTTCCGGGCCCGTCCTCTGGCACTGGCCTGGTTCTTGGAGTTGGTCCGATTGGCTAGGGTCTTTACAATGTCGATCTGAGATGGGGTCCACCTTGGGTGATGCAGGATGGTGTCTCTCACCACTCGGCCCATGGTTGCCGATCCCGGGGCTGCCTCGGTTGTGAGATGGGGCGTCTGACGGTATTCCCGTAGGAAACTGTATATGGCCCTCTCCAGCGGTGACCCATCAGCATGCGCTATGAGTATTGTTTTGTTGAGAGTACGCATGAACCTCTCTACTTCCCCATTGGCTTGGGGCCAGTGTGGGGTCACCTTCCGGTGCTGAATTCCCCATGTCTTTAGATAGTCCGCGAACTCTTGTCCATGGAAGGGTGGACCGTTGTCTGTCTTCACCACCTCGAATATCCCGTGGGTAGCAATAGTCTTCTCGAATTTGGTGATGACCTCTGTGGCCGTCTGACTCCCCACAATTTCAACCTCTGGGTACTTTGTGAAATCGTCGATGATTACCAGTGCATAGCGGCCATCCGGGAGGTGTCCAAAGTCTACGCTCACGCACTCCCATGGCCGTTGGGGGTTGTCTTCTGTGATGACGGGGTGAGGGCGATCTGGTTGCCCCACTGCTTGGCACCATGTGCATGTTCTGACGGTCTGTTCCACCAGTGTGTCCATTCCTGGGAACCACACCTAAGCTCTCAACCCTCTCTTGGTCTTTACCATGCCTTGATGTCCCAGGTGTGCGAGGTCTATTGCTTGCTGAGTCAGGCTCAACGGCATCACCAGTCGAGGCCCTCGGCGCAGACAGCCTCAGCCGTCGACGGAAAGTTCCTCTTTGACTCGCACCATCGATTCTAAAACGCCTTTGCTTGCGGCGTCCGTCTGATCATGGTGGACTGAATGGGGCGCCAGTCAGTCGATTGGACAGCGTGCATGGTTAGTTGTAGGCATTCATCGTTCCGGGTGGCTACAACAGGCTGATAGGCAGAGGTCGGGATCTTTCCATCACAAGCAGGACATATTCTTCAGTGTCCTGCGCATCCTCTTCCTCTGCTTTGGTGGCCGCTCGGGATGCCTCGAGAGGTAGTCCGCTGGATTAGATGAGCCCGGTTTGTACTCCACTCGATAGTCATATTCCTGCAGTTGAAGGATCCATTTTTCAATCCTCGGTGGAGGTTTGGACGCTGACCCTTGAAATAGAGGGATGAGGGGTTTGTGGTCTGTGGATACCGTGAATGGATGGCCGTATACATAGACGTGGAAGTGCCGACAGGCCCAGTGGATGGCAATCGCTTCTCGCTCTATTTGCGAGTATCTCTGTTCCGTGTCCATCAGTGAACGGCTTGCGTACGCTATCGGGCCCATTCTCCATGTCCTTGCAATTGTGTGGTACAAAAGGGGATTGTGTGAGCACAGCTCCGAGTCCATATGGACTGGCATCCACTGCGACATTGGTGGATCTGGTAGGGTTAAAGTATGACAGGGTCGTATCTGCTGATAGGGCTGATTTGGTGACTTTGAAGGCCTGTTACTGTTCGGGGCCCCACTGCCAAGTGGTGGATGATTTTGTCAGCTCCCTGAGGGGTTTCATGAGATTGGACAGGTCGGGGACGAAACGTCCGCAGAAGTTCACCATTCCTAGGAAGCTTCTTATCTCCGAGATATTAGATGGGGCAAGGGCTTCTTGTACATCTCACACCTTGTCTGGATCTGGGGCCACTTCTTGGTCCGAGAAGGTGTAGCCAAAAAAACAGATTTTGTTCTTCAAAAATTGGCATTTCTCTCGGTGTAAGGTCAATCCGGATTCTTTTATCCTTTGGAGGACCCCCCGCAGTCTCTTGTGGTTGTCTTCTATTGATGACGCATATATGAGTACATCATCACTTACATTCAAAACCCCTGGGAGTCCGCTCAGGACTTCACGGATGGTGTTTTGAAACACCTCTGCTGCACTCGAGATTCCAAAATTGAGGCGTCGGTATCTCCTGAGACCGACGTGTGTAGAGAAAGAGGTGATGTCCGGGAGTCCGGGTGAAGTGGTAGTTGGTCATAACCGGACCGGAGGTCCATCTTCGAAAACCACCTCGCGCCGTTCAGTTCTCCCAGTATGTCGTCGATGGTCGGGGTCAGATGACTACGATCGGGGACACCCACGGGGTGAGTCCGCTGACCTTTTCAATAATACCTTGCTTCTCCAGTGCCTCCAATTCTTCCTCAACCTTCTTCAGCAGGTGGAATGCAATAGGCCTGTGCCTCAGCGCCACCGGTTGGACTGACGGGGAGATGTGGAGTGAGACTTCCTTCCCTTTCAGGCATCCTATACCTTTGAAAATGTCTTCGAACTCCTCTATGATGGCCTCTAGTTCTCCAGTATTAGGGGTGTCTTTCATAGATTCACATGCCTGAATCATTCCCCGTCGTCGGAGTAGGAGTCTCACGGTATATAAAAAAGCAATAAAATGCCATAAAATATATAGCAAATATCAGAAATACCAAACCAGGAAGTAAGTAGCCCCAGCTACAGCAGAAAAAACTTCCATACTCGTGACCATCCTAGTCATTATGTGTTAGTCCAAATTGCAGCCAATCAGGCGACAGCACCCACCAGAATGTTCTCCCCAGAGGCTCAGGCTCTCAGATTTTCTACCGCACGTTGTGTGAAGGGAGTCTCCCTGAGCTCTGCTTACTTTTTTCTTCTACATCAGTAATTTCTTCAAATTTCACAAATGTCTTCATCTAAATCCCTGTTCAGGACCTGTGATTCTTGTGGGAAGCCAAGACTTTTCAAGGAGGACCCCCACAAGAAATGTTTGTATTGTCTTTATCCTGACCATGAGGTGAAGGAGTGCAAGATCTGCCGGACCTTCCCCTCCAAGACCATCAAGGATAGAGAAGGACGACTTCTATTGTGGCTCAATAGACTCAAGAACAAGGATGACCCTGTCTCTGAGGTAGGAAGCTGTGCCTCTGGCTCTTCATTTCTTTCAACCAAGAGGAAGGCTGAAACTGAAGTTTCTTCTCTAAGGGCGAAGGTGGTTAAGAAGTCTAAACCCTCTCAGGATGCTCCTGGGCCTAGTACTTCCAGTAAAGTTATCCCAATTGCCAAAGGGGATATTACGCCCTCTAAGAAGTCTGGGACTAAGACAGTTCCCAAGATATCTTCAAAATCTGCGCCTCCTCAGTTGCCACCATTGACAATTTCAACGTCAAAGAATGACTGTGTTTCCTCTCATGTGGCCACATCTACCACCTGCACTATGACTTTCTCCTCACCTAAGCCTTCCCTTGTCCTGTCTTCAGCTTCTTCGCCTACACTATTCCATGTCCAGATCAGGCCTATCTCGTCGTCGACAGTTGTCCCGTCGACGACGGCCAAGGTACCGTCGACGAGTTTCTCCTCTTCATCTATAATGTCGAAGGTTGGGTCCCTGTCGACGATGAAATTGGTACCGTCGACGAAGCCCTCGACGTCGACGGCCCTCCCGTCGACGGCAAAATCCTCGTCGACGAAGAAGTCCACGTCGACGAAGCCTCCGTCGATGACCTCGACGACGTCCCCGTCGACGACGCCACCGTCGACGACCGCGACGGCGAAGCCACCGTCGACGACCGCGACGGCGAAGCCACCATCGACGACGAAGCCATCGTCGACGACCTCGTCGACGAAGAGATCCTCGTCGACGACGAAGCCCACGTCGACGAAGTTACCGTCGACGACCCCGTCGACGACCCCGTCGACGACGATACCGTCGACGAGACATCACTGTCTACAGTATGCGGACGTCCCGTCGACGCCGCCTCTATCAAGCTGCACTACTTTGCAGGTTTGGTCAGCGCAGACAGCAGGGATTCCATTACCATCGCCTGCAACTACGGCTACATTGTTAAAGAAGAGAGCTACTGCGGAATCTATCTCTTCTACGCTTGTAGTGCCAGACAAACTTTTGGATTCCGATGAGGAAGGATCCTATGAGGACGAAAATTTTGGGGCAGCTAGAAGTCCATCTGACCTCCATATTAAAGTTCAGGAAGAGGTTGAGGAAGACATGGAGGACATTCAGCCTGATCCACGTGCTGACAGACCTACTCCGGATATGCAGTTGCCTGAAAATCTATTTCTCAATCTGCAGTACATGCTCAGTGACTATTACAGACGTTTTCCACCTTCAGAGTCTGGTGAATCTGTAATGTCTACACCATTGCCGCAGGGAAGGACTCCCCTTTCTACGCGGACACAACCAGTGACTACTGCGACGTTGGAGGAAAGTCGCCCAACGTTAGCTGCGTCGGCAGTTTCATCTCCGCAACCAAGAGAAGAAGAGTTCTCGGAGCATGACGAACAGGAAGAAGGAGAGCTGGATGACGTGTCTGAATCGTCGGAGTATGAGGATTATAATGCAAACACACCCTCTCCGGCAGAGCCTACTACATCTGAGTCGCCACCTGTGGACGTTGCCTCATTCCACAAGATCATGGATAGAGCAACTAGGAGGTTTATGATCACCATGGAATCTAAACAAGAGGAATGCTTCTTGTATGATTTCAAATCTACACCACAAAAGCAGAGTTGGACCATTCCAATTATAGATTTCATCTGGAAGGAGGGACTAAAGATCATGGCCAAGCCAAATTCCTTACCAGCAGTGCTCCCAAGAGTAGATAAGAAGTATAGGGCGCCTACATCTTCTCCAGCATGCCTTGTCGGACAAGCTAAAGCCGACTCTGTAGTGGCACAGGCAGCGCAGAAGAGATCTTCCAATCCTACGTCTCATGTCTCTGTTCCTCCAGACAAGGATGGGAGGCGTCTAGATTCCATCGGAAAGAAGGTTTCTACCATTGCAGCTACGACCATCAGAGCCGCAAACTCCCTAGCCATCTTAGGGAGATACGATAGACAGATGTGGTCGGACATCTCACCGTACATGGACAAGCTTTCCGAGCCTGATCGCACTGAGGCAAAGAAAATCCTTCAAGAAGGAGAGTGTGTCTCCTCTGAAATGATTGACGCGGCGGTGGACGTTGCTGCCACTGGCTTTCGACAGCTAGCGGGTGCAGCTGTTCTCAGGAGGCAAGGATGGTTGAGAGCAACCTCCTTCAGGCAGGAGGTTCAAAACAGGATTATTGACATGGCATTTGATGGGGAGTCCTTATTCGGAAAACATGTTGATGAGGCTCTGGAGGCCATAAAGAAGGACACTGAAACAGCACGTTCGCTGGGTACTCTGCAATACCGGAAATCTTCCTTTCGTGGAGCAAAAGAAAGAGGGAATTTCAATACTAGAGGAGGTTACAACCAACAACGCTCTTATTCTTCCACCCAGGGAAACCAAAGATTTCAATCTTACCGACAGCAAACCTATGGGCAAAAGAGAGGAAATTTCTCTCAACCTCGAGGAAAATCTAATTATCGAGGAAGAGACAATAAGAAATGAGGTACGCATCCTGCCACCACTTTGTGCCAACCCGAACCAAATTGGAGGACAAATATCCCAAAACTACTTAAATTGGTCCAAAATTACTACAGACAAATGGGTCCTGGATGTAGTAGCCAGAGGTCACATTCTGGAATTCGTGAAAACTCCCCCAAATTGCCCCCCAAAAGGACCCAATCCAGCGCACCTCAAGGAGCTATTCATCCAGATCAACACCATGATCCGGAAGGGAGCAATCGAAGAGTGCCTCACCATCAGAAAGGAAGAGGCTTCTACTCAAGGTTTTTCCTTGTTCGCAAGAAGTCAGGAGAATGGCGCCCCATCCTCGACCTGCGAGCCTTGAACAAGTTCCTGAAGAAACTTACATTCAGGATGTTAACACTTCAAGAAATCCTCCAATTTCTTTTGGCGGGAGAGTTTTTGGCAACACTCGACCTTCAGGATGCATGCTTCCACATACCGATTTTCCCACGGCATCGGAAGTTTCTCAGGTTCAGAGTGGCTGGCAGGGACTTCCAGTTCAAGGTCCTTCCATTTGGACTGCGTTCAGCCCCTAGAGTGTTTACGAAGATGCTGGCCCCAGTAGCGGCCCATCTTCGGTTGTAATCGATACAAATATATCCATACCTGGACGATTGCCTTATCAAGGCCAGTTCTTTCGACATGGCACAAGATCACGTTCAAAGAACTCTGTTGTTGATGCAGAACCTAGGTTTTTCAATAAACTTCGAAAAGTCTCATCTCACGCCAACAGCAAGAAAGGATTTCTTGGGAGCGACACTGGACACCAAGCTCGCCCAAGTATTCATCTCAGAGGAAAGACAGGACAAGATTCAACGACTTGCGGCGGCATTGTCACTAAAAAAGTGCGTTTCAGTACGCATGTTCAAGTCCTTCCTCGGGATGCTTTCTTCCTGCATTCTGCTCACCCCCAACTGTCGTCTTCGGATGAGGCCCTTACAAGAGGAGCTCAGTCGCCAATGGATCCAAGTATCAGGATCTTTCGAGGACATCATCCAGATGACACCGCGGATGCGACGAGCGATAACATGGTGGACACACCGATCCAACTTACAAGTGGGATGCTCCTTTCTAGCGGAAGCTCCCAGGTTCATAGTGACGACCGATGCATCAATGAAAGGCTGGGGTGCTCACCTCCAAGGCATGACGGTCAGCGGAAAGTGGAACCAGATCCAAATGAGATGGCACATAAACCGGCTGGAGTTACACGCCATATTTTTAGCCCTGAAGTCCTTTCAAGCGACTCTACAAGGTGCCACAGTCTTGATACGGACAGACAACACCACCTGCATGCATTATCTGAACAAGCAGGGCGGCACAAGATCAGCCCGATTGTCGCAACAAGCACAAGAGATATGGAGTTGGGCCTTGACTCACAATATCCATCTGTCAGCGGTCCACGTCCCGGGAGTGGCGAATGTATTGGCGGACTCTCTCAGCAGGTCCGGGGGCTGCACTCACGAGTTGGAACTACATCTACCATCTCTACATCGCATCTTTCAGATGTGGGGGCATCCGGACTTGGACTTGTTTGCAACATTCCAGAACCGGAAATGCCCATACTTTGAAAGCTGGGTTCCCCACAAGGACTCGTGTGGAGATGCCCTTTCGCTGAACTGGAATCAAATATTCGCGTACGCCTTTCCACCGATACCTCTGATCCCGAAAGCCATCAGGAAAATGAAGAAGCAGCCATGCCGGTTAATCCTGATTGCTCCCCGATGGCCCAGACAATACTGGTTCACCGAACTGCTCCTTCTCTCGGAATGCAACCCTATTCCACTGCCACGCATTCCGCACCTTCTATCCACCCAGCAAGGCAGGGTATACCATCCGGACCCGAACTCGCTGAAATTGTCAGCTTGGCTCCTCAGCACATGGAATTTGCACACCTAAACATTCCACAAGATTGTCAGGAGGTGCTGGCAAAAGCCAGGGCTCCATCCACGATCAAAACCTACAAACTCAAGTGGAAACGTTTCTGTACGTGGTGCCAAGCTAATGGCTTACATCCCATTCAAGCAACACCGGAGCAAATCCTTCCTTTCTTTCTGCATCTGGCCAGATTGGGTTTGGCGCACTCTACTCTAAAAGTCTTCCTAGCAGCCATCTCTAGATTTCGCCAAGATGGATCAAACTCTCTATTCTCTGTAAGGATCATACAACAATTTTTCAAGGGATTATTTCGCATGTTTCCGCCGGTTCGGAAACCTCCTCTGGCATGGCATCTGAATATCGTACTGTCTCAGCTCATGCGTCACCCTTTTGAACCAATCCATAAGGTGGACCTGAAATTTCTGACATGGAAAGTATCGTTGCTACTAGCTTTAACATCTGCTAGGAGGGTCAGCGATATTCAGGCGTTTACATCTAAAGCACCTTTCATTCAATTCACCACAGACTCAGTGGTATTGCGTACTAATCCAACGTACATGCCTAAAGTGCCTCTGGACTTTCATCTGAATGAGCCAGTTATCCTTAAAACATTCTTTCCAGACCCACAGTCTACGGCTGAAAGAGCACTGCATTCTTTAGACATTAGAAGATGTCTTAAATGTTATCTCTCCAGAACTTCTGCCATCCGCAAGACAGACCAACTGTTTGTGGCTTACGGGCGACAACGCCGGGGTTGTGCAGTTTCAAAACAGACCATTGCTAGATGGGTTTCCTCTACAATTGGACTTTGTCATCAACAGGCCGGTAGGCCCTTACAGTCCTTGCCAAGAGCACATTCTACAAGGGCGGTTAACTCTTCCACTGCCCTTTTTGCGGGTGTGCCACTTCGACTGATCTGCAGAGCTGCTACGTGGTCTAGCAGGCACACCTTTACTAGACACTACTGTCTAGATTCAGCAGATGACGCAGATGCTTCGGTTGGAAGAGCAGTGCTTCGCAATCTTTTCAAATAAGGTGAGCCTCTGTTTCCGCCTCCTCATTTATGCTCTTTAGACGTTTGATCACACCTTGATGATTATTGTTATGCATGTCTACTGTATATATTTTTATATATATATGTATATGATACTCTGACGTCTACGAGCGTTATACTGTGAGTACTGCTTACTATTCTGATTCAGGCATGTGAATCTATGAAAGACACCCCTAATACTGGAGAAGAACAATAGTTACTTACCTGTAAACAGGTGGTTCTCCAGTATTGGTGTCTTTCATAGATTCACATGCAACCCGCCCGCCTTCCCCCAGAGACTCACTCGGATAGCATGGGGTTTCACTCCTGTGCGAGAAAATCTGAGAGCCTGAGCCTCTGGGGAGAACATTCTGGTGGGTGCTGTCGCCTGATTGGCTGCAATTTGGACTAACACATAATGACTAGGATGGTCACGAGTATGGAAGTTTTTTTCTGCTGTAGCTGGGGCTACTTACTTCCTGGTTTGGTATTTCTGATATTTGCTATATATTTTATGGCATTTTATTGCTTTTTTATATACCGTGAGACTCCTACTCCGACGACGGGGAATGATTCAGGCATGTGAATCTATGAAAGATACCAATACTGGAGAACCACCTGTTTACAGGTAAGTAACTATTGTTCTTCTTCTTCCTGCACCGCCATGGCGAAGGATATTAGCCTCAGCTCTTCAGCTGATTGTCCACTTATTAGCAGCCCGCTGCCTTCTTTTGTCACGTACACTGTAGTGGGAATCTTGAGATCTTGGTGTTTTAGTTCAGTTTTGAAGCATTCCATAAGTGGGATGGGTGTCTTCTGGCCGTACACAAATACTCTGATCCTTGCCTCGCGTAGGGGTGGGTGTGTACTTAGTTGGTGGTATACATTGGCGGACATCAGTTCAATCGATGCCCCTGTGTCAATAGTAGCTCTCACCTCCTGATGGGGAACCTTGAGTCTGCATTTTGGAAGTCGTCGTCTCTTCCATCGTGGCTGATCAACTGCAAACACATAGTGGACCAGGTAGTCACCCACATCGTCATCCATATCTTCACTGTCTCGTTATTCAGCTACAGTCTGTGCTGCTTCTTTTTTTGATTTTGCTGATCGGCATACCGCTGCGAAGTGGTTCATCCACCCACACGCACTGCACTTCTTTCCTCTTGCCGGGCAGTCTTGCATACGATGGGGTGGGCCTCCTCAGTAGCCGCGTTCCTTTGTCTTGACCAGCTGTCTTCTCCCTGCGTTTTGGCGCCCTTTTGGCCTCACCACGTTCGCCTTCTCCGCCATATTGACTTGCTACGTCTTGATGATTTGGTGGAGGGCCGCTTCCATATGAGAGGCTCTGGCTTGCGACAGTTCCTTCGATCGGCCTAGGGTGAGGATGTCCGCTAGTGGCTTGCGTCTTCCTGAAGAATGTTTACTCTGAGTTTGGACGAGTAGCATCCTTGAATTATCTGACCTCGAATTTCCTCCTGTTCGTCGTAGAATCCGCACGTGCTGGCCAACTCCTTTAATTGTCCGTGGAACGCGTCCAATGATTCCTCTGCTTCTTGCTTGGCCTGGTGAAAAATTAACCTCTCGTAGTCTCTGTTCGCCATCGGCTCGAAGTGCGTGTTTAGGGCGTTGAGACGCGTGAAATATGTTTTGGGTGTGGCTTCTACCAAGGATTTGTAGATACGGTGGATGTCTTTACCTCCGAGGTGGAGGAGTAGGGCTCTGCGCCTTTCCCGGGCTATGCCCGCCCCTTCAAAAGTAGATCTGGAGGCGGTCGGTCCAGTTTCTCCATCGTGGGGCAAGGGAGGAGGGTGCTCCGTCCACCACGAAAGGCTCCATGGCGGGGATCGACGCCATCTTGGCGCAAACGCAGTCACACCTCGCGGCACATGCACTGCATACCTCCTGGGCACGTTTGCAGCCGCCTGGTCGAGGGTGACGGTGATGATGTCCGGGACTTTCCCTGTGGCTTGTATATCTTCAGCCTCAGCGCGGTGTCTGTCCTCCTTCTTCACCTTCTTCCTTTCTTTCCTGTTTCAACAGGCTGCTAGGGCACATGCAGGCGAGAGCTCCTCCGGGTGTGCAACCAAAGCCAACCTCGCTCGTAAGGCACTTTCAGGGGCGTCAGGGGCTGCTAAAGACACAGCAGACTCACCCTGGGGTACGCCGGCAAGCCAGCAAGAGGTCCGGTAACACTCCGTGAGCCTGGAGCCCAGAACAAAGACACGGAGAAAAGCCTTAATCACCAGCTAATTAGGCGATTATCCAGCACCACATGGGGTCGTTTCTGCCCCTCGTCGCCAGTGTGGTGGGGGTGTGGGGGCCGCGCGCGCATGTGGCAACAGCACTGCGGCGATAATAAAGACTCCGGACACCTTGCTGTGCTTCTTACGCAGCTCCGGCTAACTTGCCGGGCCACGCCCCCTTTATTATGTAGCTGGCGCGTGACGACACGCGCCAGCGCTAACGTGACCTCTCCGGCGCGGGTAGACTGCACCGCTACCCCGCGCCGGAGGACATTACAGCCCTGTCCGGCCTGTTGGAATTCGCCAGCAAGGCCTTACTGGCTGTAGATTCAGGCAGCCCTGCACTCAATCACAGAGGAAGGCACACAAGAATGCATGCCTCGATGTATGCAGCCGCCAACCACAGTTAATTGCACCCCGGTCTGCACTGGAGGAGTATTAGAGCTGTTACAGTAGCTGTTAAATTCCCACAGAAGTCAGAGCACGTTTGCCACTGAGTCCGCCAGTTACACAGATCAAGGGCAGGGAGCCGGCAAGGAGTGCCGCAGGTTACGATGATCTCTCGGCTATCGCGGGGGTCAGGCACTATAAAAACAAGCTTGCGTGAGTGAAGGAGGTCTGCTGCCCCCCCCGCAGTGCAAGGGTCGTGGCTCTTACCGCGATCACTGCTTCTCTGCCGTTGGTCTGCCGGGGCTCGCAGTGACGCACTCCGCGTCTCAGTTCTAGGCGGCCCGATTCAGGACAAAGCTCCGCTCATGTTGGCAGTTCAGTGACTCTTAGCGTGTTGGTGAAGTAAGCAGCCCCAATAGTAGATTTGCACACTCCGGTCGGCACCGGAGGTGTGCTTGTGCCTTTCCTTTGCTTCTGTGGCCAGTGGAATCCAAATTGCCACCCACGAGGGCTGGAGCTCGATCGCCAGAGCCGCTCCAGCCACACAGTTCAAGGGCAAAGATCGGCAGTGAGCCCGCAGGGCGCGTCGATCCCTCAATGGTTGCGGGCGCCTGGCTCTCAGGAACCAGGTATGTGTGCATACTCGAGATCCACTGCCCCCCGGTGATGTATAAAGCATGGCTCTTACCGCCAGATGCAGTTACTCTGACAATAGTGGGCCGGGGCTCTTCGCGGCGCAGTCCGTGTCTCAGCCCTCTGCAGCTCGGTTCAGGCCAAAGCTCCACTCACTCCTGTTTACTCTTGGCAGCACTCAGCATGCTGAACACCCACGTTGTTAGGATTATGTGGCCCCTGATATGACGGATTACACTTGGGGCAAATTTCCGGATTTTCAGGAGTGGTGCGCGCGAGCCGAGCTAACGCATGGCCATTTCCTTCAGCAGTTGGCCATGCCCCTCCCCCCCAGATTTTCGTTTTTGAGATGGAAAGGTTAGTAGACCCATTGGCAAGTACAGGGTTTCCGGCTGAATCCTCAGTATAGCCATCTTCTGAATGGGACTACTAAAATGGGTACTTCAAGATATCAAATTAACTGTTGCATTAAACCCAGCTTGATGCCCAAGTCGAATTTAATGTCAGTTTTAAGGAAAAGCAACTTTAGAAAAATACTACTCAGTTGCCCAGTTTGTCCAGTGGCCTCGCACAGTTGCTGATGACCAGACAGCATTCTGCCCTCCTGGGAAGTCGTGGGTACGACTCCCAGGCTCAGGAACAATAGAAGCCTGTTACAGTGGGAGGTGTTACTTCCCTCTTGCAAGAAACCACATTTAGTGTTGGCCCAAAAGGCAAGCTTCAAAGGGGGAAGACACATTTAGTGGGCAAATAGTGATCATACTCATATAGGGCTGCCCCATAGTTCACGTAGAGAGACTGACAGCAGGAAAAGAGAGGTGAAACCAGTGAGCAAACCAGTTTTCCCATGGGTGTTTAGACCATGGATAGCAACACTTCTAGGGTGGGCTATCAAGCTCCTAACATCCAAGGAAGGGTGCAGACATCTTGAGAGTGGGCAGAATAGTACACTGAGATTGCTAGATGCCACACATAGTAGGAAGTCGTCACAAGACAGGAGGGGACCTGAAAGCCCATTGACTCGAGACCGCATCATCCCCTCCAAGGCACTATTGGGGCATAAATATGGCACCCTGAACTTCAGATATTGATGGACCTGTGGAAAGGACTGCCCTTCTGACCCCTGGGCCTGGCAAGAGAGGCTGCACCGACTGTTGGACTACACCTTCCTCACCTTAGGCTAGCAAAGAGAGGACTTTGCCTGTGACTCCAGGCTTGTGGAAAAGTCACTCCAGAGCCCGAGACTAAAGAAGTGACTCCAAGGGTCAGTATGCTGAACCCCTGGAACCAAAACCAACACTAGGTCTGGGCTCACAGGCAATAAGGACAAGCCTCACTTTATAAGAAAAACCAACAAGAGCACCAATATTGCCAACTTATTCAACAGGGGGCTGTATTTTGCCTCGTCGCTAACTGAACTAAACAGTAAGTCGCAGGACTGATTTGTTTTCCTGAATGAATCAATTATTTTTATTTTATATTTCAACAACACATATTTGAGAAGAATCACATCATATTTTGAACATTGCTTACTTCATTCCGCATTTACTCAAAATCATAGGTTAACCCACATTTCACACATTCAATCATCCATACACTACGTACACAACATAAAAATATTTTCCTCAGTTATTATACAATATTATTTACAAACATTTTACAAAACAACAGCGTTGGGGATAATTTCAAGTTTTTTTCCTTTATGTAGTTACAAAAAGTACTCCTAACGCTGTGAAAACCAGGGTCTACGCGTTTCGAAATCCCTTAATTAGAGGGAAATCTCATCAGGACCACGTAGCTGAAAAATAAATAAAAGCACGCTTGTGTCAGTCTGTTAGACAAACAATCCCTGTTTCACTTCAAGTTATTGAAGGTAAAACCACCTACTCCTACCTCCATCAGGTGCTCATGTTCTTTAGATGTTGACTCTGAAAAGGACAATATCATCTTATGTGAAAACCTCAAGGTAAACCCTTATCAATCAGGCTTCTACTACCAGAACCTAAGATTCCAATACTCACATGTGTCACTTTCACACCGCAGGTATTCTTGTATCAGAAGGTCGAGTGTAATTACTGTACAAAAGAAGAATACCGTCTGTGAATGTCCAGTGTACTCCTAATGTACTGTGTGCACAAAAAACTAATAACGCGATAAAGTCCTTACTTTAAAAGTTGGCGTTTGGAGCGTCCAACCGTGAATCGCCAATATGGGAAGCTGAATTCCTGCGTGGGAGAGAAGGAGAAGAGCGAGGGGTCGACTGCTAGGCTTCTAGCTTTCACTCGTCTTGTGTACATTGCCTGATGTGGGGAAGTTCTTACCCGCAGTATTTAGTTCGGTTCGGCAAAAGATCCGACTTCTCACACCGCCTTCCGCCGAGTGTGGGCTAGCGTTGACAACAGCGCTGCTGCGTATAAACGTAGCACGTCCACTAACTTCCTGGTTCTAAGTCCTCTGGGAAGTGTAGTTCAGCCTTAGTGGCCGGCTGAGTACCATTGTTTTTTTCGAAAACGGGAGAGATTTACCGAAATGTCTGTTTCAGTTAACTAAAGGTACATTTGATAGCGATGTCTTCAGATGAATTATAACCCTTAAAGGCTCAAGAAGGGGGAAGCATGTCTTCAGATAAAAGAACCTGACGGCTGGCTCGTCACCTTTGTCCAAATATGGTAATTATCTGGACATATCTGCCGAGTCAGGGTGTTAGTATCCATGTAGTAATAACACATCAATTAGGAATTTCTAAAGTTATACACAGACTTGGTACTCAGCCGAGATCCTATTGTAAAAGAAAAAAAAAAAAAAGTTTCTTTAGGGCTCGGGAAAGACACATTCCTTAGTGCGCGAGTTTTTTTTTATTATCTGAATGGTGATTGGTCCTCGCGGTGATGTATTTTTAGTAGTCGTGATGCGATTGGGCAGATGTAATTGTCGGGCGCCATTTTGGGCATTTTCTGTGCGGTTACGTGCTCGGCAGTGCATTCATTTTAATTAGGAGCTGTCAGGGTGGGCGTGTAATGCATTCCAGATGGTGTGCGCGCGTTCACCATAGAGCAGTGCGTTTGTCGGGCGCGCGTCCTCCTCACGTGCACACAGGCATAGCGAATCAGTGTCTCATTTTATAAGGGTATCCTCGATCTTAGAAAATGTTCGTTTTTGGATGCACCTATGAAATGCGTATGCTGTACCACTTAAAAATGTTCTGACCAGTGACCCTGTGAGGCAACCTGTTTCTGACACCGCGGTTTCCAGCTACGCCATGGTGACAGGGGTTGATCCGGGCTGGCTGTGATCGGTTGACAGGTGCGTGACAGTCAGAGCTCTGGCAGCATGTACGGCAAAGGCAAGAGTCCCAGCAGCGGCGTGCCGTCTGACAGCCAGGCCCGCGAAAAGTGAGTGCAGAATGGGAGGGCGGCTATCTGCGTGCTGGCATTGTTAATACTGTGTCCAGGGGATGCGGGAAATGTGCGGCTAGGAGACCAGTAGCACACTCAGCTTCACCTCCGCACCTTACTGCTACCCCGTCCGCGTACTGCCACTGTCCCAACATTTACCCTGCTGCCCCGCTTCAGCCTGCCCCTGCTTCAACATTTGAACCAAAAACCTTGACCCTGTATCAGCCTTGTCACTACTCCATTACTGTTCTGACCAACCTCCTGAGTCCTGTCAGTGTGCCAGCTCTGAGCCTGACCCTGCTTGAACCCTGGCCATTTCATGACCCTGCTCCGCCTCCAGCCATAACCATTAACCAGCCCAGTTCCGCCCAACCCACTGAGACCTGATACCTGCTTCAGGTAGGCTTTTCTCTCCTGACACACTGCCCCCACCGACATATATCAATAATCCTGCTTATTTTTCGCGCCATGTGTTCTAACTCGTGACTTGAACCTGTAGCTGTAACCAGTATCCCTGACCCAACAGCTTCCGGTCTCTTGTACCACTGCTTGTGCTAGTTTGATACTAATGCCATGTTGATTCTGGTGGTATCCTTGCCGTTCAGCCTGGTCCCTGCTGCTTTTCGCTCACTGTGCTCTCACGCATCCTGTCCAGGCAGACACATGCTCTTTCTTACTTTAGGGACCTATTCACTCTACTCTGACCCTGCTGACCCGAAGTGTGAGATCTGTGGCACCTACAGACACACTTCCTTCTGTCAGCTCTGCTGCTACTCATCCCGGATGCTGCAGGCACTGTGCACAGGTACAGTCCAGTACTGAAATCTAAAGTTGCCCAATATTTCGGTAATATGTTATTTGTGTCAGTATGTTCTGTCCCTTGTCCTTTTGTAACATTTATTTTTGGTAAAAATGTGTTGTCATTGTAACAAAAATCTGCACTGAAGACACTAAGGGTTAATTCAAGCAATGAACAGGAGGTACATACAGTTTCCAGGTGCGTGAGAGATTACTTCATTCAGTTAAGGTTTAGGCTTTTATTTTACATTCTCTCAGTTGTTGCCCTCTTTATTCCATTACAAAATCTGAATTACATGTCCCAGAATGCAAAGCGAGAAAAATATGTACTGAATTTGATACTTAGCCATGGACCAGAAAAACTTGAGCTGTCTGTTGCATTCCACCACATTTGCTCAGTAATACTTACTATGTTACCATGTTTTTTTTTCTGCCATTCAAATGGGTTATATTTTTTCATTGCTATTTGTTTGAGCAGCTGTTAGACCTGTCAGCCTTAGGGTGGTCTCCCCTACATTTTTGCCCTTTTTGCCTCCCATTTTTATCCTATATTTAGTTGGACTTAGGACTCTGGGCGCCTCACCACTGCTAAACAGTGCTGAGGTGCAGGTGCTCTTACCTAAAACCTTGAGAGACTGGCATATCTGCCACAAGCCACTGCTACTGCAGTAAGGCTAATCCTCCATAGGCTAACATTGGGAACCTCCCCTTATGGACTAACTTCTGACAGGGACCTGATAAGTCTATCATGTTTGGTCTTGTTGGACTCGGGGCGGGGAACCCTTTCCAATGATATATAGGGTTTGGGCATTACTACGCTAGGGATCCCACTTTTATAAAGGGGACCTTTTCCTGCCTACACTTAGATTAGGTTCTGCAGACTCCCCCCTCCCCATTGCATACTGATAGCCTGCCTGGGTTGGGAGGTGGGAGTGGTGATTCACACCTTCTTCCCTGGGATGAGCTGTGATGGGCTGCCCACTGTAGCCTTAACGGCCTGTCTCTCGTCACTTTGACAGCTAGGTCAGGGAAGGCAGGGAACATACCAGAACTCCCTGGACTCTTCCAGAAGCCCCTGCCCCCAGACCCTTCCAGAGACTTCCACCACTTTCTAGCCCTTAGAGTGAAAGATATATAAGGGAGGGTCCTGGCCTCACTTCTTTGTTACACCCTGGACTTAAGAAGAAACTCTGCTGGAGTACAGACTGCTGCTCTAGGAGGATTGCCACTCTGCTGGAGCTGACTGTTCCTAGGAACTGCTGCCCTGTGGTGCTTGAGCTGCCCTACTGCCTGCTGATCTGGCCCTGCCAAGAGGAGACTGAAGAAACATCCCAGGAGTGTCTCCACAACATCCAGAAGGACTCCCTCTGCGCTTCTGAACAACCTCTGCACCCTGCAGCACTGGGTGTGGGAGCCAACTTCTTATATCCCTAAACCATTGCAGCTGTGAGAGGACTCTGACTGTGTTGCATAGCGCTGTGGGGGACTCGAAGCGCTATGCCCCTGTGATTATCATTGCAGCGCTGGGTTTGTGGGGATACTTGATTCCTCCCCAAATCATCACGGCTGCCCAGGATCTGCCTGCACGTGTAGCGCTGGGAAGGGACTGAAGCGCTGAAGCCCTGTCAACCTCGGATGCCCTCAGGAGCCCATAAGGCATGATATAGTGCTGTGCAGCGAGAGCGCTGAGCCCTGGACTTCGCCGCCACTGTTTCTGTTTAGGAGATCCTTAAAACTGCCTCCCAATCGTCATCACCGCAGCCCGGGTGGAAGGTACGCCTAGATCGCTTGGAAAACATCCTTCTTTGCCCCGTTATGCATCACCGCGGCCCGGGAACTTCGGAAGCCCTGGGCGCGTCCCATCCAGCACCAGGAAAAGCAGCGCTGGGATTGGGTACTCCCGGGGCGTTGCCCAGCAACGAGGGAGCGTCCCCAGCTAGAGCCGCGCTGTGATTGGTTCCCGCGGTCCAGGAGTCCCGCGGCGTCACCGGCATACCGCGCACCTATTGGTCCTGCTCCAAGGGCTTCCCCACGCAACGGCCGGGGCAGGAAGAAGGAGCCTTCCTCGCTCCTCACCCAGGAGCAGCCGGCGGAGATCGAGTGAGAAGGGACTGTGCCGCGACCGCCCTCGCAGGTAACCCTTCAGGGCTTTTTAGGGCACTGCGAGTGAGCGGGTTGTGGGAGGCTGGTTACCCTCAATTGCGGGAAATCTCTCTAGGCAGGACTGGGAACACTACGTGAGGACGCAGCACTGCCGTGTTTAAAACCGGCCTGCCAGGAACAGCACGCATGTAACTATTCACGTGCCATAAGTGCACCCTCACACTGGGGTTGGTATTTCTGTGAGAGGCCCCCTCATTACGCTGAAAGGGACTTTTACCATAAGGAGGTTCCTACAGTGAAGGTGGAGTATAAGAGCCTACCTAAAGCGAACTTTGATCATAAGGGCATTCCTAGAGTGAACTCCTTGCCACACGAGTATCCCTAAAAACCAACCTGGTACTATAAGAGAACACTTTTGGGACAGTACAGAGAAGAGCATGCAATGTACCATTTGGATTAATTTTACTAGTGACCTTGCCTGAAACCTGGATTTATTTTTCTATTGAACTTGCCTAGGAACTGGGTTTAGGTTGGTCCTACCTGGACTGGATTGACTGGATTATTGATCTTACCAATTGTGGACCTTGCATAAATTTGAGATAAAGCTATTTTATATTTTTATAAACAACTGGTGTGGTGTCCTTTTATGAGTGTCCTTATTGCGTCACTGCTGCTGAGTGTTGCACAAATACTTTACACATTGCCTCTGAAGTTACGCCTTTGCTGCTCTGCGCCAAGCTACCAGGTCGGAAGCGGTGGTCCCTACTTGGACTAGGGTACATACCCCTGCCAACTAGAGACTCCGGTTCTAACATTGGTGATCGAGCGGTGGGATAGGACTTGTGCTTGTGTAACACCACGCAGCGACGCAGTGTACACCGCAACTCTACACCTGACTCTACTGAATTTTTGTCTACCCTCTCCAATTGGCATTTTTGAAATTTTTTTTATTTTTTTTTTTTAAATTCTCCCTGACTGGCTGCTATTTTTAAAAGTCCTTTTGCCGAAGTCCCATTTGGTTTTCTCTACAAACGTCTGAGGCCCTACCTAGCAAGATGGAATTCGAGCTGGCCAATCTGGAAGTTTACACAGTGGCACAACTCAAGGAATTCTGCGAGGAGAAAGGGGTGCCCTTTAAGCGAGGCGCTAAGAAGACAGAGCTTCAGAAAGCCTTGAGGGCATGGGTAACGGCCCACCCAGAAGGAGATGGAGAAGGGGACGGGCAGGGAGCGGAGCAAGGGGCCACAGGAGAACTTGACCTACTGCCCTTGGTGGAAAATGGCAACTTGTTACCAGGTACAAGGGTACCTTCCAGGGCAGGCAGTAGTGTGTCAGTAAGGACCCTGTCCTCAGAGGAATTGGAGGACAGGAGAGAGGAGAGACAGTTTAAATTGGAACTCGCCAAATTGGAAAGGGAGCGTGAGAAAGAAAGGTGGGCCATGGAGGAGAGGAAACTTACCCATGAGCTCAACCTGAAGGAACTGGAAATTCGAGCCCTACAAGCAGGGACGAACAGCATCAAGAGTGGTGGCAGCATACCTACGGAAGCTTCACGTGAGTCCAGGGTCTTTATGCCTAAAGATGTGATGGCCAGTTTTAAGGTGGGGGATAATATTGATAAGTGGTTAGCTGCCTATGAGGTGTCACTAAGAGCCCATGGGGTCCCAGAGAGTCACTGGGGGGGTGGTCTGTACAAGTACATACCTCCGGAAGTTAGGGACACACTCCTTAGCCTAGAAAAGGAAGACCAGACCAACTATTCTGTTATGAAAGAAGCATTGCTTAAGAGGTTCGGTCTTACCCCTGAGAGGTATAGGCAGAGGTTTAGGAATAGCCACAAACTTCCCACACAGAACTGGGTAGATTTCCTGGACTACGCTAGTAAAGCTTTAGAGGGCTGGGTGCGGGGCAGCAATGTGCATGACTATGAAGGATTGTATAACTTGTTTTTAAGAGAGCACCTTCTAGAGAAATGTTTTCCAGAGCTGCGCCAACACCTGGTTGACCGCAAGTTGACCAATCCTAGGAAGCTTGCGGAGGAGGCGGACACCTGGGTCAGTACCAGGGTGTCCAACAAGGGTTCTGGGGGGGACTCCCAAAGGGGTGGTCAGGGTTCCCACCAGAAGAAAGAGGGGGGAGATAAAAAGAAAGATTTCTCCAAAGGCCCCCAAAATAATTCACAAGGGAAAGGGTCTGGGTCCCAGCCCCAATCTGGCCACCAGAAGCCCACTTATCCTGACAAAAGTCAGCAGCCCAGAATTGTCCGGTGCTATGAGTGTGGTGAACTTGGACACTACAAGGGGGATCCCAAGTGTCGCAAGAGAGCACCACAGGCCTCTGGAGGTAAAACCCCCGGGGTGGCTAGTGTAGCGCTTGGGGAGGAGCTGTCCCTAGATGATGGGAGTGAGGGGGCCGGGCTTGTCCTAGTGTCTCTGGGAGACAGTGAGATGGTTCCTAAGGTCCACGTGCCCTCCAATACTACTAAGTATAGGCAGTGGGTCACCCTCAATGGTCAGGGGGTGGAGGCTCTGAGGGACACAGGTGCCAGCATGACTATGGTAAGGAGTCAGCTGGTGTCCCCAGAGCAGATAATTCCCGATGCATTCCATCCGGTTGTGATGGCTGACAACCGGGGGGGTCACTATCCCATAGCACAGGTTCCATTTGAGTGGGGAGGGGTTTCAGGCCTTTTAAGAGTTGCTGTGAGCCCTGCCATGCCAGTGGACTGTCTGTTAGGGAATGACCTAGAGCATACTGCCTGGAAGGAGGTAGAGCTCAAAGCGCATGTGGAGATGCTGGGGTTACCGGAGTGGATTTGTGCTACCACACGGTCTATGGCTGCCCGGAAAGGGAGTCAGCCAGGGCTGGAGCCTGGAAAAATGGCCCAGCCAGCTGCTAAGAAGGGAGGAGCCCGAGGGCGTGGGAAGCTCGCCCCGGGGCAGTCACCCCGTGAGATGGATGGGGCACCTGAGGAGGTTGCACCGGAGTCCACAGAGGGGGACGTTGCTCCCTTGGGGGACCTACCTACCCCTGCAGAGTGGCAGGTAGAAGGAGGGCCCACCAGGGAGGAGTTTTGCCAGGCACAGAAGGAGTGTCCTACCCTTGAGGGCATGAGGCGACAGGCCGAAGCCCAAGCAGCAGGCAATGCCTCCGCGAAGTATCATATTTACTGGGAGGATGGGCTCCTTTACAGTGAGCCCAAGGCTCCTGTGCATGGGTCATCAAGGGCCTTAGTGGTCCCCCAGTGCTACAGGGCCTTTCTTTTGGAACTGGCCCATGAGATCCCTTTGGCAGGACACTTGGGCCAGGACAAGACCTTTGCTAGGCTTGTCCCACTTTTTTATTGGCCGCAGATGAGGATCTCCTCAGATACCTTCTGCAGGACCTGCCTGACCTGCCAAGCCAGTGGGAAAACAGGGGCTAAGCTGAAGGCTCCCCTGGAACCACTACCTGTCGTTAGCACCCCCTTTGAGAGGGTGGGCATCGACATTGTGGGGCCTATGGATCCACCGACTTCTTCTGGTCACAGGTTTATCCTGGTTCTGGTGGACCACGCCACCCGGTACCCAGAGGCTATTCCTCTGAGAACCATCACTGCACCTGCAGTGGCACGGGCCCTGATGGGGATTTTTACCAGAGTGGGTTTTCCCAAAGAGGTGGTGTCGGACAGGGGTACCAATTTTATGTCTGCCTACATGCAAGCCATGTGGAGGGAGTGTGGGGTTACTTATAAGTTCTCCACCCCTTACCACCCACAGACCAATGGTCTCGTGGAGAGATTTAACAAGACCCTAAAGGGCATGATCAGGAGTCTGCCTGAGGGCCTGAGGAAAAAGTGGGACATACTCTTGCCCTGTTTGCTGTTTTCCTACAGGGAGGTACCGCAGAAGAGGGTGGGTTTCAGCCCCTTCGAGCTCTTGTACGGTCACCCTGTTAGGGGACCTCTCAGTTTAGTGAAGGATGGGTGGGAGAAGACTCCAAGGAGGCTTCCCCAGGATGTAGTAAGCTACATGCTGGCCTTCCGTAGCCAAATGGCTAAGTTGTGGAAACAAGCTTCCGACAACTTAGAGGCCAGCCAGGCGGTAATGAAGGAATGGTACGACCAGAACTCTCACCCTGTGGAGCTAGAACCTGGACAGAAGGTGTGGGTCATGGAGCCCGGGGAGCTTAGTGCCCTCCAGGATCGCTGGACTGGCCCTTATGAGATATTGGAAAAGAAGGGTAAGGCCACTTACCTAGTGGACCTTAAGACCCCCAGGCAGCCCCACAGAGTACTACACGCCAACCGCCTCAAACCCCACCATGAGAGGTCTGAGCTCACCTTACTGATGGTGACTGATGGGGCCGAGGAAGAGGAAAGTGAACCTCTCCCGGACCTCTTTGCTTCCAAAGAGAAGGATGGATCGGTGGAGGGAGTGGTCCTCTCCCCATCCTTGACTCCTGAGCAACAGAGGGACTGCCGCCAGGTCCTGGGGCAGTTCTCCTCAGTGTTCTCCCTTATCCCTGGGGTTACCCACCTGTGTACCCATGATGTGGACACAGGAGACAGCCCCCCTGTCAAGTCCAAATCTTACAGGCTGTCAGATAAGGTGAAGGCCAGCATCCAGAGTGAGGTCACTAAGATGCTGGAGTTGGGGGTGATAGAGCCCTCCAACAGCCCTTGGTCCAGTCCGGTGGTTCTGGTACCAAAAGCTGCCCCACCGGGCACCACACCAGAACTTAGGTTCTGTGTGGATTACAGAGGACTGAACTCTGTGACCAAGACTGATGCTCATCCTATCCCTAGGGCGGATGAGCTCATTGACCGACTAGGGGCTGCCCGATACCTGAGTACCTTTGACCTCACGTCGGGGTACTGGCAGATCGCCCTAACAGATGGAGCTAAAGAGAGGTCCGCCTTTTCCACCCCAGAGGGCCACTACCAGTTCAGAGTGATGCCCTTTGGATTGAAAAATGCTCCTGCCACCTTCCAGCGGCTGGTGAACCGGGTCCTCTCCGGTTTAGAGGCCTTCTCTGCTGCCTACCTGGACGACATAGCTGTCTTCAGTAGCAACTGGGAGGACCATCTGGGTCACCTCCAGGAAGTGCTTCAGGCTCTGCAGCAGGCAGGCCTGACTATCAAAGCTAGCAAATGCCAGATAGGGCAGGGGTCGGTAGTCTACCTAGGACACTTGGTAGGCGGGGGCCAGGTGCAGCCCCTACAGGCCAAGATAGAAACCATCCTGGCCTGGGAGCCTCCCAAAACACAGACTGAGGTCAGGGCATTCCTGGGCCTCACAGGTTACTACCGCAGATTTGTCAAGGGCTATGGCACCATTGTGGCCCCCTTGACTGAGCTAACCTCTAAGAAATACCCTAGGAAAGTGATCTGGACAGAGTCTTGCCAAAAAGCCTTTGACTCTCTAAAGCAGGCCATGTGCACCGCTCCTGTGCTCAGGGCCCCTGACTTCTCCAAAGAGTTCATTGTCCAAACGGACGCCTCAGAGCATGGCATAGGCGCGGTACTTTCGCAACTCAATGAGGAGGGAAGGGACCAACCAGTAGCCTTCATCTCCCGGAGGCTGCTCCCCCGAGAACAGCGGTGGAGTGCGATAGAGAGAGAAGCCTTTGCGGTGGTCTGGGCTGTGAAGAAGCTGAGGCCATACTTGTTTGGTTCCCACTTCCTGATTCAGACTGACCACCGGCCCCTCAGGTGGCTCATGCAAATGAGGGGCGAGAATCCCAAATTGTTGAGGTGGTCCATTTCTCTACAGGGGATGGACTTCAGGGTGGAACACAGACCCGGAGTAGACCACGCCAATGCTGACGGTCTCTCTCGGTTTTTCCGCCTTAGTGATGAGAACTCCCTGGAGGTCGGGTAGTTCTCCCCACTTTCAGCTGGGGGGGACACATGTTAGACCTGTCAGCCTTAGGGTGGTCTCCCCTACATTTTTGCCCTTTTTGCCTCCCATTTTTATCCTATATTTAGTTGGACTTAGGACTCTGGGCGCCTCACCACTGCTAAACAGTGCTGAGGTGCAGGTGCTCTTACCTAAAACCTTGAGAGACTGGCATATCTGCCACAAGCCACTGCTACTGCAGTAAGGCTAATCCTCCATAGGCTAACATTGGGAACCTCCCCTTATGGACTAACTTCTGACAGGGACCTGATAAGTCTATCATGTTTGGTCTTGTTGGACTCGGGCGGGGAACCCTTTCCAATGATATATAGGGTTTGGGCATTACTACGCTAGGGATCCCACTTTTATAAAGGGGACCTTTTCCTGCCTACACTTAGATTAGGTTCTGCAGACTCCCCCCTCCCCTCTGCATACTGATAGCCTGCCTGGGTTGGGAGGTGGGAGTGGTGATTCACACCTTCTTCCCTGGGATGAGCTGTGATGGGCTGCCCACTGTAGCCTTAACGGCCTGTCTCTCGTCACTTTGACAGCTAGGTCAGGGAAGGCAGGGAACATACCAGAACTCCCTGGACTCTTCCAGAAGCCCCTGCCCCCAGACCCTTCCAGAGACTTCCACCACTTTCTAGCCCTTAGAGTGAAAGATATATAAGGGAGGGTCCTGGCCTCACTTCTTTGTTACACCCTGGACTTAAGAAGAAACTCTGCTGGAGTACAGACTGCTGCGCTAGGAGGATTGCCACTCTGCTGGAGCTGACTGTTCCTAGGAACTGCTGCCCTGTGGTGCTTGAGCTGCCCTACTGCCTGCTGATCTGGCCCTGCCAAGAGGAGACTGAAGAAACATCCCAGGAGTGTCTCCACAACATCCAGAAGGACTCCCTCTGCGCTTCTGAACAACCTCTGCACCCTGCAGCACTGGGTGTGGGAGCCAACTTCTTATATCCCTAAACCATTGCAGCTGTGGGAGGACTCTGACTGTGTTGCATAGCGCTGTGGGGGACTCGAAGCGATATGCCCCTGTGATTATCATTGCAGCGCTGGGTTTGTGGGGATACTTGATTCCTCCCCAAATCATCACGGCTGCCCAGGATCTGCCTGCACGTGTAGCGCTGAGAAGGGACTGAAGCGCTGAAGCCCTGTCAACCTCGGATGCCCTCAGGAGCCCATAAGGCATGATATAGTGCTGTGCAGCGAGAGCGCTGAGCCCTGGACTTCGCCGCCACTGTTTCTGTTTAGGAGATCCTTAAAACTGCCTCCCAATCGTCATCACCGCAGCCCGGGTGGAAGGTACGCCTAGATCGCTTGGAAAACATCCTTCTTTGCCCCGTTATGCATCACCGCGGCCCGGGAACTTCGGAAGCCCTGGGCGCGTCCCATCCAGCACCAGGAAAAGCCGGGCTGGGATTGGGTACTCCCGGGGCGTTGCCCAGCAACGAGGGAGCGTCCCCAGCTAGAGCCACGCTGTGATTGGTTCCCGCGGTCCAGGAGTCCCGCGGCGTCACCGGCATACCGCGCACCTATTGGTCCTGCTCCAAGGGCTTCCCCACGCAATGGCCGGGGCAGGAAGAAGGAGCCTTCCTCGCTCCTCGCCCAGGAGCAGCCGGCGGAGATCGAGTGAGAAGGGACTGTGCCGCGACTGCCCTCGCAGGTAACCCTTCAGGGCTTTTCAGGGCACTGCGAGTGAGCGGGTTGTGGGAGGCTGGTTACCCTCAATTGCGGGAAATCTCTCTAGGCAGGACTGGGAACACTACGTGAGGACGCAGCACTGCCGTGTTTGAAACCGGCCTGCCAGGAACAGCACGCATGTAACTATTCACGTGCCATAAGTGCACCCTCACACTGGGGTTGGTATTTCTGTGAGAGGCCCCCTCATTACGCTGAAAGGGACTTTTACCATAAGGAGGTTCCTACAGTGAAGGTGGAGTATAAGAGCCTACCTAAAGCGAACTTTGATCATAAGGGCATTCCTAGAGTGAACTCCTTGCCACACGAGTATCCCTAAAAACCAACCTGGTACTATAAGAGAACACTTTTGGGACAGTACAGAGAAGAGCATGCAATGTACCATTTGGATTAATTTTACTAGTGACCTTGCCTGAAACCTGGATTTATTTTTCTATTGAACTTGCCTAGGAACTGGGTTTAGGTTGGTCCTACCTGGACTGGATTGACTGGATTATTGATCTTACCAATTGTGGACCTTGCATAAATTTGAGATAAAGCTATTTTATATTTTTATAAACAACTGGTGTGGTGTCCTTTTATGAGTGTCCTTATTGCGTCACTGCTGCTGAGTGTTGCACAAATACTTTACACATTGCCTCTGAAGTTACGCCTTTGCTGCTCTGCGCCAAGCTACCAGGTCGGAAGCGGTGGTCCCTACTTGGACTAGGGTACATACCCCTGCCAACTAGAGACTCCGGTTCTAACAGCAGCTTTCTTAAAAATAGCTGGTCTTGTTAACAATAATGAACGAACTATCGGTACTAAATAGCAGTTGATAGATGTGTCAGTAATTGTGGTTTACTCTGTGTGTGCTCTTGACTGGAACTGGGAAGATGTGACTATGGAGGCTTTTTGAGTCCTTGGGCATGGCACTTCCTTTGAATCTACAAAAACTTCCCCTTCAGTGTACTGACCTTGACAAATGTGTACTTTATAATGATGTGAGTAGTTTTCATATGTGTTATACATTATTAAGTGGGTTACTTTTTAGGGCTCGGGGCGGAGCTCCGAGATCCTATTGTAAAAAAAAAAAAAAAAGTTTCTTTAGGGCTCGGGAAAGACACATTCCTTAGTGCGCAAGTTTTTTTTTATTATCTGAATGGTGATTGGTCCTCGCGGTGATGTATTTTTAGTAGTCGTGATGCGATTGGGCAGATGTAATTGTCGGGCGCCATTTTGGGCATTTTCTGTGCGGTTACGTGCTCGGCAGTGCATTAATTTTAATTAGGAGCTGTCAGGGTGACCGTGTAATGCATTCCAGATGGTGTGCGTGTGTTCACCATAGAGCAGTGCGTTTGTCGGGCGCGCGTCCTCCTCACGTGCACACAGGCATAGCGAATCAGTGTCTCAAACAGTCTTGATTTAACCAGGGGACTCATGATCTCTTTATAGTCAAAATTATTTTATTTTGTCTTTCTCCTTGTTAAATCTCTCCACTCAATACATGTTAAGGGAGAAATTAAATTGCCTTGATGTTATTTACCACATTTCAAAGGTTATGATTTATGAATTTCTTTTCATCTGGTGTTTTCGTAAAGCACTACACATACCTCCCAACAGTGTCCTCAGGCGATGTCTGCATTTCTGCTGCTGATGGTGTTTTTTGGAAGGGGAAATAGCGAAATATAGACATTTTGGGATCGCTTGCTGAAAGAGTTGTAATCTGAGTGTGATGTTTTCCTTTTCTTATTGACTTTTTATGGCGGGATCCAAAAAAGGTATCATTAAATACAGAAAAACAATATATCAAGGCGCGCAAAATGTGCACCTCTGGAGACCCCAGCTTGTTCTCAAACACCCAATATTTATTCAGTATATTGTGCACAGCCCCAGCTCTTTGTGGCACACGTCTCCCAGTCTCCGCAGGCGCTGGGACTTCCTTTTGTTATGAACTCACTTTCCAATACATCCGGCTGCTAGCCCGAGGCGCTCCTGCGCGAGAGTCACCTGTCAGACAAAATGGCGGCTCAGCTTGTATTTCCAAGTGAAAATTATTGGGAACACCTTAATATTAAGGTTTCGGGAAGGAAAGCAAGAACCGGTTTAACATTAATTGCAAACCTTCCCACCCCACTGACCCCGGCCCCCGGCAATGCCCGCACAAACACGATGACATTGGGGCGCGCACACACATGAAATATAGGCACACAGGTACATGCACACATTTTTTTTCGTTTCATATCCCAAATAAATGTAGCTCACCGTTTTCACCCCAACACAGTGGGTCCCTCAAAACATCCCATTTTAAAAATAGATTTTCTCAGATTGACAGGGAACAAAGAGGTCCCTGGGATTTTGCCTCGCGTGGTCAAGTCAAGACATTGTGTTGGAAAGCGCTGTTACTCGGTACCACACAACAATGTGAGTGCAGAGTGAGTGTGCAGAGTAGTGAGTAGTGAGTGCAGAGTGAGTGTGCAGAGTAGTGAGTAGTGAGTGCAGAGTAGTGAGTGCAGAGTAGTGAGTAGTGAGTGCAGAGTAGTGAGTGCAGAGTAGTGAGGAGTGCAGAGTAGTGAGTAGTGAGTGCAGAGTAGTGAGTGCAGAGTAGTGAGTAGTAAGTGCAGAGTAGTGAGTAGAGTAGTGAGTAGTGAGTAGAGTAGTGAGTAGTGAGTAGAGTAGTGAGTAGAAAGTAGTGAGTAGAGTAGTGAGTAGTGAATAGAGTAGTGAGTGGAGAGTAGTGAGCAGAGTAGTGAGTAGTGAGCAGAGTAGTGAGTAGAGTAGTGAGTAGTGAGTAGAGTAGTGAGTAGTGAGTAGAGTAGTGAGTAGTGAATAGAGTAGTGAGTAGTAAGTGCAGAGTAGTGAGTAGAGTAGTGAGTAGTGAGTAGAGTAGTGAGTAGAGTAGTGAGGTGAGTAGTGTGGAGTAGTGAGTAAAGTAGTGAGTGCAGAGTAGTGAGTAGAGAAGTGAGTAGTGAGTAGAGTAGTGAGTAGTGAGTAGAGTAGTGAGTAGTGAGTAGAAAGTAGTGAGTAGAGTAGTGAGTAGAGTAGTGAGTGGAGAGTAGTGAGTAGTGAATAGAGTAGTGAGTAGTGAGCAGAGTAGTGAGTAGTGAGTGCAGAGTAGTGAGTAGTGAGTAGAGTAGAAAGTAGAGTAGTGAGTAGAGTAGTGAGTAGAGTAGTGAGTAGTGAGTAGAGTAGTGAGTAGTGAGTAGAGTAGTGAGTAGAGTAGTGAGTAGAGTAGTGAGTAGTGAGTAGAGTAGTGAGTAGAGTAGTGAGTAGAGTAGTGAGTAGTGAGTGCAGAGTAGTGAGTAGAGTAGTGAGTAGAGTAGAGTAGTGAGTAGGACATCACAGGCAGCAGCTGTGCAAGCTTCTTACACTCACAAGGAGACCACAGGCAGCTGAGGTGCAATCTTCTCCCACTCACAAGAACGACATCACAGGCAGCAGCAGTGCAAGCTTCTTACACTCACAAGGAGACCACAGGCAGCAGAGGTGCAAGCTTCTCACACTCACAAGAAGGACATCACAGGCAGTAACGGTGCAATATTCTCACACTCACAAGGAGATCACTGTACACACCACATGAACACACTCCATAACACATAGCAACAATACATTGGCATTTACAATGGCATTAGCTCAAACTCAAATAAATCCGAGCCCGATTGCATTTCTTTTTTTTGATTTCTGTAATTTTTTATTGTAGAAAAAATATATATGTACATGGAGCATAACATATACATGGGTGGAAGAGAAAAAGAGAGAGAAAAGAGGAGGAAAGAAAGGAGGAGAGAAAAAAAAAACGCCCGGGGGGGGAGGGGGCTTGGGGGGAGAATGTGGGGGAGGGAGATTGTCCAATTGTTCGTTTCCTGCTTCAGTTCTATGACGTTAGGCCATTTCTCGTCGTGCGAGCGCTGTTTGTCCCTCGGTTCCCCATCTCAGGGTTGCGTTGGTTGTCCTTCTCTTTCCCGCCCCCGGTCCCGACAGAGATAGCTAGAGGAGATAGGCAAGGAGGAGTGGCAGTATTGCGTTTCCCTGGTGTGTGTCTATTCGGAGGTCTGTTGCCTGGCTACTGGTGGTGGGTGGTTGGCCTTGCTGCCTATGGCGGTTTGTATGATGAGAGGTACCTGTCTAGGGACTCCCACATGCTTGAGTGTCTGTGTGTTTTGGGTGAGTGTCTCGCGGTGATGGTGTCCGCCCCCCTTAGGAAGGTGACCCAGTTGAGCCATATCTTAGGTGTGGCTTTCCCTGTGTCTTTCCAATTATACAGGACCGTTTTGACTGCCGCTGTCAGCAGAAGATCTGTAAGGTCTCTGTCTTCTTTGGTTGCTATTGAGGGGGATGTGAACCCTAGAGCCAGGCTGTCGAAGTCTAGTTGTAGGGTGGCCCCCGTGATCCCGTTTATCAGTGTTTCTATTGTGTCCCAGAAGGTTCTGACTTTGGAGCATTGGAAGAGTAGGTGTGCCAGGTCCCCCTTATCTTTGTTGCAGTTCCAGCACCTATCACTATCACGAATTCCCATGGCTGACAATCGGGCAGGGGTCCAGTACGCCTTGTGTATGAGCCAGAATTCCCAGGGTTGAGTTAAAGGTTTTACAAGCGAGCCTGTCATATGCGACTTCACTCCTCGCCCTGTTTTTCGGACAGGCAAACTACACCTCCTCCATCAACGTTCCTGCCAGTCTCTCAGTTCACAATCCTTTTTCAATGCCTAACCTCCTCCAAAACAGTTAACCATTTTTCTCGATTATTATGTTCTGCCTCAAAATATTTTTTCTCAATTGTTATTATTCTGCCTCAAAATTCTCTACATGGAGCAATACCCACGCCCCCATCCCCACACTGAGAGTGCAATCTTACTGAACACCAACAATCCTTAAAACCCACCTCCTATAAAAAGAACACCGTTCTCAGGCATAGCCCAGTCCATCACTGTAGTCAATTGCTAAATCCAGTTTCACCTATATCTGGTCCTGGAACTCTGCAACAATGTGTGTAACACTGCAAGGGAGTCCTTGTTCTTAGGCCAATAGGACATTGAATTCTGGGACTTGTAGTTTCACTTTTAACATTCTTAGCCTATGCACAAACTCTCTGGTGGTGGCACGCATGACAATGGGTTATGTGACAGTTATTAAAAAATGGAAGCACTGTAAAGCAAACCCACAGCTGTACTTTCTTATAGTGTTTTTTTTTGGGGGGGGGGGGGTGGGGGGGACGGTGCTAGACAGCAGCAATCCAACTGTTAAAAATAAAAAAGGGTATTGAGCTGGTTACCTTTCACTTTATCTACAGATCTAATTGACTTTCTCTGTCTTAAGTAGCAAAGCAAATATTTTGTGTAGCTACTGCTGACAGCCCGGGGCTCTTGGGCAGGGCTCATCATTTCTGTCATACCTTCGGCCTGAATGTTAGGAATTTAATACATATGCCTTTGAGTTACACTTAGAGAAAACGTCTGGTAGTGACAGGTCTTGTCTGCTGTCCTCAAAGAGACAGCTTCATTTATCATGGAGCCGATTTAGCCCCCGGCCATTTTAAACCACTTTGTTTTCGTTAAATGGCAATGAAATATTCAAGTTGTGAGGACTTTACACAGTTTTCATTAGTGTCAGCTTGAAATGAGGTGAAGCAGGTGATTGAAGACAATGTATGTAGATTACAGCAGTTAATTCTGACCACAATGAATTCCCTGAATGTCCACCCGTATTTTATTCCCGACTCCCCTTCCTCAATTACCACTTAAACTTTTTTTGCACGGCAATCAAATGAAACGACTTTTCCCTTTTTAGAGTTGCAATATTTTGCAGTATCGTAAGGACTATGTATACTAGGCCTGGACGCTCCTTTTTACAAAATATTGGAACCTAGTCCGCTTGGGCTACTTGGTTCAGTTTAAGTGAGCCAAGACTACAGCTCCCAGAATGCACTCTCTTGTTCAGTCATAACCTAGGACTGGAAAAATACTGCCCGCTCTTCTGTGAAATTGAGAGATATGTTAACCCTCGAACAATGTTTCCACATTTCATTATTTTTTGGACACGTCAGATCCATAAAATTAGAGACGATCCGATTCAAAGGACAAACCATAACCAGCAGCTCCAGTAACTGCATTATAGCAGAATTCGACCTGACGCACACATATAATCAAGTGAAATGTATGCCCCTGAATTTGCAGTGGGAAGTGAATTTTGGGAGGCGAGTGGCCTGAACCCCTTGCCGAGACAGACAGTCAAGCCGCTGAGGGCACTGCAGAACGTTTTGGTGATAAGAACATTCTGATACTAAATTCCCGGGTGATGGGTGGTGACAAATGTTTACCTGCGATATTCATTGACTCTTGTACTAGCAGCGATTAGATTAGGCTGTTGAACCAGTTGTGTTTGGACAGCCAGATGTCTGAGTCATTCGTGTGACAGAAGGCAAGCTTAGCAAGAGAGATAGCCGAGCTTTCTCTACAAAGCTGCGATAAGAGGTGAGAGTCTGGTTAATAAACCCGCAGCCGGCACTGCACGGCTCTGTCAAAATATGAAATGGCAGTGAGGTCACTGCGCGTTTCAAAGGAAGGCCTGAACGCTGTAATTTGTGGGTGTTGGTTTTACGCTCCCTATTTGCAGTGCCACAAACCATGACTACTTTGTTTATGCACACTCTGTATTTATAGAAATACTTGATCCGTGGCGTGGCAAGATGATTTGAACTCGAGTAAATACTGTATCATATTCAGGATTAAATAGTAGGTTCTAGCAACCAACCCCGTTGTGCAACCTCTTCCAAATGGAAAGCATTCAGCAAGTGGAGGCCGTGTGGGCGAGGTGTCGCCCTTCGCGTGTTTGTTAAAACATTACTAGGCCTTGGCGGTAAATTCCGTTCCGCTTGCGGAATTTGGGTAATTACGCGTTCTGTGGAGAACACGGAATTGCCAAAAATTACGCGATCTGCGGCTTCGCAGAATTTTTTGCTTGTTCGCGCTTTCAAAATGCGTGTTCGCAAGATATTTCCCCCGAGCACGCAAACAGCGTTCGCGAACAGGAAAAAAGCATCACGAACCGGCGGAACAAGCAATTCCGCGTGTTCGCGGAACTCTGCGCGGGCTGGCAGAGATTTTTTACTGTTTCGCGGAGCTTTGCGTAGCGCGACTAGGCAAATTCCGCCCACCCATAGACATTACCATGCGAGTATGTTTGCGGTCTTATTTTTTTTTTTTTATATGAGTGATTTTATATGGCGCGGATATTGCCTGCGACTGAGTACAGTTACCAAACAATTGCAGCAGGAGTGCATTAGAAATACAGCCTAGGAAGAATAAATAGCGGATTGTGGAGAGTAAATGGGAGATAAGCTGTACACAACCCAATCAACGCAGCAGTACATTTGAGATACACCATAGGACAAATTAAAAGCAGACATTCGAGAGTGAGTGGGAGAAAGAGGATTTAACTGAAGTGTCTTTCAAAGAGAAGAGTTTTGAGTTCTTTTTTCAGAAGGTATCATGGCATGTGGTCATATGGAGGGCTGAAGGAGGGAGTTCTAAATTCTTGTGACACTTCCACAGAATGACTAGTTCATGGATCGCTCTCGTTTGACAGTAGGGGCTCCAGGAAAAGGTGTTGAGCATTTCTTGAACTCCATTTTACTCCTAAAATATTCAATTTTAAGTAAGGCAGGCCAAAAGGAGTGCAGTGCCTTATGTGTGGTGCTGGCAGTTTTAAATTGGGCTCTTGTTTCTACAGGCAACTATTGGAGGTAAAGCGGGATAGGAGTGATATGGTAAAATTTCTTATGACCGGAACTAAAATGGGCCTCAGCATGCAGATTTTCTGAGCACACTTTAGTGAATTTAGGGGATGGGATGCCTGAAAAGAGGGAGATCCCGTAGTCAATTCTGGAGAGAACCAATGCCTCTACAAGTGATTTTAGGGCCTGTTCTGGAATGACTGCTGGATTCCCCAGAGCATACTTAATTGGAACTGGGCGCTCGTAGCCATGGCTGCAATTCAACTCTGGAGATTTAGTCGGCTGTTGAGGGTGTAGCCAAGTGACTTGGCATTCTGAACAATGGAGAAGCAGGCATTGGTTCTCTCCAGGATTGACTACGGGATCTCACTCTTTTCAGGCATCCCATCCAAAGCAGGGAGGAATTCCATCCACTCAATCAACACAGGAGCCTCAGAGGGAAATTGTGAATGAGACAGGCCGCCCCCCACTCATAACATTACCAACAAAAATGGCCTTCTCTACAATGCTGTGGGATGAATGACCCCAGTTAGATTTCTACTGTTGCTGATAACAGGCAGAGGGTATAGGTCTACCTCCTTGCCCGGTGTGCTACTTCTAGTCACTTGTCTTTACTACCACATTTTAAAACGTGTGTGTGTGTGTGTACGTGCCCCTCAACTGGTACTCTCTCCTTACTCTTCACTTCTACTGTGAAAAAAAGGGGAGGGGAAGGTTGACAGAGCCTCACGGGAGCAACACCCAGGGGAGGATATGACAGGCTGGTACTCGCCTGAATCCCCACTTATCATCATCAGCGTCTGTCAACCCGGAAAAGAAAGGGGATAAACGGTGTGCAGTGAAACCAAAAACCATATGTGTAACAATGTGTTGGATGACCCACAGTTAAAAAGAGCTGTGCTAAACTGGCAACTACACTTTTATTCTGTGCTGTTTGCTCGCTCTATTAAAAACCACAAACCGACATGTTTCATCACTATCATATACTTTACCGGTGATTTCTTCAGGGTTTAGTTCGGGTCAGCGTGAATCTTGCACCACTGGATTCTCCCTTTATTGTACCTATGATCAAACCAGGAGAGCAAACACACACACACACAATGTACTCGCTGTGTCTCTTCATGTCACTTAAAAAACTCAGACTGAGACGATTTTCAATTAAAACTGACTACTCCACTAGTATATACTACTAGCTTTCTTCATACATTACCAGGTGGCCTCTTTTTCCAAGCCTACCGGCCCCCGTAGAAGAATCTGCGACTGTGGGATGCCCCTATATCATTAGCGGGTCCCGTGTACCGCTTGCTAGTCGGTCTCTATAAAGGAAAGAGGAGAAAGGTAACCAGTGTTCATATACTATTCATGTAATTTGTCAATTGTGATTGCGCCCTGAATGGTTATCCGATAAGCGCCATGCGATCTCTACTTATCAAGGAGATGATGCGTGCTCCCGCGCACGAGCCCTTCATCCTACGCACACGAATAATATTCATGTAGTTTGTCAATTGTGATTGCGCCCTACGTACTTATCTGATGAGCGCTCTACGATCTTTAATTATCAAGGAGATGATGCGTGCTCACGAGCCCGGACACTTCATCCTACGCACCACACATCCTTCCTACTAATGATCGATATGTGTCGGAGGTTAGTCATACCGGTTCCTTAACTCTGAGCATGCCGCAAACAGTCTTATGCGACGGGGGATGCCCACTCCACGTGGCTCAACTAGCGTGCAATCTAACGACTTTGTTCATTCTGTCACCCCTTATAGGCATGTCCTGCCCCAGTAGTTCTCTCCTTACCGCAAAACAATCGTGAAACTAGCTAAAAAGCGGGCACTTAATATCCCCAGGGAAGCCCTACTGGATCGGAGGATAAAAGAACACCAGGAATGCATCCCAGTAGTCACCACCTTTGGCCCCCATTCCACCAAGATCCGCCAAATAATTCAAAAACATTGGCATCTATTAAGCACGAACTCCATGCGAATGCCTCAACCGCGATTCGCATTCAAGCGATCGTCGAGTTTGAAGGACCGGCTGGTCCACTCTCGTTCGCAAATGACACCGACAGACTCAACAATCCCCCCAGGTCACTACCCATGTGGGGGTTGTACTATCTGTGCCCTTACAACAAAGACTGGCTCGATAGTCAGGACAAATGGGAAGACTTGGCACCTGAATAACTTTAGTAACTGCAACACATGCAATGTGATCTATAGGCTTTCCTGCCCATGTGAGTTGCACTACATAGGACTAACAACTAGAAAAATAAAAATCAGAATTCAAGAACACCTCAGTACCCTTAAAACAGCGAAACTCACGACCAAACTGGTGCAACATTTCAGTGATTTGAAACATCAGCCCAGGGACCTCCGCTGGGTGGTAATTGAAAGAGTAAAAGGGGATCAATACAATATGGGCATCAGACTACTCAGAAAAGAGGCTCGTTGGATTTTCGAGGAGGGCCCGGACCAGAATGGCCTCAACGAAATTATTGAGTGGAATAGGCTTTCAGTAATGTAGGAACCGCATGCAGACATATTCCATACTCCCCTGCAGATATTGACTTGACTATAGACAACTGGCAGTTCTATGCACCGCATCTCAAGGGCTAGAAAATGATAATTAACAGAGAGGTCCGGGGTCCCTTCTGTACAGGGCAACGTGGGGCTAATGCTGAGGACAGGGATTGCTACCACAATACTGTCCCATTCAACCATTGAGCCGGCACGAATATACAGTAGTAGCAGGAGTCCACCTAGAGGCACATAACATGACATATTGAGGAGTGCAGTATACCATTAGGCAGGTGGTTGGGCATGACTGACAGGCTATCACTGTAGAGCCGCTATATGTGTATTTCCGTAAAAAGAGATGGCAGGAACTTAATTGAAAATTGAGGTATCTTGATATAACTGTGATATACACTACATTTGAACAATAACCGACCCTCTCAAAGATGGCCGCCACATAGTTCGATCTTGATAGGTCGATCTCGATAGACCGGTGGGCACAACCAACATGATGTCACTAAAAGATCTGCAATGTTTTGAGCCTCGAAAAATGAGAGTGTTGATACCCAATTAAGTTCAAAGTATCTTGATACAAGTTGTGAAACACACCGGATTTGAATAATACACAATCCTCTTAAAGATGGCCGCCACAGAGACTGATCGCGTGCACTACGCTTTACACACGCACAGCAATACGTAGCGATCATGTGACCATTAACACGAAGTTAAGAACTGCACACCAGCGACTCCCGGGCACACGCAGGTGAGCGGAAGCCAGACCGGTGCACACTTACGGTAAGGAGAGAACTACTGGGGCAGGACATGCCTATAAGGGGTGACAGAATGAACTAAGTCGTTAGATTGCACGCTAGTTGAGCCACGTGGAGTGGGCATCCCCCGTCGCATAAGACTGTTTGCGGCATGCTCAGAGTTAAGGAACCGGTATGACTAACCTCCGACACATATCGATCATTAGTAGGAAGGATGTGTGGTGCGTAGGAGGAAGTGTCCGGGCGCGTGAGCACGCATCATCTCCTTGATAATTAAAGATCGTAGAGCGCTCATCAGATAAGTACGTAGGGCGCAATCACAATTGACAAACTACATGAATATTATTCATGTGCAGAGGATGAAGGGCTCGTGCGCGGGAGCACGCATCATCTCCTTGATAAGTAGAGATCGCATGGCGCTTATTGGATAACCATTCAGGGCGCAATCACAATTGACAAATTACATGAATAGTATATGTACACTGGTTACCTTTCTCCTCTTTCCTTTATAGAGACCGACTAGCAAGCGGTACACGGGACCCGCTAATAATATAGGGGCATCCCACAGTCGCAGATTCTTCTACGGGGGCCGGTAGGCTTGGAAAAAGAGGCCACCTGGTAATGTATGAAGAAAGCTAGTAGTATATACTAGTGGAGTAGTCAGTTTTAATTGGAAATCTTCTCAGTTTGAGTTTTTTAAGTGACATGAAGAGACACAGCGAGTACATTGTGTGTGTGTGTGTTTGCTCTCCTGGTTTGATCATAGGTACAATAAAGGGAGAATCCAGTGGTGCAAGATTCACGCTGACCCGAACTGAACCCTGAAGAAATCACCGGTAAAGTATATGATGGTGATGAAACATGTCGGTTTGTGGTTTTTAATAGAGCGAGCAAACAGCACAGAATAAAAGTGTTGTTGCCAGTTTAGCACAGCTCTTTTTAACTGTGGGTCATCCAACACGTTGTTACACATATGGTTTTTGGTTTCACTGCACACCGTTTATCCCTTTTCTTTTCCGGGTTGACAGACGCTGATGATGATAAGTGGGGATTCAGGCGAGTACCAGCCTGTCATATCCTCCCCTGGGTGTTGCTCCCGTGAGGCTCTGTCAACCTTCCCCTCCCCTTTTTTTCACAGTAGAAGTGAAGAGTAAGGAGAGAGTACCAGTTGAGGGGCACGTACACACACACACACACACACACGTTTTAAAATGTGGTATTAAAGACAAGTGACTAGAAGTAGCACACCGGGCAAGGAGGTAGACCTATACCCTCTGCCTGTTATCAGCAACAGTAGAAATCTAACTGGGGTCATTCATCCCACAGCATTGTAGAGAAGGCCATTTTTGTTGGTAAAGGAATTCCATCCAACCTTGCACAGATAGATTGGCCTTCTTCGGAGAGATGAGAAGGAATTCTGTTTTCACAGGGTTTAGTTTAAGGTCCTGATTTCAGTTCAGTTTTGTTTATTTGCATTGTTAATAAAAACCGTTGCAATGCAATAAAACAACAAATTAAAGCAATTCTACATATTTAAAAAAAATGTAATAGTTTATGTATTTTTAAAGAAAAAATATAGCGACTGAAAAGAAGTTCTCCTGACCAAGATATTTTGGGTTCAGCGCATGTTGTTAGGGATCAAAGGTACTCAGTACCAGTCTGCTACTTCCCAGCACCCTAATGCCAGGCTTCAAATAAAGTGCAATGTGCAAAAAATGCTTAAGTCTTTGATGAAGTGCTTTATTTATTCGTTATAAGAGAATATTACCAGGACTGATGTGATAAGTGGAAGCTGCCCTCTTCGAATCCTAGTGATAAAAATGCAGTAGTTCCAAGGGGACTGTCCTAAATCAGGTCTATGTCTTTTGTGCTGGCATTTTTGTTTCCGTTAACTTCAGGAACTTCACTAGACAGCAATTCAACTGTGGGTCATTAGGGTGCAGTAGATCTTTTAGCACTGAGCCGCATAAGCAGCAGATAGAGCCCGCTTTTTCCTTTAGCCAGTATGGAAAATGCTTTATGCAGGGTAACAGACCAAGTCTGTGCTTCAAGAACTTGATTTTGGTGGCTTTAGCATACCCCAGGTCAAAATAAATCTGAGCAGCTGGTGCTGTATAGGTGTTCAGGGTCATCCATGCGTGTGCCCTTTTCGAGAGAGATGCCTTGTCCTCGATCCACGAAAGATATTTGACCGTCTTCCAGACCAATTTTTTTAATGTGATGTTGTTTGTAGGAGTGTCCCAGAGCTGGTTTAGCCCCATATTAGTCAGGCTACTTTTGAGGTATTTAGCGGCGGGTGAGGCGACTTCTTGTTGCAGTTCCTTCCACAGGTATTCATTAAGAGTTCCTTGTTTGGATTTCCGGACTTGGTCCCAGATGATAATGAACACCCCCTGTCTTGCCAAAGACTGTTTCTGTATACCACATTCTAGCCTGATTTGCGCTTGTGAGGTATATTTGGGCATATCAAAAATAACCTTATATGATGCTGTAACTGTGTTGTCAAGTACCTTTGCATCCCTTCCCCTCTGGGCTTCGCTGCCATAGGCAATTCTTCGCAAAAGCTTGGCATATACCCCTTGTGCTAAGGGCAGGATCAACGGGCCACTTAGTTTACTATTTAGAGCTTTTAAAGAGATTGCCAAGGCAAGGCCTTTACATCTGATTTGTGCAATGAAATGGCCGTCTTTATCTATCGTTACGCCAAGATATTTGTATTCCGATGTAACTCCAATATGGGTCCTGCCCCAGAACCAAGCTGCAGGTTTTTTCTATTTTTGCTGACCGTCATGGTTCTTGTTTTCTCGAGGTTAATGGTTGTTAGTCCGTTGCCTTTACAGTAGTCATGCGTGGTGTTCAAGAGGTGTTGTCAGCCTACTTGTGTGTGGCTGATCAGGACTATGTCGTCCGCGTATAGGAGGCATGGTAGTGTTAAGCCTCCTAATCTTGGGGCGTGTGAATTACAGGTGTTTAGTATCGGGACAAGGTCTGCTAAAAACAAATTGAACAGTGTGGGTGCTAAGACACATCCCTGTTTAAGTCCTTTTTCAGCTGGTATGTATCTTGACAGGAGTGACTCATCACCCAGCTTTATCTGAACCCATGTGTCAGTATGCAGATTGATTAGCAGGTTTAGCAGAGGCTGTGGAACCCCCAGCTTCTCAGTTTGGACCATAAGCTGTTGCAATTTACGTGATGGAAGGCGGCCTTATAGTCTATAAAACATAGATGTAGTGGCATTTTTGTTGATTCCGCCTTGTCTATTGTCATTGCCATAGCTAGAATATTTGTAGTTGTTCCAACTATTTTAGTGAAGCCAGTCTGATTGGGTGGGATTATAGATTTCTCCTTGGTCCAACCCTGGAGCTCCTCTAGTAGCGTTCCTGCAAAAAACATTGCCTTGTTATCCATAAGAGCCACTAGCCGATAGTTTTGTGAAAAAGACTTATAACCGATTTGAAAATTGGAGAAATAATTGATCCTCCCCAGGAGCGAGGAAGTACGTTCAATAGCTTTCTTTCTGTGAAAAGTGGTTCGAACACTACGGCCCATACGTTTGCATCTTGTTTGTAAATTACCAGTGGATTTCTGTTTGGGCCTGGAGCGACCTCTCTCCTTCCCTTTCCTATTTGCCGCTTGATGGTACTGATTTTGCTCTTTACTCTTTAATGGTACATCCGTTAGTAAGTGTTCCTTTGGTTTCCCAAGGGCTACGTCATTACTTGCTGCCCAGGCAATGTCAGTTGATACGCCTCCTGAAACTAGTCAAGGCAGCAGCTTGAGTCTCATCCCTGGTGTTCGGTAAGGGGGGGTGAGAGCGTTCCCAGTGTGTATCGAACACAGCATTGAAGTCCTCACCCAACAACCATGGGTATTGTACCCAGTCCGAGAGTGCTTGTGTTAACCTGGAGAGAAAGGCATCCTGATCCACATTCGGAGCATAGGTGGAGCCCAGCACTACCTGACTACCATCCAGGATCCCGAGAATCAGGACATACCTGCCTTCGTCATCTATTCGTGACTCACAATGGGCAAATGGGATTCGTGCCCGTAACCATATTGCAGCCCCTCTAGAAAAGGCAGAGTACGCTGTAGCATAAAATTGGCCCCGCCACCTCCTCTGCTGTTTACTGGATTCTGTTTGCACGAGGTGCATCTGCTGGAGATGTACTCTTTGAGCCTTGCGACGATGTAGTTGAGATACGATTATATGTTGTTTCATGGCCGACCCCATCCCCCTAACGTTCCAGGATATGACTGTATACTGTTTTTCAACCGACATTAGTAGGTGTAAAAACCCAAAGCCCCCCACAACCCCCCTCCACCCCACCACCCCAATCCCCAGAACGCCAAATCAGAATATGCGGCAACCATTAAATTAACATAAACAACCCCCAATACTGGGTCCATCCGACCAAACTGCAAAAAAGTGTTACCATCCTCCACTTAGAACTCTTGCTTTCTCTTGTGAGGGTAGGCTACGTGTGTAATACTCAAGTAATGAGCTCTTAATCGATTGGTCCTGATGAAAGCCTCTAGAGTTACTAGGAGGCTGAAACATGTTGACCGCTTTCACTAGTGCGATAGGCTAGTAACTAGGTCTATAAACGCATATTTCTGTTTTTAGTTTCCTATACCTTTGATCCGCAGAATAAAACAAGAGAGACTTGGTATAAGGAATTTTAACTCACATTCACTAGTGCACCAACACGCCCTCCTTTTTATCTCTGGCCACTACTGTCACTCCAGTTGGTTTTCCTCCATGTGGAGGTCAGGATAACATACAAAGGAAAAGACCCAATGATAATGCTGTTGCGGCACTGTATGGCGGAGAACCAAGATATACCACCCTACGCCAGTGACCGCATATGAGGGTTTTTTACAACGATGGCCCCTCCTACGTTATCCTAGACCATGGTAATACAGGACAAGTGGTCCATTCTCCCCATCTTGATTTTTTTGCTCTAGCCCAAGGAAGCAGAATGGATCAAACTTTCTTCTTTTTCTCCCCTTCATTGATGTTTTAAACCACTTCTATACACCCAAGAGCCAAAATGAGCTCTTAATCGATTGGTCCTGATGAAAGCCTCTAGAGATATCAGAAGGCTGAAACATGTCGACCGCTTACACTAGTGCAATAAGCTAGTAACTAGGTCTATAAACGCACATTTCTGTTTTTAGTTTCATATACCTTTGATCCACAGGATAAAACACAAGAGACTTGGTATAAGGAATTTTAACTCACATTCACTAGTGCACCAACACGCCCTCCTTTTTATCTCTGGCCATTACTGTCACTCCAGTTGGTCTTCCTCCATGTGGAGGTCAGCATAACATACAAAGGAAAAGACCCAATGATAATGCTGTTGCGGCACTGTATGGCGGAGAACCAAGATATACCGCACTACGCCAGTGTCCGCATATGAGGGTTTTTTAAAACGATGGCCCCTCCTACGTTATCCTAGACCCTGGTAATACAGGACAAGTGGTCCAATCTCCCCCATCTTGATTTTTGTAATACTCAAGTTAACCAGACAATGCAAGAAATACATGCCCAAGTCGGGCCGGGGCAACATACTAGTATACGATCCCCTTTTAACCCCCAATGTGTAAGCAGGGGAACCACTTATACATTATACAAGAAAGATCTGTGAGAAACAGAGTTAAGCATAACAAGGAGTAATTTGCTGAAGTGGGTAGGGCAGGGTTCCAGCAGATCAGCATCAGCCCTCTTTCAAAAAGACCCTCAAAGCTCATCCCAATGCGTCCCGACTGAGCTGAGTAGATGCGGACGGGAACAAGGCCATGCTGCCCCCGGAGTTGGAGTCTGAGTTGGCTGTCTCAGAAGGGCTAGTGCTGATCGCTGGTCTTTGGAGTCTGAGTGTTTCGGCTGTCCGAAGATCCTCTCGCCTCCCCTTCATCACCTGCTGGTGGGGCAGGGAGGAAGTCCCCGCACTCTGCGTGACCATGCCCTTCCTACGCCGACGGGGGGCTTGCTGAGATTTCGGCTGCGTAGAGTCCATCTCCGCTCTGGCAGTACGTGAGGGAAATTTCTGTCTAGCCATTCCCACGTACTCTCGGGGGTATCAAAGAACAAAGACCGTTGGTTATGGTTGATCTTGAGTTTGGCTGGGAAAAGCAATGCAAATGTCAAGCCCCCCCGCATGGGCTCTTGCTTTGACTTCCAGAAACGAGAAGCGCCTTTGGTGAACAGCCAAAGTATAGTCCGGGAATATGGACACCCTTACATTCTCCACCAATAGCGGGGCTTGCTCCCTCGCCGCCTGCAGTACCCGGTCTCTATAGTTCAATATTCTTGCCAACATTGGACTTGGGTTCGATCCCGGTATGGGGCATCGCGTAGGCACTCGTGAGCCCGCTCCACAGCACAATATGGTGATAGACCCGTGGGTGCTACCACAGTTTTCGACCATTCCTCGATGTAGTCTGTCGGATTGGGCCCCTCCATACCTTCAGGCAGACCCACTATTCTGAGATTGTTTTGCCTCCCACGCCCTTCCGCATCGTCAGCACGGGCGTGCAAGGCCTCTATCTGCTGTCGCATCTCCTTCAATTGGCCATCGTGAACAATGATTTGAGGCCCCATTGTGTCCAGTAGGTGTTCAGTATTCTTAACCTTATCGGATAATTTTCGGTGGTCATCTTTGAGGAGATTCAAGTCCACTGAGAGTGTGCCCAGCTGACTCTCAAGTGCAGAGCGTGATTCATGAATTTCTCTCAGGATCATGTCTAGTTTATCCCCCACTGGGGTGGGGGCTTGTTCTGACTACATCTGCGGAGATCTGCTTGATGAGGACTCTGAAGGCGGCGAGCGAGAACCCCTTCTGCTCGACTTTGAGGCGGTCTGAGTCTTCCCCCAGGCCATGGTCCCACTCTGTTCAGCGCTCTCAAACTGACTCTCCCATTAACTGGGTCTGGCCGAGCCTCTGTCAGATGCGGTCAGGGGTTCCCTATGATTACAGAAGAAAGGCACTCACAGGTTGTAAAGCCGGGAGTATTACTACCAATGATGAACCACTGCTGTTGGACTAAGTCTGTGGTGAAGCCCCAACCCAAGCAGGGAGGGGGAGTTTCCCTTCAGGCAGCCGGTGAAGCACAATCCAGTAGTCACAGCATGGGGTTAACACCCAGAGGAGACGACGGTCCCCCACACAAACACAGTACCTACAACAGTGGGATAGTGTAAGGGCACAAGGAAGTTGTAGAAGAGGACGAGGAGGAATAGAAAGAGTCAGGATAGATCCCCAAAGGATGGACCAAGTATGTCATTACTGTCACATGAATGGACATTTTATTAGAGACAGCATAACTAAGAGATGGGATGAACAATATGGAAGCATAGGAGTTCATAATCAGCCAGGTAACACAGTAGTACAACCACAGTCAAACCCACAAATAATATATGTACCTTAGACACCACTATATAATGTGCTGCAATCAGTAATGCCCCAAGCGCAACAAGTGCTGCCACAGCAAAGTTATCAAACACCCCCCAATGGTAGCTCCACCTCAAAGAGGACTGGGAGGTGTGATAAATTAAGTGGGAGGATACATGCAATGAAGGTGCCCACAGAGTATTTATATGTGTCCAATATTGTCATGGACACATAGAAATAGGCCAGATGATGAGCCTACTGTGACAGTAGCTATCAATAACAAGAGGTATGCATTCCTTGTAGATAAAGGAGCAACCGATCTTGTAGTAGAGAGGAATACTTTCCAACCTCTAAAAGAAAAATGACTGCACAAGGATTCTCTGGGGAAGTAATGAGGTGTTCCATTTAATAAAATAGTAGAGATGGAAATAGGAGGGAGGTACATTGATGGCTGTTTCCTGTATTTTTCCAGCTACCTCAGCTAATCTCTTAGGTAGAGATTGTATGGCCAAGTTTAATATGACCATTCATTTTGATTCTAATGGTGCTGTGATTTGTTCTACCGCTGGAGTTTCACCTTCCAGGATTATGGCTGTAACAGTAGATTTGTCTGCTGGAGATCGAATTAGAATCATAGTAGGGACGCCAGAGTTTCTAGAAAAAGATGTCCACTTGGACAAGAGCAAGAATCATAGATTTCTCACAGTAAATTAATATTGTAAATAGAGGCCTTAGAGGTAACTCCAACCTATAGTGCTCTGTTAGCCAGTGATCATAGCCATGTTTTATGGACATGTGTTATATTCACTGAGCCGGGTAAAATGGTTAGGGAAATATTGGATGATCAACTGTTTGATGAAGATTCCAAGAAAATAGTTGTAGTCTTCCAGGAAGATATACTATTGAGGACAGTACTGGAAGTAAGGACACCCACACCAGGAGGAGCTTTAATGGAGAGGGTTCTTGGTATCTGCAATTTGTGAGACAATGTTTTGTTTGAATTATAGCACCTAATAGCACCTTTGTTAAATTCTGTTAAACAAGCAAAAGAAAGGAATGACAAAATAACGTGGACACCAGAAATGCGCTTCATTGGCTCCCAGTGGCCAAAATAATTGAATTTAAGGCCTTGACACTGACATTCCGAGCAATGCCTATCAAATGCCCTAACTTTCTAAAACACAGATTACGCGGATATAAGCAGTCAAGATCCTTGAGGTCCAAATCACAATTTTTACTGTGCATTCCCCGTTTCAAGAAGTCGCGTATAGGGGGCAGATATTTATTACGCTCGGTGCAGCAAAACTGTGGAATTCTCTGCCCAGTAACTTCCGCACCATAGAAACTGAGACCCTTTTTAGGAAACTGGTTAAAACCTGGCTCTTTGGGGCAGATTAGGATCTAGAGACTTGGTTTTTGGTTGTCCTCTGCTGCACTACTGTCCACTTCAGAGCCGGGACACCTCTGTTTGAGGTAGCTGTTACGCTTTATAAGTGTCTGTATTATTATCTCTTTTGTCACTGCACTGGTCATGTGATGACAGCTGTCCTTACGCAGAAATATCCTTTAGGACACAAACCCATTGCATGGTTTAGTGGACTGTTGGATTCAGTGATGAGAGGACATTTTCCTTGCGAGCAACCTCTCACCACTGCAGCCTTTGCGGTGCAGAAGAGCACCCCAATTTCATGGGGCACCTCTGACCCTCTATCCGGACCATGCAGTGTTTGCTATCATTCAGAATCCTAAAACTACTCTGACTACACAGAGTGTCAGGATATGAGGTGATACTGATGAAGCAAGATTTCGCATATTACGCGACTTGCTTGACATCAAGAACCTCGAATAACATTTTAATCCTATAATTCAACCTGTAGGTCTTACTAATGTCCCTTTATTTTGAGTGTATGTGTATCGTAGTGACGCTTGCCTATGTTTTACTAATACGAATAACTCCCGTCCCTAAAAATGGCTGCCGCTTGATGGGTTTGCTTCTGCGCATGCGTTAGTCACACTCACGTGACGTGACGTAGTTGCAGTTCTGGTGGGAAAATGTGCGCATGCGTGCTTGCGTCTAAAATGGCTGTCGGTGTTCTAACGTGGTGAAGCTTGTGCAGATGCTCTTGTGTTATTGTCTGTTGCACTAATTATAATGCCATAGTATATTTTTCCGATTTAAGGAGTATAAAGTAGCTCTTCATGGTATATAGTGAATTCATTTATTTCTATGTTTTAATTTGTTTTCGCTTACTTTTCATGTACCGCGGTATTGAGGGTCTGATACAATGCTCAAAGACTCCATATTGATGTGATGTCCTGCGCATGTCCGTATTCTGCCGGTGGCATTGACCAAGTGCCAACTGAAGGTCCCTGCCAAGACGTGCCTGGGAAGATGCACCTTCACCCAGCCGGAGAAGCTAAAATGTGTTACATTAGAAACAAATGTTATATTTTCTATTGTATTCTGTCATTTCTATCGTGAGAACCCCAAACCTGCTAGGCCGTCTCAGAAAATGGTAATTTAGGCTTGTAGAAGTTTGTTCGGATTGGTGTGTTGACCCACCCTACTTAGGGACCAATCGAAATTGGGGATTCTGACACTTGCAACATTTGGGGGGTGGTACACTGACCCGAAAACAGTATTATTAGCCTAGGTTTAGCTAGAGAAATTGTCCGACTTGTCTGAATAGCTGACCTGCCACTGACCCAACGCACTCAATAGGTGACTGAATACAGAGCGCTGCGGAGCACTCTGTCCGAATTTTGACCATAGACTCTAAAAGGTTTTACTAAACCTTAAGTGCTGGCGGAGCACTTTGCAGGGGAGTTCGCTAACCCAATCGGGGTTCTGACTGATAGCTGCAGAGAGGGTGGAGCGCAGGCGTTGCTTCCGAACTGCGGGTGCTGGTCGTGCCTTGGTGGTCCTGTCCTGATCCTAATCTGGTTTTCCTGTCCTGTCCTGGGGTGTCCAATCTGCACCTGCTGTCCCATAGATGACTGTCCCTCCTTGGGTTATTTCCTGTCCTTGACTGATCCGTGGCCAGGGTTGGTTTTCACACCATTCTAGGTAAATATATAAGTGCTAAGAACTCTATGCTGCACCTTCTATTTTCTGTCTTTGCTTTAATAAAGACATTTCTTTGCATACGTAAATTTTCCATGCTTTCCGCAACCTACTATAAAAGTCATACAGTATATTTTCCTTAGCATGTCCCTATGTTTCCCTACCTTTTAGAACACATTCTCTCCATACTGTTTATGAATCTTAAATGTAGTATATAATTTTCTCCTGCATTCTGATTTTGACGTAATGATGCTAGAAATATAGCGTGTTCTGTTTTCCCCCCCCTATAGATGTATAGGATTTCCAATCTTTTTTCTTTGAAGTATTTTCTAAACAGTAAAATTCTAGTTTGTGTTCTATTCCAGAAATCTATTTAGCATATCGCTTTGTTACTACTTTCCTATAGACTCATAAATGGTTGCCTTAGTTTTCTTTTTATATGGTTATGTGCTCTTCATTATTCTGATTATAGATTGTTTTCTCGTTGTAAATTGCATACTCTCAGAATCTGATTTCTAAGATAAACTTTTAAAACTTCCCAGTAGTCTGTGGTTATTTTGATGAATACAGAAGAAATAAAAGTCGGTATTTGTATTTTGCCAGCCTTTTTCTTTTACAGCTAGCTCCCTGATCCGTTGTGGTCATAGGTACCCGTAACGGTGGATTGGTAAGTCGGGTACAATAGAAATAAATAGGAAGGAACCAGGGTTACTGGTAGTAGAGTTGTTAGGTCACCCGATTAATGTATATGATAAATTGGAAAATTATGGGCCTGGTACGTGTATGGTGAAATTATTGGCCGGGTGACCTGCGATCTCTATCAGTAATTTTCTGGTAGCAGAGCTATGGTTAGGGACTAGTTAAAGTTAGGTAGGACTAGTTAAGCTAGATAGGTTGGATGCTGCTAAAATATTTGATGCTAACATTTTATTGCTGCTACAAGGGTAAACAATTTTTGTGACTTGATCAATCACGTGAAATGTTTGCTTTGAAAAATTATGAAATGTTTTAAATTGTTTTTCTTATTATTATACTGATATATGTATTAACCCACTCGTTAGTAAAGTGTTTTATGTTTGTTGGGAATCCCCGGGGAATTGAATAGCGGGTGGAAAGAGAATCCACGCCGTGGTGAGATCACTGGCTCAAGGAAAGTTAGTGCAGGTTAGGCAGAACTGGAAGCACTAATTAGGGTTTTTCTGAATGTATGTTTGAATAAATGATAAGCAACGAGTTCGCTGGCAAAACTTCTATTGTGATATAACCTGATAAGGGTCGCACCGGAAGGAGTAGCAGGTTCGTCGAAGCTTGGATAATAGCAAAGGGGTCGCTGGTGAAACTTTAGACTTAGTATATGTCCCGGAAAGAAGTGGATAAGTCTAAGAAGTAGCAGGTTCTCTAATGCTTGAGTGAAGGGTAGGCAGAAGAGATCTATCCGTAGTGTATGAAAAGTAAATGGAAGTAGTTTACTTGCAGTGAAACAAATCTTTCCTGTCTAGACACTTGAGTACAGTGGCGAATGTGTATTCGTTGTTAAATAACAAAAGCACTTGCACTTTTAGAGAGAAATTAAGTTTCCGTTACCTTGTGAGGGAGGGAGTCAGTTGCGGAGCTGCTCTGACGTCACTCTGTGCTGCGCTGGGATTGGTAGACGCAGACTGTGTAGCGGAGCTGGAATTGTAAAGGAGGGGTGAGTGCCGAAGCGTGAGAACCTGTCTCGCGAAAGGCCGCGCACCCATTGGTCGAGATTATTTGACTCCGTACACTTGATTGGTTGCACGAAAATAAAAAGCGCATTTGGATTGGGAGTGATTTGTAAACAAAATCACTCGCAGAAATCGTATGTGGCACACGTACAGACCGCATACTAGACCTGATCCACGACAGTTAGGGTTTGAAAACGATCAGTGGAAAGGGCATAACACCAGCATTATGTACGGAAATAAGAGAAAATTGTCTCTTGTGAACAAAGTAAAGAATTATTTCAAAAAGGACAACCCTATCAAAACTAGAGAAGGTGTTGTCATTCCGCCACCTAATACTCCTGCATCGTTCATGATGTTTGATAAAGGTTCTGCGAAGGAGGCACTACAGGTCCAAAGCAGGCCTTGCCCAGCAATTCTGGCCAACCCTTGCCACTTCACAGCCATGAAGTAGCATACTACCTGAACTAGCGTGTTTTGAGAAGGGAATCCCCCTCTCACACATAGAAAAACACTTTAGGGCGTGTATACACTTACAGCCTGATTCATGTAGATGCCGCTTTGCGTGTCCCTAATAGCGAATCATAGCGACTCGCTATTGAGGACACGCAAAACGGCATTCATGTAGGAATTGCTAATAAAATAGCGATTCCTACATGTTCTTTATTTGCGAGTAGCAATTTGCTACTCGCAAATACTCCCCATTCATTCCTATGGGCCAAGAGGCCCATAGGAATGAATGGGGAGTATCCCTCATTTGCGAGTAGCAATTTGCTACTCGCAAATCAGATAGCGATTTTAAGGGTGCCAGGGGTGTCCAAAGGACACCCTGTAGCACCCCTAAAATGCACTTTCGAACAGGTGTTGCGCACACACATGTCCAAAGGACATGTGTGTGTGCAACATGCAACTCAGAAAAATGCTTTTAAAAGCATTTTTCTGAGTTTTTGCTATTTACCGACAGGTCTGACCTCTCGGTAAATAGCGGCCCCAAAAGTGCAAAATCGCAATTTCCTGATGTGTCATGAATAGCATTTGAGGAATCTCTATTAGAGATTCCTTAAATGCCATTCCTCGCAAATATGCGAATTCTTAAATAGCGATTTTTGCATTTGGGATTGTGAATACCAAATGCAAAAATCGCACTCGCAAAGGGCCAGATTCTCAGAATCTGGCCCTTTTGCGAGCGCTATTAGCTACATGAATCAGGCTGATAGTCTGAATTACACACCCACTAGTTCTAATCACTCACACTTATTTTAATCCGTCCTGAAGAAATCCAGCATATTCATAAGGCACTGGCTGAAACATGTTGACCCGTCTCAGGATGTGGGAGGTCGTAACTCGCCTCTAACATCCAACAGCCTTATTTTTAACCGCTGACGGTGGCCCAGGTATTAAAGTCTAATTTACCTACGGGTACTGGGACCCCCGCCAAGCCATTTTAATTCACATCCCATAACACTCTTCACCGCACACTCAGCGACATACCTGCTCCGCTGTAATCAGGCGTCGAAGCACATCCGGGACACGCTAGGTGTCACTGGGTGGGCCCGATGATGAAGCATGCCACCAACTAGGTTGGTGGGTGAGGGCTTTATGAGCACACCTACCAGGTGCCACTACCCCCTGACGAAACATACTTGAGTCCTTGAATTAAAATTAATCTTTGTCAACCCCCCTATTTAAGCTAGTCTTCTTTTGATTAACTTCGTTTGATAAAGGGTACCATTCATGTGTATGGTTGGAAAACTGGGCGGAATACACCAAGGAGGACGGAATTTTGGCTTTTCCTTTAGAGGGTACATTCAATGGCAGAGTTCTATTTAATTTGAGAACCCGAATGAATGACTTACATCCCAGACCTAGACTAACGCAGTACGAGGCTTTAGAGGAATGGGAGATCGAGGCTTTTGAGAGAGACAAGCCCCGAATGGATAAAGGGTTAACAAAATTTTATCCGAAGTTAAAGCAAGAGACCAGAGATAAAAAGATGAAACAGTGGAGACAGAATATGATCGTAGAAGGGCTGTTTCCAATGATGTCAATGGGTGGTCCTCCTGCAGGAGAGAAGAGAACAGAAAAATGCAAACATTGGGTGCCCATTGGGGAGTCGGATGATGAATTATTAGATGACATGTTTATGAGAAGTCCGCCTCCTTATAATGAAGGACACAGACCCTCTAGTGAAGGGGATAATTCTCGGAGACCTCCTCCCCGGGAGGAGGCCAGATCCGTAAGTGTAGGAGAGGGTTGTCAAATACCTCCGTATAATGAGGGTTTAGGACCCCTAGGTGCTAGAGATATCTGTCAAAGAACACCATTTAGTGGGGAGTCAAGATATTCGAGAGAAAGAGACTTCTGCTCTAGACCTCCCTACGAAGGTGAGGCAAGGCCCTCAACGTCAGGAATTCCGTTCTCAAGACCCCCGTCTGAGGAGGAACCAAGATCCCTAGGCACAGGAAGTTTGTTCCCAAAACCTAATTACGGTGAAGTACCAAGTGAGACACATCCCACTGCCCCGAGTTATGCCCCAACTTTGACCCCGCAGGTATTACATGACAATTCTTTAGACAGGATACTAGAGGACAGGGAACGAGAGGCTCTAGCTAAGCAGAGAGCCGAGATAATTCAGAAAATCTCCCAGTTAAATACAAGTCCTGAAGCCTTGACAATCCCGGTAACTATTGGACCAGTGGTTACGCTGTATGGGGATAGACAGGGAAGTCCCAAGACTCTAGTTATTACTCCAGTTGTAGCACCGTCGAGACCGGAGCCCTTAATTGTGGATGACCAGACCAGTGAATGTGAGTCTGAGGTCTCGCTAATGGCTCTGCCCATTAGGGGTGCAGGAAAAAGGTTACAGAAAAGACATAATCCTTTCAATACGAGGGAGATTCAAATGGAATCAACTTCAGGTACCAAGAGTGTCACGTTGGTGACTCCTGAAGAGATTGAAAGATGGAGTCGAGAATTAGAAAAACAAACTCCTCAGTCGAAACCTTTAGATATCTTCAAGCTGAGAATAGAAATGGAAGAACTAATGGCAGGAAATGTAGGTTTAGACAGATTAAATACCTATTCTGAAGAAGAGTTGCTGTTTATCGGCAAGAGTTTTACCCGGAATACCAGAGTACTCCATGAAAAATTAACAGACACTGCAGCTAGTATGGGAATCAATATTTCAAAATCAAAGCCACTGCAGAAACCCTGTAGAGCTGATTTTTCAGACAAAGATCTGGAAAATATGAATGTGTCAGGGAAGAAGGCGCAGGTTAATGAATTATTGACTGTGTTGCAAAAGTGGGGAGACGTAGAAAAGTGGATAGCCAGGTGGGCAAAGAAGAAAGATGAGGCTAGATCTAAACAGACGTCTTCTGAGTTTGTTCTAAAGGAAGCTGACAAACCTGAGCAGTTGTACCCTATGCGTGAAGTGCCAGGAGGAAAATACGTGCACGTTCCATGGTCTAGACAGGATATTGTGTCCTTTACCAATGACTTTCCCAAATTACGAGAAAAGCCTGTGGAGTGGTACAGGCAGGTGGAAAGGTTTGTAAAGGTGCAAAAGTGCTTGTGGAAAGACCTGGATGGGTTTTTCGACATTGTGGTTCCTGTGGATTTATGGACCGAATGCAAGGTTGCCATTGATTGGCCCAACAAAGAGTATGACAGGGACCCTGCTACAGGAGCCCCCTCTGATGAGGTGATGAGGAAATATGATCAGGTCATGTTACACCTGAAAAAGAAGGTGCCTGCCAAAGAAACTGATTGGACCAAAATAGATAGAACCATGCAGGAAAGGGATGAGACTGTGCACTCCTTTTATGAAAGACTGTTACAGGTGTTCAAAACTTACAGTGGTATAGATAACATCGAGATGAAGGATATGACCCACTTCATTTACAGGTTTGTAAACGGTTTAAGATCCGAAATTTGCCAGTGGATCAAAGACAATAAAATTGGATGAGGTCTTACGGTACGCAAAGTACTGTGAGGACGAGATGGCAGATAAGCGAAAGGCCCTAAAGGAAAAAGTTATGTGGGCACAAGTGAAGCTAGCAGAACAACAGGAAAAGCAATTGAATAAGATGAATAAGAATACCCAAAATCAAGGCTCTGGGGGGGGTGGGAATTCAAAGGTAAAAATGAGCAGAGAAGAGGCTAAAAAGAAATTTCCCTGCCACCAGTGCGGAGAAATTGGGCACTGGAGAGATGAATGTCCATATTTACAGCATGATAATACCCAAACCCCTGATTTAACTCCACAGACGCAGAATGAAAAACCGAGAAAGACCCAGCATCAGGTAAAGGCAAGTCAATTGCCCCGAGCGCCAAAACCAAATTATAAGGGAAAATCACCACAGGGTGATGACATAGAGATCTGGGGAGGCAATGAGAATAGAAATACAGCAACTTCGCAGTTTCTGTTGAATGATACTTTTCTCTGTGACGACCAATACTGACGGGGCCTGAGAGGGGAGGACAAGGAGTGTGTTCTTGGCGTTTTGCTATGCGGGGCCAGGGGGAGTACATCCATGAGGCTTTGTTTTATGACTTGGGACCGGGTCGAGAGGCCAGGTGTAGCCGGGGGGGGGTCATCAGAAAAGGGGAAGGGTGTTCCTGGGATGAATGCAGGGGGTGTCGGTCAGGCAGGGGTGTCACTTTTAGAGCGGGGTCGCGCAGAGGGAGAGGGTTTTATGGCTTATGCATGAGAGACCGGGGGCTGTCGGGGATGCTTGCGAGGCTGGGGAGTGAGGGGGAGGGGGAAGAGAGAGAGACGCTGGCTATCGGGAGTGGGCAGAGAGGCCTTGGTGCCTGAAATGGCTGTCGTGTACGTGCGTGCATGGGCCTATTCTGGTGAGATGATGCGGGCAATGCTTCGCGGTATTCGTTCTGCTTACAGCTAGGGGTATGGTGAACACAAATGAACGCCGCTTATGTACATATACAATGTCATTTTCCACAGTCGCCGCTTTTTAACATAAGTTAGGTCATTTCCGTGTTTATCATAACTGACGGGGTGTACATATAGCCATGGGTGGTCAACGAAATAGCATTTGTTAATACTGGCGGATTGCATATAACCATGTGCCGTTGATGCGATAGACGAGGTGCAATACAGATGAATTTACATTTGTCGTGTTATGTACACATTATGGAACCATGTTCTGACTCTCTCTCCGGCAGTATCAATGTACAGTTAAAAGTGACCGATGAAACATTTCGAAAGCAATACAAAGTGGTTGAGGGAGGAATTTAGTTCAATACAAGCAATTAGTCCATGGGGGGGTAGAAAGTTCAGGAAGGGGAGGGGGGGTCTACGCCACAGTGTCTTTTTAGCAGCGAGCCATCAATAGTAGGTTCTAGTAGTTCGTTTTCTTCCGTTGGCGCTGTTGAGCACCGGCGGTGGAGCTATAGGTCCAGCTCGGATCCATCCTTACACGTCGCAGGGTGCGATCTGTCCTCTGCTGTTAGACCACAGTCCTGTTTCCTAACTAATCTTTTTAAGGGTGCCTCATGCTGGGCACCTGCATTTCTTTCTCCATCCGTGGCAAACCCTATTCTACCTATATGCTGTTCTTCTTCTTAGAGTCAAAATCCATGTGAAAGAAAGGGGGGTTGTCGGATAATCGAGGGAAGAGAGGGCGGAGCGGGATCAGATCTTTGAGACAAACCAAGGGAGCAAAGGATAACGAGCAGGCAAGCCCATCAATCGGGCTCAAAGGGCCGGGGACTTCTGGCACGCGTGGGTCAGCAAACAGAGGGCTTCAAGGCAGCCCTCCATCCTTTCATTTTCCGTGTTTGAGAGTGGTGCCTCGTCCCGCGTCTCGTTGCTCTGCGGCTCCACCTTTGGTCGAGGTCACATGTGCTTCCTGATCTGCGGCTAGGCTGCGCGTCACGTCCGGCCCCTCTCCTCCGATGATTGTGTATCTTTGAAAGGGTACAAAACAAGCTTTTAGAGAACTGGCAGGAGAAGACATTTATACATTTCAATTCCTCCCCCAATCTTAAGTAGTTGGGGATGCGTTCATCGGTCACGGTCAGAAGTTATCACTATGGAGTATGATGCGGGCATTTCTACTGAGCTTGTACTAAGTCTATTTGGCGTTCATTCATGGCGTATATGGAGAGAAGTCAGACTCTTATCGACTGCGTATTTCCATCAACCTCAAAATCGGATCCTACGGTAGAGGCTCGTCTTTCTAACCCACGCCCTGGCAATCTTCTATTATCATGAGAGAGGGACAGAGGCCAAACATTCTTTTCTCGGGGAGCAACGGTTAATCAGGGTCATCAGTTATACTTCGGGGTATGGAGCTGGGGTCAATCGGGAGAAGCGGGGACGCTTTGGACATCCGTACTTGGGTGCAGAGAGGTGGGGCAATCTGGGCATTGGGGATTGTGTTTCTAACGAACTGAGAACAGAAGGCCATTGACATATAGTCCCCTGATAAAAAGGGCCAGATTAGGGGACATCAGTCGTCTTACCTGTCCTTTCCTTCTTAGCCAATTCAAGCTCCATCATTTTACAGAAAGGAGAGGTAGTAATATGGCAAATTACAATTGTTTTATTTTCTGTCAATTTTGCCGAACACCTTTGTGTTAAAAAAAACCAATTAGGCTTGTGCCGGCGGGGCACAACGTTACCACACAAAGGAAGAGGGAACAGGGGGACCCTCAGAGAGAGAGAGAGAGAGTCGTCCGCATTTTAAACAAACTATTCGGTACACGTCTGACATGGAGAGAGAGAAAGAGAGAGAGAGAGAAACGTGTACACTAATAGGCCATTTAATGCGCACACAACACAGAACAGCAGGGGTCAAGTTATATAGAAACACAGACTGAGGGACGACGTAGATCCATACATTACGTACACATGAATTCAGGCGGGGGGTAGTACATGCATTATATACAAGAATCCAAGACAAAACATAGAACAGTACTTGGCCAAAAGGTTTCTTCCTGCATGCTGCGCATCCTTAGTATCCTACTTAATTCATCTGGCTGCCTTTGCTGGTGGCCTCGGTTGCAAATACTTACGCCTTTGTCAATTGTTCGGGAACTAACCTGGTTGGGCTAATACTCACGGTGGAATCTTCTAATCATTTTTAGCGAATGGGTATCCAGGCTGAGGCAACGGAGGGTGTCAGTCGGGAGAACAATGGGGCAGCTTTGAGTTTCATGTCTATGAGGGTGCAAGAAGGAGGTGGTAAATCTTAAACATTTGACAATTTTCCTAGTCTTCCAGGAGGAGGGCACTTGGGCAAACCTCACCCCGGAACATTCCCGAACTTTTCCCTATTTAGTCACCGTATGAATTTACTCATGGGTGCACGTCATTGTTGCATTATTTGGGGTGCCGATTGGAGTCATATTTCATCATACTGCAATAACCCGTCAAGTTTCTGCTTCAGATCACCCTCCCAATCGCTGGGTTCGGAGAGAGAGAGACAGTCGTTTCTAAGTACGGGAGTGCTATATCTTTGTTTATTCATCGTGTATAGGCACCATGTTCAGACCCCTTTTCCCCATTCCATCGGCCGTTCGATCATCACTTAAGTCATACATAAAACATTTCTCTTATCAATCCAAGCGTGTGCAACGCGTATTCAGTCGAGCTATACACATCAGGGCATACACGCGTGCATTCATATCACACAAATTCGTCACGTTCTCAGGGGCAGTCCCCATAGACAATATACTATTTTTCCGGGTGGAACCATGGCGTGTTGCGTAGGTTTTCTCCATACTTTGGTCGACGTTCCGATGTGTCCTGTAGAAAGAAGGGAAAAAGAAGGGGTGGGGGGGCAGCGTTTTAAAACATATCAGCGCGCATAAACCAGAAAATGCCTTTACTTACCACATACTCGACCTATCTCCACGGGATGCAATCCCTTTCATCTCGGCGTTTAAGCCCAGAGGGACCGGTAGTGCGGGAGAGATAATCTTCGATGGACTGTGTATTGCATAGATCGCCCAAGGGTGGCATTACGGATCGTGTGTAGGGAAGGGTCAAAACGAAGGGCAGTCAGTGTAAAGTGGGGGGTGAACTCGTGCTCTCCTTCGAGGAGGAGGGAAGGTCTACAGTGGTACAGGGTCGTTTTTGTTCATCAGGCACGGAAACTAGAGGGGCTAGGTGGCATTCCTTCGGAGTGGCTTAGGGGCATCTGAAACAACTTCCCTGATACATGTGGCACATAAGGTAAAGGCTAAATACCGGGACCTTTATCGATTGCTTTACGTTGCGCAAAATAAAAATATATTAAAAAAACATATACACAACAAACCTGGACCATTCACATTTGCGATATTTCTGTGTACTTTGATTTTTAACCTTCAAGTACTCGAGTGGCTTTATTTCACCTGTATTTTACTTATATCGGAAACAGTGGCCTTTTATTCGAAACTTACCAATTTAAGCGCGACGACTAAGTTTGCTTTTCACAAAACCTTTATTTAAAAATGTTGGCGCACAAATACGGGTCTACAACCACGTGGGCCAGCCACGGAGCAGACTGGAAATGTACATGAGGGGATATTTATTTGAACGGTGTCAGTGACCGTTGATTTCATAAAGGTGCGACAAGTGCAATAAAATCATATCGAAAATTCATTGTGGGTAAGTACCATAAGTGTCAAAAATTCGAACTTTCAATAATACCGTAATCAATGACGCGTCAGGACTTAATATCAATTCATTGTCCAAGTGTTCAATCAGTACCCATCCCCTCCCACCACATGCTTAAAAAAAACTGCATTCATATCTCATGATATCAAGGCTGAGCAACCGGAACACAACAGGGAGTTGCGAGTTTCATTTGTACCGGCGCCATTTTGGGTGAGGTCAGGCAGGTCCAAGTATAGTCAAAATGTCTCCACCAACTCGTGGTTGGACCAGAGCCTCTTTCGGCAGTCCAAAAGTTTCGTTAAAGAGCAACAGAAGGGGTCGTCGATAAGAACCATCAGTCAAAGGGGGGAGGGAGGCAACAATGTTTCCTACCGGGTCATACTGGTGTCCCACCGGAACTGATCAAATTGGTAGTCGGCAAGATTTCGGTCATTCAAACTGAGGCTGGCGCCACCATGAGAGCGCCAACATCTCGCGGCTACGTCTTGGTCGTTTCGTGGGCAATCATGGCAGTCATTCTCCATCGGGGGCCCACGGGGGTCGGGGGCCCCTGCGGCTCTCATAGAATCTTCAAAGCTGAGGAGAACGCTTCTGGACGGGGGACTCATTTTCTAGCTGGCAAGCGACCTGGCCATCTTTGCACGCCAGGTCCAATCCTGCAGAGTCGACCGCCATTTTTACGAGTTCTGCGGCAACCGGCAGTCGTTGGATCGCAAGGGCAGACGGACTCCAGCCTGTCGGGTGTGGTGCTGCACCGCAAGAGTGGACGAACCCTTGTCGGGTGAGTGGAGCGTTGGGGGTGCAGCTGAGGGGCCTCCACCTGGGGAGGTAGGAGAGGTTCGTCCGCGCCGCCTCTCCTTCCCAGTGCACCCCACGCCGTCTCCCGGCGCTGACTTTCGTGATGGCCGGACCAGGCGATGAAAGAGGGGGGGGGTCGGAGGCATAAGCAAGACATCCCCCCCCGTGGCCTGCAAGGCGCCAGAAGAGGAGGATGGGAGTACCAGTACATTCCGGGCCATCAATCCACGACTTCTCCGGCCGCTGACATTCGTGGTGGCCGGACCAGGCGATGAAAGGGGGGGGGGTCGGAGGCATAAGCAAGACATCCCCCCCGTGGCCTGCAAGGCGCTAGAAGAAGAGGATGGGAGGACCAGTACATCCCGGGCCATCCACCCCTTCTCCTCTCCGGCCGATGGCGGCCAGCCGGGCCCCGCCCTGCACGTGTCGAGGCCTCGTCTTCCGGATGGGCGTGACCGTGGACCTGTTGCACTTCGGGAGCTTCCGGAATGGGGGTAGGTATCTGCTGACTTGTATCTGTCTTATGTTACCGTTATTGGGCGTGGCGGGCGGTGGGACAGACATGTTGGGAGCAGTGAGGGGCGGCGGAGCCTAGCTACCTCGTGGTTGTCGTGATGTCAAGCTTAGCTTCTCTCACCACTTTCATGTTTCTTATTGCGGGTTATTTCTAACGTTTCTTATTTCTAGCGAAATCAAAAAACTCATCAGTGGCCTACTGATTTTGCTCGATTTCTTTTTCCTTCCTTTTCTAGTGTGTTTTTGCGCTAAAGTTTCTGTTAACAGGATACGGTGATGACTTCATATTTTACATATGTCCTTTGTATTAGGGGCGCCCTCCGGTTGAGCCAGATGATCTACCTCTAATAAATGGTCCGGGTGGAACTAGTTTACCAATCAGTGGGGAGTAGATAGGCATGACAGGTTACAACGGGGGACAAAGGTCCGCATTACCTACCCTTCACTACTTGCAAAGACTAGACAGAATATTTCTATTCCACGTTATTTGCAAACAGAGAATACCTCAAAAGAACTATTCCTTGAACAATAAATGTCCAGACAATCAATCAATCAGTGGGGAGAAAAACAGGCATGACGGATTACAACCGGGGACAAAAGTCCGCATTACCTATTCTCCGCTATCTGCAAAGGGAGACAGAATATTCCTATTCTTCTCTGTTTGTAGACAGGGAATATCTCAAAAGAGCGATAATCGATAAAAATCGATAACAAACAATCAGTGGGGAGAAAAATAGGCATGACGGATTACAATGGGGACAAAAGTCTGCATTACCTATCCTTCACTATCTGCAAAGGGAGACAGAATATTCCTATTCTTCCCCGTTTGTAGACAGCGAATGTCTCAAAGAGCAACAGAGCAACCAATCAATCAGTGGGGAGAAAAATAGGCATGACGGATTACAATGGGGACAAAAGTCTGCATTACCTATCCTTCACTATTTGCAAAGAGAGAGGAACGTTCCTATTCGTCGCTGTTTGCAAACAGAGAATGTCTCAAAGAGAACCAATACTTCAAGTAGCAACCAAGGCTAAATGAACCAATCAATGAACAATTCCAGTATTTTTAATACCGATTCCAATATAAACAATCAATCAGACGTAAAGACGTCCTACTTAACCTTACCCGGACCGGACCGTGTGGACAGTTCTTCGCCTTCCCTTTCCAGCGCCCGATCGTTCTCTTACTCCATGTTTTTACCGCAGCATTCCTGTGGGATCCCAGTCAGGACAGTAGGTCACTTGAGAGAGGTCCGTTCGGAATCGGTGAAGTTCATTCAATCGGCAGCCGGACGAGGGCCCTCTCAAGGCAGGTATACTCCAATCGTTCAGATGTTCACCCCATCGTCTGGACCTCTCTTACCGGACCTTATGTCGCTGATGGGCCCCGCGTTGGGACGCCAATTGAGGAAAAACAGCCCAATTTACAACCGATGCCCAGGCTGCTGGCACTTGACCCCTCTTAGTTCCCATTTTGACCAGTTACCAAATAAAGAGATGGGCGCTGGAAGCGGGAGTGCAAGAATAGAGTTTTATTTTTCATGAGGAGAGCCTGTCGTTTCGGACATACGCACAATGTCTTCAAGAGGTGCTCTAACAAGTTTCTCTAAGGCTCCGTCTTTTATACACAGGTTTATGATGCACAAACATTCCTTATTGCAATAAAGAAACTTTGAAGTACGAAAAGGCATGTTTGGAATCCCAGCTTCAGGCCTATTCCCACACCAGTCGCTCGGATGTCGTTTTCCCCTCCCAAATGTAACATGTGATTGTAATCTAGCAGCCGGACATTCCAACGGGACACGAGGGCAAGAGGGGGTGGTCAGATCTAAGGTTGGGCAGGCGATAAGATCGGGCACTTCGGTTGGTGTATCACGTTTTGCTATGCAGGGCCAGGGGGAGTACATCCATGAGGCTTTGTTTTATGACTTGGGACCGGGTCGAGAGGCCAGGTGTAGCCGGGGGGGGTCATCAGAAGAGGGTAAGGGTGTTCCTGGGAGGAATGCAGGGGGTGTCGGTCAGGCAGGGGTGTCACTTTTAGAGCGGGGTCGCGCAGAGGGAGAGGGTTTTATGGCTTATGAATGAGAGACCAGGGGCTGTTGGGGATGCTTGCGAGGCTGGGGAGTGAGAGGGGGGGGAGAGAGAGAGACGCTGGCTATCGGGAGTGGGCAGAGAGGCCTTGGTGCCTGAAATGGCTGTCGTGTACGTGCGTGCATGGGCCTATTCTGGCGAGATGATGCGGGCAATGCTTCGCGGTATTCGTCTGCTTACAGCTAGGGGTATGGTGAACACAAATGAACGCCGCTTATGTACATATACAATGTCATTTTCCACAATTGCATCCAGACAGCAAATTTCTTTTCTCATTTGCTTTCGACAGTCATGTGTACGTTTGGAATCGTGTCCCTCAAGGGTACACAGAAAGCCCCTCTATCTTTAATCAGATTCTAAAAAAGTGCCTTGAAACTTTAGTGTTACCTGGAAAATCTGTTTTGGTGCAATATATAGACGACCTTTTGGTGGCGTCTAAAAGTCATAGAGATTGTGTGATTGACACCATTGCCTTACTGAATCACCTAGGTGAAAAAGTACATAAAGTGTCCCCTGACAAATTGCAGTTCTGTACAAAGTCAGTGAAATATCTGGGGCACCAAATAGAAAAAGGTATCAGAAAAGTTACCTCAGAGAGAGTCAAGATAATTCGAAACATGCAGTTACCCCGTACACAGAAAGAAGTCAGAATGTTCCTTGGGGTGGTAGGTTACTGCAGGCAATGGATTGTGGGATTTGCAGTCCTGGCAAAACCATTGATAAAAATGACAAAGAATGGAGCAAAGGACCCCGTGGAATGGGATGATGAAAGCTTAACAGCATTTACTAAATTGCGGGAATGTCTGTGTACAGCCCCTGCTTTAGGGATGCCTGACTATTCCAAGGAATTTGCACTATTTTGTGACACCCGAGATAATTGTGCACTATCGGTCCTAACTCAGGAGCATGGCTTGACTAGACGTCCAGTGGCATATTTTTCTGCCACTTTGGATCCAGTGGCTGCTGGATTACCCGGATGTCTGAAAGCAGTAGCTGCAACTTGCACGAGTTTAGAACAGAGTGAATCCATTGTTATGGGACATCCTGTAACTGTGTATGTTCCCCATGCAGTTGTGATCTTATTGACCAGAACTAAAACTCAGTATCTCACCCCTAGTCGGCTGACTAAATACGAGAGGATTCTCGTGGGTGCTGCGAATGTAATCATTGCTCGATGCAATATTCTGAATCCAGCTACCCTGCTCCCTGACTCAATGCTTGCAGGGGCCAAGGGAGAGGATGAGCATGACTGCATTGACCTGACAGAATTCAGTACTAAACCCCGCCCAGACATTAAGGAAGTGCCTTTGCCTGTGGAAGATAAAGAACTGTTCGTGGATGGCTCATGTATGAGACACAAACTTGTAGGCCTAAGCACTGCTTATGCTGTAGTTTCTGTATCAGGCATTGAAGAAGCATCCTGTTTATTCGGAGTAAAGTCTGCACAAGTAGCCAAATTCATTGCATTAATAAGAGCCTGCAAAATTGGGAAAAACAAAAGAATAACAGTATATACTGACAGTCAGTACTGTTATGGGGTTGTGCATGACTTCGGCCAATTGTGGCTACAGAGGGAGTTTCTGACTTCTTCAGGTACTCCTATCAGAAATGGGAAGGTTGTACAAGATTTACTGGAGGCAATCCAATTACCAAAAGAATTGGCAGTGGTCAAATGTGCTGCTCATAAATCTGGCATTGACCATGTAACTTTGGGAAATAGATTTGCTGATGAAGTGGCCCAACATTGTGCCAGAAATCGCATGTCTGTAAATGTCAAACTGGGAGGACCTGGAAACAGCTGCCAACTTATGGTGTTTGAAGAGGTGCCCACTTGGGAAGAGTTGAGAGATTGGCAGCATGCTTTGCCTTCAACAGAGAAGGAAAAATGGAAGAAACTTGGTTGTCGACGAGAAGTGAGGATGGTGTCATTGTGGGCCCAAATGGTATGCCTGTGTTGCCTAGACATCTGCTTGCTTCTATGGCCAGACTGATACACAGAGATTCACACACTGGTAGGGATGCCATGGTTCTGGTTTTCCAACAAACATGGTACAATCCGAAGTTCAGGAAAGTAGCAGAGTCACTCTGCCAGAGGTGCTTAACATGTCAGCAGTTTAACGCTGGGAAAAGAACAGTAGTCGAATTGGGAAAAATTGGAAAATCAGGAGGTCCCTTTGTAAGGATACAGATTGACTTTATCACACTGCCTCGCTTTGAGGGAATGAGATATGTCCTTGTCATTGTCTGTCTGTTCTCAAAGTGGGTGGAAGCCTACCCTGCTAGAAAGAATGGCGCCATAACTGTAGCAAAATTGTTACTACGAGAATTAATACCTAGGTTCGGGGTTCCAGTCACTATTGAATCAGATAGAGGCGGACATTTTCAGAATGAGATAATTGAGCAACTCTGTAAAGCATTCAAGATCACACAGGTGCTGCACTGTGCATATCGTCCAGAGGCTTCTGGAGTGGTGGAGCAAATAAATGGCACTATAAAATCGAGACTAGGAAAGATGTGTGAATTTACAGGCATGAACTGGATACATGCTTTGCCTCTTGTTCTGATGGGACTTAGAAGTATTCCAGATCGAAAAACAGGCCTGAGCCCTCATGAGATCCTGATCGGAAGAGTGATGAGACAAGCATGGGTACCAGGACATAAACTGCTAAACATTTCTGATGATTTAGTACTTGAGTACTGCAAGCAACTGGGTGACCAAGTGCGTTCTATCTCTCGCCAGATTGGGGAAGACGCCGTCACAAACCCAACGACTCCAGTCCATAAATTGGTTCCAGGCGATTGGGTCGTAATAAAGAAGCATACTCGTACAAGTTGCCTTGCACCGAAGTGGGGAAAACAACGCCAAGTGATACTGGTGACCACGACAGCGGTGAAGTGTGCCGGCTTTCCAAAGTGGATCCATGCCAGCCATACACAGAAGGTGATTCCAGATCAGAAAACTGACACTGAAGGTTGTCCAGCTGAGGGGTCTGCAGACGTTGGTCCTGAAGTAGCTGATGACGAACAACCGAGCACCAGTCAAGATGATTGGATACCCATAATCGACCTGACTAATGACCCAATCAGAACAAGAAGTCAGACCTACGAAGATAGAGAGTGGGGTAGAGAGGAAGAGATAGGCACAGGCAAAGATCCTCGGATTATTGAGATTCACGTCAAGTCCGAGGAAGAAGAAGGTCAGACAGGGACAGAGCAAGTGATCGACACACCTCCACAAACTCCTGAAGTCGAAAAGGGACAGACCAGAACTAGTGTAAAAGTTCGAGCAGAAGAGAATCAAGAGATCGAAGTGCTTGAACAGGATCAGTTAGAATTAGAAGAACGTGTTCAGGACACAGAAATAGAAATGCCCAAAAGCCAAATCCAATGTACACCTGAACAAGGCCAGCTTAGTGACCAGGCAGAAGAAATAGAGACAAGACCTGGAACTAGTCAGACAGGAAGGGAAAAATCAGAAGTGCCTCAAGCAAATGAAAATAAAAGAGCATTAGAAGAAGGCCAAATCACAGTGCCAGCTAAAAGACTTAAGAAAAAGAAACATATCGAACCAAGATATATTAAGAGGCTGTGACTAAGAATAAAAACAGTAGAGGAGAAACTTGCAGAAAGGAGGAAAAGTCCTCGTATTGCAGATCAAGCTGGAGAAAGCTCCAAAAGAAGAAGTGACCGAATAAAAAGACTGAACGAGAAATACCAAGATCCTGAATGGACATATTTGATCTTGGAGGATTTTGAGGATCTTGATATAACTGACGAAAGTGACGAAGAACAGACAGCTGATTATTCTGCCGAAGAAGACGAACCAACCTGAATTTGCGCAGTGTAAGCGACCCGTGCAAAGTTACAAAGAGAGGTTGAAAACTTCTTCTGAACGAAAATGTCTGATTCAAATGTGAATGGAAGGCCTAGACGCAGTTGTTGTAAAACATGCTGCAGAGCATGTATATGTAGCATAGCTATAGTGTTAATAATTTGGATAGGACTAACAGTTTTCATTCCTTATATGGTGAGCAAAAATACTAATATTGACCCTACACAGACTGTGACCACTGACACTGAAGAACTGACAACACGAAGTGTAGAAAGACGTGAAAAAGCACTCAGACAAACAAAACGAGACTTAGAAGCACCAGATGAGGAAGGACTACATTATCACGGAGTTAAGAACCAGACACATTTAAATGTATTCGCTAACCTTTTAGTGCATTATGTAGAAACTATGGAAATACAAGACTGCTATGTCTGCATGAAGCTACCTACTTCTGTAGATGAAGGCGTGACTTATCATCACCTACCTTTGACCTATGGAATTTCCTGTAGTATTTTAGCTAGTTTATTTTACAAAAGAGGACCGTTACAGTACTACTACTCTAACTCAGACGTGATATTTTCTGAACTTCCAATACGTGGAAATCTGAATCCTGTACATACTAAAAGTGACGTTACACGTTATATGGGAGAATACTTTCTGACTATAGGTACCATAGACTTAAATGAAGCACACAGAGATAACTTGACCTGTTCATTACATGAACAAGAAAAATTTTTCTAAACATGGCAGAGAAAAGAAGGGAGAGTTTCCAAAGAAAGGCAAATGACAAAAGACAGAAAACTCCTAAATGGGCTGAAAACATGGAAAGCACCTCAAATGGAGGGAGTGGTCCTGCTTTGTTGCTGGATTTCGAAAGAAAAGGGAAACTCTGTCTTCACCGCGAGAAGACTAGTTATTATAATAACGTTTTCATTGGTTCCAGTCAATGTGAGCACAATTACAAGGTAATTGGAGGTTGGGGTTTCAAAAATGGGTCAGAACCTGTGTTTCCTGGGATTTATTATATATGTGGAAACAAGGCTTATTTCAAATTGCCGGATCACTGGTATGGAAGCTGCTACTTTGGCATTGTCTTCCCGAAAATATACCATGTGAAGGAAATTGCTGGAAGCAATGAAACCACTAATGGCTTAGTGCGTAGTAAAAGAGAAAGCGTAGGTGAAATAATGGGTAGTATTTTTAGTGCACTGATACCTGGAGTGGGAGTGGTTCTGAACACACACAGAATTTACAAATTATCCACAATAGTGGATGTGTTGTCTACTGACACAGGTCATGGATTCCTGCTGGTCAATACCGAAATGGTTGCGATCAGATCAATGGTTTTGCAGAACAGACTTGCGCTTGACTCCTTATTAGCAAAAGAGGGCGGAGTCTGACGGATGTTGAAAGCGCAACATTGTTGCACTTACATACCGGACAAAAGTGTACAAATTAAAAAATATGTGAAGAACATTACAAATTTGGAAAAAGAACTCAAACCACTGGAGGTTGATAGTGCCTGGAAGAGATTTACTGATGGTCTCTCCGCTGTAGGTCATTGGTTTGCTAATTTAGGTAAAGGTTTATTGTTTAAGGTACTGATGCCAATTGGAGTGATAGGGATTGTCATATTTCTCATATTTGTCTGTTGCAAATGCCGCAAACACACAAAGAAATACGCTGTGAATAAGAGAGGTGTGAAACGGAGTGTGGATGAACTTGAATTGGAAGACTTAAATAATCAGATTTACAAAAAGATGAAAAATTCTCACCCTGATAAAGATGTGAAAGAGAAATTAAATCGAATGTTGGAAGAAATCGAAATGCACAAAGTGTGAGAAAAGTTGGCATCTGGTTCCATTAGTTTGTGATGATAGTAAATATCATCAAAGACATTTTCCTTGCGAGCAACCTCTCACCACTGCAGCCTTTGCGGTGCAGAAGAGCACCCCAATTTCATGGGGCACCTCTGACCCTCTATCCGGACCATGCAGTGTTTGCTATCATTCAGAATCCTAAAACTACTCTGACTACACAGAGTGTCAGGATATGAGGTGATACTGATGAAGCAAGATTTCGCATATTACGCGACTTGCTTGACATCAAGAACCTCGAATAACATTTTAATCCTATAATTCAACCTGTACGTCTTACTAATGTACCTTTATTTTGAGTGTATGTGTATCGTGGTGACGCTTGCCTATGTTTTACTATTACGAATAACTCCCGTCCCTAAAAATGGCCGCCGCTTGATGGGTTTGCTTCTGCGCATGCGTTAGTCACACTCACGTGACGTGACGTAGTTGCAGTTCTGGTGGGAAAATGTGCGCATGCATGCTTGCATCTAAAATGGCTGTCGGTGTTCTAACGTGGTGAAGCTTGTGCAGATGCTCTTGTGTTATTGTCTGTTGCACTAATTATAATGCCATAGTATATTTTTCCGATTTAAGGAGTATAAAGTAGCTCTTCATGGTATATAGTGAATTCATTTATTTCTATGTTATAATTTGTTTTCGCTTACTTTTCATGTACCGCGGTATTGAGGGTCTGATACAATGCTCAAAGACTCCATATTGATGTGATGTCCTGCGCATGTCCGAATTCTGCCGGTGGCATTGACCAAGTGCCAACTGAAGGTCCCTGCCAAGACGTGCCTGGGAAGATGCACCTTCACCCAGCCGGAGAAGCTAAAATGTGTTACATTAGAAACAAATGTTATATTTTCTATTGTATTCTGTCATTTCTATCGTGAGAACCCCAAACCTGCTAGGTGGTCTCAGAAAAGGGTAATTTAGGCTTGTAGATGTTTGTTCTCATTGGTGTGTTGATCTACCCTACTTAGGGACCAATCGAAATTGGGGATTCTGACACTTGCAACATTTGGGGGGTGGTACACTGACCCGAAAACAGTATAACTAGCCTAGGTTTAGCTAGAGAAATTGTCCGACTTGTCTGAATAGCTGACCTGTCACTGACCCAACGCACTCAATAGGTGACTGAATACAGAGCGCTGCGGAGCACTCTGTCCAAATTTTGACCATAGACTCTAAAAGGTTTTACTAAACCTTAAGTGCTGGCGGAGCACTTTGCTGGGGAGTTCGCTAATCCAATCGGGGTTCTGACTGATAGCTGCAGAGAGGGTGGAGCGCAGGTGTTGCTTCCGAACTGCGGGTGCTGGTCGTGCCTTGGTGGTCCTGTCCTGATCCTAATCTGGTTTTCCTGTCCTGTCCTGGGGTGTCCAATCTGCACCTGCTGTCCCATAGATGACTGTCCTTCCTTGGGTTATTTCCTGTCCTTGACTGATCCGTGGCCAGGGTTGGTTTTCACACCATTCTAGGTAAATATATAAGTGCTAAGAACTCTATGCTGCACCTTCTATTTTCTGTCTTTGCTTTAATAAAGACATTTCTTTGCATACGTAAATTTTCCATGCTTTCCGCAACCTACTATAAAAGTCATACAGTATATTTTCCTTAGCATGTCCCTATGTTTCCCTACCTTTTAGAACACATTCTCTCCATACTGTTTATGAATCATAAATGTAGTATATAATTTTCTCCTGCATTCTGATTTTGACGTAATGATGCTAGAACTATAGCGTGTTCCGTTTTCCCCCCCCTATAGATGTATAGGATTTCCAATCTTTTTTCTTTGAAGTATTTTCTAAACAGTAAAATTCTAGTTTGTGTTCTATTCCTGAAATCTATTTAGCATATCGCTTTGTTACTACTTTCCTATAGACTCATAAATGGTTGCCTTAGTTTTCTTTTTATATGGTTATGTGCTCTTCATTATTCTGATTATAGATTGTTTTCTCGTTGTAAATTGCATACTCTCAGAATCTGATTTCTAAGATAAACTTTTAAAACTTCCCAGTAGTCTGTGGTTATTTTGATGAATACAGAAGAAATAAAAGTCGGTATTTGTATTTTGCCTGCCTTTTTCTTTTACAGCTAGCTCCCTGATCCGTTGTGGTCATAGGTACCCGTAACGGTGGATTGGTAAGTCGGGTACAATAGAAATAAATAGGAAGGAACCAGGGTTACTGGTAGTAGAGTTGTTAGGTCACCCAATTAATGTATATGATAAATTGGAAAATTATGGGCCTGGTACGTGTATGGTGAAATTATTGGCCGGGTGACCTGCGATCTCTATCAATACTGTCACTACCTTCTTTGAAGGTTGTGAAGTCTTATATGGTAAATCCTGCAACGTTCTTTTCCCATCCCATATTAGCTTCTGAGGATGATGCTCATGACTGTGCAACTTTCCTTCGTAATCAATCTAGTCAAGCAACAGAGGATCCTATACCAGGTCGCATTGTCTATTTTGTTGATTGTTCTTCTACTGTTGACCAAGACCCAGGAGTGAGACACACAGGTGCAGCAGTAGTTATAGCACAACATCATGACTCTTCAGATACACTTCACATATTAGAAGAATTAACACTACTAGCACATTATTTTGCACAAGCAGCAGAATTGATAGCACTGATAGTGCCTCTTAAGCAAGGAGCAGGGAAAGTCATCACAATCTATTCTGATTCAGCTTATGGGACTACCACAGTGACTAGGGATTCAAGCAGAAAAATGTATATGTCCAATAGTAGTGGCCCATTCGATAAACCTATATTCCCAGGCCTTATAAACGATGTTCCACCTGCTTCTTCCACTCAAAGAACTCTGATTTATACTTTCTCTATCACCTCTAAGCTTTTTGATATTTATTTGCAAAAAGTTCTCAAACTCCTAAAAAAGGTACTTATGAATCTTCGGATTCAACAATCAACAAAGTGACTGACAGTCTGATATACATGGGGAGCAGTAGATCGATAATTAGGGAAGACATACTACAGGCCAGATGTATTTGCACGGGCAGAGCACATGTGACAGTATAGGTCTCAAACTTAAGTCTAACAAACTAGTAGGTGAGTTATTATCATTAGAGTTACGGTTTAGGCCACAGAGCAACCCATTTATATATCTTAAATATGAGATCCCCCATAGCCAACCAGCATCCCCATTTCCTGCACCATGTGAAAGATCTGAGTGCCCCAGCCTTTGGCTCCTGCAGCAATAGTCAACAGACCGACTGATGTCAACCATGCCAAGGGGGCCTTGCTCAGAAAATATTAAAGCCAAATAATCTAACTACCTTTTCCCATGTGAACGAGCTCCATAAGGCGTGGAGCTCTCACAGAAAGCGGGCAAGATCTCTGTGCCATCTAAAAGGCACTCTTGATTAAGCCCCCGGGCGCCTTCCTTCAGTAGGGCTTATTAGAGCAGACAACAAGATGAGGAGCGCATTTCTTAGTTTTTTATCTTGGAATATTGCCGGTGTTGGAGCTAAACTCTCTGACACTGAGTGGGGAGCATTCATATATCAGCATCATATTGTTCTCCTACAAGAGACCTGGGCAGTGGACCCAGTATACAGGAGTGGGTCCTACACCTCTCTGTTAATGTGATTCCATCTTTGTCTGATAGAGCTTCAGGTGGTTTGCTAATCTGGCTCAGGTCTGATCTGTTTCCAAGAACTAAACTGGCTTTATGTAACAGTAAGGATCTCTTAGGCCTTAAAATATCAGTAAATATATTGCAGGGAGAGAGACAAATTCGTATTCTAAATATATACATTCGATCAGTCACGCCCAACTCGGTCGCCCCAATAGTAGACCAGCTCAGAGATATGCTGACCCAATCCAACCAAGATGTTTTAAAAAATAAATGCAGGGGATTGCAATACCAGGCTCTCTCTGGATGGGATGAATAAGACTTGCAGAGCCTGAGGATTTAGCATCTCTAGAGGGTGTTGGGATCAAGTAGCATTGAAACAAACGGTTGTCGCTTCTCAATTAGAAGAACTGGTAGTTGAATTTGACCTGAGAATTACCAATGGCAACACCCTCTCTCACTTCCCTCCATGTCCAACTTTTAAAAGAGGTGTTTCAACTGATTGAATTTTCATTGAGAAGGCACTCTGGTCAGCGCTGGTGGACATGGTCATCATCCCAAGGCCAGACAGTGATTGCCAGGCAATATGTGCCATGTTCGACCTATCCATATTTATGAGCGATACACTGGCACCCATAACTCCAGCTCAATCGAGACAATTAATAATAGGTGTAATATAAAAATGGGTGGAAGTTTCATCTAATGTAGTGTTTCACAGGCAAATCTATGAAGCCCTTATTTACACTTTTTCGCCTATGATGTGCCTGCTACTGCTGATTGCCAGTTTGACTTTGTCACCTCGCACTGCCAATTCTTGAATCAAATAAAGCCCCTCTTACTTAAGGCTAGAACAAGGGGAAGTATCATAAAGAAACAACCTATCTGGTTTGGTAAAGATTGTAAACAGGAAAGAAACGGCATGATAGAAATATTTTTAAAAGGTAGCAAACCTGAGATATCTATGGCCAGGAAAAAAGTTCACACTGCTGGCACCAAAAAAGAGATGGGAATGGGGTCGATGGGCTAACCTTACCAAGGCACTTGAAAGCAAAAATCTCAAGTCCTTCTGGAAGCTTGTGGGTGAAGGTGATGATCACCTGGAGGTTGTTGTCCAAACCGATAAATGGGTTACCCACTTTATGTTAATTTACAAGGAGAAGGCTCTAGAAGGGTGGTTTGATGGGGCCCCATGAGATAATTAAGTATTAAAGCCCCCTCAACCCTCCACCTACGTGATGAGTTTGGCCCGTTCACCATGGGACACCCCCTGTTTTACCCTCAATGAAACAGTTTAAGTTTATTTATTTTTGCATAGTTAACTAAAACCATTGCAATGCTACCAATTGGAAAAAGGAAAAAAAATATATATATATAAAAAAAGAAAGATGTTTTCAATAGACTTTCAGTATGGTTCCGCCATCTTAGCCGGCTTTGTTAGTTATTTCAGTTAGTCAAAATAAAACTTTGTTAAAACCAGTTAAAGGCAAGAGTAAAGGTTCCTTGCAATTTAAGATCACAGTTAATTATATTTCTTAAAGTGAAGTCATTAGCTCGCTGAAGCTATGATGAACTGTCTCAGATTTTCTTTGCTCCAGCCATACATGCCCGTTTGTCAAGTTGTTCAAATTATCTCGACTTGTTGCAGGGTTAGTCCCTCCGTTACTGGCAGTCATCCTTAATGTGGTCCGGCTAAACCTCTTCCCGGCTACTGGACAACTTGCGTTGACGTCGCATTGTGAAGAATTTTTGGGTATTTTGGGCATTTTTTGTACAGCCATCATCAGATATTTTACCAATCTGCAGTTTAATTGGACGTTTGCTGGATTTAAGCAGGCCAGCACTGCTTGCCACCTGGTGCGGATACCCATCTGTTTAAGAGGATCTTTTAGGAGCTGTTGCCTTGCTTTGTGCAGATCTTTGCATAAGCAGATTAAGTGTAGAATGTCATCGTTCTCGATGTTACACAGCCTGCAGATATTTTGTCCTTTTTTTCCTCATCCATGGTGGTAGGTGTTGGGCGCATGGAAGGATCCCCAGTCTGTACCTTAAGAAATTCATTTTTATGACCCTCGGATAACCTTGATTGAAGTATGGTTGCGGGACAAGTGATTTGTAAGAGTTAAGGGTCATCCAGGCATGAGATCTGTTTGAGAAGCTCGCCTTGTCCTCCACTAAGGAGATTTGTTTTGTATTTTTCCAGACTAGTGTTTTTTAAATTGAGATAGCCGAGTTGCGTGTCCCAAAGTCCCGAAAGTTTGGTATATTCCAAGGCTGACTGAAGATAGCTTCTTGCCTGAGAGGACTCCCTGTACTGAATGTCAAGCCACAGCAAATGGTTCAGTGTATTTGTTGTGGCACTTCTTATCTTGTACCAGCAAATGATGTAAGCGCCATACCTGGCTAAGACTTGTTGTTGAAGGCCAAACTCCAACCTTATTTGAGCTGGTGATGTGTTGGATGCGAGACTGAACATAATTCTGTAGGCTTTGACCTGCGTGTTATCTAGCTCCTTAGCGTCTCTTCCCCGCATTGCCTCACTGCCATAAGTAATCGAGGGGAGAAGTTTAGCCTGGACTACCTTCAGGAGCGGGTTCAGAGTCGGACCCATCAATTGGTTTGAAAGGTTTTTCAACGTCAGTGCGGTTAGCAGACCTAAATGAAACAGAGAATGCCCTTAAACAAACTAAGAAAGTAAAGGCACCAGGACTGGATGGTATTCCAGGAGATTTGTTTCTATCCAAATCTGAGGTCTGGGTCCATTACCTCAATCACTTGGGTAATGCCATCATGAAGGGCACTAAAATTCCACCATCCAGGTAGGGCGCTACTATTATCCCAATCTATAAAAAGGGGGGTAGGGACAAACCATCAAACAACAGGCCTATTAGATTACTGGATAACAGCCAAAATATTCTGCAGACAGGTACTAAGTAGGGCGGAAAATTTGGCTTACTGACAACCATATCCTGGAAGATTCCCAGGCAGGCTTCAGGAACAAAATTAGCACCATTGACCAGGCCTTTCATTTTAATGTTTTGTGTTGGAAGTTTATCACCGTTAAGAAAGAACACGTATATGTTGCCTTCATTTACCTTCAGTCAGCTTTCAATCTGGTCCCTAGGGATAGGCTATGGAGGATGCTGGGAAACTACAGGGTTCCAGAGGAGCTTCTCTGGATTCTCAGAGTATTGCATACCAACACCTTTGCTCAAGAAAGGTGGACCAATGTTGGCGACCTCACAGAAAAGATTCCCATCAGAAGGGGCGTCAAACAGGGCTGTGTACTTTCCCCAACCTTATTTAGTATGTATATTAATGGGGTAGCAAACTGGGTATCTGCTATTGAACATGATGCCCCAAAACTTGCAGGTATCCCGGTCCCGACTCTAGTGTTTTCTGATGACACACTACTTATTTCCAGACCCTGATGGGACTCCAGAAGGAAACGCATTAGTTTGCAGCTTTCTCTAAAACCAGAGGCTTAGAAATAAACCCCGACAAGTCCAAATTTATGGGGATTAATCCTCAAAAGGCCCTTCAGAGGAAAAATTAGAATTGATAGTCCTCTGATAGAGCAGATCGTTCACTTTGATTATCGAGGCATAAGGATGTCAGATTCTCTAAAATGGGGGATGCAAATAGATAAGAGTAAGATTGGATTAAACCAGTCCGCACTCTTAATCAGAAAGAAACACAGGTCCTCCACAGGAGGGACTGTGTCATCTGCCCTAAAAATGTAACAAGCCACCACAGTGACAGCCGCCCTTTACCGGTCAGAGATTTGGGGCTACACTGATGCATCCATATTATTCATTGAGGAAAATAAATGTATTAAAGGTCTTCTCAATTTGCCGCATAGTGCCCCATTGGTTCCGTTGGGATTTGATCTAGCCCTCAACCTCATCCATTTGGTATTCATCTCAAACCACAGTTATATTGGGGGAGAGTTTGGTCAACCCCGGAGTGAACTATTTATAGAGCGGCACCGAAGGACCTGATTAACTGTGACAAACTTGTCTGTACCCCATGGTTGAAGCATTGGAAAAAGCAGCTTGAACTGCTTAATCTGGGAAATGTATGAATTGGCCCTGATGAAGTCACTAAAGGTGATAAGCTGCTCTTAAATAAAAAAAAAATTGGGATCGGGCCTTAACTAGAACGTGGGATGAGCACAGAGAGCGATCCCTAACAAGGCAATTCCTGCTTCACAAATGTTCGCCCGGTTTTGAAAATCTATTTGGACAGGAGTTATCCGGTCGGGGCGAAATATCTGTATTTCCAGGTCAGATCTGGCAACCTACTCTTAAGATCCTTTACCTCAAGATGATGCAAAACAGAGTGTGATCTAGAGATTTTCAGCTTTTTTTGCCCCAGACATTCCATGCTACACAAAAAATTTATAACTGTACTGTGCAGGTTGGAGGGTGTAACACACTATTGGGGGGCATTGCAATTATTGAAAAGTGACACGAAAGAGTCAATAGTATTTGCGGTCTCACGCTTCGTTTGGGGGGCTTGGTCAATACGAACGAAAAGCCTAACACCAAGGTTGTATAGTCTTGTTTCCATCCCATGTCTCTTTTTTCCACCACCATATACTCCTTAGCCCTTTATCTCACTCTTGCAGGTTATTTTTCTTCCCTGCTTTCTCCCTTCGGCACTGTTTTTCCATCTTTTTCTATAACCTTATTTCTTTATTTGATGTTTTCCTCTCTTTTGCTCTGGGTTAAGATCTTATAAGCAAAAATAAGTGGCAGTCCCAAACAATAAATGCTCCGCCTGCTGTATGGATGAGCCTCTCATCTCCGTCCCTGCATGTTTTGTTTTTCCCCTCCTCTTGTGTGGTGGTGGCTGATGCAACTCTGTATTGTCCGCACCCGCCTTATACTGTTCAATCCAGTCCCAAGCAGCTGGTGGATAATCAAAGAATAATGTGCTATTGTTGACCATCACCTTCAGCTGAGCTGGGTATATTAGCATATATTTGAGCACTGGCCCTGCATCTCTAAATGTATTCTGAGTAGAACCTACTTGGGATTAATATGATGCGTTGAATCACAGAAACGTCAGGTAGGCATCCAATCTCTAAACGCCCGGCACAAGGAAGAACCAGCATACTTTAACAAACGCATGACCTTCCACCAACCGACCAGACACCTACGATCAGCTGCCCTCTTCCTCTCAGACATCCCCTGGATCCCAGGTGGCAACAGCGGAGGACGCTCTTTCTCATACATGGTGGCCAAAGCTTGGGACAACCTTGCCCTGCTTCTCAGGACCGCCTCATGACTTCAGCAATTCAAGAAAGAACTCAACACCTGGCTGTTTGAATTAACTAATCACCACGAAGCAGCTCGCAACTAGAGCGCCTTGAGACCCTCACAGGTGATTTCCCGCGCTACATAAATTTTTGATTGATTGATTGACTGATTGATCTTCACTACACACCCCTTTTTTCTAATTGTACTATATCACTTGCTTCCCTGGTACTTTTGAGCTTGTCTGCATCATAGTTGTCTCAGATCTTGTTCTGTTTAGTTTTGGAAATCTGTCGGCATATAATGCTTTTTAAGTATTCGAGTAAATAAAAGGTATGGGTTGCACAATTTGCAAATGCTAAACTGGTTGAAAATAATTTGAGGTCACCTGAAGAAGGGAACTTGGATTCTTTCCAACTAGTTGTACTCCAATACTAGATCTTTAATATTTACACATGCTTGAATCATTCCCCGTTATCAGGCTGGGAATCCCCAGTATATTGAAATAGCAGTATACGGTGTAAAATATACAGCATATGGTATATATTATAAAGACCTCAGATAACATAGTATGTTTAGTTGCACATCCACCTCATTTTGAAGAACCCAAACTTCAGCCAATGAGGTGGAAGCTTAAGCTCTCCTTCTCTCCCTAGAGAACACCATCACTCAGATTTCTACCACACGTTGTATGCGCGGGAGTCCCCTGTTAGAGCTCTGCTCTAACTTTTCAGTGAACTTTAAATTGTTTCCATTTTGTTCTGCCCTGAAATTGAACCAGCCCTATCTTCAACACTGCTGTGTTGTGAGTTGTTTTTAGGGAAGATTGTCACAATGTCTGTACCAGGGAGATCATTTGGTCTCACAAGTAACTGTCACTAATTGTCACCATGGCTCACAAAGAGAAAAAACATCTCTTTTTAAAACCTGTTTATTTTGTGGTAACTAGAAAATTTACACTGATGACCGGCATTTTCGGTGTATTATTGTCTTTATCCTAAACATAAATCAGCAGAATGTAAGATTTGTAAGTCTTTCTCAACTTAAACTTTTACGGACTGGTAAAGGAGACTGGCATTATTTCTTATGAGTAAAGAGAATTTTCCTTCTTCTAAAGGAGATGCCCCTCTTCAGGGAACGATTCCATGGAAAGTGCCACTGCACGCACTTCCATGAAGACAGTGCACAAGAGGAGACTTATACAGTTTCCTCAGTATGACTTATTTGGTGCAGAGCTTGCAGCCACGTCCTCTGCTGATAAACCAGAGTCTAAGTGCCACAAAGATGCGCCTGTAATAAAAAAGAAGAAATCATCAAAGGACGCCCAGTCGACTACGAGCCCGTCAATGATTCAACTCCAACATCTACAACAACGAAGATACCATCAACAACGACAATGGAGAATATTCACTTTCTCCGAAAAATATGATTATTTAATGCAAACAGACAAGACCAAAAAGGCACCAGAGATGATCACTGAGAGTACAAGTACAACATCATTAAGCACTATTCCCACTAGTAGCAGTGATAATGTAGGGGCATCTGGATCAGGATTGAGACAAACGCACCCTTTAGGGAACTCGTCTTTTGTGCAAGAAGTGAATCGTATAAAAAGAGGGAACAGGGAGCAGGCCAGACGTGGTGCCATTACAAAAAAAACAGACGGGGTAAGAAAAGACCCCATAGATGGAAACAGACTAGGAATGAAAACCAGGTCCTTGGACAAGAAGTAAGCTCATCACAGCACCGAGTTGGCGATGCTCTCGGTGTTGGATGAACTAAGAGGAATGGCTGACTGCAAGAAACCGAGCGCCCTGATTTTGCTGGACCTATCAGCGGCGTTCGATACTGTCAGCCATGCCTTGCTTCTGGAAAGACTCAAGGACTTTGGGATTAAGGGCCTGGCCTTTCAATGGTTGCAATCATTCCTTACTGGAAGGACCCAAAAGATACAACTGGGGGATGAAACATCTGAGATAGGGATTTTAGAGTGCGGGGTGCCACAGGGGTCCGCCCTGTCCCCGCTTCTATTTAATGTCTACCTGCAACCGTTGATTGCTTCTTTGGCCACCATGGGCTGTAAAGTCTTTAACTACGCGGACGACACGCAATTGCTGGTAAGTGTCGATGACACTATGGCCGCACAACTCCAAGCCCAGAACATCTTGCGGTTCACTGTGCAATGGATGACGGATAACCTGTTAAAAATTAACCCTGACAAGACTGAGGTACTAGTGATTCCATCCACTGCCTCACCCTGGTGTGATCTCTATTGGCCCACAGAGTTAGGCCCGGCTCCAAAACCAAGCCCGTTTGTAAAGAGCCTGGGGATCAAGTTGGATGATGATCTGTCAATGGCCCCTCAGATCTCTGCGGTTGTGGGAAGTTGCACAAACATCATTCGGCAACTGCGGAAATTAATTCCTGTCCTCTCACAATCCATGATGCGATCAATAGTAGTGGCCACCATCATCTCCAGAATTGATTACGGTAATGCCCTTTACCTTGGCCTACCTAAAACTCTGACCAGTAGACTTCAGGTCATAATGAATGACGCTGCCCGGCTGATCTTCAGGCTACCGAGGAGATCTAAAGCCACTCCCCTACTACAAAGTTTGCACTGGCTCCCCATTAAAGAAAGAGTTGAATTTAAGAACTTATGCACGGCCCATAGGGCAATCTATGGCAAAGCCCCAACCTACATCAAAGATCGTCTGCAACTCTATTGCCCTATGAGAACACTTCGATCTTCAGACTCCCAATTACTGGTCTGTCCTCGCTACAGGTTAGTGACTAAGGGAGGGAGAGCCTTTTCAGTGCTAGTTCCTCAGCTATGGAACAGGCTGCCGGAGGTGCTGCGCCGGGAAGGGAATTTACTACGATTCAGGAAGAGCCTAAAAACAGTCCTGTTCAGCAATAGCATGAGCAAAGTATAATCCAGTTATGACCTCAACTTCCATCTTGCTAAGTTATTGTCTGTACCATCTTTCCAGGCGCTTAGAGACCTGCAGGTGATTAGGCGCAATATAAAACCTCACTAACAATAACAATAACAATAACAATAATCTGGAGGTAGAAGTAGTGAATCTTTCTGATGTCAGTCTTATGGAAGAAATGACAAGTTTGCTTAAGAAGGGTTTGGGGTTTTGTCCTAGCACCAAGGGTGATCACTGTGATGTGAAAATAGATTTGTTTAAGTTCATAAGATTGTTAAGTAAAAAAGTTTTTTTCCGTTGGGAATACAGGTAAATTACAAATTCTGGTATACTCCCGTGCACTCGACTATTTCATACACTCAACACACTTATATCCAAGGTATTGAGTTTTTTGGCAGACACTTAACAAGGAAAAAACCACATGGTATAAAATAATGTACATTTATTTATAGTTAAATTTAAAAACATGTTTACACATACATAAGAATCAATAAAAACACAAAAAGACACTTGATTTAAAAAATGGAGAAAGAAAAATGAGACAGTACACTTTGTCTTATGGTATGGTCAATTCAAATAATGCATTGGCAACAATGGGGAGGCTTTCCCTTCCTATACCCAATACTTTGTTGGCAACTCAGAATTTTAACCACTCTGCAATGCGTCGACGCGTTTCGGAAGCTTTAGATGATTATGGCTTCCTTCTTCAGGACAATAACAATATATCTCCACAGCCAAGTATTCACCGGTGCGATAGCATCTTGGTGAATGGGTTTCAGAGTAAACCTGTTGACCTTAAGGTGAGACGATCTCGCCCACAACTGCACAATTATGAACTTCCGCTGTATCGTTCTATCGTTCTACCGGAAACGTTCATCAGTACCTTCAGGGCTATTATCTATATTTCGCTCCCGATTCGTTATGTAGACTAAACAGATATGATGTCTCTTTAAAGTTTCGCTTATCTTTATCTTCTCACAGTCTGATGGTTTTATATGTTTTTCACTTCTCGTTTCTCATTAAAAATCAGCTTTTCAGTCCGATATCTATCTTCATCAACCAGGGTACTTCACATTTGTGGCTTATTTAATGCGCCAGCTTGTTTCCCCCGGGATATTCTCACCGCGTCCTCCTGATCACGGATATTGTTGTCAACAGGAGGACAAATGTGAAGTACCCTGGTTGATGAAGATAGATATCGGACTGAAAAGCTGATTTTCATTCGGGAGCGAAATATAGAATACTTGGCTGTGGAGATATATTGTTATTGTCCTGAAGAAGGAAGCCATAATCGTCTAAAGCTTCCGAAACGCGTCGACGCATTGCAGAGTGGTTAAAATTCTGAGTTGCCAACAAAGTATTGGGTATAGGAAGGGAAAGCCTCCCCATTGTTGCCAATGCATTATTTGAATTGACCATACCATAAGACAAAGTGTACTGTCTCATTTTTCTTTCTCCATTTTTTAAATCAAGTGTCTTTTTGTGTTTTTATTGATTCTTATGTATGTGTAAACATGTTTTTAAATTTAACTATAAATAAATGTACATTATTTTATACCATGTGGTTTTTTCCTTGTTAAGTGTCTGCCAAAAAACTCAATACCTTGGATATAAGTGTGTTGAGTGTATGAAATAGTTGAGTGCACGGGAGTATACCAGAATTTGTAATTTACCTGTATTCCCAACGGAAAAAAACTTTTTTACTTAACAGTATATTTGAATTTGAATTTAAAATATTTATATAGCGCAACGTTCACCATGCGGTTTCTTGGCGCTGTGGATGCTAATGTAGCAGTAAAAACAAAAAAACTGATGAAGTAGAGAGGATTAAAGTCAATTTACATTAAGAAAAGCCTGGGTGAAAAGGAAGGTCTTAAGATCTTTTCGGAAAAAGGAGTAATGTGTGGCCAGACGCAAGTGATCGGGGAGGGAATTCCAAAAGGATGGTGCCAAGAAAGAGAAGTTGGCTCCGCCCCATTTCTTGCGTCTGTACTGGGGTACCTGGAGGAGTGATTGGGTAGATGAACGAAGCTCACGGGCAGGAATGTACTCTTTTAGTAGGGAAGAGATGAAGGCAGGGGCAGTCCCTTGGCGTGCCTGGAAAACCACACATCCGGTTTTAAAGAGGGATCGCTCCCTAACAGGTAGCCAATGTAGTGCCTTCAGTAGGGGAGTAGAGTGATGGAAGCGGGGGAGGCCATACACCAATCTGGCCGCCTGGTTTTGAACCAGCTGGAGCTTTCGCAGACTATACGCTGGGATGCCGTTGTAAAGGGCGTTCGCGTAGTCCAGCCGGGAGATAACCAGAGCGGACATGATTAACTTAAGTGCAGGGGGAGAAAAGAAACGAGAAACAGAGCGGATAGTTCGAAGGACAAGAAAACAGGAGGAGACCACAGAACTGATTTGTGAGTGAAGGTTGAGATGATTGTTAAGTTTAATGCCCAGAGTTTTAACTGAGGGAGAGGGTGTAGGAGGGGTTCCTAAAGAAGAAGGCCAAAAGAGAGGGTTCCAGGGACTGGAGGAACCACCCGTAAGGACCAATTCTGTTTTGTCAGGGTTCAACTTCAGATGGTTGTGGTTCATCCAGTCCCTGATGAAAATCATAGTAGACTGGAAATTAGAAATAGAACGAGGGGAAGAAGACAGGTTAAAGATAAGCTGGAGGTCATCTGCATAGTTATACACAGTGACCTCCAGTTGCTGAAGTGCAAAGATCAGAGGATAGATATATAGGTTAAACAGAAGGGGGGAAAGAGAAGAACCCTGAGGGACACCACAAGTGACTTTAAGTTGGGTGGCCGAAAAATCCCCCAACCGGACCGCCTGGGTGCGGTCCCTCAGGAAGGACGATAGCCAGACCAGGGCTGAGCCCTCGACCCCCGCCGCTCCGACACGGGAAAGTAAGATGGAATGATCCACCGTGTCGAAGGCGGCGGAAAGATCGAGGAGTACCAGAGCCTGGTAGTTGTTTTGGTCCATGCCCTCCCTGAGATTGTTCAGGACCAACACCACGACGGACTCGGTGGAGTGTCTAGGCCGGAAGCCTGCCTGGTGGGACGCTAGACCCCCATTGGCTTCTACATGGGCACTGAGGACCGATGTTACATGTCGCTCCAGCACCTTGCCTAAGTAGGGCAAGAGAGAGATGGGACGATAATTGGCTGGAGCGGAGGGGTCAGCGCCAGGCTTCTTAAGAATGGGGACTATGGTGGCAAATTTGAGAGCTGGAATTACCACCCCCTGAGCCAGCGAGCTATTGAGGAGGGATATGGGTGGTTTGGGACAGACGGAGTAAATCTGTTGCAAAATGTGGGCTGGACAGATGTCCGCCGGGGAACCAGATTTTACTTTAGGAAGTATTGCAAGGAACACTTCTTCGGTGAGTGGAGGGAAAAAAGAAAGAGAACCGGGAACAGTCGGGGGAGAAGGCTCAAAAAAAGTAGGGGAAGGAGGTGAGATGTTGGCTCTAATGTTGGCAATTTTTTCTAAAAAGTAGGTGTTCAAGGAATCACAGAGGGGCTGAGAAGGGGGGGGTTTAAGAGTGGCCCTGTCAGAATAGGCCAGGTCCTGAACGATGGAGAAAATCTCCCTGGATTTGTTCTCCGCTGCCAGAATTTTAGCTGAGAAGTATGTCGTTTTAGCACTCAATATGGCTCTTTTATAGTTACTCAGCAAAGTCAAATAATACGTTTTTAGTAGAGGGCAGTAGTCCTTTCTCCATTGCCTCTCGGCCCGCCGGAGGGTCAGCTTTTTTGTCTTCAGGTCGTCGCCAAACCACCGATTTGACTCCTTGGATCTTCGGGTAGATATCCGTCGTAGTGGGGCTACCATATCGCAGCCTCCAGCAAGCCAGGTGTCGATGGCCGTAGCTTGAGAGATGGAAGATAAGCCCTCTAAATTAGGTGCGGAATTCAAAAGAGAGGATGACAAAGCAGGAAGGTCTACCCTATTCCAGTTCCGCGCCCGGATGTTTTTAGCAGGCGGGATCTTTGTTGCCAATTTAAGGCGGAGGGAGAAGGAGATCAGGGCATGGTCTGACCAGGGGCATGGGGACACGGTCATGGAGGAGACCGAGGCATTAAGAGACCAGACCTGGTCTAGTACATGGCCGTGGGTGTGCGTAGGGATGTGCAAATGGGAGATAAAATTAAAAGATGTAAGTGAATCAGAAAATTGTTTAGAGGCAGTGCATTCCTGGGGGTCTAAGGGCCAATAATTAAAATCCCCTAATACCAAGACTGAAGCGTGGTTAATCGCTAAAGTGGCCAATAGGTCCTGAAAAGCCGGCAAAAACAGGTGGGATGGCTGGGGAGGGCGATACATTAATAAACAAGTGAGCGGGGGAGAAAAGGCAAGTGAGCGAGCTACCAGGTGCTCGGTGGGATTAATAGTAGAAGAGGGAAGAAGTTGAAAATTGTGCTCAGCTCGGGCAAAGAGAGCCACACCACCTCCTACCTTGCCCGCTGGTAGGGCCACATAAGAAGGGGGAAGGGCAGCCAACAGAGAGGGCAGGGAGGAGTCACAGAACCATGTTTCTGTTAAAAGTAACATGTCAGGCTGGTGAGTATCAAGCAGCACAAATAGCTCCTGGTGGTGCTTTACTGCCGACCTAGTATTGAGTAAGATAAGGGACAGGGGGGGGGAAAGGGGTGCGGGGCCAGGGTCAGGGAAGTGGGACAAAGGGAGGATCATATTGGTAGGTGTAGGGTAGTGGGAAGTAGGATCAAGGCCAAGAGCAGAGATGCGCCTAATAATGGATTTAGCCAGGGGCCAAGTCCCCTGGCTAAATCCATTATTGGAGCTCCATTTTCCCTTGGGTCATATAGAGCCCCTCTCTTTTTGTTAAAGACTAACCGCCTGATTCATCAAGCTAAATTGAACTCGCAAAGGGCAAGATTCTCAGAATCTTGCCTTTTGCGAGTGCAATTTTTGCATTTGGGATTCATCATCCCAAATGCAAAATTCGCTATTTAAGAATTCGCACATTTGCGAAGAATTGAATTTAAGGAATCTCTATTTGAGATTCCTTAAATGCAATTCATGAAGCATTTTAAAATTGCGAAAATGCAATTTTGGGCCGCTATTTACCGAGAGGTCAGACCTCTCGGTAAATAGCAAAAACTTAGAAAAATGCTTTTAAAAGCATTTTTCTAAGTTGCATGTTGCACACACACATGTCCTTTGGACATGTGTGTGCACAACACCTGTTTCAATTTGCATTTAAGGGGTGCTACAGGGTGTTCTTTGGACACCCCTGGCACCCTTTAAATCGCTATCTTATTTGCGATTAGCTAATAGCTAATCGCAAATAAGGAATACTCCCCATTCATTCCTATGGGCCTTTTGGCCCATAGGAATGAATGGGGAGTTATTCCTTATTTGCGATTAGCAATTTGCTACTCGCAAATAAGGAATGTGTAGGAATCGCTATTTATTTAGCAATTCCTACATGAATCCCGTTTTGCGAGTCCTTAATAGCGATTCGCTATGAATCGCTATTAGGGGCTCGCAAAACGGCCCGTTGATGAATAAGGCTGTAACAGCCTGATTCATCAAGCCGAATTGCGCTCGCAAAGGGCCAGATTCTGAGAATCTGGCCCATTGCAAGCGCAATTTTTGCATTTGGGATTCATCATCCCAAATGCAAAAATCGGTAATTGCTAATTCGCTAAATTGCGAGGAATTACATTTAAGGAATCTCTATTTGAGATTCCTTAAATGCAATTCATCAACCATTTTTAAATTGCTAATTCGCAATTTCGGGCCGCTATTTACCGAGAGGTCAGACCTCTCGGTAAATAGCAAAAACTTAGAAAAATGCTTTTAAAAGCATTTTTCTAAGTTGCATGTTGCACACACACATGTCCTTTGGACATGTGTGTGCGCAACACCAGTTTCAATTTGCATTTAAGGGGTGCTACAGGGTGTCCTTTGGACACCCCTGGCACCCTTTAAATCGCTATCTTATTTGCGAGTAGCAAATTGCTAATCGCAAATAAGTAATACTCCCCATTCATTCCTATGGGCCTTTTGGCCCATAGGAATGAATGGGGAGTTATTCCTTATTTGCGATTAGCAATTTGCTACTCGCAAATAAGGAATGTGTAGGAATCGCTATTTATTTAGCAATTCCTACATGAATACCGTTTTGCGAGTCCTTAATAGCGATTCGCTATGAATCGCTATTAGGGGCTCGCAAAACGGCCCGTTGATGAATCAGGCTGTAAGTTCATAAGATGACTTAAATTAAAGAAATATTTCTCGCATAAACCTGAACAGAATAAAGCAACCACTGTGCAACTGTATAATTCAGTCTCTGATTCACTTACAATTAATGATGTTCAAGATACGGTTAATTTGCTATCAATCACAGAACTAGAAGATGATCCATATACAGTTGCTAGAGTATTAGACGATTTGGATATCAGACCAGATCCTACAATCTCAAGTGGCCTCAAGGGTAAATCTAGATGGGTTCCCAACCTAATGGATGGCAATAACATTGAAATTTTTCATCGCTTAGTGTTGGCTGATTTGCATGCACACATACAAAATGTACACAGAAGTGAACAGCATGTAGAGAATTTATCGGTGGGGGAGAAAAAAGCATTACAAACCCTCATGCATAATAAAGAACTGATTATAAGAAATGCAGATAAGGGTGGGAATATTGTCCTCATGAATAAAATTGATTACAATAATGAAATTTATAATCAATTGCAAAATGTGATGTGTTATGAAAAAGTGGCATCTAATCCAATGTTTAAACTAACAAACGTGATTAATGAACATCTAAAAAAATTGCATGACTTAGGACTGCTAGATAATGAGGAATATCTTTTTTTGAAAGTAAGTCGCCCAAGATACCCAATATTGTACACTTTACCAAAGATTCATAAAGGTCTCCCTTTTCCACCAGGGAGAACTATAGTTTCGGGGATTGGGGGACCGATGGAACGTTTATCTCAATTCATAGATATGTTTATTCAACCCATCATGAATAATTTACCTTCTTTTATACAAGATACACGACATGTACTAAACATTTTGAGTGACATCAGATGGGATACGGGTATGATACTTGTCACTCTTGAGGTGGTATCCCTATATACCAGTTTTAAAAATGAATTAGGACTTAAGGCTCTCAGTCACTTCCTATCAAAAAATCCTGCCACTCAATGGGAGCACACATGCATGTTATTGACCATGACAGAACTGATCTTGACCAACAATTTTTTTCTATTTAATGGTGAATGGTTCAAGCAAAAACAAGGCGTGGCGATGGGCTCCAAATTTTCCCCAGCTTACGCCAATATTTTCATGGGCTGGATGGAAGAAGTATTTATTTGGAGCCCACAAGCAAGTCGCTGGAATGAACATATTCTTTATTGTGGTAGGTTCATTGATGACTGCCTAATGATTTGGATCGATCCTGAACCCCTCTTATATGAGTTTTATGATTTTTTAAACAGCAATAACATGAACATCAGGTTCACCACAAATCATAGTCCAACCAATGTAGTGTTCCTAGATGTGGAACTCTATTCCAAAGATGATAAAATTCTCAGTAAAATGTATCGTAAATCCACAGCATGTAATGCTATCTTACATGCGAAAAGTGCACACCCGAGACACCAGATTAGAGCAATTCCCTTCGGGGAGATGATCCGCGCAAGAAGAAATTGAAGTGAAGATCATTGTTTTATACATTGTTTAGAGGACATGGAGGGCAGGTTCCTGCGGAGAGGATACTGTCCTTCAGATTTACAGGTAGCTAAACAAAGAGCTTTAGAAACAAAACGCACATCCACTCTCAAACCAACTACCAGAACTGTGATTAAGAAACAACCAATGAGGGTGATTACGAATTACAATCCTATGAGCATGAAATTGAAAGAAAGTATGAATAAGCACTGGCATATAGTGCAGATGGATAAAACACTCAAAGACCACTTCGGTACATATCCTCAAAATACCTATCGAAGGGGACGAACACTGGGGACCCTATTGAGCCCGAGCTATCCAATAAAAAGACCAGAAACATGGCTAGATTTATATTCCAAGGGCTTTTATAAATGTGGACACTGTGGGGTATGTAAATATGCTCTGGATAAAACTAAGGACTTTCAGATAGATAGTGGCAAAAGATACATAATCTCAACAAATATCACCTGCAGCACAAAATATGTTGTCTATATTATTCAATGTAAATGTCTCAAGATATATGTTGGGAGTACAATTAGGATGTTGAAAGACCGCATGGGAGAAAATGTCAGAGCACTGAAACACAATGACATCAGATATCCCACGACGGAACATGTAAATAATTGTCCTGCACAAAAAGAAAGCAAAAACTTTGTCTTTTTTCAGAATTGACCAGATTAAACCAGACCCACGTGGAGGCAACAGGGAGCTGTTGCTACGCAGGTGTGAAGCAAAATGGATTATCCGTTTAAAAGCTGTGGAGAATGAGATAAACTTTGATCATGAGCTTCAATTTTTTCTGGGGGACTGAAACATGATTATATTGCAGCGAAAAGACATATGCTGGATTACGGTGGATTGAGGGTGAGGTGTAATGCCCAATCTATAGTGACTCTCATAAAAACTTTGCCAATACTGACATTATGTTACCTGTGCTTTTTCATCTGAGTTTGATCAACAGGTATATACTTGCTAACTAATTAATTTTCATTTTTGATGACTGATGTTAACATTTTTGTACAACCCAAGTGCGTTTTTAACACACCTATCTGGGATTAATCTTCTCAGGCCTTCAAAAGAATGATTTTGACGCGGCCTCTAACTGTTAGTATTGAATGCCCCCTAGTTGGGGTCATGAATGTACCCTTTAGCCTATACATGGCTTCGGTGATCGCATTTCCATATACAGGCATGATACTATGACAAGCCAATAGCTTTTTGCATACAAAGATATGGGTGTTGACCCCAATAGGCTATAACCCAATAAAATACAAAATATAAGACTCGATAATAAAATATACTTAACTTAATTGTACTTTCTTACAAGAATAGGGATTACTCGACCCTATTCAAAGATGGCGGCCATCCGCAGACGCGGTGGCTTGGTCCCTCTTCTATGCGTACTAGTATGCTCCTTATAGCGCATACACGGAAGTGGCTAATCCATGCCTGAACACGGGCAGGACGCCGCGATAAGCGAAGAGACCTTGAATTTAAGGTAAGAATAATAACGCAACTTTAAACAGACGAAAGGAGGCCTGAGATTTTTTGTCTCTGGATTAGATATTGGTTTTATTAAAACTGAGTATATAATTTGTTGTTGCAGGGATAATACGATTTTGGACCGAATAACTAGTCCCATGGTCACTCCATTTGAAGTTATATGTTTATACTACCGGATGCTATATATGTAAAATTGAAATATCGGAGGTAAGAGCCTTTATACTCTTACAAGGAACTTTGCTGTATAGTATATTCAGATGCCTACTATGATAACATAAATGCGGTGGTATATTAACGCGGTTCCCGATATGATTACAGGCGTGCTGCCTCATTATATATGGTTGAACAGCCAGGGCAACACGGCATTCTTAAATACCTTCTGACTATTGGGAAGAGTATACATATCAGGGGGGAACATCGACGAGGTAGGAACACGTTGAATTTCCTTATAATAATCTAGTATTTGGTTTTAGCCAGACTTTACCAGATCGAGTGAATTTTAAATTTGGTTTCTTTTACTCTGGATTTACAGGAGTGATCTTGACTTTGTGCAGGTACTAGCATCAAACTTGATGCTTAACTAAACTTATCACGAGCACCTGGGTTGTACAAAAATAATGATTATCGAGGTAAATAAGGGTCCAAAGAATGACAATTGACACCTTAAAGTAACTATGTATTATATCAAATATTGTTGTACTAATGTTTATGAAATATGTGACTTATTTGGTTTGCTTCGAATAGTAGCATGTTTTGGCTACAATGCACCTATGTTTTTACAGTCCTGGCATGGTCAGCATGCTAATGGTGGACGGCTTTTATGACTATATGTAAGAAATGATTACAAATATACGTTCTTTGTATTATTTCCAGCCTTGACGAAGCCGTAGGTGTCTTGAACCTAGGCGAAACGCGTTGGCGCAAGGAGTGGATTTTGTGGAATAAAAAGATTTCTGTTGCAAACAACGTTACTTTGGAGTGGAATTTTGGATTTACAATTGGCAATTGCATTTAATTTCTGTGTGCTCCGAGATCTTGTGTTTTATGTAACTTCAACATTGGTTGAAAATCAGAGGAGGTGGGTTGTTTTCTCCCAAAACTCTTGGATGCACCAGTAATATAATTAGAGGATTAAGATTCAAATGTTTAATGTTATATGAGCGCCGGCTACCCGTAATACCCAAACGTTTGAACAACGACAATGTAGACGACAACACCGTAAATGGCGACACTGTTGACGATGACACTATCGACGACGAAGACCATACCATTGACGACAATGACCATACCGTCGACGATGGAGTCACTGTCGACGGCATCACCATCGAGAACCTTACAGTCAATAAAAGACATTGAATTAAATGTTTTTTTACCTTTAAGGGTGACAGATGTACCTCCAGTGCAATTATTGCATTCAGATGAAGAAGCAGAGGCTAGTGATTATGCCACCCTGACTGCTTACAGCCCCACACAATTGAAAGTAAGATATGTTCCAGATTTTGGAGAGAAAGCACTGGACAATGAGTCCTACAATGAATATGTGTAGCAACAGGAGTACAAGTCTGGGAATACGTGAATTGATTTATGGGAGCAGCCACCTAAATAATATAATTCAGAAAAGGGGGTGGTGATGAACAGAGTGCCTGAATTAAGCAGACCACTCTTACCCAGTCCAAAGATCAGGGCTTGATCCATCACCGTTTTTTAGCTCACTGCACCATCCCAGCTCAGAACTTGGCTATATGCAAATTAGTCTGTTCCTGTCCCAGTGCATGATGGGAACAGGGCAAACCAAACTACCAAGCCAATTCTTATACTGGGAAGGAAACAAGCTTCCGGGGACCGGTTTCTGCCATTTCAGGCGTCGTCGGCCCGGCTTTCTTGAATCCTGATGGTGCAATGAGCAAGGGACTCACATCTGAGTATACCCTTCCACGCTTATGGTGGACAAAATGATTCAGAAAAGGGGGTGGTGATGAACAGAGTGCCTGAATTAAGCAGACCACTCTTACCCAGTCCAAAGATCAGGGCTTGATCCATCACCGTTTTTTAGCTCACTGCACCATCCCAGCTCAGAACTTGGCTATATGCAAATTAGTCTGTTCCTGTCCCAGTGCATGATGGGAACAGGGCAAACCAAACTACCAAGCCAATTCTTATACTGGGAAGGAAACAAGCTTCCGGGGACCGGTTTCTGCCATTTCAGGCGTCGTCGGCCCGGCTTGCTTGAATCCTGATGGTGCAATGAGCAAGGGACTCACATCTGAGTATACCCTTCCACGCTTATTCAAGCAAGCAAGCTGGGCCGACGAGGCTGAAATGCCAGAAACCGGTCCCCGGTAGCTTGTATCCTTTCTGGTGAAGAATTGGCTTGGTAGTTTGGTCTGCCCTGTTCCCATGATGCACTGGGCCAGGGACAGACTAATTTGCATATAGCCAGGTTCTGAGCTGGGATGGGGCAGTGAGCTAAATAACGGTGATGGATCAAGCCCTGATCTTTGGACTGGGTAAGAGTGGTCTGCTTAATTCAGACACTCTGTTCATCACCACCCCCTTTTCTGAATCGTTTTTGGCCACTATGGGTGTGGCAGGGTATACTCAGACATGAGTCCCTTGCTCACTGCTCCATCAGGATTCAAGCAAGCTGGGCCGACGAGGCTGAAATGCCAGAAACCGGTCCCCGGTAGCTTGTATCCTTTCTGGTGAAGAATTGGCTTGGTAGTTTGGTCTGCCCTGTTCCCATGATGCACTGGGCCAGGGACAGACTAATTTGCATATAGCCAGGTTCTGAGCTGGGATGGGGCAGTGAGCTAAATAACGGTGATGGATCAAGCCCTGATCTTTGGACTGGGTAAGAGTGGTCTGCTTAATTCAGACACTCTGTTCATCACCACCCCCTTTTCTGAATCGTTTTTGGCCACTATAGGTGTGGCAGGGTATACTCAGACATGAGTCCCTTGCTCACTGCTCCATCAGGATTCAAGCAAGCTGGGCCGACGAGGCTGAAATGCCAGAAACCGGTCCCCGGTAGCTTGTATCCTTTCTGGTGAAGTATTGGCTTGGTAGTTTGGTCTGCCCTGTTCCCATGATGCACTGGGCCAGGGACAGACTAATTTGCATATAGCCAGGTTCTGAGCTGGGATGGGGCAGTGAGCTAAATAACGGTGATGGATCAAGCCCTGATCCTTGGACTGGGTAAGAGTGGTCTGCTTAATTCAGACACTCTGTTCATCACCACCCCCTTTTCTGAATCGTTTTTGGCCACTATAGGTGTGGCAGGGTATACTCAGACATGAGTCCCTTGCTCACTGCTCCATCAGGATTCAAGCAAGCTGGACCGACGAGGCTGAAATGCCAGAAACCGGTCCCCGGTAGCTTGTATCCTTTCTGGTGAAGAATTGGCTTGGTAGTTTGGTCTGCCCTGTTCCCATGATGCACTGGGCCAGGGACAGACTAATTTGCATATAGCCAGGTTCTGAGCTGGGATGGGGCAGTGAGCTAAATAACGGTGATGGATCAAGCCCTGATCTTTGGACTGGGTAAGAGTGGTCTGCTTAATTCAGACACTCTGTTCATCACCACCCCCTTTTCTGAATCGTTTTTGGCCACTATAGGTGTGGCAGGGTATACTCAGACATGAGTCCCTTGCTCACTGCTCCATCAGGATTCAAGCAAGCTGGGCCGACGAGGCTGAAATGCCAGAAACCGGTCCCCGGTAGCTTGTATCCTTTCTGGTGAAGAATTGGCTTGGTAGTTTGGTCTGCCCTGTTCCCATGATGCACTGGGCCAGGGACAGACTAATTTGCATATAGCCAGGTTCTGAGCTGGGATGGGGCAGTGAGCTAAATAACGGTGATGGATCAAGCCCTGATCTTTGGAATGGGTAAGAGTGGTCTGCTTAATTCAGAAACTCTGTTCATCACCACCCCCTTTTCTGAATCACCTAAATAATATAGACAACCGAACGTGGTCCAAGTGCCAATGGCCTTATCAACGTTGCTACAGATGATGCATACTTTTAATAAGAAATTACTGCAGCAACCAACTAATAATTCCAACATGGGGTTACCTACATGATACCTCATGATACCTCATGTCCAAGATACGTGACCCATTTCTTCCTGAATTAACATTTGTCCCGTCTAATGGTCAAACCATACTCATCATGATGCAATTCATCTTTCCCAGATAAATTCACATCATCTTGGAAGGGATGTACGTCGTTACAACGCATGCTTTTACAACGCATGCCTTTACGACGCAACTTTTACAACGCAAGTCGTTACAACGACTTGCGTTGGGGGGCGCTGGATAGTGAATAGTTTAATTTACTAATCCAACTCCAGTCCCCGTGGATAGTAGGGAAGGTGTTAGATAGTAAATTAAAACTATTCCCTATCCTAGAGCGCCCCCCAGCGCAAGTCGTTGTAAAAGTTGCATTGTAATGGTTGCGTTGTAAAGGTACTTCGTTGTAAAAGTTGCGTTGTAAACGCTGTTCCCCTCTTGGAAGTACCACACATTTTCCATACCCTCAAAAATCGGTTTCATTACTCACTGAAACATTGCTGACACTGATGCTATTACAAATGGCATTCTCAGAAAATGGAACGTACCCAAAGGGGTAACAAAGGATGTAAGGTGTCTAGAATCCTTGTGCAACTTGACTTGATGATACACTGCCGACATATCCACCACACTAAACACCTTCCCCTCAGTCATAGCTGTCAACATCTCCAACATGCTTGGAAGTGGTTGCCTGTCTACCCAGATGTTCTTGTTGAGGTCTCTTAAGTCTATGCATAACTTAATTTTTCCACCTTCCATGGGAACGACTACAATTGGAGCCAGCCATTCAGCGGACTCTATGGGTTCAATTATCCCCTGGCTCAACAGCTTGTTCAATTCTTGTTGCAGAGGCTCTCTCATTGAGAGGTATATTTCTCACTTTGTGCACCACCAGGACCGCTCCTTCTTTAACACAATCTTGTGTGAGAACCCTTTAAGCAACCCTGAGTAATTCTTAAATACACGGGGGTACTTCTTCACCGCCCATTCTTCAATCGTATCCACCTGGCTCACAAGTTGTATATTCTTATTTATAAGCATAACTGGATTTTCCGCATTGGCGTTTAAGATTATACCCAAGTCTTTCTGGTGATGCCACCCTACAAATTAGAACCATAGCCTGTTAAATACACTCAACCATACACCACTTCTCCTTCAAATGCTTTTTTCATCCATCTCACTTCAAGGATTTCAATTTTCCTTCCTCCATATCCCACAACGTTTATGTCAGGTTCTGACCAATCTTTATACATTTCCTTTGCTTAAGGTATCTCTAGACACTAAAGTGTACATACTTCCTCAATCCACTAGCATCTTCACCTGTAACTCATCCAAGCATAAGATGCAATGCAGCTTTTCCAATTTCCCACTGCTCTCCTTCTTCTCACTACCTTTTTCTTTAATAGATCTACATGTATCATCATTAGAACCATCCTTAACTATATCTCCCATTTACTCGTCTTGAATAGTTAATACAATTTCAGTAACGTTTTCACATATATCCTCCACCACCCTCACTCTTGCCGGAACAACTCTTGCTCTACACATTTTAGCAAAATATCCCTTTTTACCACAAATTCGACATACTATGCCTCTTGCTGCACACTTAAAACTGGTGGCAATGTAGCCTGGAGGACCACATCGAAAACATTTAATTTCCCTTGTTGCAGATTATTTTTTCACACTAGTGCCAAATGTATCCTTTTTTGTATTGCTCTCATTTCCCCCAAATTTCCTTTAGAATTTCATATCTCCATGACCGAAGCTTGTACACCATCGACATCATGATGAAGTGTCCATTTCCTTCAACCATTTCGCGGCTTGTTCCATTCCTTTCATCACCTGAACGGCTTCCATCAAATGGAGGTTCCTTGTCAACAACTTTTCTCTTACTCTTTTATCAATTAGTGCACTCAGATGAAGAAGAAGTATCCATCCTGACAGCTTCCAGCCCAACACAATAGGAAGTAAGAGATGTCCCAGATTTTGTAGAGGAAGCAGTGGACAATGAGTCCTACAGTGAATATGTAAATCAACAGGAGTACAAGTCTGGGAGTACTTGAATTGATTTATGGGAGTAACCACCTAAATATTATAGAGTGGTCCAAGTGCAAATGGCCTTATCAACATTGCAACAGATGATGCATACTTTTAATAAGTAATTACTGCAGCAACCAACTAATAATCCTAACATGGGGCTACCTACCACACCCATCGTGCCACCTCCTCAACCTCCTTCATTACCGGTTTCACCTCTTAGGCAGAAATCACTACTACCCCCTTCTCCAACTACAGTGGGATCAGTTCATGGAGAAGATACGGATGATGTTTATTCTAATAGTTCTGCATATTCTGATATTAAAGGAGAACTAACACCAGATGGTGATGGAAGAGACGATAATAGGCGAGAAGTTATTTTCCGAAGAGGAAATGATGGCTCAATTCCACAGGATGCTGCAAATGATATCTCTAAATTTCATTCATTCATTGAAAGAGTAGCCAAGAAATTCAACCTCCCAATGACCTCTGTAGATCAACCATGCTTTTTTTATGACTTTAAAGAGTGCCTCTGAAATACGTTAGGCCCATACCCATTTTTGATTGTGTCTAATCAGAAGGTCTGAAATTTATGAAGACACCTGCTACAGTTCCAGCTGTGATACCTTGTCTGCAGAAGAAGTCCAAGGCCCTGGATTCAGCTCCAGTTTGCCTCACTGGCCATTCTAGACCAGATTCAGTAATTCCTTCAGCAGCTCAGAGAAGAACCAAAATCCCAATAACCTCATCATCGAGTCCGCGAGACAACAATAACGAACATATTGACAATTTGGGCTGGAGAATTTTCTATATGGCAGCAACCTCAATTAAGACAGTCAATGCCCTTCCCACAATGCCCCGTCCACACCACTGACCAATTATGACTTTGTGATACCGTGATACTATTGTTTGTTTTGTCTTGTTTTTTAGTTGTATGGGAGAACTGGTTCTGGGTGGGTGGTACAAGTGGCAATTAGACAATAAGTCCCACACTGGGAATTACAAAACAAGATATTTAATGGTCAATTTCTCCTGCATCCAGATGAGGAACATAATGTTTGTAGCTATCTCAGGTCGAGTCTTAGTACACAAGATAAATATGTCATTTGAGCCTCGTATATCTCTTGATCTGTAAGATATGCTGATACCTCCCACCGCTGTTTGTTTTATATGTGTTTTACGAAACTGAACCCAATAAAAATATTTTGAGATAAGACAGCCTTGACGATTCTAGGTCACCAAGTGTGGCGTGACATTGCTCCATTACTGGAACTTATGCCAGAGGATAAGAGGGAAACAGTGAGATGTAGCCTAAAGGAAGGAGAACTCACTTCTTCTTTCATTATTGACGCAGTGATGGATGCTTCAAATACATGTTTTTGCCAGTTGGCAGGTGGTACTGTACTAAGCAGACAAGGCTGATTAAAATCCACCGCCTTCCATACTGATGTCCAACCTAAAATCTTAGACGTGCCTTTTTATGGGTTCACACTTTTTGGTAAACATATGGATGAAGCTTTGCAAGGCCTTAATACTGACACTGACACAGCAAAGGCATTAGGACTATTGCAGAATCACATATTTGGGACACCAAATTTTCATGGCTCACGAAGATCACAACATTTCAGAGCAGGATTCAACCAGTATTGAGCTCAGGGACAAACTTATTATCCTCAAAGACTGTCTGGGTACAATCAAGGATACTCCTTCAAACAAAACCAAAGTCAGACTATTCGGAGGTCTTCAGGAAGGAAGAGAGGTTCCTCACAAGCTGAACCAATGACAATCAGAAAAGAGCTTGACTCCCATCTCGTACCCCTTTTTCCCTCTGGGCCTCTGAAGTTAGGGGGAGTATTTCTGTTTTTCCTCCTGCATGAAGAACATAACATCAGACAAATGGGTGATGCATATTTTCCAATCAGGCCATGCGTTGGAGTTCATTCAGAGACCCCCAGTTTGTCCGCCAAAACAGGAAATCATCTTCATTTGAAGGAGCTGCAAATGGAAATTATTGTGCTTCTCTTCAAAGGAGCCATAGAGTTTACGCCTTCGCCTGTCCAATCTTTTGATATGCAGATATCTCCACCCTGACTGTGGAGGCTCCATAGTAAGTATACATTTTAGTAGTAAATGTGGGAGGAACAAGGGTGAGTAGAAAAAGGAGAAGACATACTATTTAAAGGGAGGGGAATCAGGAGAAGTAATGAGGGAGGGGGACAGGGAGGAAGTTTGAGTGGAACGTCACCCACCAACAAAATAATAAGACCATCGAGATTCACAAACTGCACTTATTGAGGGAAAAATACAAAACAGTCGTAAGTCAAGCAGGCTAGTCTCTGGTACTTCAACATCCTCCCTTGAAAAATAATGGTAAAATAATAATACACCAAATACTGGTAAAATAATTATTTTTGAAAAAATTAATGCTAAAAATACAGACTTAAAATAAATGTATTTCTTGAAACAATTATAAAAATAATGTTCTACATTTAATTTAATTCTAAATAAAATGTGTTATATGATTGATATAATGTCATTAAAATTATTTTTAAAATGCATACCTCTCAGCTACAAATAATGAATCCATCATTATAATAAATATAATTTTAAAACATTTTTTATGTGTTTTAAAATGTAACTTCCTGAAAAGTATTCATCAAATGCTGAAGATATTGGTAACAATAAATTCAACACATGTAACACACCTACTAATGAAAGTAGTGATTGTTTTCAAGTCTACCACCCATTTACAGCAGAAGCTCATTACAACATGAATAGAGGTCCCTACATATACTTTTTTTTCAGGTGATGCTAGGTCTGTTGTCTCTCCCCATCTCCTCTCATCCTACAGACGTCCAACCATAGTATCTCAACTGAGTTATAATAGAGCACACATACATACACTGTCCCCTAGTGATGCAATTCTGATGTTTTGACTATACAGGGGATCCCCAGAAGTTGTGTGCAAGAGTATAAATGCCTGTTGTGTGTTGCACAACAACGCCATACAAAGAAGCTTATAGATAGGTGTTCACCGTGACCTACTTCCACATCCGGGAAACCAGGGTGGGGCCCAGAACAGAGATCAAGGTATATAGGTGTGTGATCGGCTGGTCTGTTCTTTTTTCTCTAGAGCTGCTAGTTTTGTTACTGAAAACATATGCTTGGACAGTCTGTTGTCAATGATGAATGTTGTTTATCTAACACACTGTCCATACCTACCATCCTGAGACAATTCTGTTTACATTGCTTAATGTATTTAACTAACATGCTATGCTCAAGTGTAATTAAATTGACTTTATTTGTTAAAAAAACATTGGCTTACTTATCCAGACCCACATTACAACATAATATCTCAGAAATGGCACTCCTGGTTTAGAGCAAACAGTACATATCTTTTAAAATAAGGCATATATTAGGTACAAAACCCATTCCAGTTTATGTTTTGTCACTTAAATATTTCAGTTTTTTGCTACTTTTACGGTGTCCCCCTCCCGCATGCATAGTCTCCCACCCATGTGTGTTAAGTACATGTACATTTGTATTAGACTTTTGGGTAGATATGCGTTTTGTGAGTGATGTACTGTCATATGCTCACTGTGGGCTTTCTAATAACCTGTCATTCTCTTTAACATGTTTTGTGCTCGTTAGAAAGTTTGTGTTCCTATATATTATTATGCATCTCTGTGGTATCTTTGTCTTGGCTACTAATCGGTTATTGTCATCAGGAAAATGCTGACAATGTGCACTTTTACCTTACTCCCTAAACAAAATATGTATTTAAAGCTTAATTGAATAGTGCCCAGACTTTAATGAGCGGTGTGCTGAGTTTTGTTAGTATGAAAATATATACCAGATCTTCATCATTTAAAATGATTAATAGGCTGTGTTCTAAAAATGTTTTTACTTTTAAGACAAACCATGTGTGTAATCTGTTGTGAAACTACATTCCAATAGATATAAATTATAGAAAAAACGAATTAAACTCTCACCTACCTTCAACATACTTGGAATGGGTGAAACCTCATCTATATTGTGATTTAGCAAATACATTTACTTATAATTCACTTTCTTTTCAGATGAAAGGACAGAATAGGGAGTTTTTTGGTAAACCAACCACATTTTCAGCAATAATTTAAAAGCTAGTTATTAAACTAAATCGCTTGTTTGTGTTTGTACCTTTTGCGCGAGCCGGGCTGGCCTAGGATCATCAGAACAGGACCAGAGGCAAGAACGGAGATCCTCGGCTCAGAGGCAGGCATGTTCCCTTAGTACCACAAGTGAGAGCAAAGGGTCGTAGAGGGGTGCACGTGACCGTAAAATTATGAGATCTTCCATCAAGATTCTCGTGCAGAGCCTGAAAGGTTTCCTGGGGTACCTTGGAAGTGGGCACCATGAACCACGGGGAGGAAGATTTAGGTTCTCCTCCTAGCTTTCAAGAACAAGAACAAAACATGGCGCCCCTTGAGCTGGTCACACAAGCATTTGTACCTGCCCCTATCCCCCTCCCTAACTCCTGAGGCCCCAATTCCACCAGGTATCCAGTTGAACCCCCTGCATTTCCTTCTCCTCCCAGTGCCCGCCTAGAAGAACATAAGCCACAATACATTTCTACCCGACACCTCTAAATCCCTTAAGTTTGTTCATGCTGAATTTATGGAGGTGTTATTGTCAATTGTAGAGGCTCATGGAGCGCACTCTTGTGACATCTGGGACTTTATGGGAGAGCTCCAGATACACTGATACACTGAGGAATGATGTCTGGGTAGCTACAAGCATTACCTGACGCCATCACCTCTAACTCCAGGGCCCAACAAATGAGATGGATAAGGGGATCTCACAACCCCTGACAATGGCAGAGCATCTATTATGTTTTGTCTGCGTCCCCAACCTGCCCCACCTCCTGTAGTCTAGTCTCCAGGTTCGTCTTTCCTCACAGTTTCCACTGCAATCCTCTGTGTTCTTTATTACAGTCAGGTGTTTGGTCCAGCCACGGCCAGCCAAATAACTTCTGTCTCACAGGAGGATTTGAATATTATCGTTAAAACAGAATGAGGATGGCCAGTGACTATTGTCACAAAGCCAGGACCTATTCTTTAGCTTGGGGAACAGACTTAAATACTTACTTTAACAGTGGACTCTTCAGTTTGAACTGTAAACATGTTTATAACTTTGTATTTATCATGTATTCCCTTGATAAGTCCTGGATTTTTAATAATTTGCCCAGCCCCCTAAAGGTTTTTGCCTTAAGACTTTATTTGCTTTAGGTTTGTGTCTTTCCTAAGGACTTTTGTTTTTGTTCAATATTTTTTTTTAATGGAAAAACAAAACAGTATTCTGTTTTAAGTGTAGTAAGCACCCCCGACCCCACCGACCTCAAGAACTACCGCCCCATCTCGCTCCTCCCTTTTCCTGCCAAGGTCATCGAGAAGACCGTCAACAGACAGCTTGCCGCCTTCCTCGAGACGAACGGATCCCTCGACCACTCGCAGTCCGGCTTCCGAGCCAACCACAGCACCGAGACCGCCCTCATCGCAGCCACAGACAATATCAGATCCCTGCTCGACAACGGGGAAACAGCGGCCCTCATCCTCCTGGACCTCTCCGCAGCGTTCGACACGATCTGCCACCACACCCTAGTGCAGCGCCTCAACAACATCGGAATCCAAGAGAAGGCACTGGAGTGGATCATCTCGTTCCTCACCGGAAGAACCCAGAGAGTCCGCCTCCCCCCGTTCAGATCCGAGGCCACCGAAGTCATCTGCGGCGTACCACAAGGATCATCACTCAGCCCCACCCTCTTCAACATCTACATGAGCCCCCTCGCAGCCATCGCACGCCAACACAACCTCAACATCATCTCCTACACTGACGACACCCAGCTGATCCTCTCCCTCACCAACGACCCTGCCACCGCCAGAACCAGCCTACACGAAGGGATGAAAGACGTCACCGAGTGGATGAAGAACAGCCGCTTGAAACTGAACTCAGACAAGACGGAAGTCCTCATCATCGCCCTCCGCCTGGGACGACTCCTGGTGGCCCCCGGCTCTGCGCACCGCTCCCAAGCCAACGGACCACGCATGTAACCTGGGTTTCATCCTGGACTCCTCCCTCTCGATGACCAGACAAGTCAACGCCGTCTCGTCGTCGTGCTTCAACACCCTGCGTATGCTCCGAAAGATCTTCCGGTGGATCCCCACCAAAACCAGGAAGACGGTCACCCAGGCACTCGTCACCAGCCGACTGGACTACGGAAACACCCTCTATGCCAGAACCACAGCCAAACTTCAGAAAAGACTCCAACGCATCCAGAACGCCTCCGCACGACTCATCCTGGACATCCCCCGACACAGCCACATCTCCGGACACCTGAGAGACCTGCACTGGCTCCCCGTCAGCAATAGGATCAAGTTCAGACTCCTCACCCACGCACACAAGGCTCTCCACGACCTGGGACCCAGGTCCCTCAACAACCGCCTGACCTTCTACTCTCCCACCCGCCAGCTACGATCCACCAGCCTCGCCCTCGCCGCCATTCCACGCATCCGCAGAGCCACCACAGGAGGAAGATCCTTCTCCTACCTGGCAGCCAAGACATGGAACTCCCTCCCCATCCACCTCCGGCTGACTCAGGACCATCTATCCTTCAGGAAGCAACTCAAGACCTGGCTCTTCAAGCAGTAGCAGACCCCTCCCCCCCGCACCTTGAGACCCCTCCGGGTGAGTAGCGCGCTATACAAATGCTATGATTGATTGATTGATTCTAAGTTATTCTAAGAAAATATCTAAGTATTTAGGAAATGGTTTCTATATGTCTGTTTTAATTTAAAATTCATTACCTTTAAAAATGATAAAAGAGGAAAACATCTATTCAGATGTCATGTGTGGGAACAAAAAAGCAAAATGCATTCAACACTGATGAAATGTTGAAACAAATTGGTGAGTAAATTAAGTGAACATACGGGGATGTCTCCTACTATGCCTAAGCAATACTGATAGTGAGAGTCTTTGTGCCTGTGATCGCGTTCTGGGTGGATGTGCAAGTGGCATTTCAGTTGGTGCTGGTGGATGTGGAGGGGGTGAAGTGGTGCAGGTGAGGGTCCAGGAGGTGCAGGTAGGGGTGCAGTTGTCTATGTATAATCTGCTCCATGTATTAGATGTTAAGGAAAAGTGTTTTTCTGATCGGCATCATTTGTACCGGGACTCCATTGTTTTTTCATTGCCATCTCATGTCAAACACTTTCACACGACCCACCTGGTCGTTTCTGCTGATGCCTGAGGAAAATCTAAACTGACACGACAGAGACCATCTTGTAGCCTGCATTTCTGCCCAGGAACTGTCGCACACCCATCCCCCTGTTCTTTGCAGTTCAACAGAAAGCCATGAGACACCCACGCCCTGTATAAACAAGCTTGTTTTCCATCTCCTGCTCCCGGCCTGGTAAACATCCTTGACACCGTGATCAGGTTATCTGGACAATGGTCTGACTGTTATGCCCTGATCAGGGTGATTAAACAATGACTTGAAAGACCGGCTTTGATCAAGCCGAGTGAACAATGATCTGTGTACCAAGCCTTGACCAGGTCACCAACTACAAACATCGTCTGGATCTGGTTATCAACTGCAAACACTGCCCTGATTGAACAATGGACTAACAACCAAAAGACTGGGATGAAAAATGTATAAAAGGCTTGTAAGCTACAGAGTGAAGTGGCAGCCTCCTCTGTCTTGTCTCTGACTAGCTTGGGACTCTGTTCCATAGCCCGGGCTATTGAAATAAATCTGGGTTCCTCCTGCAGACGAAGGCTCCTGTGTCTCCTTTTACTAAGTATGGAAGGTATGGAAGACTTGGGCGGTTCCTCCGCTGCCGAGACCCAGTAAGTGGGTTATCCCGGTTCTTCAATGTGATGATTGACATGGGTATTTTTTGCTTATTGCTTCTATCATCTTTATGCCCGAGGCATATTGTCTTGCCCCCTCCTCCTTATAAGCTTGTAGCTGTTCTTCGTACATTTTTGTCATGTCTTGGTAAAGTTTTGCAACGTGTAAGGCATAGGTCTGCCTGTCAAAATGGATCCTCCCAGCCATGCCAACTCCCCTTCCCTACTCCCACATGCATGGCCATCTGAAATTTGCAGCAGGTTGACCAGCACAGAGATGTGGAGCACCTGAGAGGTTGTGGGGATAAGATTCATGAGCAAGGCGCAACTGCTGCTCTGAGGTGGATACCCGCAGAGTGCGAGGAGCCAGGAAAGGTGAATGTTTGTTCTGAGAATTGCCCTTTAACAATGGATGGTGGGATCTAGGTTGGATCTAGGAAACCAGCTGAATCAGTTTGGAGACAGCTCCATGACTCCTTGGTTCAAATTTAGATCTATAGGAGAGCTTACAGATAGTTAGGTGACAAATGATTCGACGACTGATGTGTAGAATGGACGAGTTGGGAGATGTAGGGAAAGGCAAACAGGTTTTGTGTTTGTTAAGCAGTTGTTTAAACAGCATTGCTGGGTTGTCTCAGGTCTCCGACCACTTGACAGTAGAGACAGAAGAATGCAGCAGCCTGGGTGGGTCCACCTCAGGCAGAGAGAGAAGGAAGCACTGAGTCTTCAGGCGGTAGGAACTCCAGGGCCCAACAAATGAGATGGATAAGGGGATCTCACAACCCCTGACAATGGCAGATCATTGTTATCAACTATGAACCCCCTAGACAATGGGACCTTTGGTAAGCACAAGGGGCCCATACTAATACTTTCCTGGACTGTTAACACACTAAATATTAAAATAATAAAATCACGCGGGGAGCAGTGATGCAATATGTTAGGCAACACACACTTTATGTTCTCCTTCAAGAGACTCACCTCATGGGCAACAGATGTGGGTTCCTAGGAGATACAGCTGCACAAGTATTTTTTATACTGGGTTCACCACCAGTTCCAAAGGGATGGCTATCCTTCTACAGAACACTTTCTCAGCTTGTGGTCACAGCAACATGGGGTGGCTTAAGAGGTACAGAAATGGACGTTAGTTAACGTCTACCCCCCTTTGGTCTGATGGGAGACCCCTTGACCTGAGCCACTGAGATATTAACTTACTCCCCTCTGGGTTTCATGGTCATAGTGTGTTACTTTAACACTGGGATAGTCCCAAAGTTAGTTGTGACTAACACTGCCCCCAGGAGCACTACTAAAGTGGGTGCCAGCCTCTATCTACCGAGGGATCTGCCAGGCCAATCCCCAGTGTAGTTGGTGGTAAGCAGAATGGACAAAAGACTGGGAGGTCTCTAGAGGCTGAATGCCTTGTAGCTCCAAGATGACCACTCAGTGGACCTACTCAGGGAAGCCACCATAGAATACTTTTTGCTCAATTCACCCTCACTCTCCTCCACTCTGACGTTGTGGGAAGTCTTCAAGATGGTGATCCGAAGTAGGGCCACTCAAGGTAAAGAGAGAGACAGACATCATGCGGTGACTTCCCTGGGGCAGAAGATTCCCAATCTTGACTCCTGTTTTCCTGACTCCCCCACAGAGTCTGCCCACCGGGTGATACCTGAAATGCCCTCAAACATACCGCACAGTCCAAATGGGTTCCCTCAGGAGTTTTTAAAGAAATTTGCAACTTTTCTCCTACCACATTTGCTTTCCGTTTTTGAGGAGGCTTGCCAGGCAGGCTCACTTCTCCATGAGGGCCACCATAGCAGTGATATTGAAAGAGTGGAAGCTGCCACAGGACTGTAGCTCTTATCGCTAGAATTCACTCCTAAGTACAGAGGTTCATGGAGAGCAGAACGGCTTCATGCAAGCCCCATGGCGCTCAAAACTGCCTCCATAGGGTGAATGTTGCACTGGCCCGGGGCCACAGACTAAAAGGAGGGCAGCTATGATACCTGTAGACTTTTAAAAAACCTTTGATAGGGTTCATTGACCTTTCCCAAACCTATTTTCAATAGGGGTATCTCCCCATCCTTTGAAACACAGTGCAACACCAGTCAAGGTTGCCTCTCTCACCCCTCCTGGTCCCCACAGTAATAAAGCCCCTAGCCCACTATATTAGATGTGATGCAAAGTTAAGCAGTTTCTGCTGGGGAAGGGATATGGAGAACAAGGTCTCCATGTATGCAGACGAGCTCCTGTTGTATGTCCAGTATCCTAGTGTCTATTTGCCTAGAACCTTGTTTCCCTAACTGGGGATTGCAAGCCTATTTTCAGTGGATCGTGAAGGTCCAATCCGCAAATAAAGATGCCTAAAGATGCTTTTAAACTCTGTATTTATCTTGTCACATTGGCTGTGCATTTAAAGACACGTCAACTGAAAGGCTATGTATTCTGACAAATTGCTGCTTATGTTTTTTAACATGGGGAATGGTGTTTACAATCTCCTCTCACTCTGCAGTCAGAGATAAAAAAGTAAATGTGACATACTTGCTGGGGGACAGGGAGCGTGTGAGGATGTAATTTTTTCTAACATACAACAAAATATAAATACCTGCAAATGAACAGTACACATTCAGCAGTTGGGAAAGAAAAAAAAGAAATCACATTTTTTGTAATTCCAAAGTGTAATGGAAACAAAGATAGATTTTAATAAGATCAAAGCAAGTGAAGACGTTTTACTTGGTGATGCACAAGTGAAAAATATACACTGAAACCCGATTTCTACACATTAACATTTGTGTCCAATATAATTTCATAGTAAAACGGTATGCCTGTGCAAAGTTAGTGGATATTTCAATGGAAAATGTGCTGTCTGTAAATGACAGTGCGCTACCACCCGATGCTTTAGTTGTATTAAAAAAAGCCTGACTCATGTCTGTTAAAGTTAGGTGGTCACGATAGTTTGTTCTCAAAATTGGGTTGTGGTTCTAAAATGTGTGGGAAGTGTTGGCCTAGAAAGTCACAGAGCATGAAGGTCTATTGTGAGGCCTCGGGTTGTAGGTGAATTGTGTCAAAACAACATATTTCCCAGGAATGATGACCCTCACAGAGGCTGAGCACTGCAGCATGTTCCTCCCAAGGCATCAGATGACCATTTCAGATACTTGGAACTCCGTTGCGGTACCACCATGTAAATTTAGCCCTAAGTCCTGGAGTGGAATTCTCTTTGTGATGAATTTTGGGGGACCTTAAATCATAGGTGCTGATGCATCCTACACAAGGGAGACATGACCGGGCGCCTGGATCTCAATAGCAGCCTTTTGATGTAGGTTCCCCCCTGTGTAATTATGTCAGGGTTGGCTCGCTTCAGCTCTTCACAGCACCTTCATCTACTGTGCAGTGTCTTCTTCATTCAGGAGCACCTCTAGTGTCTCTCCTGAGCAGTCACTCTGATCTCTCCGTCAAAGCAGAATGGCACGCTACATTCTGACCAGGGTCCTGCGTTTAGCTCTCGAGCTTACAAAGAGGTCATGGCCAATCTGGGCGTTGCATTGCTGTATTCGAGTCCATTCCATCCTGAGGGAAATTCTGTAGTGGAAAGAAAAAAACGGGACATAAAGCAAACAGCTAGGGTACTAGGCTCGGGTGACGGGTGGGTCAAACATCTAATAAGTGTCCAATGTAGTTTAAATAATCTGCCAAGAAATTCTCTGGGTGGAATCACTCCATATGAAATCCTTTTTGCCACTCGAATGCTTGTCCGGGATCTCGATCGTCACACTTCAGTGGTAGAACAAAAACCTTTTGATATCAAAGACCATTTGGCTGTTTTGCAGGACTTAACTGAAACAAGGAGAAGTCTAAGCAACACATTGCAGAAGCCAACAACCACTGAAGGAGAACCACCCGTCCCAGCAAGGTCTGTCTGGATTCCAAAGAATGGGGCTCTAGTCAGAGAAAAGAATGTGGATAAGAAGGAATTTGGGCCTTCTTACAGAAAACCAGTACCTGTGCTAGCATTCCACGAATCAAGAACAGTTTTACTGCCGCCCTTTGCTGGAAGAAAGGAGACCAGGTTTGTATCCTTCGACCTGGTAAAGCCACATCATGTGGCCGATAATAAGTAGTAGGCCCAGTGTACTCCAAAGATGTAGCAGAAGATCAAATCTTGCTACTATCCAAGAGGTTCAAACTGAAAGATTCATCACCTTTGAAGAATCTGCAGTGCGAAAAGAAGGACTATGCAACATAGTAATGGAACTTATGCCTCTTGAGACCCAAATAACAGTTTGTCAAGACACTCCTGTCTACAATTATATAGCATCTGACTATACTAATATGACAAGGGATCAAGTAGCTCCAGCAATTTCAAGTAATCCTGATGCAATACTTACAATTGACAGAACTGCCTCTGGCTATTTCATTAACTTTGATACGTTTTCTGAGGATCCCAATGAGACCGAAACAACGCCAGCAAATAAATCTTTTAAAGAACAAGTAACAGAATTTTTTCAACAACTTGAAAAAATGTATCTGGTTACACCATGGGTTGAACTTTGGATTGTATCAGGCTGGCCCTGAGCTTGGCAAGGAGAGTTGGTGGTCAGTATTCTAATGTGGAGCTCCGAAATTCCACGGTTGCCACTGATGAGGGACCCAGACTTCATGCAGGCAAATTTTGGAACAATGACACAGAGATCTCCAAGCAGGTTTTTTGTGTTGTGTGCACATATCTTGTGTGGGGCTTGGCTGAGAAAAATCTACTGTTAGAGCATAAAAAGAGCATGAGAGAGCTGGAGCTAAAGGCAAGGCAACCTGCACGACAACACAGTGATAGTAGCAGCGTACCAACAATGTCTGCTGGAGAGGTGACAGGTGCATACCTTGCTGCTTATGAAGTTGCACTCATGGTACACAAGGTCCAAGAGTAATACGAGGGGGGTAGGAGATAGCCTGTGGAAACATATGCCCAGGACAATGCACTCTATGCCACTACTCTATGTCACTGCACTCTACTCTGCACTACAGTATGCCACTTCCCTCTATTCTGAAACAATCTACTCTACGCCACTGCCCTCTACACCACTCTGTACCATTCCACTCTACACCACTGCACAACACTGCACTTAATGCTACTCCACTCTACACTACTCTACTCTATGCCACTCCATTCTACGCCACTTCACTCTTCTCTGAAACTATCTACTCTATGCCACTGCACTCAATGCCACTCTACTCTATACCACTCTATTTTAGACCACTGCACTCTATGGCAAAGAACTCAACACCACTTTGCATTACTATGCATGTTATGGGAACTGCAAGGCGAAGCAAATGCGCCTGAGAACCAAGCAGGGGACCATTCTCAGCCTCAACAGTGCGTATTACTAGATTAGGCAGGAACTTTGTTAAGGAAGAAATTAACTACCTTTCACCTGTTGCTCTAACACCTGTTGAATTTCAGACCCATACACCTGATGAATTTCAGACTAGCTTATGGCCCAGTTCAACTATGATTAATATATACTGACAGGTTAGGCGGTCTCCTGTGCTTACTTCAAGTGTTTCAGCTTCTTTCTTAAATGCTGTTAGGCAAGTCTCTGGCTCTCTTTATGCTATTGAATATGTGGTAAGCTGCATAATTACTTTTGGGTGTGCCTCACTAAGTGGATTGTGCTGTGGCCCTGAATGCGCTTACCAAGCTTATAGGTGTTATGGGTTTTCCTTTCGTTGAAGAAAAGACCACTGGTCCTTCTGCAATGCCAACATTTCTGGGTACTGAGATCAGTGGTCCTGAGGAACTGTGATGGCTGCATCACAAGAAAGTTTTTTTTAATACTTATATTAATAGCTGCTTATATGCTAGAAAGGTGATGTTGGTTTTGGTTGGACTGTTGAATTTTGTCTGATGAATTCTAATGATGGGTCACATCTTTGCAACATTAATTTCTACCTTGATGGCATATGTCAGTGCAACGTATCATAAAAAATTAAAAGACACAGCGATCAAGGATCTGAGTATTTGGAGTAATGCTATACGCAACATAAATAACTTGGGGCCTAATTACGAGTTTAGCCGTCCATGGTATCGCCAAAACCGCGGTAGAGGTGCGGTGGCGGGCACTTCAGTGAGTTATGGTGCGCGGTGAAACGCTATGAAAGTGTGGCAGAATTTGAAGGATCCCCAACATGACCAAGCCTTTAAAAGTACTGAAGAGCAATGTTTTTTATTTTTACGACGGTGGAACTAGTGTGAATTTAAATTACTGTGTTCTGTGTTTTTAAACTATTGGGTATGCGATTAGCACATGTGAGCAAAGTAACTTACAACAGAATCTATACTGCTTCATTTTGCCATAAAATGCAAGCATTGTTGAGAGTAGAGGCACAATATTACTTGCTGTAAAATTAAGGTGAGATTCAAAAGTCTAAACTGTCTTACCAACAAACCTGAGAAGCTTTAGTTTTCATTCAAAGATAGAATTATTACCCATGACTGTTTCTAGTAAATCCTCTATTCACCCTGTGCTCCTTCACTTGAGACGGGTTTTGAGTCCAGAGGTTGCTGGATTGTTTTACAGCTTCGGAGCACTTTGATCTGAGTCAAAGTGAAGCTTGACAGGACCTTTTAAGATAGCCTTCAGCCTGGGTGGAACGCGATTTGCCCATGTTTGGACAGGGTGCTCAAGAAAGCGAGAATGAGAGAACGCTCTGAGAAGCATTTAGAGCATGGAAGACAAGCAGCAGGCCTGGCTACAAGGCCCTGGCGGCCTTTCATCGCTGGCTGCCTCTCTTCAGATCGTATGTTCGCAGCACCGTACACTCGGCACATACACGAGGATTCGGCACTTTACCTCGTCCACGCCCTGACTCAAAACACGTGCGTGGAGCAGAAAATGGGAGCCTCTATTGGCTAGTTACGGACTGTTTTGTTACACTGGTAGTTTATTAGCATATTTGATCTATTTTGTGTTTTTTTCTGCATAGCCTGGGCCGAATCAGGCTCGGAGCACCGGTATGAGAGCGCTGGTTATGATTTGGTTCAATGAACAAAGAGAATGACATCAAGTGCCACTTGTTCTTTACGTTCGGTTATGAGAGCCTTGATGAGGGGTCGTTTTAAAAACAAGGGCAATGACATGGCGCGATAGCACTGGCATCTTGACTGGGCCGGATACACAACATAACTAGTGATGAGAGTCCGGGGTAGGCAGAAACGCAGGCAGTCGCACTGAATAACAACACCACCATGTACGATTTGTATGGCGCGAGCAGAAAGGAATAATGGTGGTCTTGTTGGGAAGATGCTTAAGGACAATAAATGGATATAATTAGTAAGCCGCCCTTGCATGTTTTTTTATTTTATTTATGCGTTTTTATATAGCGCGGACTGTACCCGAAGGCGTCAGAGCGCTTCACAATAGGAACAGTGATGATACATGAGGAGAACATTACAAGTGAACAAATTACAAAAGCAGACGTTAAGTTACATGAGGTAAAAGTGACAATTGTGAGCAAACAAAATACATGAGGTAGCAAACAGTGCATTACAGGAGGAAAAAGTGACATGTGTGCAGGTTACAAGAGAAAACAAAGTACAATTAGAGGTATACTACTGCAATATATGCTAGACCCTCAGGCACAAGAACAAACGTTACGTAGGCAATGGCGGCACTTGTGCAAGTATCAAAAGCAAACAAAATGTGAGAGGTAGCAAACAGTGCGTTACAAGAGAAAAGTGGCGTGTGCATGGACATCACGTCGAGTGATAAAAACCATTAAGTGGGCATTACAAGGCAACTAAGAGAATCTTGACTAGGGGTAAATTCACAATCAAAGAAAATTGCATGGAGAGATAATATTTTCAAAAGGCCATGTCTTAGTGAGCAGCAAAAGAACAAACAGAATCCAAGTCAATTTTGTGAAAAGAAAAAAAGATATTACTCTGGCATTTCATTATTATTCACTGTATTCAAAAGAATTTCATAAAAGTGATTTAAAGAAACACTACAATGCATGACACAACAATTAACCATCCTATAGTCCTATAATTTGCAACATTTCTTGTATCCTCCTCACTACATACCATCTGCTTATTGTGTTACCAGCAATAGTAATTTTTTCCTTTCTATACAAATTCTTGAGTTTCCTCCTACCGGAGATTGGCCCAAATTTGAAAATAATTTCCTCATACCTTCTGATTATTGTCTTACCAGCAATAGTAATGTTTTCCTTTCTATACAAATTCCTGAGTTTCCTCCTACCGGAGATTGGCCCAAATTTTAAAATAATTATCAATCATGCTTGAGTGCCTCACAAGCCCACCACATGTCTGTTCTGAGACGCCCACGAGCTTGTATGCCACATTCTGCATCCTTGACGTAGATCCAATCCCCAGCCCATTGGCAGCAGGTAGTGTACACAGTGGAGCATGCAAACTAACCACAGAAGCAAACTGCCCTTTGTACCCAAGTGCTTTCGCCAACACACTCCTGAAGTAAAATAAGAATCGAATTCTACCTGTTCTGTTCTGTTCTGGAGTGCTACAAGAACAATACGACCTACTGGTTATTCGTTTTCCCACCCATGAACTAATGATTCAGTGTGAAGGGCACGAAAAAGTTCCCAAAAGTGAAAAGGTATGTTATGTTGTTAAATATGCAACATGAGAATCTCACTGTTAAAGGTATCCTGGTGGGATGTATGACGTTACAACGCATACTTTTACAACGCCTACCTTTACATCGCAAGTTTTACAACGCATACCATTACAACGCATAATGCTTTTGGGCGCTGGAGAGTGAATAGTTTAATTTACTATTCCAACTCCAGTCCCCGTGGATAGTAGGGAAGGTGTTGGATAGTACATTAAACCTATTCCCTATCCTAGAGCGCCCCCAGCGCTATGCGTTGTAATAGTTTGTGTTGTAAAAGTTGCGTTGTAATGGTAGTTCGTTGTAAAAGTTTCGTTGTAAAGGTTGTATACCATCCTGGTGTGGAACGCAAAGTTACTGCCTGTAGGTTTAAAACTAAGTTAGTTAGAACAACCAGGTTTTAAGTTTTGTCCTATATTCTGAGAGTGATCCAGTGGAGCGAAAAGAGAGAGATAGCCTATTCCAAGCATTGGGAGTCAGGTAGGAAAAGGAGTGCCCTCCTACTCTAGCACACCAGATAAAAGGCTAGCGAGTGTGCATGTGAGATGCATAGCGAAGTAGGAACATCGAAGTGTATACCACTGCTAACGCAGGAATGGCCAAGGTTGTGAAGTACTTTCTAGGAATGAGAAAGAAGATTTGGGAGGGAACAGTTATGGACAGACAGCCTATAAAGATGATTCATGTGGGCAGTGACAGTGTAAGAATAAAGAGATTAAGAACAAGCCTGGCGGCTGTGTTCTGGATCACATAAAGGTCCCAATTACGAGTTTTGGCGATGTGGGGGTGGCCGGTACTCCACTACTGTGCCCCCACACCACCAAGATTCGCCGCCACCCGCCAGATTACAAGTTATTTGTAGTCTGGCGGGTAGGCTGTGTCGCGTTCCAGGGTGGTGTGGTGCTTTTGAAAAAGACACCACAATGGGAATGCCTCACAGGGTTCAGGCATGGCTTGGACTTAAACACACAGGGGTCACATTTTATGCCCCCTATATGCATGCACAAGGAGCCCTCTAGGGCCCCCTTTGTTTCCTTTCTGCCAGGGTTGACATGGAGTAGAAACCTCCATGTAACTGCCTGTGGAGAGAAAACTCCTAAGGTCCTGCCAAACATATTGCAGCATCTAACCGCTGGGCCACCTCCAGGGAACGGCGATTCCGTGGTCGCGTTGGCGGTACCAGGGTGTTCCGACCATCCAACTCGTAATGGGGCGGTCACACTGCTGGTGCGGATTGGCTGGACCACCACTGCTCTGCCACCCCAGATTTGACAGTCCTCGGACCACCAGACTTGTAATTTGGCAATTCGAAGTGTCTTGGTAAGACATGCCGCAATACCAACATAGAGGGCATTTTCGTAGTCCAGCCTACTCGTAATGAGTGGTTGGGACACTATTTTCAGTGCATTCAGGGGCAGCCACGTAAACATTTCTTTCAGGACTTTGAAGGTGTAAGAGCAACAGGCAGATACTGCAGTAACTTGGGTCACAATAAAAAACTGATCACCAACAATGGTGCCCAGGTTTTTGGCAGCGTGTGAGGGTTAAGGGGAAATGCCAATGTTGGGGATGAGGGGGCACCAGGTAGAGGTCCAGAGATAGATATCTCTAACAAATAAGACAGGCTCGGTTTTCTGAACATTTAGCTTTAGGCAATTAAAGTTCATCCACTCAGCAACCGCTGACATTCAACATGTGAAATTAGTCTGAGTAATTGCTGTGTCTTTGTAGAGAGAAAGGATCAGCTGAGGGTCATCAGCGTGAGAGATAATATTAATACCAAAAGATCTAACAATAGATGCCAGCGGTGTTATAGGAACATTAAACAATCTGGGGCTCAGAAAATCCCATGGGGTACCAAGTACAAAAGATTGGAAGCATCAGACTGAAACTGTGGGAGACATACCAAATGTGTACGGATCGAGGAGAAAGAACTACACCATTGAAGAGCAGAATATCAGACACCTGCATCAAGCAGTGCCTGAGTAGAATGATATGCAATAGTGTGTCAAACACTTCCAAATGACCTGAAAGGATAAGAGCAGCAGTAGTACCCTTATCGATGATAATTCGCATGTCGTCCGTATCGGCAATGAGAGCAATTTCCCACTCCTTAAGTAAAATACAATCGAATGATAACTGATCTATTCTGGGTCACAGGATCAGCAAAACGCTTTTTAAGCAACAGCAAGACCATGGCATGTGTGGGGTAAGCAGCAGTTGGTAGCGATAGGTTAAAAAGGGTGAGTTCATGAACAAGACAGAGGTCAAGGAGGAAGCAAACTTTAACTGAAGGCATAGTCCTCATGACCTCTTCCATTTATAAGCGAAGTCAGGCTGGGCATAGGAGCACCAAAAGGTCTTGAGGAGGACAAACTATTGAAGTCCATATAGTTTAGAGTGGGTTGCAAGGAAAATTAAGATAAAATCTCTTGATCCTATAGAAGTAACTAGAAAGGTCAGGGAAGAGGTCCTGGATTAGGGGGATGGAGTTGGAAGAGGCAAAGGGAGTGGTACATTTCTTTAAAATGTCCCTAGTGGAATTAGTTTTTTCATGGATCTAGGACGTCAAGTAGAGGTGCCTGGCATGTCTCAGGTGTTGATGATAATTACGGAGTGATGACTTAATGGTGCATTTATCATGAATGTAATGTGAGCTATGCCAGTGCTGCTTAGGTTGTTTGTAATGGCATTTAAGCTGCCTGATGTCCTCTCTTTACCAACTAGCATGAAGGGTACACCCTGATGTGGAGTATGTCTTTAGTATGCCAAGGGTATTAGCTGCATTTGTAAGCCAAGTGTGGAAGCTAATGATGACAGTAGGCAGTTCGGTGGAAGGAAGCGGAAGGAATTTGTTAAGCTCTGAGTTCCAGGCATCCATGAAAATTCTGTTCTACCACTGTGTATTAAGATTAGGTGTGGGTGCATTGCTAGGATGACAGAAGTAGATATTGAAGATGATTACGAATGATCTGTTCATGTAATGGATAGAAGGCTCAGTACCCTATTGTGAGAAAGGTTGGTGAGTAAGCAGCCCACAATATGGTGGCTCTTTCAACATGTGGGGAGAGGCCCAGCCCGTCTAGGTCATCTAAGAGATTGATGAAGTTAGGATCAGAAGCGCCTTCCAGATGAAAGTTGAGGTTCCCAAGGACCATGAATGATTGAAAAGTCGGATGTATGACATTACAACGCATGCTTTTACATCGCATGCCTTTACAACGCAAGTATTACAACGCAGTCCATTACAACGCATAGTGCTTTGGGGTGCTGGATAGTGAATAGTTTAATTTACTATTCCAACTCGAGTCCCCGTGGACACTAGGGAAGGTTATTGGATAGTAAATTAACCTATTCCCTATCCTAGAGCGCCCCCCAGAGCAATGCGTTGTAATAGTTTGCGTTGTAATGGTTGCGTTGTAAAGGCTCTGCGATGTAAAAGTTGCGTTGTAAAGGTTGTTTACCTGAAAAGTCAGAGCAAGCATTAAAATGAGTTCCATAAAGTTGGAACTGAAGTTATACCTAGGTCCAGGGGGACAATAAACCAAAACCCCTCCTAAGGCAGGAGATTTGTGAGAGCTAATTTGTAAATAGGGTACTTAATCCAGTCACTGACCTTTACTGAACTAATGGAGCAATTGAGGGTAGATCAGTAAATGATAGCCACTCCACCTGCAAGTTTTGAATTCTATTCTATGATTATACTGTAGCTGAACGGAATTACAATGGCAATGTTCGGGGCAAAGATGGATTAAGCCATTTTTCTCTTATGAAAAGCAAGACTGGAGTATTTGAAACAATTAGAATCCAGACTTCTAGACTTTGTTTGGCTGGAGAACTGGTACTAACCAGGAGACAAAGTGATGGAATCTTGGTTGGAACAGAATGTGTAACTGACGTAGGGGGAAGCTGGAATGTAGAGCAAATAGTCCTTTGTGTCAGAGGTGCAGGGGTAGGAGGTAGGGAGAAAATATTTGAAATGGCAGTGGGAGCAGGAGAAAGCACTTGAGACAGAGGATCAGGAGCCTACCCCTAGATGCATCATTGTATCCGTTTGCGATTTCTAAACTGGAAAAATTAAGGAATCGCAATTTAGAAATTACAAATGGCAATGCATGAAAAAATCGCAACTTTTTTTGCGATTCGGTATTTTTCCTTAATTGCGATTCACAATTTGCGAATCGCAATTAAGGAAAACCCTTCCCATTGATTCCTAAGGGCCAAAAGGCCCATAGGAATGAATGGGAAGGCATTCACATTTTGCGAATTTCTAATTGCGATTCGCAAAATGTGAATGCAATTTCAAGGGTGCAGGGGGGGTTCCAAAGAACCCCTCCCTGCACCCTGAAATGCAATTTACACACACACATGCCCCAAGGTAATGTGTGTGTGTAAATTAAAAGTTTCAAAAATGCAATTTGTGCATATTTGGAAGATTTGGGTAAATTAGCATGAAGTTCAACTTCATGCTATTTTACCCCTTCCAAATTGCGAATTCGCAATTTAAAAATAATCATGCATTGCATTTAAGAAATCTCAAATTGCGATTTCTTAAATGCAATCGCAATTTTAGAAATCGCAACATGGTTGCGATTCCTAAAATTGCAAAATACATGATGCATTCCAAATTAGTGAATTGCATTCGCAAACGGCCGAAAATTGCGATTCGCACCGTTTGCGAATGCAATTCAGTTTGATGCATCTAGGCACTAGTGTATAAACATGTGAAGGCAAGTCAGGGTTAGATTAAGCAAGGTGGGAGCACATTAGCTCTGCCTTACCCCTGGATGAGGCCCCAAAGATTCAGTTGTCCAGTTGCTGGATGACGTATTTGTACAAAAACATTGAGTTTTTAATATTGGGAGACAGAAATATTGGGAAAAAATCTTGTGATACAAAATTATCGTTGACAAAAATATTTTTTTAATGTAATTAATATCACTGTTTTTAATATCATTTTCAATAATATAGTTGTTAAAAGTATTCTTTTTTTATTATTTGAATGTGTTTTAGTGCATATATTAATGTTATGTGTTATTGTTTCTATAATTTTGGTTTTTGTAATACACTTTATAATTTTAAGTGATTTAGATTGTTTAATTTATTTGCTAATAGTAATTTATAGTGTTGTAGCGGGTTGTTGGGATTGTAGGGCGATAGGGTGGGAAGTTAAGTAATAATTAATAACTTTAAAGTAAGTATGTGCTTGATATTAATTTTGTAGATTATGTTATATTGATTTATTTTAGGTTCAGGCTTCTAGGTTTGTAGGGATATAAGGTGGGAAGTAAATTAAGTAATAATTAAATATAATTTGTTAATCATTTGTATTAATATTCTAATTGATTATTATTTGTGTATATTGTGTAATTATATATTTTTGTAAGATTTTAGGTGTGGACTGTTGGGTTTGTAGGGCTATAGGGTAGAAAGTTTATTGAGTACATTTTTTATTTATTTATTTATTTATTGCATTTGTACAGCGCAACAGCTACCCGAAGGTTTCCCGGCGCTAGGAAACGCAGAAAGATGAAAAGGAGAATCAAGGCAATAGAAGAAAAGGAACTATTGATTAAAGAACCATGTTTTTACGTCTTTACGAAATTTGGGATAGTGTTGTTCAGTGCGTAGATGATAGGGAAGAGAGTTCCAGAGTGAGGGGGCCAGATAGGAGAAGGAGTGTCCGCCCATTCTGACTCGTCTGATCCCAGGGGTTTGGAACTTGTGCTGGTTAGAGGATCGAAGCAGGCGGTGGGGACAATATTGGCGTACCAAGGCATTTAAGTACTGAGGTGCTTCACCAGAGTTAATCTTATACATGTAACACAATGCTTTAAATTTGGCACGATTGTCAATCCGAAGCCAGTGGAGGTAACGTAATGAGGCTGAGGTGGCAGTTCTATTGGGGAGTTTGCAGAGCAATCGAGCAGCGGAGTTCTGTACAACCTGTAGCCTGTGTAGCACTTCCTTACTTGCGCCCAGATATAAAACATTTCCATAATCCAGTCATGATGTTATAAGGGCATGGATTACAGTTTTTTGGGTGGGCAGCGGAAGCATCCACAGGATTTTTCACAGCCATTTTAAGATGACAAAGCAGGTGGAGGCTACCTTGACCACTTGTTGCCTCATTGTCAGTTGGTCATCGACAATGATGCCAAGGTTTCGAGCGGATTGCACAGGAAGCGGGGGAGATCCCATCTGGGACAGCCAATGTTGAGGGCCCCAGAGGGTTTTGTTATTACCGAACAGGAGGAGTTTGGTTTCCCACCGTTAAGTTTTAATTTATTGACGTGCATCCAGTCGGCAATGTTTGTTAACCCAGATCGGAGCATAGAGGTGTTGTAATTAGTTTTGGCCGAAAGTGAGAAAATGATCTGGGTGTCGTCGGCGTAGGAATATACCGTGAGCCCAGCTTGCTCAGCTATTCTAGCCAAAGGGCTGACATATATGTTGAAGAGCAAGGGGCTCAGTATGGAGCCTTGAGGGACTCCATACTGAGAAACATGGACTTTGGAGCTAGAAGTAGGGGAACAAACTTGGAAGGTCCTATTCAATAGGAAGCTGGATAGCCACTTGAGTGCAAGGCCAGTGATACCACAAGATTGAAGGGTGTTTAGGAGGATGGTATGGAGACAGTGTCGAACGCAGCACTTAAATCAAGAAGAATAAGTGCCACGGTTTCTCCTTTATCGACCTGTAGGCGGATGTTTTCAGTGACACCCAGCAATGTTGATTCCGTGGAGAAGCCTGCCCTGAAACCGGACTGGGAGGTGTGAAGGACATTATGCGTCTCCGCTAAGTTGGTAAGCTGGACGTTGATATGCTTCTCCAGGATTTTCGAGAAGACAGGGAGAAGGGAGATAGGGCGGAAGTTAGATGGTACCTCTGGATCCGAATTTGCTTTTTTCAACAGGGGCACAATCATAGCATGTTTCCAGGCTGCAGGGACTTTAGCTTCAAGTAAAGAAGTATTCAGTAATTCCATAATTAAATTAAGTGTGGAATGGTTCAGGGTTTGAAGAACTGAAGGGGGGAATGGATCATTAGGGGACCCTGATTTGATGCTACTCAGGGTGTTACAAAATGTAGTGGTATCAAGTAGAGTCCATTTATTTAGGCCGGTGCCATTATTGGTTAAGGTGGTTTCCTCAGGGGGATGTTTATTTGGGAGACCATCGGCTGGAGGAATTGTTGAGGTAGGTGCCTGTTTACCAAAATCAGCATAGATAGTAGCAATTTTGTTGACGATGAAATCCACTAGATCATCACATTGTTTAGAGTCGAGGCAGGGGGGTTTAGGCTGACAGGCGGCACCTGAGAGTTCTTTGACAACTTTAAAAGTACTTTAGGGCAGTTTTGTGCTTCTTGGATAGTTAGATTAGCGTGCTCTGCCCGAGTGTTGTTACAGAGTAGGTGGTGATTGCTAAGGGCTGATTTGTACAATGATTTAATTTTAGGATCATAATATTTGCGCCAATGTCTCTCTAGGTTTTTACATTTGGTTTTTTCTTGTTTGAGTGCTTCAGAGAACCACGAAGCGGGAGGGTAGTGGTTGTTGTATTTCTTTTTAGACTAAGGTAGGCATGAGTCAATAGATGAGCTAAGCCAGTGATGGATGACCGCTTGTTCATCCACAGTAGTAATGGAGGCTACCGGTCTGGTGTTTTCGAGGCAGAGGTTGAATTTGTTTACATCCAAGTTTTTCCAATTTTTGCCGTTTCTAGACCCCGGTGAAAATAAAGGATTTTTCAGAGGTTGCTCACATTTAATTTGGAATTCGACCAAGAAATGATTGGACCAGAGAATGGGGAGGGCGGGTTTGCATAAAACGGTGGTGAGGTTGGAAAAGATGGGATCAAGCAAATTGCCTGCTTTATGCGTGGAACCGGAGTTATGGAGGGTGATATTCAGAGCAGCTAAGTCTACAATGAGATTGACACTAGTAGGTTGGGAGGTATCATTAAGGTGTATATTGAGGTCACCCACGATCAAGAAGTTGGTAGCTTGAAGTAGGAGCTGGGCAATGCGATCAGAGAATGAGGCAGCCCAGGAACTGACTGGTCCTGGGGGGCAATAGATAAGAGCTCCTGAGAGGGTGAAATTAGGTGATAGCAACAGTTTAAAAAGACCGGCTTCACAGTCAAGGAATTCAAGGTCATCCCATTTGCATTTATAGTTGTTTTTAAAAATAATTGCTATCCCTCCTCCTTCTTTGCCAACACGGTTTCTAACCAGGAAGGTATAGTTAGGGGGGAGAGCAATTGCAATATCTGGGCCGGAACTATCACTTAGCCTCGGTAAGGAAGACAGCATCTGGTTGAGAGCCAGAGAATAGGTCATAATTGTCTCTTTTATGTCTTAGAAGTGATCTACAGTTGAGGCTAAAGAAGGTAAATTCTGAGAGTTTGTCGCGTTTTTATTCAAATGGGAGGTCTGTGCAAGATCTACAACACTCTTTTTTATATTAGGTATGGAAGATGGTAGGGGGAAGCCACAGCCATAACAGTGTAAAGGGCTTAGATCACAATCCAGGGGAGCATCGTAAGTGCAGTAGCTGTACCGGAGGGACAGAAGGGCCTCTCGAGTGTATTTGAGAGGACCGTGGTGAAATTGAACAGGGGTTCTGGCCCCAGGCCCCATCCGGCCGCGGACGGGCGCAGACGGGCTTGCGAGGCTCGCCATTGGCACGCCCTCTGTGCACGTCCGCGTTAAGGAAGTCATTTAGTACTCTATGGCCAGTGTAGTCCGCAGCACAAGCCCGCCGACCTCCACTCCCCCAAGATGGCGCCCGTCAAAATGCACCCGGGAAAGAGATCCCACGTCCCCAGTCAGCCCTCAGTCGGCCGCATGGAGAAGCGCGACACCAACAGGAGAAGCGAGTACAGCAGGTGAGATGACAGAACAGATTTTTTAAAAAGAACAAAAGATTAGCAGTTTAAAAATGGGTTCCTATGATTCCCGGCTTTCCGCCTCAGGAATCTTTCTAGTGATGAGCACTGGCGTTCTGGGCTCTATAAGTACTCTATGGCCAGTGTAGCCCACAGCACTAGCCCGCCGACCTCCACTACCCCAAGATGGCGCCCGTCAAAATGCACCCGGGAAAGAGATCCCACTTCCCCAGTCTGCCCTCAATAATAGTAATAATTAAGTAACAATGAATTGTTACTTAATTATGATGTAAACTGTGTTATACTTATTAGTTTTAGTTATTATTTTAGGTGTGGGCTGCTAGGATTGTTGGGGTATAGGACGGGAAGCTAGTTAAGTAATAACTAAATAATAATTATTTTCAATTGAAATTGTTTCTGTAAATTGTTTAATTGTTTTTTAATTTTTTGTAATACATTTATTTATTTATGTAAATTAATACTGTTTATATTAAGAGTTTAATATTTTTTGTATAAATTATTAGGGTTATTCAAATTTGTAATGTGTTTGAAGTGAACTTATTTCCCTACTGTTGCATAGACTTTAGTGGGAATTGTAACTTTAATCCTGCCGAAGTCCAACACATACCATACTGTAGCACAGACTGGAGTGGGAATAGTAAATCTTACCCCCCCGAAGTCCAACGCTTTCCCTACTGGAGTACAGACTGGAGTGGGAATAATAAATTGAACACCTCTGCAGTCCAACACTTTTCCTATTGTTGCATAGACTGGAGTAGGAATAGAAAAAAGCTTCCCTCTTCTGAAGTTCAACACTTTCCCTACTGTTGCACAAACTGGAGTGGGAATAGTGAATTTAGCCCCTCTGAAGTCCAACACTTTCCCTGCAGTTGTGCAGACTGGAGTGGGAATAGTAAATTTAACACTTCCGAAGTCCAATACGTTTCGTACCGTTGGACACAATTGAGTGGGAATAGTAAATATTACTCCTCTGACGTCCAACACGAACCTTACTGTTATACAGACTGGACTGATAATAGTAACCTTAACCCTTCCAAAATTCAACACATTCCCTACTGTAGCACAGACGGGAGTGGGAATAGTAGATCTTACCCCTATGAAGTCCAACACTTTTCCTACTGTTTTACTGTGTATTTATTATATATGTGTTTTTATGTATATGTGTATGTTTATATATATGTATATATATATATATGTTTTGACAGTAATACATTTTAAATATTTAAAAAAATATAATGTAAAATAAATAATCTTATTGTTGCACTACATCTATATATTTATATAAACAAACACATGTATATATATATATATATATATATATACAGTCACTGAAAAAACCATAGGTTTCAGGCATGTAATAGTTAGAAATTAGCATTTAAAAAACCTTAGAAATTAACTGAAAAAAACATAGGTTTCAGGGGTGTTCTAGTTAGTTGGACATTTCACTCATACAAAACCACAGAAATTCGCCCGTTATAGTTAGTTCAGCTAACTATAACTCGCGCTCCCACACTCAAAAATACAAACTAACATTTTCAAAACAATGGACATACCAATACCAGTTACAACACACTTATTCAGTAATTCCAAGATCTACACACACACACATCTGCTCATTTACTCATACACATTTTTTCAGTTGTTTTTTATCATTTAAATTTAAAAAAAAATCATATTTTAGAATTAGGATCTGTGAAAGGGAAGAAAAAATACAGTTCTAATATATAATATATTTTTCACAACACAGCATAATTGTAACATTTTACAAATTATTTTCTTTGCCTTTTTTGCTGTTCTCAGAATATATTGAATTTCACTAGAAACGGTGATTTCAATCGTACACATCACAATACAGCGGGCAAAAAAAACAATCAATAAGATTTTTTTTTTAAACTGCATCCTCAATAACAAACCATATAATACAAATCACACATATGTAAAATGCTTTCTTCTAAGAGAAATTTCTTACTTGAATATGAAAGAACTCAAATAATAATATGATGAACAATTATTTTTAATTTTCATACACTCTAAATAATGTTCTTTAAAAATATATGCTGACAGAATGTGCAAGAAAAAGTCCTTAATTTAAATAGATACTTTTCCTCCAGGCCAAATAGTATTTTTAAAATCCTTTATATTGAAATTGTCCATTAGTAATCGTTTTTAATACATATTAATAAATTCCTCAGAGGCTGAATTATGTTCCTAAAACTTTGGCTTTAAAAATATTAGGTAGGAATTTGGTAATTCTTTAGGCAAACGTTGTTTAAAAACCAATTGAGCATCATTACAATATGTCCATCCTTTATCACATTTTAAATAGGCAGTGTAATGTCCAGATGTTGTAGAAGGACCATCACCGAAAATAAATACTACTGCTACAAATGTTCTTCCTAATATTGATACGTTACTTGCTACTAAACGTTTAATTAAAGTTTACAATTTTCTTCCATCAGCTGTATAATGTTGCATCATTAAAATTATATATTGTCCATATCTTTCTATAAATAATGTTGATAACATTTCTGATTTGCATTGGCTACACTCCATGTTTTGATTTGCTGCTTTAACTAGTTTGTTGAAAGACACTGATTTACAGTCTGGTAATGTCAAATATATAAATCTTTCAGTGTCTATGTTAGTGCTACATGTAAACGTACAATTTTCACATTGATGTTCCCATTTATAACAAAGGCCAAAAAGATTTTCAATTTCTATGCCTTCATTTTCCAATACAGTAAGCATATACATTAGAAATTCCTGGGCATCTTGTTAGATATTCTGTGTAAATTGTGTAGAACCAGAACCTATATCCAATAGATTACGAATATCAGAAACGCTTTGCATTTTACTTTTATCAGTTCTCAATTTTTCATAAACTGAATGCAACAAGGAAGAAAATCTTTTATCCCGATACTCCATAATTTGCTGTTGCAAACTTTCAAGAAAAAAACAACATTGACCACTACATTAGCATAGCAGTTGATACCTGAACTATTTTCAAACTGATAACCAACATTCTCTTCAACATTGTCCTTTTTCTTTTTGCTTGCAATCACAACATTATCTTGTTTTTTTTCCTTCTCTATACCTTCACTACTGATATTCTCATACCTTCTTTTTCGACCTACCACATGCTTTTCAAATACAGGATATTGACCTAAATTTGGAGCATACGCTCTTCTTAACCTGTTATACTCTTTTACACGGTTTGCATCTGCAGTAACCTTTGTGTCATCCAAATCAATCAAAAACAAACCAGATAAAGTTCTGACTTGGGACAAAGCAACATATGCCCTACCCTCTTTAAACACGGTACTTCCAATGTTCACCAAAGCACTGTCTACACTTAAACTTTGAGATTTATGAATAGTCACTGCATATGCCAGAGAAATTGGAAACTGTTTTCTACGGACATATAAATCTTTAACAAGCAAAAAATGAACTGAACAACGACCAATTTGTTTTACTTTTTTCATCTGATCACATTTAATTTTTAAAAATTCAATTCCTTCTTTATTCTGATAATTAACAAAATCCACAACATTGCCCATTGCTCCATTAACTAAACCTATCTCTACATCCAAATTACGCCTTAAAATTACTCGACAGTTTATACATGCATATAGATTCTTTTATAAACCAGCAGTTTTAGATATCGATTTTTCTAGAGAATCCAATTTTGCTTTCAAATTTTCTGTCAAAATAATAATGATTTCTTCATGCTCCATTTTATCAATGGCTTCCATTTTTATTATTTCTTCATTTTCCAGCTTCAAAAGTTGTTAATTGAATATAGAACACTCACACAGTGTTGGCATTAAGCAGATTACAGATTTATTTTCTGCAATTTTCATATATATTTTCGCAGGAACTATATTTTCATTTGGAAACAAATTGGAAAGTAATCGAGTCTGCAAAGCTTGTTTGCTATGTTCTGTCAGTACTCCAATTCTTATATCTTGAAGAATAGTTCCATAATCAACATCATTTGCCTGTTGCATATTTGTAATGAGTTCTTTGTATTCAAAATATGACCAAATATTAACGTTTCCAACGCTACCCAAAGACTTTCTAGTGTCTTCATGCGCAAGTGTTTTAAATACTGGTTGTCCTTTTACGGGAGTAAGTTGCAGTAGATCTCCAAAAACTATGACATGTTTTCCTCCAAATAAGACATCATACTCTGTTTTATGAATTTGCTGCATTCTTAAATGCACAAAAGCAAGCATTAAGTTTTAGACCATGCTTACCTCATCAATAATCAGAAGTTTCATTTTCTTTAGCACTCTTGAAACTTCATAACAAGCTTCTCCAGATAGCTTGTGATATTCCAATTTGTTTTCATGCTCCACATATAGCATGAGTAAACAATGCAATGTAATTCCTTTAATGTTGTGTGCTGCCAACCCAGTTGGAGCAGTTACAACACAAGACAAATGTGAGTCCGTTGTTTTCTGTAGATAACTGGTGATTTCTTAATTAAGAACATTTTCCTGTTCCAGCTTGTCCACTCACATACATTCGGATAGGTTAAAATGATGTGCATGTGCATTCTTATCCAGTATTAGGGTATCTTTCATAGATTCACATGCCTGAATCATTCCCCGTCGTCGAGGCGGGAGTCCCACGGTAAATTATATACAATAGCAGTGCCTAAAAATTTCTTGTAGTAGGCTGGAAAAGCCCAAAGGCCTAACTAGGCCTCAAAACTTAGCAGCCTATCTACATCATTATGTAAAAAGACCTGAAATAGTAGCCTTAGCCAATCAGCTGTCCTCACCCTCTAGAACCTTCCCAGCTCAGGCAGTTCTCCTCAGATTTTCACCGCACTTCGTGTGTAAGGGAGTCTCCCTGAGTGCCTACTCAGTTTTTTTATCTTTATTCCTTAAAATGTCTGAAAAGAAGGCTCTTTTCAAAGCTTGTGGGACCTGCTACAAGAATAGAGTCCATGTGGATGACCAGCACTCTGACTGTATTTATTGCCTGCACCCTTCACATATTGTGAAGGACTGTAGAATTTGCCGTACCTTCCCTCAGAAAACTATCAGGGATAGGGAGGCAAGGGTTCTTTTGTGGTTGAAGTCTTCTTCCACTGATGATGAGGACAAAGCCTCTACCTCCAGCAAGAGAGCTAGATCCAAAGAAGGTGCTTCTCCTGAGAGAAAGAAAAAACTTAAAACCTCTCAGAAAGCTTCAGAACCCTCTAAGAGTGCATCGGCTTCTTCAACTGTGAGTACAACCCAGGCTAAGACTGTTTCTCTGGTGTCTGTACCTACTACTACTTTGACTTCTGCCTCCTCATCTACTTCTACGGTTACCACTTCAGCTATTACCTCACCGTTGATGTCTGTTAAACCATTGCTGACTAAAACCAAGTTGCCATCGTCGACGTCTCTGTCGACGGCGGCTCCGTCGACTAAATCTTCTGCTCCGTCGACGACAACGAAGCCGACTTCATCGTCGACGAAGACATCATCGACGGTCTCGTCGACTAAAGACTCGTCGACGAAGACATCATCGACGGTCTCGTCGACGAAGAACTCGTCGACGAAGACACCAACGACGGACCCGTCGACGAAGACACCATCGACGGTCCCGACGACGAGGGACTCGTCGACGAAGACACCATCGACGGTCCCGACGACGAGGGACTCGTCGACGAAGACACCATCGACGGTCCCGACGACGAGGGACTCGTCGACGAAGATGCTATCGACAGTCCCGACGACGAAAGGTTCGTCGACGAAGATACCATTGACGACCTCGTCTACGGCAAGATCTTTCTCATTGACAGGACCGTCGACGGAGATCCCAGTGGCTTCCGCACTGACATCTGCTCATCTGTTGCACGGTTCACCTCCAGCAAAGATACAATACACTCATTTTCAGATGAAAACGTATCAAAGGCAGAATTATTCACATATTTCTCCACTCTTGCCATCGCACATTTTGGAGACATACATGGAAGAGGAGTCAGATGAAGGGGAAGAGGATGATGGTCCTTTTGGGATTGCCCGTCACCCTTCTCAATTAAATATTAAATATCAGGAGGATGATGAGGAGGAAGTCCATGATCATTATACACATGACGTTCATTCCACGCCATATCAGTCACCTCATACTAGACCTTCTCGGTCTGAGGACACTACGCATTTACCAACTTCCTTAATACAGGATTTGCAGGCTATGTTGGCGGATTATCGCCAGAGATTTCCATCAAATCAGGTTTCACCCGCTGGGTCACCTGTTCCAGTTGACGTGCCAAGACCTCCGTCACCAAGGGCTTCATTGTCGCCACAGCAAAATACTGCTCCAGTTCCTCAAAATGATACGGACACTTCTTCTAATGATCATGAAGAAAGCAGGGAAGAGGGAGAGTTGCCGGATACAACACCTGTGGATCCTTGGGAGGATTATGTCATTCCTATGCCTTCTCCACCTGCACCCCGTCCTTCAGATTCTCCACCTGAAGATATAGGCGGGTTCCACAATATTATGCAGAGAGCTGCTAATAGATTTGAGTTGGCTGTCACAGTTGAGCAGTCAGACTGCTTTTTACATGACTTTAAAGAGGGATATCGCAGAGTGATCAGAGCTATTCCTATTATTGATTATATATGGAAGGAAGGCCTCAACATAATGAAAACTCCCGCTTCCATTCCTGCAGTCCTTCCAAGGATAGAGAAAAAGTATCGAGCACCATCTGATACTCCAGCTTGTTTAATAGGTCACCCTCGACCCGATTCTGTCATATCCCAGGCTGCGCAGCAAAAATCCAAAAATCCTTCTGCTCCCATTTCAACGCCACCTGACAAGGAGGGCAGAAGGCTGATGCAATTGGAAAGAAGTTTTCAGCAAATGCAGCAGCAGCCTCCATTAAAGCTGCTAATTCATTAGCTATCCTGGCTCGTTATGATAGACAGGATCATCAGATGGAGGTGCGCAGAATTGTACAAGAGGGTGAAAGGGCGGCCTCAGAAATTATTGATTGCGCCCTGGACATTTCAAACACCAATTTTAGACAATTGGCTGGAGCAGCTGTGCTTCGGCGTCAAGGTTGGCTCAGGGCTACCACCTTCAGGCCTGAAGTCCAAACCAAAATCTTGCACATGGCATTCGATGGCGAATCATTGTTTGGGAAGCACATTGATGACGCTTTACTGGCTATTAAAACTGATACTGATACAGCTAAATCTCTTGGTACCCTACAATACAAGAGGGGATCCTTTAGGGGAGCAAGAGGCCGTGGTTACTCCTCCAGAGGCAATTATTCCAACCAACAAAATCGTCAGTATCAATCTACCTACAACAAGCCTTACTACCAATCTTCTTACAGGCAGCCTGCCTCTGGTTCTTTCTCTCGGCAAGGAGGGAAACGACGCTCAGGCAATCAAGGGCGAGATTCCAACAAGCGCCAATGAGCTTTGCCGGATGTCAGCCACTCACCTTTCCCTTCCCGTGGGCGCCAAAATCTCCGCCTTTTACCACCAATGGCGGAAGATAACTTCAGATCAGTGGGTCCTGGATTTGGTCAGCAAGGGACACACTTTGGAGTTTTTGCAGAAGCCTCCAACAACGCCGCCCAGGGGTCACCCTCCCCCTCGTCTTCACTTACTCTTCAAAGAAGCCTTAAAGATGCAACACAAGAATGCGATAGAACGAGTCCCTCCTTCTCAAAAAGGGAGGGGGTTTTATTCTCGCTTCTTCCTCGTGGAGAAAAATTCGGAAGAGTGGCGTCCAATATTGGATTTGCGCAAACTCAACACATATCTAAAGAAACAGAGTTTCCGCATGGTAACGTTGAAGGACATTCTGAATTGTCTCAACGAAGGGGACTTTATGGCTTCTCTGGATCTACAAGACGCCTACTTCCACATCCCTATTCACCCGAACCACCGCAAATTCATAAGGTTTCAAGTGGCCGGCGTCCATTTCCAGTTCAAAGTGCTTCCATTCGGCCTAAAATCGGCCCCCAGAATCTTTACCAAATGCCTGGCTCCAGTGGCAGCAATGTTGAGGTCCCAGGAAATGCAAGTTTTCCCATACCTCGACGACTGGCTGTTAAAAGGTCCAACCAGAAACTCAACAATGGAAGCGGTCAGGAGTACGCTTTCTCTCTTCTCGAATCTAGGACTGACCCTCAATTCGAGGAAGTCTCAGCTCCAACCTCGTCAACAATTGACATTTCTGGGCGCAATCTTGAACACATGCCAGTGCAAAGCATACCTGACACAAGAGCGACAAAACAAACTCGTAAACCTAGCAAGTCAGATATTCGCAAGAAGGTCACTTTCAGTTCGGATATACGCTTACCTACTAGGGATGTGTTCATCTGCGATCAGCCTCATTCCTATGGCCAGACTCAGAATGAGACCGTTGCAAGAAGAGTTACTTCGTCAGTGGAAGCAAGTCGAGGGATCATTCGACGACCGCATCAAAGTCACTGCCAAAATGAAACACGCTATTCTTTGGTGGTCAAAGGCACCCAACTTGTCGCCGGGCCTCACCTTTCTCCAAGAAATTCCGGAGTTCACCCTGACTACGGACGCATCCATGGAAGGTTGGGGAGGTCACCTTCAGGACCTTCAGTTCCAGGGAAGATGGTCTCGTCAGTACCAACAGAAGCACATCAACAGCTTGGAACTAAGGGCCATTTTTCTCTCCCTACAAGCCTTCCTGCCAAGGGTTGTGAATTCGTCCGTGCTGGTGCGTACGGACAATACCACCAGCATGTTCTACATAAACAAACAGGGAGGAACGAAATCTCTCACCCTGTCACTGGAAGCTCAGGAGATGTGGGAATGGGCCCTGCGTCACGGCATATCCCTCAGAGCAGAGCATGTACAAGGAGTTCGGAACTCTCTAGCAGACAGTCTCAGCAGAACGTTCACAGGCTGTCACGAATGGGAACTCGAACAACATCAAGTAGAGATGATCTTTCGGCTCTGGGGGAAGCCGACGCTGGATTTGTTTGCCACGCAACAAAACAGCAAATGCCTATTTTATGCCAGCAGGTTCCCAGAACGGGGGTCAAGAGGAAATGCCCTCCTGATGAGATGGACCGGAATGTTTGCGTACGCCTATCCTCCGATTCCCCTCATTCCGAAGATGCTGCAAAAGATGAAGAGGGAACACTGCACTCTCATCCTCATTGCTCCACGTTGGCCAAGGCAATTTTGGTTTCAGGAGCTCCTTCTGCTCTCTCAACAACCTCCGTTTCGTCTCAAACCGACAGTGTCGATGTTGACAAGGGAGGGAGGTCAAATCCATCACCCGGATCCTCAATCGCTGCACTTGCACGCTTGGCTCCTGACTTCCTAGAGTTCAAGGACCTAAACATCTCCTCGGACTGCAGGGCGATATTGTCGCAAGCACGTGCGCAGAGTACCATCAAAACATATCATTTCAAGTGGAAGAGATTCTGCTCATGGTGTGGAGACAATGAGGTTCATCCACTTCAGGCTCCTCCTGAAGCCATTCTTCCATACCTACTGTCGTTGGCTAAGGCAGGTCTAGCTTTTTCTTCTATTAAAGTGCATCTGGCAGGAATATCCAGATTCAGGAAGAGTTCCAACAAACCATCTTTATGTTCATCCTCTTTGATCAAACAATTCCTTAAGGGGCTATTCCGAGCTTTTCCGCCAGTTCGCCCTCCTCCTCCTGAGTGGGATCTTAATATTGTTCTTTCTCAGCTTCTAAAAAGGCCTTTTGAACCGATTCATAAAACAGAACTAAAGTTTCTGACTTGGAAAGTGGCAATCTTGTTGGCTCTTACTTCCGCTCGCAGAGTTAGTGAAATACAGGCCTTCACTATTACTCACCCTTTTCTGCAATTCTCTAAAGACTTTGTTACGCTTAGAACCAATCCAAAATTCATTCCTAAAGTACCAACTCAATTCCACATTAATCAACCGGTCAAACTCAGAACCTTTTTCCCGGATCCGAAAACTCCTGCGGAGAAGGTCTTACATTCTCTGGATGTGAAAAGGTGTCTGAAGTTTTATCTTCAGAAGACAAAGGACATCCGCAAATCTAAACAACTTTTTGTTGCTTATGGCAAAGCCACCTTGGGTCAAGCTGTCACAAAAGCAACTATTGCCAGGTGGTTGTCTTCTACAATTACTTTCTGTCATGACAAGGCCAACAGACCTTTATCAAGGAAGGTCAAAGCGCATTCCACAAGAACAATGTCGGCGTCTACGGCCCTTTTCGCTGGAGTGACGCTGGAGAACATTTGCCGAGCTGCTACTTGGAAAAGTGTACACACTTTTACCGAACATTACTGTCTGCAGTCGGCGGTTCATGATGACACAGCTGTTGGTGATGCGGTGCTGCAGCATCTTCTTCACTAAGGTTGGATAGCTTATGGTCTTTTTTATTCTTCTTTTAAAGTTTAAGTATTTATAATGCTGTCCTATCAGTGATGTTTTATGAAGGTTTTGATGCATGTGTTGTGTTAACAAGTTTGTACTCTATTACCTTCCTGGTTGAGTGGGGATAGATATATGTTTTTCTTTGTCTCCCACCTTCCTCTACCGACAGACATGATGTTACTGCTTGCTATTCTGATTCAGGCATGTGAATCTATGAAAGATACCCTAATACTGGATAAGAAAACGAGTTACTTACCTGTAACTACGGTTATCCAGTATTGGTATCTTTCATAGATTCACATGCACCCACCCTCCTCCCCGGTAGGGCAGTTCTTTCTATGGATACTCATTCTCACTTGTGCTGGGAAAATCTGAGGAGAACTGCCTGAGCTGGGAAGGTTCTAGAGGGTGAGGACAGCTGATTGGCTAAGGCTACTATTTCAGGTCTTTTTACATAATGATGTAGATAGGCTGCTAAGTTTTGAGGCCTAGTTAGGCCTTTGGGCTTTTCCAGCCTACTACAAGAAATTTTTAGGCACTGCTATTGTATATAATTTACCGTGGGACTCCCGCCTCGACGACGGGGAATGATTCAGGCATGTGAATCTATGAAAGATACCAATACTGGATAACCGTAGTTACAGGTAAGTAACTCGTTTTCTTTCTTTTCATAAAGAAATCCATGGTCAATCTGTTGTCTCACTTGCTGATATATTTCTTTCTGTTCAACATTTTGTTGTTCTTCCAAGTTTGCTAAGTCCAGAATATCTTCTTGAGCTTGATGTATTGCTGTTTCCACCTCATTCATGGCGATTGCTGCTTCATTTTCAACAATTGGTTGTCCTAGTGGATCTTGACTCAGTGGAGCAGAACTTTGACTGTCTTGAGAACTATCTCTAGCAATCTCAGCTGCAATAGTAGCTTCTTGATCAATTTCATCGTTCAACATTTTCACATTATTTGCGAAAACAGTACATTCTATGGTACCTTTACAAGCATTGAACAAATCTTCATAGCTCTGAAAATCTCCAAGTAATTCCAATTCTGAACGCCACGGTTTGAACAGTTGCAAAAGTGCTAAATAGTAAAATTCCCTTTTATCAGCAGTGTCGCAACTCAGTTTCCTGTGATTAATTACATTTCCTTTTCTTTGTTTCACCAAACGTCCTTCGGAACCAATCACTGCATATTTTCCATCATTGATGTTTTCTGTAGTATTCCGTTTAAAAGTGTAGTTTTGCAGCACTTCATGGAGACATATGTTCTCAAGATGATGACTTCTATTTGGATAATATGTGTCCAACATATTTGCTTTCACAATATCTGTACTTTCCGGATCTTTTTCTGCTAAATATTCGATTTCTTGTACAGATTTAAGTACTCGATTTCGCGATGTGAGTATAAATTTTTTCACTTATAGTAAGTTCAATGTGCATTCTTCATTGTAAGCAATTTTAAATGCTTTAGTAGGTATCAGAGCTTTCAGGCAGGTTAATTACGCATATGGAATGCAGTGCCATTCTGGTACCGATTAGTGCGACACCACAGCCTCTCCCAACTGGAAATGCATTTCCCTCCCAGCTGGTGATGGTGCTCTTTCTCCACGGCCAGGCTGCAGTGTGTAAATTTTGAAAAACAAAGTGCCCTGAAGCAATTAGAAGGCACTCAACAGCATTCTAACAATTTGATGCAACCAGCCTTCTTCCTCCAACGTTAATTAGTCATCGCCAACGCGTTTCAAGGTCACAAGCCCCTTCTTCACAGGCTGCTGCAGAAAACACATTGAAGCTCACATTAATTTAAATTTCTGACTTTATTTCTCTTTCCTTTCGATTCCTCCCCCAGTGGGCGTATGCTCAGTGCACAGTCCCTTGGTGCATGCTGGGACATGGAGGCCATGATGTGAGTATACATTTTTTCACTTATAGTAAGTTCAATGTGCATTCTTCATTGTAAGCAATTTTAAATCCTTTAGTAGGTATCAGAGCTTTCAGGCAGGTTAATTACGCATATGGAATGCAGTGCCATTCTGGTACCGATTAGTGCGACACCACAGCCTCTCCCAACTGGAAATGCATTTCCCTCCCAGCTGGCGATGCCGCCATGGAGAGGCTGGCGGGGATTGGCTTTGGGGGCCCGTTTCGGGACCCCGGAGAGTGTGGGGGGATGCACTTGGAGGGTACCCATGGTACTCCCCTGCAGTTTCCTGCACCAAGTGGCATGCACCGCATGGTGCCTTCCACGTGGTGCACAGAAATGCTGTGCATACACTTTTACCACTGCGGACGATGCTGCAACCAGCAGGGTTTATAGGGGAATAGAGTGGGAAGTAATTACATTTGAATAAAGTAATTAATATTTTTTATTTTTTACTATTTATTTCAAATTTCGATTTTATAGTGTTGTTTGTGGTAATTCATTTAATATTGAGTAATTATTAATTGTTTGTTAATTGCAATTAATTAATTGGTAAATATGTTAATTGTGTCAATTATGTAGAAGTTGTTTGTGCATTTATAGGGGAATATGGTGTGAAGTAATTTATTTTAAAATGATTAATAATTCATTTTTTGGTTATGATATATTTATATTTAAAATAGTTATTTGTAAAATGTTTTTAAAACTTTTATAAATTAACATTTGTAGTTAATTTTAGTACTTTTTAACATTAAAATATTTTTCAAGCTTTTGTAATTTTTTATATTTTTTAATGGTTTTTATTTTTGTGTTATTAACAATTTTTGTATTATAGTTGATATTTTGTTTCTTTTGTATTTTTATTTTAGTTTTTGGAAATATTTATTTTAACCCTCTGCTAGCCAACACTTTCCCTACTGTTGCACTCACTGGAGTGGGAATAGTAATTTTTACCCCTACGCTATCCAACACTTTCCCTACTGTTGCACTCTTTGGAGTGGGAATAGTAATTTATTTTCCGTTCACTATCCAACACTTGCCCTACTGTTGCACGCACTGGAGATGGAATAGTAATTTTTACCCCTACACTATTCAACACTTTCCCTACTGTTGTACTCTCTGGAGTGGGAATAGTAATCTTTACCCCTACACTATTCAATACTTTCCCTACTGTTACACTCACTGGAGTGGGAATTGTATTGTAGTTGCATTTATATAGCGCTTACTACCCCATACGAGGCGTCAAAGTGCTTTTTCAGCGAGTAGCACGCTTCTCCGGGACCCATAGAGAATTAGAGTTGAATTAGTGTAGTGAAACATGCAAGTAAATTTTAAGTGGTGGATAGGTTAGTCAGTTATTTGGATTCGGAAGGATAGTAGAAGGATAGAAGAGGAAAAGAAAAGGTTTGTATTTATATAGCGCTTGTTACCCGTGATAGGGTGTTGAAGCACGCTACTCCGGAAACCCATAAAGGATTAGTGCTGAACTAGTATGGTGAAATATGAAAGTAATTTGAGTGGTGGCTATTAGTCAGTTATTTGGAGTGAGAAGGGTAGCGGAGGGATAAAAGGAAATAAGGTTTGCATTCATGTAGCACCTGTTACCCCTGATGGGTGTTGAAGCGCTTTCCTGGCGAGTAGGACGCTACTCTGGAACCCAAAAAGATTAGGGTTGAAAATTAGTATAGTGATGTATGAAGTAATTTGAGTGGTGGATGTGTTATCCTGTTATTTGGATAGAGATGGGTAGGTTGCGGGATAGAAGAGGGAAAGAGGTTTGTATTTATATAGCGCTTGCTACCCCTTGATGGGGTTTTGAAGCACTTTATTGGCGAGTAGCACGCTACTCTGGAACCCTAATGGATTACTGTTGAATTAGTATGGCGAAACATGGAAGTAATATGAGTGGTGGATATGTTAGTCAGTTATTTGGATTGAGAAGGGTTGGGGAGGGGTAGAAAAGGGAAAAAGGTTTGCATTTATATAGCGCTGGTAACCCTGATGGGGTGTTGAAACGCTTCATTGGTGAGTAGCACGCTACTCTGGAACCCATAAAGGATTAGTGGTGAATTAGTATAGTAGAAAATGGAAATTGAGAACTGAACATGTTAGTCTGTTATTTTGATTGAAAATGATAGTGGAGGGGCAGAAGAGTGAGAATAGTAATTGTTACCCCTACGCTATCCAGCACTTTCCCTACTGTTGCACTATTTGGAGTGGGAATAGTAAATGTTACCCTTTGCTTTCCAACACTTTCCCTACTGTTGCACTCACTGGAGTAGGAATAGTAATTTTTTGCCACTTCCCTGTCCAACACTTTCCCTACTGTTGCACTCACTGGAGAGCGAATAGTAATTGTTACCCCTACGCTATCCAACACTTCCTACTGTTGCACTCACTGGAGTGGGAATAGTAATTTCTACCCCTCCACTATCCAACACCTGCCCTACTGTTGCACTCTCTGGAGTGTGAATAGTAATTTTTACACCTACGCTATCCAACACTTTCCCTACTGTTGCACTCTCTTGAGTGGGAATAGTAATTTTTACACCTACGCTATCCAACACTTTCTCTAATGTTGCACTCACTGGAGTGGGAATAGTAATTTTTTCCCATCCGCTATCCAACACTTACCCTACTGTTGCATTCACTGGAGTGGGAATAGTAATTTTTCTCCCTTCGCTATTCAACACTTTCCCTACTGTAACACTCACTGGAGAGGGAATAGTTATTTTTACCCCTACCCTATCCAGCACTTTCCCTACTGTTGCACTCGCTAGAGTGAGAATAGTCATTTTTACCCCTACGCTATGCAACACTTTCCCTACTGTTGCAATAATTGCAGTGGGAATAGTCAATTTTTACCCCTATGCAATTCAATAATTTTCCTACCGTTGCATTCAATGGAGTGCAAAATGTAAGTTTAAAAATGTATAAATATTTTAGTATTTTATTTTATAATATAATGGTTTATTATAAGATGTTATGTTGTAGGTGTATGTATATATTTTTTTATAGTTAATTTTTATATATTTATAATATTTTAAAATAAATTAAAGTTATTAGTTTATTAATTATTTTAAAGTAAATATACATTTATATATAAAATGATATATATGTATATTTCGATTTTTTTATTACATTTTGTTTATTATATTTTTAATGTATATTATATATAAGTAATTTATTTTTAGTTAATTTTATAATATACTTGTTTTTAAAAAAATTATATTTAAAAAAACCGATATTTTGACATCGATATTTTTGTCTTCGATATTGTTGACTTCGATATTCTGTCAGTGATTCTTTTCAAACAGTATATTCACCTTAACATGGTCAAACCCTTAGTAGCTGAGTAATCTGTCCTTTTTCTCCTCCTACCTGTTGTCCATGCATCTAAATGCTATGTCTCCTCAAATAGTGTTGGTGCTTGGTCACTCTTACATCTGGAGGGCCTCATATATGTATCAAAGTGGTGATTTCGCTGAGTGAGCAAAGGAAGCTGGCTTTAACATGAGGTGGTATGGCCACAAAGTTTGTGCATCAGGAATTTGATGGTGGTATCCAAGTGACTTCCGCCCCTGGCGATGGTTATTCTTCATTTGGGTGGTAATGATATAGTAGAAAATGTTCAGAGGGACCTGTTAGAAATGTTAATCACCAAGTTAGCATGATTGTCCAGGCGTTTCCCAGATACAGTAATAGCATGGCCACACAGTTCCAAGACAGGTAATGAAATGTTTGTGAATACATTGCTTTTGTTTGCTTGTCAATTCTTGCTACAGATTTGGAGAGGCAAGATGGTAGGTGATCTATGCTGGGCAGTGGCGGGGTGAACTCATGGTTGGTGGGGACACTTCGTATCATCTTGGATCTCAGAATGAGTGAGTCACAGATTACCAGTGTCAAGTGGACCTTAAAAGGGGTGTTGGCAACGGTCGCTCCCCAAACACAACACAATGTTTTTGATATGTTGATAGAAAAGAGGCCGATAACCTATTTTTAACTGAGACATGGTTAAATGAGAGCTCTGGCCCTGATGTTCTGGATGCGGTCCCAGCTGGATATGAGATACTAAGCCAGGATCGAGTGAGACAAAGAAGGGGAGGAATTGCGATTATCTATAAATCTGCAATGAAGTGTAGCATAAAGGAAGCTAACTTAGTAAACTGCAAGGCTCTCCTCTTTACCTTGTCAGTGGCCGAGGAAAAGTCCATTGCAGGCTTCTTAATATACCAGCCACCAGGTCCAGTAGCAGAATTTATTGAGATCCTGGTGGACAAAGTGGTTCAATCAGCCCTACGGTACAACAACTTCTTTATACTGGGGGATATGAATATACACTGATAATAAAGAAAACCACAATGCCCGAGCCATCTGTCTAGATTTGGGGACATTAAATTTAGTCCAAAAAGTGGAAACACCGACACACCAAGCGGGGCATATCTTAGACCCAATATTTACCAACTCAATAGAGATGGAGGTGGGGTCATCATGGCCGATTCCTTGGTCTGATCACCATCCAGCCCATTTTACAATACCAGTGCACAAATCTAGGATAGAGAGACTAGCGTTGAAAGTTACTAGGAGGAAATGGACTAAATTGATCACTAGTTCCTTTTCTCAGGCACTATTAAGGAGCAATCTTAAACTAGAGAAGGATATAAATACAGCCAATGAACAATTGGAGACTTGGATAAAGAATGCACTGGATGAGATTGCGCCTTGGAGCACCAGAAGCCCCAAGAGACACAAAGCATCGGCCCCATGGTTTAATGAATCGTTGGCGAGAGCAAAAAAGGATTGTAAGAAGTATGAACGTGCGTGTTGGAAGGGCTATGGTAGCAAGAATAAAGAGAGCTATAAAAGGGAACTAAAAAACTACCATGCTCTAATCAAGAAAACTAGGCGTGATTTCTGAACAGAAAAGATCGAAAGGGCAAGCCACTCATCCAAAGAAATGTTTGCCATATTAAAGGCTTTAAATGTGCACGCTGACTCAAATAATGAGGCAAATTCCTCATTAGAAAACTGCAACAAAATAGCTGAATACTTTGCTGACAAAGTAAAGAAAATTTACGATACCTTTCCTGTAGAAGCCCGTCGGGGGTAATTACGGAGTGTAAGAGAGATATTACACTCGTGGACGAAACCCTCAATGTATTCCTGGTACCAGAGTTAGACGAGCTAAAAGGCATAGCTATGGGAATTAAATCTGGATCCCCAGCAGATCCTGCGCACACTGAACAACTAATGATGGATAGTAATTCTCTTATGCCTTACAAATTTGGAGCTAATTGCATGCTCCTTTCAGACGAGTTCCCCAAAAGTGTCCAATAAAAAAGAAGTCATCCATCGATAAAGAGGTACTAGATAACCTTCGTCCTATTTCGCTACCATTTGTTGCAAAGATTGAGGAAAAAGTAGTGAACAAATCACATTAATAAGAATAATTTACTGCACCGATCGCAATCTGGCTTTAGAGCGCCACACTCTATAGAATCAGCACTACTTATGGCCATGGACACAATGAGACGGTATGCGGATGAAGGGCAGACAGCAGCAATGATTCTGTTGGACCTCAGTGCGGCTTTCAATATCGTCTTGCACGGGCTGCTCCTCCACAGACTAGAAGAATGCTGTATTAGAGGCACTGCATTGCGATGGATGGTATCTTTTCTTTCCTCAAGTAGCTTCCAAGTTGCCCAGCAATCACACCCGTCAAAGAGTATCCCTCTACCTTAGGGAGTTTCGCAGGGATCAATACTGAGCCCCACATTGTTCAATCTATACGTGTGCCCATTGGCTGACCTAGTGGAGGAATACAATGTCACAATTGTGTCGTATGCTGACGACACTCAGCTGATTGTGATGTTGTCTCAAAACAGTGAACAGACTGCCCTTCAATTTTCCAGGTGTTTGGAGGGTGTAGCAGCATGGATGTTAAATCACTGCTTAAAGCTAAATGGGAACAAAACTGAGGTAATGATTGTGGGCAAGGCCCTTAACATATGGACATCAGCCTGGTGGCCTGAGGTATTAGGCCAATTACCCCCCCCAAAAACGGAGGTAAAAATTCTTGGAGTGTGGTTTGACTCCAAATTATCATTTGAGAGTCAAATCCGTAGAGTAGCAGGGCAATGCTTGGGGACGCTAAAAATACTTAGAAAGGTCCTACTTCTATTACCGACTACTGCCAGGAAAACTATTGTGCATGCCTTAGTGACCTCCCAACTGGACTATGGCAATGTACTCTACTTAGGGGTTTCAAAGAAGGGGCTAACTAAACTTCAGTCAGTACAAAATGTGGCTGCTCATCTGGTACTGAGCCTCCCAAGATGAACATCTACAAAGAAAGCCTTGGCAGAGCTGCACTGGCTGCTGGTTGAGAAAAGAATTGTGTTTAAAGCCATGTGCTACTGTCATCAAATATTGGTTAAAAAAAAGTCCACAACACCTACGTGCTTTAATAACATAATACACTCCCTCCCGGAACCTAAGATCCAAAGACAAGGCGCTGTTAATCGTACCAAGATTCAACAAAGCAAGAATGGGGGCACGCTCATTCGGATACCTCGCTGCAAAAACATCAAACACTCTACCGGAAGATCTAAGAATGGAGCCTTGCAAAAACAGGTTTCGCAAACATCTGAAGACTTGGTTGTTCTCTTCAACATATTAGACCCCTCCAAAGAACTTAGGTCTTATTAGCTTACTTGTCCCTTTCCTCTTTTAGTGCTCTGTTTGAGCGTGGGGACACACCAGTGGTGTAACCATGCGTTTTACAAATGGATTAAATTAAATTAAATTCTCAAAACCATGTACCTTTATTGGGGGTTGGGTTAGTCGCTTACGTGGTCCTTGCCAGCCTTCTACGTTACTATGTCTTCTCTTTTCTCTTATGGTTGGAAGCCCTTTGGGTGGTGGAGGATGCGGCTGTGCCAGGGGACCAAGTTATGCGCACGTTGCTCGGACTTTCCGGTAGGTGCTAACCCCTAGATGCATCAGGAACCCATTTTGCTATTCCTTGATAGCGAAAAATAACGATTCGCTATTAAGGAATAGCAAAATGCAATGCATGAAGAAATCACTAAAAAAATAGCAATTTCTTAATATTCCTTAATTGCAACTCGCAAATTGCGACTCACAATTAAGGAATACCTCCCCATTCATTCCTATGGGCCTAGAGGACCATAGGAATGAATGGGAAGACATTCTCAATTTGCGAATCGCAATTAGCGAATCGCAAATTGAGAATCGATTTCAAGGGTGCAGGGGTGTCCAAAGGACACCCTGTTGCACCCCTGAAATTGATCTGTGCACATATGTTGCGCACACACATGCCCTTAGGGCATGTGTGTGCGCAACATGAAACTTTGAAAAATGCACTTTAGTGCATTTTTCAACGTTTTTGCAGATAATTTGCGAGCCCTATTAGCAAAATCGCTATTTTTTAAACTTTAATGCATTGGATTTAAGGAATCTAAATTTGAGATTCCTTAAATGCAAGTAATCGCAATTTTGCGATTTTCTTAATTTGTGATTTTTGCATTTGGGATGATGCATCTCAAGTGCAAAAATACCGGTCGCAACGGGGCAGATTCTGAGAATCTGCCCCTTTGCGAGCGGATTCTAGCTTGATGCATCTGGGCCTAAGGGTATTCCAGGTGGGCTGCAGGGGGAAGATGGGGGTGGAGTTAATGGGTCTCTAGCATAAGTGAATAGAGTGAATTCCGGAACGCCTATATTGGCCATTGTGAGTTGGTACATTCTAGTCTTCACTTTCATTGCCCTGATGAAGTTCCCAGTTTGGGAATGAAACGCGTTGGCTGAGTGTCTCAGTTTGTTGAATTTTAAAAATTTGGAATAAAGACATTGATTTGGTACTATACTACTTGCCTATTGGACTCTATGATTTGTGCACCCCCATTTCATAAAAAGCAACTTTTGCTCTGGAGCACAGTAGCGTCATGCCACGGTTTGCGTTGGGGTTGGCTGCGCAGCAAAATCACTTATTGGAACTGGCGTGAGGTGCGGAACTAGAGGTCCGCCGTTGCTCCACTGGACAATTATTCTTTATTGCTGACGTGGGGCCAGAACAGGTGGGGGTTGCCAGGGCATAAGGTGGAAGGGTAAACAATCAGTTCACTCAAATGTTTGATGTCTAGCGGACTACGTAGCAGGAATTTGTGTAGCAATCCAGTAAATAAGTTTGCTTGTCTCATGTAAAGAATTTTAGGAGATGTGTGTGTTAATAATTACGGCCTGCGGGATATTCCGAGAGTCTGACACTCCCAGTGACAAAGATGTGATCCTACAGATTTTGAAGCGGTGCTTCAATGATCTGAGCGTGGGAAGTAAAAAAAGAAGACCAGAAAACGAACGAAGGTTTTGCTTCATCGAGAAAAATGTCACTAAAGTTAAATGCGAATGTAAAAAAATAATCTTTATCAAAGGGATACTGTCTCTCATGTGCTCTAACCTCAGAACAGGAGGCTGAAAGGGTGGAGGGGAAGAAATTCGGTGATTTATTGATGGTAAAACCAACACCCGACCATGAAGGCGAATTCCCTAAAGAAAGAGTAAGGGCATGCGCCAGCAGCTGGGAGGCAGGAACAAGCAAACACCACTCAGGGCTCCCAGCGAGGCTACACCACTATATGATGCAATAAAGGCGGGTGTCAAAGTGGCTGAGGGAGGCTGCTGGCCGTGTGCCTTTTACTGCCATTAGCCTAATTAGGCGGGTGTTTTACCACCTTCGAGGCCATATAGTGCCCATTAAGCCAAACACAGACATGACGAGTTTACACAAACAAGCAATTATTAGGCTATAAAGACATCATCCAGCCTTACTGTCCTTGCCACATGCAAGGCTCCCTTGCCGGGCTCGCGTTCTTTGGGCAGCCACCCTCGGGTAGCACAGATTACTGATGCACTTGACTCCAGCTGTGCTCAGAGTGAGTGTTGTTTTCTCATTTGAAAGCTGCTTTGAGACAGAAGCAGCCCCGTGGGCGAGCAGGGCGCGTGAGTCATGAGTCGTGGACACTGTGAACTGGATGCCACGCCAGGCATACTTTACTTTCAGGTGTGTTTGCTTTCCCAGGTGAGTGAGGGCACCGAGTTGCACAGTGACAAAAATAGACACGAAATGCGAATGGGACGCACGATCACATGGATGAGTAATGTCGATGTGTATTGTAAGACGTAAACAGGTGATGCTCTGTGTAACACGTTATCGCTGCAGGATATGCCTAAACCAACTGGCCTATCCCCCCACCCCGCATCTTTCCCGCTCTTACATTGTATTCCTCCGAATGTTTACCTTAGAACATGTTGATATGTTTGTAGAGAAACTAAAAGTGGGGGCGGGGGGAGGGTATAATTACGCACAATATACAGGAGTATTAACTTCTCGTATTGTGGAAGCCATGCATCTTTAAAACAGCCATGGTGGGATAACTGAAACCGACCCCCTTTGGGGGTAACTTACACATAAATTTAAGTTTAACTCTGGAAAACAGGCCCTTAATCTCTAGCCTATGGGACTGAAACAGGCCCCTAGTTATGTGCTCTTGCCTGCTGCTCAGGCACATAACTTAGGTGAGTGCCAATAAAAGGGAATTATTGACTGGCTTTACGATCTATAATCCAATATCAGTGTTTGTTTTATTTTGAAGCAATTTCTTTTTAATGTACGTCAGCAACATATGCTCAGTGTTTACGTGAACAGGAAATGTTTGGTGATCTCCTGGTTAAGACAGGAATTTCAGATTTGTCTGTTGACCACTGAAGTCCCTCAGTATCCAGAGACACAGAGATCGAACCTCACAAGAAGCTGACTGTCTTCCTCTACTCGGGGGAGTTTCAATATACTTCTGACTATGTTCTCTGGTCCAGGTATTGCAAACCTTTTCCACATCTATAAATCTATCCATAATACCTGACATGTTTTTAATTTGTTAGATGATGTGCATGCACAGTGGATTTGGGCAAATGATGAAGCTCAAGTCTCTCTAAAAACCCATACAAGTGTAAAACTACTAGCCCGTCTGTGGAACCGTATTTAGAGAAACTATGAGGTCTTGAATTAGGTATAGATTTTGGCTGATGTTAAGTTTTTCACAGATTCTGAAGTTTCTCACAGTAGGAAAGGTAGGACTGCTGCTAAGGTGAATAGACGTCGGAGTTTGCCGCATCAGTCCTGGTTTTCACCAACTGTACTGGAAAAGTTCAATAAATTTAGCACCTGTCCCGGTTTTCAGAGAGGGTCGACTTACCACAGAGGCTGAGTAATTTTGAAGGGCATTCGTAGAGGACCGACTGACCAGGAAAGGTACGTGCAGCAGAGCAGCGCATGTCCTGTTGGCATGGAGGGGTCGCCACATATCAGTGGCAGCACGACAGATAACGCCGTGTTTTACAACCCGGGCGGCAGCTGCGTGTTTTCCAAGCAGAGGGCGGCGGTGGGATCTTTATAAATCACCTCAGATAACATCTCCCCGAAGCAAGGGCTCGCTTTCATAAACCTACAGGGCTTGTTTACACAAACTGACAGGGAGCGAGAGTGCTGCCGTGATATATCCCCGACCACTAAACTTTAGGATTACACCGACTTAAAGCGTCTCCGGCGCTTGGAAGGGTGCTTGCCACTGGCCTGTGTCCATGTAGAAAATAGCAAACAACAACAATTAAGATATCAAGGGTGGAGGTTGGGGGAGGGAGGTGTTGCAATAAAATGGCCCCGCAAGAGGACTGACTGAGCAGATGCCCCCTGTCAGAGAATGTCTTTATTAAACATGGTGGGGCTCTGCGCGGTTCGGAGTGGGCGCCTGCGATCCGAAGGGGGCCCAATGAGCTGATTATGAGGCGCCCTTTGTCCCCCCCCCCCAACCCCCCCCGAGCGGCCGCCATTCTGCGAGAGCCGCCCAGAGGTGTGTGCCCGGCCCCGGTGAATGGGGCCTACTGTGACTGATACGTTCATTTGCTCGGAGGGCCTGGCTGGAAGAAAGGGCCAGGACGGCGCTAATGTCCACCAGAGCGGCAGGGGGGCGGGCGCCCGAGCCGCCTAAATTAGGCTCATCAGTACAGGGGCTCTGCCCATTGTGTGGGGGCCGTAAAGCTGTCACTGCTTAGCACATTTGAATTTTCTCCCAGGCCTGCACTGGCTTTTTTTCCCTCCAGTTTCCCAACAGAGAGCATGACCGGGCCTTTTGTTCTCACGAGAAACCCACTGGCTTCTTCCATTGATAAAGACGTCCAAAGACAGGCATATGAAAAATAGCATTGATTCGGGCTCAAAGGCTTTTTTTTAATACTAACAATCGCCCAGTGAACTGTTTACTTCTCTGTTTGAAGATAAAGACCCCCTTATCACGTGAGATACAATGAAGTTGTGGATACTCTTAGCACAAAAGAAATCCCCAGTTCACCTCACAGTACACGCACGTTCTCAAATGCCTCCTATAGTTCTGGGCCTAAAGGAGACATATGTATGGTAAGGATATTTTCAAAAATAAATAAATATATAATATCATTAGATGAGGTGGCCAATGCCTTTGTTGCCACACGACAGCTTTATATGCCTAAGGCCTGATTCCCCAAAAGTAAACTTACACTTTAGTGTAAGTTTACGATTTTCTGCAATTCACAAAGGAATTTTACGAGTAGTATCTTTACGACTGCGGAGTCGCTGCCCTCGTGGCGGAGACTCCGCACATACATAGATAGGCAGTCGTAAATTTACTTCTACTAAAATACTTTTGTAAATTGCAAAAAATCGGAAACTTACACATAAATTTAAGTTTAACTCTGGAAAACAGGCCCTTAATCTCTAGCCTATGGGACTGAAACAGGCCCCTAGTTATGTGCTCTTGCCTGCTGCTCAGGCACATAACTTAGGGGAGTGCCAATAAAAGGGAATTATTGACTGGCTTTACGATCTATAATCCAATATCAGTGTTTGTTTTATTTTGAAGCAATTTCTTTTTAATGTACGTCAGCAACATATGCTCAGTGTTTACGTGAACAGGAAATGTTTGGTGATCTCCTGGTTAAGACAGGAATTTCAGATTTGTCTGTTGACCACTGAAGTCCCTCAGTATCCAGAGACACAGAGATCGAACCTCACAAGAAGCTGACTGTCTTCCTCTACTCGGAGGAGTTTCAATATACTTCTGACTATGTTCTCTGGTCCAGGTATTGCAAACCTTTTCCACATCTATAAATCTATCCATAATACCTGACATGTTTTTAATTTGTTAGATGATGTGCATGCACAGTGGATTTGGGCAAATGATGAAACTCAAGTCTCTCTAAAAACCCATACAAGTGTAAAACTACTAGCCCGTCTGTGGAACCGTATTTAGAGAAACTATGAGGTCTTGAATTAGGTATAGATTTTGGCTGATGTTAAGTTTTTCACAGATTCTGAAGTTTCTCACAGTAGGAAAGGTAGGACTGCTGCTAAGGTGAATAGACGTCCGGGTTTGCCGCATCAGTCCTGGTTTTCACCAACTGTACTGGAAAAGTTCAATAAATGTAGCACCTGTCCCGGTTTTCAGAGAGGGTCGACTTACCACAGAGGCTGATAATTTTAAATGTGTTTCTGTGCAGAATTAGTCAAGAGCCTGTCCAGAAAGTAAACTCTCTATAAAGAATTTAGGAATAAAAATTGACCGCTCCCTGTCAATGAAAGATCATATTGCGACTACGACCAGCACATGCTTCTATGGTCTCCGACTTCTTCGGAAAATACTTCTGTTTATACCCATCTCCCATCGCAAGACGCTAGTACAAGCTATGATAACCAGCCGTTTGGACTACGCCAACGCCCTGCTGGCAGAAGCGGGGGAGACTCTTCTGGCGAAATTACAAATTGTCCAGAATACAGCCGCTAGAATGATTTTAAATCGTCCGGCCGGCTTTCCATCAGTTCCGCTGCTCAGAGAACTGCGCTGGCTTTGAGTAAGGTCTGTTGCCTAACCCATAATGCCCTTAATAACAAATGTCCTCGTTATTTACAACAAAAACTGGTTAAATATAGTCCCAGTAGGACACTTAGATCGACTTCTCTGAATCTGTTACAAGTTCCCCAAATCTGTTTGACTCGGACTGGAGGGAGAGCCTTCTCCTATCTGGCTCCCAGATATTGGAATAAGCTCCGTCTGGTTCTCAGATCCATTCCGCATTATGGCACCTTCAAGAAACACTTGAAGACTTTTCTGTTTTAAAATCCTGCCTAGACGGGTCTTCCGACAGCAAGCAGTTCAGTCTCTAGTTAGCGCCAAGATACCCCAGGGTGAGTTGCGCGCCCAACAAATACCAAATACATACAAAAATACAGATGATATTGTGTGTAAAAGTTGCATTTAATTATGCTTAGTGCATCATTGTCTGTGCTTTCTATGTTCATGGGCACTGTCAAAAAAGTCATTTTGTTCCCTTCAGTTGATGCAAAGTTGTAGCCCTACTTATATGTTTGTAGAACGTCCTGGATTTTGTTTTACAAAATCTCTACACCATTACTGCTGCATGGGTTCCTAACTGGCTAAGGATACTGGGTACTAAGGTAAAGACTGAAAAGTCGTTTTTCAAATCCCCCTTGACTTTTCTTGGTTAGCTTGGTCAAGCAGTTAGGCCTAGTTGATGGGTGAAGGTGTGATCACCACATGCAACAAATATTAGCGATTCACTGCAGTTATTACTTTAAACAAGCATTGGTATAACAAATAGGTCTCGCCATTGCGACCTTATCAGTGTTTAGCCATGCAACAGTTGATGTTGTTGCACCAAGGATAATGTGCTGCATACCTAAATACTTATAAGGTCCCAAAGGCGAAACCTATTGGCTATGCCAATGCTTGTTTATTCTGAAAGCATGACAAGTGTACCGCACAGATGAGCCGCACAGGGTATAATGTGTCTATGATTGCTGAACGTGATTGAGCGATGTTTGTGTGTGGGCTGCAAACTGTTGTTGAACCTGCCTTACGATTATGCCTCCACGTTGAACCTGCTTGGCATCTGTGCACCTAAAATCTCAAATTCGGCCCTTTCTAAGTGTTAGAAAATAACTGCACACATTACCAGCACTCGGTTTATCGACCTCAGAAGATTGAACAGCTGTGTCAGCCCAGTTTGGATGTGAAATAACGACCTGTACAAACAAAAAATGTTAGCAGTATTTTTCCTTACGTTTTTTCCTGCAAATCGTTCCGTCATTGTTGACCTTCATCAGCGACAATTGTCGTTACTTTCGAATGGGATTTCCGTTACTTCTACACCTCATTACGGGGTGGCAAGCGTTTGATGTTTGACAAGAACATGGCACATAACGGGTCTCCCAAATGCAGAAGACATCAGCAGCGAGTGGAAGGGAGGAGGCGGCCCTGCTCTGCCATCCTCACTGTATTTCTACGTCTGACATGCCCTCTGAACTTCCATCTCTCCTTACTTCTTGTACCATACTGTACCTAAAATGCGCACACACAACCGGGCACACAGAATGATAATTTTTCTCAGCAGATACACACATAAGAGGCAGTAAGAACATAATTCAATTGCAATTTTAAAAGTCAGTAGCTTGCCTGGTAATTAAATAACTTTTGTATAACAGCTGCTTAATTGCCATACTTTGAAAAACATAAAAAGGCACCTCCCACCGTTTTCAGTCGACCCCTCTCTAAAAACCACGACATGAGCTTAATTTCCTGAAATCTGCCGGGACAGCTGGCGAAAACCCGGGACTGTCCGGGCAAATCCGGGACACGTAGTCACCCTAGGTCTTGGTCATGGCACTTATGCGTGATCCATTATCATGCATGGGGCTTTTCCGTCCCAAAAGTCACATTCCCATTTTGCAAATCACAATACCCTTTATGCACTTTGATGAAGCTTGGTAAAAACAAATCTATGACAGAATATCGAGAATGCAAACATCGACAGACAAAATATCGGCGCTGGAATATCGAAGGCAAGTATATCGACAACCTATCTACAACATGGTAAGTACAAAAATATCGAAAATAAAATATCGATGTTAAAAATATCGTAAATAAAAATATCGTTTTTTTCAGTAAAAAAATAAAAGTTAAATTAAATAAATAATACTTATATATAATTTAAACTTATTTAAAAATTTGTTATAATGTTTAAAATGAATAAATAATACATATTTATTATTAAACATTTAATTAAAATTAAACATACACTATATAATATATACTTAATTAAGATATATATATTTATTAAATTGATTAAAAATATTAACAAATACTATAAATTAAAAAAACATCAACACTCATAAAATAATAACATAAATAATAATAAATAATTATATTTAATAAATAACAACAATTAAATATACTTTCAATATTTTAAAAATTAATTAAATACAACATTATGTAACATATTAAATACATAAATAAATATAAATAATATTGGATAGTGTAAGGGTAAAAACTACTATTCAAACTCCAAAGGGTGCAACAGTAGGGAAAGCGTTGGATAGCAGGTGGGTAAAAATTACTATTCCCACTCCAGTAACTGCAATAGTAGGGAAAGCGTTGGATAGCGTAGGGGGAAAATTACTACTCCAACTCCAAAGAGTGCAACAGTAGGGAAACAGTTGGATAGCATAGGGTGGAAAATTACTATTCCCACTCCAGAGAGTGCAACAATAGGGAAAGCGTTGGATAGTGGGTGGGTAAAAATTACTATTCCCACTCCAGTGAGTGCAACAGTAGGGAAAGCGTTGGATAGCGGGTGGGTAAAAATTACTATTCCCACTCCAGAGAGTACAACAGTAGGGAAAGCGTTGGATAGCGTACAGGTAAAAATTACTATTCCAACTCCAGAGGGTGCAACAGTAGGGAAAGAGTTGGATAGCGTAGGGGTAAAATTACTATTCCAACTCCAAAGAGTGGAACAGTAGGGAAAGAGTTGGATAGAGTAGGGGGAAAAATTACTATTCCCACTCCAGAGAGTGCCACAGTAGGGAAAGCGTTGGATAGCGGGTGGGTAAAAATTACTATTCCAACTCCAAAGAGTGCAACAGTAGGGAAAGCGTTGGATAGCATAGGGATAAAATTACTATTCCAACTCCAAAGAGTGGAACAGTAGGGAAAGAGTTGGATAGCGTAGGGGGAAAAATTACTATTCCCACTCCAAAGAGTGCAACAGCAGGGAAAGCGTTGGATAGAGCTTGGGTAAAAATTACTATTCCCACTCCAGTGAGTGCAGCAGTAGGGAAAGCGTTGGATAGCGGGTGGGTAAAAATTACTATTCCCACTCCAGAGAGTACAACAGTAGGGAAAGCGTTGGATAGCGTACGGGTAAAAATTACTATTCCAACTCCAGAGGGTGCAACAGTAGGGAAAGAGTTGGATAGCGTAGGGGTAAAATTACTATTCCAACTCCAAAGAGTGGAACAGTAGGGAAAGAGTTGGATAGCGTAGGAAGACAAATTACTATTCCCACTCCAGAGAGTGCAACAGTAGGGAAAGCGTTGGATAGCGGGTGGGTAAAAATTACTATTCCAACTCCAAAGAGTGCAACAGTAGGGAAAGCGTTGGATAGCGTAGGGATAAAATTACTATTCCAACTCCAAAGAGTGGAACAGTAGGGAAAGAGTTGGATAGCGTAGGGGGGAAAATTACTATTCCCACTCCAAAGAGTGCAACAGTAGGGAAAGCGTTGTATAGCGGGTGGGTAAAAATTACTATTCCCACTCCAGTGGGTGCAACAGTAGGGAAAGCGTTGGAGAGCGTAAGGGTAAAATTACTATTCCAACTCCAAAGAGTGCAACAGTAGGGAAAGAGTTGATTAGCGTAGGGGGAAAAATTACTATTCCCACTCCAGAGAGTGCAACAGTAGGGAAAGCGTTGGATAGCAAGTGGGTAAAAATTACTATTCCCACTCCAGTGGGTGAAAAAGTAGGGAAAGCGTTGGATAGCGGGTGGGTAAAAATTACTATTCCCACTCCAGTGAGTGCAACAGTAGGGAAAGCGTTTGGTAGCGTACAGGTAAAAATTACTATTCCAACTCCAAAGAGTGCAACAGTAGGGAAAGAGTTGGATAGCGTAGGGGGAAAAATTACTATTCCCACTCCATAGAGTGCAACAGTAGGGAAAGCGTTGGATAGCGGGTGGGTAAAAATTACTATTCCCACTCCAGAGAGTGCAACAGTAGGGAAAGCGTTGGATAGCATAGGGGTAAAATTACTATTCCAACTCCAAAGAGGGCAACAGTAGGGAAACATTTGGATAGCGTAGGGGGAAAAATTACTATTTACACTCCAGAGAGTGCAACAGTAGGGAAAACGTTGGATAGCGGGTGGGTAAAAATTACGATTCCCACTCCAGAGGGTGCAACACCAGGGAAAGTGTTTAATAGCGTAGAATTTTATTATAACATACTTATAAATTATTCTTATATTTGAAATAATGTATAAATATTTTTTTAAATACATCAACATCAATAAAATACAATTACTAATTAATAAAACCAATGAAATAAAAAAAATTAATTGACAATAAATTAACAACAAACACCATTAAATAATAATAATTAAATATTACTCACCAAATAATGAAAATAATGAAAATAACTATTTATCATAAAAATTAAAAATAAATTAAATTTAATTTACAAATAAAATTTAAGAAACAATATACAAAATATAAAAAACTTGTAAAAAACTTTACCTATTAATTAATGATTTTTTCTAGTTATTAAAAATAATTACGATTTAAAAATATTAATTCCCAATTAAATAATTTTATTATGCTTTAAAATAAATATTTGCCAATTAATAATTATTTTATACATTAATTATCAGTAAAAAATTTGTTTAAATAATTAAATATTTACAAATAAATTACCACAAGACGCTCCAATACTAAAACATCACATTTAATAAAAATTAACAATAATTACCAATTAAATAATTAATTGATCAATTAAAATAATTAATTTCCAAATAATAAATAATTACAAAATACATTATACATCAAATAAATTAATTAATTACAATTAAATTACTACCCACCCTATTCCCCTATAAACCCACAACCCACTCTAGTACTAAAACATAAAATTTAACAAAAATTAACATTAATTATCAATTAAAAAATAATTTATCAATTACAATAATTAATTGCCAATTAATAAATAATTACTAATTTAATTATACATAAAAATAATTAATTAATTACAATAAAATCACTTCCCACCCTATTCCCCTATAAACCCACAACCCGCTCTGATACTAAAACATAACATTTAATAAAAATTAACATTAATTACCAATTAATTAATTAATTAATTTATCAATTAAAATAATTAATTGCCAATTAATAATTAAATTATACATTATTTACACATAAATAAATCATTAATGATTTACAATTAAATTACTTCCCACCCTATTCCCCTATAAACCCACAACCCGCTCCGGTACTGAAACATAACATTTAATAAAAATTCACATTAAATACCAATTAAATAATTAATTTATCAATTAAAATAATTAATTGCCAATTCATAATTAAAATAAAAATTAATTACACATAAAAAAATCTATAATTATTTAAAATTAAATTACTTTCCACTCTATTCCCCTATAAACCCACAACCCGCTCCGGTACTAAAACATATAATTTACTTAAAAATTAATTTATTACTATATAAAAAAATACACATAATATATAAATTAATTTAAATACTTAACAAATACATATAACACATACATAATAAAAAACATAAAAATAATACTAATATCGATATTAGTGACATCGAAATTAGTTACATCGATATTAGTGACATCGAAATTAGTTACATCGATATACATGCTATCCATATTACTAACTTCGATATTACTTACATCGATATAAATAAATTCGATATTACTTACCTTAGGATCGATATTCTGTCCAACGATATTCTTGACATCGATATTCATGACCTTCGAAACTTCAGACACGATATTTTGGTAGGTCGATATTTAAAATGAGATATTTTGACTGTGTACCGGTAAAAACATTTTCTCTATATACACTATTCAAAAGTAAAAAAACAACATTGTCAATGTTTATTTTATGCATTATGTGCAGGAAGTAGTGCACTTCACCAAACTAGGCGAACAGGCTTTATTTATATTTGATTTTACATGTGGGTTAAACAGCAACAGATTTGAAAAAGGACTTCGACACTTTGTAAAATAATAAAACAGCGTCTGACTGTTCTTATGCTATGTGTGACTCCTTCAAGCCATCAACATTGCATGTTAGACTTTTCAGCCCATACTTACAATGTTAAAAAAGACACTCCAAGTCCCAGAATGCAACATTGTGGCGCCTGAAAATCTAGGACTGGCTTAAGGTGGTGTGTCACAACGTGTCAACCTCGTAAAATGTTTTTGAAAAGCAGGCTTATATTTTGCTTCTTTGTTCATGTAAGCCGCACCTCCTCTCCCACACCACCCCCTCCCCGCAACGAGAGCCATAAGGGGGTGTTGGCGCTATGTCAGAGCCACACCTGCAAACCCTGACCCTCCTATGATTGTGCTGTCTGGCAGCAGCTGGAGAAGGAGCAAAACGTCTGAATTTAGAAGGTGAAAAGAAAGCCTCACTGCTGGGCCCTCTGTTGATGTGCAGAGCCAGGCTTCAGGGACGCGCGGCGGCCCTCTGCTGAAGTATTTCTGGGGCTCGCGCCCGTGTGCCTACGGAGCTTAGTGCCCGTGCTGATGCAGCCTGTACTTTTACACAAATGAAACCCGAGATACAGAAAGAATGCATGCTCTTTCGACACATAATTAGGGCAGGAAAGAAACCGTCCTGAAAACAGGCGTTACTTGTTCAGACATTACATTAGCGTCTCCGCGACTCCCTCTGAGGATCACTCATCACTTACATGCACACTGCTGGCACAGCCTGTCCCATTTCCAGAGTGTAGGTGGGAGGAGGAAAGAATGACAAGCCAAGCAGTTGAATATTTCCATAAAACAAAACGCAGATGGAAGCCTCCACGAAGAGATAACAACTAACTGCACCATTGTTTAAAAACAAGCGCGCGCGCCTCGCGCAAGGAAGGGTGGAGGGAGTGCGACTGAGAGCAGGCAGTGTTTCCCTCGTGGGAGCAAGCGCGATAATTGCTAACATATGGTGCTGCTCGCTCCCGCAAGGGAATCGCCAAACGTACACGCTTTGTTTTCAAAGCAATGCAACGCATGCACGTTTTTGCCTGCAAAACCGGAACGATTTATAAAGGTCTTTTTACTATTCAGCGCATGCGTGACCTGAACCCAAAGGTTGTTGGAGCTGCTGCCGTTATGCTGGTGTGTTTTCACACCTCTTAATGGACATCGGCTGCTTACAGTCGCCATAGAGAAGCTGGAAATCCGCTCTTTTCAGTGGTTTCCAGCTCGCCTCGCCTATCGCTGGGTGAATTTGGTTCTTCACTGTGTGAAAAGAGCCGAAACTGTGTGACACACAGTGGCCCTGTGTGAGTTGGCAGGTCTGAAACTGCAACATTGGCAGGAGCCCATATGGTCTAGGAACTGTTCAGTGTAACTCTGCAAGACCATTCGTCTGTCATGCATTTCATTTTCATCGCTGTTTCCACTCACCATTTTTGTTACCAGCCCAGCTCTTACAATTGCGCCTACAGTTCAATGTACACTAATTGGGTCACAAAGGATATTATCTTATGTTTTTGTACATAGAAATAAGTTCAGCACTGCAGTGTGCAATACATTCACATGAACATAAATAAACATAATCATAGTTCTGGGTCTAATTCTTCGAAAGAAATTGGACTGAGAATAACAAAGCAAGCAGGGAAATAATTTGACAAGAAACCATGAATTATATCTAGGTGGACACCAGAACACCTGTGTCTATCAAGATATGTTAGGCATCTATAGACTTAGGAGTCTGAAAAAAGGCACATTTCCAAAAGATTCTTTTTTCAGTCAGTTGGTACAGGGTGGATTCAATAAAGAATGCTGGAAACTCAGGCAAATTAGAAGTAGGGGTACCAAGTGGAGGGTGAAGCAACAAGGATGGGCTTCTAAAAGCTTTTTAAATTTGTGAATCTGTGTATTACACTGTAACTCTTTTAACTTCGTCTTACCTGTACTGTCAGCCGCTCGTGGCCCCGTTCCGCCCCGGCTTGGTGCCGTTTGTTGCGGAGGGTCAGTTTCAAGAGCGCCACTTCCTGCTTGTGACATCACTTCCGCCCTGCACGTAATCTTCGCAGGTTAGCGGTCTAGTGTTCCCTCACCTTCCATTACTTAATGGCGACATGGAGGAAGCGCAGCGGACGAGCGCAGCGGGAGCGCCGACTGCGCGCTGAAGTCGCGCATAAGTCAAGCCCGTCTACGCCCGTCCGCGGCCAACCAGGCCCAGGGCCTTGTCGTAATGCCCATTTTTACTCTTATACCTCCTCGGCACTCCAACGCCTAAACTCCTCAGAGCCTATCACTGCCCACACTGCCAGGGCGGCTCAGGACTGCGGTATCCTTGTTCATTCCGATGTCCCTGCTCCTGATTCCCTGCACACCCCTCCCTTAGCCCCTCCCCCAGTATTAAAGTCAAAATCCATCTCCCTCTCAATTTCTTATCTTAATACTCGCTCTCTTATTTGCCACCAGCTTGAAATATTTCAACTATTACATCAAAGCACTATTGACATCCTCCTCCTAGTTGAAACATGGATCACGGAGGACTCTGGCCCAGACATCCTTGCTGCTATCCCTGCAGGTTACTACATTATGTTAGCCAATCGGCCTGCTGGGAAGACGGGCGGCGGAGCAGCGGCTATTATCCGTACTGAACATAAATTCTCACAGCTCACTGTGACTCCCATCCCAAAAACTGATTGTCTCGCTTTAAAATTTTCCTCTGTCATTTCCTCCTTTGTATGTGTTCTCACTTACAGGCCCCCTGACTACATGCCTCTTTTCCCCCAACTATTCAGTAACTCCATCTCCCATCTTGCGATCAATCACGCCAATATTATGATTATCGGCGATTTTAATTATTGGCCGTCTGATGTCCGTGAAAGTCAATCTTCTGTGGAATTTACCGATTTTTTAACCAGTATGAACTTCTACCAGCACGTCCACACCCCTACCCACCAGAAAGGTCACACCCTGGACCAGGTCTGGACGGTTAATCTAGACATCTCCTCCCTTGGTGTTCTCCCCTGCCCATGGTCTGACCATTATCGTATCTCCTTTCATCTACACCTCCACACTACCTGCCTTCCTCCCCTTGCAAAGAATCTCTCTGCTCGCAACTGGAAAAGGGCTAATCTGTCAGACTTTCATACCATATTGGCCTCCACCTCACCTACCCCTGCGATCTCACTGGCTGATCAGGCTGATCATTTGGATGAATGGCTACGCCGACAAACTTGCCCTTCGGCAAGCCGAACGTCGTTGGAGGCGCAACTACGATCCGCTGCTTAAAATTGTTTATGTGGATACCTTACAGTCTTACAAACAATTGATCCTCACAGGCAAAACTGCCTATTTTTCCCTAAAGATAATTGACTCCAATAATAAGACCAAAAAGATCTTTTCAATCGTCAATGAGCTTTCCCTGCCGGATAGGGTTACTCCCCAACCTCAGCCAACCCAAATCCTCTGTGATTCTTTAAATTCTTATTTTATTGAAAAAATTACAACTATAAAAAACAATATCCCTATCCCTTCTGTCCCTTCCTCCCTTCCTCCCCCCCCAGGAATACTAGCTTCTTGACAGAGTTCCCGCCTATTTCTTTAAAAGAATTCTCTTCACTGCTTCTTAAAGTTAGCTCAGGCTCACCCAATGACTGCTGCCCTCCTATGATCTTGAGGGAAGCCTTTCTGGCCTGTCCGGACCCTCCTCTAGCCTTGCTTAACAACTCCTTGGCCACTGGAGTGGTCCCTCGCTCCTTTAAACAAGCAGCTGTTTTACCAATCTTGAAAAAACCCAACGCGGACCCCGCCACTCTAAGTAACTACCGACCCATATCCCTTCTCCCTTATCTTGGAAAGATCTTGGAGACGTATGTTACCCGCTGCCTGAGCTCTTTCATAGAGAAATCCTCCTTCCTGGATGCCCAACAAGCTGGATTCAGACCCCTCCACTCAACCGAGGCGGTAATAGTAGCAGTCATGGATGCCCTCAGGACAGGCGCCGATAAAAACATCTTTCAGGCCCTTGTCCTTTTAGACCTTTCGGCGGCATTCGACACGGTCGATCATGCCATCCTGATCGACCGTGTCTACAATGCTGGCATACAGGGAGTGGCACTCGACTGGTTAAGTTCCTTTCTCGACCAGCGTACTCAAGCTGTCCACTTGTCCTCCTTCTCTGCACCCTATATATCTTTAAACTGCGGGGTCCCTCAGGGCTCTGCACTATCTCCTCTTTTATTTAATTTGTACCTCCAACCCCTTCTAGTCTCCCTCAGAAATTCTCCGGTCACAGTCTTTAACTACGCAGACGATCTCCAGTTAATTTTTCCCATCGATTCCCACCCTTCCTCCTGTTTTAATTTTCAGTCCATTATGCTGGCTATTTCAGAGTGGATGTGTCATAGCCAACTAAAATTAAACCCCTCAAAGACTGAGCTGGTACTCACGGGTGGGCCCACTAATCCGTGGAACACCACCTTTTGGCCACCATCCCTAGGGATGGCACCTATTCCGGTGAGCACAGTGAAGAGCCTGGGGGTGATGATCTCTGAAGATCTTTCGATGAGACCACAAATAAAATCAGTTACTTCCTCTTGTTTTTTCCAACTCAGGAAGATCCGCAAAATTAGTAGGTTTCTTACAAGAGATGCCCTGATTTTAGTGGTCATCGCCCTCATCACCTCCAGGCTTGATTACGCCAACCTGCTGTATGTGGGGACCCCGGCATGCCACCTCCATCAGCTGCAATTGGTGCAGAATCAGGCTGCTCGCCTGATCTTTCACCAACCCAAGCACCATCACGTTACCCCCCTCCTTCGCAGCCTCCACTGGCTCCCTGTTTCCAAGCGGTGTCTCTTCAAGATGGGTTGTACGGTGTTTAAGGCACTTACTGAGGCAGCTCCTGCCTTTGTTTCATCTTGCCTGACTCGTTACATCCCCCTTAGAGCCCTCCGCTCCACATCTCTCAATCTCCTTGTGGTCCCCAAATTTAAACGGAAAAAGCATGGAGGTTCTAGTTTCTCTGTTTTAGCCCCCTCTACCTGGAACTCCTTGCCTTCCACACTCCGTCTCTGTCCCAGCTATGACTGCTTCTGCAGACAGCTAAAAACCCTCCTTTTTCAGTCAGCATATGAGTAACTCCTTCACCATGATCTCTGAAGTTTGTTAAGAGCGCCAAGAAACCGTTGGTGTAAGTGCGCGGTACAAATATTTTAACGTAACAAAAAAATTTTAACGTAGAGAGAGTAATGGGCAAGCTTTTGCCGGGGCGGGGGAAGAAATGGAAAAAGAAATGCTGAGGTAAGGGACGCAATAGCCACTGTGTGGCAGGAGAAGCAACACAGAGCACGTGGTGGTAGAGCAACACACAAAGAAGAAATGGGGGAGCAATGGAAGAGCTGAAGCTAGGGAGGAGGGAGCAACATGGAGTGCAATGGCAGGTATTTGAAGGGGGAGCAGCACACAAGAGAGACAGCAAGAAAACACACACACTCATGGCGTGCTTAAAAAGAAGAAAAAAAGTAGTTCCCTGAATGTGTGCAGTGAAAGGATACAAGTTATCCAGTGAAAAGGAATATAAAGAAGCTATGATCCAGAGGACAGACAAAAACAAGAAGAAGGAAAGCCATCAAATAGGAAGCAGGCAAATGAGCATGACAATAAAACCAACTGTCGGTAAGCAGTGGGCTGACTCTTCACCCATTGTAAAATTTTGGTATGGTCCACAAGATGTTTTTTGACAACTGACAGCTAAAAGCTGTCTGTGGGCAAAACCTAATAAGGATGTCGTAAAAGGTGTTATATATAAGTCTCATAATGTAACTTTGGGCACACTCATGCCTTGTATCTGTGGGCATTATGTAACAATAAACATGTGTGATTTTAGTACTTTTCTTTGAGACAACTGTCTTCTAATCACTGAGCAGCGACTGCATTACAAATAACTAACACAGCACCACAATTTTAACCACTGATGCGGAGCATCATGTAAGTGGTTAGAATAATATTCCAGATATATCATCAGATTAGGGTTAGAGTATGTGCATGCATAGATAAATCGCATTGTATTATTTCAACACTGTAGGTAGTACTCCTGCATCAACCATCCAATCTCTCAATAAAGATTGCACATAGCTGCTACAGGCAAATATAAAATGATATTAAATAATCATAAATTAGTCTGAAAATTATAAGCCAAGCAAGGTTCCACTCAAGATGATGTTCACATGAAAAAAAGCCCACTAATTGTTTTAGCCTCAGCAAACAAGACGCAAATAAAATCACGGTTTAATAATTAGGGCTGAATGAGTCCAAGAGTCTGGTCAGACATGATGGAGACGAGCCGGTTAAATGCCAAGGTGAGGACGAAGCAGCGTGTTTAGGAGCAGCCAGAGTGATTGAAAAAAGATACCTGTAAACAGCACGAGGTCGGGAGAGCTTTTCACCCTCTTCACAGGGATTATTTTAACCGCAGAAACAGAGCGTGTTGCGAGCCGTGCTTCAGCTGCTGTAAACAGAAACACGTAGATGTGCATGATGGAGAAAAAACACACAGGAACATGAAACTAGCGAGCAAATCCTGTTGGGAAACGAGAAATGACAGTCCCAGGAAATTTCATGTACAAAGCAGCCCGGAGGGGTGATGTCATTCTTAAAAAGCATTGGCAGCGATACCCGGTCGGTAATTGTGTGCGCGAGGGCGCTCGCGAAGGAAAAAAGGGCTGTGCACGTCGCGCTCCTGTGTGGTTGATAGTAAGCTGGTCGCCGGGAAAGTAGCACTTTTCAAAGCAGCTACTAAATGTCTCGGCCAGATCAGCGCATGCATTGGATCAGGCCGAGACCTGAAAAAGGTGTAACACTTGAATAAACACAAAAGAATTACAGAGGCTCTGAGCCGACAATATGGAGGGGGAGCCAGGGGCCATCCCCTGGTTCGTGGCATTTGCCCCGGGACCCGGGGAGGCCTGGGGGGTGGGCGAGGGGTGAGGATTAGTTGCTTGGGTGCTGCCCCGGAAGCACATGTCAATCCCGCCCCTAGAAAAGGAGCAGTTGCAAACAAAAGGGGGTATGCCCAAATCACCCTCCAATACCTGGGCATAAGATATCAGCGATGTGTATAAAAAGAAAAAAGGTACTGAGGGACCAATCCAACGTTTATTCTCATTCAAGGTACCATTAATCACCCTGATGTTCCAATTATTTTTTGGGAGATTCTACATATCAATGATTCAAACTCATATACGTGTCAAATGACGGGGCTGAGCAAAAATAAATCAAATCAAAATCTCCTCAAGTGAAAACATAATATATACAGGACATACACATATAAATCACATTCAAATAAATATGATACAAAACATATACACTATATATACAACATATACAAAAAGTACAAAAAAAAACCTACTGAGAGCAAACCAATCGGAATGTAGACTACTTATTTCGAGTAGTACACTCAGAGGAAATCCCTTTAGCGCCAGAGGAACTACACCTCTAATCAAATTATTCTATAGGCGCTTTCTTTTTCAACAGAAATCAAAATAATGGGACTCCTCGTAACAATGTCGACGCAGTCGCGTTTCAGCCGGTGATTTCTTTCGGCTTTATCAGGACAAGGGTATCAAAATATCTCAAATTATGATAAGAAAAACGTAACTATACTTCCTAAAGTACTTAAAGACGCAGATAAACCACTGGGGCGTCCTATTAATGCTGCATGTGGTTCAATACTTGAACCTCTTGCAAAATATATAGACACCTTTTTGAAGCCATTTGTGAGTGACATACAAGCATATGTGAGAGACACTATGGATTTTATCCATAAGATTGAACACTCGGTGTTCGATGGAGACCACCAGTTGTTGGTCTCCTTCGACTTCGAGAGTTTATACACCAATATTCCACAGGATGAGGCGCTGTTGGTGATGGAAATGGTCCTTTAACAAAGGGTTAGGCCCCATCAGGTTCCTACATCATTGATTAGTTCTAAATCATTTATTACTACTTGGTGCATTTACAACCCAGGGCAACACATATATTTTTTATTAAAGCCTATCATGATCCAAAGGCTAAAGATTATTCATAAAATAAAAATAATGTTGCCAATAATGTGACAGCACTAAAACAGAAAAAATGGGCACCGTATTAGAAAATACAAGTCCGTCAATAGCATTTCAGAATCACTCCCCGTATTAAACGGGTGTGAAATTGAAAGCGAAATTACTCGGCAGAACTGAATGCCAATCACATGGATTTGGAAGAGGATATCAAAATCGTATATTGATGCCCATTAAAATTGATGGGTATAAACAAACAGAGAGGGCGATAGATAGCTAGACAGATAGATAGAGTGAGGGCAATCGATAGATAGATAGATAGATAGATAGATAGATAGATAGATAGATAGATAGATAGATAGATAGATAGATAGATAGATAGATAGCTAGATAGATAGATAGATAGATAGACAGACAGATAGAGTGAGGGCGATAGATAGATAGAGTGAGGGCGATAGATAGAGTGAGGGCGATAGATAGATAGAGGGCGTTAGATAGATAGAGTGAGGGCGATAGATAGATAGAGTGAGGGCGATAGAGTGAGGGTGATAGATAGAGTGATGACGATAGATAGAGTGAGGGCGATAGATAGATAGAGTGAGGGCGATAGATAGATAGAGTGAGGGCGATAGATAGAGTGAGGCCAATAGATAGAGTGAGGGCGATAGATAGATTGATAGAGTGACGGGCAATAGATAGATTGATAGAGTGAGTGTATAGATAGAGTGAGGGCGATAGATAGAGTGAGGGCGATAGAGTGAGGGCAATAGATAGAGTGAGGACGAAAACAAAATATGCACTATAATTTACATATATAAACAGAAGCATAAAAAAAATTAAGTGTGAGGACTTGTGTACAATTTTATACTAGATTAATCAAGAGTGCCCTGTAAGAAATACCATGAAAACATCCCATAAACAAAGCTACCTAGTGCATATTTATGCCACATAATGCACCTCGAATTGGATTGTAACGCTGACTAGTAGCAATGCTATACTACTTCCGAGCAGTGATAATCGGAAAGCAATGTCTAGAATTAACGTGTTACAGACGCTTCTGCAGAGGAACATTTGAAGTACAATAGCATGCACCTTTGAGACATCAGGAAATTCACACTGGACAAACGATAAAGTCAGGCATTAGGGATACCCTGCTGCATGTCGGTCTGACCTTGGATGGGGGGGGGGGAGGAGGAGGGTCGAGGAACTTTTCAACACCATTAGGTCTTCAGTAGAGAGCCAAGTTCATTGTTTCCTTTAAGTAATGTTGTAGAGTTGATTGGGGTTTCCACAAATGTATTGTTTCCAGCACGACAAGAAAGCAGTGCATTGGGGTGCTTAACTCCCTAATATCGGGAAAACCCTTCCAAGAAAAGAATTGGGAGGGGCAAAAGATACACTGAACTTTACCCAGTTTCAACAACTATCTTATTAATATACCTAAGACGCTAGTGGTGACCCATCAAAAGAGACAATTTCTTACGGTGCATTGTCAAAAGAGTAACAAAAAAAGAAATAAACAAGATGTAATTAGTTGATCAGCTACAAAAATGCAAGGAATCTACTTTTAAAAATATAATAATGTAAATACTTCAATCAGGAATAAGAAACAGTTTACTCCAAGAAATCCTCTTGTGCCGATTTCCATAAGTAACAAGCAAGATTAGCCAGGACGGAAGGCAACCCCAGCAGGCCAACCAACATGATGAAAACAAATGTAAAACCATGATGGGGTAGCGTTTATTGCAGTATTATATAGCGCAAACTCCACACAAAGATATTGGATCACTGTGCGTGAGCACCGGTTAAATTACACAAGATCACAGTCATGTCTTGAGGCACGGGGAGAAGTGATGTGCTCAGAATCACAGGATTTTGAGCACGCCGAGATTTAATCACTGTTCTCAAATTCCAAATTTTTCAGTTCTGGTTGTAACGCCACAGTCAACCCTGCAGCTGGACAGACATGGAGATTAAGACTCAAAGCGCCATTAAGTGGAGCCTTGCTGGTGGTGATGTACTGAAGCGCTAGGGACATGCCGTCATATCCACCATAGTCCTGAAACACGACACATTCTCAAGTACACAAGACAACAAAGAGAGCGCTTTGTGGGGAGGGGCGAATGTGTTGTACACCTCCAGCACTATAAATTAAACAACTTTTAGCTCCCACAACGCCCAGTGGGGTGACGGTCATCATGATAAAATATTGTAAATGTACTGCAGCCACGCAGCGGTGCGCCGAGCAGCGCTGTCATGTCCGTAATACCAAACACACAGGGAAACACTACTGCTCTGCTCCCTGTGTGCCATGACACATCCCTCAACAATAATTCCTGGTGATAACTAGTGTCAGTGCTGATGGTTGTTGGCCTGGACCCTCTTTTGTGTCAGACTCCATCCCGACTGTCTTCAGGGCTGAGGTGTCACATGAAACCTTAAGCTTTTGGCTGCTGCCTCTGCAAGCTTAGCAGACAGAAGTCTCTGTGATGTTTTTGTTTCACTGTAGCATGCAGCACACCTTCAGCAGCTTTGCCTCAAACTGATGCTGCATGCTTGAAGGCATCTGTTCATCTGCGACTGCCATAACCTAAAAAAACAAGCATTTGAATTGCGATAGGACTGGCATAGAGTGGGTCATGCAATGCGACGCAGCTTCGGAGCTTTAGGCTGGAAAAGCTTGTGGGTAGGGTCCAGTGGTGACGGTATGGAGGGGTGTGGGGTGGGGGCAGCAAGACAGAGACATGCTGGGTGGGAGGAGAAAGGGAGCGAGTGAAAGTATGACAGTTGTTGTGCATTTGAAGCTCTCGGAGGGGGCGGGGGAGCGGCTTGGGACGCAATAGAGTAGGGATGCACTATGACAGATCGCAAAAGGGATGGTTCACAGAAAAACGAGTGGGAGCAATATACGAACGGGCATTGCAGCAACCAAGACTGTTCGGTGCACACACCACCACATCACAACACCGGAAACATCATAGTACATCATCATGAGAACAATGTTAGCGTACACCAAATGGGGAAGTAAGGTTGAGACTGTGTTTGCTGTAGCGGGGGAGTGGGAGAGCATTCCTTTGAAGTCTGATGGGGGGGCGGGGGAGCGGTTTGGGGCGGATTCCTTTGAAGTCTGATGCCGAGGCTCAGACAAATGGTGGTGTGCGAGCGGCTTCCTTTGAAGTCTGATGCCGAGGCATGGTGTGGGATGTTTATTCAAAAAAGGTGGAGAGAGAGGGAAGAAAAGGGACCAGGTTCACACTCCTATAATTAACAGTAAACATAAAACCCTTGTAAACAAAGGTCAGAAACTAGTATTCGCAACACTCACTGGAGTTGGAATCCATATGTTTAGTAGATGGAAAGAAAAAGATTTTTCTTTCTTGAGTCCCCTCACTCACCAGGGTTTCCCCACGGTGACATGCTTCATCATTGGGGCCATCCCAGTCTTCTACGGACTGAGGCGTGCTACGACTTTCGAACTACATAGGAGCACTTTTCAAGTGATGGACTATGTGTGGTGCAAGTGGTGTTTGTGAAGTGGAGTGGTATGATCTAAGTGAGTTAAAAATACCTTCCTAGTGAGCTATAAATGATTTATTCTTGCTCCTGGGTGGTATATTAAAAACGGGGTAGAGAACTAGGGATCCTACTGTCAATGAGTTAGGTATGCCTTTTCACTTCTGCCAACATGTTTCGAGCTTCCCCAAGCTCTTCTTCAAGACTACACAGGGACTAGCCCTGTGTTCGCCACTCCTAAAACGTACTCAAGTGAGATATTTATCAAAAAAATAAGTTACATTGAATGCTGCAATAATAAGGCATGTATAAGAACAACAGGAGAAAACCCATAGACCTCGTTGGGATGGGTGTATCGTGTAAGCAAAAACAATTCCCAACAGGTATTATGTAAAGACAATTTCAGAAATGTATGCAATATGCATTACAAAGAAGGAAGAAACAAGGAGTCAATTGATTTTAAGAGAAGGTAGTATTATTTACCAAGAGGCAAGGGGAAAGATCTTTCATATGTCAATACAGTTATAACAGCACTGTACAGAACGGATCTTGTGACAACCCAGTGACACTTGGTGCAAGGTGCTATATACAATTGGTGATAGTGAATGTGCTAAAAACAACAGCATTGGCGACGCATTGACCAAAGTATTTACATCAAATAATGGCTCCGAAAGACAAGTTGTAATCACTTTAAACACAGTTATTTATACAGGAGCACAAGACGTGATATGCGTCGTATAATTCAAGCTGTACCAAGTGTCACTGGGTTGTCACAAGGTTGTCGGGACCTAACTGAGCCCCATGGAATGCGGAGAGTTGCTCGTGTCCTGCCCAATTTAGTTTTCAGGATATTGTGGCACTGTCCCCTACTTTGCAACCTCCGGACTGCATATTGCGGCTCAGTTAGGTCCCGATAAATGTACTACGTGACCATATATGTATAGAGGAGCAAATGAACTGCTTTGTAATAGCTAACTAATAAACAACTCTTTACTTCGGTAATTTTAGAAACTTGTTTCTGTGCGTCTGCTGGTGTACATATGTATATATATTTTTAAATGTATTTATGTATTTTTTTCTCTAGCCTTGAAGAAGTCCTGCTTGGGACAAAATGCGCTATTGAATTTTATCTACTTGATGTATCATCCTTTTTCGAAAAAGAACAGTGTTTGAAAAGAAAAAAAAAGTGACGACTTAGAATTTCTTCTAATCATCGATAATGATTGTTGCCTAATTGACAATTTGTGTGTGCGGAATTCCTCTGTTATTTATGTTGTTTTGGATTTCCAAATAGGGAGTAGAGAGGGGTGTACTCCCGGGTTTTCCTGCACCACTATTAGTTTCCAAGACTTTGTTTGGAGAGGTGCGGCTGTATGCTCTTGCCTCAGCCCTCGTTTTTGCTATTTTGTATTCGTTGAATAAATGTGTATAAACGGGTGATTAGTTCACGGGGTGATGAAGTATACAGGATGTGTTCCAGGGCCTGCGGAGTGAGAAGGGGGGCCCGGAATGTATTTGGAGGCAGGTTATAAATGGACCGAATTGAAAACGGACCGATCGTGAATTAAAGGGGCCTAATGAAGAGATATCCGTCTCCGTAATTGAATAGCCAATAACACGGCAACCACGACCAATAGAACGGTGGCTCCTCCTGGTGGTCAAATACACTGCAACAGTCATAACCCAAGACAGGTACAGGAAAGACGAATATGGCATTAGAAGCATAAGACAATCTTAAAAATAGTAGAGACAGTAATAAACTGTTGTTCTCCTTCCTTTATCCATAGAGCAGAGAGACATTTGTTCAGCAGAAGATAGAACAATAGAAACAACAACCTAAAAGTATTGTGAATATTTCTTCTTCCAATAAGGTATGGAAAAGATCCAGTGCTTGATGATATCGTATTAATAGAAAGAATAATCATCACTGTAGAACCTAGAATGAACAAAAAATGTAAAATAAATAAAAAAATGTTCATTCCATTTAGTGACACCACAAATTAAGAAGTGCGTAGAGAATCCGGGGTCATGTCTATCATTCCGAAGCCTTCACGATTCCTTTTGCAAAGCATAAAGCAGTGCCCAGTAGTCATAAGAAATCCTACTGGAATAAGGTATGCATGATGAGAAGACCATTGTAAATACGTGCACAATATTCCTAAATAAGGGATAAACAGCAGTGGACAATAAGTCCAAGGGAAAGGCAAACAATATTAGTTTTGTGAGTAGTGTAGCCAGGTGGAGATATATTAAATGAAGATGGTTTTTAGACTGACAATATGCTTCAGTAATAAGATCCACATAATGTTTAGGATTGCTTTCTATTACAAGGAACTAGTATATAAAAACAATATAGCACATGTGATATAAGGTGTGTAGTTGTAAGGGATAAGAAGTTGATTCCGACAAAAGGTAGATGTTTGATGATTCTGTAACAAAAAAAAGAATGGTAACTCTGTGTTTTCAAATTTATTTAGAATCAGTCCTGAAGAAGGTCTACTACCAGAATACCGAAACGCCGCGTCGACTCTTTTGATTCTTTTGTGTTTTTAATGTAACATAATTTTTAAAGAAATGTATGACATGTTTTTAAATACTGTGATGATGTAAATTTGTTTTTGGTATCAGAATAAATTGTAACAGAGTTTTATCAAACGCATAGTGTGGGGATCATCTATCTTTTTTATTCTTTGTATTTTATGATTGATGTTTGCACCTTGGTATCCTTCAAAGTTATTAATATCAGAGATAACACCTTGTAGTTCTAGTGTGAATAAAAATTGGAGAAATATAACGCCAAACCTTGTACCTTTGCCTTTCCCGCCCAATTGGTGGCGTGCTGTCCATTAGATAATAGGTTTTCTCGAGGAAATACACATTGAAATTGGACACCTTCATTTTGTCCATTTTTTGTGGGGACATTTTTTCTTGAATAGTTTGGAGGCAGGTGACTCATATGTGATGTTAGAGTAGTAAGTCCGAGAAGCTGGGAGAGGGCACTCCATCTGGGCATGGTGTGGTGATAAATGTGTCATCGGGATAGAGGCATATGTCGTGATGCCTAGTCGCCATTCTCTAGCCGTGTTGCCCCGATCACCTAGCAGAGGCATTTGTGGATTGTTGGACATTGGCACTGAAGGAGCGAAGAGTATCCCTGCACCTGATCTAGCTCGTAGACCGTCCCACACCCATCTCAGCGTCTCAGTTGTGTCGATGACCTTGCGGGGTCATTTGTATGGCTTAAATATGGCGACGTTTAGGGGGGTGAGAGCTGTTATGTCTGCCTCGACCGCTACGTGGGGCTGGAATGGGGTCAGGTGTACCCAGTATTGGAGAAACTGCTTGTGCGCAGAAGGCATACAGGGGAATGTCTGGCACTCCTAATCCTCCCTGGTTCTGCGGGAGTGTGAGTATTTTACAAGCAATCCTTGCTTGACCGCCCGCCCTTACCAGTGAGATCCTCAGTGATCGCATTGTGTTGAAGAATATTTGGGTGAGTGAAGTAGAAGGTTCACAAAAATATATAAGAATTTGGGAAGTACGATCATTTTGGCTATCACAATTCTACCCGCTAGGAATAGTGGCAGTTTGGACCAAGTTTTTATCTTCTCTTCCAGCCAGGTGATGGTACATCCAAAGTTCATGCTCCGAAGCTCTTGGGTGTCCCTGCTCAGCCAGATCCCAAGGTATTTAACTGGGTCCTCTGCCTGCTTGAAAGGGTAATCAATTTCAAGGAACTTAGTGCTATCAGTATTCCCTATATGCCGCCAAATTTGGTAATTTCCCAGAGGACTGGGAGTATGTTTTCTTTAGGGTCGTTAATGTATAACGTGATGCCAATTGCATATAGCGAGCCAATTAGCCATCTAGCCATCTAGATTTGAATCCCAAACCCCTAGCAGTGTGATGTTGTCTGAGTCGTGCTGCGAGTGACTCCATCGCTATTGTAAATTAAAACTTTTTTTTTAATTTCTGTATTTGAAAAGTTTTATATAGCGCTGGCTAGACCCGGAGGTATCAAATTAAAAATGGGGCGGGGGGAAGCCCTTTCTGGCTCTGTGACTTATGGGGAATGTGTTGGAGATCTGGCCATTTGTTCGAAGGCGCACAGTGGGCTCCGAGTAGAGTAATTTAATTTGTTGCAGAAATAATGGGCTGACCCTAGTCTCATTAGGACCGCAAATAGATATGGCTACTCCAAGAAGTCAAAAGCCTTAGTGGCGTCTAGGAGGGGAGCCACGGCAGGTGTCTAGGGATCCAGGTAGTGGGAGATTATGTGCAGTCGATCTATCGGGTCTGAAGCCAGATTGATCAGGTATGGCATTGAGTGGCATTGAGTGGCAAGAGTGGCTGGAGTCTGCTGGCAAGTAGTTTGGCATAGATTTTATTATCAATATTGATCAGAGAAAGTGGGAGGTAGGAGTCACTAAGATTAGAGGCTTTTCCCTGGTTTAAGCAATGACAATATGCCCGCCTTTCGCAGTGTGGGGGGTAGTTTACCCATCTTCATTGAGTCTTGGTAAACTGTTAGTAGATGCTGAGCTAGGCTTGATGCATAACATCTATAGAATGAAGCTGGGAGCCCGTCCATGTCGTGGGCCTAATCATTAGGTAAACTGTTGAAGACCTCAATGATAATCCTCTTTGGTGAAGGGTTCATCGAGATATGCCCTGTGGGACCTATCCAACCATAATAGTCCAATCAAGTCTAGGTAGGTGTGGATTTCCTCAGGTATGCCGGACTGGTGAGACGTATCGAGCTCAGAGTAGAAGTATGAGCTTTGGTTTAGTATTTCCTAAGGTCCTCTTATGGGCTGTTGATTCTCATCTGACAGTTCTCTGATGTAATCTATGTTACCCGGAGGTCTGAGAATGGAGGCCAGCGATTTACCCAGCCGATCACTTTCCCCGTATCTCCTGGCCTGGGTATATTTCCCAAGGAATTTGACATCCCTCTGTGATTCCTCTTCATATTCAGAGATTTTACTTCTGTGTGAGGGTAGAAGTTTAGGGTCAATAGTGTTGTAGTATTGCAGTTCTATGTCCCGTATATGAGATTCCAGTGTCTTGAGTAACTTAGGGCGTTTAGGACACCAGCTTGTCTGCCGATGGACTGGCCCCTTGTTACTTCCTTAAAGGCTTCCCATAGGGAAGACAAGCAAGATACTGATCCCTTGTTTAGCATGAAATATTTGATATGTCTCCTCTTATTTCTTCCCTGAAAGCAGTGTCTAATAAGGATCTGGTGGGAACCTCCGGTTAAATGCTCGGCTAGGTGATGAGGGGATCAGTAGTCGTAGCAAGCAGAAAGCGTGGTCTGATAGTGTTCTAGGTAAGTGTTTAACGTCTTTTGTCCATGAGGCTCTGTCTTTGGATATCAGCCAGAAGTCGAGGCAGGACCAGGCTGCGTGTTGTGTCATGATACAGGTGCCTTCTGTCGCCTCAGGATTCCACGGTCTCCAAATATCTACCAGTATATTGTCAAGCATAATTGTATTTAGGGTGGTGCTGGCATTGGGATGTAGCTTACGGGATGCGCCTTTACAGTCCATAGTGTCATCTAATATGGCGTTGAAGTCTACCCCCTGCCCCAGGACAGTGTTGCCTCCTACTATTGTGATCTTAGCCCAAATATAATTGAAAAAGTCAGGTACGTCTGGATTAGAGCTGTAAATCACCACCAGCATCACCCTAGTATTTCCCAGTGTGCCCTCTAGGAGAACTAATTGCCCCTCAGGGTCAGTTTGGTTTTGTATCAAGTTCCAATCCAGGCCACGACAGAGTAGAATGACCACCCCCTGGCATAGTTTGAGTAGATTGCTGAATAAATATCTACCCAGTAGTTATGCTGTAGCTTGGTGGTTGACGTGCTGTGCAGGTGTGTTTCTTGAAGAAAGCGTACATCTATTTTGTGTCGGATCAAGCAGGATTGTATAAAACGGGTTTTCCTATTATCATTTAAACCCTGTATATTCCAGGTTACGCAGTTATATGTAGTCACGTCTTAGTATTGTGTGGGCTGTTAGACTGCAGAGCCGTAATGTGCCTTAGCGGTTGTGCTGTGTCTGTGATGATGTTGTGGCTATCCTCTCCCCAGAACAACACCTTTAACACCCCTATTCCCTCCCCACCAACCCCCCAATTAGGTTGAGTATGCGTTTCCACCTCCCCATCTAGAACCATCATGGAACCTAAGAAAAGTACCAAGATAAAAAAGACATATGGAAGCTCTCTCTCGGGGCATGGAGATGCCGGCATACGACTTAGGCGAGAGGCAGAGTGGCTGAGATATAGAGGAAGAGACAAGAGACATTATCAATTGTATATACAGTGAAATGTTTCGGGCGTCCCTCATGATGGCTTGAGTGAGTGTTTTTTTTTAGAGTCACTGCAACTTGCTAAAGCCTACTTGCAGTTTGCAAGCTTTTAATCAGTAATGTGAGGTCTGGTCATTATCGCTGAGATCATAGTCCGCAGATGTCATCCAGCAGACGCTGAAGATTGTTTCTTGAGACATCCGATGTGTTTGGCTAATTTGAGGGCTGATTTGGCGTCCATGAAATAGTGTGCATTACTTTCATGTGTGACTTTCAATTTAGCCGGATATAGCAGTGTATGGGATTCCGGCTTGCTGCAGGATGCGTTAAGCAGGCAAGAAATCCCGTTGAGCTGCTTGGAGGCTAAGAGTGAAGTACGGGTAGGAGGAGATGTTATTGCCTTTATGGGAGATATGGCCTTTTTCTCGAGCGCCTCTGAGGATTGTGCCCCGATCACGGTAATTCAGTAGTCGCTCCGAGATTGGTCTAGGAGTGGCACCGATAGGGGGTCTGGGGCCTAGAGAGCGGTGGGCGCATTCCACTATGAACGCATCTGATAAGTTCGAGACAAAAATGTCTATTAAGAGTTCCTCCACAAATGGTTCCATCTTGCCTATTGCAGTGGTTTCCAGTATTCCGGTAATTCTCAAATTGTCCCTTCGGGAACGGGCTGCAAGATCCTCGTTTTTTGCCCTGATTACATTTAACACTTTCTCCATGTGGAGTAGCTGTTCTTTGGACTCGACCTGGAATTTATGCGCGTCGGTTGAACGGTTCTCGAGATGACCCAGGCACAGTTTGTGTGGGCCAACCTGCTTTTTTACTTGGTCCATCTGAGCCGTAAGGATATCCAGTTTGGTATCTATGGTTTTGAGGCTGCATTTCACTTCCATCAGGAGAATGCGTAGGTCGTCGATTGTGCCATCTGATTCCTTCCTTGCGTAGTGTTCGTTATCAGTTTCCGAGTCGGTGTCCATTTGGCGGATGTGTCACTTGTTTTCAAATTATATTTTTGTCTGTTCTGTATCATGTTTCCACATGGCGCTGCTGCGTGGTGGATTCCGGCTGGATACTGGGTTTTAGGTACTTAGGCTTACGCTCTGGCTGGCCCCCTAGGCTGTCGCACCTCCAAGATCCCCGCTGCTGCTGTGTTGGTGAAGCAATTGTGTCTCCGGGTCTTTGTGGGTGGTAGGCTACGCGGCCGGGGGGGGGGGGGACAGCTTGGTTTGGTGTTGTCCTCCGATTCAGGCCTGCCTTATCTACTCCATCTATTTGCTGCCTCTGGCATTTCCAGGCCCCGTGGTGGGGTGCCGCGAGGCCTCCTTACCTGGCCGGAGCATCTGTCTTGGATCGAGAGTAACGCCACGGTCCTTGTATTTGTATTTGTATTTGTATGGGATATTTATAAAGCGCGAACTATCGCTCCGAAAGGAGCATCCTGGCGCTGAAATAGTGTACAATACATCGACGGGATCTAAATGGCAGCCATTACAATAACATCAGACAAGCTGTAGATCCAAGTTTTTAATTGCTTCCTGAAGACATTCTCCTTATCCAGGAGTCTAAGATCTTTAGGCATGGCATTCCACGCCTTGGAGGCCAGTACAGTAAGGCTCTTTCCCCCCTTTGTTTTAAATTGGAATTTAGGGATATTGATCAGATTGCCGCCTGATGACCTCAGACTTCTTGGAGGGTCATACCGGGTGAACCGCCTTGAAAGATACATCGGCCCTGTAATATTGAGGGCTCTAAAGGTGGTCAGCAGAATTTTAAACAAGATCCTCTTATGAAGAGGAAGCCAATGTAGTGTCCGGAGCGCAGCCGAAGCAGAAGATATTCTAGGTAATTTGAGTACCAATCTTGCAGCTGCATGTTGCACACTCTGAAGTTTTTTTAACGTGGCTTTTTTTGCCCCTGCCATCAGGCCGTTACAATAGTCTAGCCGTGAAAGTATTAGGGCCACTGCCACCGTCTTTCTGAATTCAGTTGGCAGGAAATCGAAAAATTTCTTTAGTGATTTAATAATACCGAAGCAACTTCCTGCCACATTCCTTACATGCTGGTCAAATGAAAGAGCGGAGTCAAATAAGACCCCTAAATTTCTGGCTGTTTCAACCGAATGAGGGGGTGTGGGTGATTCCTCTGGCCACCAGTCCTTAGGGCAGAAATAAAGCTCTTTACCCAGGGGCAGGATCTCTTATTAGCATTGCATTTTAGGTGGTTATTATCCATCCACAAGAAAACCTCCATCAAGCAGCTCTTTAAATTTTGTTCCGCGTTCGAGGAGTTCTTGTCCATGGATACCACTAACTGGGTGTCATCGGCATACAATGTTACAAGTATCCCGAATGACTCTATCAATGCAATGAGGGGGACCATATAAATGCTGAACAATAAAGGGCTCAAAATGGAGCCCTGCTGGACCCCTGAAGAAACCTTTTATTCCCTGGACAGAAAGGGGCCCAAAGAGACGGTTTGGGATCTGTCAGATAGAAAGGACACTATCCAGGCCAAAACCACTTCTGTTATTCCATCTCAACCTTTCAATAAGAATTTTATGAGAGATGGTGTTGAAAGCTGCCGTGAGGTCTAATAAAATCAAGACCGCGTTTCTACCCTCATCCTGCAAGAATTTAATAGAATCAGAAAGTTCTATGAGGGCCGTTTCCGTCGAATGTCTAGGTCGAAAACCTGACTGCTGAGAATGTAAAATGTTATTTGTTTCGACAACATTTTTTAGTTCTTGATATACCATCTGCTCTGTGATCTTACCCAAGACTGGGAGGAGAGATATTGGACGAAAATTGGAAAGATCGGTGGTAGATTTATTACGGTTTTTCATTAGAGGTTTCACAATTGCTTTTTTCCACTCAAGGGGTACCATCCCTGAACTAAGCGACACATTAACTATCGCATTGATAGTAGGATTAACTACATCAATTATCTGATGGAATATTTGGGGAGGGCAAGAATCAGAGGGTGCACCTGATTTACAGGCCAGAATGACTTCGCGAGTTTTGAGAAGAGAGGCCAGTTGGAAGGCACTCAAGGTAGCAGCCTTTATATCCAGAGGTTCCTGATAATCAGGAAAAGTCGAAGGGGAAAGGGTTGGAAAATCCCTCTGTAAAAGCTCGATTTTCTCCTCAAAAAAGTCAGCAATTTGATTGCAAAAGCCTAAGGATGGCGGAATTTCCGGTTGGAGAGTTTTTGGGTGCGTGAAGGACTTTACTATGGAGAAAAACGTTTTCTGCTTTTGCCTTGCCTCTTTGATAGCATTGATGTAATACTCCTTTTTGGCCATTTTAATACTAGCCAGTAGGATTTCCTTTGTTGTATATAAAGGGTTTTAGCTGATTGATCATAGGTTTTTCTCCATTTTCTTTCACTCTTTTTACATAAGAGGTGCTTTTCCGCCAACGCCTGTGAATACCAGGGGGCATTCATTTTTCCCTTTCTACCCTTAGCTAGAAGGCTTTTGGGTGGGGCATGCTCTGTAATAACTTGATGCATCCAGGAGTGGAAATCTCTAGAATCCTGAGTCACATCTCCCGAAAGACAGGGCACATGTGACTGACATGGTGGATTAGACTTAATACTATCCGCCACCTTCTTCCAATTTAAGTTGGTGACGGGCAGCTGACTAGCCTTAGGTATTTTCACAGGACTAGGGACGCAGACATGAAGGAGAATTAGACTGTGATCTGTCCAGATTTGAGGAATGGGAGTGTATGTTTCCAATAGGGAAAAATTAGATCATACCCCATCCAGGGTGTGTCCGGCAGAGTGAGTAGGTTGCGTCACAGATTGGCACAGACCAAAGATATCCAAGGTCTGAGAGAAATTAATCGCTTGTGCGTCAATTTTTGATTCCAACTGAAGGTTGAAGTCACCCAAAAGTGTAAAATTAGGGTAGCGAAGCAAGAACTGTCCTAAACAATCACCAAGTGAGCCTAGAAATGTGAGGGCACTGCCAGGGGTGCGATAAATCAAGCAACCCGAAAATGAGGAAGATGCATTAAGATGCATTAAGCGTAATGGAAAAACTAATTTCTTCTGCTCCTTTAAGGGGGCCTAGCTCAAATGTGTGACATTTTAGAGAGCTTCTAAGGATTAGGGCCACCCCACCACCTCTTCCACTTAGCGTGTCCTGCTAAAAATGGTAATGCCCGAAGGAAGGGCAGTCATTAAGTCAGGATAGCCACGTCTCGGTTACAAAAAGGAAGTCAAGGTCAAGATCAAGGCTTAAGTCCCTGATATCCTGACTATGGCGACACATGGAACGTGCATTAATCAGGCCACCCTTAAATTTGGTGGAACCTGTCCGAGTAGTATCTGCACCTGGTAGAGTTTCCAGTAGGGGCCATGGGGTAGTCCATTTACAGGTTCGACATGTAAAAGGTCCCGAAAGTTGCTCCATAGGAAAACAACAGATGCACTTATTAACAGCGTTAAGCTTGTACAGGTCATTTCCATTGTATATATGAGTAGGCCGAGTTTCACCAGCAAGTCCTGTGCCTGGCACGGACTTGGCGCGGACGGGCGCAGATGGGCTAGCCTTTGGCGCGCCTTAGGCGCGCCGTCGGCACGCCCGCTGCACCCGTCCGCTGCTCTGCCTAGGTCGAGTACTCATTTTATTGTGGAGGAAAAGAGTGGGAGGCAGCGAACAACTAGTACGCTGCCCTGGCATCCACCCAAGATGGCGATTACCCTCTCTGAAAGCGCATCAGCGCCGAATCCTCAGAGTGGGGAGCAGGGTTCGCGGTGCGACGAAGGCTGCAGTGAGTTAAAAGTCAACAAAAATTCCAACATTTTCTCATACCCAAATTAATATCATAACCGTTTTACAATTTGTAATAGCGGCCTAGAACCCCCGGCTTTCCGCCTCAGGGGAGCGTAAATCTGCTAAATGTGGGCACACAGAAGATGCAAGCGAAGAGGCTGCCCTCCACTGCAAGCGCCGGTCTTTGGGTCATGCTCTTATCTCCTTGACGTGTCTTGGTGTGGGGCTCGCCTGGTCTCGCAGTGGCGTGGGCCGCGGCCGCAACACCTACTGGGTCTCAGGTGGGTCCGGCTGGAGATTCTCAATGTTTGGGGACTCTGCTCCACAAGTCCCACAAATAGATGCACCTCTGCTTTCTCTTGCTGCTCTGTTGATGAGGCAGTAGTCCTTCGGGCCTTTTAGGGTGATGGGCTGTGCAGCCGGGGTCGAGGCAGCTTAGTTCAGTGTTATCCTTTGATTCAGGCCTGCCTTATCTGCTCCATCTTTGCCACCTGCGGTGTTTCCAAGCCCCATATTGGGGCGCTGCAAGGCCTCCTTACTTGGCCCGAGGGTTTGCCTTGGATCGAGAGTACCCCCTGATCCCTGTGCGCACAGGCGACGCAAGCGGAGGGGCGGGCCCCCACCGCAAGCACCGGTCTCTGGGTCACGCTTTTATCTCCTTGGTGTGTGTTGGCATGGGCCTCGCGTGGCCTCACAGTGACACAAGCCGTGATTGTAACACCTACCAGGTCTCAGATGGGTCTGGCAGGAGATTCTCAATGTGAGGGGATTCTGCTCCACGGGTCCCGCAGTTAGATGCTACTCCACTTTCTCTGGGGGTGTTGGTGGGGAAGTTTGACAGCGTTCGCCCGCGTTGGGCACACCCGACCGGCGTTGATTAGTTTGTTACGCCAGGGAGAGGGGATGATCGCCACCCCGCCCCTATCGATCCGCACCTGCAGTTTTACTCCGGCAGGCTTGTCGATGGATTGATTCGCCTATGGGGTACGGCACTGCCACTACGTGTGTCGAGTGTTCGAGCACCGGAGAAGGTGCACACCCGGACTTTCCCACTGAGCCTCAGGAGGGCCTGCAGCGTCACACTGTCTGTAGCTTGTGGCAGACGTGGAAGAGTGCCGATTTTTGGCACTGCTGCTCCTCAGTTGTTCCTCTCACAGTACGCTGTATTTCTTTGTGTCTCTTGGCCCATAGAGCACAGGTTTAATGCCAGATTTGAACTCGGCAGGCAAAGCCCTCTTAGCGAGAGACCATCTTGCTGCTCGGCAAGACCATGTCCCTCAGTCTGAATGTTAATTTTAAAACCAAATGTGTACCTTGCGTATTGAACAATGCAGCAGATGCTTTGTCTCGTTTTAAGATGCAAGCTTTCAGGTAACACCACTTAGAAGCAGCGGAGTTCCCTTCACCGTTCCCGGATCAACTATGGTGGCTTGGTGCCCTAGTTTACCAGACCTCGTGGCTGCCAGGTTAGCGCCCAGAACAAGGCGTGCCTGTGAGGGGGCACATTGCACGTATCACAGTTTTCAGGAAAGCAAAGAGGTTGGTGAATGGTTTTCGCCCGCATCGATAATAGCATTCCTGGACGCCTTGAGAGGGGAAGGGGACCTGTGTGTTACGCTAAGTGGTATACTTCAGCAATTACCTTCTTTGTTAAGATGCTAGAGTACCCAAATGGGACAAAAACTTTCCAGGGCATCACAATATTTTTGTATAACAATATTCTTTTCCCAATATTTCTGCCCCTGATATTTACAACTTGATATTTTGTCCAAATGCCTTGGTCTCCGTGGGCATGAATGTGAGATTTACTTTTGTTTGTGTCAACTACCTGGGTAATTTATAAGTTTATTTTGCTCCACTATCTCAGTGTGAACTATTTATTTACTTTTATTTTCTGGTAGGTTTGTTTTCCCTACTTGCTTGATAGTGGTTGCTCACAGTTAATAATGGAGGATGGTGGGCTGGTGCCAGGCTTCAGATTGGCTGACATTTCCTTTAGTTGTTCAGATCCTTTGAAATAAAATGCTATCAAATACTTAACATACATCATATTTTAAATGCAATAATAATGATAATAAAAAAAAGAATAAGAAAAATAACAAGAATAATTATAATATTAGTGACCATATAGAGCTTACTGTAAACTGCATTGTCTCTTAAAATAGTAATGTGATTGTTCAGTTTGAAATTCAAGCCTTAGAGTGTTTGTGTTGGAATGGAGAAAGGTCTCCTTCATATCTCTGGAGAGCATGCATCCATGACTCGAGTTCTTCATAGCAGCCTGAAGATTTTTGACCACCCCTGTGGCATAAACGATCTTCATGAATATGCGCTGGAGGTGATCCTGTTTAGGAAAAACAATGGTTCTTACTTAACCAATAACTGGTCCAAAGCAAAGAGAGTCAGCACCAAATTTAGACGCGGTGCGTTAAAGTCTAAATAGATAATGAATATCTCGTGGGGCAATAAATTGTGTGACCAGAACCAAGCGAGTCTAGTTTAAAGTTTTTTAATTAATGAAAAGATGCAAAAAAAATAGTTCAAATCCTGACATAAGAAAGTGACAACAAGCATGAAGTGATAAGTGAGGGTGACTTGAAAAAAATGTATATACATCACATTGAGAACATATAGGAGAACTCCTCATGAATACATTTTACAAAGTGTATGGAGTTCTTGTTGTAGTTGGTCGACGGCGTTTCGATCTCAGCTGTTTGAGATCATCTTCAGGACATAGCAATTTTGAGCAAGTTGAATTCTAAACCGGACGAGGCCGGGGGGAGTAGCGAAAATATGAGTAGATATCCACAAGGGACCTGAATTCAGAAAAGCGTAGCGATGGTCCAACTTCGACTGGCACCCGCCAGTGGATAGCGCTGAGGTGAATCGGAGCACGTATGCGAGGTAATATATTATATTCTTGTTCGACAGTGCGAGGGAGACGCGCTTAATCCAACATCTTCGGATGATCCCGGACTTGAAGCGTATTAAGGCTGCCTGACGAAATCAGGAATTTTTCGAAATGCAATTTATTTGCTAATTTTGGACCGTATTAGTCAGCCTAACAGCATAGAGCGGATTAGCCTTCCTGCTTCTCCAGAGGATGGGCTGAGTGTGATTCTGTGACACAGATTGAGACTCAAAAGTGGGTCTCTGTGGTCTGCAGGGGCATGTTGTGTTTCCTAAAAGTTCTCTACACTCTAATTATGATTCACCCTGGAGAATTCTACACCTCAATGTGCTGTCAACCAAATGTGATAATAATGCACACCTCTTACATTTAACGTGATACCTTACTACTGCATTTTCTCTATATACTGAATAATACCCAACACCTCCCTTTGTGACTGTTGCATGCTGAATCTGCTTCTCAGGATAAACAGTATATAAATTTATTATGTAATTGATTTTTTCACCAAACCTAAAACAAATAGCAGACCTAAACCTAAAAGAAAGAGCTGTTTGTGTTAGACTTCAGGATAACAGAAATCCAGAGATCCTGAGCCCATGACCTAACCAAACCTACCCCAAAATACTATAAGGGCTGAGAGCTGACAGTCCACCGGAAAATCTTAATCAGTAACACATCTTAGGCTCAGCCTGGTCTCCACTGGACCAATACACTATGGTTCTTAATCTTAGCCACAAAGAACACAAAACTCTCATGTGGGGAAAAAAGCTACTATCTTTTTTTTCATCAAATCCAGACATGTCAGCTACACACCACCCTTTGTGAGAACTGGTTTGGCATGATCTGATTCTTGGATTTCAACCACCATATCTTTGCAACATTGATGTCCTGAAGGCTCTATAAGCTTCTAAAAAAGCAAGGGGCATTAACACACTGTCATTTTTTGTTTGAATATGTTTATTGCATTTTTGTTTTATCAGATCACACATGCCATCACAGTGTAACAAAGCGAAGCAGTGATAAATAATTAGTAATGCTCAATTATAATCCACAGAGCAGTAGCCACCATAGGTAATCACGTACAGTATTCAGTAGGGCCGCGTAGGCCTGCATATAATCAAGGTAGCAAAGCAGCATTGCAATCCCACAAATTATTGGCATAGTAACAGTAGGCATGAAGTAACATGGGCAGCAGTGGAGCAAGCGTCGCTTCTCAGCATCCTCTCAGATCGTTATTCAGTCCGGATCATAGGACGTACAGTGAAAATAGCCCAAGGTGGGACAAGACCGCCTGGCATGCAAAAGACATTCAAATCTTTAGTACTAAACAGGTAAACATAAGGAACAACCTGAAAAAGGGGGGTGGTAGAACCAGAAATCGGGTGGGTGCTTGTCATGGCGCGTGTGCGTCGATGTGAAGTGTGTAGGTTAGGCGAACGGCTGCGGGCACGTGCCCTGCATCAATGGCAGTGGGGAGTGGAATATAATGTTCGGCATATGTACAGCCGGGCGGGAGGGGGAAGCGGGGGGGACGGGGGGACGGGGGGGAGGCAAGGAGGGCAGGGGGGCCAACGAGTCGGGCAAAAGAGGGGGAGAGGGGGGAAGGCAGTAACAGGGACACGCAGCGACAGGTGGCTGGTACTAAACAATGCCGCTATGCAAGCACTCTTGGTGAAAGGCCACTAATAGTTCATCCCAGTCATTAACACACTGTCATGCCTAACATTTCTACTACCTATAAAATCAATAGCTCATACATGTCTCCTCCATGAACACCTGCACACCCCTCAGGGAATTAAACCACAAAGCATAATTCCAGCATAAATAAATGTATTTCTGGACCATAATCTGGAATAAAGCTACTCTTACATTGACACAGAGCACAATTTGGTGAAGAATCAAACCCATAGACCCTGGGGTTGCCACCTCCAATCCTTGATCCATCATCCTCTGGCTCCAGTCCATCTGGAACAAGACCACAGCATTCAGCCGAATTATTCACAAAACGACTCACCCACCCATGGGAAAGAGTAACATGAGAGCTGTGAGTTGTGCTAAATTCTTAATTGGTGTGGTAATAGAATATCATGGACTAAATAGCCCCTGAAAAAAATATTGTGTCCTAAATATAGTTTACAAAATATCAACCCATTAGATTTAATATACATCTTAAAAAGGGCTTACATCCTGCTCTTGTTTTTCATTGGCTCCTGTGCATGTCACTTACTTTTCCTCCATTTCTATTGGCTGTAGCATATTTTTTCCTGTTCTCCCTTGTGTGTTAATATCCTTACAAAAAGATTGATTTTTACATATATCAAGTGCAAAAATATTGTAAACAAAAATATCATGACTTTTAAATCAGCAGCCAATATGTCAAAAATATCGATCACAACAATATTGATTATAAAATTATCATCAAAAAAGTAGTAAATACATTTAAAACACACCAAAACCCAATTATTTACACACACACACAATAATAAATAAATTATAAAAACAATGTATAATATAAAAATATATTTTACTTCACATAAATATTAAACATGAACACTAGTAAAATACTACACCTATAAAATATACACTAAACATATTTAAAAATAATGTTATTACCATAAACGTTTAAATGCAACGGATAAGATTAATACTATTATCAAACCAAATAAAAGCAATATTAAACCAATAAAATAACATATAATAAAAGTATAGAACCACATAAATTAGCATTTACCAAACAAGGATCTAACTCCCCCAAAAAAGTAGAATTATACCAAAGCAACCACAAAAATACAACTATGAACAACTTTAACCAATAAAATATCTTTAGCAATTAATTAAACAATATAAAAGGCACAGCAAATAACTCACAAAATGACAAACATTTGAAGAGGCGGAAACTCTATCAGTTTTCACTACAAAACAGAAGATTGCAACATATATAACTCTACAACTTCACATCCAAGTAAGTAACAATTATATTTAAACAAAAAAGTAAAATAATGCTAAACTGTAAAACAATTAATTAACAAACAATAGCTAACACACTGTTTAACTTTTCTCATTTTACCCAGATTATCCAAACTGTTATTAAAAACCTTCTACAAACTACACATCGAACATTAAAAAGTAAAGTAAGTATATTTAAGTAATAATTTTAAACTCACACCAACAACAATGCTAAAAAATAAATAATCCCCCAAACATCGTCAAACATAAAAATATTCCAAATGTAATTAATATAATTATGTTTCCTCTTCCAACAGAAAAGAAAAACTTGTTTCAAGATCTAGTTAGCTCAAACAAAATACCCCAGAGGACACAAAAACTTCTCTAAAACACATACAAGTAAGTAAATTAAATAAAGAGTAAATGAATGTTTAACTGTATGTTCACTAATAGCAAGTCGACTATAACTATGTCTCAGAATCATATTATTCCAGAACTGCAAATATAATGACAGAAGATGCCAAATGCATCACTTCACAAAATGGAAAACAGTTAATAAATTACATGGGATACACCTACAGCCAAGAAAATATTTCCACTGAAAATGTTAACTGGAAATGTACAAAATATTATTTCAATATATGTTATGGGGCAACTTCTAAAGAAAATGTTGTAATTAATGTAAGGGAGCATAACCACCCCAGATGTCACAGAAATAGAAAATATAGACATTTTACAAAACATAAGAGAAGCAAGCACAAGTTCTCAACAACCCACAACCCAAATACTAAAGGATACACTACCCAAAGTACCTTAACATATAACAGGTCAATTACCATCAATACCTACCTTAAAACGCCTGTTAAAGAACTAAAAAGGCCACCAACAACACCCCACCTGCTCCGGGAACATACCGTGACATAGACATACCAGCACATCTAACAATAACACATAGAGATTAAACTTTCCTCCTATATGATAATAATTACAATGATAAAAGAATACTAATATTCTCCAGTGCAAATAGCTTACTCAGACTACCCAATGCCAAACCTAGACGATGGACCGGACATTTAAAATGTGTCCCAAACCATTTTATCAATTATACACCATACATGGTGAATTTCAGAACATTAATATCCCTTTTATCCACGCTTTGCTTCTTCATAAATAAAGCAGTACCTCCATGGAACTACTTACCCACGAAAAACAACAAACAAATGACTATTACGCCCAAAAAATAATCATAGACTTTGAACAAGCTATGATTCACACCATACTAAAAGTATACCCCCACACAGCCATACAAGGCTGTTATTACCATTTTAACCATTTTAACCAAAGTATATGGCATCACCTACAAAAATCTCCGGAGGGGCTCCGAATCGTATTCAGCTTTGCCAAAACTGATCGTCAGCCCTTGTTTCTGACTGCATTGTTCACAGTTCAGAACGACCAAGTACGATGCCTGGAAACCCTTAGCGGTGACTGATCAGTTCTAGAAGGGATTCGGAGAGATAGAGTCTTCTGGAGCCGAATCATACAGCTCTATGGGCAAGGGTTTCCGAGCGAGAAAGTACGATGAACGATTCGGACTGCCTTTCTGATTCGGTTTGCCTGGAAAGAAAAGGCTGCCGGAATTGGTCTTTAGGGGGCCTGTAGCTGGCCCCCCTTCACCCAGGGCACTCCGAGTCGGGCCCGTGGGGGTACCCAGGGGTCCTCTCTTCCCAACCATGCACAGTGTGCCAGGCACCAAGGGGTGCCCGCCACAGGGTGCACGATTTTCCCTGGTCACCCCTGTCTTCAGTGTGAGCCTGTGTACGCGTTCAGTACACAGGCTCCCATCGAAGTCATTGGGAGTCCGACTGAATCGTATCCGGATGCATTCAAATGCATCGTACTCGTTCGGTTGGACTCCCCCGATCTGAGTCGTACGGTACTCAAGTCGTGCGGTATGCTTTCCGAACAAAATCGGAATCGGCCCCGAAGTATGGAATATCCAACAACAGCCAGTTTGCCAGTAATAAAAAAATTATTGCGCTAGCCTACGTCCCTGTCGCAGAAGTAACCAACCACAACAACATCCTAATAGAAAACCCCTATTATCCAAGAAATTAAGACAAACTTACTCCCCTAATGGACTACTTCCAGTACACATGGGTTGGCAGACTGCATAGGTCAGGACACAGATGCCAACCCAAATTCCAGATACGATGGTGTAATGTCTATAACAGCACTTTGACACAGGAAGCCTAAACAAACAATGGCATAATGCCTTCCAATCCACACCAGGCAGAACTCAACCTATACTATACCAATTGCTAGAAGCATTACAAAAAGAACAAAGCTACCCCGAAATTAGAATAGAACAATCTGTTACCAAAATTAGCCCTAAACTAAAAAAAAATCTATGAAATGCTACAAAGCATAGTAAAAATATGTATAAATAACAAGGACTAGACTGCCTTGAAGTAATAGTCAAATCCATCCTGTAAAACATATATCTTACTATCTTACTAGTATTATATCAGTGACTAAATATAAAAAAACGATATATATTAGTCACTAATATAATTAAAATATTAATATTAGCATTTGAAAAAGAATATATAACTATTAAACAACCAAACTAACTAGGAAACAAAATATATTACTTTAAATAAATACAACACATATTATGAACATATTAAATACATCAACATAACATTCATAAAAGCATATCACATTTCTCACCCATAGTTGAAGTATAAATAAATACGATTTTGTAGCTGTAGCTCTCTATCCAAATCCACATAGTAAAAAGTAATAATCCACCAAAAATATGTAAAGCGTAATCCAAAATCCCCCCCCCTAATTGCAAAAATTAAGAAAATACACAGGAAATCCCTCGAAGCAACCCACAGTCTGTAGGTTTCATAAACAACCTGAACAAATATTTTCAAAAACAACTGCTCCAGGAAACGCAAAAAGATGGGAATTTATATTAAAAAAATTGGTTTAAAATAAACCAAAAATTATTTTCTAAAAAAAAAGTCCAACTTCCCATAGAAACAGCTTCGAAGCACAAACCTGTAAGAGATAAATAAAATGCCCTCCCCTACAGCACTCTACATTCCAAAATAAATACATACATAACTTTAAACTACACAAACTTAGGGCCTAATTACGAGTCTGGCGGTCCACCGACTGCCAGACTCGTGGGGGCGCAGGTGTCTTCCGACTGCCCTATTACTATTAGGGCCGTCAGACTGCCATAGCCCGCTGCAGCTGTCAGGGAACAGCTGTTCCCTGGAGGTGTTGCGGTGGTCAGGAAGCTGCAATATGTTTGTGACGGGACTGCTGTGGGCCCGATAAGCATATTACCTCTCTGCCACAGTTTTCATGACGGTTCCTACTCCATGAAAACCATGGCGCAGAGGAAACAAAGGGCCTCTGACTCATTGGGTGCATCTAGGGGGCACAACATGTGACCCCTGTGTTCATGCACCTCAGTTTCTCTTTGGAACGGACTCTACAAGATACCACCTTGGGAACGTCGAAAAATAGCCGCCAGACACAAGAAACACTCGAAATCTGGGCTGACCACAGGTTTGGCGGTGTGGTGGTGGGGCAGACCAGGTGCCGCACCACCAAACTCGTAATCAAGCCCAGAGTTACCAACACATATTTTAAACATAAGGTAAACATTCATTAGCATTCCATAGAAAAAAACGTGATAACGACACAATACAAAATAGTATTAAAAACACTATAAAAAAACGTCTTTATACATATATCTTTACACAAAAAGAGAACCTGCCCAAGGGAATAGTGATAGGATACAGCGAGAATCAGCTGTAATCGCTTACTAGAACAAAAAAAACTTTTTTACTAGAGAGTCCTCACCCACCAAGGTTACCCCCAGGTTGCATGCTTCATCATTGGGGTTCATCCAAATCCTCTACGGATTGAGGCGTGCTGCAATTTAGCGATTATGCAGGAGCACTTATTGGTGTAGACTAAATGAAGTAAAGGGGAGTGGAAAAAGGTGTTATTAAAAATACCTAACTAGTGGGCCTCTATTTTATTCCCGCCCCTAGCCGAGCCGTTCCCCTATTGGCTCTTCTTCAGGACTCCACGGGAACCAGCCCTGTATGTACCACTCCTAACTAATCCTATAATAAGGACACACTAGTGAACATTTAATATGCATGCACTGTATACATGATGAAGCATGCCACCTAGCGATAACCCTGGTGGGTAAGGGGTCTCTAGAAAAAAAGTATTTTTTCTAGTAAGCGATTACAGTGGATTCTCGCTGTATCCTATCACTATTTCCTTGGGAAGGTTCCTTTTGAAGTATTCGATTTGTGTGTGTTACATATCAGTAAGGAGGAAAAACTTAGGGGTCCATTATGATGTCGGGCGGATTGCCTCCGCCAGGCTGGCGGTAGCCACCGCCGGCCTGGCGGAGGCAATCCGCCCGACATCCATTGCCAAATTCCCCCCGCCATATTAGGATGGCGGGGGGGGCCGCAGCGGTGATAATCACCGCCCGCCTGTTTTCCGCCCCGGTGGCCTTGCGGCCGGGGCGGAATATGTTTAATATGGTGGCGGTGTCTGTTAGACACCGCCAGCCATATTAGAATGCGCATTCTGGCACGCCTTTCCGTGGCGGCAATGCCGCCACGGAAAGGCATGCGGAGTCCCCCTGCAGGGGCCCCTTGCGGGCCCCCAGGGACTCCGTGGGGGTGGGGGGTGCACATGGGGGGTACCTATGGTACCCCCCGCATTACAAAGTGCAACATGGCAGGCACCGCGCGGTGCCTGTCATGTTGCACTTTGAAATGCACAACGTGCACGTTTCACAAGGCGGCGGGCGGAGATTACTGCTCCGCCCGCCGCAATGGCAAAAATACAGGATGAGCCCGCCTGTGTGGCGGGCGCATCCTAATGCACATTTCGGGACCCCCCGCCCTCGAGGCGGGCGGTCCCGTTTCCCGATAGGGTGGCGGGCGGGCAAAGCCCGCCCGCCATCCTAATGGCCCCCTTAGCGTCTACCTCTACCTCCCTCCTTTTTGCTTATACATACATTTTTAGACAACTATACTATACCCCTCCTACCTTAGAAGCACTATACAAGGCACTAAAAAGTAAGTCACCAGTTCCGATGAACAGAAGCTTCCAACCGTGACTTCTTCCTTTCAAAGTTTTTCAAAAGCAAACCAAAATAAAACCAATAGAGTACAAAATATAGATACCAGTAGAAAAAATGGCCACCTAATAAAAGTAAACTAAAGACGATCTCCCCATAAGAATGAATGATAAAAATAGTAACAATAAATTAAAAAGGTACGAAAAAGTTACAAATATTATAACATATTATACATGTAAAACAATGTTGTAAACACAATCACAAAAATTGTAAAGTATATATTAAATATTATAACATAAAAATATTCAACATTTACTCATAACATTTATGTTAAACAACACGTAAAAATGTTTAAAAAATGTACAATATATCTAAAAATATAAAAATGCATATTATACAAAATTAATAAATATTATTTTTCTGTATTGGTTTTACAACTGAAACAAATAATGTTATACATTTACATAAAAAATTACTACTGTTTATTTAATACATGTATTTAATAACCACTATAATATTGCAATAAATGATATCTCTTTAAAAATAAAATTACAACATCTATGTATTCTTTTTTATACTTAATAATTTACTAATAATAATAGTACAAAAATAAAACAATTATATTTCCATACCAATACAAACAAACTCAGGGAAGGTGTTGGACACTAAAGGGATGACATTTACTATTCCCACTCCAGTGCAAACAAACTCAGAGAAGGCGACACTAAAGGAGTAACATTTAATTTTCCCACTCCAATACAAACAAACTCAGGAAAGGTGTTGGACATTAAAGTGGTGACACTTACTATTCTCACTGAAATGTAAACAAAGTTAAGAAACATATAACAAAATGAACAAAACACATTTAATGGTTCCAAATAAAAATCCTTAAGTACAATAAAAAAAATACCAATTCATTGAAAATAATTGATTCTACACATTAGCAAATTATATATTTCTCATTGTTACTACATTTAATAATATAACACAGTATTTCATTTAATAAAAATATTGTTTACTAATAGTAAAAATATTTTTAAAATAGTACTGTGATCGATGACCAATAAACTATATTTTTGAAAAATGTTAACAATTTTAGATATTTATTTACCATCTTTTACAAATATAAAGTTAATTCAAAATGTTTACATTAAGGGCCTGATTCAGATGCGGTTAGGAAAGCATTCCCACGTAGGGCCAGATTCTGATGCGGTTAGGAAGACCTCCTAATGGCATTTGCTCCTTCCAAATCGGATCGGGAACATGTCTTACCAACCAATGGCCCAATTATGATGCGGTAAGGAACATATGCTCCCATTGAAGTCAATGGGAGTCCAACCAAATCGTATCGGGAGGCATCCGGATGCATCGTACTCCGTCGGTCGGACTCTTTACCATTTCCAAAAAGATTTGGTCAGGAAGCTTTCCAACCCGCATCAGAATCGGGCCCTAAATTGCTACATTTTTAAATTTATAAACATTTATATTTAAACATACAAATATACATTTATATATTTTTGTATTGGAAAATAAGTAGCAGCATCAATTCTCATTACTCGTAATTCATATTTCATACACATTATTCATGACAAGTATTTACATAGTTCTTGCACAGCATCTAAATATATCCTGACTCATAATTCATATTAACTTTTCATATAAATTACTTATAATTTTTAAATACAGAGTTATTTAAACAACATTCCAATATAACATAATTCCTAATTCATATTAATATTTAATCTTACTTATTCATACTGTATAAATACATAATTATCAATCATTATAAAAAGATACATAATACATTATCAATATTTCTCTGTAAAATTACCCCTTTCCTCAGCTTGACCAGATTTTACTAAAGTGCTTAATAGCGCCTACTCTTTTTGCGTAAAGGTGCTCATGTGTATAAACCTTACCCATCTTATTACGCCATTGAGTCACAGTACCTTGATCGATTTCCAAGTTGCTAATGTTAAAGACTTAGCAACCAATGTCGCAATAAAACAAAGCTGATTCAGTTCCGTAGGAAAGTTGTGACTACCTAATGGGGGGCCAAAAAGAGCCTCCAATGGCTAAGGTAAAATCACCCGGCCCGCCCACTTACTCATTTCCTTAAAGATACAGGCCCAGAACCCACTTAGTTAAGAACAGGTAAATACCATATTCCACCAGTCCCCTGGCTGAGATCTACATCTAACCCAAAAGGTATCGGCAGCGTGATAATTTTTTTTAATTTAACCGGTGAATAATAAAGCACCCATTAACAAAAAAAAACATACTCAAATGGCTTTCCTACTAAACTGATTATAATAGTCCCAGTGTGCCTTAGTAATATTACAGCCTATGTCATTACTAATTTTACTAATGTGATTCAAAATTAGCTTAGGCCCGGTATGTTGCAGCAGAATCCTATACCAATTGCAGTTCCATTAACCTGTGATATAAAAAAAGGTGTGGCTTATATTTTCCGCTGCCTCATTTGCCACAACCATATTACTTGAGCATAAATGCTTAATTTGACTATAGCTATAAAAAAGAGGACTGACTGATGTATTTTCACAATTAAGCGTTTGCCATGTTTTTAAAACAGTTATTTTAAAAAAAGTCACCCAATGTGCGAAATTCGAAATTCTATCATTGCCCAACATGCTAGTATGGTATACCCCAAACTCAAACCTAAGCCAGAGCAACTGTCTAGTTTCATTTGCAAATGAAAATATGGCATCCTATATTTGTGGAAAATATAATTACAGCATTCAGCAATGATTTGAGGCGTCTTAGAACGTGTGCACTTCGAAGGTTTTGGGATTGTTAATTACAGGCCCAGATTTATTTTTGCTATTTTTAACATATTATGTAAACAATAATGCTCTCCTACTGATATATTTTTTAATGCTGAGATTAACCAGTTTAGAAGTGCAGCATGATAAAATGGTCTAAAACACAGGAGAGCCAAGCCTCCTACTTCTTCTTGAGTTAATGAAAGTACAGAGAGCTTGGCCCTAGGTCGCTTCGATTTCCAAATAAAAGAGCGAATCTCGCCTTTCAAATCCTCAAAAAAGGCATTAGTAAGTTTAATCGCCACATTTGCAAAAGCAATTAAAAGCAGAGGTAGTAAATTCATTTTTATTAAAGATATTTGCCCAATGACAGTAAAAGATAGTTTATCCCATTGTTTTACTATGCACGAGCTTTAGTTAATAAAGGTGCAAAATTCAGAATGTATAAATCACTATAGTCTGTGGTAACCTTAATCTCAAGATATTTAATAGGATGTGTAGCCAAAAAGGACACCTGCATACTTGCAGGAAGTATCTCAAAGGTGCTGTTAAAAATGAAGGCTTCGGATTTCACTTGATTAATTTTACATCCACTGACTGCTTAAATTCAGTGATCTTATTAAAAGCATGTTGAATATTACCCTTATCTGCCTCTAAATAAAGAACTATATCGTCAGCATATAACTTAAGTTTAGGCGTGCCACTGACACGTGGTTTAATAGCTGGATCTTGACAAAGAGCACAAACCAATGGTTCTATAAATCATGCAAACAAAATTGGTGACATATGGCACCCTTGACGAGTACAGCGATTAATACTGATGTCCCCCGCTGGTGAGTTATTAATAACTATAGTTACCTTTTCCCCTAAATATAGCATATGTAGTATACTCACAACGCTTATTGGAAAGGTAAATTTATGAAGAATTGCAAAAAGAACTTCCCATTTAACTAAATCAAAAGTTTTTTCAGCGTCAAGCATAATATCAGTAGCGCTGATATTCGGAATTGGAAAAAAAATCTATAGCTTGTATAAAAAAAATTGTATTGGAAGTTATAAATCTCCTGGGGAGAAAGCCATTTTGATCATCTATAGATTATATGTGGTGCAACTGCTGCGACCCTATAAGTAATGATTTTGGTAAACAATTTATAATCGCAGTTAAGAAGACTAATAGGGCGATATGAGTTTGGATCAAGCTCCGATTTTTAAAATCTCCTCACAATAGAGTCTGAAAAAGAACTGGTAGCACTGCATGCTTGTAAAATCTGATTGAATAAGCGAACCAAAAAGGGTGTTAATTGCTGAAAAAAAGCTTTGAAATTTCAACTGGTAGTCCATCCTTACTGCATGATTTAGCAATCGCTTGTTGTACCTCTGCCAAAGTTATTGATGTTATAATTGAATCAGCCTGAGCGGCCGTCAGGGTCAGAAGTTGAATGCCCCTTAACCAACCCTCAATTGCCTCATGAGACCTGCTCAAAGCGCCAGCATACATTTTTTTATAATTTTGGTAGAATATCTGAGCTACTTCCGATAAATGTATTCTAATATTATTCGACGGGTCTTTTATTGCTGTAATACAGTTAGAATTAATTCTACGTTTTGCTGACCAAGCCAGAAACCTGCCTCCAAATTCACTGTCCTCACAACTTTGCTGAAGATATGAGGAGTGTCATAAAGTTTCTTTTGAAAAAAGTATTCCTGGAGCCTTTGCTCTGCTCTGTTAGTGCTTTATGAGCATTGCAACTTGGAGCCAGGGTATATGCCGATATGGCATTATCAACCGCCCTACTCAAATTGACCCATTGCATTTTCTCTTCGTGTCTATGAGCTACAGAAAAAGCAATGACTTGCTCTCTAAAAAATGCATTTAATGCCTCCCAAACCACAAAACCTGATGTAGAATTAATATTAAAATGTAAAAACTCCTCCAACTTACTTTTCATCTGTTCCAACCAGTCCTCCTCAGCTAGTAATGCCCTATTACAACTCCATCTTGGTCCTTAACAAGAATATGTCCCCAATCGTAAATTTAAACTAATCAATGAGTGACCCGAAAACACACAGTTCAAAATATCTGCATCCTCGCATGCCAATTGAAATGATGTTAAAAAGAAATCTATATGAGACGCAGTACCATAACGCTTAGAGTAACTCTTTTACTGTGGTAACACCTCATTCTGCATGCACCATGGGTCAACGACAGCAAAATCATCAACTAGAGCTCGCAGGACACTTATGAATTTAGATATATTTTGATAACTATTAGAACAAGAAGTATCTATTGCTATATTCTGAATTAAATTAAAATCCCCACCTAATATGATGTAACCCGTTTCATACTTCAGAAGAGAGTGCAATTCTTGTAAGCCCACAGGTGAGTCTTAAATAGAACCGTAATAACTTATCAATCTGTAAATTTCCATCTTAATTTGTATTTTAACTAAAATCCACCTGACCGCCGGATCCCAAACTATTTTATGAACTTCCGATTGTACTGTACAGATTATAATAACTGCTACTCCTCTAATCGAGGCTTGAGATGAAGCAAAAATTGCATGTAGAATCTGCGGGGGCTCCGAGGTTGTAGACCATAATTTTGTTAATGCGTTTGCTGCAATAATATTATATTGGAATTTAATGATCTAAACCAGGCTAGCAATCCCTACGTTTTAAGTCTGTTATTTGATCCGTTAACGTTACATGATACCATTTTCAACCTACTATATGACATTTGTTGACTGCTTCTGTTTTTCCATATCAGCTGCTTTTTCCCTTTTTACCCTCATGCCTAATATATTTAATTTTTAATACATTTGTCTTAAATTGAAAAATATTTTTAATAATAGTACAAATTGACTAAATGTATTCCTATTTTTTTACAATACATTTCTCATCACCAATTTTTTTTTAATGTATAAATTATGTTTAAAACCAATAAAAACATCAAGTACATTTTTATAATACATAAAAAAATTTTTATAAAGAATCATATTTTTAAAATATATAACAAAAATCTCCCCATCCTTTTCCCCTATAAACCCAACATTCCCCACCTAAAAATTATTTAAAAAACATTTACAAATGTTGCATTATAAAGTAAACATCAATACATAACTTTCCAATATCCCCCTCCATTATCCCCTATGAACCCAACCTCCCATACTAAAAAATATTTGTACATATAAAAAAAAAGTATTTTTTAAAATAAATAATACATATAAAAAAAAGGACAAAGACTAACCATATATAACATTAACAATACAATATATGGCACACTATGTGATCACCCGGAGGGACCGCGTCAACCAAACCGGAGGAGGCATCGCCATCCTCCACAAGAACACCATCCGCATCACGACCAACTCCGACGACCCAGCCTGACCACGTCAGTGCCGGACGCTCTACCCGCCGCGTGGCCCCCTCCAGGAAGTCACCCGGTCCCCTGCTGCAACCGCCGCCCTATCCGCTGCCCTGACTTCCCCCGCTGTGGACGGTATTATCGCCATAGCACTTCTGTTGCTCTGCTGCCTTTTGTGCTCTGTCCCCTGTTGCCGTTTTGCCATTCTGTACTGCTGCATTGTATTGTTGTGCCATTTTTTGCTCGTTTTGTATTGTCTAGCCCCACTGGTATCGTTCTGCTCTGCCCCCTGTTGCCGGTTTGACCCTCCTTGAACTGCTGCATTGTATTGTTATGCCGTTTTGCTCGTTTTGTATTGTTTAGCCCCATTGGTATCGTTTAGCTCTGCCCCTGTTGCCGTCTTGCCCCATTTGTATCGCTGTACTGTATCTTGTTGCCGTTTTGCCCCATTGTAGTGTGTTGATCTGCGCCATTTTGTGCTCTGCCCCCTGTTGCCGCCGTCTGCCCTAGCCCCAGCTTCTGGCCCCGCTGCCCACCCCGCTCCCTGCCGCTGCACCCCTGCGGCCCCGCCCCCACTCCTGTTAGTTTCCGCGAGCCTCTCCCATTCACCACCCCGCTCCCACCTCCCAGCTGCTCCTCCCTCCCACGGAGTACTAAGTCCAGGAGCCGTGCGACGGGGAGCTGTGATCCAGCCTGACCACGTCAGTGCCGGACGCTCTATCCGCCGCGTGGCCCCCTCCAGGAAGTCACCCGGTCCCCTGCTGCATCCGCCGCCCGATCCGCTGCCCTGACTGCCCCCGCTGTGGACGGTAGTATCGCCATAGCACTTCTGTTGCTCTGCTGCCTTTTGTGCTCTGTCCCCTGTTGCCGTTCTGCCATTCTGTACTGCTGCATTGTATTGTTGTGCCGTTTTTGCTCATTTTGTATTGTCTAGCCCCACTGGTATCGTTCTGCTCTGCCCCCTGTTGCCGTTTTGACCCTCCTTGAACTGCTGCATTGTATTGTTGTGCCGTTTTGCTCGTTTTGTATTGTTTAGCCCCATTGGTATCGTTTAGCTCTGCCCCCTGTTGCCGTCTTGCCCCATTTGTATCGCTGTACTGTATCTTGTTGCCGTTTTGCCCCATTGTAGTGTGTTGATCTGCGCCATTTTGTGCTCTGCCCCCTGTTGCCGCCATCTGCCCTAGCCCCAGCTTCTGGCCCCGCTGCCCACCCCGCTCCCTGCCGCTGCACCCCCGTGGCCCCGCCCCCACTCCTGCTGGTTTCCCCGAGCCTCTCCCATTCGCCACTCCGCTCCCACCTCCCAGCTGCTCCTCCCTCGCTCCGCCCCTCCACTCTCCATTTATGCAGAATCAGCGCGTACGCGCAGCGTTAATGCACAGCGTTAACGCGCAGCGGGTGCACCAATGGTGCGCCGAAGGCGTGCCAAAGGTAAGCCCGTCTGCGCACGTCCGTGCCTGGACCGTGCCCAGCGCCAGACCCCCTGACCCACGAAGATGCCACCCCACCCGCCGGACGTACAACGCCGCCACCCTCAGCGCACTCAACACCGGACGCCTCCCCGGCTGCCACCGAGCCACCCCAGGACGCACCCACGGACCATTCCCCTGCCTATCCTGCAAATTCGCCTGCATCCGGACCTGCAACCCACCCGCACCCGCCAAGCCAAACACCAACAGCAATCACCTGAAGTGCATCCTGCTCAACACCCGCTCCGTCCACAGACATGCCGTGGAACTATGGAACCTGCTCGACACCACAACCCCAGACGTCGCCTTCCTCACGGAAACCTGGATGAACGCCTCCTCAGCGCCCGACATAGCCATCGCCATCCCGGACGGATACAAGATCACCCGGAGGGACCGCGTCAACCAAACCGGAGGAGGCATCGCCATCGTCCACAAGAACACCATCCGCATCACGACCAACTCCGAAAACACCCTCACAACCGCCGAACATCTTCACTTCCAGATTCACACCGACCCCAAGACCACACTCAGAGGCACCCTCATATACAGACCCCCAGGACCCCGCACTCAATTCAACGAAGACATCGCAGACCTCATCAGCCCATACGCCCTTCCCTCCGCCGACTACATCCTCCTAGGAGACCTCAACTTCCACCTGGAGTACAACAACGACAAGAACACCACCACCCTACTGGACAACCTCGCTAACCTCGGACTCAAGCAACTGGTGAACACCCCCACCCACTACGCCGGACACACGCTTGACCCGATCTTCTCCTCCAGCAAGCACATCTCCTTCAGCCACTCCACCGGACTCCACTGGACAGACCACAGCTGCGTCCACTTCAGCTTCAGAAAGACCACAACTCACCACCTCCCGCAACAAGATTACGACCGACCAGCTCATTGCATCACTGAACCAGAACCCTCCCGCCAGATCAACGGACCCCAACCAAGCAGCCCACAACCTGGCACAGTGGATCACCAACTGCGCCGACGAAATCGCACCCCTGAAAACCCATCCCATTAGGCCCGGAAGCAAGAAAGCCCCGTGGTTCAACGACGACCTCAAGAACTCCAAGAATAACTGCCGCACCCTCGAGAAAGCCTGGCGAAAGAACCCGACCACAGACAACATGACCGCCCTCAAGCACGCCACCCGCAAACACCACCAGCTAATCCACACCACCAAGAAGACAGCTTTCAAGGAACGATTAGACAACAACGCACACAACAGCAAGGAGCTCTTCAACATCGTCAAAGAGCTCTCCCCAGCGCCGGTAACAACGACATCACTCCCTCACAGGACCTCTGCGACTCACTCGCCACGTTCTTCCACAGCAAGATCGCAGACATACACAACAGCTTTGGCGAACAGTTCACGCACCCAACCACAGAACCGACGCCCCCCACCACCTCCCTCCGCGCTGGACCCAAGTCAACACCGAAGACACCATCAGGACGATGAACATCATCAACTCCGGCTCACCAACCGACCCATGCCCCCACCACGTCTTCTACAAAGCCGACTCCGTCATCGCACCCCAACTCCGGGACATCATCAACTGCTCCTTCAACACCGCCACCTTCCCGGAGAGCTGGAAGCACGCCGAACTCAGCGCCCTCCTGAAGAAACCATCAGCAGACCTCACCAACCTCAAGAACTACCGCCCCATCTCGCTCCTCCCGTTTCCTGCCAAAGTCATCGAGAAGACCGTCAACAGACAGCTGGCCGCCTTCCTCGAGATGAACGGATCCCTCGACCACTCACAGTCCAGCTTCCGAGCCAATCATAGCACCGAGACCGCCCTCATCGCAGCCACTGACGACATCCGAACCCTGCTCGACAACTGGGAAACAGCGGCCCTCATCCTCCTGGACCACTCCGCAGCGTTCTATACTGTTTGCCACCGCACCCTAGTACAACGCCTCAGCAACGCCGGTATCCAAGGGAAGGCACTGGAGTGGATCATCTCGTTCCTCGCGGGAAGAACCCAGAGAGTCCGCCTCCCCCCGTTCAGATCTGAGGCCTCCGAAGTCATCTGCCGCATGCCACAAGGATCATCACTCAGCCCCACCCTCTTCAACGTGTACATGAGCCCCCTCGCAGCCATCGCACACCAACACAGCCTCAACATCATCTCCTACGCCCACGACACCCAGCTGATCCTCTCCCTCACCAACGACCCCGCCACCGCCAGATCCAACCTACACGAAGGAATGAAAGAAGTAGCCAAATGGATAAAGAACAGCCGCTTGAAACTGAACTCAGACAAAACGGAAGTCCTCATCCTTGGATCATCACCGTCTGCCTGGGACGACTCCTGGTGGTCCCCGGCCCTAGGCAGCGCACCCAAACCAACGGATCACGCACGCAACCTGGTCTTCATCCTGGACTCCTCCCTGTCGATGACCAGACAAGTCAACGCTGTCTCGTCTTCATGCTTCAACATCCTACGCATGCTCCGAAAGATCTTCCGGTGGATCCCCACCGAAACCAGGAAGACGGTCACCCAGGCACTTGTCACCAGCCGACTAGACTACGGAAACACCCTCTACACCGGAACCACAGCCAAACTGCGAAAAAGACTCCAACGCATCCAGAACGCCTCCGCACGACTCATGCTGGACATCCCACGCCACAGCCACATCTCCAGACACCTGAAGGACCTTCACTGGCTCCCCGTCAACAAAAGAATCACGTTCCGCCTCCTCACCCACGCACACAAAGCCCTCCACGACCTAGGCCCCAGGTACCTCAACGACCGCCTGACCTTCTACACTCCCACCCGCCAACTACGATCAACCAACCACGCCCTCGCCGCCGTTCCACGCATCCGAAGAGCCACCATGGGAGGAAGATCCTTCTCCTACCTGGCAGCCAAGACCTGGAACTCACTCCCCATCCACCTCCGTCTTACCCACGACCACCTCTCTTTCAGGAAGCAACTCAAGACCTGGCTGTTCAAGCAGTAGCGGACCCCCCCCGCCCCCCAGCGCCTTGAGACCCTCCGGGTGATTAGTGATTGATTGATTGATGTACCACTAAAAATGATAATATAAACAACGATATATAGTACATCGATATTAAATAAATTGATATTTTAGACAACACCTAAAATGATTTTTGGCAATTATATTAATACCCAATATATTACATTTCCTGTGATATTCTTGACGCAATATTTATGTAACACAATATTTTTTGATTCAATACTTTGTACAAATACCCTAATGACACCTACATTGGACAATGCTGATTGGCTTTATCCCGGCCACCCAGACAGGCTGATTAATAAACTTCAAATATTGCAAAATGCAGCAGCTCATTTTATCCTGGTCATTTCATGGAAAGATCATATCTCTCATCATTTGCTGGAGCTACATTGGCTCCCATTGAAGAGAATTATTTTCAAAGCCATTACTATCATCTATTGTGCTGTACATTATCAGGGCCCTCAATGTCTAATTTCGCAGTTGCAACACTATGGGCCTGATTTTGATGCGGTTAGGAAAGCATTCCCACCTAGGGCCTGATTCTGATGCTGTTAGGAACGCCTCCTAATGGCATTTGCTCCTTCCAAATCAGATCGGGAACGTGTCTTCCCGACCCAGGGCCCAATTATGCGGTCAGGAACATATGCTCCCATTGAAGTCAATGGGAGTCAAACCAAATCGTATCTGGAAGCATCCGGATGCATCGTACTCCGTTGGTCGGAATCTCCTGATCCAAGTTGGTCGGAAACCATTTCCAAACCGATCCGGTCGGGAAGCTTTCCGACCCGCATTAGAATCAGGCCCTATGTGCTTAGGCGAGAGGTGCAGGCCGGTTTTGCCATGCTTCTCACCATTCCCAAATTTGACCGTACAAGGCGTGCAGGCCGCTTGTAAAAGCTGGTTTCATGAAAGACCATCAATAGTCAGCTCGCTATAATTAGATAGGTTTATTATCAAGAAAGGAGATCCCATCGATCCACTTCAGCTGGATGCAGCTTTCTCCCCATACCATTCCATGTGACCTCATTACATTGTACAGATACACAAACAGAGAGAAAGGTGCAGGCTTATATTCACATGAATATTGTTACAACTGTTAATACCACACTGCTTCTTTTTTGTTAGCTTGTGTGTGCTGCCTTTTTACCTTTATAGGATTCCTCAGGAACTAGCCTTTTGGAAATCCCTTAAAACAAGTCTATTTGCATCTTAATCAGATGTTGCTGCTGCTCTTACCTTATTTGCATCTTAATCGGATGTTGCTGCTGCTCTTCTTACCTTTCTGAGTTTCAGCGCCGGGACACCCTTTTGAGCAGTAGTGCATTTTACAAATTCTACAAATCATGAATTCTATAGTACAGTTCTCGGAGTGCATTGTAAGACTGATGTAGAATTTGCTGTAATATATGCCTTGTGTGTTTTTTTCACCATAATGATGTCCATGTGGATGCAGTATACTCACACTCCACTTCTGTAGGCATTGCATCACTGTGCCCTGCCTCTTCAAACTAATGTAATTTGGAAGCAAAATGTTTGCAATGCCTTGTTCTTTTACTTAGGGCCTCCTCTGCATCGGATTCACCGCCGATGACTAAGTGATCCGCCTGCCATTTACACTGCTGTCGGATTTCAGAATGAAGGATCGCCAGAGCACCACCAACACTGCCAGCCATGCGCCGACTGCCATGACGTCCGTCGGGGAAAAGCAGCTGCCATAGGGTGGTACAGAGAAGTTTCTTTGTAGTGTGATTTATGAGTTGGCTTTCTGACGAGCCAATTGAGTCAGTGGGACCACCTGCTTCGAGTCAAAAATTGAGAATCTTGGGTGCATACTCACCAATTTCCTTTTCGTCCCTTCAGTCATCAGCATGGATCCCTTCCGCCAGGTTCTCCCTTCACAGCAGAATTTTGACCCTAAACAACTACCCGTTTGGCCCCGAAATCCAGGTAAGTCCGTTTTGTAGTTTTTTATCCATTTACTTGACTGGGCACATATTGTCCAGACTCCAGCAACGGGTAGTAGGTATTTTTGAGCTCGGCGGACATGGGTAGGTCTCCCCACGCGGACACTGGCGATTTGAGCTACACTGAATGGGCTCATCCCTGATGTCCGGCCCCGCCGATCCCTCATGTGGCAATTAGTCCTTAACCAATAGGCATAGGAGAATCCACAGAGGTAACATACACCACATACATGACACTAGCATGTTATTGATGTTCTTTCCCCTTTTTCTCACTTTTGTAAAGGTCCTGATGAATCGCGGGTGACTACACCCCTTGCGAGAAACATGTCGACCACCTGCACTTCTAGTCTCCTCTAGGATCACTTGAATTTATCTGTTGACACCTAGCGAGCTAGCCCCACTTTTTAGTTGCAGCCAGGGGACCCCCAGAATAAAGTGAATTCCGGTACCCCTTGCTACATTTTAATCTCCCCATCACATTAAAATACCATCCTGCCCACACACCCCCACCTCATCATAAGGCTGTTGGATAAAAAGATCTCCGCCAAAGCGCCCCTCTTTGAGGTGAGCCCATCGGGGATTGCACCGCCTCCCCGACGAGGAGCAAACGCCGATGATGAAGCATGACACCCTTCTGGGTGTGTGAGGCAAATACATCCAACATAATGGATGCCCCGGGGTGTCACACGAACGCCTTTGGTCACGCCAGCTAAAAACTTCCCTATTTCTCCACAGGAACAGTTCAGCAACCCCTCTTTTGCTTGCCCAGTACTAGATACGGACACAAGCTGTTACTGGACCTTCCACCCTCCTGAGTGGTAAACAGTGTCTGTTGATCAATTGATCACTTGTCTTACCTCCCTCCTTTTTGATAAAAAGTAGGTATTTTTGCACATGTCATGCATTTGTGTACATTTGATACTTGTGCTGTCAAAATATACACATATGCATGAACATATTTGAAAAAAAGTTCACTGCTGTCAGAAAGACCGCGGCTGGCATATCGGAGACATCGTAATATGGAGGACGGGAGACTGCTGTCGCAGCAGTCTTCTTCGAACCGAAGTCGCTGCAGTACGGTGGTCAGACCACCGAACTTGTAATCAGGCCCTCAACCTGAATTTGTGATAGCAACATCATTCTGATATAGAGCATAATCGGTTCAAATACAAAAGTGTTGCACCGGGAAAACGCTATTTTGTTCAATACTTTTGAAAGTGTTAAATTGACAAACTGGTAACCATGTTGTCTGTCTGGTATCTCTCTTGTGTTCCATTCAAGGTTGTACCTTTCTCTTTCCAGGCCAAGCTAATTACTATAATTAGTATAGATCATAAAAACTTTATAGAAACTATGGGCATTCTTCTCAAAGAAATTTTGAAGAAATTTGTCACAAATGTTGCATTTTAAAATGTACTTTGTCCCCAGAGGATTAAAAAAACGTTAATTTTTTAGTAGATTTTACTCTTTGTGCTTGGGACTTCAAAACTGAATTGATAATATTGCTGTTATCATAACATATGACATTAAAAGTACTCTTTCTTTGCAGGACATTTCCCATTGGCCACACATTCTCTATGCTCTGGAGCTTGATGGAATATTTGTATCTTTATACTAGAACATCATGTGTTGCAAAGTTACTTCAAGGCAAGTACCATTTCTGCCAGTTCTTTCTTTAGGCCTTGTGACTTCCTGGGTGAATGCACCTCTGTCATCTCATGTGGGAACTTCTCAAGGTGAGGTGCTAACAACACAGATTTTATTTTGATTTAAAATAGGGCAGATTCTTGGCGGAGTAATTAACAGTTAGTAATACTGCAGCTGATTGGCACCTACTCACTTCAATCTCAGGAATCAAACCTGAGACTTGCTAGTCACACGTCCTCCAAACCATGCTTATGTTGCAACATCCCCAGGAGTAGTCTGAAAACGTACATTTGGCCAGAAATCACCAATTCCTCCTTTTAAAGGTCTGCCAGTAGCCTATAAACATTGCAAATCCACAAAAATATTATTCTTGTAATCATATCGGATTTGGCCAATGTTTAAAAAGCACAGTTTATCACTTGTTCTTGTTTTGGCTCTAACGATGACTTCGCCCGATTTCTTGAAGTGTTAGCCCTGCCTCAGTTGGCAGTTGGCTGACCTTTTGCCCCTTCCTGAAAGTTGGTGTCTAGTTGTGCCCCTGCTGGTGACCATGTAATGAGTGACTTCTGGCACATACTGAGTGTAAGCATGCGATAGGTACATAAAGGTTGACATCTTTTTCCATCAGTGATTCTACGTGTCCACGTTACCTTGAACATATGTCTAATAAACTAAATGTCTAGTGACATCTTGCCAGCTATTCTTTACATATAGCAATATAGATGGTCCAGCCCTCTATGATTTAGAAAAATAGCTCTGACAGTGTAGAAAAATCTCTCGGAACTAGATTCCAGAGCAGTTTCCGTGAGTAATGTTTGTACCGAGGCAGGCAGGGTGTCTTTATAAAGCACTCCACTTGGCCCTGCAGTCTGTTATGAAGCATCCTTACGAGGGGATGCCTCATCCATCACTACCCACCACGGTGAAACTCCTGTGGTCTCTTCTCCCAGTGGAATTTGCCGTCACCGAGCCAGTAGGTTAATTATTGTAGATTTCACCATGACTCCATAGATCATGCAGTACACTAATGAGGCCCCCTCAAGACTAAATATAGCATGGTCCTCAAATCCGTACACTGACTGTTCCTCCAAACAGAAAGCATTGTTAATTGTCTTTACTATTTCTGGAAGAAACATACAGTCCCAGGAGCTATATATACATATACACGAGGAGTTAGCGGGCATTCAACATTATAATACGAGTGCCCCCACGGTCATTTCTATTGCCATAATTGAATTGCATTTAAAAAATCTCAATCTCACGAAACTAATCACATCTTTGTTGGCACTGTCTTCTGTTGTACTGTGGGCATCCTGTGCGTTTGTAGTTATTCGGCTTTGTTAGCTTTAAGGTTACCTCTGGAACACAACTGCATGAATGTAAAACTTTAGTAACCCTACTTTACGTGTTAAAATCATTTTCTTTCTCTAACAAACATTCTGGTTTCGACCTCAAACCAGGTGCTCCCTGTCAAACACATGATCAGGTGCCTGCAGTGGTATACAATGACCTTCTCCACCGAACGAAGCGCCAGGTTATCATTTGCCCAAAACATAAAAAATCTTATCAGGGTTGTTGTTTTATAGTTGTTTACGAACATTGCTTCAGCATCATATTGACTGAATATTGTCTTTTATTTTAGTACTTACTTGAGAAGCCATCCCTCTGCCAATCTAATTATTCTCTATCAACGTTCTAACTTACTAACAATTATATATACTTTGGAAATCACAAGTGATACTCGCTCCTGGTCACTGCCCAACACAACTCCCACAAACCTCATAACAACTGTTATCTGTTTTAACCAATAAAGTACGTCAGGAGTGCTTTAAATGTTCACAGTTTTATCGGGGATTTACACATCCATGAAATATGAGTAAACCTTTTTGGTCTGGATGGACAACAAAGTTATCTGTTACCTACTATTACCAATTTTTTACTATATACATAGCTGCACCCAGTGGAGTAACTCTCTCCCTCCTCATTCTATTGGCTGTTTAGTTTAACATTTCATCTTATGTGGAATGCTAGCATTTCGATGCATAACTGACTATTTTATGTCTGATTCATTTCACGCTAGCTTATTTCTCTCATAAATGAATTCAATTAAAGTTTTTTTGTTTTGTTTTTTCATAGCAGCGGTCTATTATTTAATGATTTAGTGCAAGCCAGGCCTATTGGTTTTGTCAGTGCTTGTTGAATTCTCTGGATGATTTTGTCCCACCACTTGTGCCAGATGGCACTTTAATATGTCAACCACGTATAGTACTCTTGAGCCTCCTCTCTTGAACCATCTCCTTTCTCTCCCGACAACCTGTCTTTCATTCATTCCTGTATCAGCTCTTAGGAAGAACTTGCACCATCCCTGCTACTTGGTGTATAGCCGCGCCAAGCATTTTTGCAGCCATAATGCAAGCGACATTCCTGCTGCTCAAACCTGCATTCTTGTACTACTTGGATAATTTTAGATCTTAGATGTCGCGACTAAGGTTGTTTACCACTGGCGCCCTGGGGTCTCGTACTGCTATCACCCCAAGCAGGTCAAGGCTTCCACAGGGAGGTGGGATGTGTTGAAAATTTAACAGCAGATTTACAAGCCCCTTGCACCTCTTTTACGCCGCCGTTGCGTCACTTTTGTGACGCAGCGGCGGCGCAAAGCCAGTGCCATGTTGCGGGGTATTTACAACGTGACGCATCTGGGAGATGCGTCACGGTGTAAAGCCCTGCACCACATGTGGGCGTTCCGGAGCGGGCGTTCCGGCGCAGGAACGCCTCCTAAACATGGCTGTACGAAATAACTGATGCATCCCTGCTGATATGCAGGGATGCGCCAGCTATTGTAAATCTGCCCGTTAGAACGCAGTAATGCACACAAAAGTATAATACTACCCAATATACAGTTGGCAAAATAGTATGTCAAACAGTAATTATAATGGGAGCAGTATTTTAAAATCCTTCCAAAAGAGAATGTTAAAGATAACTAGGCCTACAGGCTTTAACAAATTAGCGCACAGTCAATACTGAAAGCCTTATACAAATGACATAATAAACCATAATCTCATTGGGTTTATCGCCACAATATTTACCATACATTATCAAAAGTCATATCTGTTGGCTTTTACAGACATTTAATACACTGTAATGAACATTTCAATATAAAAATATATTTCTACTGTTGAACTCATTTGCCTTTCAACTTCTGAGAATCTAAATCGCCTAAGAATGTACACAATGAAACCTATGACAGCTCTTGGCAAGCCCGGCGGTGAGAGGGGTAGGACACTGGCCTACGACACGGGAGACCATAGCCTGATACATAGAGGTATCGTCCCTGATGTACAACCCGCCGGGTACTGATTAGGCACATCATTCTTAAAGTTGAGGCAAGGAACAGTGCTCCAGAGGTACAACTTCCACGTAATTGGTAACGAGCATTTAAAATTCACAAATTAAGTTTAAATTTGAGTTATATTTCATAACTTTTGTTAGTAGACTTAGAGTATTTAGGTCCTGAAGAATTGCGAGCCAATGACCGAATGCGAGAAACATGTCGATCGACTTCAACACACTTCCTAGTCTAGTCTAGAGCTAGGGAACATCATATTCCAGTAAGCCCGACTAGCTTCATTTTTTAATTGCAACGAGGGACCGCCCGAATAAAATAGTCTCAGGTACCCTTCGCTGCTTTTTAATTCACTTCCCAGTCTACAACCCCCTTTTGGCCCCATACCCACACTTCACCAATAGGCAGTTGGAACAAAAGATCTCCGCCAAAGAGCCCCTCTCCGAGGTGAGCCCGTTGGGAATTGCACCGCCTACCCGACGAGGATCAAACGCCTATGATGAAGCATGACACCTGCAAGGGTGTGTGAGGAAATCATATCCAACACAATGGATACCCAGTGGTAGGCTTACACATTTTGTATCCCTCCACGTGTCCACTTCCCTGTGACCAGCACACCACACCACCCTCCTTCCCTAGGAACAACCCTGTCCAATTCTCTTTGGAACAATACTTACGCAGGGCACGGACTGTGGCTGGACCTTCCACTCCCTTTGAGTTGTAATTACGCCCGCACTGATCCCATCGGATCACTTTCTCCCCTCCTTTTTGTATACACAGCTCTTGGCAAGCAACATCACTTTTCCCGGGGCCACTAAATCTTTGCCCTAAGAGACTTTGGGTGCCATTCCTCTATGGCGCTTGGAGCTTATGGGTGCCTCGCTTGCCCCCCTTCCACCATGCCTTTCCACAGAACCCCTTCCCTTTGTGGTGCCCCTCCCTGTTTGCGGTCATCAGAACAAAGACTATGTACACTTTAACCCCTCTCATGCTGGTGACGGAACCGCTCCATCACCAGCCTCGGTCGCGCTGTGCTGGTGACGGAGCGGTTCCGTCACGGCCTGCTCGACGTGCCTGCGCGGCGCTGTTTTCGCGCCTGCGTGGGCGTTCTAATGAGCTGGCGGGGCCGTGACGGAACCGCTCCGTCACAAGCACAGCGCGCCCGAGGAGCGGTTCCGTCACGAGCATGGGAGCGCCGCGCAGCCCCCCTCCCTCCTAGCGCTGCGGCAGAATTGCCGCCGCAGCAAAGGGGTTAATTTAAGATATCACAGCACAGGTTTGCACAGAGCTTTCAGCCTCTTGCTCTAGGTGGTGAATTCTAACACAAGTACCTCTTTAGAATTTGATTGAACACTGTCAGACCCCATTTAGGAAGCCACAAGGCAGGCGGGGCTACTGGGCTTCAAGCGGTGGTGTTGAGGCCTTTTACCACTGCTATCTGGTGGTGAGGGCGACCAGACATAGGCTTCTCAGAGAGGTTAGTGTGGGTATACTCAGGCTAAGTTCAGTTATCAACACCAGCAGCGCAATAAGATCAATATCCAGTCCAATGGTTATCTTTGTATAAAAGACAAGCGCTTTATTACACAGACAACTCAGAATTTGACTATTCATACAATAATGCAAGGATACATGATTTGCGGGTGTGAGTGGTTATGCTTCTAGGGGCCTTTTCCAGCTAGGTCAGCTAACTTTTCACCTGTCCCTCGTGGATCCCCCATTTCTGTGGGTTCCTTCCCTCCCTGGTCCAGAGTTCAAGTAACAACCTACTGATGCAGCTTGTGCTCCCCTTGGTTTGGTCCTAGCAATCAATCTCACAGCCTAAGCCCATTTAGTCTCTCACACAGTTCGTAGGAGCAGTGCTGGGTGGATTAGGTCCTCCCACAGCAGCAACACCTCACCAGTAGGAAGGAGTTTCCAGACGCATACCTGACAACTCACACGGTGCCACCGTGTGACACACGATATAGGCTCCCATCACGTCTCCTGTGCGGAGGCGATATCACACGGTGGCAGGGAAAATTAGCTGGGCACCACTGTAAAAAGTGATTTTCCCACCCGTTTTCAGAGGCTTTGAACTGCTGACGTCCACTAAGGGGCATGAAAGCACCCCAGGACTTCGGCACCAGCCTCAGCAAGCTTTTTTTGGTGGGGAGGGGGATTAGGGAGGGTGCTGTAGTGTGGTGGCGGCTAGGCTTGGGAGCGGGGTGGTGTTTAAAAGTGCCTCATAGGTACCTCTCATCACGAGGCCCAAACCCCCTCAAGGCCCCGCCCCCTCCTCACAAGGTGACATTGTTGTCCAAGTTGGCAGGTATGCAGACGGCACATGGCAATGTTCAAGGGACATGCGCGGTAGCCAGCCACGCGTCATTCGGAGCGTCATGGCAGGAACCGATGCTTCGATCAATGGCCCTCTTCCAGGCAGCTGCTGGTAGATCTCTGCTCAAGGTATAGGTCACTCTAGCACACTGATGAGTACTAAGCAATTGAGCGTGAAAGATACATACATAGATTGGTCTTCCGCACAGTAGTTGCCAGGCTTTATGTTTGGCATTCAGTGCCTCAATGCAACGGCATTGATTCTTCAAGAGACACCCACGTTAGCAGTGCCCCAGTCACACAGTCCACTTGTGGAGTACATGGACCACTAGCAAGCATAGGCACTGGAAGTAGCGGTAGTGGAGGTGCTGCAGCACCTCCCCAAAAATCATGCTGAAGCTCAGAAAGGGAACGAGCAACAAAGATGCCATTAACGGTTGTTGTTTTCTTGTGACATTTGCTATGCAAGACAGAGGACAGGTGCAAGGCTATGCCTTCTGAGAAATTTGCTGCCTATTATTACAACACAAAGATTGATTTTTACTTTTCTGACTCTGACTATATAGTGAAAGGATTTTTTATTCTTGATGGAGTACTCGGAGTGTGGAAGGAAAGGCTGGGGAATGTCAGTTTTTTCTAACACACAGCAATGTTAAAATACCTGTAAATTAAATGTACAAATATATCAAAATTTAAAAGCAATTAGGAAAGTGCAAATGGAGCATATTTTTGTAATTCTAAGGTGTAAAGCTAACAAATATTTTAATAGGCTCAAAGTAAATCAAGGTGCTAATAATAAATATTTGCTAAAATCCTATTTTCACTCCTCATCGTTTGAGTGCTATGTAGTTTTATCAGTAAAACTGCATGTCAGTGCAAGTTTTGTGGCCATATCAATGGAAAATGGCTGTCTGTAAATGACAGTGTACTACCACACCATGCTTTAGTTATATATTTGAGATTGTGTCCTCCAAAATGCACCACCGGCTACATGTTATACCCTAACCACTCTTCTGCTGAATGGCTCATTTGGTTCACTTGTTCTTTGTGTGACACCTGGATTTTTCACAATCCCCTGGACTTCAGTGATGTAACATTGATCACAGAACACCCACTCTGAAAATTCTTCTAGAACCACTGCCAGCAGTTGCTTATCCTAGCTTTGGTGGCCCTACCACTTGAGCACACAGCTCCAGGTGCTGTGGTAGCTACGACAGGGATAAATGATGAACATCACACCGAGCAGTCTCACAGTACCACAATTCTTTCAAAGCAGCTGCTTAGTGAGTTTCTGTTGAATGGGCCCTATGCCGGAGTCAGTTATGGTAGTCCCTACCAGGATCAGCTCCTTCTGGAAGTTGGTGATTCCTTTCCTTGCTTATAGGCAGGAAGCATTCGCACCCAGGACAGTCCAGTACTTCCTCCTTCAGATTAGGCTCCAGGCAATGTTCCCTTGCCTCTGAAAATTTGTCTGTCAGTGAGACTCTAACACTTGGCAGCATCATAGCCCCTGAGTAGTATGTGGATTACCCTCTCCTTTGTACGAGAAACCACAAAAACATAACCCATTTGGGCTTGGACTCCCCTCTTTATACCAATTTCCAAAAGGAGGATGTTTTAAACAGGTCTGCTTACATAAAACCGGTTTGGGTCGGTCCCCCTTTCATGTGTCCTGGCCATGTCCCCTTTCAGGCCTGGCCTTTGTGTGCAATAATGCTCTGATCTGATAGAGACATCTAGTCGCAGATTCCCTAACTCAGAATATCCCCAGGCGTCAGACTGGATCCGAAAAACTTCCCGCAGCAGCACCTCTGCGCGCCGGGGGGCGGCGCTGCAAGACCCCACCCTGACGACGTCCACAGACATGACCTCAGCGGAGCCAAATATGCCCCTCCCGGCGAGCTGTGTCAGTTTTCTCCTTTTCCTCGTACCAACGCGAATCCTGGAAAACCAGCAATTCCTTCACCTGGTTTTTACGCCTTTTCGATACCTTCGGTGTCGCCGGAACAGTGTGCAATGCCTTTGGGTTTTAAGGCTTGTGAAGCCTGTGCACCTCAGATGTCTGGTACTGACGCGCACCTCATCTATATGTGGTGCCTCGGCGTGCATCACGACTCCAAAGAGTGCGACGCCTGTCGAATGTTGAAGCCCAAGTCCCTGAGAGAGCACCGTATGAAACTGCTGGCCCCACGGCTGTCCAGTCCAGCACCTTTGCATCGCCGCTCTCCCCCTGCGGATCGGGCTCGTTCCAGAGGTTGTTCCGCGAATGTCGCTCGAAGGCAGGTAAGCGGAAGCACAAGCGGCAAGCACGAGGTTTTCCTCCCATTTGCATACTGCTGGCTCCCGCTCCTCTCGCTGTATGCCAGGTAAGGGCGCCCGGCAGTCGTTTCCTACATACCCTCCCTTTCCGGGGTGCGTGCCCAAATGGAGGCTTATTCTACTGCACTCCAGTCATACTTTGGGTCCCCACCTCTCCCTGGAGTGCCTTCGGGTCCCAAACAGGTGGAGGGCACTCATGTCGGGTCCTCGCCGGCGGATTCTTCCTCTGCGCCGGCTGTGTGCATCGACTCCGGTTCCGGAGATGATATGAGGCCGACGGGACACGGACAAGTGGGTCCTCCCAGTCGCCAGTCCAGCCCACACAGTCAGTCTTCGCATAGCCCTGAGTGGCTTCCTGCGCTGACGTCGGAGGCGGTGCTGGCCCCGACGCCCAGCTCGACGTCCGGTCTGCCCAAACGTGCGCCTGTTGCTGTGGGATCGACGTTGGACGGCGTCCAGGTCAAGTCCTTTGTGGAGGTCGTCGACGTCCAGACGACTCCACTGTACTGCCACTGAGTCTCCTCACCTATACCACTATCAGGCCAGGGCAGGGGTTCGCTACTGGTGTGGAGCTGATGAGGCCTGCATAGGGTTCCTTAGCTTATCTGCTGCTCCGGTCAAACTGGTGGTACAAAAGGGGGTGGCATGCTGAACAAGGCAGGTGGTACAGGTCTCGGTAGCAGTTTAATACTGCTTGCACCACCTGCACGTTTTCCAGCACCGCCCGCTCCGCTCTGCCTTGCCAGCTGCTCTGCACCGGCACTCGATGCGCACGATGAAAAGCGCTGTGCCAGGATGTGAAAGGCAGTTGGCTCCAAGACTACTGGAGGACCAACGTCATCCTCCTTGTCCCGCCCACCCCTCCTCAGCTAAACTCAGTTAAGCTAATCTGAGCAGCTTGTTTGGGTGAGGGCGGTCAACATCTACATAAAAAAGGCCGAAATACTCTTAAAGATGTTAATGGGCTATTAAATTGTGACACTACCAGCGCAAGCTACTCATGGGGCCTTGGTGAGCTATCGGTAGCTCACGATCGACCGGTTGGAGACCCCTGGTATAGAACCTAGTGGGGCTGTATGACTATAGAAGCAGTTGCAGCTATAGACTACCGAATTAGCAGTGCCAAAAAAGTATGCTAATTAGGGTGATATGTAGTATCTAGTGCTATAGGGTGTAGTCACAATAACTGCTCATCAGGATCAACTGTAGGAGTACATATCTGTTTCAGTTGAGCACAATTGAGCTGGATCACATACACCAGGAGTACATTACGGACTTTTTTGCCTAATATCTGGTTCATGTCTCTATTATCTTTGCGTCATCAGTTCATAAACACTACAGTGGTGCTTCAGGGTTTCAGTGTTGGTTGTTTTCATTTTAGCTGATGGTGATACTGGTTTTGCTTTGAGTCACGTAACATAAATCTAATAAATGACCAAGATTGTGTAGATGTGATTAACAGAGATCAGTTAGAACGTCAGTAGAAACATCAGTGCAACCAGTGTAATAAAAAAATGAGCCCAAGCCGAAAAAGGATTAGCCTCAGAGGCGTAGTTTGCTTGGGTATGCTTCGAAATACACAGCAGCGAAGAGACAACAAAATATCCAAGAGATATGTCCATGAGGACATACTTTGGAAGTTTTACTACAGACCATGGCTTGGTGGAAGGTCCCAAAAAAGGGCACATGGGAAGATAAGAACCCGAATCAGAACTAAAATCAGAACCTGATTAATGCATGAGAGGCCATCTCTATACATGATGGCAGCATTTACGGTGAAAGAAGTTGACACCAGTAATCAGGAACTGAAAGCCAAATGAGAACCACTAAACAACAAAAAGAACTTGACATAAAGTCTCTAAGGTCAGACTACTTGTTATGTATGCCCTGACTCAATCTTATTCCATGGAGAAACCAAACCATCTTCCTTAACTCAGACAATGGAATTCGCTGTATTCCCTGATTTATACAGAATCGTTGTTATGTCTGTCTTTAGACGCAGATGTCGCCAGACCTTATCTTTCTAGGAACTGAGATAGCGTCAAGTTCCTTGATTAATGACATAAATACAACATCTAATGCAACATTTGTGTGGGTCAGATGCCTACTCCTAACCATGTTAAGGATAAATAACAGCACATATAGACATATAACTAAAATAATGTAGTCTGAATTGGTGTCCTTTTGCCTTATATGTTCATAAGGAGACATCTAGGAAGCATACCTTGATGCACATCATCTATGTCAGAAATTCGAATTTCTGAAAAGATTTAGCATATAAGGACTGCCACTTGACCACTTGTCAGGAGAGCTCCTTCACCCAGATTATTGCCCAATATCCAGCAAGAGACCGTCTCACCTGCTGCCAGCACACTCCGCAGACACTACATCTCACCTGAAGTTGATAAAGCCAAGTCCTGGAGGAAGAGCGACTGACCGCTACCGCAGTGGGTGTTTTCCCTTTGCAGGAAACACTGTCTTCGCACCTCCGCTGATAAAGACAGCCTTTGCTGTCAGCAAGGTATGCAATGCATCTCTTCTTCCTAAGAAATTCTAGACTGCAAGTTGCTCTTCCTTTCATGCTCTTTTAGTATAGCGCATAGAAGTAGGCTATAAGGAGTTCAGTTTTAGATGGCATTTTAACAGTGCTAGAAGTGTTAATTTTATTCTGGTTATTCATAACATGTCTTGTTTTTATAATATTCTGCATAGATGTTTTAGATGTACTGAGAAACAGATTGTTCCTGTAGTAATAAATGCTTTTAACTTTAAAGTGTTAATTCTTCTTAGTACAATGTGTGTGGTACTGTGAATAACCAAATAGGGGTTCTTGCTATTTCCACAGTGCCCCTGATCCCTTTATGGGATTGTTAGTAACCAAAAAGCAATACTTCTATGTCAATTACACATTGAATAGTATCTTGCTGGGCTAAAATAACTTGTGTTTCACATTGATTGCTGGTGCATTGAACCAAGTTCACCCCTATCACCCTTGAATTGGAAAATACACCTTGTAGAGTTATGCCAAAATCGTAACTCATGCAACAAAATGTCAGAAGGAAAATGATGAAATTTGATTCTCTGAAAGAAAATAAAGCCCAACTTTCTCCTACTTTCTGCAGGCAATTATAGGAATAATGGTAATAAGTATAACAAGGCAGCAACAAGACAAAACTCAATAGATGAACAGCATTGTACATCAATCTGTACAATAAAACTTTACTTAAGCTTTGTTTCAGAAAAACAATGGACCAATAGGCTACAAGCACGTGATACTAAATCCTCAGAAAAAGAGGGAAACCCAAGTTTGGAAGGCAATGCATGATAATCAAGTTAAGATACTAACAATGGAAGGCCCATTGGAAGTATGTGGCTTGGAAAGGGCAGTGGGGGGGGGCAACAGGGAGAGAGTCAACATTTGGTGGGAGCAGAAACCTTGGGCCATAGCTGGGCTATGTCCAGAAAAAGCTGAGGAAATGGTAAGTAAATCTAAATCATAGAATCAATATAATTGAATCTTGCAAGAGGTCAACAAGTAAACCACCTATATGGACTTTCATTTCATCTTTGTCAGAGGCAGAACGATCTGCTTGCCAGAAAACGTCTCGGAACTTGACATTTTCCTTCCTGGAGATTTTTATTTCTTCCTCCTCTAAACAACGTCTGCACTCTTTTTTCCTTTTTGCTGTTCCAGCTAATTCTAATGCCATGACGCCCCCTTGGAATGTTGTGTGCTTAATAAATGATATTCACTCTTTGGAGGCACATGGTGATGACCATTCCAAAAATACACAAAGGAGCATTTGTGTAACCACCAATGTAGGTACATCACAAGTTAGCAGCAGCAAGTCAGAAACGATTGGGAGCCATTTACTGAAGGACAGAAAGTTAGAAGTTGTGATGCTACTGCAGACTCAAATGTGGTCCCTTGAATTCAGGAGCTGGTAAAATGGATGGTTTAATTAAGTAAAGCGAGAATTTCCAGGGGAAAAGCAGTTCCCGCCCTATAACATAATTGAGTATGTCTAGATGGTTCTTAGAATCATAGTACCCATAAAGATTAAAAAACTTGCTTTCACCCTCAGTATATAAGTGGACAGAGGGAATACCACCTCACAAAAATTAACCCATGCATTACATCTATTTAGCAAATAATTGACTATTGGAAAAAACAAGTAAAGGTCAAAGTTTAAGTGGCTATGGAAGGGATAGCCAGTAGACAAAAGGCCAGTGAGAAAAATGTAGCTCTCGTTAAATTGGCTACCAAGCAAGGCCTCCTGGTGAAAAGCTGAAAGAAAATGCGGATACATACTGCTATGTGGATTTCATAAGAGCTAGAGCGGAGTAGTGAAAAGGGGCCTCAGATAAAGTATGTGGTGGCCTATATATTCGCCCCCCCCCCCCTCCCACCCCAGGCTTCTAGCTTATTGTTATAGCTAGGCAAAAGTTGAGAGGGGCACTGAGGTATCAAACCTCAGATCTCTCCAAACAACCACAATAATCTGGAGCCTATTTTGAAGTGTCACCATGCTGACCATCACGTGGGACACTATTTCTAGCTATACTCTGGTTGACTCACAAGCGGGAACGGTAGCGGAATCCATGATCATTCATGGAAGCTATTGCCATAGACCATAACGTCAGTTTGCAAGGGCTTTAGGTACCCTGTCATCAGTGTGAACTTAAAGGTAGGTGGAGAGAAGAGGCAAGTCATGGTTGCCCTAAGGGAAATCTTCTGAATGGGCAGGATACAGCGGAATTATCTTCCAGGTGGGGACAATTAGAGGCTGTACTAGCCTATGAACATGCCACTATCAGAGTAGGGTCTCACCTGGAGTAGACACAAGGGGAGAGAAGACCCAGGGACAGCAAAAGTGCCAATTCTGCAGTTTGATCTGTATACCTCTTAAGCTGGAGTCAGAACTGGCAGAGGCATACCATTAGTCTTGGGAAGCCTGCCAGAGTGGCTTGCTCGATTTTGGAGTCCTTGGCTGAGTTGAGTTTTTAGTGCGAGACCTAAAAATGTAATGGGGAAATCACTGCTAGAAATGTGTATTGTATATAAATAAACATAGTTATAGGACATTTGTTTACATTACCCACATATATGCTCAGACGACAGTGTGATAAGCATGCGCACCCTGTGATTTGTATAGGAAACTAACAACAATGAGTGATTTGGTGGATATGTAAAATACAGAGGAAAGGAGAAATTGATTCCAAAGATGTGAAATGATACAAAAGGTCGGTGCACGGAATATTCCAGAGCTGTCCACAATTATAAACTCAGTAATGCATGTCAAGAAAAGGACCACCACAATATTTTCTTAAAATAGACCATAACAAAAAACACACTTAAAAAGTACTTGGAAATAACTGTTGACAGGTTGTTCAAAGTCACATCGTGAATTATAGAGGAATACCAGCATGGCCCATTAACCGCCTAAATGTGTATTATTATGCTTGCTCTTCAAAAGCGTTCCGAGGCAGTGCCTACGCTAAGCTTACTCCACAATAGGCATTGCAAAGGATTAGACCAGGGCCATTTATGCGGCCGACTGTGACTGGTATGGATTTTTGTTCCACATTACTGAAAAGCATACAACCACTGCCCAGGACACGTTAAGCTGCAAATGTAGCAGTTATTCACTGAACGTTCCCATGACAAGAGGCTCAGAACACGGGTGTTGGCCATGAGCAAACACTGCCGCCATTTCAATCTCTGACAGCCATTGAACGTTGCAGGCCGCCCCCCATTGCTTTAAGTTCAGTGGGAGCAGTCCTTGGGATTCCAGTGCCCTAAACGTGTGGCCTCGCCAGCAAGGTGTGTACTTTGCCAGCGCTAAGTCACAAAGGCAAACATGAACAGAGAACTTAGAAAATGTGAACATTCTGTCTATTGCACTAGAACAAGTAAGAAACGCATAAAATCGATGCATAGTACTGTGACAACAGTAGAGAAAACAACACACATTAATCAGCATCAAAATAGAAATTGTCCATTCATATATATTCAAATATGGACATCATCGCCCCATCAAAGCCATAGAATAGAATAAAAGAAGGAAACACAATGCACAGGCGTAAACACGCTATTAACATCGTATTGTAACGATTTGCAGTGTTTTTTTTTACCACTTACATGAAGCACGTCTCCTAATATGAACACGTCATGAATTATAGCCGTAACAATATTAATGTGTTTTTATATAGCACTTGAAACCACCCTTCAGGCATTTTAAAACGTTGCATTATATAATTGTGTTGTTATTGCCTACATTGAACTGTACTAAATGTACCCACTTTGGAAGCATGGCTTTCTGAGGTTGCGTTGCCAGGGTCCAAAATGATGAGCTGCAGATGCAGCAGATGTTAGTAGCTCGAATAGACCTCACTGAGCCATCTTACCACCAGAGAGCTGTGATAGGAAGCTATGGTCAAGTCATCAAGAACACCAGATAAAGACTCCATGGGAGGGACAAACAGAAGATTGACAAGCTGGGACACAAATAAGAAGCAGAGAAATGAGAGTGACAAAGAAAGACAACTAATGGGATTTATGTTTTTAGCTAGTTCATGAGGGGCCTGTGTGGAGATGCCACGCCTCGTTTGGTAAGTACTGGGGCAAGAAATAGTAAGGAAGACTGACTGGTAACTAAAGGTGCATTCATTGAATGGCGCAGATAAAACTAGTGGAATCAATTTACAGATAGGGAGATAGGGCCAGATTCATCTGAGAATCTGGCCCTTTGCGAGCGGTATTTTTGCATTTGGGATGCATCATCCCAAATGCAAAAATCGCAATTTTAGAAATCGCTAAATTGCGATTATTTGCATTTAAGGAATCTCAATTTGAGATTCCTTAAATGCAATGCATGAAAGTTTCTAAAATAGCGAATTCGCTAATAGGGCACGCAAATTACCATGAAGTACAACTTTGTGGTAATTTGCAAAAACTTTGAAAAATGCACTAAAGTGCATTTTTCAAAGTTCCATGTTGCGCACACACATGCCCTAAGGGCATGTGTGTGCGCAACATATGTGCACATTTCAATTTCAGGGGTGCAACAGGGTGTCCTTTGGACAGCCCTGCACCCTTGAAATCGAAATCTCAACGATTCGCAAATTGAGATTGTCTTCCCATTCATTCCTATGGGCCTCCAGGCCCATAGGAATGAATGGGGAGGTATTCCTTAATTGCGAGTCGCAATTTGCGAGTCGTAATTAAGGAATTCCAAGAAATCGCTATTTTTTAAGTGATTTCTTGATGCATTCCATTTTGCAATTCCTTAATAGCGAATCGGTATTTTTCGCTATTAAGGAATCGCAAATTGGTTTTTTGATGCATCTGGGGGATAGTCCCGAAGATGACCCCTGATCTAGATGATAGTACTTTACCACTACTGGGGGGAATCCGTTCTACCCTGAGAAATGGAAACCTGGCTGCTGCGGCGAAACAAATGACTAAAGCAGACAGAAATCTGTCAACACAGCAGTCATTTTTGTTCGGGAAAAATACATTTCTTCACTTAGCCTGCCTTCGCTGTGCCTGATCCAGATTCTGCGAAGAGTATAATAGAATACGACAGCAGAATGTATCCAACCCAACAACTAGAGCTGATGAAGCAAATACCGTCAGGGAATTGCCGGGTCAGGGCAGCTACTGTGCTTTAAGTTCTGACGTGAAATATGATGTACAATTACAGTACGGTTTTAACCTCCGCGCCATTAATCACAGGCAACAGTAATCATCTGTTACAGGCAGCAGGACACGCTCCGGGCCAGACCTAAATCCACGCTTTGCGAAGAAATCAAATCGGCCACTGGAGAGTATTTTTGGAAATGTCTTAAAAGGCAGAACAGCAGAGTCCTTTGAAAACAGAAAGCTCAGACGTGTAACAGGCTTCTGTAGCTCTAGTTCTTATTCTTACTTTTTGTTACCAAGCCCCAAAGGACAGAACCTGTGGATTACAGCTTCATAGTAATAAAAATCTGATTTGTATCAACCAAACGATTGTGCTACGTGTTTGAAGAGTGCATTTCGCAATGCATGTGACTTGTTTTGGGATTAAAAAAGGAGTGGCAGCTCCTCTGCTAAGGCGGAGGAGGGTCGCCCCAAAAGAAAAATTGTGCAAAAAAAAGTGCAAAATAAAAATAAAATGATAATAACAAGAAGTTATTATCATATTATTTTTCTTTGTGGGACTCCGACTCCAGCTTGGTCGGGCGGGAGGCGGGGGCTGGGCTCGCGACGTCAGAGTGAGCAGGAGTGGTTTGCACTCCCTCCCTAAGTGCACATGACGACATGGCCGGCCCTCTCGGGCCGTCCAAACAGTCATGCGCGCTTGGCATGTTCCCCACTGGGCTGGGTTGCACAGCCCAGTGGAGAACATGCCCAGCCTTCCGGTTACTGCCTGAGCGGCCCAGGAGCAGCGTTGTGATTGGCTGGGAGAGTTTAGGAGACTGGGTGCTTCCGGTGCTCTGCGAGGACTGAGGAGAGACGTGCAGCAGCGGCAAAGAGGTAAGTAAATTTTTTTAATCATGCTCTATGCACCCCCCCTACCCCAACACCACCACCCCCATACAGAGGCAGCCGCCACTGTAAAAAAAAAAGATTGCAGTAAAATTGTCCATCTAGCAAGCATATTGTGCTATTAACCTACGTAGGCCACTGACTGTGCCTTTCTCATAAGGGATGCCAACTCCATTGAGAAGATATAGGAAAAAGAGTGTCAGGCAGAGTGCGACAGTTAAGATACATGGGCTGCTGCATAGTACTGTTGTCGGGCAGTGGCGGCTGCTGTTTACGGAGAATGGTGAGGCGGGCAAATGGGTGGGCGCATGAACTGACTGTGCCTATCAGCTACCAACACATCTTCTCGGCTCGACCTGGCCTCATAAATACAGCGCTGTCAACAAACACATTATTTTTATTATTTACAAACTTTTAGCTCTCGATAAAGACATTGACTACCTGGACAAAAGGTTATTGTCCAGAAGCGCTTATGCATTCCTGCATGCCTATAACCTTGCTTTCAGTGCTGAAGTTTCTGAAGTGCAGGGCACTACATTTTATACTCTGCACACACATAGAAAAGTCACAACAATTTTACATCCAAGTAGACAGCCACTTAACGTGCAAACAGTTGCTCGACAATGATGTGTGTCCTATTGTTGTTACAGCGGTAGGGGACGGTGGCAGAGTTCCCCGACCCGCTAGCTTCACTAAGGTACCTAAATTGCACTCCACGCTGTACTGAGCATTTTAATTTTGAATTTGTGATTTCAACCTGTTGCTGTTTTTAAAACTGAATTCGAACTCCCTGAACCTGATCTAATAGGGGGGGAACGATACCTGCAGGGCAGCGGGGAAGCCTGGGCTCAATTTGCATTCCTGACCGCCCCGTTCCGACGCAGTAGTTAGTACCTTCGAGCGGAGGGCGGGTCAGGTGAGAGCCAGGCACTTCCTCTGAATCACTGGAGCGGTTAGCGCTCTAGTGGTTGGATTCGAAGGCCTATTTAGGCTGAGTCACATTACCGGCGAGCTGCGGTAGGGGACGGTGGCAGAGTTCCCCGACCCGCTAGCTTCACTAAGGTACCTAAATTGCGCTCCACGCTGTACTGAGCATTTTCATTTTGAATTTGTGATTTCAACCTGTTGCTGTTTTTAAAACTGAATTCGAACTCCCTGAACCTGATCTAATAGGGGGGAACGATACCTGCAGGGCAGCGGGGAAGCCTGGGCTCAATTTGCATTCCTGACCGCCCCGTTCCGACGCAGTAGTTAGTACCTTCGAGCGGAGGGCGGGTCAGGTGAGAGCCAGGCACTTCCTCTGAATCACTGGAGCGGTTAGCGCTCTAGTGGTTGGATTCGAAGGGCTATTTAGGCTGAGTCACATTACCGGCGAGCTGCGGTAGGGGACGGTGGCAGAGTTCCGCGACCCGCTAGCTTCACTAAGGTACCTAAATTGCGCTCCACGCTGTACTGAGCATTTTAATTTTGAATTTGTGATTTCAACCTGTTGCTGTTTTTAAAACTGAATTCGAACTCCCTGAACCTGATCTAATAGGGGGGGAACGATACCTGCAGGGCAGCGGGGAAGCCTGGGCTCAATTTGCATTCCTGACGCCCCCGTTCCGACGCGGTAGTTAGTACCTTCGAGCAGAGGGCGGGTCAGGTGAGAGCCAGACACTTCCTCTAAATCACTGGAGCGGTTAGCGCTCTAGTTGTTGGATTCGAAGGGCTATTTAGCCCTCGTCCGGCCCCGAGCGCGCAGCGGTCGCGCGCAGGGGTGCCGAAGACACGCCGAAGAATAGCCTAAGAGTAGCCCATCTGCGCCCGTCCGCGACAGGACGGGGCTAGGGGCTATGGACTCTGCTCAAAATGGGCTTGGACTTCAAGAAGGTGCATACTACTAGTTACTCTGCTCAAATACTAAAAGATCTGCAGCCAGCTCTACTAGTAGGATGTGCTCGTGGTCTCTGGCCATGCCCGGAAGGCCCTTTTTCATGTATTAATTGCCGTTTTCAGGCCTCCCATAATACCACTTCCACTGCTAGAAACACTGGGGACATCTTGTTACCTAACGGCCTCAAGAGTTTTCTCCTGAATATCCGCTCATTGCCCAAACACTATCTTGAATTATGGGACCTTGTTAACACAATAAAACCAGATACCTGTTTTTTAACAGAAACCTGGCTGAAACCGCATACAGTTCCCGCCATTGCGCTGGGAGTCCCATTGGGGTACAAGATCTTAAAACTTGACCGTCCAATAAAAACGGGGGGTGGCATTGCTATTATATACAAAGAGGACCTACAGATTTCCATACTTGAACAAAAAAGTTGCTCCTCTATGGAAATCATGATATTTAAGATCAGTTCGGCCTCAAAAGTCCACTGAAAGGGAGCTTTGGTCTACCGGCCTCCTGGACCTAATTTGGGCTTTACACTTTCTCTCATGGAATTACTGGCTCCAGATTTTAGGGCTAAAGAAGATTTTTTCCTTCTGGGAGACTTTAACATACATGCAGACATCCCCACGCACCCTGACACATTGTCCCTGCTCTCTAATCTATCCTCATTAGGGCTTGAAATACAGAACAGTGGCCCTACGCATATAGGGGGACACACTCTGGACTTAGTTTTTTCAAATTGCCCCAAAATTCGGTGCCGATCTGTGACTCAAGTGAGCTGGTCAGACCATTTTATGGTCGAATTCTCTTTGTTGGGCGTAGATAAGTTACATCAAAAACCTCCTCTTCCGCCCATCTGGCGCCGCCAATGGTACAAAGTAACAGTGGAGGAGCTACAAAGGGTATGGAAGAAACCCATCATCCTTGGGACTGATAATGTGGAATAATGTGGAATCTGCCCTAGTCAAGTTCAATAAATCTCTGGTAGAGGCTGTCTAAACAAGAAGTGTGGTACACGGAAGAACTCAGAGTGGAGAAACAGGGGTGCAGAACACTTGAGAAAATATGGAGGAAAACACGCACTGGGGAAAGTAGGAAAGCCTATTTAGTTGCCCAGTCTAGCTATCACAAAAATATCAGGCTAGCCAGGAGGAACTGTCTTATTTTGCAATTGGTTGAGGCAGGCAATTCCTCCAAAGAACTGTACAAGATCTTACAGACCTTTGTAAAACCGATAGCTTGTGAAAGTCCTGATGATTTTTCTCAATCTCTCTGTGATGACATCTCTCTGTTTTTCGAAAACAAAATAGAACTTATTTATGAAAAAATCATGAAGGCAACTGGACCTAAGAGCAATGTTACCACCGTCCCCCTTATGCCACTTACGCAGGATGGTAATCTACTTATGATGTTTCCAGAGGTTAATTATTCAGATATCACTTCCCTAATTAGTCAAATTAAAACAGGGTCCCCCGATGATTTCTTGCCGGCAAAAATGGTTGCATCTCTATGCACCTTACTCTGGCCTGAGATTCAGCTAGTAATAAATCTTTCCCTTAAGGAGGGACAAGTGCCCCAAGAGTGGAAGAAAGCTGTGGTGAACCCTATTCGGAAAAACACAGCGCTGCCATGGACTGATCTCTCCAACCTCCGCCCCATCTCTCTTCTGCCATACTTAAGCAAGATGACCGAGAAACATATGAACACCCACTTGTCTAAATACATCGAGGCAGCGGAAGGTCTAGACTATACTCAATCAGGGTTTAGACCTAACTACTGCACCGAATCTGCCCTCCTCTACGTGACCGATAACATCACAATGGCTCTGGACGGAGGGGGCTCTATGATTCTGGTGCTGTTAGATTTATCCGCTGCCTTTGACACGGTGTCACAAGATATTCTTCTCGGTCGTCTGCGAAAGGTGGGGATAGGAGGTCTGGCTCTGTCCTGGCTTGAGAGTTTTCTCTCGGGCCGCTTGATAGAACGCGCAGGTCACCCGACCAACAATTTTACCATATGCACATTTGGGCCCATAAATTCAATTCACTATTTTTATTAATCGGGTAACCTTACACTCTACTACCAGTAATCCAGTTCCTTCCTATTTGTTACCAATGTACCCAACTTACCAATCCACGTTATGGGTACCTATGATCACAATGGATAAGGGAGCTAGCTGTAAAAGAAAGGCAGACACCAAAATACGAATACTATTTACTCTATTTGCACTCATATAATAACCACAGACTCAGGAAGTTTTAAAACCTTTATCTAGATTTCATCAGATTCAGAAAGCATAAGGTTCACAGCAAGTAGACTGTCAATAACTAAGATTATAAAGAGCACATATCCATATAGGAAGTAAATAAGACCAACCATTTAGGACTCTACAGGGAAGGTAAAGACAGGGAACATGCTAGTAAGAAATTTTAGAGCTCAGACTCAGTATGATGTCTAAAGGACGGGAAAGATAAGGAACATACTATAATGTCACAGATGGTATACCCCTCAAGATGGGCAAAGCAAAAGAACTTTTAATCAGTCAAAAAAAAACTCGAAGGTAACATGTAGCTATAGGGAAGGAAAAAAGTGGAACACGCTATATACTTCAGATGTACCAAAATATAAATCAACTAAAGGAATGGGTAAAGAAAAGGAACATCTATATTTCATGAACTGTATGTAGGAATATACTAATAGGATGGGTAAAATGGAACACTCTAGTATAATAACTATAATGTAGGACTTTAGCATTTGTTAGTAAAAGAGGGTAAGGAAAGGAACAATGTGCAGGTACTATTTTATTAAGAGCAAAGAATAGAGAATGCGAGATGGGTTCGCTCAGATTTATATTTACCTAGAACGGTGTGGAGACCAACCCTGGCCATGGGTCAGTTAAGGACAGGAGAAAGAACCCCAAGGAAGGACAGTCGCCAGTAGGCCAACAGGTGCAGAATGGAAACCCAGGACAGGAAAACCAGATTAGGATCAGGACGGGACCACCATGGTAAGACCAGCACCCGCAGTTCAGTTGCAACGCCTGCGCTACACCCTCTCTGCAGCTATCAGTCAAAACTCCGATTGGGTTATCGATTTTCCCCAGCAAAGTGCTCCGCCAGCACTTAAGGTTCTCAAAACCCCGAATGGGTCTGTGAGTCAGTCGGACAGAGTGCTCCGCAGCACCTCCGTCTCAGGATCAGCTATTGAGTGCGTTGGGTCAGTGACAGGTCAGCTATTCGGACAAGTCGGACAATTTCTCTAGCTAAACCTAGGCTAGGTATACTGTTTTCAGGTCAGTGTACCACCCCCCAAATGTTGCAAGTGTAAGAATCCCCAATTCCGATTGGTCAAAAGTAAGGACAGGTCATCACACCAACCAGGATTTACTCTTCTCAAGCCCTAATTTACATCTTTTGGGACCGCCTATTGATTTTGGGGTTCCCATGACATGTGCTTCTCTCCTAACAATGGCTAATACAATTTAATATACAATTGTTACAAATGCAGTACAGTTCAGCTTCATCTTGCTGGGTTACAGGTCGGTTCCCAGGAGCATCTTGGCTGTGGCTGCCAGCTGGCTGAGTTCCACTGGTACAAGGTTTTCTTCCCTCTGCTAGGGTGACATGCGCAGTAGGGACTTCTAAGATGGAGTAATAAGCACCTCCCAGGCCCAAAAGATTCGCCACATGAAAAGTAAAGGAAGACAATTTAGAACACAGAAATAAATGAGTACACAGTATACCAGGAATCCATATATGACTCCCCTTAATTTATATTAACTATAGCATTAAGATTAGTGCAAGACAAACAGCATAACAAAAGCTGCACGGCAAACATCGGACATGTGAGAACACAGAGCGGCCATTTTAGAGCTAGTGCGCGAGTGCAAAGATTTCCCACCAGAACTGCGAGTACATCACGTCACGTGAGTGGGATCGACGCATGCACAGAAGAAATTCCGCCCTCTTTAGCCAATAGTGTATCAAGAGCAAGTCTATTCTGTAAAACCATTGATCTCACCGCAACTAATTCGGTGTTGACCATCAGGAAACCTCCAGCAGTGTCAGTAGATAACCGATCCACTACTGTTGACAATTTGCAAATTCTATGTGTATTCAGAACCACTCCCACTGTAGGTATCAGTGCACTAAAAATATCTCCTACTATTTCACCAGCACTTTCTCTTTCAGTACGCGCTAATTCATTCGTTTTTTCAGTGCTTCCAGTGATTTTCCCCACATGGTATATCTTTGGGAAGACAATACCAAAATAACAACTCCCGTACCAATGGTCGGGCAATTTGAAGTAAGCCTTATTTCCACATATAAAATAAATTCCAGGAAACACAGGCTCTGACCCATCTTTGAAACCCCAACCTCCAATTACTTTGTAATTATGTTCGTATTCACTGGAACCAATGAAAATATTGTTATAATAACTAGTTTTCTCTCTTTTAATACAAAGTTTCCCTTTCTTTTCGAAATCCAGCAACATTGCAGCGTTAGCTCCACCATTTGAGGTGCTCCCTACACTCTCTGCCCATTTGGGAATTTTCTGGTTCTTGTCTTTGGCTTTCTTTTGGCAACTTTCTCTTCTTTTCTCTGAATCATATTCAGAAATTCTTTTTCTTTTTCGTGTAATGAACAGGTCAAGTTATTTTTATGTGCGTCATCTATGTCTATCTTACCTACTGTTAGAAAATAATCACTCATATATTTTGCTACGTCTCTAGTTGTATGTACAGGGTTCAGGTTTCTTCGAACAGGAAGTTCTGCAAATGTCACATCAAGGTTTGAGTAATAATACTGTAAAGGTCCTCTTCTATAAAATAAGCTAGTTAGTATACTACAGGAAATGAGATTAGGGGCAAGTGGTGATATGTCACACCTTCAGCTACTGAAGTGGGTAGCTTCATGCAAACGTAACAATCATCTATTTCCATAGCTTCTCCATAATGTACTAACAAGTTTGCGAAAACATTTAAATGAGTGTTGTTCTTTATTTTGTTAAAGTGTAATCCTTCCTCATCTGGTGCTTCTAAGTCTAGCTTTGTCTGTTTCAGGCTAAGTGGTTTGTCTAGAACGTCTACTCTTTGTGGTGTACTTCTAGTGTGTGATTCTACAGTGTCATCAGGTAAGTTATTATTTGGGTAAAGACTTGGGTTTTTACTCATCATAGAAGGAATAGTTATTGTTAGTCCTATCCAAAGTATCAGTACTATTGCTACACTACATAAACATACTTGGCAGCATCTTTTAAAACAACCTCGTCTCGGTCTCCCACTCTCTGAAGAGTCAGACATGTTGGCTCAAAAGAAGCTTCAAACCTCTTTGTAACTCTGCACAGCTCGCTTACTCGAGTAACTTTTCAGGTTGGGTTTGCTTCTTCACTGGTCTGTTCAGCAATCAATTCTTCGTCACTTTCGTCACTTATTTCCAGATTCTCAAATTCCTCCAACACAAAATAAGTCCACTCAGTACTCGGGTACTTGTTATTCAGCTTCTTGATGCAAGCACTTCTTCTCTTTGGCTTTGTCACCACTGGGTCAGTTTGACTCGAGACCTCATTTATCTGTTCAGGCTCCTCGTTTACCGTCTTTAGACGCAATCTCAGCCTTTTCACAAATCTAGGTACTGAGTCACCTTTTCTGAGTCTTTTAACTGGCACTATGTCTCGGCCTTCGCCAAACACCCTTTTGTTTTCGTTCAGTTGTGGCACATTGGGATCAAGTTTGTCCTCTGTATAATTCCCTAACTGACTAGGTCCGGGTCTTTCATCTGTTTCTTCTGCTTGGTCCCTAAACTGGCCTTGTTCAGGTGTATGCTGATTTTGGCTTTGATCTGTTTCGATCTCTTCTTCCTGAACACAATTGTCTAATCCTATCTGTTCCTGTTCAAGCTCTTCGAGCTCTTGATTTTCTTCCGCTTGAACTTCCGCCCTAGTTTCGATCTGTCCCTCTTCTGGCCATGGGTCAGTTAAGGACAGGAGAAAGAACCCCAAGGAAGGACAGTCGCCAGTAGGCCAACAGGTGCAGAATGGAAACCCAGGACAGGAAAACCAGATTAGGATCAGGACGGGACCACCATGGTAAGACCAGCACCCGCAGTTCAGTTGCAACGCCTGCGCTACACCCTCTCTGCAGCTATCAGTCAAAACTCCGATTGGGTTATCGATTTTCCCCAGCAAAGTGCTCCGCCAGCACTTAAGGTTCTCAAAACCCCGAATGGGTCTGTGAGTCAGTCGGACAGAGTGCTCCGCAGCACCTCCGTCTCAGGATCAGCTATTGAGTGCGTTGGGTCAGTGACAGGTCAGCTATTCGGACAAGTCGGACAATTTCTCTAGCTAAACCTAGGCTAGGTATACTGTTTTCAGGTCAGTGTACCACCCCCCAAATGTTGCAAGTGTAAGAATCCCCAATTCCGATTGGTCAAAAGTAAGGACAGGTCATCACACCAACCAGGATTTACTCTTCTCAAGCCCTAATTTACATCTTTTGGGACCGCCTATTGATTTTGGGGTTCCCATGACATGTGCTTCTCTCCTAACAATGGCTAATACAATTTAATATACAATTGTTACAAATGCAGTACAGTTCAGCTTCATCTTGCTGGGTTACAGGTCGGTTCCCAGGAGCATCTTGGCTGTGGCTGCCAGCTGGCTGAGTTCCACTGGTACAAGGTTTTCTTCCCTCTGCTAGGGTGACATGCGCAGTAGGGACTTCTAAGATGGAGTAATAAGCACCTCCCAGGCCCAAAAGATTCGCCACATGAAAAGTAAAGGAAGACAATTTAGAACACAGAAATAAATGAGTACACAGTATACCAGGAATCCATATATGACTCCCCTTAATTTATATTAACTATAGCATTAAGATTAGTGCAAGACAAACAGCATAACAAAAGCTGCACGGCAAACATCGGACATGTGAGAACACAGAGCGGCCATTTTAGAGCTAGTGCGCGAGTGCAAAGATTTCCCACCAGAACTGCGAGTACATCACGTCACGTGAGTGGGATCGACGCATGCACAGAAGAAATTCCGCCCTCTTTAGCCAATAGTGTATCAAGAGCAAGTCTATTCTGTAAAACCATTGATCTCACCGCAACTAATTCGGTGTTGACCATCAGGAAACCTCCAGCAGTGTCAGTAGATAACCGATCCACTACTGTTGACAATTTGCAAATTCTATGTGTATTCAGAACCACTCCCACTGTAGGTATCAGTGCACTAAAAATATCTCCTACTATTTCACCAGCACTTTCTCTTTCAGTACGCGCTAATTCATTCGTTTTTTCAGTGCTTCCAGTGATTTTCCCCACATGGTATATCTTTGGGAAGACAATACCAAAATAACAACTCCCGTACCAATGGTCGGGCAATTTGAAGTAAGCCTTATTTCCACATATAAAATAAATTCCAGGAAACACAGGCTCTGACCCATCTTTGAAACCCCCACCTCCAATTACTTTGTAATTATGTTCGTATTCACTGGAACCAATGAAAATATTGTTATAATAACTAGTTTTCTCTCTTTTAATACAAAGTTTCCCTTTCTTTTCGAAATCCAGCAACATTGCAGCGTTAGCTCCACCATTTGAGGTGCTCCCTACACTCTCTGCCCATTTGGGAATTTTCTGGTTCTTGTCTTTGGCTTTCTTTTGGCAACTTTCTCTTCTTTTCTCTGAATCATATTCAGAAATTCTTTTTCTTTTTCGTGTAATGAACAGGTCAAGTTATTTTTATGTGCGTCATCTATGTCTATCTTACCTACTGTTAGAAAATAATCACTCATATATTTTGCTACGTCTCTAGTTGTATGTACAGGGTTCAGGTTTCTTCGAACAGGAAGTTCTGCAAATGTCACATCAAGGTTTGAGTAATAATACTGTAAAGGTCCTCTTCTATAAAATAAGCTAGTTAGTATACTACAGGAAATGAGATTAGGGGCAAGTGGTGATATGTCACACCTTCAGCTACTGAAGTGGGTAGCTTCATGCAAACGTAACAATCATCTATTTCCATAGCTTCTCCATAATGTACTAACAAGTTTGCGAAAACATTTAAATGAGTGTTGTTCTTTATTTTGTTAAAGTGTAATCCTTCCTCATCTGGTGCTTCTAAGTCTAGCTTTGTCTGTTTCAGGCTAAGTGGTTTGTCTAGAACGTCTACTCTTTGTGGTGTACTTCTAGTGTGTGATTCTACAGTGTCATCAGGTAAGTTATTATTTGGGTAAAGACTTGGGTTTTTACTCATCATAGAAGGAATAGTTATTGTTAGTCCTATCCAAAGTATCAGTACTATTGCTACACTACATAAACATACTTGGCAGCATCTTTTAAAACAACCTCGTCTCGGTCTCCCACTCTCTGAAGAGTCAGACATGTTGGCTCAAAAGAAGCTTCAAACCTCTTTGTAACTCTGCACAGCTCGCTTACTCGAGTAACTTTTCAGGTTGGGTTTGCTTCTTCACTGGTCTGTTCAGCAATCAATTCTTCGTCACTTTCGTCACTTATTTCCAGATTCTCAAATTCCTCCAACACAAAATAAGTCCACTCAGTACTCGGGTACTTGTTATTCAGCTTCTTGATGCAAGCACTTCTTCTCTTTGGCTTTGTCACCACTGGGTCAGTTTGACTCGAGACCTCATTTATCTGTTCAGGCTCCTCGTTTACCGTCTTTAGACGCAATCTCAGCCTTTTCACAAATCTAGGTACTGAGTCACCTTTTCTGAGTCTTTTAACTGGCACTATGTCTCGGCCTTCGCCAAACACCCTTTTGTTTTCGTTCAGTTGTGGCACATTGGGATCAAGTTTGTCCTCTGTATAATTCCCTAACTGACTAGGTCCGGGTCTTTCATCTGTTTCTTCTGCTTGGTCCCTAAACTGGCCTTGTTCAGGTGTATGCTGATTTTGGCTTTGATCTGTTTCGATCTCTTCTTCCTGAACACAATTGTCTAATCCTATCTGTTCCTGTTCAAGCTCTTCGAGCTCTTGATTTTCTTCCGCTTGAACTTCCGCCCTAGTTTCGATCTGTCCCTCTTCTGGTGCAGGTGTTCTTGGTGGAGTGTCAATCACCTGCTCTCTCCCTATCTGGTCCTCCTCAGAATCAGATTTAACGTGGATTTCGATGATCTGAGTAGCTTCTTCTCCACCTGTCTCGTCCTCACTATCCCACTGTCTATCTGAATAGGTCTGTCTTCTGGTCCGATTGTCAGATCGATTATTGGGACCCAATCTTCTTGACTGGAGCTCGGTTGTTCTTCTTCAGCTACTTCAGGACCTATGTCTTGGGATCCTTCAGCTGCGCAACCTTCAGCCTCAGTTTCGTCAGGTTCAGTCACTTTCCTCGTATGGCTGGCATGGATCCAGCGAGGTACTCCTGCACACTTTACAGCTGTGGTGGTTACCAGGATCACCTGTCGTGGCTTTCCCCACCTTGGTCCAAGGCAACTTTTCAGAGTCTGCTTCTTTATTACGACCCAGTCACCTGGATTTAGGTCATGTGCTGGAGTCGTCGGCCTGGCGACGGCGTCTCCCACAACCTGGTGAGAGATAGAACGCACTTGGTCAGCCAGCTCTTCACAGTATTCCAGTACCAAATCATCGGATATGCTTATTATTTTGTATCCTGGTACCCATGCTTGCCTCATTGCTCTTCCCATCAGGATCTCGTTGGGACTCAAACCTGTGTTCCGGTCTGGAATACCTCTTAGTCCCATCAACACAAGAGGCAGAGCATCTGGCCATTCCAATTGAGTGTATTCACACATCTTTCCCAATCTTGATTTGATTGTGCCATTTATCTGTTCTACCACTTCAGAAGCCTCTGGGCAATATGCACAGTGCAGTTTTTGCGTGATTTTGAATGCTTCACAGATTTGCTTTATTATTTCATTTTGGAAATGACTTCCTCTGTCAGATACAATTAAGACTGGGAAACCGTAACGAGGTATAAGTTCCCTAAGTAACAATTTTGCTACTGTGATGCTGTCATTTCTACGTGCAGGGAAAGCTTCCACCCATTTTGAAAACAGGCAGACAATGACAAGTAGGTATTTCATTCCTCGACAAGGGGGCAACTGAATGAAGTCAAATTGTAGTCTAATAAAAGGGCCTTCTGCCTTTCCAATTTTCCCTGGTAATACTATAGTTTTCTTTCCAGGGTTAAATTGTTGACAGATCAAACACCTCTGGCAAAGTGCCTCTGCTACGCTTCTGAATTTCGAATTGAACCATGTTTGGCGGAACATGCGAATCATCGCATCTCTGCCTATGTGTGTGTCTCCATGTATTAACCTGACCATAGGAGCAAGCATACAGTCTGGCAACACAGGCATACCATCAAGGTAAACAATGACACCATCTTCACTTCTCCTTCGACAACCAAAGTTTTTCCATCTCTGTTTTTCCTGTGGCTCTGCTGCTTCCTGGAAGTCTCTCACTTCCTCCCATGTATTCACTCCCTCTAGCATCAAAAGTTGGCAGCTGTTTCCGTTTCCCCCAACCTTTATATTGATTGAAACTCGGTATTTTGCACAATGCTGGGCTAACTGGTCAGCATATCGATTACCTGCTGTCACTTTGTCATCGCCAGATTTGTGAGCAGCACACTTGACCACAGCCAATTCTTTTGGTAACTGGATTGATTCCAGTAAATCCTGCACGTATTTTCCATTTCTAATAGGGGTGCCTGAAGAAGTCAGGAACTCCCTTTGCATTCACAGCTGGCCGAAGTCATGCACAACCCCATAACCATACTGGCTGTCAGTATATATGGTTATTTTCAAATTCCTCCCAAATTTACAAGCTTTTGTCAATGCAACCAATTCAGCTATTTGTGCAGACTTGACTCCATATAAATAGGATGCTTCGACTGGACCTCCCACTGTGCATACTGCATAGGCAGCACGTAGGCCACCTTCCTCATGTCTCATGCATGAGCCGTCCACAAACAATTCATAATCTTCACTAATCAGAGGGTTTTCTTTTATATCTGGGCGTGGTTTTGAACTGAACTCAGTTAAATCAATGCAATCATGTTCAATTTCCTCCCTCACTTCTGCTGCGAATGAGCAGGGCAGTAAGGTAGCTGGATTCAGAATATTACATCTAGATATTGTCACATTTCCTGCACCCACAAGGATTCTCTCATACTTAGTCAGCCGACTAGGTGTGAGATACTGGGTCTTTGTTCGTGTCAGCAGAATTACAACAGAATGTGGAACATACACAGTTACTGGGTGTCCCATCACAATGGAATCACTCTGTTCAAGACTCGTGCAAGTTGCAGCTACAGCTTTCAAACATCAAGGTAATCCAGCTGCTACTGGGTCCAATGTGGAAGAAAAGTATGCCACTGGACGTCGAGTCAAACCATGAATTTGGGTCAGGACCGAAAGTGCACAATTGTCTCGTGTTGCACAGAACAGTGCAAAATCTTTCGAATAATCAGGCATTCCTAATGCAGGAGCAGTACACAGACATTCTCGTAATTTTGTAAAAGCTGTCATGCTTTCGTCATCCCACTCTACAGGATCCTTTGCTCCTTTCTTTGTCATCTTTATCAATGGTCTTGCTAGGACTGCATATCCCACAATCCACTGCCTACAGTAACCTACAACTCCCAGGAACATTCTGATTTCCTTCTGGGTTTTTGGCAATTCCATGTTTAGAATTATCCTGATTCTTTCGGTGGTGACTTTCCTGATCCCTCTCTCTATCTGGTGCCCCAGATATTTTACTGATGTGGTACAGAATTGCAGCTTTTCTGGTGATACTTTATGTCCTCCTTCACCTAAATGGTTTGGCAAGGCAATTGTGTCAGTTACACAGTCTTTTCTACTTTTAGACGCCACCAGGAGGTCGTCTATGTATTGCAACAAAATTGATTTTCCCGGTAATATTAGGGTTTCAAGGCACTTTTAGAATTATCCTGATTCTTTCGGTGGTGACTTTCCTGATCCCTCTCTCTATCTGGTGCCCCAGATATTTTACTGATGTGGTACAGAATTGCAGCTTTTCTGGTGATACTTTATGTCCTCCTTCACCTAAATGGTTTGGCAAGGCAATTGTGTCAGTTACACAGTCTTTTCTACTTTTAGACGCCACCAGGAGGTCGTCTATGTATTGCAACAAAATTGATTTTCCCGGTAATATTAGGGTTTCAAGGCACTTTTTCAGAATCTGATTAACAATTGAGGGGCTTTCTGTGTACCCCTGAGGGACGCGATTCCACACGTAGACATGACTGTCGAATTCAAATGAGAAAAGAAATTTGCTGTCTGGATGCAATGGAATCGAAAAGAATGCATGACATAGGTCAATGACGGTAAACCATCCTGCATTCCATGGAATTTGGTATAGAATCACTGCAGGGTTTGGCACCACAGGACAACAGGAACCACAATTTTTGTTAACCTTGCGCAGGTCTTGTACTACCCTGTACTTACCACTAGGTTTCTTGATTCCAATTATGGGCGAATTACATGGACTGCTCATCACTTCTTGTATGATATTTGCGCCTAACAAAATGTAGTATTCTGAGTTATATATTTATGTTCATGCATTTCACTGCATCTAGCTACTCAGCCAGTGTGAGTGTTCCAAGTTAGAATGTGAGTGTGATTGACAGGTTTTAAAGGAGGAGGATAGTGTCAGTGTTTGTAATTACTGTCTCTTTCTTCCTTCTTTACCTTGTTTGTCTGTTTTCCCTCTCGTGGTGCGGTTTCCTCCTCATCCCTGGGTTTACGGACTATTATCTTCTATTGTAATTTTATTGTCTATAGTTTTCCTCTTCGCTGATTAATTCTTCTTTATTTTCTTTTTGTAAGGAAGAGGATAATGTAGTATTCTGAGTTATATATTTATGTTCATGCATTTCACTGCATCTAGCTACTCAGCCAGTGTGAGTGTTCCAAGTTAGAATGTGAGTGTGATTGACATGAATGGAATGCTTGGGTGACTGGTGTGAGGTTTGACAGTTGGAGTATGGGCTGAGTAGCTAAGAGGCTGCTCCTGGTGGGGCTGCTTGTTCCAGCCTAATCCTTCATATAAATCTACTTATGGCTTAATAAACCTACTTCTCAACTCTACCTCATCTGCCTCGGCTACATCTCTTCAATGTATGTATGACTAAAATACTACAATCCTTTTATTTCAATGGCAACTCCTGCTTTTACTTCTGCACTCATTTTGTACTGTTTAGTATTTGGGTAGATTGCATCTTCTTTTATGGCTATTTTAATGGGGTCAACATTTGCCATTAATCCTACATCTTTTCCAGTAAAATCCCACACCTCTGGTTTCACTGTCTCTTGGAGCTCTTCAGGTAAGTCTGGTATTGTCAGTCTTTTAATTTCTGTGTCTGGTCTAGCTAACATTAATTTGTAAACTCCATCTTCATCTGGGGTCTGTATTTCGACGCCATTTGGTGTGCAAAAGATAGTACAGTTAATTTTACACAACAAATCTCGTCCTAGCAGATTTACAGGACTGGAATCACACACAACAAATCTATGCATTTCCTTAAAATTCCCAATTTTAATCTCCGTAGGTTCTGTAACTGGGGTACTAATTAGCTGATTAGAAACGCCAACTACTTGAATTGCTTCTCCCGAGAGGGGTAGGTTTGGAACGTCTGCTGTTCTCACAGTAGAACGGGTAGCACCAGTGTCCAACAGAAAGGTGACGTCATTTCCTTCAACCTTTCCTTCAATGTATGGCCCTGTCTGGTCCACCGGCAAGGAGGCGCCAAGCAAGCACTCCTCGTCCTCCCCCCTCAGACACCGTCAGTAGGTGTCATCACAGAGAAACGTGTCATTTAACAGAAATTATGAAGTTGCTGCATTTCTATCGTCCCTTCCTTCCCACACTTCGGTGTCTTCGCCCTGTTGTGCTTTGCTCCTATAATTTGGTCTAGGTGCACGCGGCAACTGATTTTTCTTTACCTGTTGCTGGGTCTTTCGTGGAGTCTCTTTCTGCGTCTGTGGATTTAAATCATTAATTTGAACATTACTATTCTTTACAGCTGGACACTCGTCTCTCCAGTGACCTATTTGTCCGCACCCGTGACAGGGGAACTTCTTTTTGGCCTCCTCTCGGCTCATTTTTACTCTGGGCTTTCCCCCACCCCCAGGGCCTTGATTCTGATTACTGGTCAATTTATTTATCTGCTGTTCCTGGTGTTCTGCTAATTTTACCTGAGCCCACATGACTTTTTCTTTTAACTCTTTCCGTTTATCTGCCAGTTCATCCTCGCAATATTTAGCATACTTCAGGACCTCATCAGAGAGGCCAGCAGATTTTATTGTCTTTGATCCACTGCGAAATCTCAGGCCTTAACCCTAGCACAAATCGATAAATGAAGTGGGTCATGTCTTTCATCTCAATGTTGTCCAACCCACTGTATGTTTTGAACACCTGTAACAGTAGTTCATAATAGGAATGCACAGTTTCATCTCTATTCTGGGTAGTTCTATCTATTCGGGTCCAATCAGTTTCCTTTGCAGGCACCTTTCCTTTTAGATGCAATATTACCTGGTTGTAATTTTTCATTGCCTCGGCTGAAGGAGCCCCTGTCTTTGGGTCCCTCGGGTATTCCTCACTTGGCCAATCAATAGCAATTTTACATTTTGTCCACAAATCTACGGGAACTACAATGTCAAAGAAACCATCCAAATCTTTCCAGAGACATTTCTGAACCTTCACAAATCTTTTTACCTGTCTGTACCAGTCTACAGGTTTTTCTCTTAATTTTGGGAAGTCATTTGTAAAGGACACAATATCCTGTCGGGACCATGGAACATGTACATATCCTCCACCTGGCACTTCTCGCATAGGAAATAATTTTTCTGCCTTGTCTGTTTCTTTTAAGACATACTCTGAAGCCATCTGTTTAGATCTAATTTCCTCTTTTTTCTTTGCCCACCTGACTTTCCATTTTTCTAATACTCCCCATTTTTGCAACAGGTTTAATAATTCTCTGATCTGTACCTTTTTCCCCTGACACATTCATGTTTTCCAAATCTTTGTCTGAGAATTCTGCTCTGTAAAGTTTTTACAGTACTTTAGATTTACCAATATCTATTCCCATACTAGCCGCAGTGTCCATTAATTTCTCGCGGAACACTCGGGTATTACGGGTGATACTTTTGCAAATAAATAGCAATTCTTCTTCAGTTGGGGTGTTCAGTGTGTCCAAACCCACATTTCCAGCCATCAGTTCTTCTAATTCTATTCTCAGTTTGTAAATATCTAATGGTTTCGGCTGAGGATTTTGTTTCTCTAATTCTCGACTCCATCTTTCAATTTCTTCAGGAGTCACTACTGTGGCACTTCTGGTACCCGTAGATGTCTCAATCTGTACTTCTCTTGAAGTGAACGGAGTGTTCTTCCTCTGTGAACCCCCTTCTGGTTCCCTTATCGGTAAATCCATCAAGGAAATCACAGATTCACATTCACTTGCCTGATCATCTACAATTAAGGGCTCTTTTCTCGGCTGTACTACAGATGGGGTGATAACTGGAGTTTTCAGGCTATTCTGCCTATCCCCGTACAAAGGAACGACTGGTCCAATAGTTACTGGGATTGTCAAGGCTTCATGACTCGTATTTAATTGGGAGATTTTCTGAATTAATTCTGTTCTTTGTTTAACTATAGCCTCTCGTTCTCTATCCTGCAGTACCCTTTCCATGGTGGTTTCATGCACTATTTGCGGAGTTAGGGTGGGAGTATAATTCGGGGCAGTTGGATGCGTCAAACTTGGTCCATCACCATAATTAGGTTTCAGGGATGGATTTCCCGTACTTAAGGGTCTCAACTCCTCGTGATAAGGAGGTCTTAGACAAGTGTCTCTCGCACTTACGGGTCTTGATCCCTCATTATAAGGAGGTGGATTCTTCATTAACAATTCCTCCAAATAATCATCATCTGAATCCCCACTGGTCATCAAATGCTTTGTCTTCTCTGTCCTTTTCCCTCCCATGGGCTCCTCTACTGTTATTACAGGGTACAGTCCTTCTACCCTCATGTTCTGTCTCTATTCTTTCATTCTCTTTCATTCTCATTCTCGGGTTACTTTATTTACTTTTGGACACCATTTTGTCAACCCTTTGTCCATTCTGGGTCTGTCTCGCTCAAAAGCCTCTATCTCCCATTCTTCTAAGGCCTCATATTGCGTTAGTCTGGGTCTGGGATGTAAATCATTCATTCGGGTTCTCAAATTGAACAGAATCCTGCTATTAAAGGTACCATCTAACGGAAATGCCAAAATGTCGTCATTTGTAGTATATTCCACCCAATTTTCTAACCATACGCAAGCATGGTAGCCCCTGTCGAACATCATAAATGATGCGGGAGTATTAGGTGGTGGAATGACAACTCCTTCTCTAGTTTTGATAGGCTTGTCTTTCTTGAAATAGTTCTTCACCTTGTTTACTAAGGTCATTTTTCTCTTATTTCCGTACATAATGTTATATTTACGACCTTTCCACTGATCTTTTCTGAACCCTAGATATCTTGGATCAGGTCTAGTCTCTGGATTAGACGTATGCCACATATACTTTTCCACAAGTTACTTTGTTTATAAAATCACTTACAATCCAAATGCGTCCTTTATTTTTCTGCAACCAATCAAATGCGCGATTTCAAATTAATTCAACCAATGGGTGTGCGGCGTTTCTCGTAAACGAGTTCTCACGCTCCTGTGCTCACCCCTCCTTTACAATTCCGCCTCAGCTACACGCCCGCTGTCTCAACCAATACCAGCGCGGCACTGAGTGACGTCAGTGCAGCTCCGCAACTGACTCCCTCCTTCACAAGGTAAGAAACACTTTGATTTCTACCCTTTAAAGTGCAAGTGCTCTGTTTAGTTTACAACGCAAACACATTCACCACTGTACTCGAGTGTCTAGAAAGAAAAAGATTTGTTTCACTGCAAGTAAACCTCTTCTATTTACTTTTCAAATACTGCGAGTAGATAACTTCTGCCCACTCTTCACACAAGCATTAGTGAACCTGCTACTCCTTCGACTCATCCACTTTGGGACATATACTAAGCCAAAAGTTTCACCAGTGAACCCCTTTGCTACCAAACAAGCTCAGACGAACCTGCTACTCCTTCCGTGTGACCCTTACTAGGTTATATCACAATAGAAGTTTTTCCAGCGAACTCTTTGCTATCATTTATTCATACATTTATACAGAAAACCCTAATTAGTGCTTCCAGTTCTACCTAACCTGCACCAATTTTCCTCGAGCCACTGACCTCACTGCGAGGTGGATTCTCCTCACCACCCGCTATTCTGCCCCCGGGGATTCCAGACAAACATATAACAATCACTAACGAGTGTATTAGTACATATATCAATATAACAGCAAGAAAAACAATTTAAAACATTTCATAATTTTCAAAGCGATAAACCTCAATTGTACATTTGATCAATCGATACTTTTAGCAGCAATATTTTCACAATTAGCAGCAAATAACCTATCTACCTATCTTAACTAGTCCTACCTATCTTTAACTAGTCCCTAACCATTTCCTCTGCTACCAGAAAATTACTGATAGAGCGCGCAGGTCACGCGACCAACAATTTTACCATATGCACATTTGGGCCCATAAATTCAATTCACTATTTTTATTAATCGGGTAACCTTACACTCTACTGGGCCAAAACCATCCTTAGAAATAATCAAGATAGTGAGAATTTGGAAAAGGATATGGTAAAAGACTCACATACCAAAAAAGAGATTGCAAAATGGTATTGGATCCTTATTGAAGCAGCAAATAAGGACACACGAATTGAGAATGAAATCTGGGGGAGAGACTTACAAATAGATAACTTGGATAACATATGGGAAAAATCAGTTGGGAAATGTTGGTCAACTCTAAAGTCAGCGGCCCTAAAAAGAAATCACTTATACACAATACATTGTGCATATTGGACTCCGAAAAAGCTTTCCAAATTCAAGAATGCTGGCATTAAAAAATGCCCGAAATGTGGGGAAGAAAAAGCAGATGACATCCATATGTTTAAAAACTGCCCGTCTTTGGAAGATTACTGGGAGGAAGTCGGTAAAACCGTGAGTAAGATCATGCAGAAACAACTAATTGTAAGTACAACTTTAATTCTTTTTTGGAATAGAAGATACTAATGATGAAACGATGTTATCTAAGTATCATGAGAGCCTTCTTTTCGTACTGATAGTACTAGCGAGAAGGGAGATTTGTGTTAACTGGCTGAATGCGTCACCTCCAAATTATGGGTCATGGATGAACTCTGTCATAAGGGTTAATAAATTAGACAGAAAAGGGACAACTTCTAAAAAATTTAAATTTTGGGAAATTTTGGATGGAAAACTATTTAAATTCCAATATAGGGTTGGCACAAACAGTCCTATGATTAATGCGAAATGACATCTGGTGGACAAGTAAAGTACTTGCCGAGTAGTCAAGGTGGCTAGCTCTTACCTCATTCGCAAACCAGATATCCTAATATATAATGGACTGAGGAAACTCCTCTGCATAACTTCCCGAATACGAAGGATCAAAGGGCCGCTCCGGAAATCACGCTCAGAGGCAGAAACCTAAAGTTCCATTCATATAAAAATTCGCAATATGAGGATAAAAAAAAAAAAGAAAAAACCTTACACTCTACTACCAGTAACCCAGTTCCTTCCTATTTGTTACCAATGTACCCAACTTACCAATCCACGTTATGGGTACCTATGATCACAATGGATCAGGGAGCTATCTGTAAAAGAAATGCAGACACCAAAATACAAATACTATTTACTCTATTTGCACTCATATAATAACCACAGACTCAGGAAGTTTTAAAACCTTTATCTAGATTTCATCAGATTCAGAAAGCATAAGGTTCACAGCAACTAGACTGTCAATAACTAAGATTATAAAGAGCACATATCCATATAGGAAGTAAATAAGACCAACCATTTAGGACTCTAAAGGGAAGGTAAAGACAGGGAACATGCTAATAAGAACTCAGACTCAGTATGATGTCTAAAGGACGGGAAAGATAAGGAACATACTATAATGTCACAGATGGTATACCCCTCAAGATGGGCAAAGCAAAAGAACTTTTAATCAGTCAAAAAAAAACTCGAAGGTAACATGTAGCTATAGGGAAGGAAAAAAGTGGAACACGCTATATACTTCAGATGTACCAAAATATAAATCAACTAAAGGAATGGATAAAGAAAAGGAACATCTATATTTCATGAACTGTATGTAGGAATATACTAATAGGATGGGTAAAAATGGAACACGCTAGTATAATAACTATAATGTAGGACTTTATCATTTGTCAGTAAAAGAGGGTAAGGAAAGGAACAATGTGCAAGTACGATTTTATTAAGAGCAAAGAATAGAGAATGCGAGATGGGTTCCCTCAGATTTATATTTACCTAGAATGGTGTGGAGAGCAACCCTGGCCACGGGGCAGTTAAGGACAGGAGAAAGAACCCCAAGGAAGGACAGTCGCCAGTAGGCCAACAGGTGCAGAATGGAAACCCAGGACAGGAAAACCAGATTAGGATCAGGACGGGACCACCAAGGTAAGACCAGCACCCGCAGTTCAGTTGCAATGCCTGCGCCACACCCTCTCTGCAGCTATCAGTCAAAACCCCGATTGGGTTATCGATTTTCCCCAGCAAAGTGCTCCGCCAGCACTTAAGGTTCTCGAAACCCCGAATGGGTCTGTAAGTCAGTCGGACAGAGTGCTCCGCAGCACCTCCGTCTCAGGATCAGCTATTGAGTGCGTTGGGTCAGTGACAGGTCAGCTATTCGGACAAGTCGGACAATTTCTCTAGCTAATCCTAGGCTAGTTATACTGTTTTCAGATCAGTGTACCACCCCCCAAATGTTGCAAGTGTAAGAATCCCCAATTCCGATTGGTCAAAAGTAAGGACAGGTCATCACACCAACCAGGATTTACTCTTCTCAAGCCCTAATTTAGATCTTTTGGGACCGCCTATTGATTTTGGGGTTCCCATGACATGTGCTTCTCTCCTAACAATGGCTAATACAATTTAATATACAATTGTTACAAATGCAGTACAGTTCAGCTTCGTCTTGCTGGGTTACAGGTCGGTTCCCAGGAGCATCTTGGCTGTGGCTGCGAGCTGGCTGGGTTCCACTGGTACAAGGTTTTCTTCCCTCTGCTAGGGTGACATGCGCAGTAGGGACTTCTAAGATGGAGTAATAAGCACCTCCCAGGCCCAAAAGATTCGCCACATGAAAAGTAAAGGAAGACAATTTAGAACACAGAAATAAATGAGTACACTGTATACCAGGAATCCATATATGACTCCCCTTACTTTATATTAACTATAGCATTAAGATTAGCGCAAGACAAACAGCATAACAAAAGCTGCACGGCAAGCATCGGACATGTGAGAACACAGAGCGGCCATTTTAGAGCTAGTGCGCAAGCGCTAAGATTTCCCACCAGAACTGCAAGTACGTCACGTCACGTGAGTGTGACCGACGCATGCGCAGAAGAAATTCCCGCGTAGCAGCAGCCATTTTAATCTGCAAGCGTATTACTATTAGTAAACACATATGCAAGCTTCGCTGGGACACCCCGTATAATGTGAAATGTCCAATATTAGTAACACAAACAGGTTGATTATATTTTATTAACATTATTTGAGGTTCTTGATACAAGCAAGTCACTTTACGTGCGTATCCTTGCGTCAGATTGGGCTCCCACTACTCCATCTTTAGGGAGCTCACTAAGGGGGTGCCACAAGGCTCATGTCTAAGCCCCACACTTTTTAATGTGTATGTGGCCCCCTTAGCTGACATTGTGAGAGCGCACGGGTTCACCCCGGTGTCATATGCCGACGACACCCAGCTTCTGTTCCCTTTTCAGACCCTCACACCTGCAACCAAAAAGTCTTTCGCCGATGGTATGAGAGCGGTGTCTGATTGGATGGCCTCCAATTGTCTTCAATGCAACGTGGGCAAAACGGAGGTCATACTGTTTGGGGAGGCCCCTCTTTTGTGGTCACCTGAATGGTGGCCACTGGATTTGGGGCAGGTGCCATCACCCAAACAGTTAGTAAAGAACCTTAGGGTGCGGTTAGACCAGGCACTGTTGCTAAAAGAGCATGCAAACCAGGTAACTGGGTCCTGTTTCCAAGTCATTGGACTCTTGAGGCGTGTGTTTCCATTCCTGCCCGATAACTACAGAAAGGCTCTGGTCCAGACCCTTGTGGTTAGTAGGCTGGACTACTGTAATGGCCTCTTTATATCTGCCAATGAGGAACAGCTTAGCAGATTACAGGTGGCCCAGAATACCGTGGCAAGACTGGTTCTTAATGCTCCAGCCAGATCCCCTTCACGCCCCCTTCTTGACAAACTCCATTGGTTGCCCGTTCGGCAGCGCATCAAATTTCAAATTTGCTGTACAATACATAAGAGCCTTTCTGGCCTGGGCCCAAAATATTTGGCTGAAAAATGTAATCCCTATAGTCCTGGCCGTCCTTTGCGTTCTAGCAATCAACTGCTGCTTCAGGTCCCTCATGTTAGGAAGGTTAGACAAGGAGGCCGAGCACTGTCCTACAAGGGCCCCAAACTCTGGAATACGCTCCCCATCACTTTGAGGAAACTTACAAATTTCCAGACTTTCAGGAAATCTCTTAAAACTTATTTGCTCTCAACATCTTAAAATAACAGTACAGCCTTCTCTATTCATGTTTTTTGGCACCTTAGCTGAAGCACAAGCGCGGAGATACCCCTTCGGGGGTCGAGTCCTGCGCTATATAAGCAAGTAAATAAATAAATAAATAAAGCTATGGTCCAATTTGAACCGACCCTGGCCACAGCAACACGAGGCCAGGTGTGTTTCTGTCTGCCTCCGTCACACTCCCTGAGAGGGGGAGGGCCAGACAGGCTGGCTGAACAGCATAGCAACAGCAGAAACGGCCAAGCACGGCTTGGCTTCACATAAGCCATACAGTGATTGGTCATACTCCGTTGCTAGAGCCTCTCAGCCTCCCATCCTCGCAGTGCCTCTCATGCGCACAAAGCTGCAACAGGCAACTGCATCTTTTAGCCAGTCCAGATGTTGCTCACTTGCAGCTCCAGGATTGGCTTGAGCAGGGGAACTCACCGCTCATTACGAGACCAGGGGCTGTGGCTTGGATCAACCCCCACTTTCCTAATGTGCAGCCAGAGCAAGCCTCTAGTGTGCATGTCGATCTGGCCGGAGAAATTCTCTGTCCAGCCTGACTTGCGTACTTGTGCTGTGCACTTGCTGCCACCCACCACCACCCATGATGTCACATGCCAGTCTGTGACTGAAGCTCCACCCCCCCCCCTTCAGAGCCGCTGACTGCAGCAGGCATGGCCCGAAAAAAAACTAAATACAATATTGAGTCATTGAGAGTGTTTTATTATACATGTAATAGGGGATGGGGGGCCAGAATATTACTGGGGCAACCCCCCAGAGCCCTAAGGCAGATGTCGCCACTGTTGCCCTGATGATCACTCAAACTAAGAGGCACTACATGGCCTACACATGCTCATAGTCTCCACACTTATACCTCCTCTAACTTCTCACGAACAGAGACACACCCAGTCATACACACAATACATCAAGGACAGATGCTTCCTCTGTCATTGTCGGGCAGCTGAGAATCTAAGTTGCCTGCGGGACTGGGCCTTCCTTCACGAAACACCTTCAGCAGAGCTAAGAAAATAATGGTAATGGACTGTATGGTAATTCCAGTAGCAGTGCTTTATGGCCAACAGTGATTCCAAATCCACTTGCCTGTTCTCCCGTTTCCAGTGAGAGGGTGTTCCTGTAAAACGGCCACAGTTACTGGCCTATGAAATACCTGATTTAACTCACTAGTGACGTAGCTCAAAATGATGGGCCCCCTGCAGAATTTGGTGAGTGGTCCCTGAGCCATCCATACCTTACAGTTATTCATTAGCCTTGCGCTGAATGGGGGCTCCCTGAATAGTTGCACCCCCCACCTGTGCCGCAGGTGATGTAGGAGCCTGCGTTACATCCCTGTACCAGACTGTCCCTGTCAGAATGGCAAGAGAGGAAAAGTAGTGATGCTGTATTTTATTCCGAGAGCTGAGGGAGCCTCAAATGGTCAAGCTGATCGTGAAAAGTTGATTGAGAAAACAGGTCAAGATGGTTCATTGTGCTTGTAGAAGAATAGCCATATGCAAATGAGTCAAGTAGGATTATGTTTCCCTAGAAAATTAGATACAAGAGTGTAGGGGCTGTTTGAGCTGTCAGCCTTAGGGTGCTCTTTCCCCAACCTTTTACCTTCCTCTCCACTTTTTCTGACCTAGTTTATGCTGGTGTTAGGACTCTGAACACTTTAGCACTGCTAACCAGTGTTAAAGTTCATATACTCTCTTCCTAAAACATGATAATATTGGCTCATCCCTAATTGGCATATTTCATTTACTTATAAGACCCTGGTACAGTGCACTACATGTGCCCAGGGTTTGTAAATTAAATGCTATTAGTGGGCCTGCAGCACTTATTGTGCTACCCACTTAATTAGCCCTCTAACCATGGCTCAGGCCTGCCATTGCAGAACCTGTGTGTGCCATCTTAACCTGGCAAAACAAACTTTTTAAACAATGGAGCGAAATTTCACTCCGGTCCAGCGCACAGACTGCTCCTTGATTCGCAATGAGTGTTTACCATTATTCCAGTTTAGAAAATGATTATTCAAAAGTGCTCCAATGAATTTCATAAACGTAATTTATTGTCCGTGTTATTTCACATGTAAGATGTAGTAGCAATCGGAAAAGTTTCTCATGCTGCAGATATGCACATACGGGCCTTTTTCTGGGCACGCAAAGTAACCTTTTGCCAGTTCCATACCTTTCCTTTTTATACATGTAAGTCATCCCTAAGGTAGGCCCTAGACAAACCAGAGGGCAGGGTGCAATGTATTTAAAAGGCAGGACATGCACTTAAACATTTTAAATGTCCTGGTAGTGAAAAACTCTTAGATTCGTTTTTCACTACTGGATAACTTTGAGATTACTTTATTACATTTTATAAGTGTAATTCCCAATTGTGAAGAGATAGACCATTCTAGTTTGGTGTCTCTGGAATCAGGATTTTACATCCAAACTTATGGTGAAGTCAGATTTAAAATTGCAATTCTAAAAATACCACTTTTAGAAAGTTTGCATTTTCTTACTTAAGCCATTGGGTGCCTACTGCCTGCCTCAGATCACATGTCTAGAGTGCTTGACAGTTGGACTTTGTGTATTCCCTCTAGACAACCACACACAATGGCAGCTTAGATGTGACGTGATGGGCCATCCTGGCAGGATGTGGGGGAGAGAAGCTGGACCCAGCCTCACTTACACCTGAATAGGCTGTGTCCTGTCCCCACACAAATAGCTGCATATCCCTCTGTAGTACGTCTGGAGCCAGGGCACGAAGGAAGGACCTCTGTGCACTTCAAAGGTGCACAGAAGTCACCCCTACTTCAAAGGCACAAGTGGGTATAACTACTGGACCTCTGACACCACAACTTCAGTACAATTCTGGACCCGTGAAGACTGCCAGGAAGAAGGACTGCTGTATTGCTCAAATGACTGCCACTCTGCTGGACTGCTCCTTTACTCTGCTGACCTGCCACCCTTCTACCTAGGTGAGAAGGACTCGACCTGCATCACTTGAACCCAGAGAGAGTCCAAGAGCAAGCTGGCTGGCCTCCTGATCTGAATGCTCAGGGACATAAAAGACTTCCAACCAACCAGTTTCGCCACCTACACTCTGCCATTGTGAGTTTGCTCTGCCAAGTGGTGCGAGGCCAGTCCTTGACCATTGGAAGTGGGCCTAACATGTATCTCCAGCGGAACCCATACATCCTCTGCTGAGCGAACCATCACCGCTCAGAACTAATGCATCTACTGCGCGAAGCATTACCGGGCTCAAACTCCTCACATCCCTCGTCCACAGCAGTCTCAACAACGGCAAAGGATCTTCGCATCTCAGTTTCACTGTTCATCAGAACTAACTCATTGCCCTGCTGTCTGTGCCTCGCATCTTCAACACTAGACTTTGCATTGCAAGTCCAGTCAACAGGATCCTCGATGTTGATGCATCGGGACCTCACACCTCAGCCTCGCTGCACTTCGGGATCGACGCATCACCTCGGCTGCGCAACATATCTTCTTCGGGGATCCATGCAAGTCCTCTAAAAGTAGGATTAAGGTACTTTGGTTCAGCGAGCTTAACTGGGTCCTTGTTGCCAGTCATGCTCCATTGCGGTCATCCTGAACTTTTCACTTTGTCCCGGTACGGTGCAACCAACTAGCCCAAATTACTCTTTTTTTTCTTGGCACTATTACACTGAAATACTTTGAAATTCAATATCTGAACTTCTACTTATTAGATCTTTGTCGTTCTGGTCTTGTTTTTTTTGTTAAATCAATTTCAAGTTTTCTAACATCTTGTGGAATCTTTTTGTGTGGTGTTTTCAATGATTTACTGTTTGAAGTGTTGCACAAATACTTTACACATTGCCTCTAAAGTTAAATCTGACTGCTCTGTGCCAAGCTACCAGAGAGTGAGCACAAGTTAATTTAGGGTGTACTTATGCCATACCCTGACTAGGATTGTGACTGCTACTGCTAGACCAAGGTTCATACGCCAGTCAACTATGAACTCAATTTCAAACAGGAACAAAAAAGCACAGCTGTCTATAACACTGTCCAACTGTGTTGTTGTCACCCCCCCCAATGTTTCCATATATTTTGATGTTGCCTTATTTGTGTTGCCCTTAATTCAAGGATACACCCATACACTAATGCTCTTCAGTAGAAACTTAGAGTATTGTTGGAAAGACAGCAACATCAAAATGGTTTCTAGTCTACACTCTATACTGTATCTGTGGGTTGCTGGCAGGTTGCAGGCATCGCAGATAGGTTTCACCTTCAACTCGAGAGTGCATTCTACAATGTGCAAGGATTGCCCATCCCTGCTACTCCTTCCAACGTATGGTGTAGCCAGCCCACATTCCCTAGCTCTTCCTATTATTGTGTAATGTGAGAATCAACGAAGGTTTGCCCAAGAGCAGTACACCTAAGGGAAAGCCCACCAAGCCTCACATATTGCATATACCTTTGTTAGCCAGTAAAAAATGCTGGGGCAGAGCAGGCTTGCTGAGCTCTATGACTGGACATCCCGCAACTAGGTCATGTAACTGGTGGTCTGGAATCTAAACCTCCCTCCCATCCTCTCTGGTGTGCATGGTGGCTATACAGTGGTCTCCAACTTAACTGGCTGAAACTCAAACTTTGAATAGTGAGACGATGCCCAATGAACAGGAACTGGAATAAAAGTTAGATCTCCACCCTGATACTTTGAAAAAACTCACTTCATTGAGAATTGTGCTGCCCATTTCCCCAAGGCTGGGATCAAGCTTGAAATTCCCCTCAAGACTCTGCTGCTGCCATCCAACTGCTAACTTGTAGTGTTGCCAAGCGGAACCCAGGAGCCACCTCGAGGTGGCTGGCTGAGTTGACCCACAACATCAAAAAGTGCTGCAGAACCCTAGGTAGAGACAGTGGAGAGGAGACTGTTCTTGTGAGCTGCTGACTACTCTGACTGTCATTTGACACATTTGTGACCTCAGGGATCCCCCTACAGTATTTCCAGTAACCCCTAGCCTCTGTTTGGCCTGGAATGGCAATGGTACCATTACAGTTTTTCAGACATGCTCTTGAGTCAAACTCATGGTCTCCTTGACACCAGCAGACTGCACTGCAGTTCAACATGTGGCTTCTCACAGTACCTAACAAATCTAGAGCATTGTGAAGGATCCCAAGGTTTTCTGATCCATTTGGATGATGATTACAATTTTCTTTTTGGGTAAGGATCCAATCTAGAAGCCTACTAACTAGAGGGACAGTCTGTTAAATTACTTTTGTGGTTACTGTGCCCCAGTCATATAAATTAAGGTTGTTTACCACTGGGATCCTAGAGTCCCCATACTATTATCACGTCAAATTGAAAACCAAGCATACCCAGACAGCACTCACTTGTCAAGGTAGCAACAGCAGAGATGTCCAAGGCTCCCTTAGGTAGGGTGAGGTGGTTTGGAAACTCAGAACTCCCTTACATGCATAATAACATTTAGTAAATCGTTGTCCAGTGTTTCAATTAAAGAAAAGAAAAGTAATTTCATGCACAGAAAGATTAATACTATGCATAGTCTCACTAATTTATATACAAACTACAGTTGGCCAAACAATATCCCAAACAGCATGTACAATGGGGATATACCAATCAGTATATTAAAATCCCTTCTAATAAGGACCTTGTAGATAATTAATGGAAAGCAAAGTTTACAGGCCATGACTGGTTAACTCACAATAATGGAGGCAAACTGCCTTTGGTAATACCTGTAGCATATTAAACAATAGCCAAATTTGTTATAAATTATTAAAAGTCGTACATATCGGATTCGACTCCCTTTTTTAGTATATTGTCAATTAACAAACATGCCACCAAAAATGACCATTACATGAATATTTCACCAGAAATACATATTGCACTAGACATTAATCTTTGCCTTAAAATGTACGTTTCAACAAGCCTCTATTTTTACATTTGGTTACAGAGCAATCTCTCAGGATCCAAATTATAAGAGTATTTAGCACTCCAAACGCTTCTAAACTAGCAAGACCTGAGCACTCTTCAAAGCCTACCTGGGTCCACTAAACCTATTGTAAAAAAGCGATTGAGTCAGTTGAAGAATAAATAAACCCAGTTTAAGTGCCAAGGTAATAGCCCACTGGTGAGGAATAGCGCAGCACGTCCAGCCAACGCAAGATCCAACTGCTCCTCTCACTGCATTCCAAGTGACATACTTCATGACATTGCCCCATTCCCCAGGTGGCATACAACATGACAAAGCCCACATTCTACAATATTGCCCAGCATATAATATCCCACATCACATGGCCCCTTTTTTTAACTACACAAAGATACAAGATATAAACAGAAAAGAAAAGCGAAATAAAAGGGAAAAGATTTTCATACAATACAGGAAAATGACAATAAAATGCTTAACCATAAAAAAATACAATGCTCAAGAATGTATGATAAAATCACTATACATTTCCGTGAAGAAAAAAACATTAGTGCATTCTTATAGCATCGGATAATACAAAATACTAATAAATAATTCCAAAATAAAATCCTCAAGTTTCTTTAGTAATCTTACTATTCTTTTATGTGAAGTAGTTTTCATAACATCATCATCCCCCACAGACTCAGATACTTTAGACATGGACAACCTGGAACTTTGAGAAACACTTTTAGAATTAGTTCTCTCAGAAGATTAATCTTCCCTTCGGATTCATCCTGCTGTACTAGCTCTTGGTCAGATTTCTCATTGTTCCCACTCTACAACAAGTTGTCTCCTTCGTCATCATCCTTCTGCTCAAACAATTTTTCCTGCCCTGGCTTAAGCACCACCACAGAGCTCTTGTTCCACCAACCCCCTGTTCCTCAATAAGACTGCAGTACCAGTCACTTTACCCACCTGAACCTTTAGAAAATTTAGATGCACCTTTACGTTGCAGAGTGTGTTTGACAATGTGCACCCAATCACCAACTCCAACAAGTTTGGATTTGGCTCTATGGATTACTTCATAATTTAGCTTCCCTTTAATTTTAACTTTACTCAAGTTTTCTCTTGCCTTTGCAATTTCCTCCTTTAGTCTGTTTTTTACAATAGACCTCTAAAAACTAGGAGTTACGTATGTCATGCATTGTGTTCCCCTCGTCCAAAAATAAGGTGATACACCAGTTACAGAATGCGGAGTAACATGGTAACTCCATCATTTTTCCTTCAAAAAAATTAAAACATCTAATCTATTTTCTAGGCGTGTTTTAATATTCTCCTTAATGAATCTATTTTCCCTCTCTACCTGACCATTGGCTTTTTGGCAATATAAGGGTGCTTTCTCTGAACGAATGCCACATTTTTGGAGGAACAGCAACATTTTAGATTATACGAACAGTACCCCATTATCTGACATAAGCATTTTGGGGTACCCCTCAACTTGAAAAATGCTATCCAAAATACAAGAACTTCCTCATTTTTAAGGTGTTTCATAAAAACATGGTATATCCACTTAGGAAAGTTGTCAATCACAATAAACATCTTTATGTTTACCCAGACTGTCATATGGTGTCAAAAAATCACTGGATACCTTCTCCACGGTTTTTGTGGATATTCTTGTAGACTCAAAGGTTCAGAGGATACTCTCCAATGTTTATCAGACTGAACACAACCCGTACATTCATCAACATACATTTCAACATTAGCATCCATACCTAGGCACCAATAGTGTTATTTGAGCAATTTCTTAGTACCAGACACCCCTGGATGTCCGTGAGCTAAATTGATGAGTTTTTTCCTAAGACCAGCAGTTGGAACAAATAAATCATGCCTTCATAAAATATTGTTTTTAATACTTAACTCACTGGAGATTTGCGCTTAGCTTTGTAATCACAGATCAAGATTCCTACTGGGTGGCCAGTGATTCACAACATACTGTTTATCTTTAATCATCTACTTATCTTTGACAGCCATATTGAGCCATTCATCCTTTGATATGATACCGCTACACATATCTAGCACATCCAACATAGCAACCACACATTCATGCGGATCAAGAACAGCCTCTTCAGTATTCTCCTTGGGCGGTAACATAGATAAACAGTCAGCAGTGACATTCTTACCACCTGAAATATGTCTTATTTAAACATTTAATTCCTGTAGTCTCGCAATAAGTCTAATACGACTAGTGGATACTTTACCAGCGCTTACTCATCAATATTCCAAAAATAAGGTGATATTCAACAGAATGCGGAGTTACACTGTTGAAATTGGCATTATATATACACATAAGCGGCGTTCATTTGTGTTCACTGTACCCCTTTTTGTAAGCAGAACGGATATCGCTAAAGCACTGACTGTGTTACCTCGCTAGCATGGACCCATGCACACACGGACACGACAGCCATTTTAGGTATCATGGTCTCCTTGTTCACGATCGATCATCAGCCCCTTCCCTGACCCTGCAAGCTTCCCCCATGTACCCTGACTGCCCCCGCTCTCACACGCACAAGTCATGAGCCCTCCCCTCCCGCATGACTCTGTCTCTGAGAAATCGCACCCCGCGCCTGATCAAACAACCTCCTGTCCCTCCATGAATACCCCTCCTTTGATGACCTCTTCCTCTGAACCTAATTGTCTACATGGACCGCTGGTCATCCCTTAGCCTGAGGATACAGTTCATTGCCCACTACTGTATGCACTCGCCTCTCTTGAAAGGAGCCACTATTGATCATGGCCACCCCACCCCCTGAGATTCGATCAGGCACACACATTCCAATGGAATCAGCAGAACACCCAGCTGCGTGACAGCCCCCTCCTATTGCATGAAGGATAAGGGCCCCTACTGTAGCCACGTGTTGGAATATCTTCATACTTCACAATGTATTGATTGTAATAAAGGATGCCTGTGTGCCACAAACCTGTGTATAAAAGGCAAAGCCTCAGAGAACTTGTTAGAGCACCTCCCGAAGACACTATGCGAGTGTCCCAAATGACATGCTCTCCTCATGAGTAATAAACTCTGTTCTTGTTTTCCTACTTCCAGTGCCCGTCTCTTCATTTGGTAATTATTTATGATGGGAACGAAGAGTCGCCCTGCACCAGCAGCCTGGGCATCGGGTGCGATATGGGCTGGCTTTTCTACAATTGGCGTCCCAACGCGGGGCCCATCAGCGACATAAGGTCCGGTGAGAGAGGTCCAGACGATGGGGTGAACATCTAAATGATTGGAGTATACCTGCCTTGAGAGGGCCCTCGTCCGGCTGCCGATTGAATGAACTTCACCGATTCCGAACGGACCTCTCTCAAGTGACCTATTGTCCTGACTGGAATCCCACAGGACTGCTGCGGTAAAAACATGGAGAAAAGAGAACGATCGGGCGCTGGAAAAAAGGAAGGCGAAGAACTGTCCACATGGTCCGGTCCGGGTAAGGTCGTGACACACGCCAAATTGCGAAATTGATTGATTGATTGTTTGAAAATACTAGTATTACTTATTGATTGTTTCTGAGAGATTCTCTATTTGCAAACAAGCACAGAGTCGCCATACTCTGTTTAGTCTTTGCAGATAGTGAAGGATAGGTAATGCAGACTTTTGTCCCCATTGTAATCCGTCATACCTATTTTTCTCCCCATTGATTGATTGATTGAATCGAGCATTGAATTGTTCGAAGTTGGTTCTCTTAAGGATCTTCTCTGTCTGCAAACGGGGAAGAATAGGAATATTCTCTCTCCCTTTACAGATAGTGAAGGGTAGGTAACGCAAACCTTTAACACGTCGTACCTATTTCATTCCTCATTGATTGATTGTTTGCCCGAACATTGACTGTTTGGAATTGGTTCTTTTTGGAGGTATTCTCTATTTACAAACAAGCACAGAGTCGCCATACTCTGTCTAGTCTTTGCAAGTAGTGAAGGGTAGGTAATGCGGACCTTTGTCCCCCATTGTAATATGTCATGCCTATCTACTCCCCACTGATTGATGCACCAGTCTCACCCGGACCATTTACTAGAGATAGGTCACCTGGCCCGACCAGAGAGCACCCCTAGGGAAAAGGACATATACAATAATAATGAAGTGATCACTGTATCCTGTTAACAGAGACTTTAGCATGAAACAACCTGGAAAGAAAGGAATAGCAAAACGAAAATCAGTAGGCCACTGATGAACTTTTATTAAATAACGAACAAGAAAACGATAACAATACTTAATGATAAAATCTATTATTGTCTTAGAAACAAGAAACGTTAGAAATAAGCCCGTAATAAGAAACCTGAGAACAGTAAGAGAAACCAAGCGTGGCATTGCAACGGCCACAAGACAACGAGGTTTCATCGCCCCTCACTACCCCGAACATGTCTGTCCCACCGCCTGCCACGCCCAAATAACGGCAAACTGGGAAAGATACAAAGCAACAGACATCCGCCCCATTCTGGAAACTTCCAAAGTGCAACAGGGTTGCGGCTACGCCCAGCCGGAAGCAACACATATAGGGCGGGTCCTGCTGCCAACAGTCGGCCGGAGATCATCACATAGGGTGTAGCCGAAGGAGAGGCCGAGGCCGAAAGGACCCGGCCAAGGGGACTGCTACGACAACCCTGGAGAGTTGCAGGGGGGGGAATGTCTATGTCCTCGACCCTCCCCTCTCTCTCCCAGTCTGGACCAGCATCCATGGAGGGCCTGGGAGTGGAGAGGCCACTGCACGAAAGGCCCAGGAGAAGCGTCACACGCCAAGGCTTACCCCACCGGATGAACCAAGGAACCCGTTCCTGGGGCCAGGGCGAAGAGCGTCCGGCCGCCATCAATCGGAGGCCCGACCCGAAAACATGCCAGGCGCCACTTCTTTCTTTTTTCTTCCATAATGGCAGCAACAACACTGGGGGGGGAATGTCTTGCACATGCCTCCGACCCCCCCCTCGTCCTCATCGCCTGGTCCGGCCATAACAAATGTCAAGCGAGACGCCGTGGGGTGCACTGGGAGGGAGAGACGGTGCGAACAAGTCTCTCCCGCCTCCCCAGGTGGAGGCTTCCCAGCTGCACCCTCAGCGCTCCAGGCGCCCGGAAAAGGGTTCTTCCACTGTGGCGATGCTGCAACGCCTCGCCCGGCAGGGTGGAGCCCGTCCGCTCATTTGACCCCGCGATCGCCGGTAGCTGCCGAACTCTCAAAATGGGATCGACCTGGCAAGAGCGGGCCCTGCATGAAGGAATGGCCCGGTCACTTGTTGACTCCACCATCATAGTTCTCCACGACCTTGAAGATTCTAGAGGAGCCGCGGGAGTCCCCGACCCCCGCAGATACCCCCGATGGGGAATGACTGCCATGATTGCCCACGGAACAATGGAAATGTAGCCGCAGGACGTCGGCGCTTCCATGCTGTCGCCAGCCTCAGTTTGAATGACTAGAATCCTGCAGACTACAGTTCGGATCAGTTCCGGTGAAAGCACAGTATGACCCGGTAGGAACATTGTTGCCTCCCTCCCCTTTTGATTGATGGTTCAGACCACCGATCCTTTCTTTTGCCCTTTAACGGAACTTTTGGACTGCCAAAAGAAGCTCTGGGCCAACCACGAGTTATTAGAAATTTAGACTATGCCTGGTTCTGCCTGACCACACCCAAAATGGCGCCGATGCAAATGAAACTTTCAACTCCTTGTTGTACCCCGATTGTTCAGCCCTGGTGTCATGAGATATGTATGAAGGGTTTTTTTAACCACATGAATTGATATAGGATGTGTACTAATTATATGTTCGGACAATTAATTGATTCAGGATGTGTACTGTCAGTTCGGGAAATGAATTGATATGGGATGGGTACTGGCTATATGTTCGGACAATGAATTGATATTGGGTGGGTACTGATTATGTGTTCAGACGGTAAATTGACATCCGATGAGTATTAATTGAACATTCGGACAATGAATTGTTGTTAAGTTTGGCGCATCATGATTATTGAAAGTTGGAAGCCCAACACTCATGACACTCGCTCACACTGAAGTCTCGACATGATTTTGTTGCGCTTGTCGCACTTTTAGATTATGAAATAAACGACCACCGACTCCATTAAAGTTCTCCGCTAATAAGTATCCCCACATATAACAGTTCCAGCCTGCTCCGTGGCCGGCCCACGGGGTTGTAGGCCCATATTTATGCACCGACATTCTTATTAAAGATTTTTGGAAAAAGCAATTGGTAATTTTCGAATAAATGACCACTGTTTAAAGGATTAAAAAGTATAGTACGTAGAAATATTGCAAAAAATGAAGGGTCCAAATTTTCGTTGTGTGCGTTTTTCCTTTTTGTGCAGCCAAAAAGCAACCGCTAAAAATCCTGGTGTTTAGCCTATACTTTATGCGCTACCTGTATAAAAAGAGTCACACTAACGGTCCGCCGGGGCTTAAAACGCCCAGTTGGCAGGGACTGCATCCCGTGGAGATAGGCCGAGTATGCAGTAAGTAAAAGCCTTTCTGGGTTTATGCACGCTAATGTATCTATCAATGTAGCCCCTGCCCCCTTCTTTTTCCCTCTCTCTGCAGGTCACATCGGAATATCGATCAATGTATGAAAACGGTGATCTAACGGACAAAGAGACGGAAAAAAGGGTTTGATTATGGTACCTAACCGCAACAAGCAAACCATGACTATTTTCTCTCTCTGAACTTAGCGCCTGGGAGGGCAGCCTGAAGGGGAAACCGCAAAATGTAACTTCGCTTGGCACCCCGAATAGTACAACTAAAATGACGTGCGCTAATGTTATGTTATGTTATGTTATTTATTCTTTTGTATAGCGCAACGGTTACTCAAAAAGAGTGTCCCGGCGCTTTGGGTAAGGAGAACTACTTTGCAATAACATAACACAGTAAAAGAAGAAAGAACAAAATAGACAAGAAACAAAGGACTGCAAAAAGGCCTACTGGGTGAACAACCAGGTTTTAAGACCTCGCCTAAAGTCAAGGAGACCAGTGGCCCCCCGAAGTGGGAGCGGAAGCGAGTTCCACATCTGTGGCGCCAGCAAGCCAAAGGAACGGCCGCCCAGGCGCGCTCTCTTCACTCGTGGGACAACCGCCAAAAGTAAAGATTCTGACCTCAGAGAGCGAGCCGGATGGTAAAAGGCCAGTCTCTTTTGGAGGTACTTTGCTCCCACCGCGTGGAGAGCCTTATAGGCCAAGATCATAGCCTTAAAGGCGATCCGTTTGCGGATGGGTAGCCAGTGCAGCGTCCGCAATAGACCAGAAACGCTGGCACGCCTATTTAGACCATAAATGGCCCTGGCCGCCGCATTCTGCGCTACTTGAAGCCGCTGCAACAAGTACTCTGGTAGGCCCAGGTAAAGAATGTTGGCATAATCTAACCTGGAGCCTATCAGAGCCTGCACAGTCAACTTCCTGTGCTCCTCCGACAACAGAGGTAAGAACCTCTGCAGCATCTTTAATAGACCGAAACAGGTGCCGGTCACCCCGAGGATCTGGGCTTTCATCGTCAGCCCCTTATCCATCTTGACCCCCAAGTTCTTCGCCATAGGGGAAGAGCAAGACGGAGGGAACATACCGATGGGCCACCAGACCTGCCAGCAGGGCTCCGTGTCGCACCCGAAGAAGAGTACCTCGGACTTATCGGAATTGCACTTGAGGCTGTGCAGTTGGAACCATGTGAACACAGCCCCAAGGCAATCCCGGATACTCTCCCCGTCAAAGTCTGCCCCTCTCTTACAAGAAAAGAGGAGCTGGGTGTCGTCGGCATAAGATACGATCCGGGCACCAAACGACTCCGCCACCGCCGCCAAAGGGGTCATGAAGATGTTAAAGAGGGTCGGGCTCAATATAGAGCCCTGAGGGACCCCGACTCCCAGAGGCGGCATTACGGCGGTGTCAGGCGATGTCCAGACCGTTTGCCGGCGGCCAGCTAGAAAGGAAGAAAACCAGCTGAGCACCGTCCCCCGAAGACCAATCTCATAGAGTCTTGCGAGAAGGCCCTCATGGGGGACGGTGTCAAAAGCCGCCGACAAGTCCAACAACACCAGCATGACTTTGCCCCCGGTATCCAACACCCCTTTGATGGTTTCAGAAACCTCAAGGAGCGCGGTCTCGGTGCTGCGATTTGAGCGAAAGCCGGACTGGGTGTCATGCAGGATCTCGTGGGTCTCCAAAAAGTTGGAGAGCACCGACTGAACGTGTTTCTCCAAGATTTTTACGAGAGCCGGCAACAAAGAAATCGGCCTGTAATTGGCTGGGACCTTCGGGTCAAGACCCGGTTTTTTAAGCAGCGGGATGACCATTGCCTGCTTCCAGGCTGGCGGAACCACTCCCTGACTCAACGAAAGATTCAGAAGAGGGTTCGCCAGTGGATTGATCACTTCCGCGATCTTACCCAAGAGCTTGGCTGGGCAAGGGTCAAGTGGCGACCCAGATTTCAAATTGCCCATAAGCACTAAAGAGGCAGGGGCTGGCAAAGGTGGAAACACCGCCAATGTGGCACCATGCGAGGCCAGAGGGAACGTATCAACCTCAGATTTAAACGGCCTTGCAGGTGCACCAGATGGAAAAGAGTCCTGTATAAGTTGTATCTTGCTTGTAAAAAAACAAGCAAGGTCCGCCGCCCAGGATTCTAAGGGCACCTCTTCTGATGTAATGGTCCGAGGAGAAATAAATTCTCTGACTATGGTAAAGATCTCCTTACAGGAGTTGGAGGCCGCATCAATTCTCCCAGCAAGATAGGCTTTTTTTCCAAGGCGAATGTCCCGGTGGTAAGCCTTGACCACTGCCTTGTAGGCCAACCTGTCCACGCTATCATAGTGTGCCCGCCAGGCCCTTTCGGCTACCTTACACTGCTGCCGCTTAGCCCACAGTGCCGTGGTAAACCAGGGGGCCGAAACCCGCTTCGATGACACGCGGGGGGGCAACACCGGGGCAAGGTCGTTAAGCCTATCAGAAAGCCATGCTTGCAGGGACTCCAAATCTCTCTCCAACTCACCGGAGAGAAGACAAGGATGATCCAAGGCAGCCCGCGCCAACATCTCCGGGGTCACTCTGTTGAACGCTCTGAACGCTCGTCCCTGTTGCTGTGGGGCAGAGATGGACGACCTGGCAATGCCACTGATCGCAAATTTGGCAAGCCTGTGATCAGACCACAGGACCGGGAGAATCTCTTTCACCACAAGAGCAGATGTAGAAAAGACCTGGTCTAGAGTATGCCCCTTAACATGAGTCGGCCCCTGCAAATAAGGGATAAGACCCAGCGGGGTCATGGCCTCAGAGAGCTTAATAGCAGCGGGGTCAGATGGGTCATCCATCCGAAAGTTGAAGTCCCCCGCTACTATACACTGTTCTGCTCTCAGGGCCAGTAATGAATAAGCACCCCACAATTAATTAAATAGGGAAAGTTAAGGAATATTTTGGGGTGAGGTACATTTAAAATCTACTGCATCCTTCTTCGCACCCTCCTAGACATGTAACTCCAAGCTGCCCCATTGTTCTCCAACTGACACCAACCGTTGTCTCAGCCTGGAAACGCATTTGCTAAAAAATGACTCGAATAAACCACCGTGAGCATTAGCCCGACCAGGTTAGTTCATGACCAATTGCCAAAGGCGTAAGTGTGTACAATCAAAACCACCAGTAAGGGCAGCCGACGGTTAAAAGAGAAGAAAAAGGTAAAAAGAGCTTAGGATGCTAAGAATGCACAGCATACAGAAAGGGATAATTTTGGCCAATAACTGTTTTATGTTTTGTCTTGGATTTTCGTACATAATACATGTACTGTCTTCTCCGCCTGAGTTTGTGTATACGTGATGCATGGATCTACGTCATCCCTCTGTCTGTATTTCCGTAGTACTTAATCCCCGTTGTTCTGTGTGCACTGAATGGCCCATTATTGTACACGTCTCTCTCTCTCGCTCCATGCCATGCGTGTACAGAATGGACCATTTAGAGTGCGATCTCTCTCTCTCTCTCTCTCTCTCTCTCTCTCTCTCTCTCTCTCTCTCTCTCTCTCTCTCTCTCTCTCTCTCTCTCTCTCTCTCACTCTCTAAAACTCACCTGTTCCCTCTTTTCTTGTAATGGTAACGTTGTGCCCCTCCCGGCACAACACCTAATTGGGTTTCCTCGAACACAAAGGTGTTTGGAAAAATTGACAGGAACTAAAACGACCGTAACTTGCCATATTACTACCTCTCCTTTCTGCAAAACAATAGAACCCAAGTTGGTCATGAAAGAAAGGACGGGTCAGACGACTAACGTCCCCTAATCTGGCCTTTATAGAGGGACTATAACGTCAATGGCCTCCTGTTTCTCAGTTCGCTAAAAATGCAATTCCCAATGCACAGATTACTTCGCTCCTCTGCACTTAAGTGTGGATGTCCAGAGTACCCCACTTCTCCCGATCGACCCCAGCTCCCTGCCCAAAACGTCCCCGTTTCCCCCGATTAACCCCAGCTTCATGTCATCTACCCTCGAAAGCGAAATTGATGACCTCGATTAACGTTCACTCCCCAAGAAGAGCATGTTTTACGACCACCCCATCCCCCTTCTTCATGACGATAACGCCCCACTTACAAGAGTTAGCCGACCCCGAAGGGAGATGTAAGATGGTCGATACTTGGGTTAAAGGGAAGGGCGAGTCTCTACATAAGGACTCGACCTTGTGTTTGCTATAATACACTGTGTATAAAAGTCCAATTTCTCTCCACGTACGTCACGAATGAGCGACGAACAGGGTTATGAATTCCATAAGCAATGCACTCCTACAGACTCCATAAATGACGACTTCTGACTGTGACCGATGAACTTATCCCCCACCTACATAGGATTGGGGACGGAATTGAGATGTATAAATGTCTTCTCCTGCCAGTTTTTCTAAAACTTGTTTGCCACCCATTCAAAGATATAATCACCGGAGGAGAGGAGCTGGACGTAACGCACAACCTGGCCACAGATCATGGAGCACGTGTGACGACCAAAGGTGGAGCCGCAGAGCAACGAGACGCGGGACGAGGCATAACTTTCAAACTCAGCAGATGAAGAAATGAAGGGCTGCCTTGAAGCCCTCGACTCGCTGACCCACTTGTGCCTGAAGTCCCCCGTCCCCTTTTGAGTCCGACTGATGGGCCTGCCTGCTCATTGTCCTTTGCTCCCTTGGTCTCTTGGTGTGTTCGAAGATCTGGCCCCACTCCGCCCTCTCTTCCCTCGATTATTCAACAAACTTTTTCATATAAACTTTGACTATGGACTGGGATTTTGCCACGGAAAAAGAAAGACACGCAGGTGCCCAGCACGAGGCACCCCTAAGAAAATGAGTTAGGAAACAGGACTGTGATCTAACAGCAGAGGACTGATCACACCCTGCAACGCGTAAGGATGATTCCGAGCTGGACTTATAGCACCACCGCCGGTGCTCAAAAGCGCCAACGAAAAGAAAAACGGACTAACAGAGTCTACCAGTGGTGGCTCGTCGTTGAAAAAAAAGACATTTTCACTAAGACCCCCTTCCTGAATTTTCTCCCTCAATTCTTGTTGCTTTCAAAAATGTTTTTGGTCACTTAAGTCCAAAAGTCTCATATAGCACTTTTTACTATATGTTGATGTCATTGAAAAGAAAGTCAGAACCTGAGTCTACAATATGTCGGAACGTTTTTCCTGATTGCCCTCGACTATGTGTTATGCCGATCTATGAATAACGCAGCGAATGTAAATTCATATGTACCATATTCCGCCAATTGTATCGACTGCATATGGCTACACGCAATTTGCTAGCATTCGACGAACGTTATTTCATTGGCCACACATGACTATATGTACACTCCATCAGTTGGGGTAAACACAAATGTACTAGCTATGTTTAAAAGCGGCGACTGTTGAAATTGGCATTATATATACACATAAGCGGCGTTCATTTGTGTTCACTGTACCCCTTTTTGTAAGCAGAACGGATATCGCTAAAGCACTGACTGTGTTACCCCGCTAGCATGGACCCATGCACACACGGACACGACAGCCATTTTAGGTATCATGGTCTCCTTGTTCTCGATCGATCATCAGCCCCTTCCCTGACCCTGCAAGCTTCCCCCATGTACCCTGACTGCCCCCGCTCTCACACGCACAAGTCATGAGCCCTCCCCTCCCGCATGACTCTGTCTCTGAGAAATCGCACCCCGCGCCTGATCAAACCCCTCCTGTCCCTCCATGAATACCCCTCCTTTGATGACCTCTTCCTCTGAACCTAATTGTCTACATGGACCGCTGGTCATCCCTTAGCCTGAGGATACAGTTCATTGCCCACTACTGTATGCACTCGCCTCTCTTGAAAGGAGCCACTATTGATCATGGCCACCCCACCCCCTGAGATTCGATCAGGCACACACATTCCAATGGAATCAGCAGAACACCCAGCTGAGTGACAGCCCCCTCCTATTGCATGAAGGATAAGGGCCCCTACTGTAGCCACGTGTTGGAATATCTTCATACTTCACAATGTATTGATTGTAATAAAGGATGCCTGTGTGCCACAAACCTGTGTATAAAAGGCAAAGCCTCAGAGAACTTGTTAGAGCACCTCCCGAAGACACTATGCGAGTGTCCCAAATGACATGCTCTCCTCATGAGTAATAAACTCTGTTCTTGTTTTCCTACTTCCAGTGCCCGTCTCTTCATTTGGTAATTATTTATGATGGGAACGAAGAGTCGCCCTGCACCAGCAGCCTGGGCATCGGGTGCGATATGGGCTGACTTTTCTACAACATGGTTACTCCATTATTTTTCCTTAAAAAAATGTAACACATCTTATTTATTTTATAGGCCTGTTTTAATATCCTCCTTAATTATTCTATTTGCCCTCTCTACGTAACCATTTGCTTTTCGGCAATAGAAGGGTGCTTTCTCTGAACGAATGGCACATTTTTTTAAGGAAGAGCAACATTTTAGATTATACGAACTGTACGCCATTATCTGATATAAGTACTTTGGGGAAACCCTCAACCTGAAAAATGCTATGCAAAAATGCAATAACTTCCTCAGTATTAAGGTGTTCCACAAAAACATGGTATATCCTCTTAGCAAAGTTGTCAATCACAACAATTAAAAATCTATTATGTTTACCCAGACTGTCACATGGTCGCGAAAAATCAATGGATACCTTCTCCAAGGTATTTGCGGACATTCTTGTAGACTCAAAGGTTCAGAGGATACTCTCCAATATTTGTCAGACCGAACACAACCCTTACATTCATCAACATACATTTCAACACTAGCATCCATACTTAGCCACCATTAGTGTTGTTTGATCAATTTCTTAGTACCAGACACCCCTGGATGTCCTAAGTGAGCTAAATTGATGAGTTTTTTCCTAAGACCAGCAGTTGGAACAAATAAATCAAGCCTTCGTAAAATATTGTTTTCAATACTTAACTCACTGGAGACTTTTTAGGGATTAGGGTGAGTATGTACTTTTGGGTGGGAATGGTAATTTTAGCGTTTATGGTGATTATGAGTTTTTGGGTGGCAAGGGTACTTTTAATGTTTAGGTTGGCTGTGAGTTTTTGGGTGGCAAGTGTAATTTTAGGGTTTAGGGTGGGTATGGATTTTTGGGTGGGAAGGGTAATTTTAGCGTTTATGGTGATTATGAGTTTTTGGGTGCAAGGGTACTTTTAAGGTGTAGGTTGGCTATGGGTTTATGGGTGACAAGGGTATTTTTAGGGTTTACGGTGGGCCTGGGTCTTTGGGTAGCAAGGGTAATTGTAGGGTTTAGTGTGTGTTTTTGGGTTGCAAGGATATTTTTTGTGTTTAGTGTGGGTGTAGGGTTTGGGTGGCAATGGCATTTTTAGGGTTTAGTGTGTGGGTGTGGGTTTTTGGGTGGCTGGGGTATTTTTAGGGTTTAGGTTGTGTATGGTTTTTGGGTGGCAATGATAATTTTAGGGTTTAGGGTGGGTATGGGACGCAAGGGTATTATATATATATATATATATAAACAAATACTATATTGAAATCGTATTATATTTATTTATTTTTCATTATACTTTCTATGGAATGTACATTTTAGAAGCATGGATGTCAAAACATGCTTTTAGTCTGTTTGCAATGCCTATGTCATAATTATAGCACTCGTCACTTTAAATATGTATGTCCCACAATGCAGTGGCGTCATCTGATCAAGGCCGTTTTAGGCCGAAACACATAGTGGCGAACTGTTCCAGATAAAACAATATTACACTAAATTGTGGTCCGTGTTCGTGATGTTCGGTGAATTGGGAACGCGAAGCGGAGCAAACTGTAATATAAATATATATATATATATATATATATATATATATATACACACACACACACACATATATATGTAAATGTATGCATGTGTGTATATATAGCTGGATAAATAGATAGATAGATAGATAGATAGATAGATAGATAGATAGATAGATAGATAGATAGATAGATAGATAGATAGATAGATAGATAGATAGATAGATAGATAGATAGATAGATAGATAGATGGGTTATAATTACCTCTTAAATATTTACCACGCATATGCCTTTATCTTGCATGCCTTCAAAATGAAAATTTTAGTTGTAAAGTCATGGGTAGTAAAGGCATATCCATGGTGAAGGTTTTCGTGGTAAAGACGCATGCGTTGTAATGACGGAGTTATAAAGGCATGCAACCAGGGTGGGATTCCCCTGGACATGTCGAGATGAGTGGTCTGTCACTGAGCAGCTGGATATTGTGTATTTTGTTCTTTAAAAAATTACTGATGACTGTGAAACAATTTCTGTGGGTGACTGTAGGAGCTGCTGTGGGATTTACACAATGCTTGCTGTCCATGAAGAATGTCCTGCTTTTATTGGAGGTATTGCTGACAAGCCTCTCATACTAAGTAAACTTAGCTTCTGTTTAGCTGTCTGTATGTAATGCACTAGCAAAATAACAAAAAAGCTCATAGATGGAGTAGTAACTCTGGTCATGTAAAGGAGTAATGGCTGATGGCGATCAGTGGAAGACCACCTTTAAACACAACACCATTGTCTGAAGATTTCTTCAAAAATTCTGTGAATATGGGCACTATGGTTAAGCATTTGTTGAAGTCACAGGTTATGGGCCTGTCTGATGCAGTGAGATTGTGGAACATTAGCAGTAGGCCCAGCAAGTGCCCACCATCTGTTGTGTCCTGTGTTTATATGTATGAGGCCTCTAATGGGCCTCAGCAGACTCCTTACATATATTACGTAATCTGGTGGGTGTGATAAGGTGTGGCTAATAAAGATTGTGATGCAGTTAACTGTTGCATGCTGAAGAATAAAGGCATGCATACCAAAGCTCCGTGTGTGGCATGGTCTGTTACTGGCTCCCAGGCTGGGGAGGATGATACTACTGGCAACGGAATAAGGATACGTGCCCCCAAAGATACAAGACTGCTCTCCCTGAGAGTTTGCCGTGGTCCAGCAAACTGCTCAGGAGTGCCTTGTGTACCTCAAGGAGCGGTTTACGGTTGGTGTATGTGGAGTCAAAGCACAACTCCAGGTTTTGAGAGGCCCTTGAAGAAGGTGAAGGCCCTTCAGAGGATCACAGTCAGTTACCTTGCCCAAAATCTACTTGTAAGGCCGAAAGAAGAGATACTGTGCCACACCATAACACAGAGCAAACACCGATACAAAGCAGAAACAGTAAAGACTGTGACAACCAGGTACAAAGAATCGCTAAAGGCAGCAACAGCCGGGTGTAAGAAAGCGCTAGAGGCAGAGACGACCAGGTGCAAAGATACGCTAAAAGCAACACTTGCAAGCATGAGCAAGGGAAGTGCCACATGACCTTGAATCAGGTGTGACAACCCAGCCCGGTTGAGCAGCTGATGCATGCAAACTGGCTAGTAGAATATAATACACCAAAAGGTCTTCGGAATAGTGAAATTTTTCATTGGGTGCCAAGAAGAGAACATATACTGCTAAAAAGCTGAATATTAGCACCCGATGGACTGCCTGGATGAAAACATTCAATTACTTCATAGATGCTATAGAAGTAGCTTATGACAAAAAGATCACCACATACAAAAGAACCTTGCAGGTGACGGAGTAAAAGAAGAAGATATCACAAGCTGATGAAATATCACACCATCAAATGAAGAATACTTTGGGACGCCAAGTTCAATCCAATGGCGAATGTCGAAAGGTACACATTCAACCAAGTAAGACAGCAACCTGTTGAGACGATGGATGAGTTTGTTGAGAGACTTGATATGCTTGTAAAGCACAGCAAGTTCCATGAATTCAATGATGAAGCCATGCGTCTTAGAGTTATTGATGGTTACCTCTCTGATTCACTTTGATGACGCATGCTTAGAGAAACGCTCAGGTTGGAGAGAGGGCTTATGGCTGCAAGAGCAGAGGAACATGCCGATGACATGCTGCTGATATGGAAGCCGGAACAACTCAAAATGATTTAGTGTTGAGCATGAAAAGTAAGCAGAAAACACAAGGCAGAGGCCCACGGAGTGATGACTATAAAACAAAATTGTGTTTCCGTTGTGGATTCTCCTTTCCACATGAAGGTAAATGTTCTGCCATCTGACAAATATGCAAAGGCTGCGGGAAGGAAAACTATTGCATAACGGTTTGCTAAGCGAAAGAGAAACAAAGTGCGTCACCAAGAGACGATAAGATGGACGCCAGAAAGTTCCAGAAGCACTCTAGCCACTCCTATAAGGCCAAACAGCAACAGCAACAAAACGAAGTTGATTATTATCAAATTCATCTTCCAACGGTTCGGTGATGTCATCATTGACTGACAATGAGTAAAATGGACGTGCAATGGTGATATCAGCCACAGACTGACATGAAGGATTGACCACTTGTAAGGAAAAACACAAATGTAAATGAATCGCCACATGAAGCAACAAAGTTAATTTGGACATTGTCTTAAAATCGTGCTCAGGGTGAATGGTTGTCCTACATCTTTCATTATAGACAAAGGTGCATCGATAAATATCATGCCGGCAGAAAAGTACAAAGAACTGTCCCCAATACCATGTCTCACACCGTTGAAGCCTGGGTAGCTTCTACTCCCTTGCAAAGCAAAGGATCCACTGTGGCGACCATGCGGCACAAGAAAACGACAGTGCAAGCGGCAGTTCATGTCGTCCCATGTACTTCGTCGAGTGCATGCTTATTAAGTTTCGATACTGCTGCTTACATGGGACTGATCTCTATTAACTACAACTTGAATGCTCATTCTGAATCAGTGAGTCAATTTCATTGTTTCATGGACTTGAGAAACTTAAGATAATGATGGTTCAGCGTCACATTAATGAAGATATTCGCCCAGTTGCACAGCAGCACCGCCAAATTGCTTTTCACTTACAGTAGCCGTTGAGAAAGAACTGGAAACACTGCTCAAGCATGCCATCTACTGGTCCGTCACCAAGGGTTTCACCCATTGTGGTAGTACGAAAAAAGGACAGCAGAGGTTCAGTGCTCTTTTGTGTTGATATGCGACAGGCCAACAAGGCAATCGAAAGAGGAGGACATCCAGTTCCACAAATTTCGGGCATGATAACAAAGCTAAATGGCCCTGTTACATTCCCTGTAGGTACCCTATATAGGCGCAGGTAACCTTGCAACCTTTCACCTATATTCTTCTGAGGTTCTGTGAATTCTGAACCCATGGGTTCCATTTTGTGTATGGCAGCCATTTTGTGGTTGTCCTCACATAGGCCATGATTGTGGCTGAAACTAGTCTTTTGAGGACATGTACATCTTAGCTCGAGTTCATGCTGACTCCTGTTTGACCTGAGTGAACTGACCCTGTTGCCTGAAGCTGACCTTGTTAAACCAGTTCCTGCCCTTTAGCTGATCAAGATTGAGGATCAAAGCACAGGACATTGTAGAGTTTGGTATGCACACACACACCCCTTATCCTGCTTTCTGTTCCTTCTTTTATGGTCTGATTATGATATGGGTTGTGGTCCTTTTATTATGGGTTTGTCCGGCTTGTCTAAAGAAGAATGTTGGGTTTGTTCAATGATTGATTATGGGCCGGACAACTGTAAAATGGATTTGTCGTTTGGCAGACCTTGCATGTCCATGTTAGGCATTTTTGCATGCTTGCAAAAGTTAGGACTGCCCCTTATTTGTATGCTGAAGTTTGTAACCTTAAGCATATAAAAGGCCTCTGTTTTTTGTATTCCTCAGACTACCTCATTCAGTTGCTACGGCTTCTGTGTGACGTGGCCTCACTTATTAAATTTAATAAAGATGTCTTTTCATATTTTCAGCTTCTGTGCCAAGTTCTTTTTTTATTAGTAAGTATTCACTGGGAATGAAGATTTCAGTTCTTCAAATGGCGCTGCCAACGTGGGCTTCATCAGAGAAGTGACTTTCTGAAGGAGTGATCTGTCAGGAGACTGAAATCTACTGAGGAGGAGAGGATGGGACTCTGCTACTTTGTGCACAAGGATTCTGGAGATTCTCTGTCTTCGCAGCCCGGTATATTTCTGATCTTCCTGATTTTGATCCTCCACATGATGTCACTCCTGACTGAGAACCTTTTTTTGGCGTGAGTATTCTAAAAAAGGACCGTTAGGTCATGTAGAACTTGACAGTTAGAATTTGGATAACCTTTTGATTAGTACAAGTGGGTCGCTCCCACGACTTTGTTTGGTTTCTTGGTTTTGATTTGGTTATTGCAATTACCAATGCCGAGGGTTTGGTTTCTTGGTTTTGATTTGGTTATTGCAATTACCAAAGCCGAGGGTCTCGTATATTTGCGAGTATATCGTTTTTGATAACCCCTTGAAGTTTGAAGCTAGATTAGTGAGCTATAAGATGCCTGGTCTTAGCAAATTTAGGACTGTAACTTTGGAACTTTGGAATTTGTGTTGGCCAACTTTGGATTTGTATAGGTTTGTATATGCGAATTGCAATTTGTATAGAACAGGTAATGAGGAGAATTTTCTCTATTTGGTTTAGTTGAACGGTGCACGTACGAAAAGTACATTAACCACTACATTGATTATAATATTGTATATTTTGCAATATTTTTGGCATGCCTGTTTAAAAGCTCACATACGAAGAATGTGTGACTTTATTTGGAAGGTACCATACTGTGATGTGAAGTAAATTAGCCGGCTTCCCTAGAGGGAATTTCTATATAGGTTTAGATTTACAAACATATTCCTTCCTTGGTGATTTTGTATCCCCAGGGAATTAAAATATGACATAATACATATAGGGATCCTTTGTTCTGCGCAATGTTATGAAGGAAGATATGCAGAGCGATTTTTTGGTGTTCTGCTAGCCAAAGCTAGTGAATTGAGTGTATTTTCGCTTCTTGGACATACATCAGTCTGTTGGGCTGTTTTTGCAGTCTTTTGAAACACAATTGAGAAGCGTTTCTTGTAAATATGACTTACAACTAGTATTTACAAATGGTTTGGTTTAAGTACAGTCTGTGGGCTGTCCTTTGTTTTTGTTCTGAGTATTGGTTTGTGGGTTAGATGTGTGTTTAAATGTCTATGCGGTTTTCCCATTAGTGCAATTTCTGTAAGTGAATAGCGTTGGCGCTATTCACGAAATGCATGGTTAAAGCGCGCCGTATCGTGTGTCCTGAGTGTTTCACCCCCTTTCTGTTTATGTCTGAAATAAGGGATGCAGCTTGCTTTTATATGTGAAATTAGCCAAAATGATTGGGTTTATTACAAATAATTATTAAATTATGAAAAATAATTAATAAAAATAAGTGCTACAAAATTTGTTTTTTACTATTCATGAAACTTAATGCTCATACTGTGACCTCCTAGCATTATAATTTAATTTGAGTTGTGTTGCACTGCATAATGAGGACATTAGCATATGACATCTCACTTAGCGCAGGCGTAAAAAACTCATTTTTCTAAGGATTTACACGAGATATGTCTAATGTCTAATATCTGTAATGTGTAAAGAACATTCTGAGGATGATTAATATGTAACATACTTGTAGGATATTTATTTTTAAGTGCCCCAAATATCAACGTCGAATTTGGGTATTTTTTGCCATTTAAAATAGCTTTGAAGTGCCTTAGGCTTCAGTAAATGCATACATATAGGTATAAAACACAAATTTGCAGGTTGTTCCCATTTGGGGTTGCGTTTAATGGCTCAGTGAGCCAATGTGCCTGGTGCAGAGGTTTGAGTTTAATATCAGGGTTGAAGGTTTTTAACTTTGGCTGGACCTAACTGAGACCTTCATCTATTTAAGGTTGATGAAATGAGTACCATTGCAAACAAGCATTTGTTCTAAAAACTGGTATTTGTGTTATTATGTTCTGCAAATTATTCACAGTAAATGTTTTAATAATATAAGTATAGAAATAAATGATAGCCCCTAACAGGAGTAATATACATAACATGTGTTTTAAATAGAGTGAATTATTGCAGGTTAGGAGGAATCCGAAAGGTCTTTTGACTTTGTCAGCCTCAGAATGAGCAGAGGGTGGGGGCTAGTAGAACTGCAGAGGTTTGCTCAAGTCCCGCTGAGGTGTTATCTTTAGTTTCCTTGTAAACAATGGAAGGAGGCTGTCATGTTGACATTTGTGACCTTTTAAATTAAGGCCTTGTCTCTGTGAAATGCAGAATAACCTTGCTAAACAGGCCTCTAAAAGGAAGGGTTTCTGGTTTCTCCACAAAATTAAAGAACTTAATTCCAAAGGGAAAATATGAAACAGGTGTCTTTGAAAGTCCCAACACATGCTAAATGCTCTGCAGAAATGATATATTTGTATCTCTGCCTCTAAAAAAATAATATCTGCTAGTTGCTTTTATTTGACCGAAAATGAAGCATTGCATTAAGTCTTAGACAGAAAATAAGACAAAGTTTTTTTTTTATTGAAATTTTGAAGGCTACATGCCTAAGTGAGAACGAATTGTGGCGCAAAGATAACATGGAGTGTCAGTGAAAGAATTTTACTTTTGGAAAGTTAAAATGGCTTAATGTTGCAAGCTGACTGACAAGATAGTAACAGTTAAGTAATGGAAATTTATTTTTGTGTCTGTTCATGTGTATTATGTTTTGTCTTCTGATTAAACGTTATGATTAATGTCTGTTTGTTATGAGAAATGTCTCTCTGTTGTGTGTTGTGTATTTTTTTTTGCTTCTGCCCACAGACCATTCATGGATTGTTCTGGGTGATTTTAAGGCTGACAAGACACGTGAGTTTGGTTGGTTGAAATGAGATGTGTTTTTGCGTAACTCCTTTGGAAAGAAATGTCCATGCGTTTTTCATGTTTGTGTATTTAATTCTATCATGAATTGTTCTTGCTGCTTCTGTGTGTCTGAAAGTTGTATTTGACAGCAGATATCCACTAATTGGTGATCTACTGTCAAAAAGGAGGGTAAGGATTTTAAACCTGACACAGTGTTATGCGTCACCCCTCATTTATATATGCTATTGTTTTGTCTATGCTTTTTGTGCTTGATATACAGCAAGTATATCTGATGGCTTGACATGTCCGTTTTGTGAGGTTTTTTTGCATGTTTTTTGTTTTATGTTGCTGCTTATGATACTATTACAAGTTTACCTGTGTTGTGAAGGGATATACATGACGATGTGTATCCTGCAAACAGTTTGGTAGATTTGCTTTGACACTAAATTTCACAGAAAGACAGACAACACTTCATCAGTGTATGTCAAATTTGGCTTTAATGGTATTTGAAGGAAAAAAAAAGAGATATACAGAATCAAAGTGTGTCACATGCTGTTAGTCATGTACTGCCCCTCCCCTTAAGGAACAGGCAGCCCTATATTTATGTATCCTGATTGGACGTAAGGATAAATTATAGATCTGTGACTTTTGCGCATGGTGACCTAATTTTTATATTACATTAGTCAGTTTTGTTCTGCTTCCTGAATAGTGTATGGCCTTGTACCATAAAGGAAACAAGGTTTCATTTTTCCCTGAAGAAAGGAACTGGAACATTAGCTGAGAGTACCGTATATGGTTTAGCGGCCAGCAGTAGAGCTAACATTCACTCAAGTAATTTCTTGTTCTTCCTATAGATTTTTCTTTCATCACTTCTCCCCTGATTGATGTTGCATCGTCCCTAGTAATTGGGGATGTTAGCTGTGTCCTAGTCCCATTTTCCCTTTTCCATATTCCTTTCACCAGTTAGCCTTCTTTTATTATTATTATTGTATTAGGTTCACACTTCCAGATTGCAGTAATGTACTAGGAACCCCTATACTATGTATAATTCCCTTTTGTATGACTAGACTGTTTTTTAAGAATTTTATTTAGGCCTAACTCGATGTTTTCCAGTCTAACCGTCATGGTAGTGATGGACTGGTTAACTGACTCAATGCTATTATAAGACAAGTTTCCACATTTTGATTATTAGCCTGTGTATTGCGTAGTGCACTTGATGCACAGTTATTAAAAGGGAGGTATCTACATTTCCCTGATAATCTGTATTATGCGATCTCTCTTTTGAAATGTTTTAGATAAGGAATTTAGGAACACCTATATGTAATTATTGAGAGAAAAACTGTGTTTACCCCATTAGACGATGTCACTATGTGTGAGGACATCCATTTAGATAAAATTCTCATATAGTTATCTACCCTTAGATGGTAGAGGATATGCTCTCACATGGAAACCCAATTGAAGAAATTAGAGGCACTGTTTTGCTTATTGCCTTTGTCTTTGTACTCTATGAGAATGACAGTGTGTTCTAGACCAGAATTGTCTCATGGCGTATGGCCACTCCCTCGCAGATTGCAGGCCACCTGCTGGCAATCCTCTTGTTAAAAACAAACAGTTTTTGTACTAAATTGAAGGAAAATAACAAATGTGTCCATTTCCTACGTCACTAGGTTCTGCGGGATTAAGTCATAATAACCTGCGGACCTTTGATGAAAAGCTAATTCCCATCAGTGACAGTCCCAGCACCCAGACAGTGATCGCCAGCGTGTCATCAGTGATATCTCCAACGTATTGTACTTGCTACATCAGAAGGCGTTGAACATCAGAAAAGAAGGAGGAGCTGGTTTTGCCACAGAACCAGAGTTTCAGTGCAAAAGAGCGAAAGAGAAGGATTCCAGTTATTTTAAGTTTTTAGTTTTTCACCTGTCATGTGCTGGTAACCTCTGACAGTAGGCAGTCCATTGAGCCCCATGGCCTGCGTTTTGGCCACACCCCCCCCCCCCTTTTCTTTGCTCCAACGGAAAGGCAGTGCACCAGAGGATCCAGGATTGGAAAAAGGCACTACATTGTGTTACCTATGATTAAATGGAAGAGCAGCCCCAGCATCCTCTGACACTGAAAAGCGAGTGTTGGAGTATGAAAGTGTTGCTGTGTATGAAAGCCTGTTGCTCTTTCCTGATTAATAGTACTTGGGTCTGCATGAGATGATCTGTGCCCATGATCAATGGAGAACACACTATCTGTAGTGCCTGCCGCAGAGGAGTGATATTGGTGCACTGCCTTGAGACATTGTGACTGTCAAATAAGCTGCGAGTGTTTGCCAGGAGGGCACTCCAACGGATACTGAGAAGGACCATTTTCATGAAAGGCCTGAACGAAGAGGCCCATGCGGAAGAAAACAACACAAGAGGACTTGATGAACAATAGAAGCCTGCCGGAGAGGCTTGGACGGACTCTGGGTATTTCCCGTGCGATTGCATAAAATGGGTGTTAGGAGACTAATTTTTGCTGTTTTGCTGGCATTGTTTTATAGTAGTATTCTGTTTAGTAAAAGCAGAATAAAGTCCATTCTCTGTGGAAGAGTATCCCTTTTCATCTGAGAGCATTAATAAGGATCACCACTGTTTCACCTGAACATATAATAAGTTACTGAAATGCATAGGAGCCATAAAAAAATGTTACTAGATAATTTTAGGATTTGCTTTCTGCTTAGAGTTGTGAAAAATGATAATTTTATTTGTAATAGTGGTCATTATTTTCTCCTGTTGTCCATATGTTCTTAATAACATGTTTTCTAGTATTTTTAAGCATGACGTTGTCTTTTGTGGGTTGGATTGTTTTCACTACCCAATTGACTTCTGCACCCACCTCCCAACCTGTGTCTTTTCCTACTACTACTTCTTTGCATTCTTTTCATATCTTACCCGAACACAAGCAGATTAGAAGGTCGGAATTTGTGAATATCTCCTTTGTACAGTTTCAGCATCAATACCAGTTAGTAATGAACACCACTAATTGTTGGGTGTGCGGTCTTATGCCACATACTACAGAAAGAGATATTCCCTATTTGGTTCTGTCATTTAGTTACAATGGGTCTGTATGGGCATATCAGACGATGTTCATTTATGCCAACGAAGTCTATCCCTTGCGTTCCATGAAAGATAACTCAAGTAATAATGCCTTAGTGAAGGGAATAACGGATAATATTGACATCGATTCAGATACAGACTGAGTGATTGCCTATGTAAGGGCAAAAGGAGGGGCTGAGGTTCTGTGAATTCTGAACCCATGGGTTCCATTTTGTGTATGGCAGCCATTTTGTGGTTGCCCTCACAAAGGCCATGATTGTGGCTGAAACTAGTCTTTTGAGGACATGTACATCTTAGCTCGAGTTCATGCTGACTCCTGTTTGACCTGAGTGAACTGACCCTGCTGCCTGAAGCTGACCTTGTTAAACCAGTTCCTGCCCTTTAGCTGATCAAGATTGAGGATCAAAGCACAGGACATTGTAGAGTTTGGTATGCACACACACACCCCTTATCCTGCTTTCTGGTCCTTCTTTTATGGTCTGATTATGATATGGGTTGTGGTCCTTTTATTATGGGTTTGTCCGGCTTGTCTACAGAAGAATGTTGGGTTTGTTCAATGATTGATTATGGGCCGGACAACTGTAAAATGGGTTTGTCGTTTGGCAGACCTTGCATGTCCATGTTAGGCATTTTTTGCATGCTTGCAAAAGCTAGGACTGCCCCTTACTTGTATGCTGAAGTTTGTAACCCTAAGCATGTAAAAGGCCTCTGTTTTCTGTATTCCTCAGACTACCTCATTCAGTTGCTACGGCTTCTGTGTGACGTGGCCTCACTTATTAAATTTATTAAAGATGTCTTTTCATATTTTCAGCTTCTGTGCCAAGTTCTTTTTTTATTAGTAAGTATTCCATGAGAAAGAAGATTTCAGTTCTTCACTTCCCAACATTACATGCATAACGGTTCTTAGGGACTGACCTTTTACCTAGATACGACACTGCATTCAAAATGCAGGTTTTTCCCTAGTTCGAATCTCATACATTATGCATAAGGTTTCTTGGAAGCCCAAGTGGACTACCATCTCCTGTATAATATCTCTGTATTAAGTTCCGGCCTGACATCAACCTTTAGGCAGACACAGTAACACAGCGAGTTAGGACCCCGGGGGAGACCTATGGGTATATATACATAATATCTTGCTTAGGAAGACAGAGGAGACAATGACTTCCCGGCTGACACACTGACCAGAGACGCTGAGGTTCCTGCATGCAGACACTCCAGCTCGCATTGGTCTAACATCCCTCGCGGGGTGTCCAACTCGAGACCAGGACGGGGTCCCATATTCTCTCATTCTGAGGTAATGGGGTTGACTAGATCCTAGAGGGATTCTTGGCATAATACCTACATAGATGCATGTTCTGAGGTTGCCAAAAACGATTCTCTCCCTGATAAGCGGAGATTCTAGTGGCACTGTGAGCTAGCTGATACAGACAGGCTAACATATCCTGTGGGGGTGCTCAGAACCAGTCTGCCACCAATCCCACAGTTTATGTTATCTAAACGCACAGATCCTGTATAGGGTATATAGGAACTACACAACAGCACTAAAGTTTTCTCCGGCCTTGATCAGAACAAAGTTTACCATCAACTTGAACTGGAAGAAAACTGTAGGTACATTGCTACTTTTTCAAAACATGGTTTGTTCTGATATAAAAGCCTCCGTTTCTGTGTGTTATTAGCTAGAGAAATCTTTCAAGATGTCATTCATATAATAATTCAGCGAATCACACGTTTTTAACTACAATGATGATAGACTGGTGTTTGGGGCTACACGAAAGGAACATAACAAAGCACTCACACAAGTACACCGTCTGCTTGCTGATGCAGGCCTCACCCTAAATGCAGGGAAGTGTGAATTTCACAAAAGCAGACAATGGTCCTGATTTAGATTTAGATCTTAACGGACGGGTTACTACGTCACAAAAGTGACTGATATCCCGTCTGCCGAGAAATAAATTTAATAGGATATAATGGGATTAATATTTCGGCGGATAGGCTATTTGTCACAGTTGTAATGGAGTAACCTGTCAAGCAAGTTCTAAATCAGGCCCTTAAATTCTTTGGGGATATTTTCTCTGAATAGGGGATGACTCCTGGCCCCAAAAGGGTACAAGAATTGTCATCTACTTGCCCTCCGGAACATGTGACCATGCTGTGCTCCTTATTAATCATGGCCAGCTACTGCTCCAGGTACATTTGTGATTTTGCCACTGTGAGCATCTCTCTAAGAGAACTGGCAAAGCGAGATGTTCTGTTTGAATGGTCATCTGAATGTGACTGAAGTTTCAAGTAAATAAAACAAGCAATTGAAAATGCAACTGAAATGGCTTACTTTGACCCAATATTGCATACAGAGATTGGGATGGATGCAAGCCCGGTGGAATTGGGAGCGATCCTTCCCCAACACAATGGACAGCTCGATGCTCAGAGCCCCTAGGCTACCCGGAGTCTATCTCAGACTGAACGTGTTTATTCTCAACTAGAGAAATAAAGTTTAGATGAAGTGTGGGTGTGAGAACACTTCCATGTGTTTCTGTACAGAAAGCATTTCACCCTTGTCACGGATCATTAGGCGTATCTCAACATCTTCGGGGCATCCAAAAGCCAAGATGCACCCTAGCAACAAGAGGTGGGAGTTGCGTCAGCGGGAGTATGATTACACTGTTGTGCACAAAACGGAGAAAGATTATTATTATTATATGAAACTTGTAACGCGCTCAGCTTACCCGGGGGCATCCCGGCGCGACAGACCAAGAAGAAGGAAAGACTCGATTACTCACTACTGTGGAAACAGGTAGGTCTTAAGAAGTTTCCTGAATAGTAGGATCTTGGGCTCTGAGCGAATCTTAAGATCAAAACCCCACAGTCTACTTATCACAAGTGTTGCAGCTCTTTCTATTAAACAGATTCTGACACCTACTAATAATGACAAAGATATGCTTAAGCTCAACGCCTATCTGAATTTTCAGCGTTGCATTTACTTTTTGGGACTGACCATCTTGCTGCCTTTCAGCCTTTTGCCTACCTCTCGCGGAACCCGCTTCGCGGGTCCCGCTTCGTTGGAGCGTTCCTGTTTGCCGCCTGGAGTCTTGAAGGGCCAGCTGAGGGTAGTTTCTAACGGGGCTGCGAGCGAGCGCGCCTGCTCCCTGAGGGACTTCATCTCCCAGGAGTGAGCGCCAGCCCGGAGCAGCATCACCTGGGCCGCTCTCCCCGACCCCTCCCACCCTTCCACCGAGCACTGATAAACAGCTTTTGCAGGTCAGAGAGCGGGACGCCTATCTGAATTTTCAGCGTTGCATTTACTTTTTGGGACTGACCATCTTGCTGCCTTTCAGCCTTTTGCCTACCTCTCGCGGAACCCGCTTCGCGGGTCCCGCTTCGTTGGAGCGTTCCTGTTTGCCGCCTGGAGTCTTGAAGGGCCAGCTGAGGGTAGTTTCTAACGGGGCTGCGAGCGAGCGCGCCTGCTCCCTGAGGGACTTCATCTCCCAGGAGTGAGCGCCAGCCCGGAGCAGCATCACCTGGGCCGCTCTCCCCGACCCCTCCCACCCTTCCACCGAGCACTGATAAACAGCTTTTGCAGGTCAGAGAGCGGGACGCCTATCTGAATTTTCAGCGTTGCATTTACTTTTTGGGACTGACCATCTTGCTGCCTTTCAGCCTTTTGCCTACCTCTCGCGGAACCCGCTTCGCGGGTCCCGCTTCGTTGGAGCGTTCCTGTTTGCCGCCTGGAGTCTTGAAGGGCCAGCTGAGGGTAGTTTCTAACGGGGCTGCGAGCGAGCGCGCCTGCTCCCTGAGGGACTTCATCTCCCAGGAGTGAGCGCCAGCCCGGAGCAGCATCACCTGGGCCGCTCTCCCCGACCCCTCCCACCCTTCCACCGAGCACTGATAAACAGCTTTTGCAGGTCAGAGAGCGGGACGCCTATCTGAATTTTCAGCGTTGCATTTACTTTTTGGGACTGACCATCTTGCTGCCTTTCAGCCTTTTGCCTACCTCTCGCGGAACCCGCTTCGCGGGTCCCGCTTCGTTGGAGCGTTCCTGTTTGCCGCCTGGAGTCTTGAAGGGCCAGCTGAGGGTAGTTTCTAACGGGGCTGCGAGCGAGCGCGCCTGCTCCCTGAGGGACTTCATCTCCCAGGAGTGAGCGCCAGCCCGGAGCAGCATCACCTGGGCCGCTCTCCCCGACCCCTCCCACCCTTCCACCGAGCACTGATAAACAGCTTTTGCAGGTCAGAGAGCGGGACGCCTATCTGAATTTTCAGCGTTGCATTTACTTTTTGGGACTGACCATCTTGCTGCCTTTCAGCCTTTTGCCTACCTCTCGCGGAACCCGCTTCGCGGGTCCCGCTTCGTTGGAGCGTTCCTGTTTGCCGCCTGGAGTCTTGAAAGGCCAGCTGAGGGTAGTTTCTAACGGGGCTGCGAGCGAGCGCGCCTGCTCCCTGAGGGACTTCATCTCCCAGGAGTGAGCGCCAGCCCGGAGCAGCATCACCTGGGCCGCTCTCCCCGACCCCTCCCACCCCTTCCACCTCTTGTGTGCAAGTACTATATTAACTAGTTACCCTCCCGCAGCGCGGGAGAGCGCGCGGGAGAAGCCCGGGACAAGGGCGGGACCGTCTGTGGCCGTCCGGGGCCGCTGGAGGCCGGGCTGGGCCACCCCTTTTCCACCTACAGGCTTGTGTTTGATTATAATTTAGTACCTAAGTGTTTACCAGGATCATCTAGTCATTTGAGGATAGCAGGGGGTTGTAACCTATGGCGAATACCTTAAATACCTCTGCCTTACAGTCTTCCATGGGTGAGGCTGAATCTGCGGTTATGGGGCCCCTAGATTCGTATTTTAAGCGTTTGCCCCAAGATATTGATAGGGAAATTGCTTTGGCGGAAAGACGCGCTGGACGAAGGTTATCGATCGAATTGATGAAAAATCCCCTTGAAAAACACATAGGAAAAAGCTTCCCTGCATTGGTCACCCCGTTATCTTCTACAGTATTGCCACTTACACAAGAAACACTGTATGATATATCTGTAAGTAATGAGCTGTTGGGTGCCTCTCCTGTAGATACAGTGGTTACCGCCCTATCATCAGAGCATTTAAAGGGCTCTAATACAGCACAAACAGGACAAAATGTTACACCAAAAGCAGTTGTTCAAGCACACGCTGTCAAGCCCAAAGTATGCTCAAAGAGGAAGAGGGCTACAACCCTAAAAAAATCCATAGTCCCTAATCCAGCAAGGAAGATTAGGAAATTGGCCACTAAAACACCCATAATCCATGCCCTAGCCGAAAACCCTAATGGGGTAACAAGGGGGGAGGAATTGGTTACCCTAATAGACGTAGAAAATCCAAATATTCCGGCATCACCAGTAATAGAAATAAACCCCATTACCATAGCAGCTTCAGGGCAAATGAGGATTCATCCGGAATATTTATTGGATTTGGAAAAACTAATACGCTCCCTCTTAAATCCCCTTGAAACTAAACTGGAGAAGTTAGTAAAACAACTTGATCATCTTGAACAGGCTAGTTTAGATAATTTTTTCTCAGTAAAATCATTAATTAAGTCTCAGAATAAATTGGACGAGAATGGGCGACAAAATAATCTAGCCGAGCAGGATTTAGGTGTTACGGGGGTCGAGTTGTTTCCCGCAAAAGTAAGTGGGGTTTCTACTCAGCAGAAACAGGGACCGAATAAAAAAAATATAGCAGCACCCCGACCACCTGTAAACAATAGTGGCTCTGGGCGTACTAACACTATCTGCACTAGCACAATGGCCAATAGTACTAAGGATAGCATAAAAAACTGTGCCCCGTGGTTCATAAAAAGAGTTCACTTTCACCATCTATTATGGACTGTGACCAGGGTACACTGATAGACACAGATAAAAACCCAGCTATAACTACTGATGGATTAAATGGGCCGTCTGTCTCTCAGTTAGTAAATAAGGGTGGTTATGTAAGGAATGGTAACCACACAGCCGGTGGAAATAATGCTAGTATGGCTGTGGGAAATAGTGCTCCCGCGAGTGTTGCTGCCCCAGAACGCTGCCCACCAAAACCTTATGTTAATAAACCTTTAACTCGGATTCCCCCGGTCCAACTTACCCCTGATTCTTATCCATATGTGGCCATTCTCACCAACGTTCCTCCCCTACCGGATGGCCAAAGGGAAACATATGATATGTTAAAAAATAAAGCCATGCATTGGCTGCGGGTAAATAGACCCCTGCCAGGAGATGTGGATGGCCTGATCATTGGGGTTAGAAGGGTCAATTGGATTGGGAACACTTTGAAAAAGCAGGGGGGTGAGTGTATCATAATTAACTTTCAAGACCCAAGGGTAGTAGGGTTAATCACGAAACCTGGATGGAATATTAGCATTGGTGGGATTGGCGTTGTGGATTTGACTTTTTTCTATCCAAGATCTCTGTCATCTTACCCAGGGGGGAATGAGTCACTGAGAATTAGTTTGCCTCCACGGGTAGAGGCTAGCTCTTTCCCTGTTCCCTTCTTGCGTTCACATGATGGTTACAACCAGGTATATAATTTTAATGGTGGCGCAGGGTACATGAGATGGGGATGCTGACAGAATCCAGTTGAACTCCTTGACTCAGTTGTCCAAATGGACCGGGAAATTGTTGGGGAGTCAACCTTGCTATCTAAGCGGGATGCATTGTATAATTTAGTAGAAGGGGTCCCAGACAGGGACTGTGGATACAAGAGGGGGGGCAACCGGGCTTGCCAGGGCGATTGGGGAGGTGTCTCTGGACCACATTTCGGTTCTGGTACAAGTGATGTTAATGTGGTCAAATGTGTAAATATTGCTGTGGGAGAGAGCGGTGACTGTGAGATCCTGACTAATTCACCGGTCATAGTAGTCACCGAAAGGGGGACAAGCAAAGATGATACTGCGGGGAGGTTCCTTTCATGGAACATAGCAGGTTTGGCCTCCAGACTGTTGTCTCAAGATTGGTTAGATTTCGTTAATGGGTTTGAAATGTGCCTATTCCAGGAAACATGGGCTTGTGATCCAATTTACCTGCCAGGTTATTTAAATTTTTGTATACCAGCAACTCGGGGTCTGAGGGGAAGGCCTGCGGGAGGCTTAACAGCCTGGGTCAAGCAGAAATCCCAAGTTAAAATAAAAGTTATTGACCTAGGCTGCAAGGATATACAATTACTGAGGTGTACATCAGGACAGGGCGGTGTGATAGATATCTATAACATTTATGCTAGGGGGTTAAGTGTTGGGAATTCCCCCACCCTAGACGTTCTATCAACCTCCCTTGAATGCAACTCTCTGGGTAATAGAGTGGTTGTGGCAGGTGACCTGAATAGGACTTTCGAGCCTTTAGAAAATACTGAACATCCTATAGGCCAAGAGGAGGATGCTTTATGGGGACTACCAACTTTAAATTTATCCCCAGTGAAGCGTTGGACCAAGGATGTACTGTTGTTGAATTCGTTATGTTTGGAATATGGCTTGAGGGCCCTTAATGGCAGGACAAAAAGTGACCTAGGAGGAAACTGCTCTTTTGACAATGGGTATAGTAAGAGTAGGATCGACTATGTCATTTGTAGTCTTGAGCTATGGTCTGGCCTGGGTGATATGGAGATAGTGGAGAGAATAGAAAGTGATCACAATCCACTCAGTGTTACCCACTCATGGTGGAGGGCTGCCCCTATAGACTTAGTCCCAGATAGCGAAATTGTACCTGTCATAGCAAACGATTCAAGAAGGGTGAAATGGCCAAATGTGTTGGCCAATTTAGCCACTATTGAGCACATTAATCTGGAGGTAGACAATGCTATTTTAGCTATGGAATCAGTACACCCTGTAGTACCGGGTTCCTCTTTAATAGCAGACATCCATGACGTATTTTTTTCTTTAATAAAACCGTATTTTATCAAACCTGTTAAGGCACATAGAAATCCACCTATTAAATTGGCAAGGTGGTTCAACAAGCAGTGCAGGGCAACTAGATTGGAGTTGGGAAGGGCAATTAAAAGCAGGGATAAGGCATTGATTAGTGCTGCTAGGAAGCAATACAAGGAGAATATTTGCAAGGCCAAGAAGCAGTGGGACGAGGAATATTGGGAGGAGTTACTTGAAGCTTCTGGACAAAAAGACTCAAGACTCTTTTGGAAAATTATGAGATGGGGCAGAGGTGGCACACCAAATAAACCTGATAATAATGTTAACGAAGCATCATGGGTTGAGTATTTCCAACCCCAGTATGCGGAGAATAGGGATAACTTGGACATCGAACCAATCCCTGTGGTATTTTCCAGGGGAGACCTATTTACATCTAAAGATGCAGAACTCGTAATTTCATTGCTGCGGGGGGGGAAAGCTCCGGGGTTGGATGGAATCCCCTCAGATATCTTTAAGCATGATAAGGTTCGGTGGGCAAAATATGCGACTGTGCTTGGAAATGCCCTTGCAAAAGGGGCTAAAATCCCGGATGTCTGGAAGGGGGCAATTATAATTCCGATCTTTAAGAAAGGCGATCGGTCGCTACCGGCAAATTATAGACCGATAAGTTTGCTGGCCACTATCCAGAAAGTGGTGGGTAAGATGGTGGTCGACAAACTTATGTCCTGGGTAGATGAAAACAACGCCTTATCCCCCTACCAGGCAGGATTTAGACGTGCAACCAGCACTGTCGATCAAATCTTTCGTTTCACCATGCTACGATGGGGGACTGTACTCCTTGGAGAAGGCAGCCTTTATGTAGCATTTGTAGATCTGAGGGCTGCCTTTGATCTGGTGCCCAGGAGCAAGCTATGGGGGGTTTTGAGCAACATAGGGGTTCCACTCGAACTACTCACACTAATAATGCGTCTTCACGAAAGCAACTTCGCTAAAGTCCAGTGGGGAAGGAACGGGGAATCTTCCACCAGTTTCCCCGTTGAGCGGGGGGTACGGCAGGGTTGTGCCATGGCACCCCTGTTGTTCTCCTTGTTCATCAATGGTATTGTCGATAGGATGTTGGATGCGAGGGTCGACGCACCTTCGCTGGCGGGCATCAGGGTCCCGATCCTGATGTTCGCCGACGATACCTTGATCGTGTCCAAAACCCCGGCAGGACTGCAGAGAGCCTTGAATATATTCGACATGTTTTGTAAGGAACGGGGTCTCGAAGTCAATGTAAACAAAACTAAGTTGATGGTCTTTGGGCGAAAGCGTCAGGTCCGACCCAGGGTATCTCTGAACAGTATCAGACTAGAGGTAGTAAAAGTCTTTACTTACCTAGGGGTGGAGATATCCAGTAATCCTGGTTGGACAAGACACATTGAGAAAGCAGTTTTGAAACATCAGCAGATCTCGGGAGCGCTTCGAGTGGAACAATCTAAATCTAATACCAGGCCCATTAAACCTGTTCTCATGGTATACGACGCCAAAGCCTTAGGCGCAGCCCTTTACGGGGCTGAAGTCTGGGGCTTTGAGAGGTTTGATACGCTCCAAAGATCGGAGAACAGGTTTTTGAGGGGGATAACTAGTCTCCCGCAAAGTACCCCGTTAATACCACTTGGCCTGGATTTAGGAAGAAGATCGCTCAGCGATCGTGCCCGCCTAAGGCCCATCCTTTACTGAACACGGCTGTGGACGACCCCAGAAATTAGACATTATGCCGAGGGGTTTTCTGCCCTAGCTAAATCTGATGTTTTCCATAAAATTCCATGGCTAAAAAAGCTCAGGGACGTTCTTGCTGAGCTTGGTCTATCCAAACTGTGGGAAAATCCCTCTGGGGAAGTATTCCCTAGTAAAACAACTATAAAAGCTATATATTGGGATCATATTGACCAGAAGTTGTGGAGGAATGCGACCCCAGAATCTATGGCGGGTAGGTTTATGGAAATTAAAACAAGACCTGTACTAGAACTGTATTGGGATATTTTAACTGTTACACTAGACAGGAAATTATTCTTTCAGCTAAGGGCAGGTTCACTCCCCTTGAGGTCGTTGATGTCTAACTGGGGATTAAATAGTAGTTCGTGTTGCCCGGCATGTGGCGCCCCCAACGAAAGTATAGCTCATTTTCTATTCCTGTGTGAGGCTTACGTAAATCCAAGAAAAATGTGGCTGGCACCTGTTTGCAGGAACCTTGGTGTCTCTAGTGGTGTAGAGGGGCTGAGAATTATTTGTTCCACGACCGATTTGCCCATAGTAATAGGAACGGCAAAATACCTGGGGTGGGCCTGGTCTTTAAGGCGGAGGTTCCTATCTCTGAATAGGTTTTGAATCTTGTTATCTTGTTTTCTTGCCTATATGCTCGTATGAATTGCAATGCTAAGTATTTGATTGAGATAACTATGATTTTAGTTAAAATATGTTGCTAAATGTACGTAACAAGCTTTGATTGTTCAATTTGGGCTTTGATCCACATTGTGGGTGATTCGGCCTTTTTACTTTGCATTTAGCTCATGTACTTTATGAGAAAGCTTATATTAACTTTTTGGTGAATATTTTAAGTGTTTAAACTGTGTATTTTATCTAGAAATTTAGTGTTAATGTATGTGTAGTGTTTTTAAAATGTGCAATTTTATATGTGTGTGCTTTTATGAGTGTATAACTCGAAATAAAGCTTTTTCAAAGTCAAAGCTTAAGCTCAAGGAAAACATTACAACATAATCATGGAGGGAGCATGCTCGACCTCTTACAGATGATGTTGAGTACCAGAAGTTCAAGAATGTTCAGGAAAAATTTACTGTTACACATGATGGTGTCATACTAAGAGGGGCAATAATGGTTATCCCTGAAAGCCCAAGGCAACAAGTTATTGAATGGGCACACAAAGGACATCGTAGCATTGCTGGAACTAAAAGAGCCCTCCAGGATTGAATGTGATTCCAGCGTCTTGACAAATTAGTTGAAAGGGAGATTAAAGCAACTGCCTGTCTCCCAAAATGACTCAGCACCCGTTTAACATGTCTGATCTACCAAAGCAAGCTTGGCAGTGGGTTGTGGTTGACTTCTTTAGACCCCTTAGTAATGAACATCATCTCATGGTAGTTGTCAATGAATACTCATGTTTTCCTTTAGTGGAAGACCTATCATCAACCACACATGACAAAGGGCCTGATTAAGATCTTGGTGGATGGGATACTCCATCACAAACATGACGGATATCCCGTCCTTCATATTACATGTTCCATTATATCTTATTGAACTTGTCCATAATGTTTATAATGGAGTATCCCATCCGCCAAGAAAGTAATCAGGCCCTGAGTCATCACGGGGCTAGCTGACATTTTCACAACAGGGGGTGTTCCCTCCATTCTCAAATGTGACAACAGTTTACCCTTCAATAGCAGAGAGGTTAAAGACTTTCTTAATCGTTTCAACATCAAACATCAGAAAAGTACACCCCTTTGACCACAGGCAGAAGGCATTGTTGAACGATTTATGAGTACTTTGAAAAGGGTGGTTCAGGTTGCTGCACTTGAAGGCATTGACCTCAAGTGTGTCTTACGCCCAGCCCTTCGTGCCTACCGTTCCATTCCTCATTCCACGACAGGAGAAAGTTCTGCCACCTTGCTTTTCGGGAGAGCTCATGGAACGAAGTTACCACAATGGACCACCAGCCGGTAAATAGGCCCTGACGAGATTAGTGTCACTGACACCTCTCACAAATGCAAATGCAAAATGAAGGCTTTCGCCAACAAGCACCAAAATGCTCGAGACATGGTTTTTGAGAAAGAAGACCAAGTTCTTGTCAAGCTAAAGCAGACACACAAGATGGACACTCCGTTTGACACTAAACCACTAAGAGATGTGGCAAGCAAGGGACATAAGGTAATTGCCCAACAACCTGGAAAATCCACATCCAAAGCAGTCGCGGCTCGCATACGCGTGCTGCAGGGTAGGGGGTTGGGGGATAGTAAACTCGGACATACGGAGGAAAGTAATTATTACATTCCTCCGTTCCGTCGTATCTCCGAGTATACTACCTCCTCACCACGCCCTATGCGAGCCGCCACTGAACCAGAGACTCATCATATATCAAGCCTTTACCTCGATTTTCATCAGATCCAGACCTCCTGAGTGAGGCAAGTCTACCTGAGTGCCCAAGTCAAGCATCCAACTCTTCTCCAGAGCTGCTAGCTTAAGGCGTCCTTCCTCTATTGCGTACAACTAGATCTGAAAGACTGGTGTGAGCTCCTGGACAACTCATCAAGTAGTTATGATATGTACATGTATATGTATGTGTTTGTACTTTTTAAGGTGGAAATGTCATCCTGTGTTTCAATGTATGAGGCCTCTAGTGGCCCGTAGCAGACTTCTTACAAGTATTATGTAATCTGGTGGGTGTGAATGGATCTGGTTAATAAAGTTTATGATGCAGTTCATTCACTTAACAGTTGCATGCTGAAGAATAAAGATGTGCAAATCAGAGCTTTGTGTGTGGCGTGGGCTGTGACCTGCTCCCGGGCATCCTCCCTGCTCATTCTTCAGTACTATCTAGGCTAGATATTAGGCTAACTCAGATTCTGTAATAAATTATTTCCACCTACACCTGTTGGTTCGCTGTCGTGTTCCGCTCAGCAGGTTAAGGCTTTTTATTTGCCCACAAAGACTATTAAATCTGGGACATTTAAGAATAAACGTAGTAATAGTTAAATCTACAAGTCGAAGAATGCAAAGTGTTCTTGCGAAAAATGTAGCATTGGGTGATGATGATCAGGAGGACATTGGGGCCACTTAAAAGATATATATTTACTTCTTGTACTTTGTGATCACCGAACGATCCCACCAGTTGTTGCAGCTTTACTCTTGATTAAGGAGCTAATAAAAAACAATATTTAATTTTACAGGATTACAAAACATGAACGAAAAGGTTAATTTAGGTGATTACAGAGACAGCGACCATCTCGCCTTTGCAATACATCAGGGAGACCCGCTCACTGAGGGACAACACAGTCATGTATTTGCTTATGGCACGATCTGCGTTTTCAAATCAGGGGTGCGCCTCCCAGCGAGGGACGGACAGGTGGGAGGAAAGGTCCTTGCAGGGCGCCGCGCCTGCAGGTGGTCCTGGGCAGTGTAAATGATGTGACATCTTCAAACAGGAACCACTTGCCGCAGCTGCTGTCCTGACCTGGCCTCCTCTGTCAATGTCCCTCGCGCCAGCTCTGGTTTCCGGCTCCAGGAGGGTCTGACCTCTCTCGGATGCCGCGTGCGACTGACGATGATGGGCCCTGTTGCGAATGCCACAGAAATCACGAAGTACTTCCGCATGCTCTGCTAACTACTTCCTCCTCGTGCCCTTTTCTTTGGCTCGAGCTCCTGTTATGGAGGCTTTGTTACTGTCATTGGCGCAGCAAGAGAGAGGGTGATACCAGGCCAGAAGGTGCACCTGTTCCTGCTCCCAGCAACGCGAGGGCTGCTGTGAATTCCTAGCACTCTAGTTCCTGCAGAAAGCTGCACGTGAACTTGCCCTGGCTGAGCTGCTGTGCTGTGTCTTAGCAGGTGAGGTCAATGCACTGGTGGCGACGCTGTGCCCCTAGCATTGATAGTTGCAGATGCCCTTACAAGGTGCTGCTAGGGTCCTAACGTAAAACAAGGTGAAAACGCCTTAAACTAGGATCTACCGTACTAGTATCCTCCCTGCAGGCGCTTTGCAACTAAGAGATGCTGTGCTCATAGCCAGGGTCGGACTGGAGCACAAAATAGACCCCTGCACCAAAATAAACCTTGCCCCATTAGCAAATCAGGCAGCTACAAAAGTGGCCCACAGTTGCAAATCGGGCAGTTTTGAACTTGTAAAGTCAAGCAATATGTGTGTCTATCAAGGTATGGAAAGCCATGCAGGTGTGCTTGCTGTAGGCAACATTTCTGGTAAAATTTGAGAAATCAACAGTAAAAACCGGCTTAACTGACAATAAAACAGCCCCACAAACAGCCAAAGTACCACCCACACACTGACCTGTCAGACCAGCTCTTCTGGCGCTGCCAGGTTGCCTATTGGCCTGTCCGACCATGCTCATAGCATCCGAACGGCAGTGCCTGCTTTGGCACGGATGGTGCCAGTGTGCTGCTAGCACATAGAGGGCCGGTGTGCCCTGCCAAAGAGGGTACAAAGCACGCAAAGGGCTGCAAGTGAACTGGGAGAGGTTGCTGCGGTTAGCGTACTGAAGGCCAGATGTCCCCCCCAAAGAATGTGGAGTAATGTTTATAGGGCTGTTAGTAACTTCCTACTGGAGGTGACCCCGTCCGTGCCTGCTATATACAGGGTAACGGGTGCCTGGCACCGAGGATGATGCTGTTCCTGGTATAAAGAGAGCTGCAGATAATCTGCCAGTGAAGAGGCTGCTGCCCCATATAGACTAAGGCTGCAGGTGACCTGGCACTTAGCATGTTGCTGTCCCTGGTATACAGAGGACAACAGGTGACCTGGTAGCTAGAGTACTCGTAATATACAGGTGGCAGTAAGCGACCTGACTCTAGTTGGTGCTTCCTTGATCTTTTTACAGTCAAGGCTAAAGCGGGGGTACCTTGGCTTGGATCTATGGGAGGGTGATACACTTACCGTGACACTGGAGAAGCTGTGCTTCCCCTATCATAAAGAAGTCTACCCATGTCCTGGAACTGAGGGTGCTCTTATCCCCAGTATACAGATGACTTCAAGGGAGCTGGCACAGAGTTTTGATGGCAGTAACATGGTTCTAGGGAGGGTGCACTGTACCTGATCGTACTACAAGGTCATATGTGTACCTAGAGTAAAGCATTTTACAATACAATTTTCTATAAATTCATCCATAAAGCTCGTTTCAACATAGTGAAAGCCTGCAATTTTTATGGATTAAGTTTGTATATGGATAGATAGTTTTTGATTTCAAGTAGTTTAGATGTGTTTGGACATCTCAAAGATTTGAACTCTATTCGATTTTTTTCGACATAAAGATATAAAACATACATGATTCATACCCTCAAAGAGTGGGCAAATCCTCGAAAAGCTGAGCATTTGTTCGTGTTGATTTGAATTTTTATTAAATTTCGAGAATTTGTAATAAATGAAGATGAATAAAATAATGACATTTTAAAAAGTAATTTTCCAAAGAACGTCTCCTAACAATTTATTTACATTTTCTGCAGTACACGAGTGTTCATCAGGATCATTTCAGAGTCAGGATGTTAAATTGTTACACATCTGGAATGAGGGTGTTTGTGAGTAGCGCAGATGTAATAGCTTCACATCAACTAAGTAAGCTGTGCAACTAAGATATGCATGCCTGTGAGGTCAAATCCTCTCCCAGGTGTCGTATCAGTATGACTCTTAGAGGTATTAGCGCCTGTTCTAAGTCTGTTGTCTTTGAGAACCACATTGAGTCTGATCTCCTTATGACAGAATTCATTTTCTTGAGCCCTACTGGGAAGACTCAGGGCCTGCCAGACAGTCAGGTCTACTCTATACTTAGAGATGACATGGAGAGATCACAGGTGTCATGGTCTACTTACCCTTTTCTAACATAGACAATCCGTTGGTGCTAAACATTGCGCCTGGAGGAGATGACTTAGTTGCAAGGCGCTCTTCAGAAAACGCTCACTGTCTGCTTGTTTCACCTGTCTTTTTTAGCTTCTTTCATTTATCTTTCCTTTAATTTTAGGAGGGCACCCTAGAAATCCACTGTACACAGATGCAGGCAATCTGCAAAATGCTAGGAACGATGCACCTGAGCAATTGCAAGTTTTAGTCATACACTGACATCTCCTTGTTGTATGCCTCCAAATGGCTCTAGAAAGTAAGTGGTCCTCCTTGAGGACCTGTTGTTTGATTGGATGGGTTATTCTGGCCATGAAGTAGTGGTCATGCCATATGTGCTACATGTCAGCATCAGCAACTGCTACTGGAACATGAATCACTGTTTAGAACATTGGCATTGAAACATCAAAAACTAACGTAAGACGATCTGCAGACACACGCGAGCCACATGCTACTGCATTAACAGTTGTGGAATGGGATAACACCCATTACCATGCAATAATTAGGCTAGAGGTTGAATTGAAACAGAAGATTAGCCATCAGAAAATTGCCATATTTATTAATACCTTGACTTAGGAAGAGTTTGATAAGGTTTCTACCAGTAGCACTTTCAAAAAACGGATTGAACATCACTGACAGCCTTCAGAATAGAAGGTCAACACTTTTTGCCCTGAAGAAGTCCGAGAGGACGAAATGCATTGGCTACGGTTTTATTTGTTGTGTAGAAGAGTTCATGAATAAAGAAAATTGAAAAAACTACTGAATTGATGTCGTGCTTAATCATGTGATGTAACTCGAGATGTAATAGGAAGTGCTGGACCAAATTGTTGTCTTGTTATTGTGGGGTTTTCTATTCCCAGGAGGCTTAGGGGTATTACGCATCAGGTCCTGTGCACTAAAGGTCAAATTTTTCATATGACCTTACTATTGTGATATGTGCAGTCATAATTGCCTCATACCCTGTGTATTTGTTGTTTTATACGTTTTACGCCAAGATGGATTTAAAAACTACATTCTGCCCTCACCTTTTCCAAACTACCCTCAAATACTAAAACACAGAGCCCTGGCAACAAGCCCGGAAACCTTAAACAGTGACAAATACCATAGTCTCACACTGAGCTCCATTAAAACTGACATACTCTATTTCTTGCTAAAGAAATAATATCCTCCGGGAAAGGTACACTGTGCTTTTTGTTATTAGTCTCAAAGAACACAAAATACTTTACTGGAAAATTGTAATATGAGCTACATATCAGCTTTTCTGAAAATGGGATGGTCATGGTCCAGTCCCTGGATATCAATATCTATGCCTTTCCCCTCTTGATACTGTGAAGGCAGTAACAGCTTGTACCATGATTGAGGAGTTTAACACTGATACCGTCCATACTCATTTACTGGCTAAAGTACCACTAAGTTCCACTCTTCCACTGTCACATATCATCATTATCAACTATACATCCCACTGGGGATGAAACCAAGAAGAATAATGCCAGCATAAATCACACTAGTTGGCACCCTAATCTGAAACAAATTACTACACTGACACAAACAGAAATTCAGTCAAGGACCAAACCCACAACCCTCCTGGTAGCCACCAGTGCCCAATATAGCCTCCCTCTGTCAATTAAGGTCTCGGTCCAGTCCAGCTACACCGAAACAACAACACACAAACTGACTCTCCATGAAAGAACTCAATCAGGTACTGGGTTAAAATTTGCTAGTTATAGGGTGGGTTTTATGGAAATTCTCCTTGTTAACTGGTTGGATATGAAGGTGAAGCTCTTTCTCACACTTCCTTTCAAGATAACCAGAAGGGGATTAGCAGTTAAGTGCATTGAAATGTTCATGGCTTTAGTGACCCAATGCATGTATTTATATCCCCCAGGATTTGAAAACTGGACAAAAAGACTTCCACCTTCTATTGCTCAATTTCACGGATTCATTGTACAACGTCACATATTGGGAATACGATTTCTCTGCTGCTAGAGAAGAATTGCAACCAAATTCTGTGGGTGCCGCTCGCAGAGGTTGTTCCCTGACATTGGACCTTTTAAACTTTATTTTGGTTGCTGCTAACTCGTGCCCTGTGAGGCTCTGGGCTCTGGAAATCTTGCTGTGGCGTGTGGACTGACGGGACGGGACTGCGAGGACCAGCAGCCCTGTAACACCGTTCAGCTGTGTGCCTCCTCCCGACCCCTGCCTGTTTGTATATATGTGACTAGATCCTACGCTGCGCGGTACGCGCGCGGGTGCGCGCCGGGAGAAGCCCGGGACAAGGGCGGGACCGTTTGAGGCCGTCCGAGGCAGACCAAGGCAAGGCTGGGCTATCCCTCTAACATCTTAGATTAGTGACGTGAGACTATCAGTGTTTTATGCTATTTATTGACATTCTTTTTAAACAGTCTGTATATATCGCCTGTACTTCTCCTAGGATTTACTGTGCATTTTTTTAAATGGCGTTACGCTCTGGGAAAGGAAGAAAAGTTACTCTTTCAACTACTGGGGGGTCTGTTACAGGTACACTTGACCAGTTTATTACCAGGGCTGCTGCAGTATTGGAAAAAGAGATAGCTTTAACAGAGAAACGTCTGTCTCTAGACCTTCTCTCAGGGAAGCACTCATCATTGGGCACTATTGGGACTGCGGTTACGCCGGAACATCTACGACCCAATGAACATCCAGGAGGAGCGAGCCCGAGATCCAGTCTTTTGTTGGTAGGATCTGACGGCTCTGTGGCAGGTTCCCCAATGAATGTAACTAATGGTAGTTTTATTTCTTGTGGAACTACGCATAGGGACTCTATATCGCCATCTCGACATAGCCTTCCCAGTAAAAACCAATCCCGGGAGATTTTACCTAGTAAAGATTCAAAGGTACATCACTTAGCAGGCAAAAGAAAAAGAGGAGGAGGCCCGCAAAAGGGTAGTTTAGCCAAAGTATAAAAAAAAACCAAAGCAAATCCCGTCCCATTAATTACTAACCAGCCCCCTAGTTCGACCGTTAATACCTCACACCCAAGTGAACTGCCCTCCCAATGCGTTGTTAATGAAGGGATCCTAGGAGAAATGGAAAAACTAGTGAAATCCCTGATGTTACCCCTTTTGGAAAGATCAAAATTAATAAACACAAAATTGGAGATTGTTTTTCTAGCGAATGCCTTGGCAAAGGGGGCACCCATCCCGGATTCTTGGCATGGTGCTGAGATCCTGCCCATATTAAAAAAGGGGACCGTTCTGTCCCGGGGAACTATCGCCCCATAAGCCTAATAGATGCTATACAAAAAATCGTGGCTAGAATGGTGCTTGCTAAGATCCAGAGCTGGATGTATTTAGAGGAGGTTCTATCCCCTCTACAGGCTGGTTTTAGAGCTTGTGTTAGTACGATCGAACAGGTCTTTAGGTTTATATTAATTTACTGGAAGGTTGTTAGTTTAGGTGGTGGTACTATCTATGCAGCTTTCGTAGACCTAAAGTCTGCTTTTGATTTAGTTCCAAGAGCCAAGCTATAGGATGAATTAAGAAATATGGGGATGCCAAGGGAACGTCTTGAAATGGTAATAAGGCTACATGAATCAAACTTTGCATAGGTCAGATGGGGCTAACAAGGGCAGGTCACGGAGAGATTCGCTGTGTCTCGTGGTGTACGTCAAGGGTGTGTACTAGCACCAACCCTGTTTTTGTTGTTCATCAACAGGGTTGTGCAGTACTTTGCTTCATTTCCAACAGATGCCCCTGTTTTAGGCGGCACCAAGTTCCTGCTACTTATTTTCGCGGATGACACGTTATTACTATCGAAAACTCAGAAGGGTCTCCAAGACGCCCTACAGGTAAACGTAACCAAAACAAAATTTATGGTTTTAACAAAAAAATAGACCTCTGTCTGGCCATGTTAGTATGAATGGCTCCATTTTGGAGCAGGTAAAAGTTATGACATACTTAGGGGTTGTGCTGGAAAATAGGCTAAGCTGGAAACCCCAGCTTGATATTCTCTCCCTTAAATTTGCACAATTAACAGGGTGCCTAATTAAGGAACAGAGAACCTCACTTACGAAAAGGATAGGTCCTGCTTTGAAAATTTATAATGCTAAGATTAGTTCAGCAATCTTGTATGGCGCGGATCTTTGGGCTTTTGCAGACTTATCACCAATAGTAAGACTCCAAAATAAATTTTTCAAAAACCTGGTAGGCCTTCCGTGTACCAGCCCCCTGAAGCCTTTGTTATTGGATTTAGGCTGCCATGCCATTGACGATGCGGCACGCTTTAAACCAGTGGCCCTGTGGAGGAGAATTTGGTCCACCCCTGAACTGTCACTTTTTGCTAAAGAAATTATGGATGTTAGATCTGTGATGGGTTCGGGGAATATCCTCTGGTTTAAAAAAGTAAGATTGCTCTTAGATAATATGGGCCTGAGCAATCTGTGGACTGATCCGATCAATAACGTCTTTCCCCCAAAAAAGGAATTTAAAGCTTTATATTGGTCCACAGTGAGACAACAACATATTAACCAGATAAATACCTCTTCCCTGACTGGCAGGTTCCTGGAGCATAAGCTCGACCCATCCCTAGAAGAATACTGGGATATTATTACCAAGTGTGGCGATAGGAGGCTCTATCACCAGTTTAGGGTTGGGTCGCTTCCAATAAGAACATTCACAAAAAAATGGAAAGGTCAGGTGAATGAGTTCTGCCCCTGGTGTAAAGACCATAAGGAGTCCCTGGGCCACTTATTCTTTGTATGCCTTGCATGCACAGCCCCCGGATCAAATGCCTTAAACCAATTTGCAAAAGTATGAGAACGCGGGTGGGGCTGGAGGCACTTCGGATAATGAGGGTTGATACAACCGAATCAGTGGTAATTGCAGTAGCAAAGTTCCTGGGCTGGTCATGGATAATTAGAGCCAACAATATAGATAGAGGCTAAACAGTAGTTATCAAACTTGTTTTTATATATGTTCTTGTCTGCTACCAACACTATATATGGTATATTTACTGTACCTCTTTTGTAGTTGCACCCTTTTTGCATATCACACTCTGCTTTTTAACATTGATATGAATTGACTTGTAATTCTTCACTTTTATACTTAAGTACTCAATGTTATGTCGGAATAGTTTTAAAAAATGATGGTTGTGCTTGTTTTTAATGCCCGTCTTTTATGATGAAATATTCGAAATAAAGACGTATGAAACTGAAATTACAACCAAAAATTAAAAATGATCTCAGTTGGAAATAAGGTTCATTAGTGGATATCTTTTACCGTTAGGACAATTGCTGTAAGGCAATCCAGTAAGCATGCATATACCATACCAAGAAACGACAGATCAACACCATCTCCTCTGCCTGCTTCCACACTCTCTGCATGCTCCGAAGAACCTCAAAATGGCTCCCCATAAACACAAGAAAAACCATCACGCAAGCTCTAATCAGCAGCTGTATGGACTACGGCAACACCCTGTATGCAGGAACCACATATGAACTCATGAGAAGATTCCAGATGATATAGAACTCAGCGTTCAGACTGATCCTCAATCTGCCCAAGCAGACCCACATTTCCCAGCATCTGAGGAACGTTCACTGGCTCCCGAACCGTAAAAGATGCCAATTCAAATTTCTGACACATGCTGTATCACCCTCCACGACCAAAGACCGGCATACATAAACCATTGCCTGAACTTCACTAACCATCCAGAAACCTTTGCTCTGCCCTTGCACAGACACCACACATCCTCCACAGCCGCAGCGGAGGCCGCTCCTTTTCCCACCTCGCCGCCAAGTCCTGGAACGTCCTCCCTCTCCACCTCACTGACGGACTTCAGGAAGAGACTCATGGTCTGGCTTTTCGACTAAGCCCAGCAAATCAGCCCCTAGATACCCTCACAGACGCGATCTACAAGTACTGACTGATAGATTGATGAACAGTGTTTCCAAAATAAAAACATGTAAACATTTTTAAAATGTAACAATTTCTGGGTATTGCGCCTTGATTGTATGCAACTACCAAAAGTGCTTGCGCAGTTAAAAGAGTAATCTTCCAGTTTTTTCTACACGGGGAGAACAATTTTGCCTGTGGAAAACTCCCTTTTCCCTCACCCTCCCAAAGTCTGGAGGCATTCTATTCTTTTCTAAAACCTCTCAAGGATTTTACTCCAGTCCTTGCTTGGAGTAAACCTGACTATTTCTAGGATAGGGATTGGTTGGAAGAAACATATGAATGACCACAAATGTATATGTGTGTGGGCACTCACAAACTGTCAAGACTGACCATGCCTCAAACTGATCTCTCTCCACCCTTTTCTTGGAATGGACTTACCATGTATTATTACATTGTTATGAGGTAATATATTAAGTAAATAGAGTGATTGCTAGGTCACCTTTTTTTTTAAAGCCTAGGGGAACTATGTCTAGCCATTTGCACTTATAAATTTGCAAGTACAAATGGTTTTGTGACTCAGGCCCACTTTTTTTGCCCTGAATCTGTATGTACTCTACTCTGATGAGGTTTATGATGTGCACTCATTGAGAATGCCAGCCCTTGTATCAATGTTGATGAGCTCTGACAATGGACCATAGACTCTATTTATTCTTCGGCTCTGCCTTTGCTCTCGTAGTATGATTGTCTTTCTTGGTTCTATGCTCTGCACCATCCCCTAAGTTTCCCAGGCTGAACTTCTGTGTAGGTGTTGCTGGGTATCATGGTCAACCATAGACAATCTTTTTCTTTAGCTTTATCTTTGGTCTTAGAGAATACGATTACCTCCCTTCAAAGAGTTTGTATGCTGCAGGAAGCTTAACTTTCTCATGCTGCACTTTTTGTTGTTGGTTTATCATGGCTGCTTGCATACTCTTGTTCTCAAGCTCTGTCTTTGCTATCAAAGTAGTGCTGCTCCACTATAATGAGTTTACATGGTGCATACTCTTGAAAACCCAAACCCCCTTAATGTTAATGTTGCTGAACTGTGAAAATATAACTTTCAGCTCTGTTGCTGTTCTCACAGAAGATCAATTCCCTGTGACAAGTTTTTATGCTGTGGACTCCCAGAAGTTCACAGACTGAAACTTGTGGGGTGCAGTGATCCTTGTCAATTTAACATTAGCATCTAAGTCTTCAGCTGTTTCTTTGCTGCCCTTGTGATAGTTTGCATATTCTGGGATCCCTAGATAACCAGACACACCACATGTTTATGTGCTCTGATAGACAATTAGATTATGAATACTCGGCTCTGTCGTTGTGTCCTCTTTGAGATCCATGGTAACACTTTGCATGGATGTTGATGTAAAATGGCTGCTGATCCCTAGTAGAACTCCCATGAAATACGTTTCACGATGTGTACTCTTGGAGATGCCTCAGACATATCACCTCATGGCTGTTATTTTGTGCTGACTTCAGAGACTACTCTCTTTTAGTCTTCAACCCTGTTTTGCTCTAACGCTGCAATTACTCCCAGAGAAGTGTTTCTTGTTGGCTCTATAACATCCTTGGTCTCCCTTTGTGTGGCTCTAGCTGGGCCATGACAGCTGACCTCAGCCTTGTTTAATCGTTTACTCTCCATCTCTGTCTTTGCTTTTATGTTTTGCGTTCTCCCTTATGAAGAGCTTTAAAATGTGGTCTTTGAGATCCACAAGTCACACATTTGTGAATTTTGCTGAGCTTTAGCAACTTGCCTTTTTTTTGCTTAGTCTCCAGCTCTGTATCTGGTCTCAAGCTATGATTACTTCTGGGTGACAGGTTTCATGGTGTAGGCTTGAGGCTCCAGCCACTTTCTGTGTGAAATTCCTGGATTCTGGCAACAGTGCGCTATTTCCATGACTATCTAGCTAAGACACAAGCCTCTTTTCCTCAGTGTAAGATGCATGTTTCTAGGCTGCTTGGGTTCAACTATCTGGCCTTCCAACAAGACAAATAACAACATATAGGACTCCCTGACGAAATTGAAGGCCAAATGGGAAAGCGAGTTGGGAGACCTAGATGATATGGACTAGGAGGTGGCATTAATGCACCCAAGGGGGGTAGCAATCAAATCACGCCTGAGACTTGTACAATTTAAGATCCTACACCAGGTTTTTTAATGATCGGGCTCGATTACATAAGTTTCGGAGCATTGGCGGGAAGCAGGGAATGGGGGTGGCGAGGGGGGGAACAAAATATAAAAAAAAAAAAGAAAAACCACTTACCTCCTCACGGCCGCCTCTGTCTCGCCTCCGTTGTTGCTGACGATTCCCGGAAGCACACAGGCTCCGCTAAGCCAATCACAACGCTGCAATGCAGCGTTGTGATTGGTCTGAGCATCATGGTTTAGCGCTCAGACAGGTACAGGAATCCTGTGCATGTTCCCCACCAGCCTGTGTATTATAGCCTAGTTGGGAACATGCAAAATCCCCATGACTGTTTGGCTGGCACAAGACGGGCGGCCAAACTGTCATTCGCCCTTAGATTGTGCAAGAACCACTCCTCCCAGGCTCTGCCCTCCGCACCATCTCCGCCCCCACCAACCCAGCCCCATAGTCAAAAAAAATAAAATGATAATAACAAGGTTATTAGCATTTTATTTTTATATTTTCCTACTCTGAGAGCAGTAGGGCGATGCTCCTCCGCCTCAGCGGAGGGGCAGCCCCCGTTTGCGAGGTTAGACTCCCCCGAATGTATGAGATGTAGGAAAGATAGAGGGCCCTTCGTACACATGATTTGGGGTTGCTATCTTATACAACAATACTGGTGCATGATACTGGTAGAATTAGGAAAGATTATGGGGGCAGCCTTTCTGGTGTAGCCAAAATATGTTCTACTGGGTATACCCACGGACTTGGAAGTACCACGTGTCAAGCTCCTTTTTTCTAACTGGGGACTGGTGGTAGCAAAGAGAGTCATAGCTAAACATTGGGGGGCCCGAAGACCCATCCCTGCGAGAGTGGAAGACTTGAATGGATTTGACCGTGGCGGCTGAGAAAGTGCATACAAGAATTTAGGGTGTCCAAGTAAATTTTATAAGATCTGGGGTCACTGGATAAAATATTATGATCTGGAATTGAAGATGGTTGGAAGGAGACCCCTAGGGTCTAGGTTCTCCCCCAAGATTCACCATTGCCTGCTCCTGTCTGACTGGGAACATTTATCTGGATGTGTCACTGTACCTTCATGTAGAACTTGTAATGGTGCTCATGCTGCTTCTCCTCCGCTCTTATGTTTGTATTGTAGTGGGTGCGAGTTTGCAACATTTTTCTGTTTAGCTATAAAGAGTAAAACAAAAATACTCCCCCACTCTAAAAAAAAACTATTGGCCCTTACCTTTTAGTCTTTCTATGCAACTGGGTACTATCAAAAAAATGTGGTTGACTATTACCAGGCAAGTCATCAATGTCCCACGGCCTTCAGACTTAGAATCTGGCGCTAACTTGGCAACTATGGGAATAAATTCTAAACAAACAGGAGGCCATGGTAGTTCAAATATTTCTTACTGCTGCTATGGGGGTGTGAAAACTCCACACTGGATGCGGGCAGATGGTTTTCACAGGGATGAGCCCGGTCCAGGCCGTAGAATGTTGTATGTATATGCGGCAGAAACAATGCGAAGGCAACATTGGATGGAAGAGCACATGCACCAGCATAAGGAGGCAAATAAAGGTCCAGAGGTGGTCTGCTACTTCAATTTCTGCTCTCATATCGCCCAACCTCCACCACCGCTCTCGTCTATTTTAGTATGCAGCAAGGCTTGGAAAATGCCCCCACGCTCCTTCCATTCCACAGCGGGGGGGGCATGGGAAGGAGACACCACAGTTCTATAACCTCACCTGGGTGCAGATTTATGTCTTTCAGGAATTCAAAAAAGTTTCCAGAGGTATACCTGGAAGACTACAACAGTCACATTTTCTAGGCAAATGTTTGTGCATTCCATTTTTGCATGTACAAACCTACATGTAAAGGTCTGCTCATGCAAAAATCTACCAAGCAAGTTCCCTCGCTAACTTTATCTTTTCTTTTCACACTATGGGGAAAATAGTATACCCTGTGGGTGACCCTGTACCCTGCAACTACCCCTTTTGAGGGGTGTTCTCTTCCCACCCTGGAAAATGATTTACATCCCCTTTTTTGGCAGGAGTGACGATTATAAATTCACATAAACATGTATTCTCTGGAGGCCCCACTTTCTATAGTATTTTTCACTTGAATTTCCAAGTCAGTTAATCATTTCACGAGTCCAAAGCCACGTTTTGCACATATAATACAGGCTACTATGCATGTTACTCCTGAAATTAATCAGACACAACATGTTAACTTTGACAGGATATTGCACTGTTCATCTAGTTGTAAAATGTAATTGTCTATTTATAGACATTCACAAGGTGATTCCTCTGAAAAACAAGGTAAGAAAGATATAGAGCAAGGGCAGATTTAGGACACTGGCATAATCAGAACTTTTGCCTGATGAAAGTGCTGCCATATTCGGATGCTACTGTGATCAGAACACTTGCATAGACAGAGCCAGTACACAGAAAGGGCCTCTGCATATGCAGAGAATATCCGTATTCGATTAGTTGGCATAATTTGAACCCTTGTACATTCAGAGTATGGAATTATCATAGCGGTGGCATAACCAGGGCCTTTCTAAAAGCCAGTGAATGCTATAATATGAGTGTGTCTGAGTTGAACTTTGCCCTGACAGTGCTACCATAATGTGTCATCTCGCAGCTTTGCAGCAAATGGAATAAGAAGGTCTGTTTATAGGACAAGTTGATTTCTGAAGAATCTTGTCCATTGGATAAGTAAATATTTTATACACCGCCACCGCAACCCTGGCCACAGCTTTTAACCCAAAAAGCATTATATAAGTGCCCAACATGTGGTGAAAAGTAATTGAATTATCTCGGACACAAGGCTATCCTGACCCGTTGATTTCCCTTTTTTGGTAGGTTTAATTGCTTTTTCTGTTTGCCCTGCGGCTTACCGGATTAGCCATTACTTTGACTCATTTTTGGCTAACCATGATTAGTTCTAAGCCATAAAGCCATATCCCTAATTTCAGTGGAGTCAAGTTCTCCTGGGAGATTCTCCTGGGAGAATCCCTGGAAAGTTCAATAAAATTGTGTAATATCTTCAGACATAAATCTACATTTTTGGGCTGTGTGAGAAATAGCTATTTTCAATAGCATCCCTGCCCTGTTTCACCTTTAAATCCCCAAACCACAGTTTTCCCCTACACCCTTTCTATCTCTACAAGAGCCGCAGATTTCCATCTCAGGTTTGATGCCAGCAATCCTTATGGGAATCCTAGAGTACTGTTGCGTGCTTGTACGATTCTCTTTCAGGAATTGTCACCTGTCAGGACATATCTGGGAGTCACGACTATACTGTTCGAGGATGGTGTGATTGAAGAAACGTTCCTGTAGACCATCTCTCAAGATTTAAGTATACACATATACTATAGTTTGGGTCTTAACTACAGCAGGAAGGAGGAAATCTGAACTGATTTGAGCGTGCAAGTAAATCTTCATGTGATGGCCAAACGTATGCATTGACAAAAATACACATATCATTATCGAAGAATCTGATATGGACCAACCTTGGAATACGTGGCAGAATAGTTTTATGGGGCTATCTAATACACGGCAAATATCAGTATGTCTCTTAAACAACTGTTTAAAGTTTGTCCGTTTGAAGTGAAACCACTTCTGGACCATTAATAGTTTATACTGGTCAATGGTGAGGAAAAGCTGATTTAATACGAATTCGTCCAAATACTATAGACAATGTTTTACATAGACAATCCATGTTCCTATGTTCGACTGCTGCGCTTCACTAAATGGTTATTGGAAGACAACTTTAATCAAACACAACACTAACCTGGGGAAGGGGCGGTTCCTAGGTAAGAGAAGGTTAAAAGGCAGAGGAAAGTGGAGCATGGTCTGACGAGGGTATATAGGAGAACCCCTGTGCCCCCTTTTAAACGCAAAAAAGAGTGAGGTTGAGGAGACGCGGGAGCCTTCACTCCCTAAAAACATGAAGGAAAATAAAATTCACAAAAAAGGGCATTCACCAGGTTGGTTTCTTCAGCATGGTGAAAGCCATTGCATGTAGAATAATCTGTCCAAACAAGTTCAACGAAGAAGATTAGTCAGAGCCATTTTCTTCAGGTTGTATTCTCATAGAATACACATACAGCCATCCAAGCATGTAATGTCTCTGTCTGTGTCCAGAACGGAAGATGCTGGGACACCAGTGATGTCACTACCTGAATATGTGGATGCTGTGAAATGTCCTGATTACACTTCCTTTAGAGGTGGTTGCTGGGAAACGAGGTGCACTAGTCTGGCTTCTTCTTTTAAAGATGTTTTTGGCAGGAAGCAAACGCTGTCACTTACTGAAGAGCTGAATGCTAGGGGGTGTAGTGGTGTCACTTCTAGTACGGGTGGAAGCTGAAAGGAAGACCTCTCTCATGTAATTAGTGCACCAAATCTTCCATCATGTATTTGCAATACACAAATGTGTTTATATGTTATGTAAGATTAACTTTTGTATTTGTATTTTTCATTAATATTGTATAACTTTTTTATGAGGTATTTTCATTAATATTGTAGAATATTTCAAATACTGCACTTTTTATGTTTTGACCATTGTATCCTATGTAATTTATTATTATTTATGATTTATTGTGATATTAACTGATGACCTCTTAGATGAGGATGGTAAAACAAACTTAGAATATTCATAATGAGGATGACCACAATATAAAAACTCAGTTAAAAGTAATACTGGATCGAAGTTTTGTGATCCATTTTAAGATATTAAGCATGTCAATCTAGAAAAATGCTTGGTAAACTGCTATAGTAGTTATCCAAAGCTTCACGTGAATTCTTGGCAGCATGTGATTGGGGTAAACCAAACGTAAGCTTGGTCGTCTGAGCATCTGCACATAGATCTAGAAGTCAAATCTTGTCAGTGTTGAGTCAGCTGTGACCTTCAGATGGATAAAAGTTGAATCATTGAGTTGGGAAGTCAATGGTAATGGGAGCGGAGCCCATTTGAAATGCTTGGCACCTTAATTAAGAGACTGGACAGTAGAAGGTCACCCTAAATGGAGCGAAAAGATTCCACAACCTCAAACTTATAGGCATTTTGGTGGGTGGTATGAATTGTACACACAGCCATTGTGGTATTGTAAAATCTATTTATTGTCTAGAAGGCTAATTGAGTAATTGAATCATTATACAAAAGAGTGATGTATGGATTAGAACATATCATTACACAGTAATCTAAATACTAAATGTAAGGTATGCGAAGCTCTTGGCTCATGTCAGAGTTTAAAAAAAAAAATTCCCATTGACATTTAGTAGACTATGGTCTGGACCTGCCTGGTTTGCATACACCGGGTTGGGGGTTTAAACAGCCTGTGAAAAACTGCACACCTTAGCAGCATGTACCCAAAATATCTTTGCTAAGTTAAAAACCTGGCACAAACTGGTCAGGCAGCTATCTTAAACATGCTGTGTGCTCACCCAGAAATTGGTAAATAATATTAGCCTTACCACGTTATGCTTCATTCTTAGGCAGATGATGAGGAATTGGGTGGAAACTCAGATGTAATAAATTTGCACTTGTGAGGCCATTCAACTTTGTAATCAGGACCTTAGTAGTATCACTGATTCTTTTGGTTTTACAGAACAATAATTTAATATACATGTTTTAAAAAGTGTACTCATTCAGTTTCAGTGAGTTCAAGGTCTGTATTTGGATTATTTGCTCCCTATTCACCTAATTCCCGATCCCAATAAGGAAAGGTAACACAATGTTTCCATTTGCTGTTTGCATAGTGCGAGAACATCACAATTGCATAATGCACATTAAAACTGGCAATAAGTGGTTTCCTAAATCTTCTTCTCAGGCTAGCCACCACAGTACTTGATCAAATTTGGCCAAGCAACTCAGCAACAATCTCCTTGAAAGAAGATATCCACCAAAAGTAGTGAGACAGGCAGAAAAGAGGGCACAGAACAATAATAGGGAGGCACTTCTAGAAGAAAACAAATGCACCAAAGATGATGTCATGACATGTGTCACCTCCCTCACTCCCCTTTCCAACAAGGTGAAATCCATCATCTTAAAACATGGGAGGATCTTGAATGCTGGTAACCTAAGTTTGGAACTTATTTATCTGATTACCTGCCCTTGCCCTTGCACCATGTACTACGTAGGCATGACTACGAGACCAGTGAAAATCAGAAGGGGAGATCACAGAAGTACCATCAGATGTGGCCGGAGGGCAACCAAAATGAGGAATAACGACGAGGAGAACCACTCCACTGCAGACCTGAAATGGACTGCCCTGGAAGCAGAACCGCCCTGGAACGATAACACTATCTTCAGACGGGAACGACGGTAGGTGTTTCGCCTCCAGACCAACAAAAGTGGGCTCAATGATGAGATTCCTTGGACTGAGTTCTAAGTACCCATACTCACCTGCGATGAATCACCCTCTGTGACCTGATTGATGAAGCATTAGTCCCAGTGCATTCTGGAACTGGGTATGCCTAAGAACCTACACTATTTATTACAGTTGTACTGGCTACAGTGATAGTACACTCTTTATTGAAAAAGTCTACACTGCGTTCTGTTTACCCCTAAAGCTATATCCTCAAGGACCAACTCGTTAAAACACTTGTTTTGCAACATATCTACAGTGATTCTCTGTAGGCTCCCATGGGAAACACAACTATACAACTGCCCCTTTTCTTAACATTAGCCTCCTAGAACTCACATTGTCATAATTTACACACACTGTAATACCCCGGCCATTACAAGATGACCGCTAGACATGCGGAGTACCGCTGAGACGACGGTTTAGCGCGCTAGTCTTTCAACGATAGAACCAGTCATAATGAGCCTCTGTCCTCACTGGGATCACTATCCCAGGGACGCAGAGTCGGGTAGGTGCAAACACGCTGTCCGCGTGGCGAAAATTTAAGTACTTAGGAAGTCGGCCCTCTTGGCCAGCGACTTCTTTCCAATACCCACTTTTCCCTGTGATTTCACAGGTGTAATACCTGCCACATTATTTACAGATAGCACACTTTAACGTGGCACCTCCGTGCCACCTGATGATACCACAGTGCTGCTATTTTAGGTAAGCGCCACCACCTGGTCTCGAAGACTGTTTTGAACCCTTATATTTGAGCACTTCGATTGATGACACCACGTGTGTGATGAGAGAACGGTGTCAAGGGGCCTAATTCATATATGTTTTGCTGACGAATTGCTCACCAATTGTTTGTGTGTCAGCTACCATGATCATTTTGAGGCACAAGTATTCAGGGGCACCATTACGTGTTATGCATGTTTGTATGTACCGTCTGTGTTTACGTTGTCAGTCTCAATTCGGTAAACTGCTTTGTGCCATTCTGCGATACATACAATCTGAGAAATACTCCGGCCAGCACCAGCGGAGTCATGACATATTTCTGATTTCATGTGACTATTTACATCTATAAGCCCATGCCTTAGATACATATCACTGATACTAAGGACTGTAATATATATGTTGACCATGTGTACCGTCATCGCCGTGACAATGTGTCCTGCGGACATCACTGTGCCAGCTCACCCTGGAGACTGTCCCACAGCGGTACTTACCATGTATCTTACAAGATTTTATTCAAGCATGCCTTTTTACATGCTTTCTTTACGCCATTTATTTTCATCATTCTACATGTTTGGGGTACCATTGTATGGGTCCATGATTTAGGGACACCACTGGTGGATCACTTTATCCTCTCTTTCACTATGTTTTCTCTTCCCTACTGGTCGTACCCGGAACAACACACACACAGTAGGTAGCACGTAGGGGCATCAACTCAATGCGGGGTAGGTTGCCCACCATATGTTTTTTGTCCTGATGAAGCGCCCCGGATCCCTACAACCAGATCAGGCGCAAAGCATGTGGACACACTTGTGAATGAGTAACCAAAGTTAGGTCCCTCCCTCGAGACTGTAGGAGACTCCCCCTACAACACCCAGACTACCTGGTTCCTTTTAAACCGTGATGTAGCACTCACCTGGCATATGTTTTTATCCCTGAAAGGGCAATCCCCTCATTAAAGTATAGTGCAAGATCTCCCTTACCAGTTTTATCCCTTTATTCACACTCCACCACTTCACGTCACGAATCACCTCACCCGCACTCCTCATACGGCAGCCTCTAAAAAGATATTAGCCAGAGTGGCCTTTCAGGGGACCAGTAGGGCATTGCAGTGCCAGCCCAACGAGAAACACTGCCTATGATGAAGCATGACATCCTCTAGGGGATGTGTGAGGGCAACATAAACAGTCCTGCTGACTGTCCCCATCCTATACTCTGGCCCAGGCACTCTCCACCTCCTGAGAGACTGTGCCTTGTTTATTTTCCGATTCTTTATATGAGCTTTGGCTTTTGGACCGCTCGATCAAGCTCCCTGTCCCCTTGCAACCCTTTCTCTCTAGCAAGGGGTCTTCTTTTTTTTTTTTTAAAGTTTTTGTACAACAATCCTTACGAATCGTTGCAACAATATGTCATTCAATGATAGTTACCATAAATGGGGTCTTCTTTTTTTATACGTACCGAAGAAGATATTCAACACACGTGGACTTAGAATGTCATCCTCTATTTTAAAAGGGAGGTTAGACCCGTTTTTGAGCAGTCCCTCCTCGCCTCCAACTCTCTGTAACATAATTAATGGAAGGAGTTATTTACCTTTGAGGTTTGTAGGGGAGAGAGAATTGTGCTCTGCTTTGTACAGTCATGTTTTCATGCCTCGATACACCTTTCATCTCCTCCATGTTTCCCTGTCAGGTGAGACATACCCAACCACGCTGAATATGTTTACATGTGAACTAGATTTTCTGAAAGATACTTCAGGGCTAGAAGTCTACTAATCAGTTTTGTTAGGCTACAGGTTAGGAAGCAGATGTACATTTATTTACTGGAGATTTCTTAGGGCATGTATGTAGACCACACACCTTGTCACTGTGCTTTGAGATAAACAATGGCAGTAGTCACATATACAACGTTAGTGTGCCTTTAAGATGAACAAATCTAACTTTGAGATCCACTCTGATCGCCAGGTGCAAGAATGTGTTTTTCAACGTCTTCATGAATAGTGGTTTTATCGAACTCTCAATGTTTTACTGAGTTTCTGTTTGAATTCAACAGATATTGTTATATCTTCTGCTTTGACAACAGGAAGAAAATGTTCTGCCTGTCTATAGTGGCATGTCATTTTGCTGAGGTGATTGGGAACTGTGGCTTAGTATGTTTCCAGGTTCTAAGCAGTTTTTGTTGCAAAGTTAAACTCTGATCATTTGGGAGTCAATGACTGAAGTGATGGTGTTGTGCGACTCATCTGCTTCAATCCTACAAGGACTAGTTAGGGGGCTAGGTATAGGACTAGTTCAGATTGTCTCATTGTCTTCTTGGGTATCCTCGTTACGTACTGATTAAATAGTTTGTCCTAGACACCACCGGCGTGTGGACTAGGTTTGTCTTGAACTGCTACCCATCTGGTCAGGGTAGAGTCCAAGACACAAGATGGTTCAACAATGAGTGTGTGATTTGCAACAAATAGTATATCCTGGAATTGCTTCCTCTTGCAGTGTGGAGAATTGCCTATTCCTTGCTATACTACAGAGTACTGAATAAGTCAATAATAAGGACAGTTATGCACGGTGTGTTTCACGTGCCTAGAAACCATCAAGTGAAATCTAAGCAAATTGATATCTGACTCTGAGGTCTGCAGAAAAGTTCAGACCTCTAGGCCTTATTGTATATGGATTGACTCATAACTACTGAACAGAGCAAACATATGGGGGTAGACGTATGCAGAATGCAGATACCCACCAATCAAACTATCTATCAGAGTAACCAGCACAGGGATGTGCATGATACTTTGCATTGGCATTCTCAAGTGGTCATTTTGTGATGCGACATGACTTGCTCTGAATGGCTCAGTTAAAGGCAGAATAAAATGAGCCTGTGGGCTTATATCGACATTTAGAACATATATAATGAGCATATTATCAAGAAGCGGTGTTAACATTATCGCCGCTTTAGTGGCAGGAAACTGCCGCTAAAGCAGCGATAATGGGCTTGATAATAGGCCCTTGTGAATTCCCATAGAAGCCCGTGTCCTGGTGTGAACATGGCCTTCTATTGGAATTCTCAAGGGCATATTATCAAGCCCATTATCGCCGCTTTAGCAGCAGTTTCCTGCCGCTAAAGGGGCGATAATGTTAACGCCGTTCTTGATAATATGCCCCATCGGACTTTTCGGGAATTTACAAAGGATTCCAGGACTATTTCTGGGAAGATGTGCCGATCCCAGGCCTAGCTCCGAAATCGTTTTATGAAATCCCAAAGTTTCTAAAATGCCAAGGCATTTTTTTTTTTTTTTTTTATAAACCTTTATTTGTACAAAAAGGATATACAAATCTGGGCCTAAAACCAAACTGGCCGGCCACAATACGAAAAGTGGTCGAAAAATTCAGAGTAAACAGTACAGAAGCAATCATAAAGGAGCATGAGCAATACAATCTTAAAAAGGGGGGAGGAAAGAAGATCTAGACGGCCAGCAAACAGGAGCAAAGAAGGTTAATTTTATAATATAGCAATAAGGAGTATGACAGGCTCAGCGACAACATAGAAGAATCCGGATTCCCCAAACAAATCATTGGCAACAAAAATAGGGGGTAAAAGGCCGCAGTTCAGGAGTGTCAGCACTGCTTACATGGGTATAAAAAACAGGTGCGGCGAATACAAATCAATATGCAATTACTATCAACTTTGCACACCCACCACCCAATAACACATCGGAACCAGGACAAAGGGGCCGGAATAGCGACTGCACCAAGACTAGCCCGTCATACTGACCTTGGGTGAAAAAGAAAGGGGGGGGGGGAGAGAGGAGAGGGAAGGAAGAAAGGGAAAGGAAAACACAGACTAAAGAAGAGTGCCGCGCCGAAACAAGCGTCCCGTAGCGAGGAATACAGAAGACAGCAGGAACAACAGCAACGAGGAGGGTATGGGAGTCGCGATGGAAAGCAGCAGAACTACAAGAAGAAGAACAGCGACGTTACAGACCCCACCCCAATCACACCACGGAAGGCAAGAACAGACGCGGCACTCCAATAAAGAGACACAAAAGGGCCATAGAACTGAGGAAAATAAAACATCCAAGAAGACCCAACCCACCCATCCCACCCTGCACACCTGCAGAAGGCTACGGCCTACCCTCCAGACAGCGTGCCTGTCGCCCTAAACCGGAACCCGAAATGCAGTGGAGAAAGAGAGAAGAGGAATAAAGAGACAAAAAGAAGGAGATGAAAACAAAAGAAATAAATGGGAGGGAGGAGCAAGAGGGCAAAAACAAATACGGTCGGCCACAGCCTCCACCTAACTATAATCATATTACGTGTGACCCAGAACGACAAGATCTCAAGCGCCATATAACTTACAGGGGGTGGTCTCCCACAGCGCCACGAACATAAACAACTGCGCCACGAATCCGTGCATCAATATTCCACCGGGAGTCGTGCATCTCACCCTAATCCTTTCCTAACCACAATTCCCACCCACCACATGACAATGTGAAGTGAGCAACACGATGCGAGGCAAGCACACAGTGGAAAGAAATTACGATCAAGACGTAGACCAGGGAGGTCAATAAATCTGCAAGTTAACAAAAGTTCAAATAAGTAGTGCAAATGTCTCAGCAATAGCAACACGGGCAGTAAAAGACAGGAGTTCAGTTCCACAGTTCGAAAAAGCGGGGGTTTTCCTGCAAAATAGAAATGCGACCTCGTCAAGGCGGGAACAGGCAGCAGTCCACCATTTTTCTCAGGCATCCGGGGAGGATCGGGCCTCCGCACGATAACCAGGTCCCCAAACTCCAACCATCGAAGAGCAGGAGGTTCCAAAGCCATCGGCCTACAAATCCGTCGACGAACAGCGGTAGCAACCCTCGTAGCAACCGAGGGGGGCGAGGCAGCGGCATCACTGGGACAAGAGGGGGCCATGAAGAAGCGTCCACCCAAGATGGCGGCGGATCGCAACGAGTTTCCAGGGCCACCGGGGGCCAGGGACGCGTGCCAGGATCGCAAGGCATCAAGAACGTCTCCAATCGTAGATACACGTACACACGTCCGGGCCCCCGTGCAGTCCAGCAACCTAAGTCCGCCATCACGAGGAGATCTACAGCCCAGATCGTCGGCAGCCATTTTGTAAGTTCAGCCTCCTCACCACCCTCCGCGACTCTCGGGACAGTTCACAAATGCGGGCCTTTACAGATGTCCCGGGGGTCCCAACAATGGTGGCCTTGGTGCAAAAAGGAGAACCGCTCAACGCGGGGGCCCGCCTGTATTATCGCCGGCGCTCCCCACGAGTAGAGTCGGAGCGCGAGGGTCCAGGGTCACCGGACGGAGCAGCAGCGGGGGGACCCCTTCACACGATCAGTCCCCGGAGCACCGCGCCCCTCACAAGCCTCTCGGCCACCAAGGCAGGCCCGGATCAGGGTCACCGGGATGTTCGCACAACGGCTCTCACCAGCGGCTCACTCTCTCGGCCGGGGCCGACGGTCACAACAACGCCAGGCCGGATCCCATAGGCGAGGCCCCGGTCCCAGCCCCACGGAGGCCCCGGCTCCTTCGGGGGGGGCACAACTTCGGATCCGCAGCTCGCCGGAGCCTCCAGGTCAAACGGTGAGTAAGAGCGAAATGTTGCGTTCCTATTTCTTCGGAAATGTGTCGTCTCTGGGCAGGATATGCAGCAGGATATACGAGTCAGGCCGGAGGGCTGACGGAGCCGAGCTAAAAGGCGACCATTACGCTCGCGAGCTTGGCTCCTCCCCCCATGCCAAGGCATTTTAACATGTGTGTGCATGGCTTACATATACATAAGCACAAATACCTTGCAATAGTGCAACTGTATTACTTTTTCCTTGAAACCGTTCATTTATCAGCATCATTGAGTGTGGGCCATGCAGCCTTCCTCTACAACGGTAATAAACGCTACCAGGGCCGGACTGGGAACCACAATCGGCCCTGGCAAAGTGCTCGGCCAGCCCCCCACGCCCCTCCGGGTGGTTGGGGTGCTGCCGAGCTCTTTGCCAGGGCCAGTTTTCGGCCGATTTTGTTACAGGGCCGATTTTGCAGCTATGCTGCAAAAACGGCCATGTAATAAAATCGGCCCCCAGGGGACCAAAACCGGCCCCCACCTGTGCAGCTCACCGGAGGATTGCCCGGTGCCCGCTACGGCCAGTCCGGCCCTGAACGCTACCATGACAGAAACGTGGGATTTATTTGACCCTTGCATTTGGAAATGTATTGCCAGATTACCCTTCCCCTGCCTTAGTAATATTTACAAACCAATCGTGAGTGTTGTTTTTCTCATCTAGCAGGCGTCTACGTGACACTTCAGTACCATACCACCAAGTTCACAGTTATGGATCATGTACATACCATATTCGGTTATTGTCACTGTTTATATATTTATTTATTTATGCGTTTTTAGGTCTCGCAACCTATCGATGCGCACATGCGCATCGAGCGGAGCGAGAATGCAAGTGGCGAAAATTCTCGTGAAACCACCAGCTTTTTGCCTGGCGTTTTCATCAAGTTCACGTGAACCACGTGATCAACATGAACGCGCATCAGCCTCCCTCCCTCCTAATTGCATCTTGCCACAGAGCACATCAAAGGGCTTCGCCCAGCGTGCGCTCTGCGGCTTCTCGGCTTCTCCTCCCCTAATTGGATTTCTCCTCCCCCTCCCCAGCCAGCTTCCCCCAGGCCGTGTTCCCTCATCCCTCGCACCCCCTCCCCCTCCTGACTCGAGAGCATTACACTCATACCGACTCGTGACTCCACGTCTCGGTCCTTCCTTCACCGCGTCTTCCTTTCTTACATTTCTCATTTCTTGTCTGTCACCTCAGCAGTGCCCGCTTTCCTCTCCGCCCTTCACCCAACCCCGTTCTTTCTTATTTTGGCCATTTGCTACCCCGTCCTCCCGCCCCCAGCAGTTCACTTGAGACTTTTACAACACCAGACGCATTTCTCGCCATACGAAACAGGCAAAACATTACCTCCCCCACCACCACACCAAAAAAAGCACATGCTAGACTGCTTGCAGTACCTCGCAGCAGAACTTTTGGCGGTTCTTGTTTGATCAGCCGCTTCCTGCTTCTGGGTGACGACAGCGTCACACACCATAAGACGTCAGTATAATAAAAGGCTGCTTCTTGTTGTACTCTTGGCTTCTCGGACATGATTTCTAAGTGTATTAGGAGCACGTGTCGTTCAGTGCGCAAAGCCATCAGGTTTTAGTTTTTTTTATGTAGATGGCTACATTCATATTTGCCCTTTATCACCCCTTATTGTGAGAATTCTTCAAGTTGCAGTGGTTAGCAAAAGAGTTCCTGTTTCTATTTTTTTACGCATTTTCTTTCCATATTAGCGCTTATAAATTTTCAGTTGGCTCCGGGTACATCATCTTTTCAAATTTAAGAAGCATTTTGTAGCCAAAGGTTAAACAAAATGACCATACAATTTTGAGCTGGGTTATCTGGTCTTACAGTTAACAGTTTTCCCCCTCAAAACTATTTATGACTGTGGATCCTGCAGTCCACCTACAGTCTTCTTAATGTAGCATCACTTCTAGCCATACCTAAGATAAAGTAGTGTTTATATTCACAAGCAGGTTGATGCGAACAATATTTTGCACAGCCGTACGTCTGCCTTAGCTAACGCTAAAGCACAGACAGACAACCACCCACTGTCTGCAGTTGCATTCCATCATGGATCAGGTTACTATTTAACCCAGCGCGGTCACTTTCACTTTCGCGACTGCGCTGGTTTTCAGTTCCAGAAACAAGAGGGGGAAACAGCACAACTGTTTATCTGCTTTTAACAAATCTATGGGGAGAGCTTTTCCCTAATTTAAAATTCACTGCCAAGGGTTTTATATTTAATATCCGCAGCAGGAAACTTTCTGTATTTCAGAAAGAACTTTGACGTGGAACATCCTGGACTGCGGGTTACATTTGCTCTGCTTCACTTGGCGAGTCACAGGGACGAAGCGCATCTGAACTCTCACTGATGGCGCCACATGTCATGAACCCATGAAATCCAGGCAGAATTACATGGCACGCTGTGACATAATGTCAGCCTGCTGCAGCGCTTGCAGAACAGCACTGCAGCCTGGGCGACACCCACCCTACCCAAACTGAAAGCATAGATGTTAATGGAAATATATTGGTAATTTAACGGCGGTTCCTTTAATGACGAATACAGAATGATCGATCGGTTGGCTCTTTAATAGTTGGTTAAAGGCCGGTGATTTGTGCGTCGCTGCCTCCGCCTCTTGTGAAGAACCAGAGGCTCGATATGTCTGCGAGGGAAGACACATGCAACCTGTCCTACTGAATTGTTTTGTGTGCCTACATCCGCACTGAGATGTTTGAAGTCAGCAGGCTTAGGCCTCAGCATGTCTACTCATTCTTTCAAGGTGCATGAAATGAGAACCAGTCTACTTTGGCTCATAGTAATTGCTCAGAACGATGTTATTCATAAAGCACTTATAATTAAAGCCCTGTATACAGGGCCGTACTTTTATGCTATACAATGAGGCCTCCTGTCCACCATCAAAGTGCTGGGCGCCTGTGTCCTTGTGGGGTTGTTTTTAACCAGATTCAAAACATAAATAGGCATTGGCATAGCCTATAGGTCTTGCCTTTGGGACCTTATAAGTGTTTAGTTATGTAGCACAATATCCTTGGTGCAACAACATCAACTGTTGCATGGCGAAACACATACAAGGTCCCAAAGGCGAGACCTATTGGCTATGCCAATGCTTGTTATATAGAGCGGACTTTACCCGAAGGTGTCAGAGCACTTTACAATAGGAACAGAACTGATACATGAGAACATTACAGGTGAACAAATTACAAAAGCAAACGTTACATTACATGAGGCAAAAGTGACAATCGTGAGCAAACAAAATACAAGAGGTAGCAAACGGTGCATTACAGGAGGAAAAAGTGACATGTGTGCAGGTTACAAAAGCGTACAAAGTCAAGTAGAGGTATAATACTGCAATAAATGGAGGACACTCAAACACAAGAACAAACGTTACGTAGGCAGTAGTGGCACTTGTGCAAGTATCGAAAGCAAACAAAATGTGAGAGGTAGCAAACAGTGTGTTACAAGAGAAAAGTGACGTGTGCATGTTACAAAAGAGTACCAAACACAGGTAAAAGGGTAATACTGCAATAAATGGCAGACTCTCAAACCACAAGAACACACTGGGACAGCGTCGTTGAAATATGGCATTCAGAACCATGGAATCGTAGCGTTGAGGTGAATTATGTTATATAACCAGAAGTGACGCCGACAGTAACGCCATTCTCGTGAAGTGCAGATTTTTAAGCAATAAAGAGTGTAAAAGACTATCACAACAAAATAGATAATGAGGCACAGACGGTGTAATCAATCAATATAACTGACTTTACAAAGGAATGAATGAATTGTCCTTCGGAAATGCGAACGTCTGTCTAACCTACAGATACCGCAGCTGCGCGAGGCGCTCAGGTCCCGTTTGGGACTGGGATGTTTCCTGTTTAGGGACTGCAGTTTGAAGCACCCCATCAGCGCACAGCGCCTCGAATCTGCTGTTTGTTATCAGCTCCATCACCCACGGGCAGGTGTCAGATGCACAGTGAAATAACACACGGCCAGGGGACAGCTTGCTTCATTTGCTGTTGCTTGCTTAATTGCTCCAAACACAAGCCCCGTGAGTGGTGATAGCTGGTATCATACCCTGGCCTTAAGTAAATTACACATTAACGCAGCCCGAGGGTAACCAAAAGGCCAGAACACTACCCCAGGGAGTTTAATTAAAAAAGACATGCAGTTGAACCCTGCAAGCAACTGTATCTTCACCAGCTGACGTATTTCGTTTTGGTACTAGTTACAGAAAACAAATAGATGTAGTGCAGCCCTGACGGCCTAAAAACACACTCCAATGACCTTTGACACGGCATTTTGTAGCATATTTTGACGAAGGGCCACTTTGAGCAGACCATTAGAAATATATATGCCTCTCGTTGGACAATACAAACCAAAGTTAATATTATTATTTTTTAAACCTATTTTTATTAGCATTTTCATGTCAAACAACAAGCAGTTACATAGAAGCATCTCCTTAACAAGTCAATGCATTCTCACGTGTCTAGCACATATCATGTTCTTTTCCACCCTCTTTTCACATGTTTTCATTGAGCGCATTCAGTTAAGATCGAAGGCCTAGCTGAATATCAGGCTTTAGTCCAGGGGGGCTGAGGATAGGTGGTGGTTATCAGACATAACGTGCATAATGTTGCAATTCTTTAAGTTTGCCTTGGTACACATCTGAGCCTCATAAATGCACCAAGCAATCAGATGGCCTACTCGTGCTTGACTCAAGTCAAGCACAAATCATAGTGCGAAGGTGGCACTCCCAAATGATTAGATACCAGTGTATGTCATACGAATGTGGCAATGTATTGTGCCACTATGTAAATGCAGAACTGTGTCATGTGCCTGTTTTTTGGCATTGTACATTACTTATTTGTTAGACAACTGGGCTGTGCGTCGCATTTTTGGGTAGGAGCACTCTTAGATTTTTCCAGAACAATGCTTTGAGAACTTTCAGATTTTTTGCCCATTGTACAAGTTATAAGGGGTAATGGTTGGGGGCGTGGCTTGCGCGCCGGTGAAGATGTCGGCGTGATTCCAGGGCTCCGGAGCCGACCTTCACCTCTACGCGATTTGCCGCGTCATAAGGAGCCGCACAACACAGCCGCTTACCTTAGCAGACATCGGAATGTGAGGTGAGCCCAGCGCCCTCACCTTTTTGGACTTTTATCCAATTTTGGCGATTCTGCTCGTTTTCAACGAGCGTCCTGGTCCTGGCCGCCATTTTGTGCACGACGCGCACTTTTCCCCTCAGGAGTTGCGGCGAACTTCAAAATGCTTCTGGCCTTGCTGCACAACTGCTAACGCTTGATTTTTCCTGGTGGTGAGTCTGCCATGCTGTAAATTGTCAGCTGTTGCCTCATTCCTCCCTCTTTCAATGCCGTCTATGCATCTGCTTTCCTAGCCGCCATTTTGTGATGAACTGTTCTTTTTCATCTCCAGCAATGCAGTGTTTTTCACGTTCATCCTTGGCCTTGGCTTCTCATTTATATTCAACAGATAATTGATGAATGGAGATCGTATTTTACCTTTGCATGTGTCTTCATACCTCTGACTTTACCTCACCTTACCTTTTATCGTTTTTTGCTGCTGCTTATGCCTATTTATTCCCATTGCTCTTGGAGGGCTTGCCCATGTATTGACTCTTCGCTTTCAATACTCCTCTCAGTGATGCAAGTTGGATGCAGCGGTATTTCACTGCGTTCTTGCTTCCAGTCCATCCCTTGCTTGTTCGTCGCTGAACATCCAGCTTTGTCCTCTTGCTTAGGTGCCCTTATCCATTTCTTCTGCTGTACGGAGTTCTTCTATGGGGAAACTCCGCAACTTGAAGCTTGCTACGGTTACCAAATTGCCGTCTGGTTCAGACTCTGATTCTCCTTTTTAGGATTCGGACGAAGCCACAATGTCAAAGTCTGATGCAATACATGGGGCTATCCCTAAGTCTCAAATTGGCGGTAAAACACCCTCCGCTATAGCTTCCATCAAACGTCTTAAGAAAGACCCACCTTCTCCTGGCAATGGCACCTCTCCTTTGTCCATAGATATCATCTTAGAGGAGATCCGTGCTCTCAAGCCCTTCATGGAAGCTACCACTCAAAACATGCAAGCTATGCAAGACAAATGGACCTCTCTGGACTCCCGTGTTCATCTCCTGGAACAGTCTTCGGAATCTCTTCACTCCTCCTGTTCTCGTATGACTTCATTGGAAGCTGAGGTTCTTCTCCTTAAGAAACAGACAGAGGATTTGGAAAACAGGAATCGTAGGAACAACCTCCGCCTTTACGGACTTCCTGAATTAACGGAGGGGTCCAACCCTACTACCTTCTTTCAAACTTTCCTCTCAAAAATATTAGATGCTCCAGCCCTGGCCTCCATAAACATTCAAAGAGCTAATCGTCTTGGCCCTAGAGTCTCTTCTAAACCTAGAGGTGTCATCATGCTGTTCCTTCAGTACACTGATCTCCTGCAGGTTCTCTCAGCCGCTAAAGTTAAAAAACAAATCATATGGCAAGGACACCACCTTTACTTGTCTCAAGATGTCTCCAAGGCCACTGCAGACAGGGGTAAAAGGTTCCTTGATATGCGCCCGCAACTCCGAGCTCTCAACGCACGATATGGACTTCTTCATCCATGTCTTTTCAAGGTTACTTACAAAGACAAAACCACCACCTATGAAAACCCTGCCGTCCTTCAAGAATTTCTCCGTCAGCATAGCTCCGATATTATGGACGTCTCCAGACCACCTTGAATGAACTTGTAACTTCTTTCACTCTGCTAACGTTTTTCTTTGTACTTCATAACTCTTATTAATGTTGTCATTTTATCCCTCTATATTTAATCTCTGTTTACTCATGCATTACGTCATGTCTCCCTCATGCCTCATGCATTTACCTCGTTCTCTTCTTTTATATTTACAGACGCCGCTCTATTCTATTCCTCTTTCATTCCCGATGTACCCATTCTGTTTGTACGCTACTCTTTGGACTTGTGAATTTTGAGGTCTGGCGTCAGCTCCTGGTGTTATCGCTGTCATCTCTCCGACGCCTCCACCCCCGTTTTCGTTTGCGTTTTCGTAAGTATGTCTTTCAGTCGTTCGTTATGGACGTGTACTGTTTTCTTGATCTTTTTTGTCCCTGTCCTTTCTCTTCTCCTCTCATTCTTCGATCACCTTCATTCACCTCCTTCCTTCTTTTTTCTTTTCTTCTCTACTATCTCTCTTTTCTATTTTTTCTGGTCTCATTTTTCTTCTCTTTTTATTCCTCTAATATTTCCATCATCTCTCCCTTTCATCACTTTACCAGTTCCTTCTAGATTTTTGCATTTAATGAGCATGTTGTTGTTAATTGATTTTGTATATCGTTCCATTCCGAGTCACAACATGGAACATTAAGGGATTAAACAAACCCATTAAAAGGCAAAGGGTATTATCTCACCTTGCTAGACTTAATACGGATGTCGCCCTCCTCCAGGAATCTCATCTTTCGGAGGCAGAGGCTTTAAAGCTTAAACGTTGTTGGGTGGGTCATGTTTTTGCTCCCCTACTGTTGATAAGAAGAATGATGTTGTGATTTTGTTGCATAAAATTTTAAATATTTCTTCAGTTTCTCACGAATGTGATGTTAACGGCCGTTGGGTCATTGTTACTTTGCTTATTGATAATATCCCCCTTATTCTTTTTAATGTATATGCCCCTACTGGCATTGACAGATCCTTTTGGCCCTCTATCTCTGACAAGCTAGCTTCTCTCTCCGGGGATGACATTGTATTTGGTGGGGACTGTAATCAAATCATGGATCCCTTTCTCGACCGCCACTCTCAAGTCAGATTTGTACCCTCCAAGATGCACTCCCAATTTGTCAAAACTTCCCAGAATAATGCTCTGGTAGATATCTGGAGATTATGCAATCCAGACCTTCGAGAGTATAGTTTTTTCTCCCCCCCTCACCAATCCCAATCTCGCATTGACCATATTTTCCTCAGCAAATCCCTTTCCCAATATGCCATTCGATCTGAAATATGTTCCATCCTATTCTCTGACCATGCCCCTGTCTTTGTAGATTTGGATCTCCTCCCTTTCTCTCCTCCATCAGGCAGATGGAGGTTCAATAATACTCTGCTCCAAGATCCAAGATCCCACGTTTTGTTCTGAATATTCTACTTTTGCCACTGAATTTTTCCTTATCAACCACACTTCTGATTCCTCGTTTGTCATGGTTTGGGACTCATTCAAAGCAGCCTCTAGAGGTTTTATTATCAATTTTGTGGCTAGGCGGAAGAGGTGTAGGGAAGCCAAGTCAGCTAAAATCCTGGCTGAGATTAAGTGTCTTGAGCACGATTATTACTCCTCTAATTCGGACGCCTCTCTTAAAAAACTTATTGAGGCAAAAATCTCCTTCAATAAATTTACAACTGAAGCAGCCTCTAATCTTCTATTAAAATGCAATTCCCGATATTATGGTGGCAAAAACAAGATGGGCAAACTTCTTGCTAACTATTTAAAAATAAGACGTGAACGTACAAAAATTGAATCTATACGGACCTCCTTAGGTGAATCTTGTTTTAAAGACAAAGAAATTCTTTCTGAATTTGTCAAATTCTATGATACTCTGTATACCCCTGAATTGATCCCCACTCCCTCGAATCTTTTTTCCTACTTCCAATCCCTTCCATCTCCTCCAATGTCCCATGTTGACTTAGATTCCTTGGATCTTGATATATCACTTTCCGAGATTTCTCTTGCAGTGTCTAAGCTACGACATGGGAAAGCTCCTGGCCCCGATGGCTTCACCATTGAATTCTATAGTCACTTTGCCAGTCTCCTCCTTCCTAAGCTTCTACATCTATTTCAATCTTTTATTTCAGCAGAGTCTTCGAGCGGTTCCTTTCAACAGGCCTTAATCTGCTTAATTCCCAAAGAGGATAAAGACCACTCTCTTTGCAAGAATTATCGCCCGATCTCTCTGGTCAACACGGACTATAAGATACTAGCTAAAATCCTAGCTTTGCGAATGGACCCCCTCTTGCCAGACCTAATTGGTCCTGAACAATCCGGGTTCGTTAAGGGCCGTCTTTCTTTAGATAACTCGCAAGTTTTTCTTAATATTCTCAGCAGGGCTTCGCAGTTAGATCTCCCTTTCGCAGCTCTCTCTTTAGATGCGGAGAAAGCTTTTGATAGGATTGGGTGGGATTTTATGTTTCAAGCTCTTCGTTGGTTTGGCTTCTCTTCTAAATGTATTTCTCTTATCTCCTTACTCTATTGTAACCCCCAAGCCTCTATTTTTGTTAATGGGTTGACTTCAGAATATTTCTCCCTCCACAGAGGTGTACGTCAAGGCTGCCCACTTTCCCCTCTATTGTTTGTTTTGGCTTTAGAACCCTTTCTTACTAAGATTCGCCGGGCTGATAAAATATCTGGGTTTCATTTTGGTTCCAATCAAGTTAAACTTTCAGTTTATGCGGATGACATCCTCTTTTATTGCTCCGACCCTCTTTCATCTTTGACTCCCTTTCTACAACAAATTTCTTCTTTTTCTGCCGTCTCTGGTTATTGCCTAAACGTCGTCCTTCCTCTGAATCCTCTTTGTCAGCAACATCAGTTCGCTCAATCTGGCTTCTCTTGGCAGTCATCCAAAATTAAGTATCTGGGGGTTTTATTCACGCCTAATCTATCTGATACTCTCAAGTTGAATTTTACTTATATTTCTTAAGAATGAACTAATTAAATTGGGGACCCCTACCCTGTGGTCTGACCCGCTAGGATCTTGTCACGGGACTACACGGAGGCAGCTCATCATCCAGTACCAGGAAACTAAACTTGTTACCCATATGCAAGGAACTTCCCACGGCACTTTAACGTCATCTTTTTTAATAATCAAGGACTGTTATAGGTTTGAAACTGCCCTAGACATTATAGCCCCAACATCAACTAGGAAACTGTATCTCCAATGGAGGTATGGTAGCTTACCGCTACGTGCCCTTACTAGTAAATGGGCCGATTTATCCCCGTCTTTCTGCCCCGGATGCAAATTTGACCAAGAAACTGATCTGCACATATTGTTTTTCTGTAAAGCGTATGTCCAGGCGCGGAGAAAGTGGATTGTACCACTGTGTAATAACTTGGGCTTCTCCCGTTGCATGCAAGCTTATAGGGTTCTGAAAACTGATCTCTCTGGCCACATTGTCTTCGCTTTAGCCAAATATTTGGGGTCTGTCTGGCACAAGAGGAGATATCTTTTAAAAGGGGATTTATAAAAAACTGTCATAACGAAAAATCCTGAGTCAGATTAACTTGAGAATGTTCATATTTGCATAATGTGTTATATGTTTTTATGCTTGTATATATCTTAATAGTTACTGTTTTACTCAATGTTATCTGTACCTTTTATGGCACATGATGCCGAAATGAAGATGATGATGATGATGATGACTTATATTTCTAAAAAGATTGAAACGGCCATTACACGATGGCACCCGCTCTTTTTTATCCTCTATAAAGATGATGCTCTCTCCTCTCCTTCTCTATACCCTTTCTATGCTTCCATTGCGTTTCCCGGTTTATTATTTCAAAAAAATTTAATCTCTGCTTTTCAAATTCCTTTGGCAGGGCAAACGCCCTAGGATAGCTATTGTTACTCTTCGGAAAGATAAAGCTCAACCTGGTGTGCGCTTCCCTGATTTTAGAGAATATCATCGCGCCTTTTCTATGAAACAATCAACTTGATGGCTTTTGATTGATCCTCCCTTTTACCCTCCCTTGTGGTTGACTATGGAATCCTCCTTTATCTCTCCCTTCACTTTCCGTGAACTTATGTCCTTCGCGTCTTATCCCGCTCGTCTTCGTACCCCTATTATATCTCATTGTCTCACTCTTTTCTTCTCCCCTGTTTATCTTCTTCATATCCTTCCCTTCATTCTTTCCATGAACAACCTATCTGGTTTAACTCCCATCTTAAAGTTCGTAATCGCACTATTTATTGGAAGGTCTGGCCTTCTCGAGGATTATGCTGGATCTCTCAACTACTTTCCCACAATGTCCCTCTCTCTTTCTTGGAACTTCAATCCTCTTTTCAGTTACCCTCCAGTGCCCGCCCGCAATATAACCTGCTTTTACCTGCTCTCAACTCTTACCTCCTTTCCTTGCCACTTTCCAATGATATCTCACCTGATAGTAAAACCACTTCTTCATTACTAGAATCTACTCCCTCCGCTTCTTCTCTTTATAATTCCTTCCGTTATACAGTTGGCCGAGTGAAATCTAAACTTGAAATTGTTTGGGAATCTGATCTTTCTCTCCCTTCTCCCCAGCTCTTGTTTTCCTTGGCTCCATTTCTCCTGACCTCCCTCATTCTCCAAGACATTACCAACTCCTTGATCTCTTAATAGCTGTTGCCTTCCACACTATTACGTCTAACTGGAAACAAGCTGCGAACGTGTCTTATCGTTCCTGGTGGAATGCAGTCTGTTTCCATCACCGCCTAGACACCAATTTTGTATCTCCCGTTTCCCTGGCCATTAAACGAGACCTGATTTGGCTTCCTTTGGTAACTTATCTTTCCTCCACTGCTCCAGAGTGTTCCTCCATGGATCCTGATGTTGTTGAAGTCCGCAAACCACCATGAATCTTTTTTACCTTTTGCTAAAATTTTATTCCCTTTATTATCAGACAGTATATTTTGCTTTTCGTACATATTTTTGCTCATGTTATTTCATGCTCATTTTACTTGCCTTTTATGAGATTTTATTGTCATAACTATTGTGATTATTCCCCCTTTATGAGATTGTATTGTAATAAGCTATTGTGATTTCCCTTAAGTTGTAATTATTGCCATATCCCTTTTTCCTGTTTCTTCTTTTCTACCCACCCCCTTGCCCTTTCTTTTATCTTCAATAAAATCAAACTTAAAAAAAAATATGGGGTAATGGTTTACCAGATAAATAGTAGACAGTCTGAGTGACTTAAGAGTGGGAAGGTGGGTGGATGTATGTGTGTGTGCAATTTCACAAATGTGCCTCACCTGTATTCCAACCTATCCTAGCTCACCTACCCCCAAATCCAAGCCCATAACTCTTTCCCTCAATAGCCTAGCCAGCCCCAATCCTTTTTAACAGGTTACCCTGTGTTTCTCACTTAAAAACCATAGTCTCCTACTCCCCTAATATTATTGACTCAGATATGCCGCGGATAATAATAGTTTTTAACAAGCCTACTAAAATTATGATCTGCAACAACAGCAAAATTCAGGTCAATGTTCCTGAATGTTAAAATCTTTATGGGAATGGGGTGGCATCTTTCTACTGGCCCTGACGAAACATTCTGAGTTGCGCCGATGCAGCTTCCAACAGGGTCGCTTCCAGGCTGATGCAGGCTTACCTTGACACCAAGTTCGAACTCAGGCTTCTTGCACTCTACTATTTGTATGTGAGGTCCATGCCTTGTAATGGAAGTGATTTGAGATTCGGTGGACGAGGTTCCGCTTAGCCGCAGCATCATGTTTGCTTGCTGGCAGTTGGTGCTACTCAGCTGGCCTGCTTTCTGAGGCACGCAATGTGGCATACAGCGTGATGTGGTATGCCAAAAGGCATTACTCACTGAAAAGGCCAGGCCTGATTTTTCATTTTTTAATCTGACCCCAATTCTACATGGATTTCCGGACATTTTTAAAGATTATTTCCAATATAACATGACTCAATTTACTTCATGTTCCTATAGGTCATTTCCTGTCTTTTCAGATATATTAGGCAGCAGTAAACCTCAAGCCACCGCGTCACAATGCAGTCAGAGTACTTTTGTTGGTAGCACACCATTTTTCACACCACTCTCCATACTGATCCTTGTACCTCAATCCTGTCTCAGGCCTGCTGTGCTGTTCCTTCTTGTGCCATTTGTTTTAGTTCTTCTGTCTTCTATCAACTATTGCTGGGAGGTTATTATGCCTTGCAACTTTTTCCACTTAGTTATTGTGACCCTTTACTCAAAACACCTGATCCAGCGTACATTGAACTCAGTGAAATAGTAAGGGGGTACTGGAGTATGTAGCCCATAGCTCTACTAAACTGCTGAGGTCTATCATCAATTTACTGATAGTTTTGCATTTAAGACTTGCCTCGTATCAAGTCTTCTTATAAATAAAAATCTGCAACAATGGTTTGTATTGGGCTAGAACTGGCAAAACTGCCTTTCAGGATCTCATGAAGACTTTTGCTGAAGGCTCCGGTATTAGGACTCCCCAGACAATTATTGAGACTGAGGTCTCTGATAAAGCAGTGGGCATAGTCTTCTTACAGTTGCAGCCAGGTGATGGTCTTGAACATGGAGTGTTATTTCTATCACGTGTTCTGACTCCTTGTGAGTAAAAATAGTCAGTCTTGGAGAAGGAAATTCTGGCAGTGAAATATGCCTGTGAGGAATGAAAACATCTTTCAATGGGTTATCAACAACCTTTTAAAATCAGAACTGACGACATGTACCTACAATTCTTACAAATTTTGCAATGTTGAAACTGTGCGGAAACCCCCCTCCCCCTAGCTCCATGAGACCCTTGTGGGCGAGTAGTGTGCTTGACAAATCCCTGATTGATTGATTGCCTGTCAAACATGTTGGGCATATTTCTTTCTTTTTTATGATTTACATGTGATCTATATTACTGGATCTTGAAATGACATAGTCAATGTTCTTTCTGGTTTCCATCCTACCAGATACCTTTCTATTACCTAACCAAGTTATGGGGTTTGCAAAAACATTTTTACATATAGTAACATGCGCCACCTTACCAGTTTCCTCATATCTATATGACATTGATTTTATTGTTAGTTTACCATGTTTTTAGAGTTGTCAGTGGATGCCTCCTCCCAAATGGCTTATTTTGCACCACTTAAAAAAGATTCCTTCTGCAGTAGAAATTGCAAAAACTTGTATTAACGAAATTTTTCATTTACCTGGCCTACCTGAAGTTATCATTTCTGACAAAGGATCTCAATATAGCTCTTGATTTTGGAAGGCTTTATGTTCTCCATTGGGTATTTAGATGTCTTTATCTTCCAGCTACAATAATGAGCGCAATGATCTGACAAAAAGAACAAATCAGAGTGGTGTAGCAATATCTACAGTGTTACAGCAATACCAGTCAATTGGGCTACCAGCCTCTAATGATTGGGCATCTGGAAAAAATATCAATTGAAGCTATAACATATTTCTGATTCTCTCCAATAGGGCCTGTGATATCTATGGCCACAGTTTCCCATAGACCATGCAGAACAATAGGCTTGCACATGCTTGGTTTTAATGTTCTCAATGACTTGTCAGAATTAGCACAAGCAAAATAATCTCTCACACTTCTTTCCACATATAAATCTCATCCAGGCCACCAAAACCATTGTTTCATCTTCTGTTTAGTTTCGAAAATTCCAGCTTGTCCTTCATGACGTAATTCACTCACCTCTTTTCGTTATATTATCCTCAACAACCAACTCATTTCTTACTTCCCAAAACTGCTTTAACCCGTTGACCACGGCGCGAATTCCGCCGCGGTGCAGGTGTTCTAATCAATGGGCGGGGTTCGGACGGCCCCCGGCTGCCTCCGCCAAGGCCCACCGTCACGTGGGACGGCCGAGGGCCACCTGCAGCACCGAAGGGGTTAAATCTTCAGTAAGGTGAGATTTATTTGGTCAACCATATTTTATGTATTCCCCTAGTTTCAGTAACACAGGGTCACAAGCACATTCCTCAATCCATTCTTCTTTCTTAACACGAGCTATTCCTTGATCAAAAATATACGCTATTCCAAAATCTTACCCTTCAGATTCCTCACTTTCCTTTATCTCCAAAGGCATTCTTGATAGGAAATCAGCTGTAACATTACTTTTACCTGGAACATATTCCACAGAATAAATGAAGTCCTGAAGTCTCATGCACATCCTAGCAATTCTAGCTGATGCCCTGAACATACCCTCAGTGGTCATCAATTTGACAAGAGGTTTGTGATCTGTCCTCACCACACATGCCTTACCCCATACAAATGGTCTGAAACGTTCTAAGGCCCATGTACATGGCAAAGATTCCTTTTCTATTACAGAAAACTTTTCTTCTATAGGTGACAAGGCCCTTGAGGCAAAAGCAATGGTTCTTTCAAGTCCTTTGGAATCCTTCTGTGTTAACACACCATCTAACCCTTTGTTACTCGCATCCACCGTAACAACATTTTTTAGATCTGGATCAAAGTTTTTTAAGGAAGGGGCCTTAGCAATGTCTTTTTTGATCTCTTCAAATTCCTGTTGACACACAGAAGTCCAACAAAATGTACTCTTTTGTTTTCAAAATTGTCTTAAATTGTAAATCTTGCTGGAAAACCCCTTAACAAACTTGTAGTTAAACTCTGCAAGACCCAAAAAGGATCTTAATTCCTCCTTGTTGGAAGAACCTGGTGTGTTAGTAATGCCCTCAATTAACTCTGGTTTAAGGTAAATTCCTTTCTCACTCAAAACATGCCCCAGGTACGAAACTAAACCTTTTGCAAATTTGCATTTAGAAAACCCAACTGTAAGATTCCTGTCATTCAGAATTTCTAACACAGAATATTCAGAGTTAAATCATGCTCTTGATGCTTTGGACTTCCGGTATACCAAGATGTCATCTTGGAAGCATTTTATGTTTTTGATCTTGCCAAAGAGTTGGTGCATAAGACCCTGAAAGACTGCAGCTGCAGAAGCCAACCCTAAAGGCATTCTCTTGTACTGAAAACACCCCTTGGGTGTGATGAATGCAGTGTATTTCTTACTGTCTTCTTGGTGATACGCTGCGGATAAATCTAAAGAAGTAAACCAACAAGCAGCATCTACAGAAGCAAGCATCTCCGATATTTTTGGCAAGGGAAATTTGTCTATGACAATGTTGTTAGTGAGGTAGCATAAATCGATGCATAACCTGATTTTGCCATTACTCCGTCTGGTGATCACGACCAGAGACAACCATTCAGATGCCTCAATAATACCTACCTTCAAGAATTTATCTAGTTCTTTTTGTACCTCATCCTTCAACAGTACAGGGATATTCCTTGCTTTATGAATTTACGGTTGTGCCGTCTCCTTAAGAATGATACGGTTTTCCCTCAGTTCCGAGCTATGTTGACAGAGAGTAGGGAAAAAGGTCTGCTTCCTTACGATCATCGAGTGGCCAACATAGTGGTTATACATAAGGAAGGCAAACCCAGAAATAGTTGCACCTCCTATCGGCCTATATAATTTCTAAATGTGGAGCCTAAGGTCATTGCCAAATTGTTGGCGACACAATCACCACGCTGGTTCAACCGGATCAGTCGGGTTTCATGTCACATCGAAACACAGCCCTTAACTTACGCCGCTTACATAGAGTACTGAGTAGGGCATCAATCTACTGGAGCCGGCAGTCTTAGTATCATTAGATGCCACTATGGCGTTTGATATGGTGGAGTAGCCCTATCTGTTCACTGTATTAGGAAAATTGGGCTTCGGACAGGAATACATCAGATGGGTTCGCCCTCTGTATTCCGCCCCAATGGCCAAGGTAGTGGTAAATAGTCGCAAGTCCTCTGACTTCCAGCTTAGCAGGGGCACTAGGCAAGGTTGCCCCTTGTCTCCACTCCTCTTTGGCTGGCGGTTGAGCCCTTGGCGGCTTGGATCAGGCAAGATCGATCAATCCGCGGATTGAGGTGGTCCCTGGACTGGGAGGATAAAATATCTCTCTACGCAGATGATGTCCTTCTGTATCTTACGAATCCCAGAGGATCACTGATCTGCCTCCTAGATGTATTGAAACTATTCGGCAGGTACTCCGGGTTTACAGTGAACTGGCTTAAATCAGTGTTTATGTCCTTAGGGGTGTAACGCCGGCAATACCGTGTGGTTGCCCAATCCCGATTGTCTCTGAGGGATTCCGTAATCTCGAATATTCGTAGCACTAGATCCGTAGCTCTGTTATGCTTGTAACCTGGACCCACCCATGCAGAGACTTAAGACCGACGTAGCGCATTGGAGATCCCTTCCCCTTTCCATGTTAGGCAAGGCAGTCCTTTTCAAAATGATGGCCTTGCCTCGCTGTCTGTATGCGCTCCAAACACCATGGATTAGGTCCCAGCATCCTACTTTAAAGAAATTGAGTCTCCAGAGACAGCTTTTATGGGAGGGCAGACCTCGAATAGCATTTACTAAATTGACGCTCAATTGGTATGATGGTGGAATTAGTTTCCCAGACCTAAAGAAGTACTACTCGGCATCTCACCTGGCAGCTATCAACCACAGGATATATGGACATCCGGGTGACCCCGGATACGCCATGGATAGATGGCAGTTCCCTGGAGGAAACTATACTAGAGCATTATATGCTAAGCCTCATAGGTACCCACTGACTGGACCAACTGCACACGCCGTCCAAGTATGGCACACCATCACCAAACACCCAAAATGGAACAACCGACTCACGCTAGCCACACCACTGTGGAACTCGGAGAAACTGGGAAGCCTCTGGAAATCCAAGGGTTTCGATAAATGGGATCTTATAGGGATCTCCCGCATCAAAGACATCTGGGGGGAGGGAGTGGTGCAATCATTTGCGTCACTTAAATCCCAATATGAATTGACAGACAACGAGTATTATCGTTACCTTCAGATCCCCCATGCCCTGCTTACTCGTGTACCTAGCGGCACAATGCTTCCGGAAGCCTCCCCACTAGAGGACAGAGTCCTAGATGGACACCTCCCAGAAAAGATCATCTCCTTATTATATGGGAAATTAATAAACAATATGGAGGACCCGTTACTGGCCCTCAGAGGGCAGTGGACCGGGGATGGTCTAGAAATCGATGATAATGACTGGCAAGAGGCGATCTCTTCCCCACGAGTAGAAGCAATCCCAGCCAGGTTGAGACTAGTACAACTGAAATATATGTAACGGGTCCTGACCTGATTGGAATGGAACGGGGGCAAAGTGTAGAGTGCAGGAGGGGGTGTGGGGAGTTGAGGACGTTCATACACATACTATGGCACTGTCAGCGAATACAACAATATTGGAGGGATATCCACCGCACAATGCGATCGGTATTGGGGGTAGATCTACAGCCAGAAGGCCGACGATGCATATTAAATATCTGGGAGCCCACAGATCTCAATACGTACACCACACAGTGGGCAACATTAGCATATATGATTGGGAAACGTAATATTGCACAACAGTGGGGAGCTTGTCAGCCGCCCCAATTGAAGAAATGGAAGAAGGATCTGGACTGGTGGATTACATATGGGGAACATGGAACCGTTATAGAGGAGATATTTGGCTCCCACTAAGTCGCCAATTAGACATTGACACTGTTGACACCCCTTGATTTGATTTATGTAACAATGGAAATATATTCTGTATATTGTACGTTATCGCTGTGAGACTGAAGTAGCCTGCATGTAATTGATTGATGTGCTTTGTTTGAACTGTTTAATAAAAAGAAATATATAAAAAAAAGAATGATACGGTTTTCAAAGTTAGTACGATTACCAATTTTACCTGAAACTATATTAGAAAATGTTCCTAACATCACTTTACCTATTTTCTCCCTGTCATCTACTATCATAAATGGTTCTGAACCATTGGATTTAAAATCATTCCCAGGTTGCCTTGATCATGCCACCCTAACACTGATGGTACCTTCTTAGCGATGTACAAATTTCCTTGAATTTCTCTATTCTTGAATCTGAAGAGCAATGACCTGTAACCCAACATTTCAATTCTTTCACCAGAAAAACTTTCCAGCCTAATATATGTGGGTAGTCATTTTTTTCCAATGTGGTTCACAAATTTGTTCTTCCACACCTCCTCATTAACTATGGTGTAAGTTGAGCTTGAAGGTGCAATAGCAGCATTAAAAAACATTGATATCTCCCACACCTAAAGTGTTTGGTAACTGTTCAAATACCTTTAACCCCATAGGTCCAATGGAATTTAGGAATATATGTTTTTTTTGTTCTGGTTTCATTTTTCCGTCAAGATCAATGGTATTAAGGTCATTTTGAAAATACTACTTCCAGTCGGGCCATTTCATACAAGGCTGTCCCCCAGCTGGCCAAAATGCTTGGGGAGGTGTCAATGAATAATTCTGTAGACTCATTTTTTTAAAAATATATATATATATACAGATAAACACAAAATAAAATTACAATATGAATAGGAATTCAAGTGTATAGAAGAAATGCAGGTTAGCTAGTAAGAAAATGCCTTCGGAAAGTTTGTCATTGTGTAGCTGCGTTTAAGTCCAGCCTCACCAGGAAATCCTTCGTTGTCATGTTGCACACTGTGGCGGTCTTCCTGCGCCACCATGTTATATTCTATACTCTATGTTAATACTGTGTTAATAATCCCTCTCATGGTAGCTGCTGTCATCTAGCTTGTGATGTCATTGTATCTGGTTCCATATAGAATGTTATGTTTCAACTGAGTCTACCAACTGACTGTGGAGATGGATATGCCAAGCAGATGAACAGCTGTGTAGTCTTTCATCAAATAAACTACACTTTAAATACATTACTGTTGAGTAGTTTACTACAGAAATTTGGCGACTATTTGACTACACAGCAGAACCCACGTCTCTTTAATTTGGATATTTTTTTTTCATCTGCATCCTGTTCAAGACAGAATTCTGTTAAAAAATGATCGAGGGAATTCATCGATCTGCACATTTCCAACATCAACTAGCGTTCTTCTATCAAGCCTTGAAAGCCTTAATCGTCTAAAGCTATTATCTTGTCCTATATTCATTACGAGACTTTTGGCAACTTCTTCAGTGCAGTGACATTCAGAGGGAGAGGTGTGGCGCCGCGGCCAGGGCGACTGACGCTGGAATCTGGGGATCAGGGTTCGATCCCCGGCTCCGGCGGCAGATTAGCCCAGCACCATGTGACTCTGGGCAATAGCTCGCTTAATCTTCCCGACGGCCCCCAGCGCCTAGAGACCCTGCCGGGTGATTGTGCGCTTTACAAATGTGGATTATTATTATTATTTCAGAAGCTGTTTTCCGGCTCATTCACGTTTTGCCAACCACAACTTGCCAACCATGACACAATTTCTTTATTTGAGCTTCTATTTCAACACAGATGATACATCGCATTAAAGTCAAGTGTTCCTCAGTGTCTCTATTATTACCAGTTTGTTCAAGACTTTCAAATCCTTGATTTTAATTTTTCAGAAGCATACCTCATTCTGGACTTTGATGTACAATTTAACAATTCATATCAACCATTTTTTTAAAACCTTTTTCTCAACAGGGATCACAGTTATTTGTACACTATTTTACTGTGTTTCTGTCATTTGAATTCATCTGTGTTTAATTTTTCTTAACTTTCGCATCGTTTTCCAATATGCACAACAGTTGAGTCAAATCTATATTTTTTATCTTCTAGGGATATTACTGTGATTTGCACACTATCTTCAATCGTGATGTGAATTACTGTTGTTTACTAGGTATTCAGTGATTCGCACACTTATTTCAATTTTGAATTATCAAGATTCAAACTGCATTTTTTTTGTATTATCTCTTCTTCCAAATTTCATCATAAGTCTCATATATTTTTAACTCCAGCAGCATGTCTACCTTGCAGTCGATTAATGCTCCTCCTTCTTTTTTAGAAACCCCAGAAGAACCACCAGTTAAGTGGGATATTTGGTTTGACGCCTTTGAAACTTATCTAGGGGCTATTGGAGCTTTAAGATATCGTGCTGAATGAAAGAAATGTTATTACTAAATTCACTTGGGTTTGAGGTTAGATCAATATTTAAACATATACCTGATTTAGCTGGCAATAGTGATGTGTTAGATGATTTTCAAATTACTGTAGCTAAACTTAAGTTACGCTTTGATAAGCAACCTAGCTTAATTGTACTCAGGCACATGTTTTTCAAGACGAAACAAGCTGAGAATGAGGATGTTGATACGTATATCTCCATTCTCAGAAAGTTTGCTTCAGTGTGTATTTTTGAAAATTTCACTGAACAACTCATTCATGACCAATTTGTTTGTCAGTGCAAAGACAAACAAATTAGACAAAAGTTACCTTCTATGGATAATTCTTCACTTGATGAAACCATTAAAGTTGGAAAAAGCATTGAGAGCTCTCAAATTTCCCTAAAAAAATTGAAGATAAACCTTTAGAAAATGTCAACTTTGTTGGATCTTCAAAAAAATCAAAGAGCAAAACTTCTAAAAAAAAGTCAACAATAATCCAACTAAATTAAAGTCAAATTTAGTTATACCTAGTAATGTTTATCTACGCTGCGGTAGTTCTCCTCATGCCAAGGGGTCAAAATGTTCTGCTCTCAATTCTATGTGCAACTACTGCAAGAAAATGGGGCATTTTGCCACAGTTTGTCTCAAAAAGAAATTTCAAAAGAAACCTGTAGCTTGTGTCATAGAATCTGATGATGATTCAGATGGTGAAATTGTTTCAGTTGTTCATGATGATGTTTTAATAGATGACACATCCATACCTCTCACTGGTGATCCTTCACTATGTGTTGATTCTATCGGTGAAATCCAAGTGGGTGATAAGAAGGTCCAATTACTTGTGGATTCTTGCGCTAGGATTACCATGATAACTCAGAGGTTATTCATTGAAACATGGGGTGAGAGGGAATTGTTCCCTCCTGATTATTCACCTGTCTCCTATGAGGGACGTAAAATTGAACTTTTGGGTTTTATTGAGGATTTTCTTGAATTCAAGGGGAGGAGAATCAGGGGGAAAATCTACGTTGCAGTCAAGGGTCTCAACATTCTTGGGTGGTTTCACCAGGGCCTTTTTGGCATGATATTAAAACCAGGAACAAAAGAACAAGTCATGTTGGTCACTTGTGAAGAAGAATGTACTAAATGGAAAGCTGAATTTCCTTCTGTCTTTAGTGATGGTTTGGGAAAAATTTCAGGCTTCAAACACAAAATTATTGTGAGGGATGGTGCTATTCCTCTCAAGCACAAACTCAGAGCTGTTCCATTCAGTGTCATGGAAGACCTCAACAAGGAGCTTTTGAAACTATGTGATAAGGGTATCATCAAACCTACTAGGTCCTCGCTATGGTTGTCTCCCATCGTTGTAGCACGAAAACGTGATGGCCAATTACGCGTCTGTGTGGATCTCAGGTCACTCAACAAAGAGATCTCGGTTGATTCCCACCCTTTGCCAAAAATGAGTGATCTATTCACCAATATCAAAGGGGCACGTTTTTTTCTAAGCTAAACTTGGCTAGCACCTACCATCAGATAGAACTCCACCCTGACTCTCGTGCCCATACAGCGTTCGTGTCCCCTCTTGGAACATTTCGATATCGGAGGATGCCTTTTGGGTTTGCCTCCGTGGCGTCAATTTTCCAGAGGGTGATGCAGAACATGTTGAGGGGTGTAGAGGGAGTCCTTGTATTTCAGGATGATGTTCTTATTTATGCAAAAGACAATGAATCACATGATGTCATTATTAAGAATGTTCTTCAGATTTTTGAAAAAAAAGTGGTGTTGTACTAAAAACTGAAAAATGTAAATTTTTGTGCAAAGAGATTGAATATCTTTCTAATTTGCTGTCACATGAAGGAAATAAACCAAGACAAGGATTAGTCGATGCCATTTCCAATACTCCTATACCCAAAGACAAAACTGGTGTCAAATCCTTGTTAGGTCTGTTGGAATATTACTCAAGATGTATTCCTAATTATGCATCAAGGTTAGGCCCATTAGTAATTTACTCAAGGGAACATCAAAATGTGTGTGGAGTGTGGAGTGTGAACAAGCTCTTAAAGGAGTAAAGATTTCCTTGAAAGAAATTGATTGCCTTACTCCTTTTGACCCTGATTTACCTTGTTGTATATCGGTAGATGCCAGTCAGGTAGGTCTGGGGGCTATTCTCCCACAACAGGATGGTAGTCGAGAAAACACAGTTGCTTTCGCTTCAAGAGTGCTTAGGAGTGCTGAAGTCCAGTACTCAGTAATTGAAAAAGAGTTACTGGCTTGTCTATGGGCCATTGAAAATTATCAGCCATATGTATGGGGAAGAAGGTTCAATTTGATCACAGATCATAAGCCACTTGTATCAATATTACCTTCTGGTCCCACTAAATGTTGTACACCAAGGATTACCAGAATGGTCAGTAAACTTCTTCAATATCAGTTTGAGGTTTCACACATCTCTGGGGGAAAAAACACAGGAGCTGACTTTTTGTCATGGTTCCCTCAGAGCAATGTAAATGTAAATGTACAGGAATTTATATAGCGCAGATCACCGAGCGGTTTCTAAGCGCTTGCTTAGGGAACCCATCCTGGTATTCCCCTGTGAGATAACCCCGGCAGGGTATCCACAAGGTGAAAGCCAGGCATCCCGCCGCGAGGGGCCGTTGTGGAGATTAAGCAAGCTATTGCCCAGAGTCGCAGAGTGTGAACCCGTGAATTGAGTAGGCACCGGAGCGAGAATTGTCGAGTCCATGGACATTTTAGGACTCAAGACCCCGCCGAGCTGGGAATTGAACCCTGGTCCCGGGCTGACCTCTGCTTCCAGGTCTGCCTCCTCTAACCAGGGAGCCACACTTCTCCACTCCAATGGGTTTGGTGAAGGGACCAGTTTTCAAGATTTACATGATGAAGATACTGAAGATTGTTTTGTTGCTTCTCTAGATATTTCAGTTCTTGCAGTTGGTTCTGAAACAGACTGGAGAGCTGCTCTTTTAGGAGACAGTCTTCTACAACAGGTTTGCATGTTTGTCAATAATGGGTGGCCAAAAGAGAAATCCTTGCCTAATATGCTTCAACCCTATTGGAAAGTTGAGTCTGAAATATCTGTGGAAGATGGTCTACTCATGAGATGTGATAAACTTATTCCAGCACATTCTATTAGACTCACAATTATCAAAGAAGCACATGAGGGGCATTTAGGCATCATTCTTACCAAACGGCATGTATGTCAAGACTTCTGGTGGCCCAGCATGGATAATGGGTTCAGCTTAACAGTTGAAAATTGTCCAGTTTGTCGTTCATCAGAAAAAACATTGAAGGTTGTTACGCGACCTTCATTTCCCATTGAATGCCCGTCTGGTCATGGGTTAATGTAGGAATTTACATAATGGAGCCTTACGACATTCTACCTTTAGGAATGAAATACATATTGGTTTTGATGGATTATACATCTAAATGGCCTGAGATTAAAGTGGTCAATGAGGCCAGTTCCTCCACTGTTGTTAAGTTTCTCAAAGAGATATTTTTGAGGGAGGGGTTTCCACAGTTTTTGGTTTCTGACAATGGAACTCAATTTGTAAGTGAAGAATTTCAGTTGTTTCTTAAATCAAGTGGCATTAAACATCTTAGAAGTTCTCTTTATCACCCACAGACAAATGGTTTTGTGGAGAGAATGAATAGAGTTGTGGGTGAGTGCTTAAAGTGGGCTGTGAATGGAAAACATGATCTTTATAGCTCGCTTGAGAGTATGCTGTGGTTTTACAGAACTACACCTTATTCATCTACTAAGATTTCTCCTTTTGATGTACTAAGGGGAAGAAAGGCCAACACTAGTTTTCGACCAAGATGGATGGGGAAATGGATAGACACTTTGACTGATGTTGAATCTCTCATGAAGAAAGTTAAAATCAATTTGGACATTGCTCAGGAAAAAGAGAAACAAGCATTTACAATGCAACGGTCTCGCCTTTGCAAAAGTTAGAGCTATTGGCATTGTAAATGACAAACTTTTTATTTATGTGTTAGTTTTGAAAACGGAAAAATAAATGGCATGTCATTTACAATGCCAATAGCTTAATCTCTCCCAAACAGACGTCACCCATACAATCACTACATGCAGTCAGTCACCCAGGCATACCGTAGCCGAATCCACTCTCATAGTTCACAAACCCACACCAACAATAACACAAACACACATACCTCTTCTGAGTGCAGAGCTCCATAGATGGACAGACTCACAGACCCGCGTGTGTGACCCTAGCTTGAGCTCACCAGCGTGCGCGCCCACTGACTGCCCTCATGCACACACCAACGGGAGCACAGTGTTCTCACTGCACAGTCGCACACACCAACGGGAGCACACTGTCCTCGTACACAGCTGCACCCACTATTGTCATGTTTGTGTGCTTGTCAGTCGTGCACTGGTCCTTACCTGTCAATATTGTTCATATAAACTAAAAATATGTGCCTACTGGCCAATATTTCACAAAATGTATTTGCAAAGGTGTAGTACTGGGCAGTAATAATTGTGTTATTTATATCGGCAGAGATCTGGGGGGTTACTGGCAATTATTGTTAAAAATAAATGATAGAAGGTGAGGCCTTGTCAGTAATGTTCAAAGGAACACAGGCAGATACAGCAGAGGTCAGGAGTAACGCGAGTCATGTGGGCAACTAATCAGTTATGTAAAGGCCAGGTCTGGTTGTTATTCACATGTTCTGCTTTACTGTAAAGTGCCCTGATGCCTCCGGCCCATGTTAGCGCTATATGAAATCACAAAAGTAAATAATATGTTCACATTAAAAACATAAAGAGCGCACAGTCCAGGCCAGCATCGATCATAGTAACGCGAAGAATTAATCGCGAAGAATTAAATGCACTGTACCGTATTGTTCTAGTTAGTGCTGTTGATATTGGTGGGGAGCAGTGACGGGGAGGCTGGGTGAAGTTGTGGAGCGGGCTTTTGGATGGGCCAGGGGAGGGCCGCTGTCCCTGGGGAGGGAGAGGCTGCAGGAGGAGGGAGTGGGAGGGAGTGACGGAGGAGGCTGGCTGAGGATATGGGAGGAGGGCTCATTCCTCGCCTGGACTGGGGAACAGCCGGGGTCTGCCGAGGCCCAGAGACACACAGCGCAGCAGGCTGGCACACACACCACACCTTGCACACATGCTGACTCGTGCTTACACACACACTGACACTCATACACAACTTGCACACACGCTGACACAAACACACAACATAACTTTTGCACACACTGACTCGTGCTTACACGCATGCCGACACACAACTTACGGACACACTCACAACTTGCACACAGGGGACACTCACACCCACCACTTATTCACACGCTGACACTTGTGCACACACCCATACTTGCACACCGGCACGCTCATGCAAGCACCCACAACTTCCCACACATTGACACACCTACGGACAATGGTTGTGTACACACACACACACACACACACAGACACACCTACAGCTTGGCACAGCCAGGGCTCTCGCATGCTGGCGCCACTTGTTGCTCTCCCTAAAGAGCCATGGGGGACCTGATAGGCAGAGATCCCCGTTTAAACCTCGCTGTAGGGTGCAGCGCTCTCGTGACAGATCTTGCTGTATCCCCTCTTCTATAATGCTGTGTGATATTTGCTAAACTTCAAGTGCAGCAGAGAGTTGCCGTTCATGTGTGTAGCGGATCTTGCAGTCGTTTCTTATGTAAAGCATACAGGGGTTTGTTCTAGTGTGGAGCGTCCGTCCATATGTGTAGCACAGTTTTGTATTTGCCCCCACGTGCAGCGGAGCGGGCCATTTCGTGCGCGCCCGTGCATCGATGCTATGTGTAGACCCTGCGCGCGACAGTCTGTGACCGGTAATCATCTGTGGGCACAGCAGACCTTGCAGGTAGTGACGCTATCTGTACCGTGGCTTAAACGTATTTGTCTGTATATCACGGTATTATTCTACTGATTACCGGAGCTGCAGGGATGCGTACATATGTGTAGCATCGCTTTGAGGTATTTCTCCGTGTCTAGCTGATTTGTCCCTATGCGTTGCAGATATTGCATATATGTATCCAAGCTGCTTCTATTTGTTCGTCTGTGCAGCTGGTTCCGAGGACCTGTCAGTATATTCAGTAGGGGTTGCATGTGATTTTTTTTCTTGTGTGAGCGGCAGAAATTACGGTTTCTCTCGTGTGTGCAGCGGGGCGGCACATGTTCGCCGTCCTGCCGTGTCCCACGCAACAGAGATGATCTTGTAATATCCCAGGGGGACCCGATAGGCAGAGATCCCCGTTTAAACCTCGCTGTAGGGTGCAGCGCTCTCGTGACAGATCTTGCTGTATCCCCTCTTCTATAATGCAGTGCATATATGTATCCAAGCTGCTTCTACTTGTCCGTCCTTGCAGCTGGTTCCGGGGACCTGTCAGTATATCGGGGAGAACAGACTTTAGTGAAGGTGACACGTTCGTAGAAACAGTTGTGCTGTGGGAAGCACAGGTTACAGTGAGTGCTCATCCACCACCGAGCTAGATGGTTGTAAGCGCTGCAGATCCAATGCTAAGCACTGCCCCTTACAGACCCCCATCCCAGCCATATCCCAGGAGTGCTCGGCGGGAGTTGGTTTCTAAAGCTTTTCTGATGGGGAGCAGGCTCCAATCTTACTCTGCAGACTCATTGTGGGGGCGGGGAGCAGCCCAGGGCCCTGTCCCGTTCGAGTCTGCTCCACCTTTGTGATGCGGAGCAGTCCCGGGCTCACTGGAGACACATTGTCCGGAGGGGGACCGTGTCCTCCCCTCACCCGAGTCTGCACCACCTTTGTCATGGGGAGCAGCCCCAGCTTGCTGGAGACGCTCTGGCCGGGAGTGCTCTAGCATCCCCCCGCCCTGTTTGCGCCCCCTTTGTGATGGGCAGCAGGCCACGGCCCTCTGATCTCTTTGAGGGCGTGGGGCAAGAGAGCCGGCACTAAAGGCCTCGTTAGATGAGGTGGGCACACCCTGTGCTCTCCTAATGACAGCCACCCCACAGAGGTTTTTCCTACCACTCCCTCCCTCCACGGACCAGCATACCTCACGCCCAGCTCGTGCTCCACCCCGAACTTGTTATTTTGCGCTCGGCCAGTGTTTCATAACACTCCACACACGCCCAACTTGTTTTAGGTAATACCAGGTTTCTATTCACCTGTTTCCTTGACATAAGAAAGTTTGCAAATTAAGAACGGGTAATTTGCAAAAGTCATCATTCAGCCCTTGGGGTAAAGCCCGGTTGTTCTTTGTATGTATAAAGTTACCCCTTGTTAATACAATTTGTTTCAAACGGCGTTTTTAAAAAAGGTGTGGCAGCCACAGGTCAAAATACATGAAAACGACATCTAAAAAAATTACAATAGATCACTCTGACACTTTAGTCAACTAGAATCCCAGAGCAAAACAAGGAAGTCACTGTTACTCACGAGCCCAGCATTATTTTCTACGCAGCCTCACCGGAAGTCATGCAAAGTCGCCTGTGACGGGGCGGGGCTGCGTCTGGACCGGAAAAGAAGGCAGGCGGAGGGAAAGCGTCTCGCGACGCCAGAAGGAGAGCGGAGTCACTCTAAATTGAACTGGTAAGTTGAAAAGGGGGGGGGGCTCGGTGCACTCGTGTGTGTTTGTGTGTGTATGCATGTGTGCGACGGCAGGGGAGGGGGGGTGCACTCGTGTGTGTGCGCGCGTGTGTGTGTATGTGTGCGGGGGGTGGGTGTCTCTGTATGTATGTGCGTGCGTGGGCGCTTGTGTGTGTGTCTGTGTGTGTATGCGCATGCGTGTGTGGTGTTTTGAGCTTCCTAGGAGACAGCGCCTGGCCACGGCGCTCGTTCACGTGCGCGTGTCAGTTTGAAATCGCCTCCAAGGCGATGCGCGCGGCCAGGATTGTCTCCTGGGAAGCTCACACGCCGACAAAAGGTTCTCGGCGGAGACGCGCTTCGCGCGGCTAGCCGAGACCTAAAAATGGTTTGACAAGAAAAGGGGTGTCAAGATTGTTCCCCTTACTATTAGTGATTTTGTCCGCATTAAGAACTCCGTTCACACCAAGAAAGGAAAATGTAAATTTGGTGAACCTGTAAAAATTATTAGAATCTGTAACAATGCTGTTCAAGTTAAGGGTGGTGTTTGGCGGAATTTATCCAAGGTGGTCAAGACTAGGTCTTGTCCCGGTCCTGATGTTTCGAGATTGAATGAACAACAAGATTCCAGTACATTTTCTTCTGGACAATGGGGAAAGAGCTCCAGAGCTCCTGTTACTCCCCACAGATTCCGTGATTAATATTTTAAGTATTATTTGCTTTAGGTATTGCTCTTTTTCATCATGTTGTGTTTTCTCTGTTGGAAGAAAAGGAGGTATGTTATATTCTATACTCTATGTTAATACTGTGTTAATCATCCCTCTCATGGTAGCTGCTGTCATCTAGCTTGTGATGTCATTGTATCTGGTTCCATAAAGAATGTTATGTTTCAACTGAGTCTACCAACTGACTGTGGAGATGGATGTGCCAAGCAGATGAACAGATGTGTAGTCTTTCATCAAATAAACTACACTTTAAAGACATTACTATTGAGTTGTTTACTACACAACGCCGCCTTACAGGGAAATCCTTAGTTGCTACGATACTAGGAGATGCACGTTCAGCGCTCGACGTCACTCCGATGCACAGCACAGACGTGTTCAGCGCTTGATGTCACTAAGGAGGTGTAGGAGAGTAGGGTCTGCAATCCTATGATCACCCAGATTTTTGCTTTTTTGCTGCACTGGTTTACGACTTTCCCTGGCTGTGGGCCTGCTAATCAGACCCACAGCCTAGCTGTTCTCTCTATCCAAATTGTACTCAGGTACTGAATTGGCACTGGGCCCTCTCCAAGTCCCTGTACCCAGGGCTGAGGTGCACCCAGAAGTCTCCCAGGGGCTGAAGCATGTATTATGCCACCCCTGGGCTGACTAACTAAACTGACACAACTGGCTGCACGACAGCTGGGGCAAGGTGGTGTACTCACCCTTTGCTTTAGATATAGTATACCTATATCTAACTCTAAAATGGACACACAGATCTCCTATCAGTCACTCCTATGGCAGGCCTTAACAATCCTGAAGGCAGAGTGCTTGGAATCGTGTGAGATGGTGCTCTGGCATGAGCTGAGCCTGTCTGCGGCTTTCGGGATCCATCCCTTAGCCGTTTCCATGATATCGCATACCATATACTCTTAAGTGCATTATAATCCTCGCGGTTAAATGCCAACTCTGGTATCGCTTTATCAAAACATGTCGAGTAAGGTGTCATACGAATTGGAATACTAACCCCTCGCCAATTCTGGCGACGGGGTTAGCATTCCACCCTTCTAGAGGGACACGACATGTGTGTAACCTATAACCCGGTTAAAAGTCAGACAGAGCCTTAGCATCCACAAAATGGATGCTGCCACCGAGACACAAGTCTGCCCTCCTGCTGCTGGGAGTCCTCCCAGAGCAGGAGATAAGGACAAAGGGTTTCCTGTCAGGGGCGGTGCCAGCACCGTCCCAGACAGGGTTTTGTGTATTGTAGGTAGGCAGGGCTTCAGAAGAAGGTGACTGCACGTGGCACCCCGGTGCTCACTGTGCATAGGCTGGCTCAAACCAGTTCCAGGGACACTCCAGACCCTGTGCTGGGGAAAAGCCTGCCAAGGAAGTGGGTGTAACCACCCCCCTCCTGGTCCCACCCATAGGGCAGGACTTAGTCGCGTGCCAGCCCCCTTTTCCAAGATAAAGGTAGAGACTGGCCCCCTTCCAAAACAGATCATCTTTGGAATCAAGATACCACTTTCCCCGAAAGGACTTCACAATTTCTTCCTCAAGATTCTCCCTTGTGGCTAAGGAGTAGCCACCCTGCATCCGCAGGCACCATCTAAGAACACTGCGGTCTGCTGCACGTCCTTCCTCCGGAATCCGACTGCCCAGCTCGACGAGACCCGGCTTCCCTGGCACCTCTGACCTCTACCCACCGCTACAGCACAGCTGAGAACCGTGGGTGCGACGAGACCTCGAGGGACCGGCCATCGCCAAGACTGCACGACTTCTGCACAGCAAGCCCACCGAGTAATTTCCTGGTGAGTGCTTTGGGGTCCGAGAAGCCCCAACCCTGAGCAGCTCCAGCACCGAAGAGCAGCCCCCCAGCATCTCCACGATCGGCGTGGGGTCCTTCTGCTTTTTGCTGCCCACCGCGTTGTTTGGCTACTAGCCCGCTGGCTTGTGGCCTTCCGAACGACGCCCGACGACAACACTGCTGCTAGTCTGGTTGCCCCAGACTGGCCCTTGCTTCCCTCCATCGGAGAAGTACCCTGGACCCTCCTGGTCCGGCTAAGACGCCATTTTAGGTCCACCACGTGGGCCTTGCATTTGCCAAGACTTGTTGCCCAATCCTGGGTCCAGCGACGTCGACAGCAAGAACCTTCGTGGGACAGCTCGCACCTCCATCCTGGTCGCCGACAACGCCTCCTGGTCCGAGAGACTGCAGAGCCCAGCAGCGCCCACTCACCTGACTGCGGTGACTTCGCCCGGTGCCATCCTGGTGCCCACGTAATCACTGGCTAGTGATTCAAGAACTTGGTCCCCTCTGCTTTCAGGTTTCCTTCTTCCTTGATCCAGGCTTGGATCCATCGAACTTTTCTTCACTGGTCGCCTGCCAGCAACTTCTTCCTTCCAGGCTCCTGGTCCGGCACGAGGATTCCCGACGTCTTTTCAGACCTATGCAGCTGCAGCCCCTGGGCTAGGTAACTTCGGCACTTCGGTGTCCCAGCATAGCCTCACTATTCAAGGGTCAGGATCCACTGTCGTTTTCTCCCTACCAGGTCGGGTTCGCCCGTGAACACTAACTTTGTGAATTCTAGCTTCCATAGACTTTGTCCCGCATCCCGCGTGAGAGTGCACACTCTGCACCCGAGTTCCCTAGGCCTCCTGCTAGTAATCTAAAGGTTCAGTAGTCCAGTCCTAGCGATCCCAAAGCCTCTGAGAATCGTTACTTACCTGCTAGTAATTCGCATTCCACTTTTAGAGTATATGGTTTTTCGTGCCCCTCGGGCATTTGTGTATAACGTGCTAACTTAAGTATTTTCATAAGAGTTTTGTTGTGTGCTTAGCACCCTGTCCTCATAAAGAGTACAGGGTTGTTGTGATTCTAATAAATACATTGTTTATTTTCATAACACTTGTGTGGTGTCCTTTCACTGGGTGTTCAAGGGGTAATGTGATGGTAAAACAGCTGGCTTAACACGCCCTCTAGAGTCTTAGCCTTAGACTGCTCGTATCCATGCTACTAGGATAGCTGGTCTATAAGGTTGACTTACAACCAATCATCAATAAGGGTTGTTTGGACTGATATATAGTGATCACTAGAATAGTGAGCACTGCACATCAGGCCAACTTCTCACATTGGTGGCAGCGGTGGGATTTGAGCTTGCTGTTGTTTTACCACACATGCCCTAAGAATATCTTGTGAAAGATCACATAAGTACTAAAGGTACATATAACTTAGCTTAGAATACTCTGAGTTCTACTGAACCAGCTGTTGTAGCTCCTAGGGCCTAGCACACCCTAAACTACAACTCTAGCAAGGGATCAGTAGGCAAACACATAGTGTAGGTAAGTGCACCACTTACACCTCACTAGAAAAGCATGTCTACCCAGGGAGAATCTACTGAGACTCCCCTGGTCAGTGTTGACCCTCCACAGGTCACTTCAAGATATGCAGCTCTCAGTTTCCAGGAGATGAGACAGATCTGTGTCTCCAGGAAACTGAAGCAGGGGTCTAACCCCACCATTCCCTTTCTGATAGGTCTCTTAGAGACATATGATGCCAGAAAGATTTCTCAGTTACATGAGAATATGCCAGCCTTAGAGGGAACCTCTGGGGATCCAGACCTCCCCAACACTGCTACTGCAGTTGAGGAGGAGGAGGATCAGGAGGAACTCTCTGGGGATGAGGTAGACAAAGGTCTTGAGGTAGTCAGAAGGCTAACCAGGGCCAACTTAGACTTACTTGGGCTAGGATCTGGGGGACCCCCAGTACTGATCCGAAGTGGGCCTAACCTTGGAGTTAGGAGAGATAGATCTCTTTCTAGGGACTCCAATAGATCTCTGCACTCTAATGCCTCTTCTCAGGGGAGAAGGAATCCTCCACAGAGGAGATTTACTTCCCCTCAGAGAAGGGAGCATGAAGCTAGGATGAGACAAGCTGAACTGAGGATTGAAAGGGAAGAACTTGCCCTGGCCAAAGAGAAGCTTGCCTTTGCTAGAGAGCAGCAGATGAGTGGGCTAGCTCCCACTGGTGGCAGCAATCTCCCAAGAGATAGAGAGAAGGGTTTAGATACTAAACACCTGACTAAGATAGTGCCCCCCTTTAAGCAAGGGGATGATATCCAGAAATGGATGGCTGCTCTGGAGAGGGCCTGCACTGTGCAGTGCATTCCCCAGAGTCAGTGGGCAGCTATACTGTGGCTCTCCTTTGATGGTAAAGGTAGAGATAAGCTCCTCACTACAAGAGTGGAGGATGCTAACAATTACCAGGTCCTGAAGAATACACTGGTTGATGGGTTTGGTTTAACCACTGAGCAGTACAGGTTGCTGTTCAGAGACACCCAGAAAACTCAGTCTCAGGACTGGTCTGACTTTGTGGATTGTGCCACTAAGGCTTTGGAGGGCTGGTTGCTGGGTAGCAAGGTTACAGATTACACAGGATTGTATAATCTAATGATGAGAGAACAAATTTTAAACAATTGTCAGAACCAGTTGTTGCACCAGCACCTTGTTGATTCAGATCTGACCTCTCCCCAAGAATTGGGAAAGAAGGCAGACAAATGGGTCAGGACAAGGATCAAGCAGAACCAGAACCAGAACCAGGGTGGTCAGAAGAAAGCAGACCAGAAGGGTAATGTTAAGAATGAGCAAAATGACCAGAAGTCTTCACCAGGTCCCCAACCAACCAAAGAGGGTGGGGGTCAGGCTTCCCAGAAGAAGAAGACTCAAGAAGGCCAGTCAAAAAGGTGGTGCCAGTACTGCAAAAGTAAATCTCACTGGTTTAGTGAGTGCACCAAAAGAGGAGGACAAACTCCTGCCACTACAGCCCCTAAGGCAACTGCACCCCCTAGTACAGTCAGTAGTGGTAGTGTACCTCCCAAGGCATTAGTTGGGTTAACCTTGGGTACTGAGGGGTCTGACAACCTAGTTGGCACACTCACTCAGGCTGTCCTTGTCTGTACAGGGGATGTGGATATGTCCCCTGAGATAAGTCCCAATACTTTGGGCAAATACAGGCAGACACCTTTGATTAATGGCAAAATGGCTCAGGCCTATAGGGACACTTGTGCCAGTGTCACCATGGTGACACCTAACTTTGTGGACCCTGGACAGATCATGCCAGGTACTGATTTCCTGGTGACCAATGCCAGCAATGTCACTACTAGTCATAGTGTGGCAATTGTGGCTTTCTCCTGGGGTGGAGTGAAGGGACAAAAGAAAGTTGTAGTCAGTTCAGACCTCCCAGTTGATTGTTTGTTGGGCAATGATTTTGAGTCATCACAATGGTCAGAAGTGGAGCAGAGGACTCACATGGAGATGTTAGGCTTGCCAGCACATGTGCTTGCTGTGACTAGGTCACAGGCCAGAAGATGCCCCACTGAACAGGTGCTGGATCCTGAAATTATGGACCAGACACCTTCCAAGAAGAAGAGCAGTAAGGGTAAGGCTTTGCCTTCCCCCTTGCCCCAGGTTGAGGATCAAGTCTCTGAGGAGGCTGATCTGGAAGAGCTGAGGGAAACTGAGCCTAAAGAGCTTGAACTTGATCAAGTTGAGTTTCTGGGCTCAGGGGGACCCTCCAGAGCAGACCTGGGGAAGGAACAGTTGAGCTGCCCTTCCCTTGAACCCCTCAGACAGCAGGCTGCTGCTGAGGCTGCAGGGAATGCCACAGGTGCCCACAGGGTATACTGGGAAGATGGACTCCTGTACTCTGAGTCAAGAGACCCCAAGCCTGGTGCAACCAGGAGGCTGGTCATCCCCTTGTCTCTGAGAGGTTTCCTTCTCACCTTGGCCCATGAAATTCCCCTTGCAGGTCATTTAGGTCAGACAAAGACTTGGGACAGGCTTGTCTCACACTTTCACTGGCCCCATATGAATGAGAATACCAAGGAGTTTTGTCGCTCCTGTGTCACTTGCCAAGCCAGTGGTAAGTCAGGTGGCACAACAAAGGCCCCCCTCATACCACTACCTGTGGTGGGGGTTCCCTTTGAAAGAGTGGGGATTGACATTGTTGGTCCAATGGAACCCCAGACAGCATCAGGGCACAAGTTTATACTGGTGGTGGTGGACCATGCCACCAGGTATCCTGAAGCTATTCCCCTGAGGACCACCACAGCTCCTGTGGTGGCAAGAGCCCTAGTTGGAGTGTTCTCCAGAGTGGGTTTTCCAAAGGAGGTCGTTTCTGACAGAGGTACAAACTTCATGTCAGGATATCTGACTGCCATGTGGAAGGAGTGTGGTGTGAACTACAAGTTCACCACACCCTACCACCCACAATGCAATGGGCTTGTTGAGAGATTCAACAGGACCCTGAAAGGGATGATTCATGGACTACCTGAAACTCTTAGGAGAAGATGGGATGTCCTGATCCCCTGCCTCTTGTTTGCTTACAGAGAGGTCCCACAGAAGGGGGTTGGCTACAGCCCTTTTGAGCTTCTGTATGGGCATCCTGTGAGAGGACCCCTGTGTTTGGTGAAGGAAGGATGGGAGAGACCTCTCAAAAAGCCTGCAACCAACATAGTGGACTATGTACTTGGTCTCCGCTCCAGGATGGCTGAGTATATGGAAAAGGCATCCAAAAACCTTGAGGCCAGCCAAGAACTTCAAAAAGCTTGGCATGACCAAAAGGCTGTTCTGACTGTGTACCAGCCAGGACAGAAGGTGTGGGTGCTGGAGCCAGTGGCCCCAGCAGCTCTGAAAGACAGATGGTCTGGGCCCCACACCATCATTGAGCAAAAGGGAGAGGTTACCTACTTGGTGGACCTTGGAACTCCCAGGAGCCCTCTCAGAGTGCTCCATGTTAACAGGCTCAAGGCATATGTTGACAGGAAGGACATGAGCTTGCTCATGGCCACAGATGAGGGACAGGAGGAAGAGAGTGACCCTCTCCCAGACCTGCTCACTCAGAATCCTGATGATGGATCAGTTGATGGTGTTGTCTTTTGTGGCAGCCTCACTGAACATCAGCAACAGGATTGCAGGCAAGTTCTGCAATCCTTCAGACATATGTTCTCTCTGACACCCAGCCAAACTGATTGGTGTACCCATGATGTTGACACTGGAGACAGTCTACCTGTCAAGAGTAAAATCTACAGGCAGCCTGATCATGTTAGAGACTGCATCAAAACTGAAGTGCAGAAAATGTTGGAACTGGGAGTCATTGAGCCCTCAGATAGCCCTTGGGCTAGCCCAGTAGTTCTAGTGCCAAAGCCTCACACCCAGGGTGGTAAGAGAGAGATGAGGTTTTGCGTGGACTACAGAGGCCTCAATGCAGTCACTAAGACTGATGCCCACCCAATACCAAGAGCAGATGAACTTATAGATAAATTGGCTTCTGCCAACTTCTTAAGTACATTTGATTTGACAGCTGGGTATTGGCAAATCAGGTTAGCTGAGGAAGCCAAACCCAAGACAGCATTTTCTACCCCTGGTGGGCATTATCAATTTGTGGTAATGCCCTTTGGATTGAAAAATGCACCTGCCACCTTCCAAAGGTTGGTGAATCAAGTCCTCACTGGGCTGGATGACTTCTGTGCAGCATATCTGGACGATATTGCTGTCTTTAGCTCCACCTGGGAGGATCACCTGGTCCACCTGAGGAAAGTGTTAGAGGCTCTGCAAAAGGCAGGCCTCACTATCAAGGCCACAAAGTGCCAGATAGGGCAGACACAGGTTGTATACCTGGGCCACCTTGTAGGTGGAGGCCAGGTTCAGCCATTGGAGAGTAAAATACAGGCCATCAAGGACTGGGCTCCTCCAATCACCCAGACTCAGGTTCGAGCTTTCTTGGGCCTGACTGGTTACTACAGAAAGTTTGTCAGAAATTATGGGTCCATAGTGACCCCCCTTAATGACCTGACAAGCAAAAAGATGCCAAAGAAAGTTCAGTGGACAGCAAGCTGTCAGAAAGCATTCAATGACCTAAAGCAGGCCATGTGCACAGCACCTATCCTTAAGAGTCCAGATTACTCCAAGCCATTCATTGTCCAAACAGATGCTTCTGAGTTGGGTGTGGGAGCTGTTCTGTCTCAACTGAATTTTGATGGTAATGATCAGCCTATTGCTTTCATTAGTAGGAGGCTGACCCCCAGAGAGAAAAATTGGTCAGCTATTGAGAGGGAGGCCTTTGCTGTGGTCTGGGCCCTGAAGAAGCTGAGGGCCTACTTGTTTGGCACTCACTTCACCATTCAGACAGACCATCAGCCCCTCTTGTGGCTAAATCAGATGAAGGGTGAAAACCCCAAACTGCTTAGGTGGTCCATTTCCCTACAGGGGATGGATTTTACAGTGGAGCATAGACCTGGTACTGATCACAGCAATGCTGATGGGCTCTCCAGATATTTCCACTTAGAGCAAGAAGACTCACCTGGTCAAGGTTAGTTTATTGTCCCAAAGTTTGGGGGGGGGTCATGTAGGAGAGTAGGGTCTGCAATCCTATGATCACCCAGATTTTTGCTTTTTTGCTGCACTGGTTTACGACTTTCCCTGGCTGTGGGCCTGCTAATCAGACCCACAGCCTAGCTGTTCTCTCTATCCAAATTGTACTCAGGTACTGAATTGGCACTGGGCCCTCTCCAAGTCCCTGTACCCAGGGCTGAGGTGCACCCAGAAGTCTCCCAGGGGCTGAAGCATGTATTATGCCACCCCTGGGCTGACTAACTAAACTGACACAACTGGCTGCACGACAGCTGGGGCAAGGTGGTGTACTCACCCTTTGCTTTAGATATAGTATACCTATATCTAACTCTAAAATGGACACACAGATCTCCTATCAGTCACTCCTATGGCAGGCCTTAACAATCCTGAAGGCAGAGTGCTTGGAATCGTGTGAGATGGTGCTCTGGCATGAGCTGAGCCTGTCTGCGGCTTTCGGGATCCATCCCTTAGCCGTTTCCATGATATCGCATACCATATACTCTTAAGTGCATTATAATCCTCGCGGTTAAATGCCAACTCTGGTATCGCTTTATCAAAACATGTCGAGTAAGGTGTCATACGAATTGGAATACTAACCCCTCGCCAATTCTGGCGACGGGGTTAGCATTCCACCCTTCTAGAGGGACACGACATGTGTGTAACCTATAACCCGGTTAAAAGTCAGACAGAGCCTTAGCATCCACAAAATGGATGCTGCCACCGAGACACAAGTCTGCCCTCCTGCTGCTGGGAGTCCTCCCAGAGCAGGAGATAAGGACAAAGGGTTTCCTGTCAGGGGCGGTGCCAGCACCGTCCCAGACAGGGTTTTGTGTATTGTAGGTAGGCAGGGCTTCAGAGGAAGGTGACTGCACGTGGCACCCCGGTGCTCACTGTGCATAGGCTGGCTCAAACCAGTTCCAGGGACACTCCAGACCCTGTGCTGGGGAAAAGCCCGCCAAGGAAGTGGGTGTAACCACCCCCCTCCTGGTCCCACCCATAGGGCAGGACTTAGTCGCGTGCCAGCCCCCTTTTCCAAGATAAAGGTAGAGACTGGCCCCCTTCCAAAACAGATCATCTTTGGAATCAAGATACCACTTTCCCCGAAAGGACTTCACGATTTCTTCCTCAAGATTCTCCCTTGTGGCTAAGGAGTAGCCACCCTGCATCCGCAGGCACCATCTAAGAACACTGCGGTCTGCTGCACGTCCTTCCTCCGGAATCCGACTGCCCAGCTCGACGAGACCCGGCTTCCCTGGCACCTCTGACTTCTACCCACCTCTACAGCACAGCTGAGAACCGTGGGTGCGACGAGACCTCGAGGGACCGGCCATCGCCAAGACTGCACGACTTCTGCACAGCAAGCCCACCGAGTAATTTCCTGGTGAGTGCTTTGGGGTCCGAGAAGCCCCAACCCTGAGCAGCTCCAGCACCGAAGAGCAGCCCCCCAGCATCTCCACGATCGGCGTGGGGCCCTTCTGCTTTTTGCTGCCCACCGCGTTGTTTGGCTACTAGCCCGCTGGCTTGTGGCCTTCCGAACGACGGCCGACGACAACACTGCTGCTAGTCTGGTTGCCCCAGACTGGCCCTTGCTTCCCTCCATCGGAGAAGTACCCTGGACCCTCCTGGTCCGGCTAAGACGCCATTTTAGGTCCACCGCGTGGGCCTTGCATTTGCCAAGACTTGTTGCCCAATCCTGGGTCCAGCGACGTCGACAGCAAGAACCTTCGTGGGACAGCTCGCACCTCCATCCTGGTCGCCGACAACGCCTCCTGGTCTGAGAGACTGCAGAGCCCAGCAGCGCCCACTCACCTGACTGCGGTGACTTCGCCCGGTGCCATCCTGGTGCCCACGTAATCACTGGCTAGTGATTCAAGAACTTGGTCCCCTCTGCTTTCAGGTTTCCTTCTTCCTTGATCCAGGCTTGGATCCATCGAACTTTTCTTCACTGGTCGCCTGCCAGCAACTTCTTCCTTCCAGGCTCCTGGTCCGGCACGAGGATTCCCAACGTCTTTTCAGACCTATGCAGCTGCAGCCCCTGGGCTAGGTAACTTCGGCACTTCGGTGTCCCAGCATAGCCTCACTATTCAAGGGTCAGGATCCACTGTCGTTTTCTCCCTACCAGGTCGGGTTCGCCCGTGAACACTAACTTTGTGAATTCTAGCTTCCATAGACTTTGTCCCGCATCCCGCGTGAGAGTGCACACTCTGCACCCGAGTTCCCTAGGCCTCCTGCTAGTAATCTAAAGGTTCAGTAGTCCAGTCCTAGCGATCCCAAAGCCTCTGAGAATCGTTACTTACCTGCTAGTAATTCGCATTCCACTTTTAGAGTATATGGTTTTTCGTGCCCCTCGGGCATTTGTGTATAACGTGCTAACTTAAGTATTTTCATAAGAGTTTTGTTGTGTGCTTAGCACCCTGTCCTCATAAAGAGTACAGGGTTGTTGTGATTCTAATAAATACATTGTTTATTTTCATAACACTTGTGTGGTGTCCTTTCACTGGGTGTTCAAGGGGTAATGTGATGGTAAAACAGCTGGCTTAACACGCCCTCTAGAGTCTTAGCCTTAGACTGCTCGTATCCATGCTACTAGGATAGCTGGTCTATAAGGTTGACTTACAACCAATCATCAATAAGGGTTGTTTGGACTGATATATAGTGATCACTAGAATAGTGAGCACTGCACATCAGGCCAACTTCTCACAGGAGGCACTTCACGAAAAGCAGAATGGAACCAAAAGGAAAACGCATTCTGGAACCAATGCCGAATTTGAAGGAAAACAAAGCTGGTATTTTTGTTGAGAGAAAAACAAAAACGTTGTAGATAAATCAGCCCTGATATAAATGGTAGAGATAATATCCTCCTCTACGCGTAGGTTCATGGTGCTTTAGCGCCCAGTCGTCGCCAAATTGTAAAGAAAGACTCCTCCACGATGTAGATAAAAAGGATTTAATCCAGCTGAAAGCACCACAAGGAAGGTGAAAGAAGCACACCTTCAGTTTCCCTCTTGCTCTGCTTGCTCTTCAAGGACAACTGACATTAGAAATCTAGAATGTGCTGTCACCAAGGAATAGCACGAGCATACACATTCAAGGAACAACATTACTACATTACATAACAGGGGCCCCTTCAGCATATCTTGTGGGGGGGGGGCCTCATGTTTTGTTCCGCCACTGCTGGGGCCAGACAAAAGGCCGACAGTGGAGATTCCGGAGCTTGGGTCAGAAAGGGAGAGTAGGCGGTATGAGGTGACCACTCAGCCCTCCACAGGGCTTGGTCGCCCCACTCACTGCTGCCGCTCCTGCCTGCCTTGTCGTCTCCTGCCTGCAGATTCCTTCGCTCGCTGCCCGCTGCTCCTGGGACTTTCCCGCTGCCCGCTGCTTCTTGGATTTCCCGCCGCTGCCTCCCTGCGGCCCCGCCCCCCATGATTCCATTCGCCGCCCCGCTCCCGCCACCCAGCTGCTCCTCCCTCCCGGCTCCTTACTTATGACGCCCCCTGAGCGACCGCGCAGCGGACGCGTGCAGCGGGAGCACCGACGGAGCACCAAAGGTAAGCCCGTCTGCGCCCGTCCGCGCATGGACCGCGCCCAGCGCCAGGACCCCTGGCTCCCACCGATGCAAGACTACTCGACGGACCTACGACGCCGCCGCCCTCACCGCAATCAATGCCGGCCGGAACCCTGCCTGCTACCGAGCCACCCCGAGACACACCCACGGACCCTTCACCTGCCAAGCCTGCCGATTCACCTGCCCCCGGACCTGCACCACCCCCGCCAAGTCGAGCACCAGCAGCAACCACCTGAAGTGCATCGTGTTGAACACCCGCTCCGTCCACAGGCACGCCGTGGAACTCTGGGACCTGATCGACGCAACAGCACCGGACGTCGCCTTCCTCACCGAAACCTGGATGAACGCCTCCTCAGCACCCTCCGAGGCACGCTCATCTACAGACCCCCGGGACCACGCACACTATTCAGCGAAGACATCGCAGACTTCATCAGCCCGCACGCCCTGCCCTCCGCCGACTACATCCTCCTAGGGGACCTCAACTTCCACCTGGAGAACAACAACGACAGAAACACCACCGCCCTGCTGGACAACCTCGCCAACCTCGGACTCAAGCAACTGGTGAACACTCCCACCCACTACGCCGGCCACACGCTTGACCCCGTCTTCTCATCCAGCAAGCACATCTCCTTCAGCCACGCCACCGGACTCCACTGGACCGACCACAGCTGCGTCCACTTCAGCTTCAGAAAGACTGAGACCCACCACCACCCGCAACAGGTTCCCCACTGGAGCTGGAGCAAGATCACCGCCGAGCAGCTCACCGCCTCCCTCAGCCAGAACACACCCACCAACACAACGGACCCAAACGAAGCAGCCAGCAACCTCGCCAAGTGGCTGACCGCCTGCGCCGACGACCTCGCACCACTAAAAAACCCTCCCAGCAGACCCGGCAGCATGAAAACCCCTTGGTTCACCAACGAACTCAAGGAATCCAGGAAGAACTGCCGCACTCTCGAGTAAGCCTTGCGGCTCGACCAGACCACAGACAACAGGACCGCCCTCAAGCACGCCACCCGCAAACACCACCAGCTGATCCGCGCCACCAAGAAGTCGGCACTCAAAGAACGACTGGACAACAAAGCCCACGACAGCAAGGAACTTTTCAGCATCGTCAAAGAGGTCTCCAACCCCAGCGCCGGAAACAACGACATAACCCCCTCGCAAGACCTCTGCTACTCACTCGCCACGTTCTTCCACCGCAAGATCACCGACATACATAACAGCTTCGACGCACACACCACGCACCCTACCGCCGAACCAACGCCCGCCACCACCACCCTCTGCAACTGGACCCCGATCAACACCGAAGACACCACCCGCACGATGAACTCCATCCACTCCGGATCACCGACCGACCCCTGCCCACACCACGTCTTCAACAAAGCCGACGCCATCATCGCACCCCATCTCCGGGACATCATCAACTCCTCCTTCCACACCGCCACCTTCCCGGAGAGCTGGAAGCACGCCGAGCTTACCGCCCTCCTGAAGAAACCAACAGCGGACCCCACCGACCTCAAGAACTACCGTCCCATCTCGCTCCTTCCCTTTCCGGCCAAAGTCATCGAGAAGACCGTCAACAGACAGCTTGCCGCCTTCCTCGAGACGAAAGGATCCCTCGACCCCTCGCAGTCCGGGTTTCGGGCCAACCACAGCACCGAGACCGCCCTAATCGCAGCCACCGACGACATCAGAACCCTAACCGACAACGGGGAAACAGCAGCCATCATCCTCTTGGACCTCTGCGGCGTTCGACACCGTCTGCCACCGCACCCTAGTGAAGCGCCTCAGCAACATTGGAATCCGAGAGAAAGCACTGGAATGGATCATCTCGTTCCTCGCCGGAAGAACCCAGAGAGTCCGCCTCCCCCGTTCAGATCCGAGGCCACCGAAGTCATCTGCGGCGTTCCACAAGGATCTTCACTCAGTCCAACCCTCTTCAACGTCTACATGAGCCCCCTCGCAGCCATCGCACGCCAACACAACCTCAACATCATCTCCTACGCCGACGACACCCAGCTGATCCTCTCCCTCACCAACGACCCCACCACCGCCAGAGCCAACCTACACGACAGGATGAAAGACGTCGCCGACTGGATGAGGAACAGCCGCCTTAAACTGAACTCAGACAAGACGGAAGTCCTCATCCTGGGATCATCACCCTCCGCCTGGGACGACTCATGGTGGCCCCCGGCCCTGGGCACCGCTCCCAAGCCAACGGACCACGCATGCAACCTGGGCTTCATCCTGGACTCCTCCCTGTCGATGACCAGACAAGTCAACGCCGTCTCATCTTCGTGCTTCAACACCCTGCGCATGCTCCGCAAGATCTTCAGACGGATCCCCACTGAAACCAGGAAGACCGTCACCCAGGCACTTGTCACCAGCCGACTGGACTACGGGAACACCCTCTACGCCGGAACCACAGCCAAACTTCAAAAAAGACTCCAGCGCATCCAGAACGCCTCTGCACGACTCATCCTGGACATCCCCCGACACAGCCACATCACCGGACACCTGAAAGACCTGCACTGGCTCCCCGTCAGCAAGAGAATCACGTTCAGACTCCTCACCCACGCACACAAGGCTCTCCACGACCAGGGCCCCAAGTACCTCAACGACCGCATGACCTTCTACACGCCCACCCGCCAGCTACGATCAACCAGCCACGCCCTCGCCACCGTACCACGCATCCGCAGAGCCACCGCCGGAGGAAGATCCTTCTCCTACCTGGCAGCCAAGACCTGGAACTCCCTCCCCACCCATCTTCGGCGAACCCAGGACCATCTCTCCTTCAGGAAGCAGCTCAAGACCTGGCTGTTCGAGCAGTAACATACCCCCTCCCCCAGCGCCTTGAGACCCTCCCGGGTGAGTAGCGCGCTTTATAAATGCCGTGATTGATTGATACTCTGGCCACGGGTACGGTCCAGAAACAGGACATAGAGGACTGGTGCTGAGTGGAGCAGTCCAAGCGACCTTGGGCAGTTTTCCAGTGCTGCAACGCGCTTTAAAGTGATGCCTATTTTTCGAAATGCTGCAAACTACCCAGCTCACCGTTGAAAGAGTTCACTAAGTTGTGAAAGTGAGGACTTTGCAACTTTGCACACCCCTGGTTTTATATAGCGCTAAGGCGTAACCCAAAAGAAATGCATCAGAGGGACAGGGACTAAAAAAAGGGGGGGTTCTTTTACAAAACTGTATATCTATTTCAAGCGAACCCTAGGGCACACACTTGGTCTACCTTGAAGAGTGTGTAAAATAATTAATGTTACCAAGAAACGCGACTCATTCAGAGCCTTTGAGAGGCTGGGCTGACATTCTAGAATCAGACAGATTTGCCCAAGAGATCTCTGCAATAAACATTAAAGCCATCTTCCATATACCTGGGGTATTTGCCCCTTTGCTTGTTTAATGAATGTATCTGATCCGTGTAAAAAAGGGAAGACGAGAAGCGGACGAGCTTCACACAGTGGCCCAGCTGCCCTGTCAACTAGGCACAGCTTGCTTGCTCAGTATTAAGTACAGACATCAAAAACCTCCGCACCCACTATAGACCAACATCAATCGAACAGGAATGCTGTGGTGTGTGGTTATTCATTGGCAGCACTCCTGAGAGAGCTGGGATGCAATATGTACTGGAGCTCAGCTAACTGAATGCAGAAACTTCTCGTGCATGATCAAAGAGTGCGCGCATGCGTCGTTAGCAGGGCCTGGCGATGTGATCATCAGTCAAGTCTCTGACCAGCGACGCCAGGAGCTAGCGTGGGGTCAAAGTTGAGCCAAAGGTCCCTTTTGCTTTTGGAATAGACAGTGAGTGAGTCCTTTGGGGATCTGGCCATTGTTCATCCGAGTTAGCTTTAAATGAATTCCGAGGTGAAAAAAAATATCAAGGGACAACGTGGGTAACCGAAGGGGGAAAGTAGAACAGAACGTGGCGTGGAGCGCGACAGAGGTCGCGACAAGCCCCATGTCGTGGGCTGCGCCTGACAGCCAAATTGCCATGATAAGGAAGATGTTTTTCAAACGCTGCCCTTGTCAGCTTTGACTCCTGCATCAACAGCTATCCAATTAATGCAAGTCTTCTTTTCACAGGGGTGATCTGCCTCAGTGATATAATGTAAACAGAATGCTGGGAAGTTCTTATTGCATATCCTGTATAATTTATTTAAAAAAAATAAACTATACCAGAAAAGCGGAATGAGGCAGCCTTTAATGTGTGCACTGCGAAGGGGTCGACAGGCAGGCAGGGGGCAGTGACATTGAGGTTTGCCATTGCTGTCATAACAAGCAGAGGTTTATCTACAAATGAACAACTGTCTGTTCTCTGGGAGGTCTCTGAAGATGAGCTGCCTGACCAGAGCACGGCCTTACCGTCTCTAACAAACACACCAGGACCCTTTGTACTAACAATGAATGCGCAAACAATCCCTCAGCAGGGCGCTGCTCCCCCTCGGGATGCCCTGGTTAATGTTATACGTTCAATTCAGCGTCGGCCGAGTGGAAGCGATTCACAGGCACAGATTTGAGCCGGTGGTTGCAGGTGGTGGGGAGCACCGGCACTCATTTTTGGGAACCGGCGCTTACTTGTCTTCATCAGACCTTAACCGAGAGCAAGAGCGAGAAAAAACAAGAGGTGGAAGAGAAAGATGGAATGAAAACAGTGACAAAGGGAGAGCGCAGGGTTGAAAAAGAACTACAAGACTGAAGCAAACGGGCAAGGAGTGTACGGTTGTGGAAGAAGGAGGCATAAGGTGGAATCACCACTACGTAGATATGGTTTACAGCAATCCCGAAATTCGTCAGTGCTAGCTGCTGACTTCTGAGTAAAACTTTGGGCACTGGCATTTATTATTTTACAAATTAAGCACTGATACAGTGCACACATATACCGCACTACACATATTGGTCCACTCGTGAAGGTCGGGTCACCTCAAGCTCTCAGCCCTCAACCCTCAATGCTAGCTTTATTATATGCCAAGAATAACGACATGGCATGGGCTAGATCTCATCTTGAAATGGCTTTGGTGGGCTGCCCTTTGGGGACTGCAATAGATGGTTACAAGTTTATCTACAGTTTCCAATCAGCTGTCCCAAACACCTAGGACCTGAAACCAGTTATATTGGCATGTCCAAAAAGTGTCTATTTGTGTACAAAAGCGTTAAAAGTTTTCCTGATCTTATGTTATTGTATATTATGCTGTGGTAGTATTATGTTATATTTTACTGAGGCATGCTATATTGGGTCATGTTATGCCATAAATCATGTTAGCTATGTAGTGTTTTGATAAGATACCCTATGCAGTGTTGTAATATTGTATATTACACTGCACTTTGCTATCCTATATGATATTATGTGGTACTGTATGTTTGGATACACCACGTGGGCTATGTTACAATATGGTGTATCATGACATACTTTACACAGTGAGTGTAGTGGCAGATGGAGAGAGGCCCGAAGCAGTCACATATCGAAGCAAACACAACAGAAAAGTTGCAGCACTTCGCCCATCATCTTGTTGTGTTTGCTGTGTTTGCCGTATGTTGGCTCAGGGTTGCCCAGAAGTGGGCCCCTTGCTCGCTGTGCCACTGGATTTAAGCTAGCCTGGCTGATGAAGGATGATACCCTGAAACCGTTCCCAGACTGATTTGCATAAGGCTGGGTACAAACTGGGGTGGCATAGTGAGGAAAAGAACGATGGAATAAACCCAGAAAAAAACTACAGAAAAGTTTAAGCACTTTGTCCATCATCTTGTTGTGTTTGGTATGTTCGTCCTATGTGGCCAAGGGTTGCCCAGACGCGGGTCCCTTGCTAGCGGTGCCACTGGATTCAAACGAGTCTGGTTGATCAGGGATGATAACCCAATACCAATCCCAGGGAGGACCTGGCGTGGCAGTTCAGGCTGGACTGTTCCCCTGAGGAGCAGGGTCATGACTGAATTGCATATGACTGGGTCCAAACCGGGGTGACAGTGAGCAAACGTATGATGAATTAAACCTAGCTCTCTTGACTGGGGGTGAGTAGTTGAAAAGTTGCAGTACTCCGTCCATCATCTTGTTTTTGCAATAGTCACATACCGAAACCTGCGACTGAGAAAAAGCAGGACCTAGTACTGAATGCAAAGCACTCTCAATTGGGAGTCGGTCCACAGAACAACTCTGTCTGGTACAATCCCAGACTGTAACTGTAGCAACGGCTGAGGCACTGACCTATAGACCACAAGGTCAGGCTTGAGGACTTCTGGTACAGACGAGAGATGTGAAACCAGCAAACAAAAAAGGGGGTGGGGTCGCACACTTGAAACCAGCAAACAACTCTGAAAATGTCCAAACTGACACTTCCTTTATCCCAGGTGAAGCCTACCTGACACTGGATCTAGGTTAATACTTCAACCCTAGACTTTAGGGTCACGGTCCCAGCGGTCGGAAGTGGTTATATGTAGGTAACCCTGTGAGGTGTACATTTTGACGAATGTGTGACTACAAACGACATTCCCTCATCCTCGACCAGGAAGCCAGTATCCCCTACAATCAAGGGCTAACGTATTAAACTAGATCCAATATCAGGTAGGATTCACATGGGATAAAGGTAGCTTACACTTTATAGCAACAATTGTCTATGTGGCTAATAGAGCCACGGAGGCTAGTAAAGGGATCCATAGGCCCTGTAGAATACCCCAGACCTTTTAGGCTATAATTGATGGTCAGAAACAGGTTGGTAGATAAGAGACGGGTCTCAGCCATAATCTACTGTATACCCGCTCGTTTTGGTATTTAGATATTCCTGGGGTCCTCACCAATAAAGGTGAAACACCGAAGAACCCCGAAGCATTTTGAGTAAGTCTGGATCTCGCCTTGTTCAGTAGTTTTTATCGAAGAACCCCCTTCTGTTTTTTAAGTCTTTGAGGAGGTTGAGTCCGCCCTGGGGGCACTGACCTACCACAGTGAGGAGAGGATGCCGATGATGAAGCATGACACTATTAAGTATGTGAGGTTTCCTCTTCCTTAACGGATGACTTTCCTCATAGACATGGCAGAAGTCCTGTGACGTCCAAACTCTGGATCCCTGATTGTTTCTGTAGGATTACAAAGCAAAATATCTTCTATCTCTCTTTTCGTTCCGTGCATTGCCATACTCATTTTTGTGTTTTGATTGATTATCCATTGAGGCGTACAGTGGCCTATCCTCCACCTCTCTGTTTATGCGCTAGAGGCAAACTGACACTACGTCATGATGAAGGAGTTTACCATAGTATCAACAGTATCAAATATGGACTCAAAAATGTTAGACTTGTTAGCAACATTTAAAGCATGGCATACCACAGTAGAATCCTTCAACCAGTGCATAGAGCTTGTTGATAAGAGAATCATTGACTGAACACTGCTGGGTACATCCCTGGAATGGAGGCAAATGCTATGGGGCCTCTGACTCAAGGTCACTGAGCTTGAGGACCACTCCCAGTGGGCTGAAATCTGATTTTATTGATTCCCGGAAGGAGTGGATGAACCAGATATTATCAAGTTCCTTATCAATTCACTAGCCAAATACTAAAAGTTCATGGAAATGCTAGAATTCCTAAGGGTACACTGAGTTATATCCCATAAACCATTATGCTAAAAAAGCTACATCTCACTATAGCATGCTTTCTTCAACATCAAAATGCTAGAATTGTCCCAAAATCAGCCAAATAAAAGAACCGTCCATTTCAATTCAGAGACTAATGTATTTACAATTCACCCAAGTGCTATGCAGAAACTAGGAAGCAGGAGAAACAAGTTCCTTGCTCTCATCCAGGAGCAGTCCGTGCAGCTAAGAGCCGTGAGGCAGGGGACTCAACAGGCGACGACGAGGGAAAATTAGTTATTTAATTAATTTTCCTTTGTTGTCATCTGTCAATTCACCCGTAACCCCACGCCACAGCTCTTACCTGCACTTGCCGTTCTTGCTCTCATGTCAAGACTGAAATAACTTGAAAATAAATATGCTCTTTTAGGCCTAGCAATGATGATCATCACAATCAAAGGTAGAAAAACTGAGTACCCATTCTCTATGGAGGTGACGGAAAGACTAACTTCACCATCTAGAAACCTGACAATTTAAACTGAACCATATGCTCTTGCAATACACACGTATTTGCTTGGCTCTCCAGCCCATCAAAGGAGCCACTCGTACAGAGCAAGCCTACAAAAGCTCGTTGACTTTCTACACAGTGACAAGGACATGTCAAGATCCCCTCTGAAGGACACCAAAAGTACCTGAAAGGTAGATAGGCAGTTACAATGGGTTTGATTTGTTCTTGATAGACATTTGTTTATAGTAAATGTTGAAAATTCTTGATTTCCCCGTTATCACATATTGTAACTCCTCTTCATTCTACCCATCGACATACCTCTGAGAAGGTGTTTCCTACACTGCTGGTACTTTCAGAATGCACGTTCCGTTATAATATGTCCCAAGCAATCTCTATGATCAGGAGCATAGGGATTGCTTGAGACATACCATAACGATATCATAAAATGTGCTACACATACATGGAAATCTCCTGGAGGCAAACAGTCCTGTCCTAAACTCTGCAAACTGGGCTCTACCCACTGGGCCTTCCATTTGCAAAGACATTCTTGCATCAATCCTCCACCGTTTCCTTACCTAATCGTTTACCCTTTTCCTGACCTTCGGGGTCATCTCAGGGCTGCAATGGGTTATTTCTGGTAGACTTTGTACCTTGTTAACATGTGGTGGGTGAGTGGAGACCGACCAACAACACTGGAGTTCACTCTGTGTCTAAGGAGTTTTTTGAAGGGGTGTCATAGGTACCCCTCTCACAAATGATTTTTCAATCCCTTAATCATCCTTTGTCCTAAAGAATCATCTTCCTCGGAGACCAGTGAGATGATGTCACCTGGCACAAAATATACCACAGGTTTGTTCTGATGCCCTCTCCCCACTTCTCTCTAGAGGAAGCAAGCTTCTTGTATCCCCTACACTATTGGATGACTCATTCTTAAAAACCAAATAACCAACTCCATACCCCTCAATGATAGCAGGCAGTGACAGGATGATTACCATAGATTACATGTAGGGACCAAGGTTGTCAGATCTTGTAGATCACGCCACACCTCTACCAACATGCCTAGCCCCAATCCCCAAGCTGTACCACTAACAATAGTGTCTCGGAATGTTAATGGCATAGTCACTCCATTAAGAGGAAAAAGACCCACCTGTACCTGAATATGAAACACACAGCCACAGTCCTTCTCGTGGAAACAAATCTATCTGAAACAGAATCACAGAAATTGAAGATTTACACTATCGTGAGACCTTTGTGGCAGCTAGCTCAAAAAAGGTGGTGTGGTGTACTCATTAGAAAGGCTCTTTCCCACAAACTTCTAAAACCTTGGATAGACCCGGAGGGGTGATATGCCTTTGCAAAACTTAAAACAATAAATAATACCCTGAGAATAGGAGCGATATGCACACCAGACTTATCCAACCACGGTTTATTTCGCACTTATCAAGACTATTCACTAAATTCGTAATACTAGCACAAACCCCACTGCCTGAAATGTATTAAGCAAAATGCTAAATGCTAATCGTCACGGATGCAAAAACCAAGACAGCAAAGTCACACAGGGGAGGGTTTTCCACCCAAACTTGCCAACCCTCCTCCTTCAAGAGTAGAGATTGAAAAGCGACAGTTGACAGCTTTCGACCTTCCACCCAAAGTCTGTGATGTTATCTTGGCAGCGTTGCGTCCCTCCACCAGCAAGATTTACGTAGGCCACTGGAATACATTTGTAGCATTGTGTGCTGAGAAACAGGTTGATCCCTTATTTGCTCCCCCTTCCGAAGTCCTTTTGTTTATGCTAACCCTGGCCTAGCAGGGCACTTTGAAGGGTTATTTATTTGCCATCTCCCTTTGTCTGCTGTTGCCAGGTTAGCATTCTCTGTTCAAGAAGTCATCTATTGTGAATAGGTTCTTTAAAGGTCTGCAGCACGTTTCTCCAGCTCCCTTTGTTATTCCTCAAAGGGATCTCAACTTGGTTCTTACTTTCTTGATGTGCATTCCGTTTGAACTGCTTCATTCTTGTCCGTTTTGGCTCCTCACCATCTAGACAGCCTTTCTGGTGGCAATTACATCTGCCAGGAGGATCAGTGAGCTACAAGCACTGTCATCTCAGGCTCCTTACATTTCGTTTCTCCCCGACAAACTGGTCCTTCGGACTTGAGCATTCTTCTTGCTGAAGGTAGTCATCCCATTCCACGTAGGCCAGTCCATAACCTTGCCTACGTTTTATGTTTCGCCTCATATCTCTAAGCAAGCGGAGAGACTCCACCTGCTTGACTCAAAAAGAGCATTGTCATCCTATCTGGACTACACAAAAACATTCCGGGTGGACGATCAACTCTTCATGAGGTATGTCAGGGCCAAAAAAGGGAAGGCTATATAAAAATGGATCATCTCCCAATGAATCAGGCTTTGTGTTCAAATCTGCTATTCACTGGCCAAGAAGCAAGCCCATGAGGGTTAGCATGCTCATTCAACCATAGCAAAGGCGGTGACCACTGCATTAGCATGTAGAGTTCCAGTCCTTGACATCTGCCAGGCAGCAATGTGGGCCTCTGTGCATACGTTCACTAAGAACTACTGCAAGAACAGTCAGGTCTATTGGGAGAGGCACTTTGGCCACTCGATCCTGCAGGACATTTTGGTATGAAACTGTTTCCCAGACCCACCTCTAGGGAGGTATTGCTTGGGTATCTATTCTAAGGTAAGGAATCTGCGGCTAGAAGTCTCTATCAGATGAACAGGTTACTTACCTTTGGTTGCGCTGTATTTGGTAGAGACACTTTCTAGCTGCAGATTCCTTTTTGACTCGTATCCTCCTGCTTTGGGAACAGATTTCTAGGGACAGGACTGTTCCCCTTTCAGAGTCCCAATTTTACTCACCAGTGTTCAGTGTTCTTCGTGGCTCTGCACTCCAGGCATAGAAATTCGTGAAAAGAAACTGACGTCAGCGAGCTGGGATGGCATCTATATAGGCACAGCACACGTCACTTCCGGTTAGGCTGACAACGCCATGCAGAGCCGAATGATGCCAACTACCAGCGTGCAAGGGTACTGCCCACAACCTTTGGTTTTTGCATTTATGTCTACTACATGTACATGTTATTATGTTTTTTTTGTAAACATTATATGGCAGAGGAATATTCGATAATTACTGTATTTTTTGTGAATTTACTTAATTGGTGTAACCCCACTAGTATCACATAGCAACACATGATCCTACATTTTTGGTTAGGGACTTATTTTACTTTCTAGGTTTAATTACCCTGTCCCTATCTTGGAACATAGGGTTTCTCTTTTTGTTAATTCAAAAACAAATAACAACATCTTGTGTGCTGAACTTAGCCATTGCACAGAATGTTCAAGGTGTTCTGATAGAGAACATACCAAAAAGTAAGCAAACTGAGTTCGAGGAATTTGCCAGTGTGTGCACGCAAATGAATGTGTGTCAAATGTCACCATGTTTAGGGAGAGAAGACAAGAACGCGAGCAAGTAAAGAGGGTATTTCTTAACTGGGCCAAATTCCTAAAAGTGAAAGAACCTGGACTGAGATGTAAGTTGATGGAACGGGATGAAACCATTGAGATGCATCCTGGTGATAGAAAGGAATAACATTATCATGGCAGGCATGGGTGGCTAGCGCACCTCTAGAGTATGTCATGGCAAATGCAATACATGGGGTTTACATGGCCAGTGGTATTTTGAGTGAGGTAGGGTAGGAGTAAATTGTGGCTATCTTTATCTGTTGCAGATTATTGGTGCCTGGGTGTAGCAGGCACTGGCTGATCTATATCTATACTACTATTATAAAGGAAGAACTTTGAGGCGGGTAAACTCGGGAACCACAGCGCCAATCCACACACCCGATACATCGTTGGAATCCTCAGGGTGTGCAGATGGACATAGGCTATATAAATTTAAAAAATACGTTATATTTAAAAAATGTACATTAAAAAAAAGTAGTCCCCTCGAAGTAGCGCCGGCCGCGACCTGCGTGCTGACATCGTCCAGGAGCGCGAGGAGGAGCGGCGTCCAGGAACGCGAGGAGGGGCGGCGGACATGGCGCGGGGGAGGAGCACTGACGAGCGGCACACAGGCGGTGAGCAGCAGCGGACCAGCGGAGCGGCGAGAAGCACTGAACTGAGGAGCGGCGGCTGAGCGGCGGACATGGCGCGGGGGAGGAGCACTGACGAGAGGCACACAGGCGGTGAGCAGCAGCGGAGCGGCGAGGAGCATTGAACTGAGGAGCGGCGGCTGAGGTAAGGCTCCGGGGGACAATGTCGGGGCAGGCGGGGGTCGGGGCACGCGGGGGACGGGGAGTTACAACAAAAAGGCTCCGGGGGACAATGTCTGGGCAGGCGGGGGTCGGGACAGGCGGGGGACCCTCTGGCATAATTGTGCTCAAGCTCCCGACTCCCGCCGGCCGCTCCATACTCTGTGAACTCCTACTCTTATCCCCGCAACCTCTTCTCATCCTCCCCTCCCTGCAAACAGAGCGCCAGAGCCCCACTTACCCAGAAAGCTCCCCAGTGCCTCAGGCGCTGCTGCTGGCCACCAATGCAACACTGGGCCTCTGGCATAATTGTGTGAGGTAAGCCTCCGGAGGACAATGTCAGGGCAGGCGGGGGTCGGGGCAGCCGGGGACGGGGCAGACGGGGGCCCGGGCTGCTGGCCAATGTCAGGGCAGGCGGGGGTCGGGGAAGCCTAATTGCTCCCGGACAAGGTCGGGACGGGCTGCTAGTTGTACATATTTCTAAAAGATTTGTCTGCCAGAGGAGCAGGAGAGTGCATCAGTGCTGCAGACATTTCTCTATAACATCACTGCGCCATTATCCTGCATAAGAACATTTGTACTGCTCTAGTGATGCACATGCAGGGAGTAAGGACCTCACTATGATAAAGCCAACAAAATTATCTTGCCAAAGACCTCAATGAGAAGTGTCTGGACACCCTCGGTACACTAATACAGTGCTGCTATGGTGCCAGTCTTTTCTGGGCCATTTTGTTTGTCCTTCTGTGGTGCTTCTACATGTGTGTGGCATGCTAGCCAAGGATATGGAGTGGTTTGTGTCATATGGACCGTTTAACTGACAACCCCACTGTTTGCTTCAATCACATATAGGCTATACTTCTCCCAAGAGTGGATAAGAATAGAGGTCTTGGACTTGAGAAAGTGCTTTACTTTGTTGGCTTAAAATATCAGCTGTCGCAATTCTCAATATTTGTTGTTATAAGTACAGACCTGCCAGTTCTTAATTTAAGCCTGTGATCGATGACCGCCAGCACTTATATGTAGGGACCAGGACATTTTCTGTTATGCTGGTGAAGTGTGACACAGAGGCATTTTCTTTTGTACTTTTTTGAAGCAATGTTCTGCCAGTGAGGGATGGAGGGTGGAAGCTGCCTGTCACTCACCACTTAGGGGCCTGAAGTGACATACCATTGAGATAGAGATGGCCCTCAGCCCAGAGATGTGCACTGGTCCTCCCTCTTGAACAACCTCCCCATTGACTGATTCATGCAGCTGGGTGGGCTCGGTAGAAATGGCTAGCTCATCCCATGTGAACGCTTCTCTACTGTCTCCCACCAAGCCATGTTGCCTTCATGGGCTGCAGCCCAGAGACTATCCGTACCCCATCTTGCCGTGCCTCTCCTTGAAAAGACAGAGCACCACGCCCTCTAGTCTGCAGCTGAAAGGGGTCCGGCCCCCGTACCCATCAACTACACAGGCCAGCTAGGGCTATGAAAAAACATGTAAGGAGACTGCTTTTCCATCCACCAGTTGGTGGGTGCTACCCGTGCCCCTCTCAGGAACTAATTTACAACAAGGGGGGGTGATGGACAGAGTCTCTGAATTAAGCAGAGTACTCTCACCCAGTCAAGAGATCAGGGCTAGATCCAACACCGTTTTTTAGCTCATTGCACCATCCCAGTTTCAGAACCTGGCTGTATGCAAATTAGTCTGTCCCTGGCCCAGTGCATCATGGGAACAGGGCAGACCAGACTACAAAAGCCAATTCTTACACTGGGAAGGAAACAAGCTTCCGGGGACCGGTTTCTGGCATTTCAGCCGTCTTCGGCCCGGCTTGCTTGAATCCTGATGGTGCAATGAGCAAGGGACTCACATCTGAGTATACCCTTCCACGCTTAGGGTGGACAAAATAATTTACAACAAGGGGTGGTGATGGACAGAGTCTCTGAATTAAGCAGAGTACTCTCACCCAGTCAAGAGATCAGGGCTAGATCCAACACCGTTTTTTAGCTCATTGCACCATCCCAGTTTCAGAACCTGGCTGTATGCAAATTAGTCTTCCCTGGCCCAGTGCATCATGGGAACAGGGCAGACCAGACTACAAAAGCCAATTCTTACACTGGGAAGGAAACAAGCTTCCGGGGACCGGTTTCTGGCATTTCAGCCGTCTTCGGCCCGGCTTGCTTGAATCCTGATGGTGCAATGAGCAAGGGACTCACATCTGAGTATACCCTTCCACGCTTAGGGTCCATCACCACCCCCTTTTTGTAATTATCCTCTCAGGAACTGGCAATGTGTGCTATGTATCCACCTCCAGAACTCAGGCCGCTACACCAGGCCGGACTGGGAACACAAACCAGCCCTGGCAACTCAGCTGGATTGGCCCCTGGGTGGGGCTTGGGGAGCGTTGGGGATGCTAGCAATGCTACAGGAGGCCGATAATGCAGCACTGCTGCAAAACTGGCCCCCTTGTACCAAAAGTGTCCACCACCACTCCAAAACTGGCCCCCACCCACCCAGCCCACCAGGAAAACGCCTGGTGCCCACTACGGCCAGTCCGGTCCTGCCCTACACTAGACAACACAGGCTTGCTGATGCAAGCCGGAGCCCCACTCAATATGAAGTGGGACTTTTCTTCCATTTACACGCCACAGAGCCTGCAGGAGCCTCTTCGTCTTCCGACTTACCTCTACCAGGTCAGTGAACTAGTTACGTTTAAAATAGGTTACAAATAATGACACTTATCATATGAAAAAAAGTCACTTTCTATTATAGGTGTTCACGCGATACTAAGCTCTACAGGAAAACAATGTATTTTCTATTTTAAATGGACATGCATGGGGAGGGGTTCCATACTGGAAGTGGGACAGGAGTTATGCAGCTTTCTTCAGCGTTCTGGTAGATTCATGCTCTGTGGATTCTCAGTGCAGACAGAATCCCATAGTCCTGTTCTGGGAATCCTTGGGCATGCTACCAGCTGCCCTGTCTCAAAATGAAATGTTTAAAGAATGAGATTGGAGGCACGTATGTTTAATGGGTATCTAAAGAAACCATTGGTCTTCTGGCAGGGGCGTAACACAGGCCCCTGCAGCCCCCGCGGTGCTTAACGAAGCATTACTACACCCTCGCCCTCCAGGGGGCCCTGTCAGCACCGCACTTCTGATGGGGAGCTCTAGATTGAGTCCGGAGGGGGCCCCTTCACGTACCCTGCAGGGGGGCCCCCTCACGGTTCGTTACGCCACTGTCTTCCGGCGAGCTTTCCAGAAATTCAACTTCTTCATCTAGTGATTTTACTGCTCTGTCCTATCTTGTGGAATCATTCAATATTCGCCTTGCATCTTCTTCCTTTGGTGAAAATACCCAATCACTCAATCACTCCAGTGTATTCACTCTAGCTTATATTGCAGTCTGCCTTCTTTTGGGAAAGTTAGCTCAGCTCTGCAATGTCTTGTGAGAGGTTTGTATCTTGGCTATGCCAAAGCTGTCCATCCCAGCACTCAGTTATAATGGACTGCTTTCCGGTGTCATTCCGCTGATGAATTGCACTCTCGGTACACGTCCTTCTCTAGGTGTGGGCGGAACGCACTATTTGCACTGCTGAAGAAGCAGGAAGCGGGGTGTGCCTGGAAATAGTGGGCGGGTCAAGGTGCCACTAAAGCTGGTGGATAAATCACCTCTAGTTACTGTAGAGAGGAGGACAGGGAGGAGCCAGTGAAGGGAGAGGGATTCACTCTGGGGGCAGCACTGTGAGAAAATATTTGGCCACTGGTACTTCCTTTATTTTAAACATTTCGAACTGAGAATCACTTGCAGAAGGCATGCCATTAGAATCCTGGAAGAATATTTGCCTGAATGGTGGAGAAGAGCTCAATAAGTCAAAATCTCCCGAAAAGGGATGATTATTTCGTCTTTGTTGAAGACAGATATCTTCGTGGAGCGCTCTGTTTCCTGTGATCTTCAATAGGGGATTCTACTTGTAGAGTTGGTGTCTCTTGGGGTGTCTTTTCTGTCGGTCGGTATACCATACCATATGTCTTTAGAATCTCCCAGACCCTTGTAATGGAGCATTCTGGGTCAACCACAGACAAGAGGACATCATCAGCAAACAAGTGGATTTTATGTTGTTCTCCCCCAAAAAGCATCCCTTTGAACTCTGGATGTTGTCAAATAATGGCTGCCAACTGTTCGACCACTTGCACGAATAAAAGGTGGAAGAAAAACAACACTGACGCGTCCCTCTACTGAGGGAAAGCTCCTCCAATCTGTTCCTATTTACAATTACATATGCTATTGGCTGTTGTAGCTAACCACAACCCAGTTTAACATATGGGGATCCAGACCTGTAAGTACCAAGACCTGAGAAAGAAATACTTAATTGACTCTGTTGAATGCTTTTTCAGCATCTAATAAGAAAGTAACTAATGGTTTCCCTAAAGTTAGCCTTTTCTATAAAATGTAGAACACATTTAAGGAATAAATACCAATTGGTCTGGTTCTATAAGGTAGGGCAGATGGGACATCAATCTATTGACCAATACATTTGTAAAAATGTTCACATCTGGTTCATTATGCTATAGGCAATAAGCCTCTCACCTATTGATAGGTTTACCCTTTTGTGAATAAGGGTAATGTTTGCTTCGGCCATCAAGTGATTATACGTGAATGAAGAAAAGAGTGAAACAGGTCCTCCAGCCATAGAGTCAACTACAACCAGAACTGTTTATAAAAGCTGTTAGACGATTCAGCTGGCTCCAGGTACTTATTACGGTGTAGCTCAGTGATAATTCACACCGCAAATTAGTTCAGTGATAGCCTTTGAGATCTCCTCAACTGTTATAAGACTTTCCAAGCTTTCGCAATTGCCCTAAAATAATCTAGGTCGTTTGGCTGAGCCTATAAAGGACTTAATGTCTTCTGTATTTATTGATTGTCGGCGGCTTTCGACACCGTCCCCCATGAGGGCCTGCTCGCAAGACTCTTTGAGATTGGTCTGCGGGGGACGGTGCTCAAATGGTTTTCTTCTTTCTTGGCCGGCCGCCGGCAAACGATCTGGACATCATCTGACACCGCCGTAATGCCGCCTCTGGGAGTCGGGGTCCCTCAGGGCTCTATATTGAGCCCGACCCTTTTTAACATCTTTATGTCCCCTTTGGCGGCGGTGGCGGAGTCATTTGGTGCCCGGATCGTGTCGTATGCCGACGACACCCAGCTCCTCTTCTCTTGCGAGAGAGGGGCTGACTTTGACGGGGAGAGTATCCAGAATTGCCTTGGGGCTGTGTTCGCATGGTTCCAACTGAACAGCCTCAAGTGCAATTCCGATAAATCGGAGGTACTCTTCTTCGGGTGCGATACGGAGCCGAGCTGGCAGGCCTGGTGGCCTATCGACATGTTCCCTCCGTCCGGCTCTTCTCCCATGGCTAAAAACTTGGGGGTTAAGATGGACAAGGGGCTGACGATGAAAGCCCAGATCTTGGGGGTAACCGGCACTTGTTTTGGCCTGTTAAAAATGCTGCGGAGGTTCTTGCCTCTCTTGTCCGAGGAGCACAGGAGGCTGACGGTGCAGGCTCTGATTGGCTCCAGGTTGGATTATGCCAACATTCTTTACCTGGGCCTGCCAGAGTATCTGCTACAAAGGCTTCAAGTTGTACAGAACGCGGCGGCCAGGGCCATCTTTGGCCTAAGTAGACGTGCTAGCGCCTCTGGGTTGTTGGTGACGTTACACTGGCTACCCATCCGCAAACGGATTGCCTTTAAGGCTCTGACCTTGGCCTACAAAGCGCTCCACGCTGTGGGAGCTAAACATCTCCAAAAGAGACTGACCTTTTACCATCCGACTCGCTCGCTGAGGTCAGAATCTCTACTTTTGGCGGCTGTCCCGCGTGTGAAGAAGGCTCGCCTTGGGGGCCGCTCTTTCAGTCTGTTGGCCCCACAGATGTGGAATGCACTACCGCTCCCTTTGCGGGGGGCGTCTACTCTCCTTGATTTTAGAAGAGGTCTCAAAACCTGGCTGTTTTCCCAATAGGTCTGCCAGCAGTTTCGTTTTTTTCTTTGTTTATCTTTTAACCTCTTTTAGCTGTGTTGTGTTATTCTGAAATCTGTTGCCCTTTCCTAAAAGCGCCGGGACACTCTTTTTGAGTAACCGTTGCGCTATACAAAAGAATAAATAACATAACATAACATAACATAACATTCATTACAGTAGAGATTATTATAGTAATTTCAGAAAACCTTAATCTTTTCCTCATTTCTGCTGGGTGCTGCCTCACTCCCTAAGAGCGTAGGAATACTCCTAGTCACAGTTTGTTGTCTTAATCTACGAACCAGGAGGGAGTCAGTCTTATTTGCTTTCTCATAAAATCTTTGCTTTAAATATAATAATGCTTTCTCTGAATAATCCGTAATGAACTCAAGGTTCTACGTTATTCATCTACTATTCTAAGTCCGCTTCCAGGGAACCACTATATCTTTCCACTATACACTGTCCTCTTATCAGAGCTTCGAAGGCATGTCATTAAATACTCCAGGACACTTCACCATTATCATTTTCCAAGAAATATTGTTGTATAGTTTCTCGCAGCACTTGTGTAATCAGCCAATCTTTGAGTAGGGATTTATCAAATTTCCATGTTTCCTCTTTGCTTGTTCTGTTGTTGTTCTTCCTCCCACACTAACATAATGTGATCAGAGAGTGTTATGGAGCAATGCATGAACTACTGGTGTCTGCTATCTCTTGCATTCTCCACATTAGATCTGTCTTTGTATAGGATGTGTGTAAATGGGGAAAAATTGTGTACTTTTTCTTATCAGGGTTTTTGTCCCTCCAAATATCTACAATACCTAGATGCTTCAGTTCTTGTTTAATGGCCGGTAATGCGACTGCTTCTGTGGTGGGTACAGGTATTTGGTGCTAAGGGTGTTTTTAGGGTTATGGGAAGAGTAAGGGTATTGTGTGATAAGGGTGTTTTAAGGGTTTAGAGGAGTATAATGGTACTGGGTGGTTAGGGTGTTTTTAGGATTCTAGGTGGGCAAGGGAGTAGTAAGAGTGTTCTTAGGGTTTAGGGGTGGGTAAAGGTGTTGGGTGGTAAGGGTGTTTTTAGTATTTAAGGGTGGGCGAGGATATTGGTGGTAAGAGTGTTTTAGGGTTTAGGTTTGGATAAAGGTATTGAGTGGTAAAGGTGTTTTTACCGTTTAGGGGTGGGGGAGGGCAATACCCTTACCCACCCCAATGGTAAGAGTGTTTTTAGGGTTAAGGGGTGGTTAATGGTATTGGCTGGTAAGGATGTTTTAATGGTATGGGGTGGGCAAAGGTATTGGGTGGCAAATGTGTTTTCAGGGCTGAGGGTGAGTAAGGGTGTTTTTAGGGTATAGAGGTGAGTAAGGGGTAAATGTGTTTATAATGGCTCAGGGCTGAGTAAGAGTATTGGGTGGTATGAGTATTTGTAGAGTTGAGAGGTGGATAAGGTTATTGGGTAATAAGGGTATTTTTTAGGGTTTAGTGATGGGTAAGGGTATTGAGTGATAAGAGTGTTTTTAAAGTTTAGGTGTGGGTAAGGATATTGGGTGGTAAGGGTTGTTTTATGATTTAGGGGAGGGCAAGGGCATTGGGTATTAAGGGTATTTTTACATTTATGCAGTGGGTAAGGATATTGGATGGTATGGGTGTCTTGGGGGTTATGGGTGGGTAAGTGTATAGGGTGGTAGGGTTATTTATAGGGTTTAGGAGTGGATGAGTTTAGGGATTAAGGGTTGATAAGGGAATATATATTTCTATATATGTGTATTTGTGTATATATGTAGATATAAACACACACATACATACACACATAAATATATATATATATAAATATGAGTTTTACTTACCTGATATATACTTACCATTTCCTTGTAAAGACCTGCTGGGTAAAGACATATGTGTGGTAACCGTGGCAGATAAGCGTCCAATCTTTGCCTGTTATACCTTCCATGTCTGATGGTTTAATTCCATGGATCAGGATGCCAGGGTCAGCCAGTAACAGGTATCCAAGGGCCCCTTTAATGTGCCTTAGTATTTCCCTTCAAATGTTTGGATAAGAGCACAAGACAACCATACATTTGGAAAGATTCCCATTTCGAGGTCGCAGCACCAGCATAAGGCTTACACAGAGGGGAATATTCGGTCAAGTCTACCAGGAGTTAAGTATATTGGTACATATCTTTGAATGCTGATTCTCTTTGTGGGATGTTCCTGAGTGTTTCAGGTATGTCCCATCATAGTTGTTCCCAATTGTTGACCCGGAATTCCTTTGCTAGGTCGCCCTCCCATCACAATTCATATTGGTGAGAGGAGACTGGCTTGACTTCTTGAAGGATGTGATAGGTTCTGGGAGCTAAGGCTTTTCTGACCATGAAAGTGTTGATCACGGATTCAAAATGTGTGAGTGGTCGCGTGGCAGCTAAGATGTTTGAGTATAAGGCCCAGGCTGGATGTATGTCAGAACCACACAGGCCTTTTTTGCATGCCTTTACGAGGTGGTCCGTACCACGAATGCATCTTTACAAAGCGTTCCTTTACCACGCAAGTCGTTAAAACAACTTGCCTTAAGGAGAGCGCTGGAGTTGGAATAGTATAATTTATTTTTCCAACTCCAGTCTGTGCAACAGTAGGGAAAGAGTTGGACTTAAAGTCAGTGTAACAGGGTAAAGGAACGCTTTGTAAAGACGCAATCGTGGTTCGGACCAATTTGTAAAGGCACATCTTGGTTCGAGCCGCAAAAAGTAAAAGCTGTTCCCATACAGGGTCTGTCACTATTTTTTAGGCAATTTCTGTTAGCATGGAGTCTCACTGCTTGCTCTGACGATCATTCCCAAAAGTCGCTGATATTAGTTTGCACTCTTATATTAATTGGCAGCTATTAGTAATAATAACGTCCACTGGAACATGTCAGCAATCTAGGAAGGTAAATCTGGCAGGTGCCACTGTCCCTATCCCAGATGCTTAATGTTGCTCCTCTGAGTAGATAGCTCACCAGCACCATACTATGTTTTATGAAGTTAAGTTTTTAAACGTAATTCAATGGAGGGGGCGGCCTGCCGCCGGAACGCTCGCTGAGTCGGGAGGGACGTCTTTGCAGGACACCAACCACATCACTGTAGGAGAGAACTTAGCCCGCCCTGTTTTACGATTGTGCATTCAGATCATTGAAATGCTCGCAGCACTAGCCTCTATTCCAGCTCTGATCCCTCCACATACATTTGGCCCACTGACCTTGCTTTAAATTCGGGTCTCTTGCATCCATGTTGGCCCCACTTATCTGTTACTGGCTCTCTCTTTTGGGCGGCTGCTCTCACCCAATGCCAGCCTCGTTTTCACTTCTACTATGGTAGGCGCTAAGATGGCCGCCGCTACTCTGTTGCCCCGCTAGAGCACATTTTCCTGCTCTCCCCTGCGGAGCTGTTACTGGCAGCATAAGCCCTCCCAAGTCAATGCTGTAGCTTTCTGACAGTCGCCATTATTATTCTTTTCTTTTAGGTGCCGTGCCACAAAAATTAGGCTCTGTGCCTTGGGGAGGAGTCCAGGATCAAAGTTCATCGGTCGAACGGCATCCTCGCCTGCCACAAGCTCCAATAATTTAGGGGCATATCATCAAGGCGGCATAAAACAATTATCGCCGCTTTTGCGTCCGTTTTCGGGCGAAAAGTGGCGATAATGATATCGTCTTATCAGCAAGGTCACGCTATCGCGTGAATACTTTCCTTAGTGCCCTTTCCACCAAAGCCCAGCTTTGCATCTCTAATGAGATGCAAAGTGGGCAAACCTTGCCAAATTTCCATGGAGAATGTCGCTAACCGACATTATTCCAATCAACAAGGATATCGCTAATCTGTTTACGCAGTTTTCATTACGCCTGCTTCAAAGCTGACTTAGTCATAATATCCAATGGGAGGTGGATATTATGGCTAAGTCCACCCTGCCCTATCATCAAGGAATCGCCTGTCGCAGTGCGATTATCGCTGGATTTCCAGCGATAATTGCAGTTTCGTAGCTAAAGCTTAAATTTCTATCGCTTTGGAGATAAGCGTTGCTGATAGCACGCTATCTCCGCGATAGAATCCAACGATAGCCGGTGATAATTATCCTAACGCTAAGTGCGCTTAGCGATAATTATCGCCAGGTGTTATTGTTGATATGCCCCTTCGCATGTGTTTTTTCCAGAGTAAGCGTGTCTGCGCAGGGGTGTGCTGGGATGATTGTGATAAATCAGTTTGTGCCATTATGTCAGTGCTGGTGAAGCATCATTGCATATATACACTATTCTTTCCCTTGCTCAGTGCACTTTTGTGTGTGCCTCCGGATTGAGTTTTGTGTTTTCTACAGATCTTATCTGACCTATGCTTGGTGTGATGCGGGTATAGGTGTGCTGTTTAGTGATATGTTCTAATGGATGTGTTTGTGGGTGAGTCATGGGTCTGTAATCAAGCATTCGTAGTATTTTGGATTTCTTCAGGTGTACTTCACACATACCCTGCATTCAGTTCTTTGCTTGAATACTGCAAATTAACTTTTTGGCTAAAACCCTCTCCGCAGCTGATGATGGGCTTGTACGTTCTATACTTTCTTTAATTACCTGTGGAAGAAATGCACACTCACCACCTTAAAATGTGCGACGTTCCTCAGCCTCTTCATCTCTGCACCCTTGATTTTATCCTGCAAAGTCTGGAGGACACTGTTCTTGAGATTAGTTACTGTGGCTCCATGAAATATTTGCACATTTAAAAGTGTTTGTTTAAACATGAAGCACGAGTAATTATCAGTTCTAACACATAAGCTATTATTTTATTTCCTAGGTGAATGTGTCATCAGACTAACAGATACTCTTAAAGCAAATGCATGTATAGCCCCAAAAGGTAAGTATTATGGAAATTTGGCTACAGGACAAAACGGCGGGTGATGTATTCTACAAAGAGCACTGCAAAATGGGGGGTGCTGCACATAGAAGCATGTCCTGTGGACAAGTGGGGTGGGATGAAGCTCACAAACGTGAGTTTCTGCCAGGGGTGTGAGCATTCGGGGGCCGATGCGGCTGGGAGTTGGCCCGGCAAATACCTTTAAGTTCAAGTGGCCTCTTTGTCCACCTTGACTCGTAGCTGGCTCTTGCCTGTCACTGCACACTGTATTCCTCTTCTTTTCCCACCCACCCAAACCTTAGACTGTAAGGAAGCAGCAAGTATTGGTTTTATTAAGCGGCTCTGTTGAAGGTGGGGGCGGTTTGGTTAGTGCTGTATTTTGGGTTGGCTTCACAGGTGGAGTAGGCTCATTATAGGCAAGGATACAGCCAGACACCTTGAACTCCCACATCAAATTCCAAAGAAAATTGTTGTCTTTACACAAGTTGGGTTTAGGAGCTTTACTGATTTCAGGTGGCAGCGGAGACGCGTAAACAGCTGTTTCTAGCACATTTGCTGGGTGCTCCATATAATTGCTCATGGGGAGCAGGGAGATGTGTTCGAGCAAGGGGACCAAGCTATTGCCTGGTTGCCCAGGCACAATTCACAGAAGGGCATCAGATCCACAGCTGAGCTAGCTTTGACACTCAGTCGGGGAGCTGAGCATTTTTTCTTTCTTAATGTTGCTTTCAATAATGTTCTGGATTATTAGGTGAGGGGAATACCTACGCACACACTGTGTTGCGTAGTGAAAAAAATTCTCAAACCACAAAAATTATAGTTTCAGGTACTTTCATCATGTTCCCTTGCTCGCGTGACAGTTCTGCCACTATGATCTAATAATGACATTCCATAAGTGGGCTGAGACATCTGTATTTAGGTGAACACATTTATATCAATTGAATACACTACAGACAGTTTTTTTGTCGTTTTTGTATGTAGACTGAGCAGAGGGTCGACAGGACAATCTACTGTGTCCATTTGCCTGCCTTCAGTGATTCTGTTTTCTGTATTCAGGCTCATATATGAATGACGCCGGCAACAAGATATTTCAAATGGTGAATTAGCGTGGAGACCTGTTTTCCAGTTACAGAAATACACAAGTACCCTCCAGGTCACAGGTTTGATGGATACATGCACGCATGTAGGCGTGTGAATGCATGGATGCGATGTGTGAAGTGGATGTGGGTGTATTAGTGTGCGGCTAAGTGTGTCTGTGCTTGCATGTAAGACTGTGTGTTCATGCATGTAAGTGTGGACTGGCTGAGAGTCCACATGGTCGAATGTAAGCATTTGAGTTGCTATTAGCTGCCCTGATTGCAGGGTTCTAAAGAACAAGAAGCTTTTAGATATTGTTTTCCAAAATTAATAAGAACAATGTTAGAGAAATGAATAATTGAACCCATAACTGTCCTGGTGTAGGAAGGCATTAATCATGTAGTCCGGATCCAACAGGGGTATATTTCTGCACCTCTCTTAACCCACTGCCAACCATACATTGAAAGATTTGTTCGTAAATGGTAGGCCTGGGGAAAAGAGAATGGGACAAAAGATAAAACAGAGACATTGAATATCGCCACTGTGGTTGGCCATACAGCCGGGTAGTGCCTTCAACAGTGTGTTGATCTAAAGATAAGAAGTCTTGTTTTTATCCTTCTTGCTATAGCGCATGATTTCTAATATTCTATGTGATATAGCTTTAATACATCTCTGTGTCTCCAGCTTTCTAAAATTTGATTGAACTCTGTGTCTTCCTTGAACTAAAACACAGTTACCATGTCTGAAATAAAAGCTAAAGGTATTCAGAACTATTATTCTTTTTGCACTACAGACGTCTTTTGTGTTATACGATTACATCCGGTGATTTAAATTATGTTTCAAGCTACAGATTCATAAATCGAAACATAATAAATTATTATTGAAAAGCTCACCTGACCACAAGTAATCACTTCCCAACCTTTGTAAATGCCTTAATACCATGCCAGCGTCAAAGAATGGATATCAAACTCTGTGAAGAGATCAGAATCCTTGCTTTTCACTTTCCAAATACCAAGATGCACAAAGTAAATAATCCTCAACAATGGACTCCTGAAATAAAGTCAAAATCCTTAAATACAAGTAGTCTCCTGATACACTTCTCCATTCAATCTTCTGTCAGAACCAATGATAGCAACGGTCTGCAACGCTCTTCCTAACTCTGGCAACAAGAGCAGTCGTGATCATCAGGTAGTTACACTTTTTGACTAGAAAATGACAACCACTGCTTACAAAACCTCGTAAGAGTCCTGTGGCTTCATTGCCCATATAGTTTAATTGACTGAAATTCGCACAGCCAGCAAACTCTTGAAGCCTCTTGCCATGCGGGCCCATCTGCAGTGCACATCATCAGCCTTGCCTGCTTCTGAATGCGCACACACCTGGTAGTCATTGCCCAATGAGTTTTAGAGGGGAAGCATGAATTCAATAAAGCCACTTGATGTAATAATTTGATCTTTACTCAGTAGCATTACTTTGTTTCTCTCTGGATAGGATGGGGTCACATTAGACTCACAGACTCATAAAATTAAGACTCTGTGAGTCTAGTATGACCCTATCATATCCAGAGAGAAACAAGTTCAATCTAAACCTAAATCATACCCTGCAAAGAATGACTAATTATTATCATAGTTTGACATTGAATTGAGAAAAGTAGAAACTCTGTACTTTATCAGTTTAAGAACCTTGAACTCTCGTACAACACTTTTCAAGAATAGAAAGGAGATAAAATATTTGAAGCAATAACTTAAATATTTTGTTAAATATATAAATAAAGTGGATTGAAAGAATAATACGGTTGTGCTGGAATAGATACGTCATTGAAATCTCTATTGGTGTTGGCTTCTACCAGTGAAAGGCACCTCCTCAACAGAAAATCCTTTACCCCATAACTAAAAGAAGAAACCTGCACTGCCCACTTACATAAGTCAAAAGTGTCAGATCATTTATAGTTAGGGTACATATGATTTTATTAATTAATTATTAAAACCAATTTATATGGCGCAACTAAGCCCAATGGGCGTCAAGGCGCATAACCATATGACTCTGATCATAAGCTAGAATTTATTAAGGAAACTGAACAGCTCAATTAGACTATCAAGATCGGCACAAGAGACGGATCACCAAATGATTTAATGAATGTAGCATGGATGCAGTAGCCTGATATAGTTAGGAACCCATCAAACTGAAAGGCAATAACAGTCACTGTGTGATACAAGTGGATAGGTCCCTGACACTGGAATATTGGATTGTAAAAGATTGTTACTACTGAGTAGTAACCTATGATACAAAATTACGCAGATCTCCTTGAAGTAAATCAGTTGAAGGGGGTGGGGAGGGCAAGAATAATCACTTTATTATAGAACTCAAAAGATTTAAATTCAGATTTGGTCATAGCACAGTAATGACTTTCATGAGGGAAGTTTGTGCTAAGACTGTCCCATTTGTTACTGATGCTGCCCCAGTATGTGGGTGGATGATACGTCACGATATTGCAATACTAGAGTGAAATAATTCTTAAGGAAACCAATCTCAATATGCACCTTTTTTAGTATGATTGTGTTTCGCATAGATTCCGTTGGTAGAATCAGTGTGGTGATTGCTTTGTTTTGATATCTGTCCAGCTAGACTCAACTTTGAATGCTTTGTATTAGGAGGGAAGTCAACAAACTTGTTAAGTAGCATTAATGAAGATGAGGATTCAATCAATTTTGCAACCACTAATGTTGGATTAGGAATGGTTACTTCATCAGTTCCAACATTGTGACGAATTAAACTGTAGTAAATGAAATCAAAATATCTTGCTTTTAAAGCAGATATTGGTTAGTGAATACAAAAGACAGGTCGACATTTCACATCTATGCGAAGTTTATAGTTGTTCCAATACATATCCATCATCAATTGCTAGAACAAAATATATGATCTATATATTTGTCATATTTTATTGCCAGGTCTGGTGGCTCAGTGGACTAATGTGTCCACTGCAGGGTCCTGTGTTCAACCTCATGGTCACAGTTTCTAACCCTGGTGGTTCCACTCAGCCTTTCGTCCATCTGAGGTCGATAAAATGAGTACCGTTAGGTAACCATAAACATCTGTTATTTAGTGCCAAGATGCCTACGGGCGAACGTGCGCTTTCAACTACACATGTCATTCCAAGGTTTCTTTTGTAGCAAAATAAGGTGTTTTCATATAAATGTGTCTACAAAAAAAAATATTAATAAAGCAAAGTGACTAGAACCAGGTGTGTGAGTATGCTTTTTATCCATCAAGCTCTTTTAACGCCCAAAAATGTTTTTTAAGAACAATGTATAAGTGAAATGCTGTTACAGCTTCTAAAGAGCCCCTTGTTTTATCATGAAAGAAAAAATAAACAATATGTGGAGCAATTATTACATTTTTGAAAATTAAAACAAATCAGGGGATTAATTGCTGAGAAATTGCCTCAAAGCTTTTAGACCTCAAGTGTATACTAAAACGATGACCACTGACATCCTGGTAGAACCTGGTTGACAAATCCCAGGCAAATGATAGTTCATCCAAACTTAGCTGATATTTTGGTTTAAATAATATCAGTACATATCCTAGTAGAGACTATTCAGTAAGGCAGATACTACTCAGACCTCTGCATTATAGTCACCAAAATAATGACAGCATCTGGTTGATAATCTCTGCTCATTGGATTTTGTTGGTACAACCCACTTTGTGTTAGTCATCTTTGAAGATTCCTGATATTAGGAGACTTAAGTGACACACATTCAAATATGTATTCATAACTAATCTTCCACTAAGAACCCGGGTTTCTACTCACCTGCCTGCCCTACACATGCTCCCTGTGAAGAAACACATTTTGTTTAAGACATTGGTTTTGATCTACCGAGCCTTACATCAGATGGCCATAGATACCTGACCACTTGAATTCACCGTACTAGGGCAAATGGGCGCGTCTTCACCTTTCTTGGTCCCTCTGAGTGGAATAAACTTCCCCTGGACCTCTGTCTGGCAGGTTCGGTGCAGATCTTCAAAAAGAAGTTGAAAATATAGCTTTTTACTCGGCTGTAATTGCATTACTGGAAGACTAGCATCGGGACGCTCCTTGGAGCATCATCATAACTAGAGTTTGTCTGGAAATTACTAACACTCGACCGAAACAGAAGAAGACTTTGTCTAGTAAGAATTGTGTAAACACACCACTTTAATATCAGACGCCTGTCAACATTAAATTAAACATTGACAATTTGTAAATGTTTCTCAGTATAAACAATTATCGTGCCTCCAACAGAATATACTAAATACCAAGTTAACATCCTGCAATTATGAATTCTTTTAATATTTTACTTTTTTAAAGATCTGCAAATTACAGACTGTAACTTGTTGGCATTTCCTATCAAAACAGAGGATCTGTACAGGTTGATTGTTCTATAAGTTTTACTTTCCTGAAAGAGCTCAGATACAAAATGAGTACTCTTAGACCAAGAATTGCAAGCTGTTCTATACCCTTTGGTAGCTGCACCAGGTCAGGGTTCCAACTCGCACTTCACGTACGGCTTTGCTTCAACTTTTTCTTAAGGTCTTGACATCTTCTCACGCAGACCAATACATGCCTTTTACTGGAAACATCCTTTACAACGCAACTTTTACCACGCAGTGCCTTTACGACGCAACTTTTACAACGCAAACCATTACAACGCATTGCGCTGGGGGGCGCTCTAGGATAGGGAATAAGGTTAATTTACTATCCAACACCTTCCCTAGTGTCCACGGGGACTGGAGTTGGAATAGTAAATTAAACTATTCACTATCCAGCACCCCAAAGCGCTATGCGTTGTAAAGGTTTGCGTTGTAAAAACCGTGTTGTAAAGGCATGCGATGTAAAAGCATGCGTTGTAATGTCATACATCCGCCTTTTACACCTTACTTCAAATTTCCAAACATGAATAATCTGATAAAATGTGTACTGGAATTAAATTAGATTTTTTTTACGGAGTATTATATAGTTCGAACTTGACCCGAAGGTATCGGGTATCAGAGCGCTTTACACGTGCACCAGTTGCGTTACATGAGGACACATTCATTTTTTGTTAGGCATTTTGAATGACTTCCTCCAACAAAACCCAAGACAATGCAACACAAAATCTGTCTATCCCACAATTTCACCTGGGAGGTATTACTTCTATATAGACCACCAACTACAAGATCAGAATGACTAGTGAAAGCCAAACAATATTTGTTTTGTTGGATATTAATTACCACCTACAGAATCAGGGCTAAGGTGAAACTAATACCTTAGATCATATAATTAGCCACTCCACTGAAAAGGTTACAAATTGTGCACATTGTCATCTTATGTCGCCACTGTTAGCTTCTGTCGAGAAGTAACACCGTTTGCATGAACAGACTCTTTGGCCATTTTTTCTCTGGATATCAAGACTTTACTTGGGTGGTGGATTATAAACCAAGAACTAGAGTGTGTGCACCGATAAGGAACTGCAAACAAAAATCAGCTCATTCTGGGAGTTTATCAGTGCCAAAACTGGAGCCCTTCTAAATGACATATCTATCTAAGTAGAGTCTGCTCTTGATGTGATAGCGCCTCTCACTACCCACTACACAGAGAAAGTAAACCTAATAAATGTTACACCAGAGAGTTCAGAGAAATAAAAATACCAGTAGAGCACTCTAGAAAGAATGTGGGGAGGATATAAATTAAGTAAATTTGGGTTACACCTTCTAGGGCTTACAAACGACATTAGGAAGGCTAAATTAGATTGCTATAGAAACAGGTTATTTTCGTCTAAAGAGCTTTGTGGGATCATTTAGGAACTCGTGCAAACTCTTGCCTAAATGACAGATTCCACCCCCATCAGTACAATGAGGCAGTTTTATTATCAAAGCCGCCATCAAGTGTAGTAAGTGCTATATAAATTAAATTACAATACAAATCAACTAGTAAAGAATGGTGCCGCCTGTATCCTGTTGGAACTGGTCACATCTCTATTGCCTTGGGATTTTATGCATTGATGCTGGTTGCGTTTAGTATATAGGTATAGCTATGACTATAGAGTGAGGCTCCTGTCAACACTCTATAAGCTCTATCTCCAGACCTGTCAACCACTCCCTGTGGGTCTGGCATATTTAATTGTACCAGCTTGCAAGAAGTCACAGATTGGTAGATGGGTCTTCTCAGAAGCGGCAGCAACAACGTTGTGCCTTCCAGCCCCAATTAATTTAGAGTCAAACCTGCTGAAATTCCGATGAGCCGTGAAATCATTACCTACCAAAGAGTTCACATATGTACAGTCTCTCCAGCTCGTCGGCCCATCATGCCTGAGCCAAACACTGCACTCTGTAAGTCCATGAAAACACAAAAATCCAAAACGCACAACATCACACATTCCAAACTAGGTGCCCCATCACCCATGCACTCCCCCAAAACCATGGATGCCTGCTTCATTCAGTAACCAATGTAGACAAGATAGGATACAACACTGAGAGACCACGCTAAAGGTAGAAGTTTTAAAAAAATGTAAAAAAATGCCTTCAAGATGGTAGCCTTTATAACAGAAGAGGATCTAATAATATTCCTCAACTAAATTAATATAAAACTTTTTGGGGAATGTGTCATATAGTGTTCACTGCTTCCTTTTTACCATTGTCCTCAGAAGACATAATGTCCAAAACATAATATGCATCTGCGATTATGGAAAGGCCAGCAGAGTGGGTGAATGTGATAAACACAGTCGCTCCAAATGGGCCAGTTAGCAGAAAGAATATGCGGACTGTCCACTTGCAAATAATGAAATTTCAAAGAAACAGGATGGAAAAACAAATGTGCTGGTAGCAGCAGAAAAGCTCTGCTCACCTATCACTCCAGGGGCTCCCTGGGGGACCAGCATTCATTGTCCAGATACGACCATATGGACTTGCAAGATTAAACATGTCAAAAGAGTTCCCTTAATCAATGTTACCAAAATGGAACACAATAGGGAAGCACTAGTAACCACAAATGCAATGAGTGGCACACATCACAGTAAATTAAAAATGTGCACCTGAAAAGTACCAACGTTTTCTGAAGCAGCAGCAAAAGGCAGGTCTTTATCGAGTCGAACTGGAAAGCGGTGGATGGTATTCCAGTGATATATTTAACTTTCTGTTGATGATCTTTGCGGGGTGGTTGTAAACATAGTGATACACAAAACTAATTTCCATTGACTCCATGTAAATCCTGAGAAATTTTCCAGTTTGGATGGGAAAAAACAGTACGGAACAACACTTCTTGGTTGTCATTTGTGATACACCTCTGTATTCAACAGGTGAACATCAGCCTTAGCACGAATACCATAAACAAACCCCTTAATGTTGGCCAGCCCAATATGTTATCACCCGTGTTAGTTACCCTTCAATGTTCACTGTCTTTTTTCCAAACTTTCCCACTGTGGTTATCCATCACATAACCACATAGGTACCAGAGGACGCCGCATAGGTACTAGCTTTCGCCAGCATTGGCTATCACACAATTACCTGAAACTCAACCAAAAGATACGGGAAAACCTTCTCATATCCAATAATGAGCTGATCACCCAAGTCACAGAACGGCTAAAATCCATTGATACTCTTAACTACAATCTTACCCTGGCCGCCTCTGTAAAATCCCTGGGAATCACTCTGCACCCACGTTTGAACATGAGCAAACAAATAAAGAGCACACGCTGAAGAGCACATTCTACAACATAAAACTACTGAACAAAATCCAACCCTTCACCCCTCCCAATGATCTTAAACAGGCCACGTAATCTTTAGTTCTGTCCAGATTAGACTACGGGGATGCAAGCCTCACAGGCACAGCAAAATCTCACTTAGCCCCCTTCCGAACAATGCTAAATGCAGCTGCTAGGAGGGTCACCGGAGTAAAGAAATATGATCACATCCCTCCATCTATAAGAGAACTAAAATGGCACCCAATTGAATTGTGTTCCAATTTCCCTCCCCTTTACGCCAGCTTATCAATCTGTCCTTCTCCTCGGGCACTGTGCCAATTAAACGGAAACAGGCGTTTGTTACCCCGATCTTAAAGAAACCTACGTCAGACCCCCTAAACTGGAGAATTATCGCCCCATCTCCTTGCTGCCTTGGGTCTCAAAAGTGGCAGAGGCCCATGTTAATGGCTTGCTGTCGGAACATCTTCACAGGGCTAAAATTTTAGATCCTACCTGTTGGACCTGCGATGGGCAAGCCCAGCACAAAGGGGGTAGCTTGGCTCAAGTGACAAGGCAAGTGAAGGCTGTAGTGTTAAGCCGGCTCTGACCCAATAATAACTCCTAGTACATCCACACCAAAAAGAAGGACACCACACCACTGCTGTAGAAAAATACGATTCCTTTATATAAAAGTTCTTTGTTGTAAATAGGGTTGACTGGGGAAGCACATATACATTTCTTTTGGTCATACAGTTCTGGTAATAAATAGTATTAATAAATAGAATAACTTCAGGAATGAGTATCACAATAAATATCACAAATAATATCAGAATAAATATCAGAATAAATATCAGAATAAATATTGGTTCATTTAAATAAACAACCACATGTTTCTTCTGGTATCGCTGCAACCAATTAAATACTTCAGAATCATTACATCTGCAATACGTTTCAAATGGGAAAGATATCTCTTACAGTTTATGCTGTTTTCAATGACCAGGTATACAGCTTCTCTGAGCACAAAATAAGGTTTGGGACTCTTTAATAATCACTCAAGGCGTATGCGCGTATATCTAGAAGGCAAGGAAACACAGTAAATACATCATTTGCACTCGGCGGTCACCGGGATAGGCTCTCTGCTTTGCCGGTGAAGTCTATGCGCGCCTACGGGCTTTAGCACCACTTGAGCACAGGCGGCACCAGTTCGAAGTCATTAGACCGACGAACGGGCTGCCGGAGAGGTCACACAACCTTCGCGCACAGTCAAATAAATGCCGGTTCGCAGTTCCTTCACAACGCTGCATTCACTATGAGGAAACGGGCCCACCTCACATCGGCTGCAGTCAAGATACGATTCAGTCGGGCACAGCACTCCTCTCGTTAGCGACGGGGCTCTCAGGGGCTCCACGGACCTCCCTCCGGCTTCCACATTCAGGGTGGTTCCCGCCCACAGCTACAGCTCCCGGGTCACTGGGGAGTGGCAGAGACGCTGGTCCCGCCCAACGAAGGCTGGCCTTTCCCCGCCCCGGCGCACCACCTCACCTTCTATCTGCGCAGGAAGCGCTCTACGCTGGTGGGGCTCGGAGACGTCCGAGCTCCCCTCTAGAGGCACCTGTCGCGAAGGGGGCACAGCTGACGATCGTGGTCGCAGCGAACTTGCTCTCGCCTCGCGACTCGATAAGTCGATCACAGTTCACCACCGGGGGGGCGGAGAGGCACACGAAACGGGCCACAGTCTTTGGGGACAATGAGGTACTCGCTGGGCAGGCGCTGTAGGCGCTAGGTCACTTCTCACGTAGCTGACTGGAACGCCAGTCAGACACAACGCCAGCAACCCTTTGCTGCTCTACTGCCTGTGCTACCAGCCACCTCAGGGGTCAACAGGGCAGGTGTCAATCTGGTGTCAAGTCTGGAATCTCTTCTCTAGTCTGAACTCTTCTAATCCTTCATTCAATCTACAGTGGCCGCCAGGGACTGGGCCTTATATAGCCAGTGCCCTGGGGTACTGGCACGAGCCAGAAGGTTCTAGAACCTTCTCTGGCTGTGACAATGACATGGCACTCTTGAGGGGTATTTAGGACACTCACAGCCACCGTACTGGGGTTCTAGAGCAGCCATTTTGTGTACCTGAGGAAAATAAAGGAATTCCTGTCAGAAATGCGCGCCAAACAAAAGGGCGCCAAAACCTCAAGAGGCCAGGGTACATGAAGGCTCCAATGGGAGTCACTTCACATGAGGAAAAAGGGTGTCCACAATTTTAGGTCCATTTATACAGGTTGACAACCCCAGTTTGTAGTGCCACAGGTTTGGGCCAGGCGCCTTGTAAATAGGTGCCACAAACCTTGTGAGCAACTGGGCGTCAAGGAACATCTAACCCCATGAGACAACACATAAAAAGTCCTGGTAGACAAATAAAAAGCGACAGATTTTGGGAGGTACAGGGGAACAAAAGAAATCATAGTGGTGAGGGGACTCTCAGAAGCAGACGGGTCTAACACGCGTCCCCCCCAGCTGAAAGTGGGGAGAGCTACCTAACCCCTTGGGAGTCCTCAACACTAAGGCGGAAATACCTGGAGAGACCGTCTGCATTGGCGTGGTCAACTCCGGGCCGGTGTTCCACCCGAAAGTCCATTCCCTGTAGGGAGATAGACCACCTCAACAGTTTGAGATTTTCCCCCTTCATTTGCATGAGCCAACGAAGGGGTCGGTGGTCTGTCTGAACAAGGAAGTGTGAACCAAACAAATATGGTCGCAGCTTCTTCAGTGCCCAGACCACCGCAAAGGCTTCCCGCTCGATGGTACTCCACCTCTGTTCCCGGGGAAGCAGTCTTCGTGACAGAAAGACCACGGGCTGATCCAGACCCTCTTCATTGAGTTGCGATAGCACCGCCCCAATGCCAATGTCGGATGCATCTGTCTGGACAATGAACTCTTTTGAAAAATCTGGAGCCTTCAGGACTGGAGCTTTACACAATGCTTGTTTCAGAGTGTCGAAGGCTCGCTGGCAAGCCTCCGTCCAAATGACTCTCCTGGGTTGCTTTTTGGCCGTGAGTTCTGTAAGGGGTGCCACGATAGTGCCATACCCCTTCACGAATCGTCTGTAGTAACCTGTGAGGCCCAGGAAGGCTCGGACCTCAGTCTGGGTCTTGGGGGGTTTCCAGGCCATGATTGCCTCAATCTTCGCCTGAAGGGGCTGCACCGTTCCCCGGCCCACCAAGTGTCCTAAGTACACTACCGACCCCTGTCCAATCTGACATTTGCTGGCCTTGATCGTCAAGCCAGCCCGTTCCAGGGCCTGGAGAACGGCTTGCAAGTGCTGCAAGTGATCCTCCCAGCTGCTACTGAAGACAGCTATGTCATCCAAGTACGCAGCAGAGAATGACTCCATCCCGGTGAGGATCGTGTTCACCAGCCGCTGAAAAGTGGCAGGAGCGTTCTTGAGCCCGAAGGGCATGACGCAAAACTGGTAGTGTCCATCAGGTGTGGAGAAGGCTGACCTTTCCTTGGCTCCATTAGACATGGGAATCTGCCAGTACCCTGCAGTGAGGTCAATGGTACTGAGATATTGGGCAGCTCCAACCGGTCAATCAATTCATCCGCCCGAGGGATCGGATGAGCATCCGTTTTGGTTACCGAATTTAGGGGCATATTATCAAGGGGGTTTATCTCCGCTTTTTTGGCTTTAAAAGCCAAGAAAGCGGAGATAAAATTATCTCCCTATTACCAAGCTGTCGCTAACACTAGTTAGTGACAGCTAATAGGAGATAGCGACCATCTTGGGCCCCGCTTTGCATGTCAGTGATATTTATCACTAATGACATGCAAAGTGGGCGTGCCAAGCTGTTAGCGACTGGAAACAGTCGCTAACATCGCTATCTCCTATTACCAACTTTTGGAGATATTCGCGCTAAGCGCGAATATCTCCAAAAGCTAACACCTGCCCTGAGCAGTTCTTCACCATGTTATCCAATGGGAGGTGGATAACATGGCTAAGAGCATTTGCTCGATAATGCATGAATATCGCTGACTTTTCAGCGATATTCATGCATTGCGGCCGTTTTTTATCGCATTTGCGATAAACCTTGCTAATAGCAAGGTTTATCTGCGATAAAAATCGCCGATGTGCGGCGATAATGTTTGTCTCTAAACAAGTTAGAGACAAAAATTATCGCTAGTTGTTGGTAATATGCCCCTTAGTCCTCGGTAGTCCACACAGAATCTCAATTCTGATGTGGTGCCAGGTGGGGCAGCTTTAGGAACTAACACTACCGGCTAGACCAAGGGCTACTTGAAGGTTCGATGACTCCTAGCTCCAGCATCTTAGCTACTTCGCTTTGGACACTGGCCTTCACCTTGTCAGACAGCCGGTAAGACTTTGACTTCACAGGTGGGCTGTCCCCTGTGTCCACGTCATGGGTACACAGATGGGTCTTACCCGGGACAAGGGAGAACAGAGGAGCGAATGACCCCAAGACCTGGCGACATTCCTCCTGCTGCTCAGGAGTCAGGGTTGGCGAGAGTCTCACTCCCTCCACTGACCCATCCTTTTCTTGAGACGCAAAAAGGTCGGGGAGAGGCTCCGTGTCCTCTTCCTCCGATCCGTCAGTCACCCTAACCAACATGACTTCGGGCCTCTCGTAGTGGGGCTTGAGGCGATTGGCATGTAACACCCGATGCGGATGCCGAGGGGTCTTTACGTCCACCAGATAGGTAGACTTGCCCTTCTTCTCCAATTCCTCGTAGGGGCCTGTCCAACGATCCTGGAGGGCACTCAGCTCTCCAGGCTCCATCACCCACACCTTCTGGTCAGGCTCCAACTCCACTGGGTGAGCGTTGTGGTCATACCACGCTTTCATAACCGCCTGACTGGCTTCCAAGTTGTCAGAAGCTTGCTTCCACAACTTAGCCATTTGGCTTCGGAAGGCCAGCATGTAGCTTACCACATCCTGGGGAACTTTCCGGGGAGACTTTTCCCAGGAGTCCCTCACCAGGCTGAGAGGTCCACGTACAGGGTGCCCGTACAAAAGCTCGAAGGGGCTGAAGCCCTTTTGCGGCACTTCCCTGTAGGAAAAGAGCAAACAGGGTAGGAGGACGTCCCATTTCCTCCGCAGGCTTTCGGGTAGACTTCTGATCATACCCTTCAAGGTTTGGTTGAACCTTTCCACAAGACTATTGGTCTGTGGGTGATAAGGAGTGGTGAACCTGTAAGTCACTCCACACTCCTTCCACATGGCCCGCATATATGCTGACAGGAAGTTGGTCCCCCTGTCGGACACAACTTCCTTGGGGAATCCCACTCGGGTAAAGATCCCCATCAGGGCCTTGGCCACTACTGGTGCAGTAATGGTTCTCAGAGGAATTGCCTCTGGATACCTTGTGGCGTGATCCACCAGGACCAGGATAAACCTGTGACCGGATGATGTAGGTGGATCTAGGGGCCCAGCAATGTCGATGCCCACCCTTTCAAAGGGGGTGCCAACGACGGGAAGTGGTTCCAGGGGAGCATTCAGCTTCGTCCCTGTTTTCCCACTGGCTTGGCATGACACGCACGACCGACAGTATGTGTCGGACGCCACCCTCATTCGAGGCCAATAAAAGTGGGGGACAAGCCGGGCAAAGGTCTTGTCCTGACCCAAGTGTCCTGCCAAGGGAATCTCATGAGCCAACTCTAATAGGAAGGCTCGGTAACACTGTGGGACTACCAGGGCCCGTGACAGTCCGTGCACTGGCGCCCTGGGTTCACTGTAGAGGAGACCATCCTCCCAGTAACCAAGATAGTTCCCAGACTCGTTACCTGCTGCCTGGGCTTCAGCCTGTTGCCTCAGACCCTCGAGGGTGGGACATTCCCTTTGTCCCTTGCTCAGTTCCTCCCTGGATGGTCCTCCTTCCACTCGCCACTCAGCGGGGATAGGCAAGTCCTCCAACGGAACCATGTCCTCCTCCGCGGACTCCGGGTCCACCTCCACAGGTGGCCTATCCGTCTCACGGGGCATGGACCTCGAGGCAGGCTCCTCCTGTCCTCGAAATGTTCCCTCATTAGCAGCTGGGTGGGCCATTGTTCCAGGCTCCAACCCACGCGACTTCTCCTCCCGAGCAGCCGCAGACCTGGTACTCACACAGGCCCAATCAGGTGTACCCAGCATCTCAGTATGAGTCCGGTATTCCACCTCCTTCCAAGCATTGTGCTCCATATCATTGCCCAGCAGACAATCGACTGGCACGGCGGGGCTTACGGCAACTCGAACTGAACCTGCAACCCCTCCCCACTCAAAGGGAACCTCGGCCACAGGATAGTGGCCCATTCTGCCGTCAGCCATCGCGACTGGATGAAGTACGCCTGGAATCACCTGCTCTGAGGACACCAGATGACTCCTTACCATAGTCATACTGGCTCCTGTATCTCTCAGAGCTTCCCCTCTATGGCCATTGATGGTGACCCATTGCCCATACTTGGTAGTATTTGAGGGCACCTGGATCTTTGGAACCACCTCCGGATCACCCAGGGACACTAAGGTGACACCCGCCCACTCCCCCCCCTTAACTAAGGGCATCTCCTCCCCGAGCGCTACACTAGCGACTCCCGGGGCCTTTCCTCCAGTGGGAGGGGGTGGTCTCTTTGGGCATTTCACGTCTCCCTTATAATGTCCAATACCACCGCACTCATAGCAATGGATAACCCTTGGCTGCTGACTCTGGCCAGGATTAGGGTTCTTCTGCGGGTTAGCCTTAGAAGTGGAGAAGAAACTTTTCCCCTTAAAGGTATTTTGGGGGCCTTTGGAGAACTCCTGCTTCTTGTTATCTCCCCCCTCTTTCTTCTGGGGAGCGCCCTGTCCGGACTTCTGAGAATCTCCTCCCGTCCCCTTCGTGGACACTCGGGTACTTGCCCAAATGTCCGCCTCCTCAGCAAGCTTACGGGGGCAAGTAAGTTTGCTGTCTACCAGGTGTTGCCTCAGCTCAGGAAGACATTTCTCGAGTAGATGTTCCTTGAGTATCAGGTCGTACAACCCTCGATAGTCCTCCACCTCATTACCTTGGACCCACCCATCCAGGGCTTTCTTGGCAAAATCCAGGAAGTCAACCCAATTCTGTGAGCTCAGCTTGTGGCTGCCCCTAAACCTTTGCCGGTATTTCTCGGGGGTCAACCCAAACTTCCTGATGAGCGCCACCTTCATGGCGGGGTAATTAACCTGTTCCTCCCGGTCTAGGGCCAATAGGGCATCCCTACCTGTCGGAGGCATGTACCGGTATAATCCACCACCGCAATGCTTCTCATGGATCCCATGGGCTCTTAAGGAGACCTCATAGGCTGCCAGCCACTTGGCTATGTCGTCTCCAGCGGTATAACTGGCGACTACGTCCTTGGGTAAATGGGGCCTGGGCTCCCTGGCAAATTCCTTTGACTCGACACCCTTCGGAGTGATGTTAGGGGCCTGGAATTCGAGTTCTCGTAGCTTGAACTCGTGTTCCATCCTTTTCCTTTCCATCTCCAGCTTGGACTCATGTTCCAACCTCCTCCCCTCCCTCCTTTCTTCCAACTCCATTTTTGCTATTTCCCACCTTAACAGTCTTTCCTCTCTCCTGTCAGCTAACTCGGTTTCTGACAACCCTCTCGATGACACACTGCTGCCCTCCCTTGAGGTTGCCTTGGGGCTGATTGACATCTCACCCACCCCCGGGGGACATTCCGCAGTCCTATCAATGACAGTACCTCTGTCCGATTCCTCCTCCTCCACCGTTCCCTCCGTGTGTGCTTCCACCCATGCTCGCAGACTAGTACGGAGCTCCTCTCTTTTGGCCCCTCGCCTGACAAACACTCCCCTCTCCTGACAGAAATCCTTGAGCTGTGCCACAGTATAGGTCTCCAGCTCTGACATTTCGAATTCCATCTTGTCAGTGAAAAGTGTGGACAACCACCCCGAAGTAGGTGACCAGGATAAGAACTTTGAGGGTCACTTCCACCCACCTCCAGGAAAGAATTTGGAAAAAGCAAAACGTTGAATTTGAGGGCCGCTAGGAGAAAACTCCGGGTGTGTACCTGTGGTGCACACTGAATTATTATGGGGTTCAAAACAAGCACGGCTCGCAATCCCACCCGCTGAGCACCAATTTTATGTTGGACCTGCGATGGGCAAGCCCAGCACAAAGGGGGTAGCTTGGCTCAAGTGACAAGGCAAGTGAAGGCTGTAGTGTTAAGCCGGCTCTGACCCAATAATAACTCCTTGTACATCCACACCAAAAAGAAGGACACCACACCACTGCTGTAGAAAAATACGATTCCTTTATATAAAAGTTCTTTGTTGTAAATAGGGTTGACTGGGGAAGCACATATACATTTCTTTTGGTCATACAGTTCTGGTAATAAATAGTATTAATAAATAGAATAACTTCAGGAATGAGTATCACAATAAATATCACAAATAATATCAGAATAAATATCAGAATAAATATCAGAATAAATATTGGTTCATTTAAATAAACAACCACATGTTTCTTCTGGTATCGCTGCCACCAATTAAATACTTCAGAATCATTACATCTGCAATACGTTTCAAATGGGAAAGATATCTCTTACAGTTTATGCTGTTTTCAATGACCAGGTATACGGCTTCTCTGAGCACAAAATAAGGTTTGGGACTCTTTAATAATCACTCAAGGCGTATGCGCGTATATCTAGAAGGCAAGGAAACACAGTAAATACATCATTTGCACTCGGCGGTCACCGGGATAGGATCTCTGCTTTGCCGGTGAAGTCTATGCGCGCCTACGGGCTTTAGCACCACTTGAGCACAGGCGGCACCAGTTCGAAGTCATTAGACCGACGAACGGGCTGCCGGAGAGGTCACACAACCTTCGCGCACAGTCAAATAAATGCAGGTTCGCAGTTCCTTCACAACGCTGCATTCACTATGAGGAAACGGGCCCACCTCACATCGGCTGCAGTCAAGATACGATTCAGTCGGGCACAGCACTCCTCTCGTTAGCGACGGGGCTCTCAGGGGCTCCACGGACCTCCCTCCGGCTTCCGCATTCAGGGTGGTTCCCGCCCACAGCAACAGCTCACGGGTCACTGGGGAGTGGCAGAGACGCTGGTCCCGCCCAACGAAGGCCGGCCTTTCCCCGCCCCGGCGCACCACCTCACCTTCTATCTGCGCAGGAAGCGCTCTACGCTGGTGGGGCTCGGAGACGTCCGGGCTCCCCTCTAGAGGCACCTGTCGCGAAGGGGGCACAGGTGACGATCGTGGTCGCGGCGAACTTGCTCTCGCCTCGCGACTCGATAAGTCGATCACAGTTCACCACCGGGGGGCGGAGAGGCACACGAAACGGGCCACAGTCTTTGGGGGCAATGAGGTACTCGCTGGGCAGGCGCTGTAGGCGCTAGGTCACTTCTCACGTAGCTGACTGGAACGCCAGTCAGACACAACGCCAGCAACCCTTTGCTGCTCTACTGCCTGCGCTACCAGCCACCTCAGGGGTCAACAGGGCAGGTGTCAATCTGGTGTCAAGTCTGGAATCTCTTCTCTAGTCTGAACTCTTCTAATCCTTCATTCAATCTACAATGGCCGCCAGGGACTGGGCCTTATATAGCCAGTGCCCTGGGGTACTGGCACGAGCCAGAAGGTTCTAGAACCTTCTCTGGCTGTGACAATGACATGGCACTCTTGAGGGGTATTTAGGACACTCACAGCCACCGTACTGGGGTTCTAGAGCAGCCATTTTGTGTACCTGAGGAAAATAAAGGAATTCCTGTCAGAAATGCGCGCCAAACAAAAGGGCGCCAAAACCTCAAGAGGCCAGGGTACATGAAGGCTCCAATGGGAGTCACTTCACATGAGGAAAAAGGGTGTCCACCATTTTAGGTCCATTTATACAGGTTGACAACCCCAGTTTGTAGTGCCACAGGTTTGGGCCAGGCGCCTTGTAAATAGGTGCCACAAACCTTGTGAGCAACTGGGCGTCAAGGAACATCTAACCCCATGAGACAACACATAAAAAGTCCTGGTAGACAAATAAAAAGCGACAAATTTTGGGAGGTACAGGGGAACAAAAGAAATCATAGTGGTGAGGGGACTCTCAGAAGCAGACGGGTCTAACACTACCCAAAATGGTTTCCGTGCCGGTTACAGCACCGAGACAGCTCTGCTCTCGATGACGGAACATCTGCGGTCAGTGCTTGATTCTGGTCAGACAGCGGCACTGGTGTTACTTGACCTTAGTGCCGCGTTTGACACGGTTTCACACTTGATTCTGCTGCAACGTCTGGAGCGGGCTGGTATCTCTGGTACGGCACTTGATTGGTTCCGGTCATTTCTAGCCGATCGGTCATTTAGGGTAGCGATTCCGCCTTTCGAGTCCAAATCCTATGCTCTCGAACAGGGAGTGCCTCAGGGGTCGGCATTGATCCCCACTCTGTTTAATCTCTATGTGCAACCGCTGGCTGCGGTCGCTAAGCGTTGGGACATGACCATGGTCTCTTACGCCGACGACACGCAGCTGGCGGTGACACTGAGTGGGAGGGCTGACCTTGAGGCCCCTAGGTTTCGGGCTGGACTCCTGGCAGTAGCGGGCTGGATGACAGATAACTGTCTTCAGCTTAATGCTAAGAAGACAGAGGTTCTGATCGTGGGTAAACAGAGCAGCTTATGGGGCGATGAATGGTGGCCCTCAGAGCTAGGTGTTACTCCAACCTTGGTGTCGGAGGTTAAAAACCTGGGCATCTGGCTGGACTCCACCCTTAGCTTTTGTAGTCATACAAAAAAAGTGGCAGCTACTTGCTTTGGTATTCTGAGAGGGCTTAGGCCCATTCTGAAATTTTTCGATGCCCCTACTAAGCAGCTGATCCTGCAGGCCACTATTCTATCACGGCTTGACTATGCCAGTTCGCTCCTGTTGGGGGCCAATCAGGCAGAAGTCACCCGGCTGCAGCGTGTTCAAAACTTTGCCACTAGAGCCTTGGTGGGTTTACCAAGGTTTTGTTCCGTGAAGGAAACTATACGGTCATTACATTGGTTGCCCATGGCACAACGGATCGAGTTTAAAATTCTGTGTCTGTCTTTTAAGATCCTTAAATTGTCCTCCCCCCAGATTTTGGAGAACCTTCTTATTCCTTATGTACCATCTCGGTCACTAAGGTCTTTGGGTCAAAATCTGGTGGTGGTTCCGCGGTTTAAGACGTGCCGTGCCGGAGACGTTCCTTTCGAGTTTTAGCGGCGAAGCTATGGAACTCGCTTCCATCTCAAACTCGTGCATTGGATAATCTGCTGGAGTTCAGGAGAGCCATAAAAACACATTTGTTCCCTTCTGCACTTTAGGATTCTGCCTTCTGTCCATCTAACTCTATGATGTCTGTTGTGTTGTGTGTGTTGCCTGTCCAAAGCGCCGGGACGCCCCTTTGGTGGGGCAGCTGTGCGCTATACAAGTGTGTATAACATAACATAACATTTTAGAACTGCATGTCTCACAGAGCTCTTCACACCGGTAAACCTTCCTACCTGGCATCCAAACTCAAAAAGGCAGGCCAGACAAAAAATCTTAGGAGCACAAACACACTACTTCTCATTCCTCCCAAAACTCGCAAACAAAAAACCTTATCGCGCTCCTTTTCTAGAAATGCTCCTAAAATTTGGAACTCTATCCCAGCCCATATCAGGACCAACCCTTACTTCATAAACTTCAAAAGACAGCTCAAAGACCTCTTCCTCAACCGAACTCAACTAGCTGGATAGCAACCACCCAGCGAGACAGAGTACCTCTGCTACAGGAATCTCGTCCAGCGGATAAACTAGCCACCTTAACAAGAGGACATCTACATTGCCTGTCTTTTGATCCGCTTCTTTGATCCCCTCCAGGTCTTAACCAGATTCAACACCAGACAATGCTTTTTACTGAAACAATGTGTGCCCGTCAGCATCATGATAAATGTTGTAAAGCGCTCTGATATCTTAGGGTCCGGCCAGTGCTTTATAAGACTCTTACATAAATAAATAAATATGTTTATGACCGATAAGAGTACTCCATCGCTAATTTATGATAGACAGTAGCAACTACATTACATCCTTAAATATGCTCAGTCGCACCAGCTCGTCTAGCGCACACATTGGTTTTACCTACCGTATTTAGAACACCATTTCGTTCATCAAACTCCTCAACAGTCACTGTCTTCATGAATGAATGAAATGTATGAATGAATTTGTACTTGTAAAGCGCATTGATAGCCCAACCGGGGTTTCCTGGCACTGTAACGCATACCACTGTGGAACCCTTCCTGGCTTTTCCCTGTGAAATGTCCACTCCTGGGCACCCCCAAGGTGAAGCCAGGCATCCCAGCGCTGTTGGGGCCGTTGTGGAGATTTAGCAAGCTATTGCCCAGAGTTGCAGAGTGGGACCCATGATTAGAATAAGCACCGAGGCGAGAATTATCAGGTCCGAGGAAATTGAGCCCAAGACTCGCTGAGGCGGGAATTGAAACCTGGTCCCGGGCCAGACCTCTGCATCAGGGTCTGCCGCTCTAACCATTGAGCCACACTTCTCCACGAATATAGTAGTTAATTCAGTTTCGCTCTCTGTAGGTAAAGTAAGCTAAGATTCTTTGGTTCCCACAATTGTTTGTGAATTTTAACAGTACTTGCTTTCACTATTAAATAGTTTGAACTCCTGATCAATCCTGTAAACGTAAATGTTGCTAGCAACAATCTGAATGTAGCCCTATTGTTGTTTCTTATCCTACTGGTCCTCGTGCTAAAGATATTTTACTTCTGCAAAACAATATTAATCTATGGGACCAAGTGACTCTCCAGCTTACTTGTTGACCTATAATGCTTCCCGTTTTCATGCATGCGGATGATGATAAAAAACCATCCATAACTCTTCCTACAAAGGGCTTAACTTTATGGATTGCTTGTTCCTGGCTTAAAATTAGTCACCTCCTGCATTTACTAGATACTCTATAAAGACATACCAAAAATGCTGTCATGCAACCAGGACTTCCACCTGAATAACCAAGAAGTGTGGTAGATAAAAAAATTGCATGGGATTCATGTGTCTGAACATCCCTTCTCTCCAGACAACTAAAAGAAGTTAGTTAATACCTTCTGTGTATACCTTATTCTTTTGCTGAGCTGCCTCGTGCTGCGTCAATCAAAATATTACTGTTCATCTCCACTGTCACACTACGTAGTTGGTCATCACACTCCTTTTTCTCTAGATACAGTAAAGAGAAAGTACCCAAACTCTGTCCAACGTGAGACACTCACATGTCCATTGTCATGTCACTATACGTTTAGGATATTTGGTCAATTTGAGGTAAGTCCGAGATACAGGGTTGCTTGGCAAATGCGGAAGTGTTCCAAATCTTTTTCCTCCTCACACCAGTTCCTTCAACGCTGCTCCTGTAATGCTCCTATATGGGCAGCGGGTACATGCCGTAGGGCTGTATAGCATGGGCCTTCTATTGAGATATCTTTTGTGGTATCACCAGTGCTTGATTTGAGGCAGTGGTTGCATGTAGGGTGACCCACCGGCACTCATTTTTGGAGATCCAGGCTTATTTTCCTCAACAAACTTTTGATCCAGAACATAAAAGAGAAAAATAGAAAAGGGGAAGTGAAAGATGGGAAACCAGTAAAAAAGGTTGAAAGCAGGGGTGAAAAGAACCTGCATGAGTGAGATAAAGGGACACGGATCGTCCGGTGGTGGATTAAAGGCGCTTAAGATGGAATCAAGACTACACAATTTTAATATTCAGCTCCCCGACCTTCAGTAGTGCTAGCCATCGGCTTCTGAGCAAAATGTTAGGCGCTGGCACTTGTTTTAAAAAAAATTAAGCACTGGGTGTCACAGCACCATAGTAGGGCTCTTATCTGCTCGCACTAACTCTCCCACACAAAAAAACAGCTACAGGCTACTACTTCATGCAGCACAAGGTACAGCATCTGCCTCCGTTAGCACCACGGTCCATGAAAACAGTCTACCAGTCACTTTACACATTGTGGCTGCATGCGTACAACGAAGGGACACCCAGCAATTTTACAAAGTGTGCTCCCTTTTGCTGTCCCGGCATCCCATGCGCACCCCCACTGAAGAGGCACACAGGAAACACACCAGCATCCACGACAGCCTGTCGCTCGATGTGACAGTCCCAAACATCTTTCTGGCTGGTAAGTTTCTGTTAAACCTCTACTGAAAATGGTAGTGGATACTGAATACTTTTTTTAGGTCTCGAATAGGCAGTGCATGCGCTGCCTCTCCGAGGCATCAAGTAAACAGTATTAGTGGTGAAACTCCACCCATTGTGTTTTTATTTGTTTTCTCGCTGGCCATTGGTTAAATCTGGCATTGCTCTTTTTATCTCTCTCATTGTTGGCTGGTGGTCCGATACGTCACTTCTGTTTTCTTCCGTTTTAGGAGGAAGCAGCATCGACCAACTACAGTTCAATTATGCTGCAGGGCGGTATCTTTGAATGTAGGGACTACATTTACTATGCACGCTTTCTCAATTACCATTACAAGCGCCTACTTGTTTTAAAATCGTGCTAATGTTACTGCGTGAGTGTTCCCACTGCGCACCTCACACGCATCGCATCTTGAATCCAGGGTTTTTCCGGACAGACTGGTGCTGAGGTATTTTACGACGTCACTTTTCCATTATTCGTCCCTTCACACTCTTAACTCCAGCCCTAGCACATCACTCACCACTGAGCTGCTAAACTCCTGTGCATCCACCTCGTACACACGCAGCACTTTTATATATATTAGTTCCTGCGCAAGCTTTTTCTAGACTTGGATGCTTTTTTATTATCATTATCCTGCTGTTCCGGGCCAGACTCGAACCTCTGTAGAACCTCTGTAGCCCCTGGTGATCTAACGCAGTAAACCCCTTGAAGGAAGGCAGGGGAGACGGGTGCGGGCAGGCAGTGTGTGCTGGCGGTATGAACCTCCGAGGGCTGGGCGATGGGTGCCCCTCATTCTAAGGCTATGTAGTTCTTGTGAAAGTGCCTTCCTGTGAAGATGGCTCCAGGGCTCTGGGTTCCAGATGCTGATGGTGAACCCGTCTGACCGTCAGCTCTGGGTGCCAGATGGGAGTCCAGCTGACTTTGCAGTCTGGGCCGGAGCTGAAAATCCTGCTGTCTGTCCAGCACGTTCTAGATTCTCCTCCAGGTCTCTGGGTTCCGTGGCTTGAATGGAGTTCTAGACTGAGCTCCTGAGATGTCAGTTTCACCTCTCTGTAAAGCACATCAGAATCTGAACCACAGTTATAAGTTCCTGTTCTGCGTCTTACATGGCTTAGAATGTGCACCAACGCTACGGATTCCAACAGTTTGCACATCACTTTATAGATAGTGCTGTGTGGTTCAACTGCAGCTCTTAGCACGAATCTACATAGCGCCTTCTTCGTAGACTGTGCCACTATATCTTTGAACACCACTTTCCACAGCTTCCTATCGATCGAAGCCTTTCTATTCTTCATCCCATGCGTTCCACCACCTGTGTCTAACCACTGGGTCTACTTAATGGAGCATCACATTGCAGGGCCTGCTCCGGGGGTCTGGAACATTTCTTCCTACGAATTTCAATAGACGCTTCCTCTGCGGTAATTTTACAACCTTAGACAATATGTCGTAGAACCATTCTTATTCTCTAAGTTCTACATGTTCAAACACAATGTTCTAGAGACTGTTTGTGCTTTCTATTTTCACTCTTTGCACAACATATTGGAAGGTAGCACTATAGGCCAGCTGTTCATGTAGCGCTTTCAAGGTACTAGACGTTTCTAATGGTAGCCTGTGTGCTCTGCAAGTCCTAATGAACATTGGGTTCCAGACTGTCTTACAGCACTTTTGAGATTTTCTTGCTGAGTTTTGAGCTGTAGCTCTTAGAAGAATTGAATTTGTTCTAGAGCATGTCACTAATCCCTGTTCTTACCAAAAGAAAATATGAACAATGTCTTACTTTATGTAACTGGCACCTGTGTAAAGCGTTCCAATACCTTCAGGGTAGAGTTAGCACAATATGGCATTGCGAAAAAATTACGCAGTTGCCTCTAGGTTCTACTTTCGTTTCAGGGCACTTAAACTCTGGCAGTGGAGCTAGTGTGGCGTGCTTGTGCAATCTTAATAAGCACATGCCACTACAGGACATGGGTTTGAAGTGATCTGTTGACCGGCTGTAAAAGGGGTACATGGCAGCCACCATTCCCACCAGGATCACTTCGCTCTGCCCCTCTCCTGTTGCTTTTGCATCCCCTCTTGTTTTCATATCTCCTCCTGTGTTGCTTTGCCGGTTGGCCCCCTCTCCCCATCCTTCCCCGGGTGCTTCCACTGCCCACCTTAAAAAAAAGCATTTGCAACGCAATAGCTCTCGCACTGCTGAAAGTTTGAGCTTTTGGCGTTGCATTATTATTAGCAACACCAATAGCTCAAACGTTCAGCAACTCGAGACCTATTGCATTGCAAATGTTTGTTTCTAAAGCTGCCATGCCATACCAGACACAGATTTGTGTACATCTGGGTTTGTCGTTTAACAAAAAGTGTCTTTGATTTTGGCGATCTGATCTGCATTCCCAAGATGTAAATAAAGCACTCTTTTCATAAACATGGTTGAGAAATGAACAAATATTCTTTAGAGCCGCTTGTAACCTGCGAGAGAGCACAGTGCCCGACCCGAAAGCAAGTGCTCCGGGATCCACCGCAGCGTCTGAAAGATTGATGGCGCCTTTTGCTACAAGGGCCTGCCCTTCAGTGTGTTTTTATTTGCTGTGAAAACATCTGTGCTACAAGCACCCCCTCGCCCTGCATGAAAGGCCTCTGTGTCCAGGGAGAGTTCTCTCGGGCCCGGCAGTGGCCGAGCAGAAGGGCTGACCTTCAGAGTTCACACACACAAAAGATGGGCGCGAGCAGAAAGGCCAATGAGTGACGCAGAAGAAGCCTCTTAACCTGCTGCCGGGGCCTGGGGGGTGGCCGCTTCACTGGGCGCTCAGGAGCAGAGCTTCACGGAAGAAGTCCAGTCTGCAAGGCGAGTTACTCATTACAGTGCCCTATTATTTGATGGAATAATTCCACAGCCGGTAAATATGAAGATTGCGAGGGGGCTTATTTAACAGGTGCAGTGACACAACATCCCTCCAAGTTACTTGGAAGGTGGTATTAGGGAAAGGGAAAGGCTGCATTTGGTACTTCGCTGCGCATTATTTTGTATCAGCGCCTAAATCGAGCGTGTAACAGGATTCTTAGCGCTTTTAAACAAATTACCGCGTTTAATATATTTTTGTTGCTATTCTTTATTTTAGCCCTTGTTTTTAAATAGTAGTATCCTGCCCACACACCTGCACAATAATTGTGACCCCACCGCTATTTGGAGCGGATAAAAAATTGTATTAGTGCTCACTGCTCGTGGTCCTTGGCCGCCATTTTGGAAGGGGAACTCTCGAGGTGCCATTGGGCTGAGCGCTCTAGTGCTCAGACGGACAGTCAGGTGAGCCTGTACTTAATCCTCCCACTGGTCGCGCAGCGGTGACGCGCAGCGGGAGCGCCTGACTCGCGCCTGAGTCAAGCCAGAGTCCTGCCCGTCTGCGCCCGTCAGCGCTAAGGGAGCGGGGAGGCGGCGGACTCTGTGCTATTATTCATCATCTTCCCTTTTCTACTCAGGTATGTCAAGGGAATTCATGCTATCCCGCCAAGGGCCCTATACATCTTGTCATGATGTGTTACATCCTGACACTTGGGTCGGCCCGGCTTGTTGTAGTCGGTGCCAGCTCACGTTAACCCCCGAGCCCATCCCGGAAACATCTTTAGATTCACCTGTACTACGGGGGGGCTTAATTAATGCACGATCCCTATCTAAAAACGCACAAAACATCAACGACCTCATAGTAGAGAATAATCTCGATTTGCTCCTAGTCACAGAAACGTGGCTAAAACCCTGGTGCAATCCCGACTTAGCCTTAGCCCTCCCACAGAATTTCCTTATACAACGGCTGGATAGACCAAAAATAAGAGGAGGTGGTCTCGCTATAATACACCATAAGTCTCTTGAGTGTACCACCCAAGATTTGGTGGATATAAAAGGAGCTGAGGCGTTGACCTTCACCGTAGGGATCCATGACTCTTTTACGTTCTCAGGCGCTCTTATCTATCGCCCTCCGGGGCCTTCTTTAAAGTTCCTGGATACTGTAGGCGAAGCCCTGAGTGATCTAATACTCAGATTTTCCCACTTTACAATACTGGGCGATCTAAATTTGCACCTAGACTCCCCTAAAGAACCCGGAGTGAGTAGTTTCATGGATACTATTGATGTCTTAGGACTCACACTCCTGAATAAGGAACCCACACATCTGGCAGGACATTTATTGGACTGTGTTTGTTCTAACTTTACTAGATTGAGGGTTGGAAATCCCAGTCCTCAGATTTGGACTGACCATTTTTTCATTCCTTTCCATATTGTTTTGAACTCCCTACCTATTGTCTCCCCTGTAACAAGTAAAATAAAGTCGGAAGTCAGACATATCCCTAACTGGAAAGAGTTAGTCAGTAGACCTGATATTGTAGCCCAATTGAAAGCTTGTATACCGGATTTATCCGGTCATACCTCCACAGACAATCAGAACTTTTGCGAATGGATTGTCAGAGCAGGGGCAATGTTAAGATCATCTAATAAGAATAATTCAAGAACTACTAAAACAAAAAAGAACGCCCCCTGGTTCTCATTGGCCCTGAAACTAGAACTGGGAGAGGTAACAGCCCTGGAAAGAAGGTGGCGTAGAAAATATGACGCCACCACCCATAATATTTATAAATCAGCAAGACGAAAATATCATGCTGAGTTAAAATCTGCTAAGAAGGCTCATTTCCTACAGGCTGTCACTAGGGCAGGTCAGGAACAAAAAGCGATTTTTAAAATTGTAAAGGAGTTTATGAGTCCAGCAGCTCTATCGCAGGAGATTCCTCCGTCCCAGGATCTCTGTAATGCGATATCTGATTATTTTGAAGACAAGATTCTTGCCATCGTGAAAACCTTTCCCTCAGCACCGACTATGTCGAATGTCCCTGCACAGAGAGAGGAGATGAGGACCACCGCACGTTTGGAAGAATTTACCCCGGTCCCTCTTGAGGAGACCTTGAAGGCTATTCTAGCCATTAAATCGGGATCACCTTTAGACCCCTGTCCCCCCCTAGTTTTACAAACTCTAGCAGAGACGGTTAATCCCATAATTAATGGGATCATAAATTCGTCTTTAGCTACGGCTGATATTCCGAACAAATGGAAGTGTGCTGCTGTTAAGCCCCTCCAAAAAAAGGCACTAGCCGACCCTACTACCCTTTCCAATCTGCGCCCCATTTCCCTGCTGCCTGTTCTGTTTAAACTGGCGGAAAAGTTCGTCAACAGTCAACTGACGAATTTTTGGGAGATGAATAATATTCTCCATCCTAACCAGTCAGGGTTCCGTCCAAAACATTCTACAGAGACGGCCCTGCTTTATACAGCAGAGACCCTACGAGCAGCCATGGACCAGGGAATGAAGGCTGTTTTAATCCTACTTGACCTGTCGGCAGCCTTCGATACGGTCTCACATAACATCTTAGTGGACCGTTTGGCTGCCGCAGGTGTAGGAGGGAAAGTCTTGGCTTGGCTCACGAACTTTCTTAGTAATAGATGCCAAGTCACAGTGCTGGGTCAACACCAGTCTGAAGCTAAGGTCGTCAGCTCAGGGGTCCCTCAGGGCTCGAGCTTAAGCCCAGTACTTTTCAATCTGTACATGGCACCCCTAGTAGAACTAATCGCGTCATTTCAGATCAGTTCAATTTCATACGCTGACGACACCCAACTCATTCTGGTGTTGGATAGGGAACGGCCGAATGCTGAAGAAAACCTTAAGGAATGTCTATCAGCAACATTTAAATGGATGACTGACAATCATTTAAAATGTAATGCTGGTAAGACAGAAATCCTACCGTTCGGAAGTAACAATCTGTTCTCTCCTAGAGTGTGCTGGCCAGTGGATGCGGAAACACCTCCAAATACAATTACATCTGCCCGCAATCTAGGCATCAAATTTGATGACCAACTGTCCTTTAAACATCAAGCAGTGACAGTGGCCGGAACGTGTTTCCAGATTCTAAAAGCCTTGAGAACATTTTTTGATTTTCTCCCACTGTCGGCCAGGAAAACAGTTGCAGTGGCTTTAATAAACTATAGGTTGGACTACTGCAACGGTTTATATGCCGGAGCCAATGAAATCGTTCTCCATAAATTGCAAATGGTCCAACATGCAGCCGCTCGGCTGGTGTTACGTTGGCCTCGTAGGTCCTCAGCTTCAGCAGCGCTCAAACTGCTCCATTGGTTACCCATAGGAAAAAGAATTTTGTTTAAAATTCTCATAATTACTTTCAGGGCTTTCCACCAGCAGGGTCCAAAATACCTGTGCAATGGTTTCAAGAGATATTACCCCACACGTTGTTTGAGGTCTGCCAGTCAGAATCTTCTCACAATCCCCCGATTCAAGCTGGTAACAAAAGGTGGTAAATCACTCTTTGTATTGGGTTCCAAGGCCTGGAATAAGCTCCCGCCCCACCTACGAACACTTTCTCACAAAACACACTTTAGGAAAGCGCTAAAAACTTGGATTTTCACCCTGTCTGAAGCGGCGTGCTGGGAGCTGGTGTAGTGTGTAGCACAGTATACAGGTCATTTCTTTTCCCCCAGCCTCTTCATCTAGGCTGGATAGAGCGCCAAGATACTCCTTGGAGTGAAAGCAGCGCTATAGAAATGTTCCTTACATTACATTACATTAGGTGGTAACTCCGCATGTTTTCCCCTGTTCCCAGCTGCAAACCTCGGATTGCGTAGTTCTTTTCGTGCAAAAATTCCACACAGCTTTACTGGGCGAAATTTGTGTGGGAGTAAAAGGTGCCAACATTGTGAACTGTATAATCCTGATCCCTTTTGGGTTTGATTCAGAATTCCCTCATGAATCAATTCTGATCTCTTATATTCATATAAGCTTGGCTCTAGGTTAACCACTCTCGTCTAATAGTTAAACACTGCCATTATGTGACCCTTAAAGCAATGAAACACTTATCAAGCATTCTTACACCCTCAGACTACAAACTTGCAAAAGTAAAATGTAAACCTATTGCAGTAAATGCAAATCACATATATCTTATGTTGTTCCCATCAGGTGTGAAAACACATCCAGATCTACTATAATAACCAGAAGAAGGATTGGCAAGGCCTTGGAGTAATAATAGACTGCAGAACAAACTGATGACTATTCCATGTATGACCTGTTGTAATCTCTGCTCATAAGTGTCAAGGAACCAACACATATTTGTTGGAATAGGTGAATATGATGTCAATGAATACTTTGATATGTGCAGGCCTGACACCGGCAATACCAATAAATGCAATGTCAACGTATGGTATAAGCTGTGCCCACATAACAATGTCAATACCCATAAATGCAATATCAATATATGCCAATGTTGTTACCAGTAGAATTTTTTTTGATGTACTCCATGACCTAGGCAAGCATAACTATGTCAATATCAGTAAAAACAATGACGATGTACGCTGTGACAACTGTATGCACAATGCTGAGAATGTCGGTAAAATTGGTATCAATGACTGCCATTTTTTCGGAAGTTCTAATGAACTCGTACCATTGCTGTCGGATTCACCCAAGGTGACCTCCCTATCAACCCCGAGTCAGAGATGTGTGATCAGACAGGTCCTGTGACCCCAACACACGCCATTGGAGTGACAGGTTACAGATGGGGTCTCACTTAGCCTAGAGACAAATGCGCACCCAGGAAAAACCCTGATCGATCCCACAGATAGTTGCTCCACAAACAGGTCTGAGGAAAGTGGCCCCAATAAAACATGTTTAGCCAATGGCGCGTGTTCCCCAAAAAAACACAAAGCTAGATGGCACATGTAGGTAGGAACTCAGCCCATCAGGACATGACATGCACACCGCATGCAGTGACCACGCGCTCCCTACACCGGACTTGTGGACACATACACACTGGCCCACACCAGCTCTCCGCGAGGTCGAGAGCCATCTGTGTCCTTATCAGATGCCCAAACTTGTTCATTTACGACTGAAATGGTTTTTCAAGAATTCAGAATTATTTTGTTGTACCTCACAAGATGGATATATTGTCAGCCGAAACTTGTACAAAGTGAGACTTTCTTCAGACGCACTCTGTCGAGACTCTCCCAGCCACTGCATTTAATTAAACAAACTTGTTCCTGTTTTACCAAACGCCTCTTGTCTTTTCATTTATTTAAGGTTGCTGGAAATGGCCCTTTTTGCAGGGTTAAATCCAAACTTTTTGCTTCTTCCTCCCTTGTTTTTCCTGACCTGTGGTTGTTGGCAATAGGACTCTGGGCACTTTACCACTGGTGACCAGTGCTAAAGTGCATATGCTCTCTCTGTAAATTGTTGTTGTAATTGATTATCCATGATTGGCATATTTGTATCACCAAGAAGTCCCTATTAAAGTGCACTGAGTGTGTCAGGGCTGGTGATACAAATGCTTCTAGTGGGCCTGCAGCACTGATTGTGCCACCCACATGAGTAGCCCTAAAATGGTGTCTCAGGCCTGCCATCGCAGTGCCTGTTTCAGTCTGTGAACTGCCATGTCTTCCTGGTCAGTGTCCCCACTGACTAGGCCTAACCCATCCCTTTCTGTGCACATTGGTCACCCCTATGGAAGGCCCAAGGTACCCCCTTGGGCACGGTGCAGTGTATGTGAAACGTAGAGCATGTATTAGTGCAGGTGACATGCTCTGGTAGTGAATGACTGCCATTTTCGTTTTTCACTATTGTAAGGCTACCTTGCCCATAGGCTATCATGGGGAATGCTGGCTACAGTGGCTACCAGCATATCTTCCCATAGGAGCAAGGTAGGACGTAAAAGACTGGTATCCCTGAACTCAGAATTTAATAACCCATCTTTTAGGAAATGTGTTTTTTAAATCCTGTGTTTGAGAACAGAACTTTTAGAAAGTGGCTGTTGTCTTGTCTGACCTTTCTGTGTGCCTTGGCCTGTTTGTGAATTGACTGTCTGGTTTGTGAGTGACAGGGCTGGGGGATTCCAGGAGACAGAATGAGTCTGCCCTGTGGTGAATAGAGAGATCTGCATCTAGATGGGAGGGAGGAGTTGCACCTGGGACCTGAATAGGACTGTGCCTGTCCCCAACAGTGCTGGCTCCACCCCCTGTGGTACGTCTGATGTCTATGCCTCGCACTGTGAAAGGAGAGAAGGAATCATGTCAACAAAGTGCTACAGGGCTGTGCTTTCCCTCCACAATGCTGGCTCCACCTCCTGTGGGGCGTCTGATGTTTCTGCTCTGCACTGTGAAAGGAAAGAAGGAGTCATGTAAACAGATTGCTCAAGAACTGGTTTGGACCGGGCTCAGAGCCCTCCTGCACAAAGGGAACAAAGACTTTTTGGGCGATAAGTACAGGACCCCAGACCACTGAACTTTAGATCATCCTGGAATCAAGAAGGAACCTCTGTCAAGGAGAAAGCTGGAAGACTGAAGAATGAATACTGTCCTGCTGGTGCTTTGCTGGACTGACCTGAAGTTGCTTTGCTGCCAAGGAGAGGGGAAGGACTTTGCTTTGTGCTGTGTCCCCTTGCTTGAAGAAATCTCCAAGGACCTGAAGAAGAGCTGGCTCTCTGTTAAGAAGTCCCAGGAACAAAATGACTTCACCCCCAGCTTTCCTGAACTCTGCTGAGAGAGTTCTGTCCTTCCTAGAGTGCTTGGGCCAGTTGTGGTGTCTCTGGAAGTTCTACCTGTGTTAGGAAGCTGGAAACCAAGATTTGAAAGACTTTCTGCAAGTTTTCATGCATCGCTCGCTTGCGGACCGCATCCCCGTCAGTGCGAGGAAATTCCCGCCACCACGAAGATCCAGATCATCGCAGAGCCTGTTGCCGCTGCAAGAACCGACGCATCCTTTGCTTGTGGAATGCATCGCTCCGGTGTGGGAAAAGTACCATCGACGCGAGTATCGTCGCAGAGCCTGTCATCGCTGGGTGAGATCGCCGCACCGCTTGCTTGCGGACTGCATCACGTCGCTGCGAGTATCGTCACAGAGCCATTGCATTGAGGGGCCGCAAGAGGAGAAGATCGACACTGCACCGCGCATCGTCGTCGCACCTGAGATCATCGCCGTCCCGAAGATCGTCGCATCGTGCCTTTGCGAGACACTCCCAATAGAACCTATGCACTGGAATCCATACAAGGTATTGCCTCCCTCCCCATACAGACCGGATTTGTCGCAACACGCCAGCGGGGCTGTCGCATCGCCTCCCCAGGGCGTCAGGAGTGACGTATCACTTGTTTTCCACCGCACCAGCTTCTGTTTTGGAACTTTGTTGCATCTAAAGGTAGTGTTGGCTAAACGTGATGCAACTGTGAACTATTCTAACGCAACTGTGGACTATTTTGACGCAACCACTAAGAACTCTTTAAAAACCATATCTTGAACTGTGTATGTTGAATTTTTGTCATTTTCATCTTGTGTAGTTTAGATTAAATACCTTTATTTTTCTAAACTGTTGTGGAGTCAGTTTGTGGTGTTTTCACTGTGTTACTGTGAGTGTTAGTACAAATACTTAGCACATTGCCTTTGATAAGTCTGACTGCTCGTGCCAATCTACTAAGGGGGTGAGCAGGGGTTATCTAAAGAGTGCATCCTTCTTACCCTGACTAGAAGCAAGGGTCCCTATTTGGACAGTGGTACCTACCTCTGCCAACTAGAGACCCCCAGTTCTAACAAAGGTAAAGTCATATCTGAGTGTACTGCTTACGGTGTGAAAAGCTGGTTATGTTTTCATTGATGAATATGTATTCATTGAAAATCCATAAAATTGATTATAAAAAAAATTAATCATATCTGAGCAACATATTCAGTGAAAACTGTAAACGAAAATAGACATACTTGGGGTAGCTCACAGAAGTCTGACAGGTTTAATGCAAAAATAGTAAATAGGCATTCAAAAGCAAAACAATTGCAATATCAAAGTTCAAATTCTTCGCTTCCAATCAGACGGTGCATGTAATGCTAAAATCTATACATTTAGTGTTACATTTAAAAATTATTAGGGCTGACTTTTAGAGGCCAGACTGTTATATATATATATATATATATATATTCAGGCTCCAAACACACCGAAACCGTGGGTCACTCTTCGTGTCGGGTGCCGTGAAAACGCGGCGGTGTACCGCGTTATTAAATTGAAGCTCCAATCTCCTATCCCCATACCCAGCCGGGTTGGGACACCAAGAAACAGCACTCCCGGGCTCAGAAAGGTGCAGCAACAGTTTTTATTTTTCAAGCAAACGCGTTTCGTGACAGCGTCCCTTCGTCAGTGGTTCAACAGTGTGAACTGCGCAGCGCCATTTTTTAAAAACCACCATGGGTCATGGAAATAAACAGCGGACTCATAACCTTGTTCAATGCGGTAGCGCCATCTTGGAATATTCAATGACGGTCACAAAGTTAATAACAGCATGCATTGTTAAAACATATTTATCAGCTGTTTTCTAGAGAATTTCTTTCAGCAAATAACACATTTAGAGCCGTGTATCGGCTTAAACCGCCCCCTGCGCTATTTCCTCATGGGTTATTTATGTTTACGGGGTAATCCAATGATTGGGCTAAGCTGTGAAACTACTTATATTATACGTCAAAGATTGACGGCTCTAAATGTGTTATTTGCTGAAAGAAATTCTCTAGAAAACAGCTGATAAATATGTTTTAACAATGCATGCTGTTATTAACTTTGTGACCGTCATTGAAGCTAAACGCCAGCTACAAGATGCCCACTGCTATGCGGAGATTGACAAAAAGGAATATCTTTCAAGTATTGAGACCTTACATGAATGTTAAATCATTATCCAGGAATACAATTGGTTTGATAAGTAAGTTTATTCCAATATAGGAGACAATCCCCGGCACACATCCGATGGCTCCGTGTAACAGCGGTAACTGATATACATTCATTGGCAAACATAGTGTAGTACGTTATAAACCGCACAGTGTAGCGAGGAATACATATTTGAAATAATACATGTCACGAGATACATTTGTAGGTAAATACATGCACGTGAATGCCAGTGCGAAACATGTCAGCGCGAAGCAGGCAAGCACGAGATGACATGAGAACACAACACACCTTCCTCCCTTATAAAATGAACAAAAAACAACAAAAAAAAATTAAAATTTTCCCATCATGTAGGCAACAAAATCTGACAACCACCTTGGTTTTTTTGCGGTTCTTTTCTGTAAAGTTACTCTATCACTATGGGAATGAGGAATAACCTGATTGAAATTGTTGGAATAACAGGATGTCACAATTCCATCAATATTGGTGTCGCTAGTGGTGGAGCAACAAGGTTCATCCAATATATTGTTTCTACTTAAATCCTCATCTAAATATGAAAGATCAGAATTTTCTAATGTAGATTCTTTACGATACACATCTTGATCAGCCTTGAGAATAGCAATTCTATTTAAGTTCCAGACTTTATTGTCTGATAATCTTACAGAGTTTTTTAATATTTCAATGACTTCAAAAGGACCCATGAATGCACTCTCACCTTTCTTGACCTTCCAGGGTTTCTTTACTTTCACCATCATCCCAATTTCTAACTTTGGATCTGATTTAGAACCATATTTCTCATCAAAATACTTCTTATTAGAACAATGAGTATGAATAAGGTTCTCTTTGACTTTCTTCAGATCTACGCTAGAGCAAGATGACTTCACTAACCATGAAGGATTCACTTTGGTCCTAGGAGTTCTCCCTCTCATGATTTCAAATGGGGAATAACCAGTCATTGAATTCATGGTTGTTCTGTACATCCAAACTTTTTTTAATATTTCAACCTCCCATTTCTTATCATCTTTGCCAACAGCTTGTATGGCACTCTTGAGAACTCTATTGAATCTCTCTATAACTCCATTGCCACTGGGATTATACAGGGAGGTGGTAGAGTGTGCTATGCCAAGCCTTGCAAAATAATCTTTGGCTTTTCTTGAATTGAATTGAACTCCATTGTCAGATATAATCCTTACTGGTAGTCCTTCTTCAATGAAAACTCTATCTAAGAAACAAAGTACTGAATCTGTATCTATTCCTTGAACAATTTTGATCACAGGCCACTTAGAAAAAACATCAATTGCTGCAATTACATATTTAGAATCACAACCGACAGGACCCATAATGTCAATAGCAATGGTTTCCCATGGATTGTCTGGAATGGTGTGCACCCCCATATTTGGCTTCAGGGTGACTAATGACTTGTCAGAGTTCGCACAAACTACACAATTCCTCACCATTCGCTCAATAAACACATCCATCCCAGGCCACCAGAATAGACGCTTAACTAGCTGTTTAGTTCTGACCATGCCGCTATGTCCTTCATGACTTTGTAAGACAATAATCTTCCTCACACCAATAGGTGGAACAATACGTTCACCCCTCTTAATGATGTCTTCACAACATGAAAGCTCTGATCTTACTTCCCAGAAGCTCTTTAAATTAGAATCAAGATACTTTTTTTCAGGCCAGCCACTTGTAATATATTCTGTTACACACTTTAAAGTTTCATCAACTTCATATTTCTCTCTCCACAGAGTCTGATCAATGGGGATAGGGCCCTCATCATGAATCAAAGCAATTTGAAGATCATCCCACTCATTATGCAAATCTTCTTGAATAGGTAAGGGCATTCTTGACAAGAAGTCAGCAGAAACATTCTCTTTCCCTGGAACATATTGTATGTCGTAAATAAAATCCTGTAAACGCATGGACATGCGCGCAATACGGGCTGAGGCTCTTAACATCCCTTCAGTGGTAAGAAGACGTACTAGTGGTTTATGATCACTCCTCAATACACACTCTTTGCCCCAAATAAATACTCTGAAATGTTCCAAAGCCCATATGCACGCTAAAGTCTCTCTTTCTATTGTGGAGTATTTTTCTTCAGCAGGAGTGAGAGCCCTAGAAGCATGTGCAATAACGACCTCTTTTCCTTCCATAGTCTTTTGAGTAAACACAGCTCCTAGGCCCTTCGAGCTTGCATCAGTAGTGATGATATTTTGTAAAGATGGATCAAAACAAGCAAGAGCATTGGCAGAGCAAATGGCACCTTTTACATCACAAAACTCTTTCTCACATTCATCGGTCCATTCAAAAGTAACTTTATTCTTAATTAACTGCCTAATGCTGTACGTTCTGCATGAAAAATCAGGTACATATCTCGCGTAGAATTCTACTAATCCTAAGAATGATCTTACATCATCTTTCGATTGAGGATGAGGTGCAGACTTAATTGCCTCTAAGAGAGAAGGTTTAGGTTTGACACCTTCCTCACAGAGTTCATGTCCCAAGTAATTCACGGAATGAACACCAAATTTACATTTTTCATGCTTTATAGTGAGGCCATGTACTTTAAGTGCATCTAACACCTTTTCTAAAGCAGCGATATGTTTGTCTTTGTCATCATTAAACACCAGAATATCATCCTGAAAGCAGATGGCATTTTTACAGTCTTTCAGGATATCTTGCATCACCCTTTGAAAAATGGCTGCTGCGGATGCCAACCCGAAAGGCATCCTGTTGAATCTAAAACACCCAAAAGGTGTAATGAATGCGGTTAAATCCTTGCTTTTCTCATTAAGTTCTATCTGATGATAAGCCGCAGATAAGTCTATGGTTGAGAAAAACTTAGAACCACCAACCACAGACAGCATCTCTGAAATACGAGGAAGAGGAAATTGATCTATAATGATATTATTGTTGAGGTGGCGAAGATCAATGCAAAGTCTCACTTTACCATTGGCCCGTCTGGCAACCACTATGGGCGAAACCCATTCAGATGATTCGATTCTTTCTATTATGCCCCCTTCCACTAAGCCATCCAACTCATTTTTCACCTCCTCCCTGACAGCAAAAGGTATATTTCTTGCTTTATGTATTTTAGGACAAGAATTTTCTTTTAACCGAATTTCATGTTTAAAATTGGTTAACTTCCCAATACCTTTAGAAAAAACGTTAGGAAATTTGCTTAACATTAGTGAAGAAATCCCATTATGTTCATCAATTAACATTACAGGATTGGGACTATTGGGATCAAGTATGATGTCAAGTTTCCCACAATCAAACCAACTAAGCACTGAAGGACCTTTCTTTGAAACATATAATTTTGCAATACATTTCCTATTTTTGAATCTGAAGACTAGAGTCCTGAACCCTAAAATATCTATTGTTCCGCCGGAATACCCTTCTGGGTTGATGTCACTTTCCTCTAGATGACTGCTCAATCTAGGAACAAACATTTTTTTCCAAACGGATTCACTCACTATAGAATAAGGGGATCCAGAATCTGCATACATGTTGATCTTCACACCACCAATAATCATATCACACAAGGGTTTTTTCTTTATAGTGGTATCACTAACATTCAGGATTGCAAATTCTTTTATATTAAGGACAAAAGCACAGTTATTAGAGTAATCATTGAAATCCTCATCATCACTATAGTCGCTTAATTCAATGCACTTCACTTTCTGGTTAGTTTTACTCCTTCTACATGCAGAAGTGAAATGACCCATTAAGCCACAATTTGAACATTTCTGTTTTAGACCAGGGCAACTTTTGTCATTGGCTAAATGCGATTTACTGTTGCACCTAAAACACCTTAAATTACTCTTGGAACCTTCAGAGTTTCCTTTTTGAGGAAAAATTGGTTTCTTTTTTGAAAAATCTCTATTTTTGTTATCATACTTTTGGTTAATCTTGGATACAATGTCTCTACTGACAGAGACTTCTTTCCCTTTAACTTGTTGTGCACTCCTACAAGAGAGTTCTGCTTTTCTTACAATGGACAGAATGAAATCTAAATTCTCATCACCATTGATCCACAACCTCTCCTGTATCGTTTCATTCTTTGAGTGCATGACCACTTGATCTCTGATTAAATCTTCTTGTAAGTTGCCAAATTTGCAATCTAATGCAAGAGTTTTTAAAGAGGATACGAAATTGTCAACAGATTCTTCAGTTAACTGTTTTCTCTGGAAAAACTTGAATCTGGAAATTCCTATACACACTTTAGGAGAACAATATTTATCAAAATCATAAATAGCCTTATCAAAGACGTTCATATCTCCACTGGCTTGTGAAATAGGTAATTGATTAAATGCTTTCAAACCCTCTGGTCCTAGTGAATGTAAAAAAATACCTTTTTTTTCAGGAGCTTTCATTTTACCATTCGCATCTAAAGTTTCTATGTAATTTAAAAAATATGCTTTCCACTCTATCCATGGCATGCAAGGAGAACTGCCTGCTGACCAGTAACTTTGTGGTGGAGAAAGGGTGTATCCTTGTGCACACATAATGGATTAGAAAACAAGGAATAATCAAGATTCACTATAAAAGCTCAAACACTTTGCTCTCAATTCAAAAATAATGAATTAAATGTTAATTAAAATGAGATGGTAAATAGATAAATTAAAGTACTTGTAAGTAGTGGGTGAAGGAGAAGAAAAATAAGTAGTTCCAAGTTCCTTCCAGAAAACGATGTCCTGTTAATTAAGCTCTGTATATGTGTTACAGCAAAATCAACGAATTCGCCTTACTTTCTTTTCTTCCTCTCGCTCCATAAGTCAAGAAATGCTTTTTTCCGTTTTTTTTTTTAAAGAAACTGAAGGAAAACGGAGAAGCGGGAAGTCACCTCTTTACTTTTGACTAAAATAGGCCAAGAGTAGCGTCTAACGGAAATGCGCTAATCTTTTGCTGCCCACAATCCTCTTCCGCTTCACATTCACTCACACGAAGAATGTACGCTCAGACAGAGTGCAGCAGAAAACTGGAGAGAGGATAAGAAGAGGTATGAAGTAAGGGTTAAGTTATATAAATTCAAACCACAGTAGATCGGTGACAGTCCGACTTGTAGTCTCGTTGAAATTGAAGAGATAAAACACACGCGTCTTCAGTAGCGTGTTCAAAATCCATCGAAGATTTGTAAAATGTCAGGAAATGTCTCCAAATGGTCCGTAAATGCTCCGTCCCTCGTCGCCAAATTGTTAAATCATTATCCAGGAATACAATTGGTTTGATAAGTAAGTTTATTCCAATATAGGAGACAATCCCCGGCACACATCCGATGGCTCCGTGTAACAGCGGTAACTGATATACATTCATTGGCAAACATAGTGTAGTACGTTATAAACCGCACAGTGTAGCGAGGAATACATATTTGAAATAATACATGTCACGAGATACATTTGTAGGTAAATACATGCACGTGAATGCCAGTGCGAAACATGTCAGCGCGAAGCAGGCAAGCACGAGATGACATGAGAACACAACAATGAACTTTTGAGGAAATGGCACTGTAAGCAAATGTTGGAATTGGAAGAATATTTGTTTTTGAAGACCACTAATCCAATTTTACCAACATTTTATCATCTACCAAAAGTTCATAAAAACATTGATAAACCCCCAGGGAGACCAATCATCTCCTCTATTGGCGGATTGACGGAAACCCTCTCCAAATTTTTAGATCACTATCTATTTGAGTTTGTTCTGGGATTGAAGTCTTACATACGAGACACTACAGACTTTATAGAAAAAATTGAAACCTTGATATGGCAACCTACCTATGTGATGGCAACGCTCGATATAACAAGCTTATACACTGTATTAGGCACAGACAAGGACTTCATGCCATAGACTACTTCCTGAGAAAGAAGCCATTAAAATACGCTATGCATAATGAAATGTTATTAGAATTGGTTAGCTTTTGCTTACACAATAACATTTTTCTTTTCCAGGAGGTCCTATATAGGCAACAGTCGGGGACTGCGATGGGTTCCTGCTTCGCCCCCAGCTACGCGAATTTATTCGTGGGCTGGTGGGAGGAGCAGGAAGCTTGGGGTCCCGCAAACGCCACATGGAACAACAAAGTGGTGACTTGGTACAGGTACATTGATGACCTGTTCCTGGTATGGAATGGGTCCATCAATGAATTACAAGACTATATCAAGCTGCTCAACCAAAATGTCTGTAATCTCAAATTTTTTGGGGATGTAAGTGACATCCAGGTCAACTACTTGGACTTGCAGATAACTGTAAAAGATGGAAAAGTTTCCACTTCCCTTTACCGCAAGCCCACGGCGGGTAATAGTGTTCTCTTTGCAACTAGCAGTCACCCCCGCAAATTGATCAACAGCATCCCCTACGGGGAATTCCTCAGGTTAAAACGGAATTGTACCCATGAGGAAGACTTTAACTCAGCGGTCTCTGATAGTATAGATAGATTTGTGGAGAGGGGTTACAAACTGAACCTTCTACTAGACACCCTAAACCGTGTAAAGAAATTGCCACGAAATAGTTTATTTACAAAGAAAGTAAAATCTACTGCTGAAGGGAAGTTTCGTATGGTTACCACTTACTCGGCAGATTCTGCTAAACTCAGGGCAATTATGACTAAACACTGGCATATTCTAAAAACCGACCACATAGTGGGGCCAGATATACCCTTAACCCCACAACTCACTTTTAGGAAAGCCAGATCGGTAAAAGATGCAATAGTCCATAGCCATTTGGAACCTATACGGAATACCAAAGGTACACTAAAGGATGCAAGGGGTTTCTTCCCATGCGGGAGATGTAAAGCTTGTGCCTTTAGTAAACGTACACTGTCCTACCATGTGAGAGGGTGTCAGAGTGGAAGAAAGATTAACAAGTTTATGACCTGTCTGACAGACCATGTTGTATATTGCCTTGTGTGTCCATGCCAACTAAGATATGTGGGCAGCACGATCAATTCCGTGAAACTAAGAGTGTTAGAACACATGAGAGCTATTATGAACAAGGATTTCACCTACCCTGTTGCCCGTCACTTCGCAATGAAACATAATAGCAATAGGGATCTATTGAGATTTTTCTGTTTGGATTGCGTCCCAGAAAGTGCAAGAGGAGGGAACAGACTTTTAACTCTCAGGAGACTCGAATCACGCTATATTATTGATCTTGAAACTAAGGCACCAGGAGGTCTCAACATGGGAGAGGAGATGGCCACTCATCTAGGATGAGTTATTTGCTTTCATAGCAAACTGTATATTGAATGACCTGGTTATTGTGACATTGGTGAATCACATACTATAAAATGTATAATGATGGTACCAGCAAAAGTATGAAGATACTGAATTTGTTGTGGATGATGTCTTTTTATGTCTGTCAAATTCTGAACTTTAACTGTATGTAGGAGGGGTGTCTAATGAGAGAGACTAAGCGAGTGCAACTTGATGCAGCCGTTTGGCTGCAATTGCCGATCCACGGCAAAATTACTTTATGGAGGATATATCCTCAACTGGTATGGATTAGAACCATAGCTGTCAATCTTTGACGTATAATATAAGTAGTTTCACAGCTTAGCCCAATCTTTGGATTACCCCGTAAACATAGATAACCCATGAGGAAATAGCGCAGGGGGCGGTTTAAGCCGATACACGGCTCTAAATGTGTTATTTGCTGAAAGAAATTCTCTAGAAAACAGCTGATAAATATGTTTTAACAATGCATGCTGTTATTAACTTTGTGACCGTCATTGAATATTCCAAGATGGCGCTACCGCATTGAACAAGGTTATGAGTCCGCTGTTTATTTCCATGACCCATGGTGGTTTTTAAAAAATGGCGCTGCGCAGTTCACACTGTTGAACCACTGACGAAGGGACGCTGTCCCGAAACGCGTTTGCTTGAAAAATAAAAACTATTGCTGCACCTTTCTGAGCCCGGGAGTGCTGTTTCTTGGTGTCCCAACCCGGCTGGGTATGGGGATAGGAGATTGGAGCTTCAATATATATATATATATGCATATCTATATATATAAATATATATATATATATATATATATATATATATATATTATAATGCATACATATAGGGCTTTAGGCCACCAATATTCTTCTATTAGGCTGTTCAACTGTCAGTCACACTTTGCTTCCACCCTCCACACAGAAAATAATGTAAGCGCTTGTGGGACAGATCACTTTTATGCTACCATTTAATTATTTATGTTCACAGGAGTCCCTGCACTAAATTGAATTATTATTTCTCTACACAAAAACCTCCGCACTAATAAAGATAGAGAGCTCGCAAATAAAATGATGCGGTCATGGCATCTGATATCCACAAAGTCATTGGCTTTACTGTTTTCTTTTCCTCAGAAACCTAAACAAACCAGTTCAGAAAGCAAACTTTGCAGATGTCTTTCACTTTGGTACCTCGACCCAGCACCATTTTTATGATTATGAAACTGCCCTTTCAAGATCCAACACCAACTTAAGCATTATGGTCAAAACAAATGCTTCACATATTCACTTCGGGCATCAGCACAAAGCAAATACATGGCATTGCTTAACATAAAAGGAGCAATTTGAATGTTGCATAACGAGGCAAAGAATATAATTTGGCAACATAAAGATTTGATAAACTCTTTTTGTTATATAGCTGATGCTGCATACACATGTTGGCCACAATTTCATTCGACCAGATAACACAACAAATGTAGTCCGTCGTCTGTTTCATTACAGGGTACTGTGGCAGAGAAGCAGGCTGTGTATATATCACTGTAGGCAGAGTGGACACGTTTTATCAATCAATCAATCAATCAATCAATACGTTTGTAAAGCGCACTACTTACCCGTGAGGGTCCCATGGTGCTGGGGGGAGGGGAATGCTTCTACTGCTCGAAAAGCCAGGTCTTGAGGAGTCTTCTGAAGGTCAGCAGGTCTTGGGTCTGCCGTAGGTGGATGGGGAGGGTGTTCCAGGTCTTTGTGGCGAGGTGGGAGAACGATCTGCCACTTTTATCCAAGGGCAAGGTAGTACCTGGCAGCTCTTGTTCTAAAAATAGACTTTTAACTTACATCCAAAAACTGGCATGGGATCAGCCATGCAGAAGATTATGTTTAAACAGAATGAATGTTTTTGATACTCCTGGAGAAACCTGCTGTGTGGAATGAAGTGTGCACTACACCTCCATTTTGAAATGCACGTTTGGTGGTGCAATTCAGTACGAGTAGCTCCAGGATGTACGTACCAAGAGACAGGCCTCGGTAAGTCAGGTGGGCTTGATTGGTCTTTGGTCTTACTCTTTCAGCAGTAGGATTTTGAAACAAGGACTAAAACACAATGTGCACATTAAAAAAAATGGACGGAGCTTGCATAACCTCTCCACAACTGCCTTTACGGTTCTTGGCAGTCCTCACATTTGTTGCAAGAACTCTTAAGCTGCAATTTGTCAGAGAGAGCAATGTGGCTACGTTTGTTTTACACTCTCGTAGTTGTAGGTTTGCCTTCTCAAAGATGGATGCAGTACAGCAAGGACCAGATCATTGCAGTACAAATAAGGCTGGGTAAATTGCACGCTCCTGACAAGACAAATAGAGAGGTTTGGTACAAGATGTGCTTTGCTGTTTATTAATGAGCGCTGAGATGGATTTCAATATAGGGAGCCCCTTTTGAACTTTAAAACCCTTGAATACTTTGTTGCATTCATTGCCGCTTTGCCGTAACATCGCCGGAGCGTCTTTTGAACTTTAAAACCCTTGGATACTTGTTGCCTTCATTGCCGCTTTGCTGTAACATCGCAGGAGCATACAGGGATACTTTATTAGATACTTTGTTGCAATACTGCAGGACCACATTTCCCGGCAACCCCCACGGCATGTACGCCGCCAACGAACAGGAGAGCGTTCGGAAGCGGTCATAAGGCGGCCAGGGCCCACGCAGCGCAGAAGCCTCTTTGAACTTTAAAACCCTTGGATACTTGTCGCATTCTTTGCCACTTTGCTGTAACATTGCCGGACCCTCTTTTGAACTTTAAAACCCTTGAATACTTTGTTGCATTCATTGCCGCTTTGCCGTAACATCGCCGGAGCGTCTTTTGAACTTTAAAACCCTTGAATACTTTGTTGCCTTCTTTGCCGCTTTGCTGTAACATCGCAGGAGCATACAGGGATACTTTGCTAGATACTTTGTTGCAATACCGCAGGACCACATTTCCCGGCAACCCCCACGGCGGGTACGCCGCCAACGCACAGAAGAGCGTCCGGAGGCCGTCATAAGGTAGCCAGGACTCCCGCAGCGCGGGACACGCCCGGGCGAAGCCCGGCCAAGGACAGACCCGTACGAGACCGAAAGAGGCCGGGCCGGGCCACGTCATTTCCATCTTCAGATCTGGACTTCACTAGATCTTATTTTGAATACTATAACTAAGGACTGAGGTACAAGCGTATAATACTGTTCTTATAACGAGTATCAATAGAAGAAAATGGCACAGAAAACATTGAATAAAAGGACATCATTAACAGGCCAACGAGTGGTGGGGGCTCTGGATGCCTTTCTGTTGAGGGGAGAGTCAGCCCTTATTCACGAAATTGCACTCACTGAGCGCAAACTGTCATTAGAGCCACAAACCCCCTAAATCAGTCTGTAATGTCTGACCCTGTAGACCTTACTAACTCCCTTCAAGAAAAGAAAAGGGCAGGGCTCAAACAGGCAATCTCATCCCGTACCAAAAAGAAGGCACAAAGGTAAAAACATAGAGGAGGAGGTGGAGGGGAATTGTCCAGCAACTAGCACTGCTATCAAGGAGTCTGCCCCATTAATTCTATCCCCCCGCAGATTAGTGACAGCAGGGAGTTCTGGATAAAAATGGGTGTGGTTATATCAGTTCTATTGAATCTGTTGATACAAAAGTTATCCAGACTGGAAGCGAGCATAGACAAATTAAAAAAGCTCACAGGTAGTGTTCATACAAATCAGCAGAGCCAGTGAAGTCAAATGAGCACTCAGCCTCCTCAGTCATATCTGACTAATACATGTCAATGTAGAACCAATTCCGCCCAGCCTAACAGGGTCGGCGGCTATACAAAGGCTCAGCCTGGTACTCCTGACCCCAGCTTAGTGGTAGCATCTCAAACCATCTCTTTGGATACCCACTTAACAGCCAAAACAAGGCGGTTTCGGTAGGCCACATGATATAGCACAGGCCCAAAGCACCATTCAAGAATGGCTGCTGAACATTCAAAAGGTACCACCCCCTAATAGGCTCAATGACGCATGTAGAGCGGAAGCTCAGTCACAAAGCACCCAAGGACAACAAAACCAGCCATTGAGAGACCTGCCTTGTATAAATACATTAAATCTTCCCCCAGAAGCAACACCCTACACTATTGTGTTGGCCAACGTCCTTACATTGTCATATGGAGCCTGGGAACATTGGACCACGATGAAAAATAAATAGTTGCATGAGATAAGTGCAAGGACAGGATTATCAAACCCACTGTTTTCTGAATTCAAGATGGTTAGACGAATCAGCTGGTTAGGAAGATCTAAAAAAAATCCCTAGAGAGTGACTGTGTAGTATTATTATTTGGGTCACCAGATCTAGTTCAAACAATATTAGATAGGGCGGGTAACTGGTCTATAGAAAAAATGGGGATTAACATCCTACCACTGGGTTATTTCTACAAGCCATACGGCCTTACACAGCTCTTACAAGGGGGGGGGCATAGTTGGGGGCAGAGAGAGCATAGATATGCCATCCAAGTGAATTACTACTATGATGCTCTCAACACCGTAGATGATAATGACTGACTGGAATCATTACATGGGAGTTTAGCTGCTGACGCAGGTACTTCAAGGGCCAACACGATCGCAGTAACACCCTCTGATCGTTTTGTAGTACAAGAGATCGTTGACCCCAAGTCACCCCATATGATAAATGCGAGGGAACCCCCTGATAGATGTACCATGAGTAGCTCCCCAGTCAACCAACTACATTTAAGTAAACCATCAACCCTGGCCCAAGCACCAGCCCATACTAGTAGCCCTGTGCCACTCAGACTGTCTTCACCGAGAAGTACCCCCAGAGGTGATTGTTTCTCTTGTAAGATAACTTCTTGGAACATTGTGGGGTTGCGTAGTAAGATACACAGTCAACCATGGTGTAATTGTATCTCTGACTAGGACATTTTATGTTTTCAAGAAACCTGGGTCAGAGAACCAATTCATATTAATGGATTTAAAACTCTCCACACACCAGCAGTGAAAGAGCATGGGGGTAGAGAAAAGGGTGGGCTTTGTGTGTACATCTCGAACAAACTTGCTTTGGTAAATATAGATCTAATACTGGGAAACAGATACTATTAGTTAGTAAAAATACATCAAAATTCAACACTATGTATTATCTTGGTTCAAGGAATAGCTCCAGATCTCCCTAATCAAGAACAAGAAGAATCACAGAAAGTCAAAGAAGCCCTCAAAAGATAGTCTCTACATCATTCTCTGTCTCCCACAGGACCTTCGTCCTTGGAGCCAGTTAGTTGACTTAACACCAGCAGACCCTCCTCCTTGCAGTCATGCTCCAACACTGGACCTGGCCCCGGATCCACCTCCATCCTCTACGTAGCCTTTGGGGCCAGTACTTCCACCACATAAAACTCTGGGGTCGGCGCTGGCCTTCTCAGGGTCAGATCCAGTTGCATTTATAAATGCAATGTATTCTATCTTTGCGGAGGCTGCAGTGCCAGCTAGCACCCTATCGAGATCTGAAACCAATGCCACACTGCTTCGACCCGGCACTCTGATACACGGCACCTCAGCACCCAACACTGTAGACGGCATGTCCACTGCAGCTTCTTTCACCTCTGGACATGGTGCCCCCAGCACGCAGCTGGACACTGTCTCGCAGCACAAATTTTGCAAGGAGACTCATTATCTTTTAAAGTTCAAATATTTTTATTTGGATTTCAAAATACAAGAAAAAGGCAATGCTCTGAGTACACGACACTCTCTTTCAATGGCACATTTGTAAGTTAACATAGTAAACCCAACATACAATTTCCCCTACCCTTCCCTCCCCATGAACCCGCAGAACAGAGAAATTATGTATAGTGTATAGTGTGACACACCATGCGATTAGCAGTGTCATCCTATTCGGAAGTCTCAGAGTGAGTGTCAGTGTTAGCATTCGTGAGGCGAAGTAAGCAAAGGTATTTGGGGCAGGTGAGTTCCCAGAGCTCCGCGGAAAGATATGCAATATATGGACTCCTGAGCTCTCTGTTATAAATGTCCTTGTGCAGTACGGGCCAGGGTTAGCTTCTCCATCCCAAATATGTACCAGAAATGGTGCGGCCATCCCTGATATGTGGGAACAACGTCTGTGCCCAATATGCGGAGCTGTTCTGCCGAGCTGCACCAAGGGCTAGTCCAATCTGTCATTCCCTGCAGGGCTTGAGTAGGAAGATGAGCGTGTTGGGTTGTCCTAGAATATTGTAAGCAGGGAATCTAAGCAACTATGTGTGTCAAAATCGAGTATGTGTGTCCAGTAAGCGGTAAGTTTAGGGCAATCCCACAGTAGGCGTGGTATGGTTCCAGGGGATCTGCAATGTGCCAGCAGTCAGCGCTGTGCATCGGATTACCTTTATGCAGGTGTACCAGCAAGAGGTACCAATAGGTGGCTAATGCTGGTCGTGATGTGGGCAATGTGTATTGCTCGATAGTACACCTACCCCACCAATCATAGTGTGTCAGCTAATGCCCAAGTTCTCTTCCAGGAGACCCTAATCAATAGTTATAAGCACATGAATATTCCCGCCCATGCGCGGGGACCCAGGAAACATATAAAACATATATGTGGAAAACATATATGTAGCTCTCAATACATATATATTATATGTATATTTATATAACGATAAACACAATGCACACTTCCATACACTAAAGGCTGAGCAATGTTGCAAGAATTTCCTTTGCACACACATACAATTCCAATAAAGCAAGGAGAAAGAAAACACATTTGAAAACTGCTTAAATGCACAATAGCAATCATAATCCTGCAAAGAGGAATGAAAAACATTGCAAGCCCATAGGCAGCATTGCAGAAACATTAGTGTACAAAGCTGAAAAGCTAACCCACAGAAACACATAGAATAGAACTGGCACCATGCCTTTAAGGTAGCCATGACCCCTAGCTTCCCATCATGTCTCAGGGGTGACAGTTAGGTAAGTTGTTCTTTCCGGCACCTTCTGTCAGGACCCTGGCAACTTCAGCTCTCAGTTTTTTTCTGATTTCTGTCCGAAAACTTATTTTTTGGCAAAAGCTTTTTACTTCGACGTCTTTTAGGTTCCTACTATTTTTGAGAGAGTTGACCATTATGTTTTACTTAAAAATGCCCTCTCTTTTTGACTCTTGTCCTACCTGTGGCAAAAAGAAGACTAAAACAGACTCCCATCCTGTCTGTATCTTTTGCCTTCCTAATGATCATACTCCCAAGACTTGCCAGCATTGTCAGTCCTTGTCCAAGAGAACTCTGAAGGACAGAGAGAGGATTCGCCTCTATGGGCTGGCTGAGAAGGGAAGAACACCTTCAAGAGGCAGGTCTCCGGTGAAGAAGAGGAAGGAGACAGCCAGATCTTCATCCAGAAGTAAGGTTCCAATCTACTCTCCATCGGCATCGGGCTTAGCTACAAAAAAACCTTTATCGGCAGCGAAAACTATAGGTACGCCAGATCCTCCGCCGTCGTCAACCTGGCGACGATCGGCGTTGAGGAGTCATTCTCCATTGGTGCAGGCTCTTCCAACGTCGAGAAATAAGTCTCCGCCAACGTCGTCAGTACGGCGTTCGGCGTCAAAGCAGATGTCTCCGTTACTGTCAACCAGGCGGCGGTCAACGTTGAGACGTGCCTCATCATCACCAGAAGCAAGGCATTCAACTTCCAAGCGGACACCTCCGTTGTCGTCAACCAGGCGATGTTTAACATCAAGGTCTAGATCTGCATTGACGGCGAAGAAGGATTCATCGTCGAGACCCAATGGGAAGTATACAAGATGACGTTCGACGTCGAGGCAGCGGTCTCTGTCGACGTCAAGAAGTGCCCCGATCTCAGCTCCGCTGGCTTCCATTGGGCGCTCAGCGTCGAGAGAGAGATCCAAGAGATCTAAGGACACGACGTCGAGAAGGGTCTCTCCGTCGTTTCGCACTTCGTTGGGTTCTGCCAGACGCTCAACGTCGAGGGCGAAGTCAGTGAGGTCCAGGTGTTGGACGTCAGAACATTCAATGCCGAAACACAAGGAAAGGTCGACGTCGAGGAGAAGATCCCTCTCGAAGGGATCGCCAGTTCTGTTGCCACATAGTCAGTCGACGTCAAGACACTCTCCATCAACGTCCATTAATTCCTCAAGACGCTGCTCAGTCTCGAAAGACCACAGAGAGTCCTCTGGTTCAGTTATTAGCTCTCCCCAGGTGCTCTCAACATCAAGAAGCTCTTCTCCTCTGTCTCCAGAGGAAACAGGAAGATCACCGAGAAGCTCTCCACGGAGGCAAAAATCTCCTTCTGTTTATCTTTTGCCAAGATGGCTTCTGCCCCTCCATCAATGGCAGAAAGAACCTTCCGGCCAAGTACAGTGGCCTACGGCCTATTCCAGTCCTCTGCACAGATCTCCAGTACAGGTACAGGAGGTGGACAGGTCTCCTATTACTCGGACCAGGGATCACCGAGACAAATCTCCAGAGCATAGACCAGCTCATGCTCATCATAAAAGAAGAAAAACACCATCTTGGTCGTCTTCCTCTACTCACTTTTCAAAAAGGGACTACTCTCCTACCCTTACGTATAGCCCTCCCTCAAGAGTGTTACCTATGGACGACGTCAACACCTTCCACGATGTCCTTGCTATAGGGGCACAAAAGCTGAATATAGATATGTTGGCACCTCAAACTTCTACATCAGTCATTTTTTAGGCTCTCCATCAGCGGTCTGCGGCTAGACCATTACTCCCGCTGGTCCCTGGTCTCCTTCAACCAGTAATAGACATTTTTCTCACCCCATCCTCGATTAAAGCAGGTCCGGCTGGGATAAAGAAAAAGTGCAAACCTGCTGAGTCAGATCCTTTATTTCTGAAATCAGATCCTCCACCAGATTCAGTTATCATCGCAGCAGCAAATAAAACGCATGCTGTCACTTCTTCTTCCTCAGTTCCTCCAGACTAGGAGAGTAGAGCTTAGGATTATTGGAGTAGATAAACATGCTCTGCAGCATCTTCTTGGAAGGTGTCTATCGCTGCAGCCCTGCTGGGCCGTTACGACAGAGCCTCATGGGATTCCTTGGAGCCCTTTAAAGAGAAGCTGCCAAAGGAGGATCACCAAGATTTCGCAGAGATTCAGGAAGGGGCGCTGGTAGCAAATCAAGTGATCAGCACAGCAGCGGATGGGGCTTTTCTGGCTGCACATTCGTATGCGCACAGAGGTCTTCCTGGCTGCGCCTAACAGCTTTGAAACTGGGAGCTCAGCAGCGTATTTTAAATCTTCCGTTCTCTGGCAACTCCCTTTTTGGATCGCACATCAACGAGGAGATGACCAGAATGAAGGCCGAGCTGGATACGCTGAAGGCTGTAGGCCTAAAGAAGAAAAAGGAGTTTAGGCATCTCTACAGGCCTCAATGGTCACAGAAGCAGCAATCCAATTCACAATACCAAGGCCGTTGTTCCTCTAGAGGCAGAGGAGGACATCAGCAGCAATCCTCCTCCATAGCCAAAACTCCAGGCAAGCAATGAGTTTCTGCTTCCTCTAGCACCATTGCTCACTCCAGTGGGAGGAAGTATCTCAAATTGCATAAAAGAGGGGCGCAACATAACCAAAGATCAGTGGGTGCTAAATATACTGCTCAATGGGTACCCTCTAAGTTTCTGCGCACCTCCAAGAGACATTCCTCCAGTAAGATCACGTCCTCACCATCTGGATTTGCTATGTCAGGAAGTGTTGTTCCTTCTAAAGAAACTAACCATATAAGAGGTCCCTCCTGCTCAATGGGGAAAAGAAGTCTACTCCAGATATTTCCTTGTACAGAAAAAAGACTAAGCGCACAAGTTCAGAACCATCCTGGATCTCCGATCTCTGAACAAGGTCATCCGAAAGGAGAAGTTTCGTATGTTGGCGCTCCCTCAAATATATCCACATCTGCAGAAAGGGGACTGGATGTGTTCGATAGATCTCCAAGATGCGTACTTCCACATTCCAATTGCTCCATGGCATTCCAAGTTCCTGCTATTCATGGTAGGTGCAAAGCATTACCAGTTCAGAGTGTTGCCGTTCGGTCTCAAATCTGCACCACGGTATTCACAAAATGCATGACAGTGGTGGCTGCAGCATTACATCGCCAAGGCCTGTTTGTTTATCCATACCTGGACGACTGGCTGTTGAAGGGTTCATCTCCTCACATGGTACAGAACCACTATCACACCTGCCTAGATCTATAACACCACTTGGACCTTCATGTGAACATAGAGAAATCAGTTAATCAGCCCACTCAAATGCTCCACTATCTGGGCGCCACCCTGGACTCCGGCCTAGGAAAAGTGTTTCCTTCGGAGGAGAGACTGGTATCTTTGAGAAACAAATGCAATATCATCCTTCAAGCACATCAACCATCAGTGAGGTAAGTGGCATCTCTACTGGGGTCGATGGTCTCTTGCATTTTTCTCATACCCAAGTCCAGATTGAGAATGAGACCATTACAGCAGGATCTGGAGGACAAATCTGACCAATCCTCAGGACATTGGGAAGACTGAATTCTCCTCTCTCAATAAGCAAAGAAGTCCATTGTCTGGTGGACTCAGCTGAAGAATCTCCTAGTGGGAGTCCCATTCCATCAGCCTCTCCCAAAACAATCCCTGATCACGGATGCATATCTTCAGGGATGGGGGGTGCACCTGGGTCAACTGCAGACTCAGGGCAGATGGTCGAGCAGGGAGCAGACCTATCATATAAACATGTTAGAGATGCGGGCGGTAAATTTAGCCCTCAAGGCATTCCATCCATCGATTCAGTTTGAGTCAATACTGATACAAATGGACAATACAACCACCATGTATTACTTAAACAAACAAGGTGGAACGCGCTCTCGCCCGCTGTCACTGGCATCTCAAGCGATCTGGCACTAGCTTCTGGCCAGGAACCTCTCGATCAGAGCGGTGCACCCGCCAGGAGAACAGAACATGCGGGCAGACGCTCTCAGTCGGCACTTCGAAGAATAAGAAGACTGGGTGCTCCACGACAAGGTGGTGGCAGACATATTTCATCAATGGGGTCGTCCATCCATCGACCTCTTTGCAGACGATCTAAACAGAAAATGCCACGCCTTCACGTCCTGATTTTACCGACCAGAAACGAGAGGGAATGCTGTTTTGATAGACTGGTCTGGGACATTTGCTTACGCCTTTCCGCCCATTCCTCTCATCCCAAAGGTGGTGACCAAGCTTATCCGATCCAGGATGAAGATGATCCTGATAGCACCGGACTGGCCCCACCAATGCTGGTATCCCGACCTATTGCAACTCTCGATCGTGCAGGCCGGACCTTCTGACCAAAATTGGCAGGAAGATTCTGCACTCCAGCCTTCCCTCACTGAGCTTGGCAGCATGGCTCCGGAGGTCCTGCAGTACGGACACTTGAATCTCCCTCAGGACTGTATGAGCATTTTGAGAGAGTCAAAGAGGCCATCCACAAGGAGTTCTTACTCTTTTTTTAATGGAAAAGAAAAGTACTTGTGGTGTATATTAACGGTTGGAGTCTGACTAGCGGGCAAGAGGAAGTAATCTTGCTGTATCTGCTTTATTTAGCCAAATCTGGTTTAAAGTACACTTCTATAAAAGTTCATTTGGCGGCCATTACAGCCAATAGAAAGTCACCTAACCAACCTTCTGTCTTTCAACTTCAGGTGTTCAAGGATTTCCTTCAGGGTTTGAAAAAGGTTTATCCCACTGTCCGACCTCCTTCTCCTCCTTGGGAGTTGAATCTAGTGTTGTCCAAATTGATGGGTCCTCCTTTTGAACCCATTCATAAGGCCACATTACAGCACCTAACATGGAAAGTGGCTTTTCTGGTGGCTATTACATCAACACGCAGAGTGAGTGAAATCCAGGCACTCTGCTCTAAGGAACCGTATAAGGTTTTCCATCACAATAGGGTGGTTTTGAGGACTCGCCCTTCTTTCCTACCAAAAGTGGTGGTTGACTTCCATGTCAACTAGACGATTTGTCTCCCCTCTTTTTTTCCCAATCCTGCTTCACCAGCAGAAAGTTATCTTAATTCACTAGACCTCAAGAGGGTTCTCAAATTCTATTTGGAGGGAACAAAATCAATTAGAAGGTCGGACCAATTGTTTATAAACTATGGTACCGTTAGGACCGGTTTTCCAGGATCCAAATGATCCATTTCGAGGTGGATAGTGTCCTGCATTAAATTGGCGTATCAATTGGCAAACAAGCCTCTATTGATTTCCCCTAAAGCTCACTCCACTAGGGGGAAAGCAGCTACAATAGCTTTCTTACACAATGTACCGATGGCCAAGATTTGCAAGGTTGCAACTTGGAAGTCGGTACACACGTTTACCAGGCATTACTGTCTGGAATCTGACTCCAGAGCTGATACCCAAGCAGGCCAAGCCTCCTTGAGGAATCTGTTCCAATGCTAGCTTGTTTGGAGTCATTGATGTTTTTAACAATGTCTACTTTATTTTATGCGTGTCACTTGCCCGCAGGAAGGGGGGATGGACTTGCTACTCTATTCACGTGGTTATGACTATTGATGAGGATTCCCTGGAAGAGAAGGATAAGTTACTTACCTGTAATCTTCCAGGGGTATCCTCAACAAAGTCATAAGCAACCCACCCGCCTCCCTGGGCAAAGTGATCAAGGTAAATATCATCTCGTTGAGCCCTGGCCTTCGTGTCTCCGCAAAGAACAACTGACCTAACTGTCACCCCTGAGGGATGATGGGAAGCATGGGGTCATGGCTGCCTTAAAAGCACGGTGCCAGTTCTATTCTATGTGTTTCTGTGGGTTAGCTTTTCAGCTTTCTACACTAATGTTTCTGCAATGCTGCCTATGGGCTGGTAATGTTTTTCATTCCTCTTTGTAGGATTATGATTTCTATTGTGCATTAAAGCAGTTTTCAAATGTGTTTTCTTTCTCCCTGATTTATTGGAATTGTATATATGTGCAAAGAAAATTCTTGCAACATTGCTCAGCCTTTAGTGCATGGAAGTGTAGTGTAGTTCCTATATTCCCAATAGGCCCTGCGCATTGGAATAATATAAACAGCAGTCTACTGACTATATTAGACTTAATTAGTTTTGCCAGCTAGCTCAGAGGTCACTAGAAACTTTCTCGAATGTTCAGGAAAGAGTTAACTCTCCTGATTTAGACAAGAAGGATTAGCTTCTGACAACCGCATAAACATGACAACTTTGCTCCCTCAGAATAAAGAGCATATCTCTAGAGTCGTGTGAAAACAATAGACAGTTATTTCACTCAGTCAATCGTGCGTACTTAGTTTCACCAGAGTGCAGAGAAATAGAGAGACGGGCGTTTTCAATAAAAGGTGTTATTTATTGAGCAGTCTTCTTTCTCATGCACGAGAAATGAATTGCCACAATTGCAATACTTATCATGAAGTAAAGTGCGTACAGTAAAAGTAGTATTATGAAATAATACTGTAAAAGCATTGATATGGTTTCTTAGCCATATGATACTTTAAAACGGATAAAATATATACATACATAAAAACATTGACTAACGTACTCAACTGGTGCTTCTAATATACGCCTACCCCGATGTACCTGACCTAAGCCTAATACGTGGGAAGGAGTAAGTAAGTTGCAGTTCAAGTTAAGTTGGTTTTTGCCAAGAATTAAGCATGGGCGGATTTTGCGGATTCGCAATCCGCGAATTTGCGGATTTGCGTATTTGCGGATTGCGACAATACGCAAAATCCGCGAATTCTCTCGGATTTGCGGATTTTTTGGGGGGTGTGTGTTCGCACGGGTTTCTGCAAGTTCGCGAGGGTTTTGTACAATTTCGCAAATTGCGAACTTACTTGTCGGGTCGCCAGTTTTGCGAACTTGTTGTTTCTACGTGTCCAGCCTGTTTGCAAGGCTTTCTTCATCACTGCCACCCTCTGTCACCACTGGCACTCTCTTTGGTCACCCATGCCACCCTCTGGCTCACCCATGTCACCCTCTGTGTCATCACAGCACCCTCTGGTTCACCAGTGTACATTATTGGGGCAAAGCAAAGCACTGCCATCCTCTGTCAACACTGGCACTCTGGTTCACCCATGCCACCCTCTGGTTGGCACACCCATGCCACCCTCGGTGTCATCACAGCACCCTCTGATTGACCAGTGAGTGTACATTATTGTGGCAAAGCCAAGCACACCTGCTAAGTGCTTTAAGTTTTGCAAACAACAACACCTGCCCTGCCCGAACTGACATTAATGAAGGCTGGCACCTGCTTGTCTGCTCCCTTTCCTTTTTGTTGCAATGTAAAAAAAAATTAACAGGATGCAATGGCATACTTGTAACTATTCTGTGACTGTCAGAGCAGGGTCACACAATAGTTGCAAGTAGGCAACCGGATTCTGGAGGGCCCCTTCAGGAAGCACTACAGGTAAATGGTTACAAATGATGAGCTCGAACTTTTGCACCTGCTCGTTGGTTTTGCTTTTGCAAAACTCGTTTTTCGGTAATTTCGCCCTATTCGCGAGGCGCGGCGTCGTGCGAAATCGACCGTGGAAGCCGCGAACTCGTGCGAGTTACCCCAAGGTTGAGTATGGGCGCCGCCATTTTGTTTGCGTGAAGTATTTCCGTTTCCGCCCGCTATGTGTAATCTCGCGCAATGAGCGCCTTGCGAATGCAAGTTCGCACGAGTTCGCGAGAGAAATCGCGTGCGAACTTACTTACACGCACGTGTTCGGGCTGCCATCTTGTTTTTCATTCATTCCTATGTGTCTGGGCATGGTGTTTCTATCCTCTGTATATCTCTGCCATCCTTTGCTTGTTTTAATATTTTTTTGATCTATTTAACTTTTTTTCTATCCCTCTAGTTTTCTAGGTCTATATTTTTGTGTTTTAGGCTACTTTTGTTTACTTTTCAGCTACTTTTTTAAACTTTTTTTTCCTTCTTCCCTACTCTTATTCTTTTTCATTTTGTCTCCTTACTGCTAACACCTGCCCAGAACATGGTGAAGACAGCTGTCAAGCTGCCCAAGACGGGCACCGCAGCCCGTGCCCGGCTCCCGTGTGGCCGTTTGAGGGCGGAAATGGTGGTGCCCAGGGAGATCTTCAGCCCTGAGGAGGTGGGCTCACTCGTTTTTTATGTGCAGCGCCGTCTCCCCAGGACCATCGCGGCAGGCGGCAGGATCGCTGCTGGTTATACCAACAGCCAGGAGCGACGGAAGCGGTGGGGGCAGGTGTGCCGGGCCCTTTTTGACATCACGGGGGTCCAGCGCACCTACAATCAAGTGACCCACCGCTGGACCGATATCCTGGACCGGGAGCGCGACCTGCTAGACCTGCTGGGAGTGGAGGTCCCCTGGCTTGGTGAGTAGTAGTAGCAATTTTTTCATCACTCACTACTCTGTTTTTTCTCCTGCTCTGTGTGACTGTGTTATATTGCAAATGTTTGCTTTAACTTTTTTACAAAGAGCAATAATGTTGCTGATTACATTGATAGGAGAGGTAAATTAATATTTAAAAATCTTCTGTGCATTTCAGGTGCACTGTTCTCCTTCTCTGTGGCGGTGCCACTGCTTATTTGTTTTCTATTTTGTGTTCATTTAATTGGGCTGAGTAATGTATGAGTGTACTTTACAGAACTGCGTAATGCTAGACACAAAGGGGCAGATTTACAAGCCCCTTGCGCCACGTTTACGCTGCCTTACCTGACGCACAGCGACGTAAACGTGGCGAATCCATGCGAGTCATGTACAACGAGATGCATCTAAGGAGATGCGCCACGTTAAGGCCTGGGCCTGCGCCACAATGGGTGCGTTCCCACGCAGGGGGGGGGAGGGGGGTGGCGGTCAGGCAGCTGTGCGCCGCGCAAAAGTGCCTGCGTGAAATCTACAAGATTTAACGCAGGCACTTCCGCGACGCTGCTACGTCAATTCTTTATGCCTGCTTGCTTGAAGCAGGCGTAAGGACTGATGCGGTATGTTGAGTATTGGGCAGCCCTGAGCATTGCTATAGTTGCATCGCGCCTGCGACGCGACTCTAGAGATGCGCCCCTCTTTCGTCACGAGATGCGTCACGCATCTGCCTACCCTTGCGCCAGGGTTTGCCGCATTGTAATTGCGGCGCATCTGCCGTGACGCAAGGTTAGTTTTACGTTACGCATTTGTTCTGGTGCACATCTGGAGGTGTCCAGCTCAGTACTCGTAAGTATGCCCCTAAGTGTCAGATTAGCAATTACCCGCGCATCCCTGCAAAGTGTGCGGCACGCCAGCACCACCCATGGTGCGCCGTATTTACAATGCGGCACACCATGGTCCCAAAACGTCACCGAAGCGTTACGCATCGGTGCCGTAAAGGCGGCTCATTGATGGAGTTGCGTTGCAACGATGGCGCAGCTCCAGCAATGCTGCGTCAAGCCGTAAGTCTGCTTCATGCAGGCGCAGGGTTTCAGTGACGCATCATTGTCCTAAATGACTGATTGAAATTTTATATATTCCCCATAGCCACTTTTAGCATGCGTTCCTGCGCAGGAACGCCCTCCCTTGCGCTGGAACGCTCCCTTATGGCGCAGGGCTTTAGAATGGGATGCATCTCCCATATGCGTCACGTTGTTAATATACGCCACACCATGGGGCCTCTCTTGTTGTGGCGCTGCGTCACAAAAGGGACGCAAGAACGGAGCAAAAGAGCTGCAAGGGGCTTGTAAATCTGCCCCTAGAGTAGAGGCTCAGGTGCAGTCCTTCCTTTGTAGCCCTCTTTTTGGCTGAAATAGTTGGTTCTTGTTCTTTCTAAATGTTTGATTTGGTTGACAAGGACATCGACAAGCAGCAATCATCAATGTTTTCTGTTCATTCTTTCATGTTGTACGTCAGGTCCGCCCAGGGGCAAGCGGACAGAAAAAGCGGATGCAGTGGCTCCAAAGGAGGAGGATGCAGGCCAGGGCGGCGAGTGCTCCTTTGCTGGCCCCAGTAAGTTTTCATTTAAATATAGAGGACCTATTGTTGTCCAAGCGTTCCTAATTTAATTTTTTCGAAATAGTGTTTAGATAGGAGCAAAATGAATAATACTACTGTTGCAGGGACAATTCTCCACAAACCTAACTATGGACACCAAAGACCAGAGTAATAATATTTCAGAGTGGCGTGTTTGGCACACTGTATAAACCTGGTAGTGTCAGCGGCACGGACTCCTCCTTGCAAAAATTGCAAAACCTTTCGCTCAGTCACTCTAGTCTGGAGGACCAAAAACCACAGAGTCTATTCAAGTTTAAAAGCTTTATTAAAAGTAAAAGTAAACACATATATTAAAATAAAGTTAGCTGGAAATGGAAAAGTGCTTGGTGCTGAGTTGATGAGTAATGGAACACATTTCTTGTGGTCGAGCCGAGCTTTCACCTGGTTTGAAGTTGATGTTGCTCTTGTCCTTAGAAGTCCAGCTTCTGTCTGTTCAGAGAAAAATGGTGTGTGTTAAAATTAAGCAAGCATTCAACAATTGTGACAAAAAAGTGAAGCAAGACAACAGCCTTCCCTGGAAGGAGGGACATTTTTACTTTAGACTAGAGTAGACAGTCAATTAATTTTTCTGTTGTTTTCACATTTCTTCATTCCTAGACCAAATACTAGTGAGTGGTTTAATCTAACAGTCTTAAATCTACTTTGTAGGTGGAACATCTGGTGGCGGGGCCAGCTCGGATGTGGTGGTGATCATTGACTCTGAGTCCGAGGACAGCTCTGGGGAGAATGAGGCGCAAGTGGCCAACGAACAGACTGTGAGGAAGCAGACAGTGGCGGTGGCGAGTACAGGTAAGCTGGATCATGGTACTATCTGACTCTTAGATAGGATATGATGTGTATCCAGTGCTGGCCCAGTGACAAATTACAATATGGTAATTACAGCAGGCTGGGACCGACAGACAGATAGAGGCAGAGACAGAGAGAGAGGAAGACAGAAGGAGAGAGAGAGAGGGAGGGAGCCAGAGGGAGGGTGAGGGAGGGAGACAGAGAGAGAGAGACAGCGAGGTAGAGGGAGACACAGGGAGACAGAAAGAGGGAGACAGAGAGAGAGAGAGAGAGAGGGAAACATACATATCGCCTGGGCCTGGTGCAGATGATACGGTTGCTGGTGTGGTTAACGGCTCAGAGGAAAAGTCACTCACTTCTGCCAGATCTCTTTCATATGAAAGAGCACCAAACCAAGGATACAAGTGAGTTGTGGGAAGGGAAATGGTGATTCAAGCACCCCCCCTTGCCCCTCCCTGCGGACGCCCATGATACTGGCCTGAATAGTTTTGTACTGCGCTGGCTAGTTGCTAGTTGTACTGTGACACAACTTCCTGCTGAATCATTTTGTGTTAATCATATTCTTAAAGTGCATTGGTTACAGATTATGTCTTTCTTTCTTCATATAGTTGGTAATACTAAAACCTCAAAACCGACGAGGAGTATGCTGGCTGTACTGGCTCGGCAACGGAGGCTGGATGCTACTGTTGCCCAATATCAGCGGCTGGTGGAACTGGAGGGGGACGACACGCAGTCCAGTGCATCAAATGTGACATCTGCATCCTCCTCCGTGACCCCACGTTCTGCCGGTAAGCGCAGTGCTCCGGCGAAACGGAGCCGTGCTGGCAGACACCACCGCCGAGCAGCAAAGGCTGCACCTCACAGTACTGTAAAGGCTCGCTTGCGCCGTGCACTCCGCAGAGTGTCCGACCTAGAGGCGGAGGTCCAGAAATGGAAAGACTATCAGAATGTGGTGGAGGGCCTCCGCTTAGATCACGCCACCCTCCAGGAGAAGTACGATGCCCTGGCCCTAAGGCATGATGCCCAGGAGGCCAAACTCAACACCGTGCATCCCTAGAGTGTCCCTTGCCCCTTTTTTATAGACTTTTGGGGGGTGGGAATTGGGAGTTAGGTTTTTTGGGGACTTTTGAAGGACTATTTATTTGTTGGGGTTAGGGAGGGTCTTGCGGGAGATTATTTTGTTAGGGATATAAAAATATACTTTTTCAAACTTTATCTGAGCATACCTGTTTTTTTACTACTTTTGAGCTTGGTGGGTGGTGGTTTTGCAGTAAGTTCACTTAACTGAACACTGTCATCGTGTTGGTTGACGTGTAATAGGCCAAATATTTTCCAAAGTAAATGCCTGTCACAGAGTTTGTTAATTCAAGAGCCCTAGGACTTTACTACTAGTACCACTGTCACTCTCTCGCCTCTCCGAATACTCCATTATACTACCTCCCATCCAAACGCTTATCTTACCTGTAATTTGTGTTTGAGGGCTGGCTCCACCTGGAATTCACAGTGTCCTAAGGCGTTCTGCAGCAGGGCCCCAACTGGAGTTTCCCGGCGTGGATTTTCTGCAAAACAAAAGCAATCAACATTAGAAATGTGGCAGCGGTGCTCACAGACCCCAAAATCCTAGAAGCCCCACAGACAGCACCCCTAAGACAGGCAAGCGAGCAATAATAACGCCTAAACGTTCACGTGTAATAGGCCAAATGTTTTCCAAAGTAAATGCCTGTCACAGAGTTTGTTAATTCAAGAGCCCTAGGACTTTACTACTAGTACCACTGTCACTCTCTCGCCTCTCCGAATACTCCATTATACTACCTCCCATCCAAACGCTTATCTTACCTGTAATTTGTGTTTGAGGGCTGGCTCCACCTGGAATTCACAGTGTCCTAAGGCGTTCTGCAGCAGGGCCCCAACTGAAGTTTCCCGGCGTGGATTTTCTGCAAAACAAAAGCAATCAACATTAGAAATGTGGCAGCGGTGCTCACAGACCCCAAAATCCTAGAAGCCCCACAGACAGCACCCCTAAGACAGGCAAGCGAGCAATAATAACGCCTAAACGTTCACGTGTAATAGGCCAAATGTTTTCCAAAGTAAATGCCTGTCACAGAGTTTGTTAATTCAAGAGCCCTAGGACTTTACTACTAGTACCACTGTCACTCTCTCGCCTCTCCGAATACTCCATTATACTACCTCCCATCCAAACGCTTATCTTACCTGTAATTTGTGTTTGAGGGCTGGCTCCACCTGGAATTCACAGTGTCCTAAGGCGTTCTGCAGCAGGGCCCCAACTGGAGTTTCCCGGCGTGTATTTTCTGCAAAACAAAAGCAATCAACATTAGAAATATGGCAGCGTTGCTCACAGACCCCAAAATCCTAGAAGCCCCACAGACAGCACCCCTAAGACAGGCAAGCGAGCAATAATAACGCCTAAACGTTCATGTGTAATAGGCCAAATGTTTTCCAAAGTAAATGCCTAACCAATTTCATCCCTTAATAGACCTTGCCAGCAATGGCCCAGCCAAGACCCCTAAACCCAAATGCAAAAAAGTCACACTTAGCAAAATGTATTTAAATGAGGACTCACTACTTCCAGACAGTCCCTCTTAAGGGGACTCGTCAACGTAAGTTTCTTCATTGTGCAGAATCCAGGCATCAGCATTACGGGAAATGGATAGGGTGAGTCTGGAGGAGGAGGATAGACGACCAGGACTGAGTTCTTGTCAACTAACTGTTGTGAACCTGAGGAATGCTGCGGCATCAAAATCAAGACAGTTCTGTTGATGGGCTTGTTGTTTGATTGGGTGATTATAGTTTTGTTGTGAATGTGATGAAGCACTTGCTAAAAAAAGAAAGACAGACACACAGGAATAAAAGTGAATAAGGACTAATGTTACATTTAATGAATCATTGACTCATTTTCAGAACTCGCTGTCAGGGAAGCAGAGCTCGTCCTCAAACTCTGCAAATTGAATCGGTAGTACTTCTGGTAACTGAGGAGAACTTTCCTCAGGTAGGTCGGTGTCCTCGTCTTCTTCCTGCGTGCATTCTCGTACTTTGTAATCTGGTGGTATGAAGTGCTGGTTCATCTTTATCATGGTGAGCCGCTCCACATTTGCGGGCAAGAGGCGGGACCTTTTGCAAGTCACAATGCCACCAGCAGAACTAAAAAAACGCGTTCTGAAGACACGCTTGCGAGTGGGCAAGACAAGTAATTGATAGCCAGGTTGGTGAGCTCTCGCCATATGTTTCTTTTCCCATGCCAATACGCCAATGGGTCCTCAGTAATATTGACCGCTGTTGAGTCATCCAGATAGGCCTGTACCATTGAAAGAATGTCCTCCCGGATTCCTGTACTTTGCACTTCTGTGTCCTTTCTGGGACAAGGAAACCCTATCTGACTTAGCCAATCCTCTTCAGACATATCGCCTGGGCCTGGTGCAGATGATACGGTTGCTGGTGTGGTTAACGGCTCAGAGGAAAAGTCACTCACTTCTGCCACAGGCACAGATGCAGAAGTGTTTTTTTGGGACGCCTGATGGCCTGCTGATTCACTAGTAGTACTGTCTTCTCCTACAGTTTCCTTGCGCTCTCTTTCAAAACGAATGGCTGACTGAGCTAGCCAACCTTTGTACTCTGTAACATCTGATGTTTCAAAAGGAATTATTACTTTGCCAAACAATGGCTTTTTGTAACGTGGATCCAGAATAGTAGCACAAATGTAGTGCTGTTGTTTCTTGATATTTACAAGCCGTTTATTGCTAACTAGGCGTTGTAATAATCTCTGCGCCAACTCATATGCTTCATTCTTTCCAGCATCTTTTAATTCTGAAGACACCACCTTGACTTGGTGCTCGAGCTTCAGCAACAATGGGATAGCTTTGCTCAAAGAACAGTCCACCCTGCTGACGTCACGCGTGAAGACCTCAAAAGGACGAAGCATGTCTGTCAGGCTGTTAACTAGCTGCCATTGCTCCACCGCTAGCATCATTTCTGTCGTATCACCACCCAGGTTGTAGAAATACTCATTGACTACTGGAAACAGCTCATGCAGACGCTCAAGCATGTAGAAGGTTGAGTTCCAACGTGTTGCCACCTCCTGGATAAGTGCTTTCACTGGCATTCTACGTTCATTTTGCTGGCGCCTCAGCTCCTTCCGGGCCTTAAAAGAATGGTTGAAATGTGTGCATATTCTTCTGCAGATGGTCAGTATTTTGTCGACTGCAAGTTCTTTTTTCAAGAACTTTTGCACGACAAGGTTCATACAGTGCGCCAAACACGGCACTCTGAAATAGTAACCGTCCTCTATGGCCTTAACTACATTGCTGCCATTATCAGTTGAAACATAACCAACCTTGCAATTTCTTGGGGGCAGCCATTGCGAGACCTTTTTTTTAAAGTCATCCAAAATGTTGGCTGCAGTATGACTTTTCTCCATGCCAAACATGGCTAATGTTGCATGTTTACGAGCACCCTTAAAAATCTCGACCAAGTCACTACCTGCATTTATCTGTTTTGCAACCCCTGAAAAAGAGACCCAGTGTGCAGTGATGCACATGTAATCAAGGGCTTGGCAACTGGTCCACATGTCTGTTGTCAGGTGTATAGTGTGAACAGCACTCTTCTGCAAAGCTGCCCCAACCAACTCAAGCACCTCTTTATGTAGTGCTGGAACAGCAACCCTGGCAAAATAGAACCGGCTAGAAACCTTCCATTTAGGGGCCAGTGTTGCCACGAGTTCAAGAAAACCCACACCTTCGACAAACGAAAAAGGGAGAAGGTCCACCGCTAGCATTTTAGCCAGCTTAGTGTTATACAGGCGTACAGTTGTGTGGTTGCGTTGAAATTGCGCATCTGAGGAGAACATGGCTGAAATGGTGCGCTGGACAAATTTACTGGATGATGCTGATGCCTTCTTCGACCCACTTCTGCTCAGTGTTGACATTTTCCGCATTGGTGTGTCTCCCAGACTCTCAGTGTGCCTCCTATGTGTTCCGGAGGGTGTGGTGCTGCCAGGGGTACTGGGTGCAACGGGACAAATGTCTGACGCTTCTTCTACCTCCCCGTCATCTTCAGATGAAACACCTAGTATGGGTATATTTTGGCCACTTGCCCTTTGGGTTTGCTTTCCCTTGATGTTTGCTAGGTGCGCAAACCATTCGACAGCGTGCCTTCTTTGAAGATGACCTATCTGGCCTCCGGTTCCATAGTTGGTACCAGTCTTACCACGGCTAACTCTAGTCTTACAAATGCAACAAACGGCTATGTTATCATACTTTGCATGGACACTAAAAAAGTTCCAAACTGGGGACTGGAAACTTCTGGTTTTGCCGCACGAGATGATACTGGCAATGCCAGATGAAGCAGTGGTGGATGAGCCTTGCAGACATCTACTGGGTTGTGCAATTATTGCAGCAACCCTACTTGAGGGAGTCGAGCTGGATGGAGTCCCCCTCTGGGGAGAAAATATGGGAGCTGTAGGTTTTGTTGAACTTGTTGTACTACTTGACTGCGTTGGTGGTGCTACCAGTGCCACGTCGCCAGGGTCACGCTCAGCATGACGTCGGGATAGGGTATAAATGTCTGTCTGCTGCATGGCCGGTGTGGCAGGAATGACGTGTGTGATGACTAGGTCATTGCTGTCATCCTGTTCAACAACATCAGAATGCACCACTTCATCAAGTCCGACATTCGGATCCATAAGTATGAGCTTTCCGGGGCCCTTCCTTTTAACATTTGATACCTTTCGCAGCTCATGGTGTGCCTCCCTCTCAGACGTCGGAGATGGTTGCCAATCTAGATCCAGATCATCATCTGATGGAGCGGGGCTTGAAGAGGAACTTCTACACACACTCCTTGATCTTTTCCTTGGTGGGGAGCTGGGAGAAAATTAATCATCAGGAGGAATGCCTTCGTCTTCCTGACATGATACCCCGGCTCCAAAGTCAATTTCCTCCTGTGCCCCTACTTCTGGAAGAACAACCATTGTGGGCACTTGCACCGCTCCATGCGCCGCTACATGGGCCTCTTCACTGACCTCTACTTGCAACTCTCCATGGACCTCTCCTTCTCGGCCTTCTCCTTCTCGGTCTTCTCCTTCTCGGCCTTCTCCTTCTCGGCCTTCTCCTTCTCGGCCAGCTCCTTCTCGGCCAGCTCCTTGCGCATGTACTTGTGCTTGTACTAGTAGCCCATGCAGTTGTTGTTGCTGCTTTGGTTGTTGAATAGTACTTGTGAGATGAGTTACAACCTGTGTTGATGGTGTGCTGCTACTTTCTTGCGATGAGCCAACATCACTGGTCGTTGGTGATTGAACCACTAAACAGGCTACCTGTGCAGCACTCATGGTGGGCCTTTCTTTTTTCCACAAAAATTTAGTGGTGGAGCAACCAGTCTCCTTGGTAAGTGGTGCCACTTGCTTCTTCTTCTCCTTAGTAGAGACATCTTTCTTGCAAGAGGAGCTACGGGCACCTCTTTTTGGAGCCATCTTCTTCAGATGTCGGAACAACAGGCCGCAGCAGGACTTCTTCCTGGCACTGATGCTCAACGATGATGCGGAGTTATTGACTTTGTGCACCTAAAAGCAAACAAAGACAGGGGAACATCAGTAAATATATGTTGCATATGTAGCGATTCAATAAATAGTTTGCAAGTAGGCATTTATGAATACACACGTGCACACCACACAATATGGAAATTTCAAAATTAGGAATTGCTAAATTTTTGGGAAACAGGAATTTAACATTGATCCAAGAGAGCCCACACAGAGAGGGTTATAGTTTCATGTACCACTGACTCCCCCTGGGCCCAATGGGTGAAAGCAAGGCAAAATGGGTGCAGGCCTATGGCACAAAGCTCACTGCCTGCCTTCAAAATGGCCGCTTGACCCCCATCCACATGGCCAGGACCATGCCTCAAAATGGCCCCCACCAACATAGCCAGCCCCCAACCCCTACTCCAAAAAGTCAAAAAACACAACACCAATCAAATCACCACAATCCAATGCCATCCATCAAGTTTCAGAAGGTTTATGCTGCCTGCTGGTGGTTTTCTGGTGCAGAATTGCAATTTTTGCAATTTCGCGAGTGCGAGGTTGTTGCTTCACGACGCGAACGTGGCGAAAAACCAGCAAAATCCGCGAACAGTCCGATTCTGGGCCCCCTGGGCATGATAAAATCACAGCACACTGGGTGCAGGCCTATGGCCTAAAGCACACAAACTGCCTTAAAAATGGCCCCTAGACCCCCACCCACACGGGACCAGGCAATAAAATGGCCCCCACCCACATAGCAAGCCCCCAACACCACCCCAAAAAGTCGTAAAACATACAAATATCACCACAATCCAATGCCATCCATGCCCTGGCCAGAATCATGTTAAAATTCAACAAAACAGTTGTATCATGCATGCACCCATAACTAAGCCTGGTAGTTTTCAACTCATGTGCAGAATTGTAAGTTTTACAATTTCGCGAGTGCGAGATTGTTGCTGCGCGGGACGCGAGCAGTGCGAACACAGGCACATTTTTTTTTTAAATCCGATTTTTGCCTGGGCATAATGAAAAAAATCAGAGCAGACTGGGTAGCCCCCCTAGGGCACAAAGCACACTGCCTGACTTCAAAATGGCCGCTTGACCCCATCCACATGACCAGGACCTGCAGGATCATGCCTCAAAATGGCCTCCCACCAACATAGCCAGCCCCCAACCCCACCCCAGAAAGTCGAAAAACACACACAAAAATCACCACAAACAACATCAACTTATCAACTTACTTGTGAAAACAAATTTCGAATCCAAAAGTAATCCAAAAAGCCTCAAAGCCAAATCTCCAGCAGCATCCACAAAAAGTAATCCTTCCCAGTCAAGATCGAATTCAAAGTGGCCAGGAAATGGACTAAGCAATGGGAGGAGCTTGCTGGACAGGAACAGGAAGTTGGAGACTGGGTCACTTCCTTCACCCCTCCCCAATTGTAATTTTTGTAATTTCGCAAGTGCGAGATTGTTGCTGCCCGCGCCGCGGCCCGCGAGCAGTGCGAACACAAGCAAAAAATCCGCAGCGCGCGGATTTGCGTATTTTCGCCACATCCGCGAGAGTTCGCGGATTGCGGATTTGCCGAAAATCCGAAAAATCCGCGAGCGGAACGGATTTTGCGCCCATGCTTACCAAGAATCTGAATCAAGAAATCTCTTAAGGCTTTAGTCAGCTCCGTACCTTGGTTCTAGAATGTAGGAGGTCTTGTATCTCTCTCTCAGGACTCGATCTCCCAGCAACCCGCAAGGGTGACTGGAAACACTGGAGCTGGATTTCTCAGTAAAAAGAGAAAAGACAGCGTCTCTCTAAGTAGTAAGTGAGATATAGTTTTAGTTAAGATAGTTTTTGCCAAGAATCTGAATCAAGAATTCTCTACGGGTCTAATCAGCTCCGTGGTTATAGAATGAAGGAGGTCTTGTATCTCTTTCTCAGGACTCGATCTCCCAGCAACCCGCAAGGGTGACTGGAAACAATGGAGCTGGATTTCTCGGCAGGACAAAAGACAGCGTCTCTCTCAGTGCGTCAAGGGAGGGTCGGCTTCCTTCGGCTCTCGCATCAGCTGGGCATCGGGCAAGTAGATAGCCGCTCTGCTCCAAACCACCGTGTGTTTGCTTAAGGCAACGTTGTTATATTTATACCTGAAAGGTGCCGTGTTTGACGTAAGGTTGGACATAAGACGTCACCAAGAACTAACAGTTCTTTCTGGACTCCAGGAGTTCTTGTGCAAATCAAACCAAAGCAGGGGGAATTCCCCGGCTGCTGGAGGCTTGGTTTGTTTAAAGAACAGGTTGTGCTTTCTAGGAGTCTATGGGAGTAGCCTTGCCGTATTTGGACTGCATGGGCTATACCTGAATATGGACATGATTCTTATGCCTTTATAAGGGTATGTTTTGTTATAACCGCATAAGGGCATGAATCGGGGATATCTAATTAGGGTCCTAGATAGATTCACAACAGAAGGTTGCATTGTGTGTATTGATATATATATATATATATATATATATATATATATATATATATACACACACACACACACACACACACACACACATATATATATATATTCACTGAAAAAACCACAGGTCTCAGACATGTTATAGCAAGGAATTAGCATTTAAAAAACCTTGGAAATTCACTGAAAAAACCATAGGTTTCAGGGGTGTTATAGTTAACTGGACATTTCACTTGTACAAAACCATTGAAATTCCTCCGTTATAGTTAGTTGCACTAACTATAACTCGCGCGCTGATGATGTCACATATTACATCATTCATGACATGGTCAGTGACATCACTGATAACATCTTACATGCTTGAACGGCGAAGTTCTGGTTGTATCACTCTGTCTCTTGTTGTGTAAACTACTGCATACGTTGGTTACTAGCAATGTGAAAGTCTATATTAGTTATTGATTAGTTAAATGAGTATTTGTATGGGAGAGTGAATGTGTGTGTGGTAGGGGTGGGAGGTGTGTGACTGTCCAAAGATGTGTAAATAGTTGATTTAGTACGTATATGAGGTTAAGACTGCATGTAGAAACAGATGTTTGGGTGAGTGAATGTCTTTATGGTTGTAGTGATGAGTAAATATATTTCTCAATGATACATGTCCAACAAAGTAGAAATATAAAAGGCAGTGTATGTGACAATTGTTGTATATAAATAAGTGTACATAAGACTCAGTGATTGTATGAGTGACTGTATGGATAACTGTATACTTGTGATAGTGATTTTATAACACACTAAGCATGAGTTACTATCAATATGAATAAATGAAGTGGTGTTTGTATAAGTGTGTAGTTGAGGAAATGTAAGTATGATCAATTTTCTGTATTAGTGAGTAGGATGACTGCATACGTGAATAGGATGTATGCTGGTGTGTAATGTTGATGTAGGTGTCTAAGTATATTTGATAGCATTCTATTGATCTTTGTCAGCATGTCTTAGTGAATCTATAGGTAAGTGTTTAGATGTGTGTGTAGATCTAGGAATCACTGAGTGGGTTTTTAGAAAATTGTATTGGTGTGTCAATGGTTTCAAATATGGTACACCATATTTTATAATGAGTGTTGAAAGGTTATACTAGTGTATGATGAGGTGTATCAGATTGTCACGTGGATAATGTCATCAATGATATAATCAGTGATGCCATTTGAGATGTCATCAGTAATATCATCAGTGATGTCACTGACCATGTCATGAATGATGTAATATGTGACATCATCAGCAGTGGGTTGCGGGCGCACGAGTTATAGTTAGTACAACTAACTATAACGGAGGAATTTCAATGGTTTTGTATGAGTGAAATGTCCAGCTAACTTTAACACCCCTGAAACCTATGGTTTATTCAGTGAATTTCTAAGGTTTTTTAAATGCTAATTCCTAACTATAACATGTCTGAAACCTATGGTTTTTTCAGTGAATTTCAAAGATTTTTTAAATGTTAATTCCTAACTATAACATGTCTGAAACCTATGGTTTTTTCAGTGAATTTCAAAGGTTTTTTAAATGACAATTTTTAAATATAATACATTTTATATTTACTTTTTTGATACTGATTTTCTACATTTTATTAACTATTTATTTTTACATAATTTATTTTTTAATGTCATTATATATTTTTATGTAAATGGAAAAAATGTTTTTAAAATAATATTGTAACTCTAATGTTTTTTATTTATTTTATAATTTGTTAAAATATATTTATATTATTTACTTTATTATTTTTTTTTTTTTAAATGTTGGGGAGTCACGCACCCAAAGCGTACCTTTCTCGATCACTGCGCGGAATCTAGCCGGCATTTTAGGATTGTTGTCTAGGATCCGCGTAGGATATGCGATGGGTGCGCCATTTCCTGCGCTATTGCTATGCGACCGGTACGCGACTCCAGGCGCATACGCGACACATACGTATTACTTTACGCTCGCTCGCTTGCGCGTGACGTCATATACATGTTGGACGCGGTGGGTGCGCTACTCCCGTGAAATTTTTTTAATGTCTTAAATCCATACTAAGATTATAAAGTGAGAGCCCAAACCTTTGAGGCGGGTAATCTCAGTAACCACAGCACCAATCACAACACCCAATACAGCGTTGGAAAGGGCAGTTGCAGCAGAAGGACATAGGCTATGCAGACGGATAAAAAAATGTATAAAAAAAATTGCAAAAAACTACATCATCCAGAAGGCCGAGGGCCGAAATAACATCAAACAGGAAATGATGTAATAATGTGACTCACTCTATTGAGACTGAGAGCCTGGAGCCAAATTGATCGTGAACAAGGGATATGCTATCCCGAAACGCGTAGATTTGTGCCTGCCTGCTTGAGAAACTCCATGCTGTGAGGATTAAATAAAAAAGCACATAAGTGAAGACAAACGCGAGTTCGTCCCGTTTTTCTCCCAGCTGGGGGAATTGGTTGTGGATTTAAATGCGGCGTGCTTCTGCCGCGGGAATTTACGAACCGGCGAGAGAGCGCTGCAAATTCTGGTGAAAAGGAACTGAGGGGTATCAATATATATATATATATTACCTACTGGCGGTCGCCAGTAGGTAGTTATAGTTAGGACCTAGATACCATAGGAAATCCGCAACATTCTATTGGGAATAACTCTGGCGCCGGTTGAGGAATTTGCGTGTAATTTTCCACAATTATGGCCAGCTCCGCTCCGCTCCTTCCCTGAAAGTTTTGGGGGGATTCGTGAAGTGGGGGCTGAGAAAAAAGGGGGGTCCCAAAACGTGTTTTCCCCATGTTAATTTCCATAGGACGGTCTGACAAGTCTACAGCCCGAACGGCTGAACGGAATTACGAGAAATTTGGCAAAATTGTAGGGACTGGTACGCAGATGTGCCTTTGCTATATTTGGTGAAAATTGCTCCAGTGTTTTTTTTGAAAATTAACTTTAAAAACACATATATATCTATAGGCGCGCTCCGAGCACTCACCGGTACGCGTACCGGGGAGCGCACCCGGCGCGCTACGGGAGTGCGCGAGCAGAAAGCTGATTGGTTGTCGGGTGTCTGTCAACATTCTAAACAGTCCGGAGAGTCCGCCATCTTGTGTCTCGGTAGAATCGAGACACAAGAGGTGAAAAAGAAAGGGGGAAATAATTAAAAGGGGGCAGAGTAGACAACCCCTGACCCCCTAGGTTTTCTGAGGGGGGCCTAGAAGAACCCTGAAGGGCAAAAAAAAATTTTTTGTTTTTAAAATTTCGCAGGGTAAGGGCTGGGTGCGTTCCCAGGTGCGCTCTCCACGTCACTAACTCCTTCTTTAACTACCTCTGTCCTCTTACTTCTACACTCCTCTTCCCTCATTCTCTCTCTGTTAGCCTCATTCTCTCCATTCCCTTAGTCTCTCACTCCTCTTCTATCACTCCATACTCCCACACTCACCTTCTTTCAAACCTTCTCCTTTACTTTTCTAGTACTCTCTTCCCTTCTTTCACTCCTTAGCTCTTTTCTCTTCCCCTATTCTGCCTACTCCACTTCACTAACTCATTCTCTTACTCTTACTCCGTCTGTCCTCTTAGTTCTACACTCTCCTTCCCTCATTCTCTCTCTGTTAACCTTATTGTCTCTGTCTCCTTAGTCTGTCACTCCTCTTCTGTCACGCTCACTCCCTACAACTCAGTCACACTCCCACACTCACCTTCTTTCAGACTTTCTCCTTTAGTTTCCTTCCTCTCTCTTCACTTATTTCATTCCTTTACTCTTTTCCCTTCACTTACTCTCCTTACTCCACTTCACTAACTCCTTCCCTCTCTCCTCTTACTTCTACACTCCCCTTCCCTCATTCTCTCTCTGTTAGCCTTATTCTCTCCGTCCCCTTAGTCTCTCACACCTCTTCTGTCACGCTCACTCCCTATAACTCAGCCATACTCCCACACTCACCTTCATTCAGACCTTAACCTTTACTTTCCTTCCTGGCTCTTTCCGTCTTTTGCTCCTTCACTCTTTTCTCTTCCCTTACTCTCCTTACTCCACTTCACTAACTCCTTCTCTTACTCCCTCTGTCCTCTTACTTCTACACTCCCCTTCCCTCATTCTCTCTCTGTTAGCCTCATTCTCTCTACTCTCACTTTTTCTTTCACTTTCTCTGTCTCTTCACTCCCTTACTCCCCTTGTCTCACACTCACTTGCCTTTATCCAGTCTGTATCTCCACTCTTTCCTCAACATCACTGCTCTTTTCTTACCCTTCCACACCCCCGTTCCTTTACTACATTTTCTTCACTTATCCTCATTCCCCATGTTCACTCTCCTTCTCCTCACCCACCTCCCACACTCACCTTCTTTCAGTCCCCCTACTTCACTTCCCTTCCCCTCTCGACCCTTTCTTTGCTTTCTCACTCATTTTCCTTTCCTCTCTCACTGCACTCCGCTTCAGTTACTCTTTTTGAATTTGTTAAGAATACAGCTCTTTTTTGAGAATTGGAGGTAGTTCTAAAAATAACTTTTTTTCCTTTTTTTTGGTTTTTTTCTCAACAAAAACAAAAACAGGGAATGCAAAACTGCTCAACAGGAGCAAAAAAAGGGGGAAAATTAGGGCTGGGCTGGGGAGGGCAGCGGTGTTCTTGCCTCCTGCGTATAATGATCTTGATGCTCTGCTCACCATAGCAGAGCAATTCATCGCATTGCCTGCATTTTATAATAATGTCATTAAAAACAGGTTGAATGTTCGGAATCATCTCTAATTCCGCTGCACGTCCTCTCCCTGAAGTTGTGGCTCCTCCTGTTGATGTAGAGGCACCATCCCTTGGGGGATTACGTGCCAGGTCTCGGACACACTCCCGGGCATAGTTCTGAGGATGAAACACAAGAAGTACCAGGCTGTTCCTAAATAGAGTGAGGGTTAGATGTAGGTGCCTACTTTATGTCGTGGATATACGTGTGGGTATCCACTGTGTTGGATATAATGGCCTCACACACCCTTGCAGGTGTCATGCTTCATCATCGGCAATGCTCCTCGTTGGGTCGGCGGTGCACTACCCAACGGGCAACACCTCAAAGAGGGGCTCTTTGGCGGAGATCTTTTTCCAACTGCCGTATGGGTGAAGTGTGGGTGAGGGGCCAGTAGTATGTAGACGTGGTGAAGAAGTTAAAATTGGTACTTCTTGTGTTTCATACCTATTTGGGCGAACACCTAGCTGGACCTACCACTCTTTCCTTGAGTGGAAAACTCGCCTCCACCAATCTTCATTCCCCTCTTTGAAAATATAGTTCTGAGGATGCCTGCGTTGAACGTGGATAATCATTGTTGAATTTCCAAAACTGTACTTCCTTCTAGGGTCTCCTCGGGAAAGCACAGTTTGGCAGATTTTGCATTCACCTTTTTTAATCCTTCAGGTATTGAAAAAAACTTCCAAATAAAATGTTCCTTGACCTTTGGCTGAGGAGGCTCTTCATCAATGAAACCATCTGACTCCTCACTGCTGCTGGGTTCTCTGGCAGCCATTCTTCACACAAAATGGTAGGACAGAAAAAAACAAGTCTTGCTGTCTCCAAAGTGAAAGAAGAAGTGAAGGAAAAGGGTGGGGTTTTCATTAGTTGTAAAAAAACTGTTAACAACCAATGAAAATAGTTATTTTAAGGTCACATGACTAGACACGCTTACGCTGCGTGCACCGGAGCGCTTCCGGGGGCGGTTACGCGGCGCGAACGTAGGCGCTTCCGGGGGCGCTTACGCGGCGCGCCTGAATGACGTTTTTGCAAAATCATTTTCATTCGGAAAATCAAAAATACTACTTTTTTAAGTATGGTACTGAATGTCTTTCATTATTATTTAGTTTTCAGAAATATTTTTTTTTACGTATGCAGAAATAGCGCTCTCGCTGCGCTCTCGGGAGAGCTTACCAGTGCGCGCACCCTGATCGCTCCAAATCAAAATGATACGGGTAAGCTTACCGGTGCGCGCACCCTGAGCGCCCCAGGACAAAATGATTAAAAAAAAACATGAAAAATACATTGAAAAAAGAATAAAAAAAAAAAAAGAATAATTAATAGTTATAAAAACAGCTAATAAAAAAACTGTTAAAAAATCGTAGGTTACAAACTCGATATATAAAGGAATTCGTTTTTAAAAAACCTTTGATATTCACTGAAAAAAACGTAGGTTTCACAATCGTTATAGTTAGGAATTAGCTTTTAAAAAACCTTTGAAATTCACTGAAAAAACCATAGGTTTAACACTCGTTATAGTTAGGAATTAGCATTTAAAAAACCTTTGAAATTCACTGAAAAAACCATAGGTTTCACACCAGTTATAGTTAGCTGGACATTTTATCATACAAAACCATTGAAATTCCCACGTTATAGTTAGTTGGACTCACTATAACTCGCGCGCCCGCAATCCACTGCTGATGATGTCACATATTACATCATTCATGACATGGTCAGTGACATCACTGATGACATCACTGATGACATCTTAAATGACATCACTGGTGACATCACTGATTACATCATCCAGTAAACTAGAATCCCGCTACATCATTAGGTACAATACCACACAACCCGCAGGACACAACATGGGGGAAGAACTTTCAGTCCATTTACAAACATAATGTATTTTTAACTTGCCTGTTTCCTGACTAAGTTCCATTCTAAAAGTCTTTTAATGTTTTTTATTCACTGTAAAACTAATGACATAGTAAACATTGTGCACATTGTCCTTTTATTTTCAGATGGAGATACATTGTACAGTTGGATCTTAATAGCCCACTTGGGCTTGACACCTAAAATACGAACATTTGCTGAGGCAGCTAGCCTTGTTGGAATCATTAATAATTCTTTTTGAAAATTCATCACTTGATGTGTAAAACTAAGGAAGTATACAATAATTTTTTGTCGTGTACACGAGAATTGTCAATTAGCCCACTTGGGCGGTATACCATGCTTTGTGCAAATATATCTGCAATTATCACGCACAACGAGGGCAGTTTGCCCGATCTTAATAACTGCAATTATGATTTGTTCTCCACCAGCAACATTGCTTTAATTTACGGACAGTTGTTGCAACATAGTAACTCTTCTTTGTCATTGTAATCACGTGCACGAAATAATGTGAAGTCTATCACTTTAAAAAGAATGGCCGCTTTAACGAATGTACCCGTGAGCAAGAAGCTTAAGGCTTCGAAACGCGTAGGGTTTGTTACTCCGTGTGCCAATAAATACTGCACCTTGAACACCATTTGGGCCCCGGTTCTGGTCTTTTTCGTGAATAATACAGACTTGCTGTACCAGGAGTGTGTGGCATTTTGAGGGGGCGGCGACCCCGCCGGGAGCCCGCTGCCAAAAGTGGCTCGAGCACGCCAAACCAGTGTGCATCGTGTTCAAGAAAAACGCTCTTGCCCGCCGGAAAACCACAAAATCGGCTTCTGAAGAAACAGGAAGGATTTCTTGAATTCTCCGAACATCGCGTTTGGAGCTGAGCAAGTCGGCGGACTTCAACGCTCTGGAACGTGAGTGAGGCTGGATCGAGACTGACCTTCAGTACGGAACAACCGAACATTACAAACAAGGTGGTTTTCTTGTGCAAAGCAGCATAAAGTTCGGTGCAATCAGCGAAGCACAGGTCTGCACGCTGATAGGTATCTCTATGGCGGAAACACGGATTAGTAAGAGGAAAGAGGCAGCTTCTAAACTGTTTTGCAATAATGGAACTGATACTGGCACTGACACGCTACCTTCCAGCTCGGGAGTGGATGATGTTAAAAAAATGTGGAACGTATTATGGAAAGTACTAAAAAAAGAACAGTCCAAGTGGTGGGAGGCGGCTGCCCTCACTAAATATGTGGAATGTAGCCGCATTCCTCGTGGTCTTCGTATTTTCCTAATCCCGACATTTCAAAAACCTGACCCCGAATTAATCGACGAATGGATGACTAACAACCATTCTTGCTCAATGAATATGCTTCACATGCTTATTAAGCATGCAGAAAAGGAATGCCCTGAACTTAATACAGAAAGTGAGACTTTGATAACAAAATTGAAAGAGAAATATACTGAAAACGATTTTACAGTCGAAATGAATAAAATGGAAAAGAGGCTGGAAAAAATTGAGGATGAAATAAAAGCGAAAAAACAAAGAAAATTCTATAGAGACGAAGTTGACTACAAAAAAGGACAGATCCTTACTTTTGCCAAGAAATTTGAGGCTTTGCGGGTTTCAACAAAAACACCGAAGAAAAGCAAGACTGTTAGTAGCAAAACGGCTGTGCAGGAAGAAACTGGTGTTGATGGTGTTACTCACCTAGCACAATCGGATGGGGAAAGTGAAGAGAGTGATATTTCTGACACAATTGAACCACAAAACCCAAAAGACTGCATTTTAAACGAGGTAGCACTCTTGGCCCGCGGACGCCAAACCCCACCAAGAGGGCGTGGAAGAGGCGGCAGAGGAGGCAGAGGAGCAAAAGGAGGATCAACAAATACAATTGGATCAGCAAGCCCTGTGGGAGTTGTAACAAGGGGCAAACAAGCGAAAAAATGAATGGAAAAGACAACAAAACTGTGGTAAATCTTTCAAATCATATTTTATCACCTGAACAATTATATGTTTTATCAAGGGGTCTTTCTTTTTGTCCCACAGCCAAATTTAATTTTACAGATGCACGAATTGACTTATTTCGCTTTACTAGAAAGCTTAAGCTTAGAAAATGGTTCGCCACCAAACCACGTTTAAAAAAAGATTTAAATATACAAAAAGACAGCATCTTATCCATCAATGACGCAGAGACATTGCAGATGGTGCATGAATTAGCTGACTGTGAGGACGTTCTAGATGATCCAGTCCTGAATCTTTTGAGTATTAACATGGATATTGGGGCAAGTAGTGCTAGTAACTTTAAACCCAAATCTTTATTTGTTCCTCAGATACACAACAATAGTATTGAGTGTTTTGAGGCAGGAATGATTTGTGAAATGAGAAAAATTGAAAAATGTGCCTTGCATTTGAATTTCAATTTAAACAAAAAACAGTACATGGCTTTACAGGAAATGAAGGACTGGTCTGACGTTGTAATAAAAAATTCCGATAAAGGAGGCAACGTCGTTATTTGGCCTTTAGACATGTATCTTAAAGACGGCCTCTTGCAATTAAACAATGGTGACAATTACAAAATCTCGAACATACAAGAATATAATGAATCTAAACATATGTATTTTTGTAAATTGATGGATTGGAAAGACAGTGGGGTAATCGAGGATGATGAATATAAATATCTACTGTGTAAATATCCACGAATTCCAGCACTTTACTTACTCCCCAAGTTACATAAAAACATTGAAATGCCTCCCGGAAGGCCTATTGTTTCGTCTAATGGGAGTCTACTGGAAAATACCTCCAAGTATATTGACTATTTTCTCCAACCATTGGTCCAATCGCTTCCATCTTTTATCAGAGATACTTCTGACTTTTTGAGGGTGATCAATGAATTGGTCTGGAACAATGATTATTGGTTGATCAGCTTTGATGTCACAAGTCTATATACATGTATACCGCACGACTTGGGCATTGATGCATGTAAGCATTTCTTGAGAGAAAGATCAATATCACATTTACTCCACACACACATGCTATTAGACATGATTGAAATTTGTTTTAAAAACAATTTCTTTATTTTTAACAAACAAATATATCAGCAGACTCGGGGAACCTCGATGGGCAGTTGCTTCGCCCCCAGTTTCGCGGGATTGTACCTGGGCTGGTGGGAGGAGCAAGTGGTGAATAACATCTCCCACTTTACTGACCACGTGGTTCTCTGGGTCCGATATATTGATGACATTTTTTGTGTGTGGAAGGGGACATTTGAGGAAGCAAAGGAATTTGAAATGGTTCTCAATGATAATTCGTTGAATTTACAGTTCACTAGTCCGATGAACACAAAGAAATTGGAGTTTCTGGATGTGAGTCTAGAAGTGATTGGTGGGACACTCACTAGTTCTCTTTTCCGCAAGCCCACAGCGGGAAACAGTTTACTACATGCAGAAAGCTGCCATCCCCCTAATTTGATACGAAGCATCCCGCTAGGTGAGCTTATCAGAGCCAAACGGAACTGTCGTTCACAAGTGGGTTTTGAGTTGGAAAAGAACACCATGTGTCAAAGATTTTGCGAAAAAGGCTATAGTAGATCTGTGATCAAACAAGCAGAAGTCAAAGTTGAGCAAATGCTGAGGAAAGATCTTTTAGTGCCTAAAACTCGTGAGAATTCTGAGCAAATCAGATTTATCACCAGCTTTGATAATCAATCGTGGCAATTGAGGAAGAGTCTCAATAAACATTGGAACATCCTCAGAATGGATAGTGACCTAAAAGAGGCACTCAATGAAAATCCTTCTATCACCTATAGAAAAGCGAAATCTCTTAAAGACTCACTTAGCAATGCCCTAATACAAGAACCCTGCAAATCGGCGAATATTGTGGGATTTTTCCCCTGCACTAAGTGCAAAGCTTGTAAAAATAGCCACAAATGTAAAGGTCTGAAGTTATGTAAAGATCAAGCAGAACATAAAATTACCAAACGTGTGGGTTGCAATACTGAATATGCAGTGTATGCACTGCAATGTCCATGTGACAAATTCTATATTGGCATGACCACCAAAAAAGCCAAGTTGCGGGCATTAGAACATTTGAGGGCAATCAAAAATGCGAATCCACAATACCCTGTGGCCAGGCATTTCGTAGGTGAACATCAACAGAACCCCAATCTTTTGAAATTTTTTGTCATTGATTGTGTTGAACATAAAGAACGTGGTGGAAACAGGTTATTGGAACTACGTAAACTAGAATCCCGCTACATCATTAGGTACAATACCACACAACCCGCAGGACACAACATGGGGGAAGAACTTTCAGTCCATTTACAAACATAATGTATTTTTAACTTGCCTGTTTTCTGACTAAGTTACATTCTAAAAGTCTTTTAATGTTTTTTATTCACTGTAAAACTAATGACATAGTAAACATTGTGCACATTGTCCTTTTATTTTCAGATGGAGATACATTGTACAGTTGGATCTTAATAGCCCACTTGGGCTTGACACCTAAAATACGAACATTTGCTGAGGCAGCTAGCCTTGTTGGAATCATTAATAATTCTTTTTGAAAATTCATCACTTGATGTGTAAAACTAAGGAAGTATACAATAATTTTTTGTCGTGTACACGAGAATTGTCAATTAGCCCACTTGGGCGGTATACCATGCTTTGTGCAAATATATCTGCAATTATCACGCACAACGAGGGCAGTTTGCCCGATCTTAATAACTGCAATTATGATTTGTTCTCCACCAGCAACATTGCTTTAATTTACGGACAGTTGTTGCAACATAGTAACTCTTCTATGTCATTGTAATCACGTGCACGAAATAATGTGAAGTCTATCACTTTAAAAAGAATGGCCGCTTTAACGAATGTACCCGTGAGCAAGAAGCTTAAGGCTTCGAAACGCGTAGGGTTTGTTACTCCGTGTGCCAATAAATACTGCACCTTGAACACCATTTGGGCCCCGGTTCTGGTCTTTTTCGTAAATAATACGGACTTGCTGTACCAGGAGTGTGTGGCATTTTGAGGGGGCGGCGACCACGCCGGGCGCCCGCTGCCAAAAGTGGCTCGAGCACGCCAAACCAGTATGCATCATATATATATATATATCCATACTAATATTATAAAGAGAGAGCCCAAACCTTTAAGGCGGGTAATCTCAGTAACCACAGCACCAATCACAACACCCAATACAGCGTTGGGATGGTCAGTTGCAGCAGAAGGACATAGGCTATGCAGACGGCCACCATATACATTTAAAAGGTAAAAGAACTGTGCCAGCAAAGTAGTCCCTTGTGGGCGAGTCTGCGTTCTGCTGTGGGCGTGTGCTGGGGGTGTGACAAATGCTGGGGGCGTGTGGTACGTTCCGCCCCTTATGCCATGTGAGTCGTAATTGCGCCGCATCAAGGGGCACGCTGGGGGCGTGACAAGCTGGGGCCGTGACAAACGCTGTCAGCGTGTGTCCGCACTGTGGGCGTGTGTCCGCCCTTCATGCCATGTGAAGCGCCAATTACGCAATTGTGCCACATCAAGGGGTACGCTGGGGGTGTGACAAACGCTGGGGGCGTGTGTTAGGTTCCGCCCCTTATGCCATGTGAGTTGTAATTGCGCCGCATCAAGGGGCACGCTGGGGGCGTGACAAGCTGGGGCTGTGACAAACGCTGTCAGCGTGTGTCCGCGCTGTGGGCGTGTGTCCGCCCTTCATGCCATGTGAAGCGCCAATTACGCAATTGTGCCACATCAAGGGGTACGCTGGGGGTGTGACAAACGCTGGGGGCGTGTGTTACGTTCCGCCCCTTAATGCCATCTGGGTCGTACATTAATCAGATCGTCTGCTGTGGCCGTGTGCTAGGGGCGTCACAAAGGCGTTCACCTCGAAGCGTGGTAAGTAACCATTCGCAAGACTCCCTTGGGAGACTGCCCGTTGTCTCACACATACTGGGGGTGTCGAATGCAGTGTGTGCCTTGGCCTGGAAGCGTCTGAAAGGGCCGAACGCAGTGTGTGGCTTGGCCTGGGTGCGTCTAAAAAGCACTGGGGCCGAAGAGCGTCGGTGTGGGTCATAAAAAAATAAGAACAGCGGGAAACAATCATTCAAGACTCACACAACTCTAATTGTTAGACGGTCGCCGCTGGCCCTCAAGCGGGGGCACACGTGACTGAGCGTGTCTGCGGGGACAATTACTGCAGCCTCTCATGCACGCTGTTACTGAACTATCACATTAAACCAAATTACACGTGCCTGCTAACATCAGCCAGGGCTGTAGCCAGGCTCAGGCGGCGGATCACTACACTAATTACATGCGCCTGCTAACAGGAACCAGGGCTGCAGCTGGGCCTCAAGAGGGGGAACATGCGCCTGCTAACATCAACCAGGGCTGCAGCTGGGCCTCAAGCGGGGGAACACGCGAATGACCGTATCTTAATACACACAATACACACATTCTATTTCATACCCGGACAACGTCGGGACGGGCTGCTAGTTATATATATATGTATTTAATATACATATTAGGGCAAGATATAATCTAAGGTAATCATAAAAATAATATACTTTTACTTTTAATAAACTTATATTAGTTTTAAATGCAATTTCGCGAAGTCGCGTTGGGTGCGTGCTGCCTGTGCGCATGGTGCGGACCCTATGTGACCTGAAAAAAAAAGATTTGATTGGTTCATAACATTTCCTATTGTGACTATCAAAGAACCCCACCCATTTCAATCATTCTTCGTAGACCTTCTTTGGAGGAAGATCTCAGAGCTGAGAAGAACTTTTTTTTGCTGATTTCCACAGCTCCAATTCAATAGATAATAGCTTCTGGACAGCGGGCAACATCAGACTCGGAACACTCTTCGGATGATGGATTTGTTGCAGAACCTCCACGCCCTGAGAGATACACCTCAGTGGTGTGGAAGTTTTTTTCGATACCTGAGGGACAAAAAAAAAGTCATTGCAGTTAATTTCACCTGTAAAATCCGCAAAGGGTTCTGTCTTGAGGTGATCCAACTAAAAAGTACTCATGTGGGACCACCGTATGATGAAGCACCTGAAGACTCTGCACCCTGTGAACCTGGCGAAAGAGGAGTGCAGAAGGCTCCGTGTCAACCCTCCACCAGCAGTGGCAAGCTGAAGTTGACTGTTTTGTTCCTCCTGTATTCTTTTTTTTTTTTTTTAAATAACAAAATCGTTCCAAAAACCACCAAAAAAATATAAAACAAAATTAAGTTATTTTCAGAACTAACTTCTCTGGTTAAAAAAAGAGCTATATTTGTATGATAGTGCGTGCAAGTTTGGTTGAATGTACGCGTAGTGTATAATTGACTGAAAGAATGCATTAGTAGTGTATGGTGAATGTATAAGTGCAGAACTATAAGGAAGTGCTGCAGTATGACACTGGAACGTCTTTAGCTGCAGTGTGCTGTGGTACTTCCGAAACACAGGGATGCAACATATGTTCATAAATATGTTGCAAGTCTATGCTTCCCTCTGCACTGCTGCTTAAACTGCAGCCATGTGGTGACACAGGTACCCTTGCACCATGGTGCAAGGATATCTGTGTCGTGTGGAGTTTGTTTTTGTGCAGGAAGACACACCTTCATGCACAAAAACAATCAGAGAAGGCATTTTTCTCCTTCAATGTATGATGTGCAATGCAGCATATATTGAAAGAGAAAAAATAGGAGAAATGAAAACAATTCTCCTTGTTGAGCCTTGCTACACCAATTGGAGAATGGTGCAGCATTCACACACATGTCCAGATTTATGATGAATCTGGAGATGTGTGTTGTTCTATGAGTGTTCTGTGCAATCACACATAGTAACACCTATACAACGCCCCTTCAACACAAAGTTGTGTGTATGCTGAGGTCGTATTTACATGGAGAAGAAAAGGTACGCAGAGTGCCTTTTCCTTTTCCTCCCTTTGTAAATATGAAAGAGTGTCTTGCACTATCACTATGTTACAAAAAGTGGCATATTGTTGGCACAGGATGCTTCTAAATTTGCCCCATAAGTGCTTAGGTATTGGCAGACTGTTAAAATAAGAACATATTGCTAGTTCATTGTTTGAGAAATTGCATGAGAGTGACAGGAGGTAAGCACAGAGTTATCTCTCCAAAGATGCTCAAAGAAGAATGATTAAAATGATTGCTGTCCTTCATTAGGTACAATGGGAAATATTATGAACCAATCAAATCTTTTTTTTTCAGGTCACATGATATCCTATGACAGGGAGATTCCAAAACTACATAGGTATAAAGTGGGTGTTTTGAAGACTGTATTAATACCTTGTAGCTTCTTGCAGATGTGCTTGCATAGTATATAAACAAATTAACTTGCACTAGGGTTAATGACTAGGCTAATCCTTAACTATATGACTAATAAGTAGAGTCATTTCAGTACTGCAAAGAGAGAACTAGCTACATTTATAAATACTTAGGTTTTTGGCAAAGTGATAGAACATGTTTATAGAGTGGTGAAGAGAAGGGATGGAGCCTGATGTGACATGTGCAAACACACTCTGTGACGTGTTTTAAGTTGAGGAATTTAGTCTCTTTTAATCCTGAAAGTCCCTGGGTCCTACTAGCCCACCATGTCTCTCTATTGAACACCATACAGCTGCGTTGCAGAGAGGTGCTTCAAAGCCATGTCCCATTTTATACCTCTCTGCAATTCAACTCTCTGGCACTTTTTGCACATCTACGGTGGGTTAGTTGGCCCCCAGGGACAATCAGTATTCAAAGTAACTTTATCCCGTAACTTAAAACGCCCAGAGAGCATCTTTCCACACATATTTACTCCGTCCATCCTCCCTTTCTTCACCAATGTTGAAACACAGCCCATTGTGCATATTAATACTTAGTTCATCTTACCTTCACATATAAATAGAAATAAAAAACACTACACATTTTTTCAGTTGTTTTTTCTAATTTAAATTTCTGAAAATTTCATATGTTAGAATTAGGATCTGTGAAAGAGAAGAAAAAATACAGTTATAATATATCATATTATATTTTTTAAAACACAACATAATTTTAACATTTTACAAATTATTTTCTTTGCCTTTTTTGCTGTTCTCAGAATATACTGAATTTCACTACAAACAATGATTTCAATTGTACTCATCACATAACAAAAAAAACAATCAATAAGATTGTTTAAAAAAAACAAAAATACGTGTAACATATTTATAATATACCCAACTATTTCTGAACATTCCACAAAATCTACATCCTCAATAACAAACCATATAATACAAATCACACATATATAAAATGCTTTCTTCTAAGAGAAATGTCTTACTTAATTATGAAAGAACTCAAATAATAATACGATGAACAATTATTTTTAATTTTCATACACTGTAAATAATGTTCTTTAAAAATATATGCTGACAGAATTTGCAAGAAAAAGTCCTTAATTCAAATATATACTTTTCCTCTAGGCCAAATAGTATTCTTGAAATCCTTTATATTGAAATTGTCCCATAGTAATCGAATGAATAGATATTAATAAATTCCTCAGAGGCCAAATTATGTTCCTAAAACTTTGGCTTTAAAAATATTAGGTAGGAATTTGGTAATTCGCTAGGAAAACGTTGTTAAAAAACCAATTGAGCATCATTACAATATGTCCAGTGTAAAGGCAGTGTAAAATCCAGATGATGTAGAAGGACCATCTTGGAAAATTATTGCTACTGCTACAAAAGTTCTTCCTGATATTGATAGTTGACTTGCTACAAAATGTTTTATTAAAGTTTCCAATTTTCTTCCATCAGCTGTACAACATTGCATCAGTAATATTATATATTGTCCATGTTTTTGTAAAAATATTGTTGATAACATTTCTGATTTGCATTGGCTCCACTCCATGTTTTGATTTGCTGCTTTAACTAGTTTGTTGAACGACACTGATTTACAGTCTGGTAATGTCAAATATATAAATCTTTCAGTGTCTATGTTAGTGCTACATGTATACATACAATTTTCACATTGATTATCCCATTCATAACAAAGGCGTAAAAGATTTTCAATTTCTATGCCTTCATTTTCCAATCCGGTAAGCATATACATTAGAAATTCCTGAGCATCTTGTTGGATATTCTGCGTAAATTGTGTAGAATCAGAACATATATCCAAAAGATTACGAATATCAGAATCGGTTTGCATTTTACTTTTATCAGTTCTCAATTTTTCATAAACAGAATGCAACAAGGAACAAAATCTTTTTTCCGATTCTCCATAATTTGCTGTTGCAAACTTTCAAGAAAAAACACAACATTCACCATTACATTAGCATAGCAGTTGATACCTGAACTATTGTCAAACTGATACCCAACAATCTCTTCAACGAACAGTGTCCTTTTTCTTTTTGCTTGCAATCACTACATTATCTTGTTTTTTTCCTTCGCTATAACTTCACTACAGATATTCTCATATCTTCTTTTTCGACCTACCACACGCTTTTCAAATACAGGATATTTACCTAAATTGGGAGCATACACTATTCTTAACCGATTATACTCTTTTACAGAGTTTGCATCTGACCTAATCTTTCCCTCATCAAAATCAATCAAAAACAAACCAGATAAAGTTCTGACTCGGGACAAAGCAACATATGTCATACCCTCTTTAAACACGGTACTACCAATGTTCATCAGAGCACTGTCTACACTTAAACCTTGAGATTTATGAATAGTCATTGCATATGCCAGAGAAAGTGGATACTGTTTTCTACGGACATATAAATCTTTAACAAGCAAAAAACGAACTGAACAATGACCAATTTGTTTGACTTCTTTAATCTGATCAAATAAAATTTTTAAAAATGTAATTCCATCCTTATTCTGATAATTAACAAAATCCACAACTTTACCCATTTCTCCATTAACTAAACCTTTTTCTACATCCAAATTACTCCTTAAAATTACCCGACAGTTTATACATGCATATAGATTCTTTTCTAAACCAGCAGTTTTAGATATCGATTTTTCTAAAGAATCCAATTTTGTTTTCAATTTTTCTGTCAAAATAATAGTGATTCCTTCATGCTCCATTTTATCAATTTATTTATTTATTTATTTGCGGGTTTGTAACTTTGGATCTAGATCTGGTTTCTAAACAGCAGGGTTTTGAGCTGCCTTCTAAATTTTAGATGTTCTGAACATTGTCTGAGAGACAGAGGGAGCTTATTCCACAGTGATGGTCCGGTTACAGATAGAGCTTTACCTCCGTGTCTGGCCTTTCTTGCACGGGGCACCACCAAGAGAAGGTGGTTGCTGGATCTGAGAGATCGGATAGGGACATATGAAATGAGATAGGGACATATGGAATGAATGGCTTCCATTTGTATAATTTCTTCATTGTCTAGCTTCAAAAGTTGTTCATTGAATATAGAACATTCGCGCAGTGTTGGCATTAAGCAGATTATAGATTAATTTTCCGCAATTTTCATATATATTTTCTCAGGAACTATTTTTTTATTTGGAAACAAATTGGAAAGTAATCGACTTTGCAAAGCTTGTTTGCCATTTTCTGTCAGAATTCCAATTCTTATATCTTGAAGAATAGTTCCATAATCAACATTATTTGTCTGTCGCATATTTGTAATGAGTTCTTTGTATTCAAAATATGACCAAATGTTAACGTTTCCAACATTTCCCAAAGAATTTCTGGTGTCTTCATGAGCAAGTGTAATACTGGTTGTCCTTTTATGGGAGTAAGTTGCAGTAGATCTCCAAAAACTATGACATGTTTTCCTCCAAATAAGACATCGTACTCTGTTTTAAGAATTTGCTGCATTCTTAAATGCACAAAAGCAAGCATTAAGTTTGAGACCATGCTTACCGCATCAATAATCAGAAGTTTCATTTTCTTAAGCACTCTTGAAACTTCATAACAAGCTTCTCCAGATAGCTGGTGATATTCCAATTTGTTTTCATGCTCCACAGGTAGCATAAGTAAACAATGCAATTCCTTTAATGTTGTGTGCTGCCAACCCAGTTGGAGCAGTTACAACATAGGACAAATGTGAGTCAGTTGTTTTCTCTAGATAACTGGTGATTACTTTAATTAAGAAACTTTTTCCTGTTCCAGCTTGATCACTCACATACATTCGGATAGGTTAAATGATGTGCATGTGCATTCTTTCTTTTTATAAAGAAAGCCATGGTCAATCTGCTGTCTCACTTGCTGATTTATTTTTTTCTGTTCAACATTTAGTTTTTCTTCCAAATTTCCTAAGTCCATAATATCTTCTTGAGCTTAATGCATTGCTGTTTCCACCTCATTCATGGTGATTGCTGCTTCATTTTCAACAATTGGTTGTCCAAGTGGATCTTGACCCAGTGGAGCAGAACTTTGACTGTCTTGAGAACTGTCTCTAGCAATCTCAGCTGCAATAGTAGCTTCTTGATCAATTTCATCGTTCAACATTTTCACATAATTTGCAAAAACTGTAGATTCTATGGTATCTTTAAAGCATTGAAGGAATCTTCATAGCTCTGAAAATCTTCAAGTAATTCCAATTCTGAACGCCACGGTTTGAACAGTTGTAAAAGTGCTAAATAGTAAAATTCCCTTTTATCAGGAGTGTCGCAAGTCAGTTTTCTGTGATTAATCAAATTTCTTTTCCTTTGTTTCACCAAACATCCTTCGGAACCAATCACTGCATATTTTCCATCATTGATGTTTTCTGTAGTACTCCGTTTAAAAGTGTAGTTTTGCAGCACTTCATAAAGACATATGTGCCCGAAATGTTTGTTTTCACAATGTCTGTACTTTCCAGATCTTTTTCTGCTAAATATTCGATTTCTTGAACAGATTTAAGTACTCGATTTTGCGTTGCAGCAAGACCTAGACTCACCCAAATGATTCTTCTAGATTTTGAGTATAAACTTGCAGACGATAACCAATCTGGGCATTCATACGCTCTAATTTCTCGATGGGATACATCTTCAAACTGAAACTGTATCATTTCTTACTTAGACTCTTCTTGTGAGAAATTTCTTCCCACAATTCCGTCTTTTTTGATTTTGTAATATAGGATGTTACATACCGAGCTACAGCAATGGAATTATCCGCTACGTACTGAATATCCATGTTAGCATTCCACATAGAGAGAATAACCGGATTGTAATCATTTATGTATTTTGATTCTTCACTTCTTCTCAAATTGTAGGTATTTTTTGGAGACTTTCTAGCGATGGTATGTCTCATAGCTGACATAAAACTGTTTACTCTTCCTTTGGATATTCCAGGACGTGGAAATCCAAAACGACATTTGGTATAAAACTTTTCCTTAGACGTGTACTTTCGTCGACAGTATTTTCCACATCGATGGCTTTGGAATCGTAAGACTTGTTGTCTTAAGTTGTTTTCTTCTGTTCTTTTGGGTATAGCACATGTGGCATATTCTTCAATAAAAGACAAAATAGTATCATCGGAATTAGTTCAGAATTTGGGGGCATCCTTGATCCATATCAGCATTTGTATATGAGGAGCACCTCTAGCTTGATACTCCTTTCCCCAAAAGAAATCCACAACTTCTCCAAGAGGAGGATTCTTTTTATTGCAGATAAAACACATCATCGCTTCAAATCTATGATTGAAATACCTGCATACATTAACAGGATCCAAAGAGCACAATTCTCCAGGTGTCTTGTATTCAATATTTTTTATATTCGAATTTGCCTCTCGAAGAAATTCAAGTAAATCATCCCAAGCATATTCAGCACAGCTTAGGGTATGGAACCACGTAGGAGTTCCTAAGTTCCTTAGCATACATTTAAGTTCTCCATGACGACGGTACCAATACTCGTTAGTGCCACGCTGACATGCCATCAGATTAATCAGCTGAGATTCGAAATGATCATCTCTCTGATGTACTTTATCCATAAATTCCTTTGAAGAAACATTTTGAAGATGTACTCCTGTTTTCAATATAAGATTGACTGCATATGAAAGTCCAGACAGGTTACTCTCAAACAAAAGATGAAATATATATGGGATACATTTTCGAAATCTTGGATCTTCTGCATACAATCTTGTTGTCCGATATTCAAATGCAGGAATCTGCACAGGTCGTTCATCATATCGTCCACCTTTTCCTGTTGGAACAACTGCGGAAAACAACAAGCTTCCAAGCTTTTTCCCCCATACACTCATGGGACTTCCCTTTGCTTTTTTCATTTGGAATAACTCAATAGTATTCCCCATCACTTCTTTTGAATGAAGTGGATGTACGCTATAATGTTCATAGATTTCTTCACTTTTAGACATGTCCACCTTTTCAATTTGTCCACTTGATGTTTCAGTATCTTCTGCTAAAAGTATTTCTTCTTCTCCCACATACACATTTTTATAGTACTCATTGTTTTTTATCAGATACAATATTGCCTTTTGCACTTTCCTAACATCCACTAATTCTTGCCAGATTTTCTTACTCTTAGTAAGAACGCCATTAACTAGAATAACTAGTGGTTCATTTTCTACATTCTCTACACCAATAGTTTCAATATTTTTCTTTAAATCTAGAGGTAAATATACAACTCTTCCTTTTAATCCTCTCTGTAAATCTGAAGGAGGCAATTTACCTGTTTTAGGCTCCATACGAACAATAGCTTGAAATGGGTGCACACATTGGATGAGAATAGACTCATAGGTATTTAAATCTATCAGTACTGGAGGAATAGTTACCAACTCTAGATTATTATGGACAGCTCTAGCGGGCATTTTATTCTCATCTAATTTATTATAACAATATTTACAAATACGCTGACCAGAACCCAAATCAAAACAATCTCTACCAACAAATAAGTTGCAAATGCCTTCCACTTATCATTATTTTCTCTTTCACTTTTTAAATACAGATCAACACTCCTAGTCTGATTTTTATAGTGAGTTTGCCGGCAACAAATACAAGAATAATTTGGCCTTTCACCTGAAATCACCTTAAACTTTGTAATTTGTTCCTCAAATTTTTTTGTAGAAGTATGTTGCACATTCTCTTCAACATTTTCTTCTATTAATGTCTCAGTTTCTGCACTCTCTTGTTCAGGACCAAAGTAACAAAACTTAATTTCATCACAAACCTTCTTCACATCTGATACTGACCCACGCAAAAGAGCACTGTTCAACTCCTTTAATTTTAGTGCTGGGCTTTTTTCATAATACAATCTTCTGACTAACTTCCGCATTTGAGAATGATGTACTGCTAACATCCTGAAATGATGAAAAACACCTTGACATACTTTTCTAGAAAGACAAGCCAGAGAATGACCTTGCAAACGAGTATTTTTTCTCACTCTGCAAGGGTCTAGTCCTTGTAACATCTTAATCTTTTGTTTAACACTTTTTTTTACTGTATTGTCATAAGAAATTGCACAAAATATCAATAGACTCTTGTCGTACACTACAAATACTACTGCAATCCCAAGTGTACACTGGGGCTGTAGGACGTCTTCCTAGAACTTCATCAACTAACACTTCTTCTGCATTTCTGGGAACCATCTTCTCTTTCTCAATTGGACAACCATTTCTAACCTCATAAACTCGACCACTGGTATCAACTGCATGCATTAAATTATTGGTGTGAAAATAACTCTCTTCATTAAAGAAAGGCTCTCAACTTGAACTGTGTTTCCATTCTCCGGAAAAAATATCACAAAAATTAGTTCTGTTAATTACTCTTTTCCACTTACTTTTGGCCTTCATAAAATGGATTGGTTTATCTAGTGATCAGATTCTGTTTAAAAGTAAAATAAATAATTTCCTTTTTAATTCAAAAGCTTTTTGAACAATGAATTCAATATGCTTCTTCTTCTTTTTATAAAATAGTGCTCTTTTTAAAAATATTTTTTCACATCTTTGAGCAAGTTAAAAACCACTCTGTTATAAAAAATCTTTTTCCTGATTTCTATATATTAATTTTGCCTTCTTTTACCATTCATTGTGTCTTGTGAATGTAACTTTCCATTTCCTCCTTTCTTTTTACTCATACTCTTTTTGCTGGTCGAAGCATTATTTGTAGTTTGTATAATCTGCACACTATTTCTAGGCTTTGAAAGTTTTTAATGAATTCTTTAGTTGTCTTACCGGAAGACTTTCTCTTTTTACCCACATGATGTTGGCCAATACTTGTTCTGTAATTATATACATAATAATTGTCCTTTTGCTGTTATTTTCTCTTTCTTGATTTTTCAGGCATGATAACTTCATTTTAATGATGATAAACAATCACGATCTCTTTTTTTTTTTACATATTTTTATTATAATTTTTTGACAGCAATTTTACCCCTCCAAATTATTACAGTCATCAGCTTTACAACACAGAGCATGTATATTGTATATCCTAAAATAACTAAATAAGTATAACACAAATCTTGCAACAGTCCTCTTCATAAATTCATGAAAAAGGGTGGAGAGATTACAAAACTAATACAAGGGAAGTACAAAAAATAGTATTCAGAATAAAGGAGAGGGAAGACCTAAAAGTAAATACAAGTGTAAGCCTATTACCCGACTCCCACCCTGTTTTGTTTAGTCTTCCACTTCGTGATAGGTTGCCATATCTCCTCTCCCAGTTCTTTTGTTCTCCTGCCGTTCCTCTTATAAATAGCTTTCTCCAGATTGTATGAGGCTAGCAAACCTGCTAACCAAGTTTGAAATGTTGGTGGTGTCTTATCTAACCATGCCCTTGCTATACTAATTCGATAGACAGCGGTCACCATAAACAAAAACCCTGTGTGGCCATTTTCATACTCACTCTTCACAATAGCAGTTCATTATTTAATATAAACTTGATGTTTAGTGATTTCTCCAGAAAATCTTCTATGGCTCTTTTCAGGGTGTACAATTGGGGGCATTGTGCAAACATATGTACTATATCGGCTTCTATTGCATTACATCTGGGACAGGTTATGCCTTCCGTCCCTCCCCACTGTGCTATTTTTGCTGCCGTGTGGTAGAGACTGTATAATGTTTTATAATGCTGGGACTGCAGTGTTGCCGAACATAAAACTGATCTTCCTAGATCTAAAGACTTCTGAAATCCTTCCGGGGAGGTCTCCACCTTTTCTATCCATTTTTTTGAGAATTTCTCTCTATCATCTATTTTATATGCATACAATTCTGCATGTAGCTGCCGTATCTTACACTGTTTACTCTGTTCTATATAGTCCAGTAACCTGCAGTGTTTAAATCCTAGCCGACCACCCCTTTTGTACCTCAGATAACTCCTCACCTGTAGATATTTGAAAAAGGTGTTAGTGGGTATTTCAAATCTTTTTTGTAGCTCTTCAAATTGTATTATCCCGCCTTTTGTGTCCAGGAGATCTCCTATTTTCCTAATACCCCTATCATTCCATATCCTCATTATTCCAACCCGGAAGGGTTTCATTAGCCATCAATCTAGTATATCTGCTAAATCTACCTATTCCTAATTTTTTACCCACCCCCTTCCAGATTGTATACACAGCTTTTAAAGTTTTAAACATAGTGTTCTTAAAAAGTCCATAATTTATTGTATTCAGAAGTCCAGATGCAAAAATTAGCGCCACAGTCTTGGGATGATGCAAATATAATTGTGATACTAAAAAAAGACAAACCCCCATTAGACCCAGGGTCATATCGACCTATCACTCTCTTAAATGCGGATGCCAAAATGTATGCCAAAGCTCTTGCACAAAGGCTGAGCAGAGTTATTGAGAAATTGGTAAGCAAGACACAACATGGTTTTATTCCCGGGAAAGGGACCACTCAGCATACTAGACAGCTAATTACAATATTAGACGCGGCTGAAGTAGCAGGAGACCCTGTCGCAGCCATATTCCTTGATGCTGAAAAAGCTTTTGACAGGGTCTCCTGGCAATTTTTGTGGAAGGTAATGGAGTGGTTCGACATAGGTAAAGGATTTATTAGAGCTATACAGGTATTGTATATGCAACCAAAGGTCAGGGTGAAAATAAACAAGTCTTATACAAAAACGGTTAGGATTACACGCGGTACCAGACAGGGCTGCCCGGAATCACCCCTACTTTTTGCTTTATATTTGGATCCGCTACTTAGGAGATTGATAGGCAATATTAACATCTCGCCAGTTGTGATACAGGAGGTAGAGCACAAAGTATTCGCCTACGCAGACGACGTGGAGCTGATAACTACGGAACCAGGAAGGGCTTTAAGGGAAATAGAGCAAGAGGCAGCAGCTTTTGGGGAGTTAGCAGGATACTCAATTAATAAGGGGAAAACTCAGATCATTACGAATGAATTTATACTCTATTCAGATCCCAGAGTGGTTAAGGAGGCAGTGTACTTAGGAGTAAGGGTGTCAGCAGATTTAGCGGAGTTAGTGAAGCTAAATATGGAACCACTATTAGCTAAGGTTAAAAGCAACACAGAAAGAATTCACAACCTACACCTGACGTTAATGGGACGCATAAATGTAATTAAAATGGTTACATTGCCGAAACTGCTTTATTTGTTTAGGGCCATACCTCTTCTTTTCGAACAATTTTGGTTTGCTAAGTTAGAAACAATTCTTAATAGGTTAGTGTGGGCACAGGGGAAAACTAGAAGGGCTTACAGATATATGACACTCACACGCGAAAAAGGGGGCTGGGGTGCACCGGATTTTAAATTATACTATTGGGCCGCAGCCCTGCAGTACTCTCAAGGATTACTAGGGGGAGGACATGAATTCACAAATGTGTATAGAACTGTATTGGGGGAAGGCGCGGAGGATGGACTTCCAAACAATCACGATCTCGGTGTAACATGTCTACCCTATTAGCAAGAGCTTGAGTTTCTCTCTGGAGATTCCCTATCATGTTGGCTAGATCCGTAAGATTCAAATCCATGGCACTCAGGTGGCAAATATAATTTTATATTTTGGCTTTGCGTTCTGTCGTGCTCTCACCTGCGTTGCCTCAGGAGTGCCAAGGATACAAAGACAGGTCCGACTTCACCTTATCACCACCAAATGCCAGAGTATAAACTGGTTAACATCTACTGGTGATCAAGGGGAAGAAGGGAAAACAAAACAAGGAAAGGAGAGAAGGAACGGTCTTCTTCTGATAGGTCGTCAGGAGGCCTGTAAAGTCTCAGCATGCGTCAGCTATATAAAGAAAAAACACAGTGTTTAGTCTCTAATCCTGCCTACACTATGTCTCTATAATCTATGTGTATGCACTTACTGATATACCTCTATTCTCTTCCTTTGATCATATGAAGAATGGCAGCAGAGGAAAGAACAAAGGACTTCCTGGAACTATCTATATAAAGGAAAATGCTAGATGTCAGTGTTTATGTGTGTTTGGGGAGAGTATGAAATGATATTCCCTTCTTGTCCTTACGCTCACCGTAAGTGTAGACCAATAACTCATGTAGAGAAAACAAGTATCAAAATCACTGGTTGTAATATGCTTCTCTTCAGCATGGAAACAGCTAACCTATAAAGAACTCTCACGGTTCAGTATTGCTTAATCTTTAGCAAAAGACCATGGTCTAATAAACTATACACTCTCTATCTCTTTGCTTATAGCAAAAACCCTGACGCCCGTCGAGGACAATGTGGAAGGTAAGTATTATCGTAACAAAAATGTAACTGTCAATGTAACACTACATATATAACATTTCTTTCTTTGCTTATCTGATTTTAGGTTCAAAAGACGTCGCCCCGAACAACAAGGAGCCAAGGAGCCGGTTGTAGGACGCCGACTTCACCGGCGCGGTACACACAGGACGCCACCGGATTCACCGACAACGCTGGCAGGACGCCGACTTCCCTGACGCGGTACACAGGACGCCTTGACCCGGAAGTAGGACAGAAAGAAGACCTCGGAACTAGCGCGAACGCATAGCGCTTCCGATATGGAGAGGAGGGCTTAAGAACTGCCTCCTCTCCTCATGCGCATGCGCTAGAGACTGCACATGCAAATAGGTGGGCGGCCGCCATCTTGCCAACCATCCTGTCGTCGTGTTTTTGTCAACCACGACGGCAGTCACGACAAGTACTTGGGTACTGACTGGATGATTAGAGTACTGCAAGGAGAGTGCCTGGGTCAATTTATAAGTGGTTCAGTTTTGGCAAAGTCAATGGATTAGTACATACTGGTGAATGGGTCTCTACAACAGCGCAAAGGCAGTTACAGTATGTTTGCTGGAGTATATGGATACTGCCTGGGGGAAATGAAGGTGTGTAGGATAAGTGTGTAGGTGATCAAAGGACTGCATGCATATTTGATAAAGATTTGTAGCAGTTCATGTGCTGAAGCCTGGATAACTGCATGAGTACTTGCCTACTGATTAAATGATTAGAGTACTCAAACACAAGTGCATAGATGGCTACAGGAGGACATGCATAGTGGATAGGAGTTTGAAGCACTCTATGTGGTAAAGCTCTAAATCACTGAATTAGTATTTGAGTACTAACTGAATGATTAGAGTACTGTAAGGAGAGTGCCTAAGTGAATTTATAAATGTTTGGGTTTTAGCGCAGTAGATGGATTACTACATGCTGCTGAATGGGTCACTAAAGGAGTGCAAAGGGAGTAACGGTGTTTGCAGGAGTGTATGGATACTGACTGGGTAATTGAAGGTGTGCAAGGCAAGTGTGAAGGTGTTTAGAGGATTGCATGCATAGTGGATAGGTGTTTGAAGCAGTCCATGTAGTAAGGCATGAATCTCTCATAATGGTTGCCCAACTTGACAACATGACATCTTTTAAAGCAGTTATCTGTCTGCAAAGACATGAAGTAACCAAATGCTTCTCTCACATTGGTTGCCCAAATGCACACAGACTCACAGTGTGATACTAGACAAACAACACTGTTCCTTGGACTTTACCAAAACACATTCACTAGTCTGGAAGGGGTAAGGTGACTGCACACATTTTACATAATTCACTACTGCAGTCTAGTGTGAATGCCTGTCTCATTCTGCAAATGCATAAGCAGTGACTGGCTTCTAATACTACTAAAGCTTGACAACATGACAGGTTTTAAAGCAGTTGTCTGTCTGCAAAGACATGAAGTAACCAAATGCATCTATCTCTCACAATGGTTGCCCAAATGCACACAGGCTCACAGTGTCATTCTAGACAAGCAACACTGTTCCTTGGACTTTACCAAAACACATTCACTAGTCTGGAAGGGGTAAGGTGACTGCACACATTTTACATAATTCACTACTGCAGTCTAGTGTGAATGCCTGTCTCATTCTGCAAACGCATAAGCAGTGACTAGCTTCTAATACTACTAAAACTTGACAACATGACAGGTTTTAAAGCAGTTATTTGTCTGCAAAGTCATGAAGTACCCAAATGCTTCTCTCACAATGATTGCCCAAATGCACCCAGACCCACAGTGTGATTCTAGACAAACAACAGTGTTCTTTGGAATTTACTAAACCACATTCACTAGTGTGGAAAGGGTAAGGTGACTGCACACATTCTACATATTTCAGAACTACACTCTAGTGTGAAAGCGTGACTCATTTAGCGAATGCATAAGCAGTGACTGGCTTGAATACTACTAAAACTTGACAACATGACAGGTTTTAAAGCAGTTATCTGTCTGCAAAGACATGAAGTTACCAAATGCTTCTCTCACAATGGTTGCCCAAATGCAGACAGACTCACAATGTGATTCTAGACAAGCAACACTACTCCCTGGACTTTAGCAAGAGAAACACATTAGTCTTATTAAAAACAAAGTGTATCAAGGGAGCTAATTAAACAATTGAAACACAATTATTCAAAAGACAAATGTTTTCAGATCCGCACGGTTTAATTCACAGTGGGATATAGTATCATATACAAATAGTAGAATGCAATAAACTGTATTAACGTCATACAGTGCCCCAAGGTGGGAGAAGGAACGTGATCGTGAGGATAACGTGAAGTGAAGGGATTAGGTGACAGTAAAATCAGTTGTTTAAGCATATATACGTGACACCAATGCGGTGGCAACAACTTGTATATCACATAATAATAACTTGTTCAAACACAGGCATCCTACACCAGGTACAGCATATATACAATATTGGTGTGTAGTTGCCACAATAAAAACAAACAGTCGACGTTTCGACCCTCTTGAGGTTGCAGGATCGTTTTAACCTTGCCGTGGGGTCTTCATCAGGACCAGGGGGGTGGGGGCAAAGGACCTAATGGGGGTACAATAATTCCAGATTAGAGGGTAGTAATCAACCTCTGAATTTACACATAGGTAGAGACACAATTATGCTTGGGTCGAGACAAAAAATGACCGAGTTATGTCATTAGTTGAGAAATAATGATTACACATGCAGTTAAACCGGATGCATAAATGGGCCTGGAGATGGGGAACAGTGCGAGCCGCTACACAAGCATTTACCGACAGTAGCACCCCAAATGAGACGATCCAACATGTCTTAAGGACATGTATGTATGTACCCATGCAGTTAAACGGACTTAGTAATTGTGAAACAATGTGCGCCGCTACAAAGGCATTAGCAGACAGCGATGCCACAGGATTGAATGCAAAGGAGTTGGTTTGAGACAGTCAGACATGTCATAAGGACCTGTATGTATGGACGACGGTCGGCGTAAATCACTAACGTTTGGATTCAGCCACAAGGAATATGGCAAGGGGCAATGTGCATTATAGTGGCCTACTGTAGATGCCACGCGTGTTGGAGCTGTCGGGTTAATTTAACTGGGAACATAGTCTATATTTTAAACAGAGGAGAATAGCTAATGGCTGGACACAGCCCTCTCCAAAACGCTTACCGCAAGTCAGCGTGTTACTTGGCTCACAGGCGGCGGATCAAATGGTTTAAAAACAAGTAGATGAATCCCGCATCTGGAAAAAGAGCGAGCAATATAGTAATCATCACTAAACTAAGGTCCGACATCGGCTGGTTGGGAGAGCCAATGCAGCCACATTGCAAATACAGCCAACTGGTGAATAATTACATTAACGGTGGAAAGACCGGGCAGCTTACCAGTTAGCGGCGGTACACAAGTTGTCAATGAACGGAAAAGTACAATCGTCAATTGCAGGCTTAATGCTCTACGGGATGGGTCTGTGGGATATAAAAATATAGTAAACTAAATTAAATAATTAAGGCCGGTACCAGCTATCAGGGAGGAGCAGCGGGGCGGCTAGGCGGAAAGCGTCCCACGCGTAAATTAAATCGGGCGGCTTACCGATTTGGGCGGTAACTGAATATGTCAGTGATCGGTAATATCCAAAGTCGGCGATTTCAGGCTGATTAGTATGCGAGATGAGTCTGTGGGATATAAAAAGGGAAGAATGATAAATCATACTGGTATCAGAGGGGAACGGGAGCGGGCTTTCAGTGAAAAGTGACTTACTCGGTAAATTGTTCTCTGTGGCTCCGTGAGCGAGATGCGGTGCGAATGCCGCGTTTCCTGGTTAGATATGGGAGTCATGGAAACAGGTCATGTGGTGGCAGCTGGGGAGAGTAGAGCTAGTAAGAAGACTAGCCGGTCAGGCACGTTCGCGGTGACATAGGGCTAAAAGGCAGATGTTATCGAATGGTCAACATTGTAACAGATTACAAAATGAGAGGAAGAAAACCAATTGTAATTAATCAATTGCAGAGTATGCATATACACATATAAACGAAAGCTCAACATTTGACGTTATAACAGGAGGGCAACACGTAAATATCTTCAACGTCTAGTGTGAAGTAACCTCGTGACAGTTACTGTAATAAACGGAGCGTACCTCTCAGACATGAGGGTAAAGGCTCTGTTTGTACGTGAACAGATGTTGCATTTGATCAGCAATAAATGTCAATAAAATGGCTAAAGCGTGGACACAACATGGAAGGTAGAGCAAAACAGATAGCTTGTAGGAGGGAATCAGATTAATTAGGGTAATGTGGCCAATTGGGAGAATGAACTATCAGATTCATTAAGGCCAGTTTCAATGGAGTTGAAAAAGTACATCCACTTTATTTCTCGTATGTTGAGAATGTTAGAAATGTTGCCTCCACGTGGTCCCAGTGTAACTTTTTCAATGACCAGCCATCGTAGGCTTTCAGGTGGGTGGTTGCTCAATTTGAAGTGTTCCACCAGTGGTGCCCCTTCGACCTCACAACGAATGCGGCTCATGTGTTGCAGTATGCGTACCTTAATTTTCTGTTGGGTCTGCCCAATGTAGATCTTCTGGCATGGACATAGAATGGCATAAATGACGTTGCTGGAGTTGCAATTGCTGAAGCATTTCAATTTCACAGTTAGATGAAGATAAGTGAAGTCTTTGGTCTGTATCGTCAAATCACAGGCCTTGCAGTGGCCGCATTTGGAGTGACCTATTACAGGTGGTAAGTTCCACAGAGTGTTGATCGTGGGCTGACTTTCAGGGGATAGGAATGAATTTACGACATGATCCCTGATGCATTTGGCTTTCTTGAATGCATGAAGTGGAGTAAGGGGTTGTTTAATGTCATCGGAAACCAAATGCCAGTGTTTGTTGATAATTTTTTTGATGCTGTTGCTCTTGGTGCTGAACGTCGTGACACAGACAATGCGGTTTTCTTGCTGTTCCATTCTGTTTTTGGGTACAAGTAGTTCCTCTCGGGGGTAGAACCAAGCCCGTTTGCGAGCCTTTTTAATCAAACGTCTAGGATAGCCACGGCTTAGTAGACGGTTGGATAGATCCTGAGACTCAGAGAAATAGTCATCCTTGGTGGAGCAGTTGCGGCGTATCCTGAGGAATTGCCCGAAGGGCAGGTTATCCCTAAGGGCACGTGGATGATGGCTGGTGTAGGCCAATAAGGAGTTCCTCTCAGCTTGTTTACGAAACAATTTGGTGCAGAGTCTACCAGATTCATGATATATTGTGACATCCAAAAAGTCGATAGAGTTGCTGTCTGATGAGATGGTGAATTTGACATGCTGGGATTGCTCATTGAGCCATGTGAAGAAAATGTTCAATTGGTCTTGGTTACCATTCCATATCAACAGGATGTCGTCGATATACCTTACCCAAAGGCCGACTTGGTCTCTGAATGGGTTATGTTGGCTGAGAACCGTGTCCGCTTCGAATGCTGCCATATATAGTATAGCTACGTCAGGTGCAAATGGAGCCCCCATCGCCACTCCAGAGGTTTGCAGGTAGAAGTTGGTATCAAATAGAAAAAAGTTCCGGGTCATCGCGATTTTGAGTAGGGCTACAATGAACTCAGATGGCACTTGAACAGGTGCTGGACGTGTCTGAAGGCAGCGGTCAATGACCGTCAAGGCTTCCTCTTGGGGGATGCAGGTATAGAGGGAGACGACGTCACAGGTGGCTAGTATTTGCTGAGATGGATCATATGGTATACTTTCAGTTATATTGATGGTGTGCATCGTATCTCTGAGGTAGGATGGAGTGGCCTCTGCTAGTGGTTTAATGAAAAAGTCAATATACTTTCCCAATGGTTCCAAGATGGATCCGCAACCTGACACGATGGGCCGACCCGGTGGATTAGTCATGCTTTTGTGGAGTTTGGGTAGGGTATAAATGGTTGCCAGGCGTGGGTGTTTATTGTTGAGAAAAAGGAATTCATTCTCCGACAGGAAACCAAGATCCAATCCCTCTTGTGTAATCTCTAGGATCTCAGTAGCAATGGATCTGGTAGGGTCCGATCTTAGTACTTGGTAACAACTGGTGTCTTGTAATTGGCGTAGAATTTCAGTTTTATACGCAGATTGATCCTGGATCACAATCGCCCCGCCCTTGTCGGCCGGCTTGATGACGACTTGGGTATTCTTAGCCAGTGTCTGTAGTGCAGTTCTCTGGGATCTGCTGATGTTGTATCGAACAAAGGTTTTGTCTTGTAGGGCCCGTTGTACATCACGCCAGACCACCGTTTCATAGGCTAGGATTTGGTTGGACGTCGTGCTGGCATAAGGGACAAATGTGGAAGGCGGTCGTAGGCCTGTTACAGATGTTTTTGACTGTGTGTCGGAGTTGCGAAAAAAGTACTTTAATCGGATTTTCCGAAAGAATTTGATTAGTTCCGTTCTTACCAAGAAGTGGTCAGGGTTGTATGTAGGGACATATGATAGTCCCTTACTGAGTACTTGAACTTCTGTGTCACTAAGTTGTTGCTTCGAGATATTGACAATGGGATTCAATATTCCTTCCGGCTCGAATGGGTCTACCAACGGTACGTCTTGTTGCGAGTTGTCCTCTCGCCGTGAGGTTCTGGTTGAAATTGAACTTGTTTGGACGGTTGTCCTTGGCCTCCACTCCAGTTGGTTTGTTGCTGCTGGGAGCCACGTTGGTTCTGACCTCGGGCCATGAATTGCCTCTTCCTCGTGGGGGTCGCCAAGATCCACGGCCTTGTCCTAAAAAAGGAGGGAATAACTGAGGAGGATAATTGTAGTCAAAATACGGGTATTGGTGACTTGGGCCTGCAGAGTCCGGCTCTCCCTCAGAGCTATAAGAGGAATCCGAAAAGGTAGGGTAATTCCGTCTGCCTCTGAAATTGCCCCGACCTCTGGTGGTGAAACGGCCTTGTGTGTCTTGTCGGTAATAGTCGTCTTGCAGGTATGGGTATGTCTTTTTTTTATCGTAGAGACGAATGTCTCGTGCCAATTTTTCAAGTTTTCGGTTTTGGGTTGTTAGATCAAAGTCTTTGAGTGTGGCTTGTAGGTTAGTTAGGGTGTCCTTTGCGTTTGCAAAGTTGGAGTCAGCAGATATTTCTGCTTTCAAGGCAGCGATTTCGGCGGAAAGTTGTACTACCTGGTCTTTGGCAGTTTCAACGCCCAACACCATCCAGTGGCGAGAGCAATTATTGGATATGTGGCTGAAGCCTTCTCTGAATTTCGGAACTTCAATGAAAATAGCCGGTTCTATCTTGATTTGCAATCCAACTGGAATTATGTTCTCTTTAAGGTACTTAGTGAGCAAATGACCATGCCAGCGGGTACGCACCAGTTTCTTCTCCAGGCGTTCAAGACGTGAGATTTTATCTTTTAATGAGAAGTCAATTGTTGGAACATCAGATTGAAAGAAAATATTATCAGGGTTTTCAAGCAATTTGTCAATGTAGTCCTCGGAGTAGGACAGGAGTTCTCTTTCTACCATATTGTGATGCTAAAGTTAGGAATCAAGAGCAATGGGGTGGGGAGAGGAAACCTCGCAGACCAGCGTCTGCTCGAAGTAGAGTATGCACAAGGGGGTATACCCATGTATAGTCACTGGGACCTGGGTTGTAAGTATGCTAGAAGGAAGGGGTCCCAGTGTATCAAGGGAGCTAATTAAACAATTGAAACACAATTATTCAAAAGACAAATGTTTTCAGATCCGCACGGTTTAATTCACAGTGGGATATAGTATCATATACAAATAGTAGAATGCAATAAACTGTATTAACGTCATACAGTGCCCCAAGGTGGGAGAAGGAACGTGATCGTGAGGATAACGTGAAGTGAAGGGATTCCTAACTTTAGCATCACAATATGGTAGAAAGAGAACTCCTGTCCTACTCCGAGGACTACATTGACAAATTGCTTGAAAACCCTGATAATATTTTCTTTCAATCTGATGTTCCAACAATTGACTTCTCATTAAAAGATAAAATCTCACGTCTTGAACGCCTGGAGAAGAAACTGGTGCGTACCCGCTGGCATGGTCATTTGCTCACTAAGTACCTTAAAGAGAACATAATTCCAGTTGGATTGCAAATCAAGATAGAACCGGCTATTTTCATTGAAGTTCCGAAATTCAGAGAAGGCTTCAGCCACATATCCAATAATTGCTCTCGCCACTGGATGGTGTTGGGCGTTGAAACTGCCAAAGACCAGGTAGTACAACTTTCCGCCGAAATCGCTGCCTTGAAAGCAGAAATATCTGCTGACTCCAACTTTGCAAACGCAAAGGACACCCTAACTAACCTACAAGCCACACTCAAAGACTTTGATCTAACAACCCAAAACCGAAAACTTGAAAAATTGGCACGAGACATTCGTCTCTACGATAAAAAAAAGACATACCCATACCTGCAAGACGACTATTACCGACAAGACACACAAGGCCGTTTCACCACCAGAGGTCGGGGCAATTTCAGAGGCAGACGGAATTACCCTACCTTTTCGGATTCCTCTTATAGCTCTGAGGGAGAGCCGGACTCTGCAGGCCCAAGTCACCAATACCCGTATTTTGACTACAATTATCCTCCTCAGTTATTCCCTCCTTTTTTAGGACAAGGCCGTGGATCTTGGCGACCCCCACGAGGAAGAGGCAATTCATGGCCCCGAGGTCAGAACCAACGTGGCTCCCAGCAGCAACAAACCAACTGGAGTGGAGGCCAAGGACAACCGTCCAAACAAGTTCAATTTCAACCAGAACCTCACGGCGAGAGGACAACTCGCAACAAGACGTACCGTTGGTAGACCCATTCGAGCCGGAAGGAATATTGAATCCCATTGTCAATATCTCGAAGCAACAACTTAGTGACACAGAAGTTCAAGTACTCAGTAAGGGACTATCATATGTCCCTACATACAACCCTGACCACTTCTTGGTAAGAACGGAACTAATCAAATTCTTTCGGAAAATCCGATTAAAGTACTTTTTTCGCAACTCCGACACACAGTCAAAAACATCTGTAACAGGCCTACGACCGCCTTCCACATTTGTCCCTTATGCCAGCACGATGTCCAACCAAATCCTAGCCTATGAAACGGTGGTCTGGCGTGATGTACAACGGGCCCTACAAGACAAAACCTTTGTTCGATACAACATCAGCAGATCCCAGAGAACTGCACTACAGACACTGGCTAAGAATACCCAAGTCGTCATCAAGCCGGCCGACAAGGGCGGGGCGATTGTGATCCAGGATCAATCTGCGTATAAAACTGAAATTCTACGCCAATTACAAGACACCAGTTGTTACCAAGTACTAAGATCGGACCCTACCAGATCCATTGCTACTGAGATCCTAGAGATTACACAAGAGGGATTGGATCTTGGTTTCCTGTCGGAGAATGAATTCCTTTTTCTCAACAATAAACACCCACGCCTGGCAACCATTTATACCCTACCCAAACTCCACAAAAGCATGACTAATCCACCGGGTCGGCCCATCGTGTCAGGTTGCGGATCCATCTTGGAACCATTGGGAAAGTATATTGACTTTTTCATTAAACCACTAGCAGAGGCCACTCCATCCTACCTCAGAGATACGATGCACACCATCAATATAACTGAAAGTATACCATATGATCCATCTCAGCAAATACTAGCCACCTGTGACGTCGTCTCCCTCTATACCTGCATCCCCCAAGAGGAAGCCTTGACGGTCATTGACCGCTGCCTTCAGACACGTCCAGCACCTGTTCAAGTGCCATCTGAGTTCATTGTAGCCCTACTCAAAATCGCGATGACCCGGAACTTTTTTCTATTTGATACCAACTTCTACCTGCAAACCTCTGGAGTGGCGATGGGGGCTCCATTTGCACCTGACGTAGCTATACTATATATGGCAGCATTCGAAGCGGACACGGTTCTCAGCCAACATAACCCATTCAGAGACCAAGTCGGCCTTTGGGTAAGGTATATCGACGACATCCTGTTGATATGGAATGGTAACCAAGACCAATTGAACATTTTCTTCACATGGCTCAATGAGCAATCCCAGCATGTCAAATTCACCATCTCATCAGACAGCAACTCTATCGACTTTTTGGATGTCACAATATATCATGAATCTGGTAGACTCTGCACCAAATTGTTTCGTAAACAAGCTGAGAGGAACTCCTTATTGGCCTACACCAGCCATCATCCACGTGCCCTTAGGGATAACCTGCCCTTCGGGCAATTCCTCAGGATACGCCGCAACTGCTCCACCAAGGATGACTATTTCTCTGAGTCTCAGGATCTATCCAACCGTCTACTAAGCCGTGGCTATCCTAGACGTTTGATTAAAAAGGCTCGCAAACGGGCTTGGTTCTACCCCCGAGAGGAACTACTTGTACCCAAAAACAGAATGGAACAGCAAGAAAACCGCATTGTCTGTGTCACGACGTTCAGCACCAAGAGCAACAGCATCAAAAAAATTATCAACAAACACTGGCATTTGGTTTCCGATGACATTAAACAACCCCTTACTCCACTTCATGCATTCAAGAAAGCCAAATGCATCAGGGATCATGTCGTAAATTCATTCCTATCCCCTGAAAGTCAGCCCACGATCAACACTCTGTGGAACTTACCACCTGTAATAGGTCACTCCAAATGCGGCCACTGCAAGGCCTGTGATTTGACGATACAGACCAAAGACTTCACTTATCTTCATCTAACTGTGAAATTGAAATGCTTCAGCAATTGCAACTCCAGCAACGTCATTTATGCCATTCTATGTCCATGCCAGAAGATCTACATTGGGCAGACCCAACAGAAAATTAAGGTACGCATACTGCAACACATGAGCCGCATTCGTTGTGAGGTCGAAGGGGCACCACTGGTGGAACACTTCAAATTGAGCAACCACCCACCTGAAAGCCTACGATGGCTGGTCATTGAAAAAGTTACACTGGGACCACGTGGAGGCAACATTTCTAACATTCTCAACATACGAGAAATAAAGTGGATGTACTTTTTCAACTCCATTGAAACTGGCCTTAATGAATCTGATAGTTCATTCTCCCAATTGGCCACATTACCCTAATTAATCTGATTCCCTCCTACAAGCTATCTGTTTTGCTCTACCTTCCATGTTGTGTCCACGCTTTAGCCATTTTATTGACATTTATTGCTGATCAAATGCAACATCTGTTCACGTACAAACAGAGCCTTTACCCTCATGTCTGAGAGGTACGCTCCGTTTATTACAGTAACTGTCACGAGGTTACTTCACACTAGACGTTGAAGATATTTACGTGTTGCCCTCCTGTTATAACGTCAAATGTTGAGCTTTCGTTTATATGTGTATATGCATACTCTGCAATTGATTAATTACAATTGGTTTTCTTCCTCTCATTTTGTAATCTGTTACAATGTTGACCATTCGATAACATCTGCCTTTTAGCCCTATGTCACCGCGAACGTGCCTGACCGGCTAGTCTTCTTACTAGCTCTACTCTCCCCAGCTGCCACCACATGACCTGTTTCCATGACTCCCATATCTAACCAGGAAACGCGGCATTCGCACCGCATCTCGCTCACGGAGCCACAGAGAACAATTTACCGAGTAAGTCACTTTTCACTGAAAGCCCGCTCCCGTTCCCCTCTGATACCAGTATGATTTATCATTCTTCCCTTTTTATATCCCACAGACTCATCTCGCATACTAATCAGCCTGAAATCGCCGACTTTGGATATTACCGATCACTGACATATTCAGTTACCGCCCAAATCGGTAAGCCGCCCGATTTAATTTACGCGTGGGACGCTTTCCGCCTAGCCGCCCCGCTGCTCCTCCCTGATAGCTGGTACCGGCCTTAATTATTTAATTTAGTTTACTATATTTTTATATCCCACAGACCCATCCCGTAGAGCATTAAGCCTGCAATTGACGATTGTACTTTTCCGTTCATTGACAACTTGTGTACCGCCGCTAACTGGTAAGCTGCCCGGTCTTTCCACCGTTAATGTAATTATTCACCAGTTGGCTGTATTTGCAATGTGGCTGCATTGGCTCTCCCAACCAGCCGATGTCGGACCTTAGTTTAGTGATGATTACTATATTGCTCGCTCTTTTTCCAGATGCGGGATTCATCTACTTGTTTTTAAACCATTTGATCCGCCGCCTGTGAGCCAAGTAACACGCTGACTTGCGGTAAGCGTTTTGGAGAGGGCTGTGTCCAGCCATTAGCTATTCTCCTCTGTTTAAAATATAGACTATGTTCCCAGTTAAATTAACCCGACAGCTCCAACACGCGTGGCATCTACAGTAGGCCACTATAATGCACATTGCCCCTTGCCATATTCCTTGTGGCTGAATCCAAACGTTAGTGATTTACGCCGACCGTCGTCCATACATACAGGTCCTTATGACATGTCTGACTGTCTCAAACCAACTCCTTTGCATTCAATCCTGTGGCATCGCTGTCTGCTAATGCCTTTGTAGCGGCGCACATTGTTTCACAATTACTAAGTCCGTTTAACTGCATGGGTACATACATACATGTCCTTAAGACATGTTGGATCGTCTCATTTGGGGTGCTACTGTCGGTAAATGCTTGTGTAGCGGCTCGCACTGTTCCCCATCTCCAGGCCCATTTATGCATCCGGTTTAACTGCATGTGTAATCATTATTTCTCAACTAATGACATAACTCGGTCATTTTTTGTCTCGACCCAAGCATAATTGTGTCTCTACCTATGTGTAAATTCAGAGGTTGATTACTACCCTCTAATCTGGAATTATTGTACCCCCATTAGGTCCTTTGCCCCCACCCCCCTGGTCCTGATGAAGACCCCACGGCAAGGTTAAAACGATCCTGCAACCTCAAGAGGGTCGAAACGTCGACTGTTTGTTTTTATTGTGGCAACTACACACCAATATTGTATATATGCTGTACCTGGTGTAGGATGCCTGTGTTTGAACAAGTTATTATTATGTGATATACAAGTTGTTGCCACCGCATTGGTGTCACGTATATATGCTTAAACAACTGATTTTACTGTCACCTAATCCCTTCACTTCACGTTATCCTCACGATCACGTTCCTTCTCCCACCTTGGGGCACTGTATGACGTTAATACAGTTTATTGCATTCTACTATTTGTATATGATACTATATCCCACTGTGAATTAAACCGTGCGGATCTGAAAACATTTGTCTTTTGAATAATTGTGTTTCAATTGTTTAATTAGCTCCCTTGATACACTGGGACCCCTTCCTTCTAGCATACTTACAACCCAGGTCCCAGTGACTATACATGGGTATACCCCCTTGTGCATACTTTATTAAAAACAAAGGCACCACATACAACCCCTCACAAATGAATAACTTGTTATGTTATGTTATGTTAATTGGTGATTTATATAGCGCGCGGCTACTCGGGCAGAGTGTCCCGGCGCTGTACAGATCTGTAGAGAGAAGCAGAGCAAAGAACGAGCGCACTAGAGGCTGAAAAGCCAGGTCTTAAGGCTTTTCCTGAAGGACAGGAGATTCTCAGCTTTTCTCAGAGAGAGGGGGAGCTTATTCCAAAGCTGCGGGGCACAGGCTCTGTAGGAGCGACCTCCAATGCGCGAGTGCTTTACAGATGGAACAACAGCAAGAGCTTGAGTGGCTGACCGTAACGATCTGGTAGGATGATAAAACTGAACGTGTTTCCTGAGGTAGACTGCACCAGTACCGTGCAAGGACTTAAAGGTCAAGGTCAAAGTCTTGAAGATGCTACGTTTCCTTATCAGGAGCCAGTGAAGTGCCTCAAGGAGGGACGAGGTGTGAGATCTGCGGCTTAGGCCGAAAATGGCCCTTGCGGCAGAATTTTGGACAGTCTGTAAGCGAGATAGGAGGTACTCTAGGAGACCCAAATAGAGCACATTGGCGTAGTCGAGCCTGGATCCAATCATTGCTTGTACAGTGATTCTCCTATGAACCTGAGACAGTAGAGGTAGGAATCTCCTAAGTGTACGTAGCAAGCCAAAGCATTGGCCGACTAGGGCAAGAATCTGGGGTTTTAAGGTAAGACCATTGTCAAATTTGACACCCAGATTCTTAGCGATCGCAGTGGGGGAGGAAGGAGGATGCATATCTGCCGGCCACCAGGATTTCCATTGGGTGTCAGGAGAGCAGCCAAAAAATATGATTTCAGACTTGTTTGAATTACATTTGAGCTGATTCAACTGAAACCAGGAGAAGACTGCCTCTAAACAGCTTTTGATAGAGTCACCTGCGAAATCAGAGTTCTTATCGCAGGTAAAAAGCAGCTGCGTATCGTCCGCATAGGACACGATACGCGCGCCAAAGGTCTCCACTAGTTCAGCCAAGGGGGAGAGATAGACGTTAAATAAAGTGGGACTAAGAACTGATCCCTGTGGCACTCCCACATCAAGAGATAGAACTGTCGCTGAAAAAGGTGGTGACCAGATAATTTGTTGGCGTTCGGAGAGGAAGGACTTAAGCCAATTGAACATCGTCCCTCTAATTCCGAACTCATGGAGTCTAAAGAGGAGCCGGTTGTGAGGGACGGTGTCAAAGGCAGCTGAGAGATCGAGTAATACCAGCATTGCCTTCCCTCCGCGATCAGTCACTTCCTTTATAGTCTCAGTTACCTCCAATAGTGCTGTTTCTGTACTGAGGTTGGAGCGAAAGCCTGACTGCGTCTGATGTAGAATGTCATGGGCTTCTAAAAATTTTGACAAGATGGAATGTACATGTTTTTCAGCAAGTTTGGCAAGGGCAGGAAGCAGAGATATTGGCCTATAGTTAGAGTGTTCTAAAGGGTTCAGATTAGATTTTTTTATAAGAGGGATGACATGAGCCTTTTTCCAGGCCTTAGGGACCTCGCCCGAAGTGAAGGAGGCATTGAGGAGAGGATTAATCAGAGGATTGAGAACGGGGGCCATTTTTGAGAGGATTTTGGCGGGGCAAGGGTCAGAGGGAGAGCCAGATTACAGTTTTTGCAGCAAATCAAACGAGGCCTCCAACGACAGAGGAGGAAAATAACTCACCTTTCAAATTGATTTGTAGATTAAGAAGTATGTCGGTCACACACCAGATTTTCTCATACAGAATGTCTGCTCTTAGCAAAACCAAAAAAAATGTGGCAAAGTTTCCCTCTCATTCTGCACACATATACATGTAAATATCAAATCACAATGCTTTCCACATTAATTCAAAAATTAACACACAATTCTATTGGTTAAACATTTCAACCCTTTTCAATTGACATAACTTTGAACTCTACCCCCAATCTGCTTACTGCCTGTTACCATAGTAACAGTTCATGGAACACTCAACTGAACTCACAGGTCACAAATTCAAAACACAATGTTGCTAATCCAAACTGCAAGTGTGATTGACTTTTCAAAATATCAGTTTATCCTATGTAATGTTCCTTTCAAACAGTTTTCATTAACCAATAAGAAACATGCTTTTAAAACAGAAACATGTAAACTACTTTTCAGTCAAACGGCCAATCATTTCTTATTTTTTTTCAAAACTGCATCTTATCCACCATTTTAGAAAAACCTTAGTTGTCAAACTGCCATTTCACCTACAGACACCTTCTGAGTGCATCCAGACCTCCTTTCAATATGCTTAGAGTGTGGATTGTGGGACACAGCTATATTTTCTGGAGCCAAAGGTATGCAGAAAACAGTGGCATTGACAAAGACCTAGCTTTGCCAAATGGATTGGACAGAGAGGATTAAAGTGGCACCAATTGATGCCATTGGTTAAATCCTTTTTGCATCTCCAACACCCTGACCTCATAATTGTGCACTCTGGTGGCAATGACCTAGGCACTTTGACTGGGGTAGGTCTGGAAATGCTTATGAAGGACACATTTGGAGAGTTGATGTCACTTTTCCCCCAAACTGCTTTTGTCTATTCTAACATATGCCAAAGACAGAAATGGAACTGGTCCAATCAATTTTGTCCACAGATTGAGAAAGCTAGGAAACACGTCAATAAAGCTGTTTCTGCTTATCTCAGAGATTATAGAATGGGGTCAATTTACAACAACAATCGGTGTTTTAATATGGACCCCATCTCAAGGAGAGATGGTGTACATTTTACAGATAAGGGTAACAGAGTCTTCCTCAACAACTTTAGACTCTGCATCGGTACTCACTTGTAGGTACCAAAATCTCCCAATAAACACAACGGCTCTTTTTAGAGCCACCCAAGATCTGAACACATAAGCTTGATATATATCTGAAAAAGATTACTTTTTTTTGCTTGGAGTCGCGCACCCAACGCGTTAGGAGTCGCACACCCAACGCGATGCGCAACTCCTAATTTTACCGTAAAAAAAAATAGCACCTACCACTAATTTTTATTCTCCTCGAGGACCCCATCCCCAGGGGCCTATATACAACGTTGGGGGCCGTGGCGGGATCCCCAATGCCCCCATGGTCCCAGCCGGTTCGCCTTTTCCTTCGGGAGCCGGCATTGCTTTTCCACATGGTGAGCTGCTAACATGCAGCTCCCCATGTGGAAAAGGAATCTGGTTTGGATTTTGAAAGAGAGAGAAGGTTTCCCTAGTTTGCTATGACAGGGCAGGAACCTCAGCTCCCACCCTGCCATAACAAACAGCAGTGTCCCGGGGGTGGGCACCCCCAGACCTGTTCCCCCTGAAGACAGAATGTGCTCCGTGTATAACTAGATATAGAATAGCCGAAATGCAGCGGCAATGGGGCAGTCCCCAGTAAGTTTGGTGCCATCTGCGGCTAGAAGGGAGTGCACGCCAGATGCTTGTCTTTGTGCCCGTAGTCTATTTTCCATGAGGCGGCCACATTTGTTACCCCCCATATAAAAGGAATGTTGGAGTCTAAGGGCAGTGTATTCTGCCCTAAGTCAAGACTCGCTAGTTGCTAGTGTGCCGCTTCTAATCGCTGCCAAATTCTCAGGGCTCCAGTGCGCTTTTGTAGGCTTTCAAGTTCCCACACCTGTTGGGTCAGTCTCTCACTTTTCCCCTGGCAGTGTTTGTTATCCGCTGCCGAGACAGCGATCAGCTCCCTCCTGACTTCTGCTTTCTGAGTGTCCCAGAGTGTGGAGATAGAAGTGTCAGTTGTATCCTTCAGTGCCAGGAAGTCTACGAGTGCCTTAGTGATCTGCTTTACTACTACAGGCCTATTTAGGAGTCTTTCCCACATCTGCCAAGGTCTGGGGGGGTGTCTTATCATTGGTAGGGTTATGGTGAGAGAGCTAGCCACATGGTTAGATAGGGCATGAGGTTCTATCTCAGACGCAGTAATACTGGAGTTCCCTCGTACCCAGGAAATGATCTATGTGTGTGTATGTTTTGTGTGTGTGTGAATAAAATGTGTAGTCCTGGGTGTGCAGAAGCAGTCCACGTCAGAGGTACTCCAGACCCATCTCCTGTAGTCACAGTGCTCCCTCCCGGGTGAAGGCCCCTGTGTGTCCGTATCGCTGCACGGATCACTCTAGGTCATTGTTAAACACTAAAATGAGATCAGCCCCCAGAAGCACTATTCCGTCCTGTGTGGACATCATTTGCGCCACTGCACGGCATAAGAAGTGCTCCTGGGCCTTGTTAGGGGAGTATATGGGCCCTATGGTGAAGGTGTGAGCACCAAAGGTCACTGAAAGGGCCAACAGTCAGCCTTTGATTTCTGTCAGTTTGGGGCCTCTCTTGCAGCGGAAGGAGTGGGATGCTAGTATAGCCACTCCTGTGGTTTTGGAGGGGGGTAGATTAAAAGAATTGGTGCAGGAAGACACGTGAGTGCATTCTCTTACAGTCGTTGGCGACTAAATGTGTTTACTGAAGGAGACATGCCTGCCCTGGAATGCTTCAAATATGACAATAAGGCACAGTGCTTGAGGGGATTATAAGTCCCTTCACATTGAGGGAGATCATTTTTATGGTGTTATGCATAGCAAGGGTGTAGTGGCCATGCTGTGGAGTGTCCTATGGGCGAGGATCTAGGGCATTCTTCACCGTGGCCAATGCCAGTTGAGGGTGGGCAAGCATAAAGGCAGATGAGATAAACAGTGTAACGCTACCATCTGTGATTTCCCTCCAAAATTCCCAGAAAAAGGAAATAACAAGAACAACATAGTCTGTAAGGGAGTAACCCCCATAAAGGAGAAAGTTCAAAGGGAATAAGGTGATAAGATGTCTGTGGTGGCCCAAGGTATCCGTCCCCCGTCCCACCCATCTCAACCTCCTACCTCAAGCAGCAAAGTCAAGGCCAGGAGTCACAGCTAACTTCACATGTGGTCTGGTCCCCCGGAATCACCGGACACCATCTCCAGCACGCCCTCCTGTCCGTGGTCGTGGTTTCTAGGTCTGGTCGAAGCCCTGTGGGCGAAGCCCTGGCACTATGCCGTCGCAGCATCTGCAAGTCCCTCATTTGTGCTGATCAGCCTGGGACTCAGCAAAAAGAGAACTCGTGGATGTCAAGTAGTTGGGAGGCATCCTTGAACGAACGTGCTGATGAAGTTTGACAATCAGGCGGATGGGTATCCCCAGGAATACAGGATGCCCTTACTCTGAAGGGGAGCAGTGATAGGTGGAAGTCTCTGTGATTCTGTAGCGTAGAGGTTGCTAGATCCTGGTATAGCATCAGTATGTGACCCTTAAACTGCATTGGTTAATGGTCCCTGGCCACACGAAGAATGGGCTCTTTAATTTGAAAGTCATGTACGCACACTATTATGTCTGCTGGGGGCGCAGGGGTTGATCTTGTAGGGCCCACCCACTCTGTGTGCTCTGTCAATCTGAATGTTCTGATCTGGTGGTAATTCTAAGATGGATGTAAAAAGGTCCTTTACGAATGTTCCTATGTTTTAGCCCACTGTGTTTGTGGGCACGCCTTTGATGCATATGTTATTACGCCTGTTTTCCAAATGTTCGGCATGACCCTGCAAGTCAAGCTGTTGATCCCTGAGCTTAATAATCTCCTGTTGGAGCTGCACAATTTCTTCATCCCAGCTTATTTCGTGGTCTACTACAGTGGAGTCCCTGTTGCCCAGAAAATCGAGATCCCAGTGGACCTCTCTTAGGTCATTTGTCAAGTCTGTCTTGGCTGTCGTCTCATAGGGAAGCAAAGTTAGCCTCTAAGAAAGAGCAGGTCACCGGGCTTTCCACATCCTCGTTGTCAGTAGTAAACAAGGGAAACCAAGGATATGCCAGGACACGTTATTATCTATAGAAAACAAAATAATTTCTATAGCAACTTAGTATGGGGTCACATACCTAGTAATTTTAATAAATATTTCGAAAGAAGACAGCTGTAAAAAGAACGCACAGGAAGAACTGTACAAATTATATGCATATAATACTCAGACATTTGTGGGAAGGTGCCCTAATTATTAAATTACCACCAAATAATGTTCGATATTGCCCATGCTATTTATATCTCAATTAAAGATTTGTTATAGTCATGGTGCTTTGCGGTTGACGACGTTTCGATCCCTCATTGAAATATGGGGATCATCATAAGGACTTAGAATATATGCCTGAGGAAAGAAATGCATGTCACAAGGGAGAGAGAGCAACAAGGGAAGTGGGAGAAGGGTAAAGAAAAAAGGAAGATGGAAAAAGAAGAAGAGGAAAGGGAGTAGGAAAAAATGGATGACAGAAAACTGAAAAATAGAGGCAATAAATTGCTGGCTATAACGATTGTCTTGCAAACCATGCAAATGCGTGAATGGCGAACATGCAGCGGATGATAGTAAAAATGAAGTAACTGACAGTATGACGCATGCCCTAGGTGAGTGCTTAACTGTATGCGTAGTAGTCTAGCCGGTAGTGCGAGGGCTATGAGATTGCCCAAATTATTAACACAGTCCAGCTCCTTACTCCATGACTATAACAAATGTTTTATTGAGATACAAATAGCATGGGCATCATTGAGCATTATTTGGTGCTAATTTAATATTTATGGCACCTTCCTGCAAATGTCTGAGTTTTATATGTATATCATTTGTACAGTTCTTCCTGTTCCTATTTTATCAGCTGTCTTCTTACGAAACATTTATTAGAATTACTATGTATGTGACCCCATTCTAGGTTGCTATAGAACTGATTTTGTTTTCTACAGATAATAACGTGCCCATTTCTCTGATAAGGGACCTCTTGTTCCTGTTCTATGGCGACTCAAGGCCTGGGGCCTATTCTAGGGGTAGTATAGCCCTGAAGTCTCTTAATGCACATGGCCTTTTAGCCAGTTATTACCATGCCTTGTGAGACATGGCCCAGATCTTCTTGCCACATGCGCAAGCCGACATGAAAGACTATTTTCAGCAGCTCATTGCAGATGGTCAGAACGCCTCCCACAATATAGCCAAATCAGGACTTGACACAAAAGATTCGGTGGCCAGATCCATGGGTACTTCCATCACCATCCGGAGTCATGCTTAGCTTTGCACTTCCAACTTCTAATTGGATGGTAAGGCTAACCTTATGGACTTTACCTTTGATAGGGGTTGGCTTTTTGGTGACAAGGCTGGCTCAGCCCTAGAGCGATTTAAGACCTGCAAAGCCAATGCACGTTCCCCCAGACTGCAGCTTCCGTCTCTGACCAAGGACTACCATCCGTTTTGTCACTTTTGCGGCCCCAAAAGGGATCTAACTTTCATTCGCGACAATATCAGGGGACACTCCAACAGAAGCCTAATCCCTTAGTCAGGCAATACAGAGGAAAAAGCCAAGGAAAAGACAGAGGATCCACCTTGCAACTCTCCTCCTCATCTGCAATGCCAGAAAAGTTTGCTTCCCCAACCCCACACGGAGCCTGTGCGAAGGCATGTGTCTCGTTTTTTTCTGGCCAAGTAAGCCATTACTTCAGACCAGTGGGTCCTTCAAATCATAGAAAAGGGCTACATCCTTGCCTTCTTTAAAGCTCCCCCCCATCCCACCTGCTCCCTCCTCAACACCCTCAGAATATTTAGTCATTCTTCAGCAGGAGGTGGCAGCTGTTCTCTTCCATGCAGAAGTGGAGTTAGTGCCAGAGCATGAAAGGGTCCAGGGATGTTACGCACATAACTTCCTGGATGGAGGAGGTGGTGTTGGACGTCTGAGGTGCTACCGTGCCATCTACAGTTCACAGCATCCATGTTGGTTGACCTGGGCTTTTCGATCAACGAGCCGAGATCTCACCTGTGACCCTCCCAACGACTACATTTCATAGGGTCGGTACTGAACACCACCCGTCTCCGTGCCTTTCCTTCTATGCAAAGGATTATAGACATCCAGGAAATTGTTCTATCTTTCCAGCAAGGGCTGATGGTCCTAAGATTCATACGTCTTCTGGCTTCCTGCATTCTCCTAGCCATGCACAGACGTTGGCACATGAGGTCCCCGCCGTGGTGTCTCTGCAGGCAGGGGCTCCAATACAGGTGAGACCTTTTGGGTTCCATTATAGTCTCCCCCAAAGATGCGGTGGAAGTGGTTTGGTGGGGGAACAAGGCAACCCTGACTTGCTGGATCGCCTTCACTCCCCCTCCGACCGTGACTACAGTAGTGATGGATGCCTTCACCCTAGGTTGGGAATGTTATATGGAGGATCTGGAGATTAAAGGTCTCTGGTGTCCAGAAGTAAGGGGCATATTACCAAGGGGGGCGATAGGCAATTATCGCCGATTTAGCATCCGTTTTCGGCCGCTACGCGGTGATAATTCTATCACCCCATTAGCAAGCTGTCGCTAACTAATGTTAGCGACAGCTTTTAGGCGATAGCGAGTGGTTTGGGGCCCGCTTTGCATGTCAGCGATGTTTATCACTAATGACATGCAAAGTGGGCGTACCCAACCAGTTAGCAACTGAAAGCAGTCGCTAACGTCGCTATCGCCTAGTAGCAAGGCAGGCGTAGGCCTTGGAAATATTCGCGCTAAGCGCGAATATCTCCAAATACGAACACCTGCCCAGACCAGTTCTTAGCCATGTTATCCAATGGGAGGTGGATAACATGGCTAAGAGCATTTCGTCGCTAATGCGTGAATATCGCTGTATTCTCAGCGATATTCACGCATTTCGCCGCTATCGCTGGATATTTTAGCACAATGGAGAAAAACGTTGCTAATAGCATATTTTCTCCATTAACATATCCAGCGATCCAGCGATAGGCAGCGATAAAAAAATTGTCGCTAAGCCTATTTAGCGATAAATATCGCTACTTGTTGGTAATATGCCCCTTTTTTTATTATTTGCCTGTCGCTTAAGGTCTTCCTCCAATCCATCATAGGTCAATCCGTCCAGATCTTGATGGACAACCCGAATGCAATGTGGTATCTGAACAAGCAAGGGGAGGGTCTCACCTCCGTTGCCTACAAGCATTGAGACTGTGGTCTTGGGCATGCAGCCAAGGGATCTGGCTCACTGCCAATCACATAGCTGGGTTTCTGAATTTCTGAGCTGACAGCCTGAGCTGACGTCACCTTGCCAATCACCAGTGCCGTCCTCTGCTGGAGGTAGTCCAAGACATCTTCACCCAGTGGGGCACTCCTTAGAGGACTTATTAGCCTCCTTGGAAAGAGCTCAATGTTGCAGTTCTGTACCCTACAGTATCCGTTGTTTGGGTGCCTTTTCAGTTGAGTTGGATCTTTCAGCTGCATTACGTGTTTCCCACATACCCATGATTCTTCGAGTTCTGAAGAAGATTCGCCAAGACTGGGCCCAAGTCATTCTAATTGCCCCAGATTAACTGAGAAGGGTATGGTATGTGGACCTTCTGTGTCTCTCCACATGTCGCCTGCTCTGGTCTGACCTTCTCTCTCAGTCGGAGGGCGCAGTTCTGCACGCCAGTCTCTGAAACCTTCATCTTCATACTTGGAGATTAACTAGAGAGAGATAACTGAGATCCTTTCAGATGCCACCGGATATAATCTTGTCAGCACGTAACCCCTTCACTAAGTCAGCGTACTCCAGCAGATGTGGCAACTTTGTTGGATAGTGTGAGGACAATGATGTGGACTCTTTTCAGCCCAGGTTGTTGCAGGTGCTAAAATTAGCAATTTCCCTTGCTCAGAGGGGTTGTGCTATTGGCACTTTGAAGGGGTATTTAGCTGTCTTGTCTGCATTCCTCTATCTGCCAAACCAGTTGTCACTTTTTAAGTCACCTATTGTTATGCGCTTCCTCAAAGGTTTGACAAATGTTTCTTCCAACGCCCTTTGTGTGTACCCAGCGAGATTTGAATCTAGTTCCTACCTTTTTGATGGGGACTTCGTTTGAGCCCCTTCACAATTGTACCCTGTGCTATCACTTCTGTTAGAAGGGTTACTGAGCTTCAGTCCCTTAGCTGTCACCCTCCCTTCACATCTCTTTCCAGATAAATTGGTGTTACAAACCAGGGCTACTTCCCTTCCATCTTGGTGAATCCATCACACTTCCAACTTTCTATCCACCCCCCATCCTACAAAAGAGGAGAAACAGTTGCATTGATTGAATCCTACGGGGGGAAGGTAATTACTACCTGGACCGCTCCGAGTATTTCCGATCAGACACCCAGCTCTTCAGGTCCTCTGGGGCCAAAAAAAAGTAAAGGGGTGCAAAAGAGGACTGTCTGCTTTGGATCATCCTTTACATTAAGATTTGTTAAGGCTTAGTAAAAAAAAACCTCCTGAACGGAGCAGAGCCCATTCCACAAAGGCTACGTCTACACCATCAGCGGTTGCCAGAGGGGCCCCTATTGCAGAAATCTGCAAACGGGCAATGTGAGCTTAGTGGCACACCTTTGCTAAGCACCACTGCTTGGATTCTGAGGTGCACAGGGGTGGACACTTTGCAAGGGCCATTTTGCAAGATTTCCTTATCTAACCATCCATCACCCTCTTCCTGGGCAGCGTATTACTATGAAATTTGTTCTACAGATGAGGATTCTATGGGTAAAATTATCCATCAGAAGAAAATATTTTGCAAGCTTTCAACCGCATTTTGCAGCATTTAAAGGCAATTGTTAACTCAGATGATAGTTATCCGGTAGCCCGTCACTTCAAATTGGTACATAACTAAAATTTAAAGGACTTAAGGTATTTTGTAATTGATTCGGTGCCCAAAAGTGTGAGGGGAAGCAACAGGGAAAAACAACTAAGACAATTAGAAACCAAGTACATTCTATTATTAGACACTCACTATGATTCCTAATGGGCTAAATACAGGGAAAGATCTTCACAATTTCCTATAAACAGCAGTAGGAAACTAAATTAATCCCCTTGTCATAGTTGTATCAAATAATGTATGAGTTCAGTCAGTAATTTGCACAATAATGGATGTATTTCTCTGTAACCTTTGTGATTAGACGTCAGCTTTTTAGCTATCCTACCACCATGATTAATTTCCTCACATTACATTTTAGGTATCTGTAAAAATTTCCCTCAGTCATTTATGCAAATTAATAATGCTATATAAAAGTAGGAGGTTATTTCAGAGCAGTATCTTGAATAATATAAAATATATACTTTTTGTAGTGACCACCTCTGTGATTTAGAAAGAAAAGAGGTTTAAGGTTTTTATGCACTTGCACTTAAATGTTGGGGTTGAGTTATGATTCAAGCACTTTCAGTCTAATATCGCAAAGCTTCCCCTATTTAACGTTTTATTGACTATTTTATCCTGGAATTTTTTATATGAAATTTTAATATCAAGTACTCCGTGATATTTTACACTTTGCACTATTTTGCACATTAGGTTATTTTTTTGCACAAGCACTTTATGATTCTGTTCCGATTACAAGGCGGTTTTGAATGTACTTATGAGAGCTTAGGATCTGTTATATGATGGATAGGCATGGCAGTGGTCCACTTGGCCAACATGTTATCAGAAGTATTTGGTTGATCCTGTATTTTAAACAGTTTTAACAACTCCTATTTTTTCTGCTGCTTTGCAAATCATATATATATTTTTTGCAGTTTTTATGTACTGTATGTATATTTATAAGATTTTTATTTTTATATACAATTTACTGAGTTTTGTATGATCCTTCAAAGTGTACTGACATCTGAAGTATTTTGTTTAGCTCTACATTACACGCCGCGCAATCTGTTCAGCCAGGAAGTCACTATTAAAGCACTAACTTGAATCTGGGGGGTCATGTGATCAAGGCTGCAGTTAAGCAGTCGAAACGCGTTGTGCTGATTGGCGGAGAAATAAAGCACCAATAATTCAAATCATCGCGCTTCTGTGGTCTGTACCTGATTGTCTACCGGATATACTCTGTGGCTCAGGACTGTTGGTGATATATATATATATATATATATATATATATCTATATATATATATATATAGATATATATATATATATATATATATATATATATATATATATATATAGATATGTATGTGTGTGTAAGACCTTTTCCAGGCGCACCCTGCGTGACAGGGAGAAGATTCGGCTCCAAGGGTTGGAGCAGAGAAAAATCTGGGCAAGGAGAGGGACAGTCCTCTACCACAACACATGCTTCGACCTCTGGGGGCTCCCCAGTTGAAAAACGGCAACAAAACGACGCCGGTCCCGATCGACGTAGAGGACGGCGACGACGACGTCGAGAGCAGGTATGACGACTATATGCTCTGTCGACTCAGGGATCTGGGTCGAAGCGGCGCCGACTATCAACATAAAGGAGAAGAATGGCGAGGTCACGGACGAGATCGCCGTCGCAGGTTTCCCCATATTCGAAGTCGACTCAACAAAGATAGCCATCGAGACATCATCATCGTCGTCGATTGGAGTCACACAGGCAACGCTGGTCACTGTGGATGCGTCACTGCTGATTGCCATCGACGTCTACGAGAATGTCGACGTCGATGAGAAGGTCGAAGTCGATGAGAAGGTCGACGTCGAGGGGTGAACACCGACCTTCGATGTCGAGGTACCGTTCTGGGACTCGCTCCATAGTGAGCCTATCGTCGTCGACAGGAAGTTCCCATTCCAGGCGACATTGACGCTCGCTGACGAGCCATGGATCGAAGTCGAGGGGGAGGCCTGATGTTGAGTTCAGGGCCCCTTTTCCGCGGCCAGCCCGAAAACGGAGGTTGGTCTCTTCTTCAGGTTCGGAGTACTCGTGTACCTATTTACCATCCAGGATGCCTCCTGCTCCTCGTCAACCGGTGGCCCTGCCAGTGACACCTCCATCACTGCCAGGTCCTCGTTCTCCTCAGCCTCCTCCTCCACCACCTCCTCCACCGCCGCCTCCTTCTCCGCCTGGGCCCGCAGCTCCTCAGCCCACACGTCCTGTAGTACCTGGAAGATGTAGAACATGGTCTCGCTCGGGATATCGTTCCCATAGACACCACTGGTCTTCCGCATGATCCCGTTGTCACTGATTTGAGAGATCTTGCTCCCGGCATACCAGGGATACATCTTCCATGAGTACGGGGAGGTACTCGCCTACTCTAACGGATTCTCCCCCTCAGAGGGTGTCTCCTGTGGACGATATCTCCACCTTCCAGGAGGTTCTGGTAAGAGGGGCTTCAAAGCTGAACATTTCCCTATCTACTACTCTGCCGTTGACATCGATGATATTTGAAACTTTCCAGCAGGGACAAACATCACGTCCATTGCTCCCATTGGTGCCTAATTTGGAGGAGCCGGCTATGGAGCTGTTCTTGAAGCCATCTTCTATAAAATCTGCGCCTTCCAGGTTACATAGAAATATCGCCCACCTGAGTCGGATCCTGCCTTCCTCCGACTGGACCTTACCCCAGACTCAGTTATACAGCATGCTATGGCTCCGACTTCCACTGTGCCACCGGATAAGGAAAGCCATAAGCTGGATTCGGTGGGGAGAAAAGCTTGCTACACTGAAGCTACATCCATGAAGGCTGCCAGCTCTACTGCTTTGCTGGGCCGTTATGACAGATCCCTATGGGAGTCTCATCAACAATTTGTGGATCTACTACCCAGAGACAAACTGGAAGATTTTCTGGAGATAGTGACTGAGGGCCTGATGGTTTCGAATCAAGTCATCAGCGCTGCAGTGGATACTTCACTCCTGGCAGCCCACAGGTATTGCCACAGAATTGCTCTACGGAGACAGGCTTTCTATTGGAAGGAGGGACAAGAGCTTCCTGTGCCATTGGTTGCTTGGACTTGGGGTGGGACTACTGGTAGGGCTATGGCCTCTATTGTACGTAGAGATTACGGTTTTTGAACTGATTGGGTGCTTGGACTAGGGCTAAGATTGGCTGTATGGTCCTGGTCTCCTATTGGTTCTAGATTTTTAGGGCTAGTGTTGTGATTGGCTGACGGGGTCAGCTGATTACTAGGGCTATAAAAGGCCAGGCTTAGGGCGTCTCAGCCCGGGCGTCGAGGCTAAGGGCTGAGAGGACAAGGGCAGTGGCCTATTTGAGCCTGTTAAGGGCGGAGAGGACAAGGGCAATTGCCTGTTCGAGCCTGTTTGAGACTGACCAGGGCCAGGGCCAGAAATGCTGCCCAATTTACATACCTCCTTTATGCATCTTTATACTTTCAATGTACTTATGGATCTATATATTTATCACTTTCTTCTAATTTAACATTTCCAATGCACTTCCCTATTTCTCAGCCTATACTTCACTCAATATATCCTCTACAACCACTACTTTGATCCCCAAAATAACCATTTCTAGACTCTCTCCTACTCTACCCCTCCTTGCATCATCTTACACCTCTTTTACTATACCGATCCCTTAAAACAAACCTTTCTAAACTCTTCCCTCTTTTCTACCCCTCCCCAACCCTTCTCAATCCAAATAACTGACTAACATATCCACCACTAAAATTACTTTCATGTTTCACCATAGTAATTCACCACTAATCCTTTATATGTTTCCTGAATAGCATGTTTCAACATCCCATCAGGGGTAACAAGCGCTATATAAATACAAACCTTTTTTCCTCTTCTATCCTTCTGCTATCATTCCAAATCCAAATAACTGACTAAACTATCTACCACTTAAAATGTACTTGCATGTTTCACTATACTAATTCAACACTAATCCTCTATGGATCCCGGAGTAGCGTGCTACCCGCCGAAAAAGTGCTTCGACACCTCATCAGGGGTAGTAAGCGCTATATAAATGCAATACAATAATATATATATATATATATATATATATATATATATATATATATATATATATATATACAATAATCTTCTCCCCGAAAGAAGGAAGCAGAGGCCAAGTAGGGGACGTCAGGAGCAGCTTTAATGAAGTCCAAAACTCAAAATTACGGCGGATGCATTTCGGCTATGTAGCCTCGTCAGCGCCTGGAGTTAGATGAAAGGGGTGTGGGCGAAAGGAGGTAAAAACAATGTCCTGCCGCACACCGATTGGGTCGCATCTGGCTCCGCCTCCACAATAGTTCATCAGACACACCTGAAGATTCGGGGAAACTGCAGAGACTGCAGATCCCAGAATGCTGTTCTTCTTGAAGGTGAGTGGTGCGGGGGGAAGAGTCCGATGCAAGTGCGGGATTCAGGGCTGTTTGCAGTCGCTTGCACAGGTGTCCCACTTCAAAGAAGGCGCTCCCTCGGGTCCCCTGGACCGCAAAACCCCCGGAATGCAGGAAGAGAAAATGACGGGGGCTCGTCAGGAAGTCCTGCTTGCCCAGAGTTGTGCGTGAATGCAGCAACACCGCTAACACTGCTTCCCGCTCCGTGGGTGGACCTGGTTCTTTTCAGTAGCCTGAAGAGTAAATGTGCCGGAGCAGTTTCCAGTAATTCCCAGGCCAACTTGGATGCGGAGGCCTCTGTGGCGCGAAACTGGCATTCGCGCTAAAGTTGCAAGAATCTCCTCCCTGAAAGAAGGAAGCAGAGGCCAAGTAGGGGACGTCAGGAGCAGCTTTAATGAAGTCCAAAACTCAAAATTACGGCGGATGCATTTCGGCTATGTAGCCTCGTCAGCGCCTGGAGTTAGATGAAAGGGGTGTGGGCGAAAGGAGGTAAAAACAATGTCCTGCCGCACACCGATTGGGTCGCATCTGGCTCCGCCTCCACAATAGTTCATCAGACACACCTGAAGATTCGGGGAAACTGCAGAGACTGCAGATCCCAGAATGCTGTTCTTCTTGAAGGTGAGTGGTGCGGGGGGAAGAGTCCGATGCAAGTGCGGGATTCAGGGCTGTTTGCAGTCGCTTGCACAGGTGTCCCACTTCAAAGAAGTTGTCCCTCGGGTCCCCTGGACCGCAAAACCCCCAGAATGCAGGAAGCGAAAATGACGGGGGCTCGTCAGGAAGTCCTGCTTGCCCAGAGTTGTGTATATATATATATATATATATATATATATATAATAGCTCCAACAACACCAAAGTGGGGCACTCTCAGACGGGTGCTTCAAATGCGGGGGTGCACCCGCATATCAATTGCCGCTTCGCTCTCTTTAATGTCCAGGATTTCCATCTCACAAAGAAGAAAAAGCACTCGCGGGGGCCGTTCTAGTGTTTTATTGACTGCAAACTCGCACAACAGCAACAACAGACGCGTTTCGGTAGACACCTCCTTCCATAACATGGAAGAAGGTGTCTACAGAAACACTTCTTGATCTTCCTGAGAGTAGAGCGATGTTTTGTTGATAACGGTACCACTCCCAGTCAGGTGGTCTCTCGCCCCTCCTCCACTTAACAATTGTAATATGCCTTGCGCTCGCCCGTCTTGCCGGTGCATGCTGGTTGAGGGAGTCCGTTAAGGAGGCCATATACAGGGATAGGCATTCCTGACACCATGTGATGCCCCAATTTGCACTGGATACAGTTCCCAAAAGCAGCCACCATTGCTTGGAAATTTTCAGCCTTCTCTTTTGTCCCCTTATCAGGAAATCAGTGTTGCCTACTCTCTCCCCATCAGTCCGTAGTTCACGAGAACCGAAGGGGGGGGCGACGCGTTTGCAGTTTAAAGCACAGTCATCAGTGATGTCATTTGAGATGTCATCAGTGATGTCATCAGGGATGTCACTGACCATGTCATGATGTAATATGTGTTTTCATGAAGCCCTCACCCACCAACCTAGTTGGTGGCATGCTTCATCATCGGGCCCACCCAGTGACACCTAATGTGTCCCGGGTGTGCTTCGACGCCTGATTACAGCGGAGCAGGTATTTTACTGAGCGTGCAGTGTGGTGAGTGATAAAGTGAAGGTTAAAACGGCTTCGCGGTGGTCCCAGTACCCGAGGGTAAATTACATTTTAATAACTGGGCCTCGGTGAGCGGTTAAAAACAAGGCAGGTGGATGTTGTGGTGGTAGGGTTAAGACCATCTACATCCGATGGTGGTTGACATGTTTCAGCCAGTGCCTTTCGTAATGCTGGCTTTCCTCAGGACCATAAATAGTGTGGGTGCAAGTTAAAAAACAAATAAGTGAGTGTTTTACAGACTATGTGTCGCACTCACTAAGGTGCTCTAAGTGTGCGAGGGGGATTCCCTCACCAAGCATACGCTAGCGAATTGCTTCGTATGCTCCCTGGAGTGATTCGGCAAGGGGATTGACCAAGAATGTCGGTCAAAGCCTGCTGGGTACCTGTTGTGCCGCCATCAACCTCCGGAGTCCCCCTCGCACACTTAGAGCACCTTAGTGAGTGCGACACATAGTCTGTAAAACACTCACATATTGGTTTTTTAACTTGCACCCACACTATTCATGGTCCTGAGGAAAGCCAGCATTACGAAAGGCACTGGCTGAAACATGTCGACCACCATCAATCAATCAATCAATCACATTTATAAAGCGCGGTCTTGAGGAGCTTCCTGAAGGAGAGATGGTCCTGGGTGAGTTGCAGGTGGGTGGGGAGGGTGTTCCAAGTCGTTTCCGCCAGGTAGGAGAATGATCTTCCTCCGGTGGTGGCTCTGCGGATCCGAGGGACGGTGCCGAGGGCGAGGCTGGCGGATCGGAGCTGGCGGGTTGGCGTGTAGAACGTGAGGCTTTTGTTGAGGTACTCGGGGCCTAAGTCGTGGAGAGCCTTGTGTGCGTGGGTGAGGAGTCTGAACGTGATCCTCTTGCTGACTGGGAGCCAGTGCAGGTCCCTCAGGTTGGCGGAGATGTGGCTGTGTCGGGGGATGTCCAGGACGAGTCGAGCTGAAGCGCTCTGGATGCGCTGGAGTCTTTTCTGAAGTTTGGCCGTGGTTCCCGCATAGAGGGCGTTCCCGTAGTCCAGACGGCTGGTGACGAGGGCCTGGGTGACCGTTTTCCTGGTTCCAGTGGGGATCCAGCGGAAGATCTTACGGAGCATGCGGAGGGTGTTGAAGCAGGAGGAGGTAACAGCGTTGATTTGTCAGGCCATCGTGAGGGAGGAGTCAAGGATGAAGCTCAGGTTGCGTGCGTGGTACGTGGGCTTGGGTGGGGAGCCCAGGGCAGGGGGCCACCAGGAGTCATCCCAGGCGGAGGTGGACGGGCCGAGGATGAGGACTTCCGTCTTGGCTGAGTTCAGTTTCAGACGGTTGAGCTTCATCCAGTTCGCGATGTCTTTCATGCCGTCCTGAAAGCTGGCTTTGGCGGAGGCGGGGTCGTTGGTGAGGGAGAGGATCAGCTGGGTATCATCGGCGTAGGAGATGATGTTAAGGTTGTGCTTGCGTGCGATGGCTGCGAGGGGGCTCATGTAGACATTGAAGAGGGTGGGGCGGAGCGAGGAGCCTTGCGGTACGCCGCAGATGATCTTGATGGCTTCTGCGAGGTAGGGCGGGAGACGGACTCTTTGGGTTCTGTCGGCGAGGAAGGAGGTGATCCATTCCAGGGCCTTTCCTTGGATCCCGGCATGGTGGAGGCGGGTAGATAGGGTGCGGTGGCAGACCGTGTCGAAAGCAGCCGAGAGGTCGAGGAGGATGAGGGCGGCAGTTTCTCCGTTGTCAAGCAGGGTCCTGATGTTGTTGGTGGCTGCGATGAGGGCGGTCTCGGTGCTGTGGTTCTCTCAGAATCCGGATTGCGATGGGTCGAGGGAGCTGGTCGTCTCGAGGAAGGCTGTCAGCTGTGTGTTGACGGTTTTCTCGATTACTTTAGCGGGGAAGGGGAGAAGAGAGATGGGGCGGAAGTTCTTGAGGTCTGTGGGGTCTGCGGTGGGTTTCTTCAGGAGGGCGCGGATCTCTGCATGCTTCCAGCTCTCCGGGAAGGTGGCGGATGCGAAGGAGTTGTTGATGATGTCCCGGAGTTTGGGTGTGATGATGGAGTCGGCCTTGTTGAAGATGTGGTGTGGGCAGTTCATCGTGTGGGTGGTGTCTTCCATGCTGACCTGGGTCCAGGCGCAAAGGGTAGTGGTGGGGGGCGTAGGTTTGGTGGCAGGGTGAGGGTTCTGGGCGCCGAAGCTGTCGTGTATGTCGATGATCTTATGGTGGAAAAACGTGGCGAGAGAGTTGCAGAGGTCTTGTGAATGCGTGATGTCGTTGTTGCTGGCGTTGGGGTTGGAGAGCTCTTTCACGATGTTGAAGAGTTCCTTGCTGTTGTGGGTGTTGTTGTCCAGTCGGTCTCTGAATGCTGTCCTTTTGGTGGTGCGGATCAGCTGGTGGTGTTTGCAGGTGGCGATCTTGAGGGCCTTCATGTTTTCCGATGACTGGTTGTGGCGCCAGGCTTTCTCGAGGGCACAGCAGGATTTCTTGGAGTCTTTGAGATCGTTGGTGAACCATGCGACTTTCTTGCTGTCAGGATTGCTTGGAGGGTTCTTCAGTGGAGCAAGGGCATCCGCGCAGTCGGTGATCCATTGTGTGAGGTTGCGGGCTGCTTCGTTGGGGTCCGTGGTGTTGGAGCGCGGGTTTTGGCTCAAGGAGGTGGTGAGTTGGTTGGTGGTGATCTTGCTCCAGTATCTTCGGGGGGTTTGTTGCGGGCGGTGGTGGGTCGTTGTTTTTCTGAAGTTGAAATATACGCAGCTGTGATCGGTCCAGTGGAGCTCGGTGTTGTGGCTGAAGGAGATGTGGTTGCTGGAGGAGAAGACGGGGTCGAGTGTGTGGCCGGCGTAGTGGGTCGGGGTGTTCACCAGTTGCTTGAGTCCGAGGTTGGCGAGGTTGTCTAGTAGGGTGGTGGTGTTGTTGTCCTTGTCGTTCTCCAGGTGGAAGTTGAGGTCTCTTAGGAGGATGTAGTCGGGGAGGAGAGGGCGAGCGGGCTGATGAAGTCTGCGATGGCTTCGCTGAAATGTGGGCGTGGTCCCGGGGGTCTGTAGATGAGGGTCCCTCTGAGGGTGGTCGATGTGTATCTGGAAGTGAAGGTGCTCTGCGGCGGTGAGGGTGTCGTTGGTGATGGTCGTGATGCGGATGGTGTTTCTGTGGACAATGGCGATGCCGCCTCCGGTTTGGTTGACGCGGTCCCTCCGGGTGATCTTGTAGCTGTCCAGGATAGCTATGGCGATGTCGGGGGCTGAGGTGGCGTTCATCCAGGTTTCTGTGAGGAGGCGACGTCCGGTGCTGTTTTGTCCAGGAGGCCCCAGAGTTCGACGGCGTGTTTGTGGACGGAGCGGGTGTTGAGCAGGATGCATTTGAGGTGGTTGTTGCTGGAGGTTGTTCTGGCTAGCGTGGTGCAGGATCGAGTGCAGGTGAAGTTGCAGGCATGGCAGGTGAAGGCTCCGTGGGTGCGTTTCGGGGTGGCTTGGTAGCAGGCTGGCTGTCGGCCGGTGCTGAGTGCGTGGAGGGTGGCGGCGTCCTATTTTGGTCGGGTTGGCTGGCTCCGGCGAGGTCCAGGGTTTCTGGCGCTGGGCGCGGTCCAGGCGCGGACGTGCTTAGACGGGCTTGCCTTTCGCACGCCTTCGGCGCGCATTTGGCGCACTCGCTGCGCGTATGTGCGGTCCCAGCCATATATGGCGAAGTGGGAAGGGGGCGGGGCCGCAGGGGAGCAGCGGCGGGGAGCGGGGGGGAGACAAGGGCGGGAGAACCAGACGCGGGGGAAGCGGCGAGGGGGCAAGCCTGAGGGCAGGGGCCCAAGCAGCACCTGCAGCCCACAGGGGGGAAAGGCAGCAGGAGAGGCGGCAGAAGGCAGCAGCGGTGACCAGGGCACACGGGGGCCGTGCGGGGAGTGGAGTGACCGGGTCAAGGGTCACAACTCACTGCCGCGCGGTTCCGGCAATATATGGCCAAGTGGGAAGGGGCGGGGCCGCAGGGGAGCAGCGGCAGGGAGCGGGGGGGAGACAAGGGCGGGAAAACCAGACGCGGGGGAAGCGGCGAGGGGGCAAGCCTGAGGGCAGAGGCTCAAGCAGCACCTGCAGCCCATAGGGGGGAAAAGGCAGCAGGAGAGGCGGCAGAAGGCAGCAGCGGTGACCAGGGCACACCGGGGGCGTGCGGTGAGTGGAGTGACCGGGCCATCGGATGTAGGTGGTCTTAACCCTGCCACCACAACATCCACCTGCCTTGTTTTTAACCGCTCACGGAGGCCCAGTTATTCAAATGTAATTTACCCTCGGGTACTGGGACCACCGTGAAGCCGTTTTAACCTTCACTTTATCACTCACCACACTGCACTCTCAGTAAAATACCTGCTCCGCTGTAATCAGGCGTCGAAGCACACCCGGGACACATTAGGTGTCACTGGGTGAGCCCGATGATGAAGCATGCCACCAACTAGGTTGGTGGGTGAGGGCTTCATGAAAACACCTACTAGGTGCCTGCTGATAATACAGTTCAGAGTCCTACTATGGTCACACATGGCGAGTCCCTGTCGATAATATATATAAACCCCTGGGGATTCGGACTAGCTATCTAGTCCTCTCTCTCACTTGATACGGTAATGATGTAATATGTGACATCATCAGCAGTGGATTGCGGCGCGCGAGTTATAGTTTTTTAGAATTTCAATTAGTATTAGTGAAATGTCTAGCTAACTATAACACCCCTGAAACCTATGGTTTTTTCAGTGAATTTCTAACTTTTTTTAAATGCTAATTCCTAACTATAATACGTCTGAAACCTATGTTTTTTTCAGTGAATTTCAAAGGTTTTTTAAATGACAATTTTTAAATGTATTAATTGTTATATTTATTTTTTTAATACTGATTTACTACATTTTTTAAAACTATTTATTTTTAGATATTTTATTTTTTAAATTACATTATAATTACATTATACATTACATTACAAAATATACTTTCTCAGATTGAATTACTTTAGTTTAAATACTTTGGAAATAGGCAATAGACTTTTAAGTACAATAGTTACAGTTGTTGCAATGGGCAACACAATTTCAAACACAATGCAACATTGAGCTAAATAGGAATTTCTAGTTAAATGCAATTAGTTACTTTATGAATTACTTTTCTAACCACAGTACTGGATCCTAGATTCAGTCCTGGGACATCTCCTGTAAACAGTTGAGTAAAAGCGTTTTGGTTACAGTAGTGATTTTTAAGGAAAATTATTGTATTTTAAATATTTTCACATAGAATCATCAATGTTATCCTATGGGACTAAATTCACTTAGCAGGTAAGTAGTGTTATAGTTACTTTTTCTTACTCAGTGGTGGATCCTGACTCCAGTACTGGTGCATCTCCTGTAAACAATTGAAAGAATGTGTTTAAGTCATACAGGCGATTTTTAAGAAATATTTGTAGTTTGTGAAAATAGACACTTTGCTGGTCAAAATCACACAATGGATTCCTATGGAAGGAAATACAAGTTACTAGTAAGTACAGTTAGAATTACTTTTCACGGTCAGTGCTGGGCTAAAAGATGCAGCACTGGGTTCTCTCCTGAAAATAGGTGAGTAAATCGGAATTCGTTGTTCGGATGATTTTAGGTGAATATTTTAAAGTTCCAAAACTCCACACTTTAAAAGAATTTCCAAGTGAAACCAGTCAATGTTAGCCTATGGAAGCAAATTCAAGTTACTGGTAAGTATGTTTATAATTACTTTTCAGGATCAGTACTGGGCTCAAAGATGCAGCACTGAGGTCTCTTCTGATAACAGGTGAGTACATCGGAATTTGTAGTTCGGCTGATTTTAGATGAATATTTTAAAGTTCCAAAACTCCACACTTTAAAAGAATTTCCAAGTGAAACCAGTCAATGTTAGCATATGGAAGCAAATTCAAGTTACTGGTAAGTATGGTTATAACTACTTTTCAGGATCAGTACTGGGCTCAAAGATGCAGCACTGAGGTCTCTTCTGATAACAGGTGAGTACATCGGAATTCGTAGTTCGGCTGATTTTAGATGAATATTTTAAAGTTCCAAAACTCCACACTTAAAAGAATTTCCGAGTGAAACCAGTCATTGTTAGCCTATGGATGTAAATTCAAGTTACTGGTAAGTACGGTTAGAATTACTTTTCAGGGTCAGTACTGGGCTCAAAGATGCAGCACTGAGGTCTCTCCAGATAACAGGTGAGTAAATCAGAATTCGTACTTCGGCTGATTTTACTTCGGTCCAGTATATATAGAGCCACTTTCCTACACCATCCCCTCCCTTCACCACTGTGCAAACACGCCCTGTGGTGCGTTTTAAGTTGTGGAAATAATTCCCCTTCAATCTTGAGGGTCCGTAGAGTCCAACTAGCCCGCTAGGTACATTAAGTAAGCGCCACAGAGCTGCGTAGCAGAAAGATGTAAAAAAGGGCACGGCCTGCACCACCTCTCTGCAACGCAGCACAGTGGCGCTTCCTGGAAGCACCTGGTGGGCTACTTGGCCCCCTGGGTCCTTCAGGATTGAAGAGGAATTTTTTCCCCAACTTAAAACGCGCCACAGGGCGTGTTTGCACATGTCACCTCAGGCCCCGCCCCTTCCCTTCACCTGTGTGTAAACGCGCCCCATGGTGCGTTTTAAGTTGGGAGATTAAGTCCCCTTGAATCCTGTGGGTCCCTAGGGTCAAACTAGCCCACTAGGTACTTTCAGTAAGCGTCACAGATCTGTGTTGCAGACAGGTGTAAAAAGGGGCGTGGCCTCTGAACACCTCTCTGCAACGCAGCTCCCTGGCGCATACTGGAGGTACCTGGTGGGCTAGTTGCCCCCCCCTCCGCACAATTTATAATAAAGCCCTAGGGGTGGCGGTCCCCGGGGCTGGGGGACCCCTTTGGGCCCCCCACCTAAAGTAAGTCATTGCCCCCGAGATTTTGCCCCCCTGGGGGCTAATACCTAATAAAGCACGGGAGCCTGTGTTTCTTTTTTTTTCCCATCGGCAAGATCCGCGCATCCTGCCCGGATTTTGCCGATTTTTAAAAAAATATATATATTTTTGGCTCTGGGGGTCCTTGTGGGACCCCCTGAGCAGACCTAGGGGGTCAGGGTGTTTCTACCCTGCCCCCTTTTTGCGTTTTCAGAGTTTTTTTTATAGGTTTATTTTGCCTCGGTTCTACCGAGGCACAAGATGCCTGCCAACACTTCCTGATTTGGAGTGTTGACAGCCAATTAGAATAGAAGCTTGTGCACGGCAGGGTGCGCTTAGGATGCGCCGATCCTGCGCGGCCATAGATATATATGACCTTTTAAATGTGATTTTCTCAGGAACTACTGAACGGATTTACACCATTTAAGCAAAGGGCACGAGTCTGAACTGAGGACTACCTCTTTGCCAAATTTGGTGTAATTCCGTTCAGCAGTTCGGGCTGTAGCTGCTGCTAAAGGTCCCTATGGAAAATTGCATGGCGAAAACACGTTTTGGGACCCCCTCTTTTCTTGGCCCCCGCTTGACGAATCACCCCGAGACTTTCAGGATAGGAGTGGAACAGAGCGCCCCACCAGTTTTGAAAATTTCGCGAAGATTCGTCAACCTACGCCAAAGTTATTCCAAATAGAATGTTGCGTATTTCCTATATATATATATATATATATATATATATATATATATATATATATATATATATATATATATATATATATTCACTGAAAAAACCATAGGTTATAAACCATATATAGTTGGGAATTAGCATTTAAAAAACCTTACTTTACTCACACAAAACCATTGAAATTCCATATATAGTTAGTTGTACTAACTATATATCGCGCACCCGCAATCCACTGCTGATCATGTCACATATTACATCATTCATGACATGGTCAGTGACATCACTGATGACATCACTGATGACATCTCAAATGACATCACTGATGACATCACTGATGACATCTCAAATGACATCACTGATGACATCACTGATGACATCTCATTTGACATTACTGATCACATCACTGATGACATCATTCATGTGATAATACGATGAACCTCTTCAGACTCTAATATAACCTTAGATACACTCAGTGTAAACACAGACTCACAGATTGTCACTCATCCATGAAGTTACACACACACCTAGTCAGTCATGCAAACAATCAATCACACCTCCATTTCCTTAACTATACAGTTAAACACACCTTACTTATTCAAACATATACTAAAACATATTTACTCACTTATACAATCCTGGATACAAGTTCACAATGATCCATACAGCCACTCACACATTCACTGGCTCTTATGCACAGTTATTTATATATGTCAACTCTCACATGTACTGTATTTTACATATGTACTTACTTTGACATGTAGCACTGAGATATCTATTCACTCACCAATACAGTCATGCACACAGTCAACCGCCCATACAGCTGTTTCCACATGCACTTTTGAACCCATACATCTATGCAGAGAGTCATACACCTCCCAGCCACCCATACACACTCTCAGTCTCCCATACAAATACTTGGGCAACCAATCAATAACCCATATAGTTAATCATATAGCTAATGATCAACACATGCAGCAGTTTACAGAACAACAGACATAATGATGCACAAATTAAGACAGTTTAGTCACTAACCCATGCACTCAGTGAGACACATTTAATCACTCACTCATACAGTCAGTCATGCACCTACTAAATCCTTTGTTCAGACACTTCTACATCCACTCATTCTTCAATATGTAAGACATATTTTAACTTTACAGAAACATACAGTCACTGGATGTTGTCATCAGTGATGTCATTTGAGATGTCATCAGTGATGTCATCAGTGATGTCATTTGAGATGTCATCAGTGATGTCATCAGTGATGTCACTGACCATGTCATGAATGATGTAATATGTGACATGATCAGCAGTGGATTGCGGGTGCGCGATATATAGTTAGTACAACTAACTATATATGGAATTTCAATGGTTTTGTGTGAGTAAAGTAAGGTTTTTTAAATGCTAATTCCTAACTATATATGGTTTATAACCTTTGGTTTTTTCAGTGAATTTTCAAGGTTTTGTAAATGCTAATTCCTAACTATATATGGTCTATAACCTATGGTTTTTTCAGTAATATATATATATATATTATATATATATATATATATAAAGCATTTCTATGGCAAAATGAAACCCCTTATTTTGTTCCTTTTCAAATTAAATGTATTAAGTGTTACCACTTTATTCCAATCAAGATGACTTCAGGTGTGCCATACTTTTGTCATAAGTAAGACTGTTAGCGTTCTAGTTGTTCTTTAAAACACTCTGGGACATTCGGTCACTGGGCTATAGTTGGGCTACATCTGGCTGATATTTGGGCTACATTTGTTTTTTTTTGTCTCTGGCGGCCATCTTTGGGCTACATTGGGCTTCATTGGGCTTCATTGGGCTACATTGGGCTACATTTGGGCTCCAACATATATATAGCCCAATGTAGCCCAATATATATTTTTCAAAGTTAATTTTCGTAAAAACCACTGGAGCATATATCTTGAGACATAGCAAAGGCACATCGGGCTACCAGTCCCTACAATTTTGCCAAGTTTCGTGGAAATCCATTCAGCCGTTCGAGCTAAAAGTGAGTCCAACCGCCCTATGGAAAACTCAATGTTAAAAACACATTTTGGGACCCCCCTTTTTTCTCGGCCCCCGCTTGACGAAACCCCCCCAAATTTTCAGGGGCTGCTCAGAAACAAAATGTTCCATTTTCCAGAAAATTTCAGCCAATTCCGTCCTCAAACGCCAAAGTTATTCAACATAGAATTTTCAAAAATCCCATAGGAAAAAAATCCTAACTATATATACCTACTGGCGACCGCCAGTAGGTAATATATATATATATATATATATATATATATATATATATATATATATAGTCACACACACATACATACATACACATAAACAAAATTACTGAGTGTTTACCAACAAAACACATTACACATTCTTGTGATGGTTTCTTTTGTCATTGTTTATTCATATTCTCTCGAAGTGTCATATTTATACAGCATTACAGACTACAGCCATCATCTGTTTGGCGCACACTCGCACTTCTTCAGGGCTTAAGCTTTGTGGTCCTTATTTTTTATATAAATTTAAATCTCAGTCTCCAATTCCAATAAATCTACCTTTATGTCGTCCTTTTTTCAAGAAGGTGGTTTCCTCTGCCCTTCTCCCCTTTATTCTTCGTATTTTCTTAATCTGCACCTTCCATTTGCTTCTCATGGTATCCATTGTTTAGTTTCCATAGTATAGCAAGCGATTGCCTGTATCAAGTTTCTTTACAGTCAATTTCCAGCGTAGATCTAGTCAGATTACTGTAGAAGATATGCACTTCCATCTTTACTTTTCTTCCGACACGTTTGCTCTCCAGTCCAGTCAATGCACTGACTGGACTGGAGAGCGAACGTGTCGGAAGAAAAGCTGCATATTCCGGATCAAGGGGAGTGCATATCCTAAAACAGCAATCATGATGACACAGTATCTACATTTGGGTGAGTAAACCCTATGAGTGCATGTAAACTTTTTGTTGCCTGTTATTTTTGTCCCTTCTAAATAGAAAGATAGACATAAAACAGAATCTGGAGCATTTTTCTTGTCCTGAACACCAGACTTTCAGTGGTATCTTTAGGGCTGAGGATACTCCTTAATGTGACAGTATGTGAATAGGGAGAGGGTATCCTGTCTCCACGGAAAAGTTCTCTTTTCCCTCCCTTTAGGAGTATCTACTGCTTAGCTTCGGGGCTATTGGACTACAGCCTAATAGAATAACCATGAAAGATGATAAGAGCACAAAATACATTTTGGAAAAAATAATCTTTAGGGTGTGATTCACAAAGATTTTCCCTAACCACAGAAAAAATGTTTGTGAGTCAGGCCCATTATTATTTGAAACCAGACTGTTTTAGAAATCTCTTCATCGTCATCCATAATCCAAGGCTTCAGGTCCATTAGCAAGGAGAAATATTTTTAGCAAAAGCGATGCTCCTAATATATGTTCCTAAATTTAACCTCAAATGTTTGATTCACATGTCAAAATCCTTAGCCGTTGTTTCTGTATGGCTCCAATTTTAAGATATATGCGTCCAAATTTAGGGCCCGATTACGATGACGGTGAGACCGCTACCGACAGCCTGTCAGTGCATCGGAGGCAGCCATAATCCCTGCAATGGTGGCGGCGCCTGCCAGGCACCGCCGCGTGGATTATGATGTCCCTCCCAGCCAACTATTTCTTGGCGGTTTACCTGCCATGAAAAGGCAGGCAGAAAGGGACATTGGGGGGCAGTAGTGGGCCCCTCTCACCCCCTGGACCTTAGTTATGGGTGTTGGGGGCACCTATGGTGCACCCCTACATATCCGTGCACCATGTGGCAGGCACCGCTTTGTACCAGCCAGGTAGTGTAGGGATATATGTTATGTCTATTTTTTGTACTGCGCCATGTACTTCAGCCCACAGCACCCACCTCAATACAAAACATAGACATTGCGACCGCAGCCACATTGTAAGTTCATTGGCGGGACAGCCAACAGCAATTCGGGTGGTCCCGTCTCATATGTGATGGCGTTCAGAAGCAAGTCCAACAGCCATCATAATGAGGACCTTTGTGTGCTTTTGAATTCATGTCTTCATTCTATAATCCTTATAAGGGCAACATTTTTGGAACTTTGACTATCACTCTTAATCACAGCCATTGGAGCAGGAGAGATCTCCCTGGACCACAAGTATTTTTTCAATAGGTGAATAAGTGTTACAACTATTTTCGAAGCAGGTTTATATTTATTTATTTATTTATTTCACTTCTAAAGCGCACTATCACCTAAGAAAGGCATCCTGGCGCTGGCAGACTCATATCGGAGGGGGGCCAAACTGATGGTGAGCTAGGGATTCGGGAAAAGCCATGTTTTTAAACTCCTCCTGAACAAGAGGAGATCGGAGGTGTGTCTAAGCTCAGCCGGAAGGGCATTCCACAGTTTCGCCGCGGCCACGCCGAACGATCTTCCTCCGGCTTTGGATTTCTTGAACCTAGGTATTGTCACCAACCTACCCGAGGAGGATCGTAGGTTACGTGCCGGCGCATGCCACATAAACTTCCTTTGTAAACAAGCAGGGCCCAACCCATGGAGGGCTTTAAAAGCCAAACAGAGAGACTTGAATTGAACCCTCTGTCTCACCGGGAGCCAGTGCAGCTGAGCCAGAGCCCTTGAAGAGGAGGATCTTGTTGGCCACCCCAGGGCTAATTTTGCCGCCGCAGACTGAATTCCCTGGAGTCTATCCATAAGATAATTTGGAGACTCCAACAACAGAGAATTACAGTAGTCTAACCTACTGAGCATGGTGCAACGCACAACCTCTACCCGGGCGAGAGGCGGTAACAGTGGAAGGATTTTCCTCAAGTGTCTAATAATGGCCAGACAGCCAGCAACTATCTTCGAACCCTGCGCCTCCAGGGTAAGATCGCTGTTAAACATGACACCCAGGTTCCGCACTACCTTCACTGGCTGCACCAATGTGGAAAAATCCGCAGGCCAGATATTGCAGGGTATAAGAGATTGCACCCTAGGCCTTGGGCAGTATAGCACCTCCGTTTTTCCTGTGTTGAATTGCAGGGAATTGGCCTTTAACCAACCAGCCTAGTCTCGCAGGCAGTTGTGGAATACTTCCAAAGAAGTTGAATGATCCCTCTCCAAGGAGAGAATCAACTGCGTGTCATCAGCATAGTTAACAATTTCAATGTTGTATTGTTTGATGACCGCGACTAAAAGCTTCATATAGATGTTAAATAATATCGGGCTAACTGCCGAGCCTTGCGGATCGCCATGTGAGATGGTAGAAAAGGCGGATTGGAAGGGAGGGAGGGACACAGCTTGTTCTCTGTCCTGAAGAGAGGACTCAAACCACCCAAGGGCACTACCTGCAACCCCCACCTCTCTCAGCCTGTCCAGAAGAATTCCATGGTTCACCCTATCGAAGGCGGCAGACAGGTCAAGCAGGATCAAAACACCTGCCTGATCCCTGTCTGCCCGCCAACGAAGCTCATCCAGCACGGTCACCAAGGCCGTCTAGGTGCCATGGGATGGCCGAAAGCCATACTGGACTTCCTCCAGGAGCTTATGCTGTTCTAGGTGTCTAGAAAGAGTGCCTGCCACCACCCGCTCTACAATTTTAGCTGGATAAGGTAGAAGCGAGATGGGCCTGAAGTTCTTCAAGCACTCAGGATCAAGGGTGGGCTTTTTCAATAAAGGGGTCACCACCGCTTGTTTCCACCGAGGTGGAACCACTCCAGTAGTGAGCGACTGGTTACAAACCAGCCGAAGCGTGGGAAAGAGCTCAGCCTCGAACTCCTTCCAGATTTTTAGGGGAATCGGATCAAGCGGAGACCCAGATGTAATGCCAAAGGCCACTCCCCTGAACTCGTCTGCAGTCAACTGCGCAAATTCCAAGAGGGACTTATCTCCTCCCTGTTCAGGAACGGCCCCGAAATTCATCGGGACCTGCTTCAGCGGACTGCCACAATCAGCCAATGCTAAAGGGTCGATTCCGGTTTGTTGCTGCTCCACCCCCAAATCATCAATGATCGTTTTTATCCTGAAAGAACCTAGCTAGGTTTTCACAGAGTTCCTGGGAGGGGGGGAACTCATTCTTGGCACAGTCTGGACTAATAAGGCTATTAAAAATATTAAAAATACTGCGGGAGCTATTCGGGGCATCGAGAATCGCCTTAGAAAAGTGCGATGCCTTAACTCTATGGATCTCCTTCTTATAATCCATCCGCTTGGCTTTCCAAGCAAGCCTATCCCTGTCCAGGTATGCGTGTCTCCTCCTCCTCTCCGCTTGTTTGCATTCAAGCCTCAAATTTTTTAGGCTGTCCGTGAACCAGGGAGCTGAGGGTCTCCCCCTACTCCTATGATGTTTTAAAGGAGCAGAGGTATCCAAGAGCGAAGTAATCTTCAAGCAGAGGGAGGCGTAGTTCACCTCCATCTGCATATCAGGGGAGAAACACTCCTCAACCCTGAACACGGGTGACACGCCTTTTTTCCGAGCGAGAGACTTCCAATCCCTGCTAACATACTCCCTCACTTGACTAGATGTCCTTGCAGTATATGTGCCTGACTTCACAAAAAAATGTAATCAAAGAATGGTCAGTCCAGGCCATGGGTAAGACGTCCCCCACAGTGAGAAGGTTGGTCTCAGAGAAAATCAGGTCCAACCGATGACCCCCTGTAAGGGTGCCCTGAGAGACTCGCTGAGAGAGGCCAAGGCCCTCACATGAATAGATCACGTTGAGAAGGCCTGTGTTCATAGTGCCATTCAACCATAGATTGAAGTCTCCAAGGATCACTAATTGGCTGTGAATAGCAGCCATATTGGTGAACAATTCTTATAACGACTGCTGCTGGGCTAAGGTGAAGACCCCAGGGGGTCTATAACAGATAATACCTGTTAAAAGATGCCTCTGTGCATTCTTGATAGAGAACCCAAATAGTTCACAACCATCATATCTCTATGATATTCAGGTCCAGCGTATCTCTAAAGATCACACCCACCCCACCCCCCCTCCCACTAGATCTAGGCCTGTGACGGATTTTAAACCCTGGCGGACAGGCATTCCCAACGCCGACGTCAGGCACAGTCCACGTTTCGGTCATACACAAAATGTCCAGCTCATGAGCCTCCAGCACCAGTTGTTTCTCCACGCTGTGTTTGGGTAGGGATCTCACATTCAGAAGCCCGCCGGCTGTAGTGTCACTCCTCAAAAAGTCTGACACAGGAAAAGCAGTGTCGGACAGCAGAAGAGTCCCCATATCACTACCCCACTCACCAATGTTGTTCAGTTCTTTACTGGTGGAGCATCTAAGACCACACCCAACAACTGGTCCCAGTCCCATCCCAAAAGGGGCAGCGTAACTGGCGCTAGGCACGTCCTTGGCACGGACGGGCGCAGACGGGCTTGCCTTTGGCGCGCCCGCGCCAGTGTCAGCTTTTGTGTCCGCGAGTCCTGGGAGGTCATAGGAGACTAGACCGCCAATCCGCTACTCCCAAGATGGCGGTTCCGCTCGCACGGACGGACCCCCAAGTCGGGAGAGCAGGGGAAGAATAGGCGCGTTAGACCGGTCCCACTATGCCCGCAGGTAAGTGCACAGAGGATTTATAGAATTTAAAAGTGACTTTCTTATAACTTAAGTTAGAAGCAGATGAATGAGGGGGATATGAACAAATTGCCAAACGGGGTCATTCCTTTCACAATTCATAGTTTTTTCTGTTTTGGAACACAGGCTTTATTTGAAACGCAAAATGTTAAAGAAATTAAATTATAGGCCCCAAAATTGTACTTTGCATAGGTCCCAAGCGAATGTTCTGCATATCTTCTGTTGAGATGTTTAACTTGTAGTTTACTGGCTTCTCGCATATCTTTGAAATTAGCTGCCATTAAAACTATAAACATGCAAGTCTGATATTTGTCAATATTGCTTTGGAAAAAACTCATCGGTGCTAAAAACAAGATGCTCATGCATATTCTCCATCTGTATGTTTTATAGTCCACACCTCTGTAACATTTTATGACCGTATGAAACAAGGTGTTGTATTCTCAGTACCTATAACATCAAAATAATTAGATCACATGAAACAACATCTATATTTTCCTGATTTTGTTAGGAAAACGTTAACATTGCTTCAACATTTTTCAGCTGTTGAATAAGTACTTCTGTAAAGCCTTCTAAAACTTTTCTCAGCTACTTTGTTTTATTTTGCAAAAACAGGCAGTACTTTCGGTCTTTAGGGCTAATTCCTTTAACTGCTGGGCCATTCTTCACTGATTGTACGCTGTTTACCAAAGTGACAAAACATTAATCAATTACTAAATACAATATCAGCGTCTGCTGTCTGTTTAGATAGTGGGAACATACCCGCGCCTGATATCTTGGAAGGACACACTATTCAACTCCGACTGGCCCTCGTGTTAACTTAAAGCAAATGGCCAGATTTGAGCGAATTGCCACCCCCTGCACGTCCCTCTTCTCTCCCACATTTGCTGAAACAACACAAGTCATGACACTAGGCAGAAGACATGACTGTAAACAGAACAGAAATTCTTTGAGGTAACAGAAACCAGGTTTTTAAACAGATAATCGAATCGGCCATTTTGAAAACAAAGCCGTTGCATGCTTTACTTTTTTGTCATGTTTGTAACAAGTAAAAGGGAAAGTGAAGAAATAAATAATGTTATCCCTCGTGGGTTTGCATGTTTTAACTGCACACCAAATGTTTTCAAAAAGTACATTGAAGCAGAAGTCTGTAGTCTTCCAGACGGGTCTTGAAGTTATTGTTAATTTATCACGTGCATTGTGCAGCCTCATTATTGTGGCATCACAGCAGCTTGCATTAATGTGGGGCATGACGTTCCTAATGTTTCCATCACAGACCTGGATCTCATTCAGTGTTGTAGATGTGTGAAGCCAGTAGCGTGCGTATCTCGATTAAATAGGTGTTTTTGGTGGTTGAGACCCGAGGGTTGTACCAAGTTGCTGAGTTATTTCCTCTTGGTATAGACGCTCATCGTCCAGCAAAGGTGTATGCCTACTAAGCAGATGATCATAGCAGTCTGAAGCCCTAATAGGCAGTTCATTACGTATTGCGGCTATGGTTGGTGTATGGTCGTAATGTGTAATGTTGTATGGTGCTGCGTAGGGGTCTTACCGCTATATGTATCAACAAACCATTTTGCATTTCCTAAATAGCGAATTTTAAGGAATCGCTATTTAGGAAATGCAAAACGGTATGTATGTACAAAATCGCTTTCCAATAGCGATTCCTTAGCATTCCTAATTTGAGATTAGCAAATTGTCGTTCGCAAATTACCCCTTCATTTCCATGGGCCAGGAGGCCCATAGGAATGAAAGTGCAATTTGCAATTAGCAATTTGCTGATCGCAAATTAGGGATTTTTCCAAGGGTGCAGGGGTGTCTCAAGAACACCCTGCTGCACCCCTGAAAAAGACATTTGGGGGCATATGGCGCACATACATGCCCTAAGGGCATGTATGGGCGTCATATGGCACCTTTGGTTTTTTTCAAAAAAGCTTTTTGATAAGAATTCGCAAATTACCACCAACTAGAAGTTGGTGGTAATTTGCTAATCCTTAATGGCATTTTTTCCATAATATTTGTTTGATACATTGCATTTAAGGAATCGCAAAATTTGCAATTCCTTAAGTGCAATCGCAAAATAAGGATTAGCAAATTTTGCTAATCCTTATTTTGCATCAAACTTGTTTGATACATTCCATTTGTCTATTTAGCATTCGCAAAGGCCGAAATTCGCAGAATTTCGGCCTTTGCGAATGCTAAATAGCTTGATACATATAGCGGATAGTCAATAGTGGTACTTTTTCCTGTTCTGTTGAATGTTACTTTGCCGGGCGTGTCTGTGAGGAATCTTCTGTTGCAGGCTCTGAGGGAGTGTGAGATAGTTCATCTATTTAATTGTAAGACAAGCGGGTCCAACTCTTAGTTGGATACATGGAGCAATCAGGTATGGACCAGGCTGAATCCTCCTCCTGGGTAACAGATGTAGTGCCTCCTAAGGGTTCAAAGTGACAATTAAAGTCACCCCCTATGATTTTGTGAATCGAGGCTGGCAACGATAAAAGGAGTTCTTCCAGCTGGTTTAAGGTTGTTGCGGCCTCTGTTGATGGTGAGGAGTGAAGAAAGACGTTAACCACTGCCACCTTTAAGCCATCTGGGAAATTGAGATGGATGGAAAGGATATCAGAGGAGTAGGTGTCTAACACTTTCACTGTACAACCCAAGTAGGTAGCCACCCAGATGCAAAGTCCACCATAGGGTCTGCCCCTAGTCCCCCGGAGAGAAGTAGTACAAAAAGTTGCGAAACCCACTCTATGGGGAACAGTCAGGGCCCAAGATTCTTGAAATAGACAAAGATCGTACTGGTCTATTAGGTCCCCCCACTCAGGGTGGTCCAGTTTTGAATTGATCTCGGCTAAATTCCAAGAAATTAGCTTGAGGGTAGGGGTCTCCTCTTGTGGTGAAGTGGGAGCAGGAAAGGGACGTCTCACAGGGTTTGTACTCGCCAACTGGGTTTGGTTACTATCTGAAAGTACAGTGGGACTAAGTACAGGGCGAGATGGTGTAATTACTTTCCTCACTGCTTGAACACTATTCCTATTAGGGGAGGGCCGCCTATAGACTCCCGGGTGGTACCTTGACCGGTTATAGTCAGGTCAGTTTCTGGGGTGGATGATGGAGATAGTCAGATATATATATATATATATATATATATATATATATATATATATATATATATATATATATATATATGTGTGTGTGTGTAATGGCTGAGGTGTTTTAGGATTTAGGGTGGGTGCGGATTTATGGCTAGCAAGGGTATTATTAGGGATTATGATGGGTATGTGTAGTAATCGGGTACACAAATGTAGGTTTCTTCAAGGATCTTCTTTATTAATTATGCATCTTCACACCTTCATAACCTCCAGCATAATGAAACACCAACAGCATTTCATAGAACATAGGTAAACCTCCCATGGCATCACAAAGCCCAGCTACCATCCTACTCCACCTCACAATCACACAGAATGGGTTTTTGGGTGGCAAGGGTATTTTAAGGGATTAGGGTGGTTATGGGTTTTTGGGTGTGTTGCAAATGGGAAGGAATTTGAAATTGAAGGCCAAAAATTAAATTAGTGTCCTCCAACTGATTCATGGGAGCAGTGGAAGTGCATCTAACAGAATATAGTAAGGACGATGAGTGACCTCAATTTAATTTAGAAAAGCTCCAAGATTCCTATTAAAATTACTTTTTTTAATTTTTATATTTCTGTTTGCAAACTAAATGAAATGTTTCATAATGTGTTTGATTAATGTTTGTTTTTGTATTTGTTGTGTATTGTTTTACAGTTCAAAAGATCAAAAATGTGTAGGCCGGTATTCCGGCTTCCAGTAAATGACTCAGTGGGGGTCCCCAGGTGCCAGTTATGCTTAAGTTGAGGTCCACAGAGGTTAAAAGATGAATAACCACTGGTCTAGGCCAATCCAGTCAACATGACAAAACAGGTGCTGGTATAGAGTTGAGTTGGGGTCTTATGAGTGTCGTGTGATTTGTGGCCATGAAATGACCAATTAACCCGTTGGGTGCTGGTGACGGAGCCACTCCGTCACCAGCCTCGGACCGGCTGTGCTAATGACGGAGTGGTTCGGTCACGGCCCGACCGCCACGCCTGCGCGGCAGCGATTTCGCGCCTGCGCTGAGCGTTCCATTGAGCGGGCGGGGCCGTGACGGAGTGGTTCCGTCACGAGCATAGCGGCGCAGCGCGGCCTTCCCTCCCCCCTAGCGCTGCCGCGGAATTACCACCGCAGCCAAGGGGTTAAGCACAGTTGGTATACCCCCAGGGAGAAATTAGCACCCCCCCCTCCCCAGTTGGAGTTGTGAATAACATGCCTTTTTCTGCTGTTCTGAGCTGGGAATCGTGCAAATGTTTTTACCTGGCGATGCTAGTGTAGGGGAGGTGGGGAGCGCAGAGTGGTGATGGAGGGCCACAAGGCAATAGGCCGACGAATCGGAAGCGCTGGGGCTCTCACAAAGAGGGGTTGCTTTATGTTCCGCACAATCATAAGCGGATCTCGGAACAGTGGGGCACATGCATCATTGAGACATTTTGCACTTCTTAATTTGCGAAAAATACCGAATTGCAAATTAAGAAATGCAAAATGCTATGCATCATTTTTTTTCGGTATTTATTTGTGATTCGGTAAAAATCGCTATTTTTACCGAATCCCAAATAAATACAGAATTCTTAAGTGCATTTTCGCTATTCCCATTGGTTCCTATGGGCCAAAAGGCCCATAGGATGCAATGGGAAGGCATTAGCAAATTGCGAGTGTCACTTTGAAAATTTCATGGGTGTAGGGGGGTCCAAAGGACCCCCCCATGCACCCATGAAATGTATTTATCGCATCATGTTTCACACACACATGTCCTAAGGACATGTGTGTCCGTAACATGAATGTTGAAAAAAATGCATTTTCAGCGTTTTAAACACTTTTTGCAAATTTACCGAGTGGTTCAATTACTCGGTAAATTTGACCCCCTAATTGCGATTTAGCAACTTTAAAAAGTAATCATGCATTGCTTTTAAGAAATCGCATATTTGCGACTTCTTAAAAGCAAACGCAATTTTAGAAATCCCAAAAATGTTACAATTTCTAAAATATCATGATGCATCCCAAAAAGCACTTTTGGAATCGCAAACGGCCGATTTTAAGGAATCGCACCGTTTGCGACTCCAAAAATGCTTGATGCATGTGGGCCTTAGTGAGCACAGTGGTGCCAGACCACACAGCACCTTTGTGCTGTTTGTACAAAGTTAGCGCTATCTAATGTGTTCTGGAGGATGGTGTGGTATTGTTGTGTACTGTTTTTGTTTAATTTATTTTATTTAATGCAATTTTATATAGTGCGAACATTACCCGAAGGGGGAGAGGTGTGGCGCCGCGGCCAGGGCGACTGACGCTGGAATCTGGGGATCAGGGTTCGATCCCCGGCTCCGGCGGCAGGTTAGCCCAGCACCATGTGACTCTGGGCAATAGCTCGCTTAATCTTCCCGACGGCCCCCAGCGCCTAGAGACCCTTACGGGTGATTGTGCGCTTTACAAATGTGGATTTCAAGGTGTCAGAGCGCTTTACAAAAGAACCAGTTGCATTACATAAGGATTTTGGATAACATGAGTTACAAAAGAGATACAAACAGAAAAAATTGCAAATGTACAAGTTGTAAAGTCACTCAAGGAAGAGAAACAAACAGATAAACTAAAATAACATAGGAATGGCAGTAAGGTCAAAGGTCTACTACATATAGTAGTGGTTAGAGTTATACAAATTGCAAATTCACTCAGGATTACATTTTAACAGCGATTCGGCTTGGACAATTATATATTACATATTTACAGAGCAGGAAATTCTTGCCATCCTTCAGCCAGGTGTTCAAGTGGTGTTGCGCTCAAGAGTGGTGGTTTTGGGTCTGGAGGGATCCCCGACTTGGAGATGTCCATAGGGGTAGAAGGCCGGATGGTGGTGGGGGAAGCAGCATGCTGGATCCCCGGGCTGATCTTGAGATCATGCTGAGCTCCATCTTGTGGATAGAGGAGGGCCCTCAAGGGTAGGCGGAACTGTGCCACGAAGTCAGGTCTCCCACCTGGCTCAAGCACCCGCTGTGAGGCCCCGGCAGGCCCAGCGTGCCAAAACCGTGTATAGGCATAATAAGCAGCGGGCGCAATGTTTAAGTCACGGGTCCTGCACAGGTCTTCAGGCGCAGTGAGGGCTTTTGCGCAGCCACTACTCTGGGCCGTGTCTTTCTGTGTGTCAGGGCCCTTGCTTCATTCCCTCCTGTGCATCCCTAGCAGTGCGACGAGTCTCTGGTCTCCTGTTGTGCTCCCCTCATCCATGCTTATTTCCCATGCACTGCCTGGTCGCGACGGCCGCCATCTTAAGATCAAGCAGCTAGGATCAAGTCGGCCCACGCTGCCTCTCCCATAATCAGGGTATCTCGAGGGGCACACACTCTCAATATCAAGGGGTGGCTCAGCGTCAATGGGGATCCACAATCGCCAACCTCAGCCGTCTCCTACCGGTGCACCCCTCTAGGCGGATAACATAGCTGTCCTCTGGCTCGAAGCTGGGGGCCTTGTCTCGTCCTCAGGTTACCCTCCGGCCTACACTCCTCACATATTGCCGCCGCAGCCTCGAAGTCCCATTAGCGTATGCTGCTGCCCTCCTCCGTCACCTGATTTGGCCCCGTTAGTGCGTGATTTGTATCCGTGCTCAGATTTCGCGGTATGCCGCCATCTTAAGTCCGGGCCGCTATTGATGCACTATGATGCCCATTTAAGGCATATTTGGCATGTATTGGGTGTGTCTGTATGTTCTAGTCTAAGTGTACTGAAAAAAAAATAAGCCATTGAAAATCCATTGAAAATATGGGGAGGGCAGATATCTTAATTCCAGAGCAGTAGTGGGCCAATCATAACATCCACTTTCACACAGACGTGTCCTAGAAAACTAATAATACGTGAGGCTGCAGAAACCATATATATTTGAGGGAAATCTTTCTCTGAATAGTCCAACAACGGTGCTTATATTTGGAGCTTCATTCTCAATTGACACTTATATGTAATTCTATCACCACGTTACGCTACTGGTGGTTAAATGATATCTTCTTTTTTTATTCTTGTATTTGGCCACTTTCTAAGGCCAGTGGGAAAATATGTGAATTACATACAGCACAGTAAATGACATCCAGACCATGCCATGTCCCACGCAGGATCTTAACTTTTAAGCCTGCTCATAGTAATACACAAGGATTACTAAGCAGCATTGTTCACTCTCTGTGTCCTTTGCATTTTGCTGAAACATGATGAATTTACAATTATTTGCAATGATCTGTTGATCCTCAAACCCCTTACCGCATCCTATGTGTTAAAGTTTACTGTTGTGAAATACAGAAATGTTTACCTGGTGGCGAGTAGAAGTACAGAAACACCAGTAAGAGGGCACTTCTTTATCTTTTTCTTTCAGAACACAGAAACCTATAAGAAAGCAAATTACTCACAGTTAATCTTCTTTACTCCAAGCCCTGTTCTATCATGTTACAGTTCTTACAATATGAGGGTTAATCTCTCTCTGGTTGCCACTGGAAGTTATAGTTAGTATAATGTTTCCATAGGAAAAGCAGTGTTTGTTTTGCTTATATTTCTGGTGCAGTTTGCCACCTTGGCTTCTAACTGGAACGTGTTGGGGTGGATCCGTCAAGCATGGCTTGGAAAAAGAGGGGGTCCCAAAACGCTTTTTTTCTATTCATTTTTCCATAAGCTTTAGACACAACTACATCCTAAACCGCTTTATAGATTGAAACCAAATTTGGCAGAAAGCTAGATCTTAGTCCAGAAAGGGTGCTTTTGTTATATGGTGTATACAGTTCAGTAGTTTTTAAGCAATTAATGCTAATAAACTTTATAACTATGGCACCACAGAGGATCCGTGGTGCCAACACATCTCACATCTACCGCCAATTCTTTGTTGATGCTGTGACAGGAGTGAGCCCCCCCTTTAAGTTAAGAGAGACCCTGAGGGATATGGTCCCCAGAACTTATTTAGGCTCAGGAAAGGGGGCTGCGCAGCTCAGCCCTTTTCTAAGGAGTTGGACCCGAAATGGGGTCCTAAGTAGACCTGAGTCTGCCCCTGGGAATGCGCAGTAGGGAGAAAAAGAGAAAAGACCATCACAGTGATACAACTGAACCGTCAGAGTGGGAGTCAACCACAGTTAGGGTGACCACCTCCTTCCAGGTCATGGGACACTGTTTCCAATCCTGCCTGAAGTTTCATGTGATCAGCTAATACATTCTTGGTGTTGTAGTCTTTTTTTGCTTCCACTGAACTAAGTAGACCCCCACACCTCAAAACAATGATTTGTTGGCGAAAAGCTCAGAACTGGAGACAATGTCCGTAATGATGTGGAGTAAGATTGTCATCCTCGCCACATTAACCACAAAGCCAAGAGTGAACTAGAGGGGAGGGACACCCTGAGATAGAGGGGAGGGACAGAAGAAAGCAACACAAAAGATGTTAGTCAAAAATTTGGAGAGCCCTATTTAAATAGGATCATCAGCAAATAGGTATAGTTCTGCCAAATGGACAGTGTTGCAGTACTGGCCCTCAATGAGCACCAAGCGGGCTACCGGATGACGCAATGCACCGAAGACAAGCACCAGTACAAGGAGACACCACCTCTAAGCGAGTAAAGTCAGGTATGGCAGGCAAACTGACATTGGCGACAAGGCAGCACCCTGCAGAATGATACCTACCTGTACCAGGGCCAGTCCATAAGCCACAGGCTCCCAGTGAGACCATCAGAAGGTACCACCCCTATCGACCCCACACATGAAAGGAGAAGCATCAAGCGCTGAAGCAGACAGGATAAGGTTTAGCTAAGAACAACTAGCATCAGGAAGGTCCAAACACAACAGAGCCCCAGCGCCTTCACACCCACTGAAAAACACCGAGGAGGGCAAGCCTACCGGAAGTGAAGTGGTGAGAGAGGGACGTGCCATGTAGACTGGGGGAAGGGTCAGACACGTGTACAGAAAGAGCCTGAATATGTCAGAATGAGAGACAGAGAATAAAATAACTAGGCTACCAGGCACTCTGTGCTTAAAAACCGCCCTGAAGCATACAAATGGAAACCTTCATTTTGTGAACGGAGCCATAGCAGAGGGACACAGCCGGCCTGCCACAAACCAAAAACAGCAGCAGGCGCCCCCGCCAAGGTAAGGATGTACATGCACCAAGGAGAGACAGATGAAGGGACAGAGGCCCAGTCGAGAATCACACACTTGTTTTGGAGAGTTCTGCAGATGGAAAAGGAAGCTAGAATTCATACATTTTACCACAACCCCAAGCAGCAACTCCTCCATACCTCCATGAATCCACAGAATCAGGCCCCTCAGAAGGGGTCACAGGCAAAAGCCCCGAGAGCTTAACGAGAGGCAGGAATCCGATGTAAGAGGATAGATACACAGCTATTAAATCAGAGGATGAGTCCCAGTAAGGAGTCTGCTCAAGGAAATGCAATAATTCAGCAAGCTTGGTGAGCACACCCAAGCCAGCAGAAGCACGCACAGAGGTGAAAGTGTCCACATCTGCCCTAAATACAACCAATCGAAGTCTTCCACACATACATGTAGACAATCGGCAGAAACAGAATGTGAACTACCCAGCTGCAGCCACTAGCGACCCAGGCGGCACACATGGCGCCACAACCGTTCAAGATGAAACAATGCGCGCTTAACTTCTGGTTCAATTTGTATTTTCTTTTAATTCTGATAATGAGGCAGCACAAATATTTGTCTTTCGTCACTCCCGACCCATGGCCCATTATTAAAGCTTGGGAAAAGTCCTCCTGGGACAGAAGATAAGCCGGTCAAGTCATCATAACAACTCGTCCACTACCAACAGCCTTGGTGTTAAAGATTGTAATTTTGCTGACCTTAAAACAATGTTATTTTAAGAATAATCTGCTAATTAAGGCGAGTGCTGAGAAAACGAACTGGGGGCAACATGTGAATACACTATTCTGGTTTAATACAGTCGTTTTATTCTTCGATCTCCAAAAAGTAAAGAGATAATTGAAGGAGAATTCCAAGAAGAAGACACAAAGCTAAATAAATGAGAGTAATTTCTGGAGATTTGCACTAACTGTAGGATAGCCGATAAAACGAGCATTTTAAAAAAGGTTCAGTGAAATCTTCAAGTTAGTTTTGGGAGTCCCTCCTTTACGGATGAACCGCTTGGAGGATGCTATGTGCTGTAATACTAGGGGAACTCAGTTCAGTTATTTATACAATAATGTAAATTCCTCACTTAAATCACTTAACGAAATACACAGTGGTACCCGATCAGTCGCCAATGACACAGAAAGAAGAGACAGCCCGCATCATGGAGCACGCCCTATACTGCAGAATACATTCTATCGCAAGACAGAATGACCTTTATAGTACAGTATAGTATAGTATAGTGCAGTATAGTACAGTAAGGCCTTTAACTTCCATCCCGCAGAACCTTTACCAAATAGTGTCGCTCCCATCTTTGCCAAGCACAGCGCTAGGCAGCCGTTTTGACAAATCAGGCAAAAGACGTTAATTACAGACTTCCAAGAAGTTTCCGAAACAGGCAGGAAAAATAGACATGTGGAAATTGTATTCCCCACAGACCTTTACCTTTTGAGGTCACTCCTTGTGGCCACTGTATTGAACCCACATACAAATCTACATACATTCCAATGGATCGGAGAGAATGTGACCCAAAGTGCATGTTGCACTACCCCAAGGACTTCCCACATTCAGAACTTGGAGAAGCCCAAGAAGACTGTGACACAATCTCTGTAAGGACAATCACCAGAGATTACATTCCTTGCTTCATTTGGATGGGTGTGGGATCTCATGACTTTGCTCAGTCACTGAACTCAGTTGAATAGCATGTTCTCTGTCTTTCTGGGATGCACCTTTTCGCTATGCTGACTTTGAGCATTTAGGTCTGTCCAGCTTTACATTGAATGTATCAGCTGGGGAACTGATACTACCAGATAATAGATTTTGGTAGTTCCAGGTATTCGTTTTCAACTGCGTTTCAGTCCACCACAGGAGAGCCAAATATACATTGTACTCAATGAAAAATTATCTTTTTTCTGGGAGACAAGGTTTTAATAAGCTACCATCTTTTGTCCATCACTGATGATGATGATGATGATGTTGATTTTTTAGATTTACAGTACCCACTTTAGTCCCCAATTTAAAGTGGTAACTGAACGCTGAAAACTGGCTGCTGTGGACAGCCTTAGAAAGGTGGTGGATCCTACCCTTATTTAGTTAATTCTGTCAAGACTACTTGACACCGTCGACCATCGTTTCCTGCCTGACCAGCTCTTGCCCGCCAAGTTGACTGATTACTGAACTCTGAAATTCCCTCCCAAAACTCTCAGAACGGTCCCTTTCCTTATGATCTCCCACTGAGATTTCAAAACTCAGCTTTTTGCGCGATCTGCCTAATCAGCTATATTAGGATTCTGGTCCCTCTAGATGCATAAGGTGCTATATGGTCCCTGAATATCTATTCCAAAACATAATTGGACAATAATATTGTAGTTAAAATATTATGAGTGCCAAAATATCATAGGACACAATATCAGACGTAAGCATATTTTTTTTGTGTTTGACAATAACGTAATTAAAAATGTTGTTTACTAAAATATAGTAGTTTATAATAGAGCTTCTGAAAGAGACTTCTAGCTGCAGATTCCTCATCCCTTAACATTCCCTAGGCGTCAGACTTGATCCAGAAGGTTTTCAGTAGTACCTCGGAACTGACATCGTACGGCTCCAGAAATTATGTGTGGGGCTTTTATAGGCACCACTCATGCACACTACCAGTTCTTTTCTTTCCGCCCCACCAGACGCAGATCCAAAGCTCCTTTTTCTCATCTCTCAGAGACATCTTAGAAATTTATTCTAAATTTCACAGTGTGCAAGGAAATGTCACCCCTAAAAACAACAGGTTTTAAGCCCTTGTAAGGGCTGGCAGGAACAAATATCTGTGACAGGTACACAGCCTCTGGTTCAATTCTGGACCATTTGCATAACAGGGGCATTTTTACAAAAAACGCAAATGTTGATTTGCGGGCTAATGTTCAGATATTTTTAGACTGGTTACGTATAGGAGCTCAATTCCTTGACACAGAGGTACAGGACTGACATCAATTATCTTTTGCAATCTGGACAAAAGACAGCATTATTACTTCTGACATTGAATTTGAAACTACAATAATAATGAAATAGGCTGCGGATAAAAGAAGTAGAAGGATTCCAAGCATTTGAGATGGAAGAACTTGAGAATGCTATGCAGGGGGAGGACACCAACCTAAAAACAACCCTAAATCATAAATTAAACCAACTGGAGAAACCTCCGGGTAGCTGCGCGCTTAATAAATGTAATAATAATAATAATAAGTACATAAAAGAAAACTCAATAAATGGTGGGTAGCAACCACGCTTCAGAAATATCTGGCTGTTGGCAGAATCCCAAGGGGAAACCGCATACATGCTGTGCCCTCCATGATCCATCCTAGTCTCAGAATGTTGGATAAATGGTCTGTGAATTCCAATGAATGCGCCAAAGGGATGTTAAGGATTTTTATAAAGGATTTAATAAAATATGTTTGAGAATAACATGAATGATTACCAAGGAGACAAAATCAACAGAATTTGAATTGGATAAAGAGAATCCTCAGGAACAAGACATAATTAAAGCATTTAAAACAAAGATGGGACATCAAATAGAGAAGCTGGAGACTGAGATAAAGGTACGCAAAGAACAAAAAATTCCTGAGTTAAAAAGCACAGTGAAATTGGAAGAATACTAACATTCGCCAAATGCTTTGATCCCATCATGTACTCCATCAGAAAGGATAACATCATGAAAATCAAAGATAAAACTATCTCTGATATTGCGTACTTGTCCCGCCCCAGTAACACTAACAGAACCAATCATATTTTATAGGGATACATACTTTTGAGGCAGGGAAAGGAAAACACAAAGAGACAACAAAAAATCAGACACAAGAGGATGAAGAGGGAAAGGGAAAAAAGTAGGCGAAACAAGGATATAAAATGTAATCAATAGGTTCAAGCATTAGATGATATAAGAGTAATACATTTATCCAATAGAGAACTGACCAGTTAGGAAGAACTATGCTTAGGATTATCCTGTTGCCCCAGTAACAATTTCATTTATGTTGACTCAAGAATAGAGCTCTTCCAATTCGTATGCAGATTGAAACTTTAAAATATATAGCAGTAAACGGGTGCAATAGATTACTATAGCTTCAACCAACAATAGAAATGAGGTCTAGACAATAGGTTTAAGGGTTATGTAATGCCTGTGATTTGAACGAAATGGGTGGTACACTAGATACTTAGTGGGTGATTACAATGTCGGGCACCGACTGACCTGAGGTTGAAACTCCCTACTGCCTAACCACACAGCCCCAAACGTACCATCAGAACGTATTGACATATTCCATAAATGGATGACTAATTCTTTGAAACATCTTAGGGGGAGAAAATTTGGTAAAATGAAAAGGAACATGACTTGGTCCCAATATGAGGTCTTGAGGAGTCTGAGTAGAGATCGAGAACTGGTTGTAAAACTATTTGACAAAGGGGGCAGTTTTCCAGTAAAATTGACTAGGAGAACCCTGGAACACTGATGAATACGTATACAGACACGTTGAATACATATAGAGACTAGGGCATTTAACAGTATGCAGAATATGTGTAACTGAATAAAGATAGCCACTGTGTACCTACTACCAAAATACAAAATATTCCTGAAAGACCATCAGGCAGACCCATAGTTTTGTCAATTGGCAGTTTACTGGAGAAAACATCTATATATATATATATTGATCATTTATTTTCTGCTTTAGTATAGGTATTGCCAAGAAAACATTTTAAATATCAAACTGCATATAGAATACAGCCAGGTCAGCATTCATTTCTTTGACCTAAATGTAGATATTGTTGACAACAGACTGAACACCTCACCATATAGAAAATCTACCTCTGGTAATAATGTCTTAAACACTTTCAGCTGTCTACCTAACATGTGAAATGGATTATGCCACTGGAAAATTGGTTAGATTGAAAAGGACCTCCAGTACTGTTCAAGTATCTGAAACCGTAAAATAGGAACTTTACCAAAGTTTAAGGCAAGCTGGTGTTCCTCTAAAACACTGGATGTTGCTGAGAGAAGAGCTTAAAGTCTAAAAAGATAAACTTTGATTAGGTGGCAAATGAATGTCACATTTAACCCCTTCAATGCTTGTGACGGAACCGTTCCGTCATCAGTCACGGCTGAGCTGTGCCGATGACGGAACGGTTCCGTCACGACCGCACCCTGTTCTGGAATGTCCAGCACAGGGGCGGAATCGGCGCCGCACGGAAGCGGTTAATACACAATCTGGACTGAGGTCATTAGGTTCATTACTCCTTTACCCGAGATATCGAGTTTGATACACAGAAAGATGGCCAAACATTGGGACATTCGTCTAAATGACAATACTCTATTTTCCCATTTGAAACATAAACTACAAATTACCTATTGTAAGTCTAAGTCTATTAGAGAAATCATTGTAAACAGTCACATACAGGAGTCTAGCACACCTTCTGAGAAAAGTGAATTTTGGGGATTCTTTCCCCAGCACAAACTGTGAAGCCTGCAAATACAATAGGAAAGTATCAGAGTCTGAGGTCCCTTGCAGTAAAAGAAAACACAACAAGGAAACATGAGAGGGACCCTGAGAAACTAGTTCTAGGGGAACATCCAAACCAGGGAAAATACAAAAAGAGAACACGTACGGATACCCCCATTGAGCTAAATAAAATGGGCAGTAACTCCAAGTGTAAAAATTATCACCCACAGAACAATTCAAACCACAGTTATTTATTCATCATCATTACTTTTTTGGGTAGACATTTTTTTGTGCATAAATATTTAAAAATACATAAAAGTGAACACATAATAAATAACAACAATAATGTGTACAATAAACTAATAATCACAGGACAGAAAAAGCCCAAAAGAGAAGGACAATCTAACCACACTATACAAGGGACCAACTGACTAACAAATAGACCATGACCAAGTAACATTAATGCATCAATATAAAACTAAGAAAACACATAACACAATGAAAAACAATAAACAGTAAAATACATGAACAATGCACACATCACAAATATGACAACAAGGGTGAAAAGCGCCAACGCGCGTTTCGGAAATGCCACAGCTTGAGACTTCCTTCATCAGGGTGCAGACTTCATAATTTTAGTTATTAGTGGTCAGGAGGCAGCCAACAACCATAAAATACACAATGTATAGTGTAAGGGCAGGGCTATACGAACTGTCTTAGAACCAATATGAGGTGAAGAATAAATAGAGAATACAAAATATAACTACAATGAATCGGCACCTGGGGCTGAGTTATGATTGAAAAAAAGTCCAAAAGGCCTAAAGATGGAGACACATTGCAAATACAAGAGACCGAGGAATATGTGTCCAGGCAGGAACAAATATAGTAATAAAGAATCCAATAAAGATTACTCTGGCAATCAAGCATTTAATATTGCTGAGCAGGGACTATCTCAAAAGTATAACTGGGGGCCAGGGAATCTGTAAGGGAATATATCAAGAAGACATCCCAGAGGTCCTCAGGCCAGACAGTAAATAACCGAAATTTCAAAGGCCGATAGCGATGTGCCGCCAACAAAACAACCCCATGGATCCTGCCGATGAATAAATAACTGTGATTTAAATTGTTCTGTGGGTGATAATTTTTACACTTGGAGTTGCTGCTTATTTTATTTAGCTCAGTGGGGGTATCCGTACATGTTCTCTTTTAGTAAAAGAAAACACTACATTGATGAACACATTACATGTAAAACCGATTTTACATCTATATTATTACCCGCCCCTGCAATAAGAGATACTGGGGGATACCATCTTCCCCATAAAGAAAAATATTTTAAAACACCGACGGGTAATAACCAAGAAAGACCCACAAATACACAGATGTGAATTATTTTGAACAGTTCGGTCATTCAGACTGTTGTCAAACTTTTTTGCAAGGTCTTTGATTCACGGTACAAGGACATTGGAATGGACACTTCAACAAGAACCTATTTGACTTTAGGTTCGCACACTTGGGTCTAACTAATCAAAACTGAACTGTTTCAAAGACTGGCGATCCATATTGGCCCACTTGGGTGATTACAATGAAATTTCAATCCCGGAAAAATGATGTAAAATGAAGAACTTCGTTTTTTAATGATTACATTGTTGATGGATTTTTATGGATATTATCAACCAGATGTCAACAGTGAATAAGTAGCGTATAAAGGACTTGAACAGGTTTGCCCCCAACCACTGAGTAATTTTAAATGAAATTGATCATTATTATAGATTTAAAGAAATCTGTAATGAGATCTTTCCATAGGACTATGTATATAAATAGTAATCGATTTGTAGTGAAATGTTGCCATACTGGAGAAACCATCTGAATTTGGAGCTGGACTTTACCAAACCCAACTGGGAAACTGAAATGAAACTGACAAAATACTATCAAAAAGTTAAAAGGAGACTTAAGTAGACATATTGTGGATGTTTAATGATCACCATTAGTTTATATATGTAGCATGTTTTCACTTTCTATGAACTTGGTAAAAACATACATAAATATGTGTGGAATTCAAGATGGTGACCGCCGTAATAAAGACCCCTTGGGAAGTTGAAACACATTGGTTTCGCTGTGCCAATAAAATAATATTCTGCGTATCCATTAACGTCTTGGTGAATGTGTCCATGCTGTTGAGTTATAGCTGTTGGAACAATTAACTGGAGAACTCAACTGTAGAACTTGCACTGCCTCGTAAGAGCCTGGGGATAGGCAGCATGAGAATAAAAAAAAGGATAGATATAGATAGGTATAATTATATTCATTAGAATTCTATTTTATTTTAAACACATTAATCATAAGGTTTAATGTAGGTTTTTAATTATATAATGATGTGAATTTAAAACGATGATGTCATTTATATTGTCAAATTAAATAAACTTGCATTAAAAACTTTTTTTTAGTGAATGTAATTTTTTTAATTATCCTTTTAAAATGTAAAATGTGTTTTTATTACACATAAGTATTTTTAATGGCTCTGTAGTAAAACGTTTTAAGATTTTACATATTTGTAACTATGATAAAACTTACAACTTACTTTTAGTAGTTATTAAATTATATTTAATTGCATTGTATCTTGTTTAGTTCTGTATCAGGTTGTGGGTTTTATAGGGGTATAGGGTGGGAAGACATGTAATTATAATACATTTATGATTTTTAAAATTATTTATTTTATTGATATTTAATTATGTTCATTGTGTTATTATATGTTTTTAAGTACATTTTATACATGGGTTGTTCGGGCTTATAGGGGTGAAGGATAGGAAGTAATGTATGTGTTATTCATGATTAATTAATATTAATTAATTGGATGAAAATTAACTATGTTAATTGTGTAATTTATTGGTTGTGGGGTTATAGGGTTAACGGGTGGGAAGTAATTTATTTTTAGTTAATTAATAATCATTTACTAATTAAAAGTAATTCATTCATTGATAATCATGTTTACGGTGTGGGTTGAGGAGTTTATAGGGTTAACCTTTTTGCTGCAGCGGACATTCGGCCGCGGTGCGGCCGCAAGCGACGTGTGCGCAGTTTGGACGGCCCCCGGGCGTCTGACGCACACACCCACCCCCGGGTGGGAAGTTATTTAATGTTAATGAATTTATATTCCGTTTTTAATAAATATTTGTTTCACTGATTATTCATTATGTTAATTGTGTTATTAAATTATTTGTTTTAGAGTGTATATGTGGGTTGTGGGTTTTGAGGGGGTATGGGGCGGTACGTAAATTAATTTTAACTAATTAATAATTATTTTTTAATGATTAATTTAAAATGTGATAATTATGTTAATTGTGTAAATCATTTTTGATCAATTTTATGAGTGTGTTTTGTGGGAGTATATTGTGGGAAGTACATTAATAATAGTTCATTAATATATAATATTTAATTAATGATAATTGGTTTGTCATTAAATATTTATATTTTATTTCTATTAATAGTGTAAATAGTGTAAAAAGGTTGAGAGTTGTGTTAAGTTTTAAAGTGATAAGTAAGTAAAATAAATGTATGTAATCATTATTTTGTTATAACAATTAGTTGAATGTAGAAAAATTAATTTTGAATTGTTTTATATAATATTTGTAGGTATTTGTGTTATGTATTTCACATTGTAATGTTTTTTTACATTTATTTAATTGGTTTATTATTCAATATATATATATATTTTTATTTGTTTTTGAAGTAATTTACTTTTTTGTAGTACTAATTGGAGCCGTAATAGTAGATTTTACTCCTTCGCAATCCAACAATTTTGCTACTGTTGTACTGACTAGAGTAGGAATTATACATTTAACCCCTCCACTCTCCAACACTTTCCCTACTGTTGTACTGAATGGAGTGGGAATATTAAATGTTATTCCTCAGCAATCCAACACTTTCCCTATTGTTGTACTGACTGGAATGGGAATAGTAAATTTAACGCCTCCGCAATTCAACACTTTCCCTACTGTTGTACTTGCCGGAGTGGGAAAGTAAATTTTACCCCTTTGCTATCCAACAATTTGCCTACTGTTGCATTTATTAGTGTGGGAATACAATATTTTACTGCTTTGCAATCCAACACTTTCCCTACTGTTGTACTTGCTGGAGTGGGTATAGTAAATATTACTCCCAGGTTATCCAACACTTTACCTACTGTTGTACTGACTAGAATGGGAATAGTAAATTTAACCCCTCCGCAATTCAACACTTTCCCTACTGTTGTACTTGCTGGAGTGGGAATAGAACATTTTACACCTCAGCTATCCAACAATGTGCCTACTGTTGCACTTATTGGTGTGGGAATAGTACATTTTACTGCTCCGTAATCCAACACTTTCCCTACTGTAGTACTTGCTGGTGTGGGGATAGTAATGTTACCCCAGGTTATCCAACACTTTCCCTTCTGTTGTACTACAGGGCTCGAAAATTTCACTCGACCGCTCGCATAGTCGAGCTAAATTTAACAAGGTCGAGCTGTTTTTAAGTCCTACTCGCCCTTTCTGGCGAGTAGGAAAACAAACCAACATTTGTCCTCTGTCTGTGAAAACGGAGCAAATGTGACAAGATAACAAGATTTAAAGGCATTTTCATTGCTCTCAAAGTTAATGAGCAATAAAGATGCCTTTAAATCTTGTTATCTTGTCACATTTGCTCCGCTTTCAAAGACGGAGGTCAAGTAGGTTGCAGTTAGGTCGAGGACATTTTTTAAGGTACTAATCCTGCAGGACTAGTACCATTTTTTGGATTTTTCGAGCCCTGTACTGACTAGAGTGGGAATAGTAAATTTAACCACTCTGCAATCCAACACCTTCCCTACTGTTGTAGTGGCTGGAATGGGAAAAGTAAATGTTACCCATTCGCTATCCAACACTTTTTCTACTGTTGTACTTAGTGGAGTGGAAATATTATATTTTACTCCTCCAAAATCCAACACTTTCCCAAATATTAGTTTAAGTGGAGGGGGAGTAGTCAATTTTAGCCTTTTGTACTGCAACAGTTTTCCTTTTGTTGTAGTGGCTCAAAAGCTTACAGTAAATAAAACCTTTCTGTAATTAAATATTTTTACTACTATTGTATTTATTGGAGAGAGATTTGTAAATTTTAGCAAGTTTTTTTTATTTTTGCGTTACGTGAAGTGGCAATTGCACGTTTTTTCATATATTTATCATTATAGTTTGCGCTGTTTTTAAATAAATTGCAGTGGGGGTATTAAATGTATCAACATTTATAATATATTTTTATTGTTATAATTTATATTATTGTTTATTTAAAAATATAATCATTTTAATTATTGATGTTTTTCATGGGTGAAATATTTTTAACTAATTTTTGAGAATTTTGAGTTGTTTCGGTTTTTTATTTAATTAGAATGATTTGTTTAAAAAAAAAACATAATTTTATTAGTATATGTGACTATGTATTTTTTAATATTATTACATTATTTAACAATTTTGAAATTATATTAATTAAAATGAATAGTTGACAAATTGTTTAAAAGTAGATATATGTAAATATATGTATTAATTATTATATGTGTGTTTTACTTTTTTAATGAGTTAATTTGTTATATTTGTTCAAATATATATTAAATGTATTATATATTTTAAAATTGCTGTTATTATTCAATATTTGTTAATTTAATTTATTTTATATGTATTTAATAACGATATTAAGTACGATATTAATGACCGATATTTTTTTCAGTATTTTTGTACTTACCATTATAAAGATATGATGACGATATTTTGTCATTGATATTTTCTTTGCGATATTTTTGTATCGCAGTATTTTGAGGGTCGATATTCTGTCAGTGAACCAACATTAACATCAAAATAAATTATAGTTATGGTGATGTACAAACTAAAATAACACACAATGCTAACGAGTGGTTGGTAAATACCTAAAAATCCTCTCATTTTTTAGGCAAGATTAACACATTTCCTAAACCAGGCTCAAAGTGTGAGATTTGTGGCGACATAGGTTAGCCATGGAACAAGAATGTGGTGATAGGAGCTGGATGCTACAGTGGGACCTCTCACGTTATAGCTTACAACCTGAAGATAATCAGGTAGCAGGAGAGTCCATGCCATTTCTTATGGTAGGAAGACCAGTTTCAAATGCCTTTTCTTGGGGAGATTGACAGTAATTTTGAAGCTTACTTCATCAGCACCAGCACACTTTGAGAAGAGTCTGGGCATGCACTGGGCAAAAAGGATCTAGAAACCTCAACTCCAGACATCAAGGCACATATTCCAAAGATATGCTTCTATTCTGACTATACAATAAACCAAGAAAAGGGTTCGGGCTCTTAAGCAGTAAGGTCAAGCCTCACTCAAGTTCAAAACAAAACAACAATACCAGTACTGCAATGTTAGTCCTGAAACAATTGCACAGATATAGTGACTCAAAACACTATATAGACAAGACTACTTGTTCTGTCTGAAATAAATCTTTTTTTATATAAACATTTTATGGAACCAAACACATTTTACATTTTTTGTTGGCACTTGAACACAAAAGACACAGATTACAATATTGATTCTTTACATCACAAATATAAGACACAACTTAACTTAGCAACTCTCACCATTCCCAATCATACCATTCAAAATCACATTCACCCACTTAGAAAATACACTACTATTTACACAATATACATTATACAACTGTTATTACAGTATCAATAAGTCAGAGTTCAAAACAGAATTCGAAAAACGACCTTGGAGCGAGTTTCACTTCAGAGGGCTTGGTGGACACCAAGAGAAGAACTTCTAAGAAAAAAAGACAAAAAGCCAATGGAAAGGATTGTATGTGTATCAACCTTTTGTCCTAACTCAAATAACCTCAAAAAAGTGATAAATCAAAATTGGCATTTAATTCAAAATCTGGATGAGTCATTCAAAGAAAAACCTTTGTTTGCTTTTAAAAAAGATCAGAACATTGCCAATCATTTGGTTCGTGCAACTCTACCACAAAAGAAACAACCATGCATAAGAACAATGTTGAGCTTACCTCCAGTACAAGGCCACCATAAATGTGGCACCTGTGTATGTTGTCCAACGACCGAAGAAGGAACGCTGTTCAAACATAAGCAAACTTTCTGGAAACACGACACATTTACTAATTGTAAATCGCGTTATGTCATTTATGGAATACGCTGTCCTTGTGACATGCTTTATATTGGCAAGACCAATCAAGAGATCAGGTGTAGAATTACACAACATAAATCCAGAATTAGAAACAACGTGCAGACAGCACCTTTAGTTAATCACTGGAAGTCACACAATCACTGTGAATCTGATATCAAATGGACAGTGCTATCAAAAATTGAGACTGATCCAAGAGGTGGAGACATAGAGGAAAAGCTGTCGAGAAGAGAAGCTATGCTTATCATAAAATTCAATACAGCGATTGACGGCCTCAATGAAATCTCGGAAATTTATAAATTGTCATAATTATATGACATCCCATTATAAAGTCCTTCTAATCTGCATGATTCTGATCCAACTAAAGACCACATCAACACCATCGCGCATAATTACTGATACTCGCAACATAGGCTTCACCAACTCCACACTAAATTTGCCGTCTTTCTAGAAATCAATAAAAACCACTATAAGTTCACAGGAAGGGGTTACATGTGACAATATTACTAACATTCAATCGCGACTCTTTCACTGCATAGAATCCATCCCACTTGCTTCAAGTACCGTAATAATCACTTCAAAAAACTCGAAGCAAGAATAAAATACAACCTCCAGAAGCCCGTGGGGCATCACGTGCGTTTTAAAGGTCCACAGCACGTCAATCGCTGCAAGTCACGTGACTACGCTTTGGAAGCAACCAGAAGTGAACCACGGAACAAGTCGACTGTGAGACGGTGCATGAATAACGGTAAGATCCCGTAGGTTCATAGTACCCAGACACGGAGATTGAGTAGTCATTTTTCCGCATTCTAAATAAATCACCCGTTATTCTTTTTAGAGTGCACGAACAAACACTGGCGGCCGGACGCCATTAAACCTGAGTCCGACACGCAAGTAAGTCTTTTCACGTACAACTCTCTGGTAACAGTCAGAACGAAGCAGCTAAACATGCAAAACCTTGCTTTATGACAACGGACAGAAACTAATGCGCGTCCCCTAATTTCCTATACAGAATTTAAAAAACGAGTAGCCCATCAAGACAACACACACAAGTTGTGAATGTAAGTATAAATGTGAGGCATAGTAATAAGTGACGATCTTGTTGTTGGTTGATTTGTGGCAAATCGGGTCTCTCATATGATACTGAACAATCAAATCTTGATTATTTGCAGAAATTACAACTCCCTTTTCTCTCACCCTGCGCCATTAAACGGCAAAGGTAAGACTTAAGTTGAGGCTACCCATGCTCATTCAGGATGGTGCCACTATTAGTGATTCTAATAAACACCTCCTTATATCTTTCAGATATGTGGTCCTGACGAGAACACCCCTTATTAAGGGTGTTCGAAACGCGTAGACCTATCAATGCGACCTTAGGTTGTTCTAAGTAATTAAAAAATATAGAGTGAAGTGAAACTCGCTCCAAGGTCGTTTTTCGAATTCTGTTTTGAACTCTGACTTATTGATACTGTAATAACAGTTGTATAATGTATATTGTGTAAATAGTAGTGTATTTTCTAAGTGGGTGAATGTGATTTTGAATGGTATGATTGGGAATGGTGAGAGTTGCTACGTCAAGTTGTGTCTTATATTTGTGATGTAAAGAATCAATATTGTAATCTGTGTCTTTTGTGTTCAAGTCCCAACAAAAAATGTAAAATGTGTTTGGTTCCATAAAATGTTTATATAAAAAAAGATTTATTTCAGACAGAACAAGTAGTCTTGTCTATATAGTGTTTTGAGTCACTATATCTGTGCAATTGTTTCAGGCCTAACATTGCAGTACTGGTATTGTTGTTCTATTCTGACTAGACAGTACTTTTAAATATTTTTCATACTAGTAATTAAAATAAGAGTGGTGGATTTAAGCTATACCAAGAATAGTCTAAACTGCTACGAATCTTTGACTGCCTGACACCCATTAATCGCACCATATCAGCCCACCTTGCTAAAGATTCGCAATTTCGCCTGGTACCTTACTGTGTGATTCTGAACAACCTTCCCTGTCCCATGGGTGTTTCCTGACTGTCTAAAGCGGGTTCAGGTCACTGCTATGCTAAAAAATACACAGCTGACCCTGTCGACCCCAACAACTGTATCTGGCCTACCCTTCCTTGCCAAAATGTTAAAAGTTGTGTGAATTATCCAATGAATTACTTTGTTAGTGTGAGCAAGCTCTTGGATTAATACCAATCTGAATCTTGTCTGGTTGTAGTATTGCTGTCCTGCAAATTATTGACAATGCTTAGCGCATCACTGACAACGGGGACTATTACCTCCTAATATTAGTTGAACTCTCCACAGATGTGACACTCAATCAATCAATCAATGACACTTATATAGCGCGCTACCTACCCGTAGGGTCTCAAGGCGCTTGGGGGAGGGGGGAGTGCCGCTACTGCTCGAACAGCCAGGTCTTCAGCTTCTTCCTGAAGGAGAGGTGGTCTTGGGTCTGGCGCAGGTCGGTCGGGAGGGAGTTCCAGGTCTTGGCGGCCAGGTAGGAGAAGGACCTTCCTCCTGTTGTCGCTCTTCGGATGCGGGGGACGGCGGCGAGGGCGTGACTGGTCGATCGGAGATGGCGTTTGGGAGCGTAGAAGTTGAGGCGGCTGTTGAGGTAGCTCGGGCCTTGGTTGTGTAGGGCTTTGTGTGCGTGGGTGAGGAGCCGGAAGGTAATTTTCTTGTTGACCGGGAGCCAGTGCAGGTCTTTCAGGTGTCTGGAGATGTGGCTGTGACACTTAACCATGATATCTTCATCTTCACTTTAATGCTTAGTACTAAAGTTATTGACTAGTTTACTTCTTACTTAACAAACTGATTACAATTGACAACTCTTTTTCCTGGTCCATGCCAATATCCGAAGGTGTGTCTCAGGGTCTAGTTTTTTCTCCAGCACTCTACAACCTTTATCTGGAACTCTTAGTGGGAATCATCAGACAACTTGCAATCTCTTACCATCAAAACACGGATGACACTCAGCTCTACACAGAGGTGGGCGAGCTACTTAATTTTCGAGCCAGGATCGAGCTAGAGGCCAGGCTGTGGCTCAGCTAGCTGTCCTTTTGGAACCTCGAGCCCAAAATGAGCCAAACTTCCACAGGCGATGATGTGGCCTAGTGTCTACAGCTGCCAACCATGTAACATGGGGAACCAGGTTTGAGTCCCGGTCTTCGGTCAGCATCCTGTGAGTCCCAGACAAATCTCCTTATGATGAAAAACAAAAGTGCAATGTTGTCTCTGCCTGTTATGAAGCACTATGTACCTTGGGCAACGTTTGCGCTATGTAAAACTGCCAAAATAAAATGTGGATTATGCTTATCACCCACACTCTAATCTTACCATCCACTTTTCAAGGACAAAGCATTAACAATTTATGTCAAAAAGAGCCAATGGTCTTTTGGCTGAGCACTACAATGTGAAACTGGAAAATCCAGGAACAACCCCAGCTTCCTGGCCAAATGGGAAATATTTGAACAACCATAAGTCATATAAACATTAATTGATCCCATTACATGCATGTACATGTCTAATTCAGAGTTAGTAAAGAAGGAAGTGGATAATTCTGTTGGGGAGGGGTAAAGTTATTAAACAAATTTCCACATCAGTTAGAGTTCATGGGCACAAGATATCCAGACTGTACCCCTCACCTGACAAAATGATCTGCATTCTTCTTTGTCATCTCTGAATTGGGCATGTACGTGCATATGATAGGTTCAATTAATGTTTTATAGTTGTTCTAATACTACCCATTGCAGATTATATTGTACGTATCCTGTTATCACTACATTTTATATTCCAATATGCTACTGCTCCACATGTTGTCTATGTGAAGTGTTCTGATGCTCCTGTGCCTTGTGTGTGCTATATAAAGATGCTAAATTATTAAGTAAATAAATAACATTCCTTAAGGGCAGGATGTGCAAGGCAAACGTGGAGTGAGTTTGAGCGCCTATATCTATATGTTTTTTTTCCACTTCAGTGAATTTTTTTAGATCTATATCTACTTTTGTTCGATTTGGTGAGTAGTAAAGTGGTGGATCACTAGAATAGCGGTTAGCAATATTGGAGTGACTTATAGTCCCTAGATACAGATTGTTTCTTTCACGTCGATCATTTCTTAGAGTTGTATATCTAGTTATTTGCCATTTGTTAAGTACTGATGTGAAGCGGAGCATTAGCCGCAATTTATTTAGCCTGCTCTGTGTTGCATAAAGTAGTTGAAAGTTGCTTTTGTTCAAGTATATTTAGCAATGCTTTGATTAATGTGAAATTAAATGCAATGTAATTGAACCAACGGCCAGTATTTGTAATTAGGGACGGTACCAGCTTACAATAAAACAACATGCAAAGGTAGACATCAGTTACAGGAAAAGGATAGACACTTTTGGTCAGCAGGATAATTGTACTTTTATATTTGGTTAGTTTCCGGTGCAGGTACTATTATTCATTGAGCTCCATGAACACTGATATTTCCAATCCTGCTTTCAGGCAGGACAATAATGCCCCTCTGCCCCTTAAATAGCACCTTGCACACTTCCAAATTCTCTGCACAAATTCTTGAGTTATTTTCTGAACTGTGAGCATTCAGATATTAGTCTTGTGTATAAAATCAATATTTAGTAATGTTTTCATTTGTTCGGAATGGAGTTGGCATCAAATGGATTGATTTGTTATAGGATGACGTGTAAAATGACATGCCCCAATAACGTAAAAGGCTGGTCATTGTAGGTTAGCCTGGAGTGTGGGAACGCAATTCTAACAGGTATTCCTAAATCACACCTGGCACCGATCAAAAGAACATTACATGCGGCAGCCAGAATGATCACCGGCATCAAAAAATCTGATCACATCTCCCCGGCACTCAAAGAACTCAAATGGCTACCAGTAGAAATGCGAAGTAGCTTTAGGACGGCCTGCCTCACCCACAAAGCCCTCCATACCGGCAAACCCGAATACCTGGCAAAAAAACTCAAAAAAGCTGGTCAAGCCAGGAATCTGAGAAGCTCTAACTCCCTACTGCTCATCATACCTAAAACCAAAAAGAAAAGAACAGCGGACTGCTCTTTCACGGGAAACGCCCCTAAAATTTGGAACTCCATCCCCAAGCACATCAGAACCATCCCGTCCTTTGTGGAATTTAAAACACAACTCAAGTCCCTGCTCCTCATCCGTTCTCTTGGCTGTGGATAAGATGTAACGGACTGCAACACCAAAACCTTGTGCCCGCATGGAACCCTGATACCAAAGAAGTTCTGCAGTTCATTTATACAGCTCCTACTTTTTCTCGTAGACTGTCATTACCTTTCCTATGTCATACCTTTGGGGATTACATGCGATTCTGTAAAGTGTATTGAACCCTTGATACCAAAGTAGCTCTGCAGTACACTTATGCAGCTCTCAATGTGACACTCATATATTGTCGAAAACCCTTCATATGTCATGCTTTTGCTGCTTTTGTTGATTATATGCTATTCTCTACTGTGAAGCGCTCTGTTACCTCTGGGTCTTGACAGTGCTATAGAAAACTTCATAAATAAATAAAATAAAATAATAGTTCTTTTGTTGGATAGTTTTGAGAATACTTTGTAATATTCATGGACCCACATTGATGGTAGCTTTCTAATGATGTTATAAGGCTGACACCACCAAAGTGAGCTTGAGACATTAACAGGCATTTTTCCAAATCCTCTGACAAAACTCTGAGCAGCCCTATTTGCACTATGAACATATGGATACTTACATTCTTTGATACCATTTTAGAACTCCAAACAGAGTTAGATTTAACAAGACACCCACCTTCTAACCACCTGTTGACATACATTGGGACAACATCATTTTCATCACAGTGGAAATAAAAAAAATGCAAATGTTTAAAGAGACTCACTCCTTTATAACACCGGAGCACAGAAAAACATGCAAGTTGTAAATTAAATTAAATCACTTATAAAGGGATGTCTTTAGCGAACCACTGCTCCGTAATTAGGTGTGAATTGTAATTGCCACAAAAGTGTGTCAACTGCATCATCCTAAAGAGCACCAAACAGGGTTAATGAATCCAGGATTGTTGAATATACTTGAAACATTGGTTGAAAAAATATTTTAAAAGTGGCACAATTTTTGGATGATGACATGTATAGCTTGTACTTGTGACTGTTGTTGCAATATAGTGTAGAAATGTGCATTCCAATCACTGTGGGTGTTCTGAAAACATGTTATTGATCTTTGAAAAGTTAACATTTTAAACAACATGAACAATGAGCCTTCAGTTTTCCAAATTTGTTAGATTAGTTTTCCCCAAAAACATTGTCAATATTCAAGAGCAATTGTGTGAGATCTAAGAAGATAAATTGGCTATTTTGAGAAAAATATTTAATACACAAGTGTATGGTCAAGAAGGAAACAAATCCTGGACACCAAACAAAACAGTAATATACCTTTTGTATCCAAAAACAGAGACATACATTAACATGCTCACAGAAATGTTTCAATTAATTGCATTGGTTGGAAACAAAAAGTATTTTGAAGAGAAATAAATTTGGCAAGGTGCATCAGAATGTATGTTTTCTTTGCTTCCACATTTTTAATGTATATGTTCTTCCAGAATTACATATAAATGAGTAGCATTTAAGAGCCTTTACGAATGTACACACTAAACAACATTTCAAACAATAATTTAGTGTTGTTTCTACTTATGCATATTTTAAAGCGAGAATCTAAACTGAATTTTCTCAAAAAGAATTTGGTTAAAAGGGAGGGGCACAATTTAGATTTCACATTCTTTTGAGGGACAGGAACATATAACATATTGGATGAATATGCAGCCAGCGTGAGCATATTATATTTAGTAAAAAGAAAAGTCCAGCGGTTAAGGAATCATGCCCAAAATACTTTTTAATACTAAACTGGCAGTTTGGTTCGAACCCGAAATTTGAAAATTGGTAGATTATTTCTTAATTTTATGTCGGCTGCGGGTGTATTATGAAAGCCGTTTACTTACGAGGCAGAAGTCAATACATGTATATGCTCATAAACACTTGGAATGTGTGCATTCTATAAAATTATATTTTCGTGCACGACTTTACGCCCGACATCTGCAATAATTAATTATAGGAAAAGCATGGCTGTGAGTAAACTGATGTTTATGCTTTCGTTTAACAGTAGACCAAAAAATCAAATGCAAATAACTTTTCGGAACGAAATTCGGCGCATTTAATATTTAGAAGTAAAATTAAAACAAATGCAAAACGTTAACGTTACTAAGGAAACAAATGTATTAAGTAAAATTGGTACACTAATAATGTTCTCGTTCAGTTAATTATCCAGTCTGAAACATATTTTTATTACATACTACGTATTAAGAACGAAAAGTGAAGGTCCCCCGAACACAGAGCATCAGTCCGACGAGTATGCTACGTATATTCAAGCAAGGCACGCAGACCACAACTGCGTGGACACTGAACCAGTCACGGCGTGTGGCGCACTTTACCACAAAGTATTGCCCGCCCCTTGCGTAGTAACCGCCTTTTGTCAACACCTGGAGTCACTTGCGATTGGTTGTATTTCGGGACGTGCCTTCATACGCAGCTCCCGCCAGCAAAAGGAGGAGGGTCGTGGGCGGGGCCAACAGGCTGGCGCCACGCCCCGAAGTAACGGAATTATGCTTTCGCCACTAGCATCCATGCCAAGATTTTGGAAGAGGGAAGTAGGAAATACATTTTTAAAAATCGGAAGAATGTACTTTTCCTAGTGACTTTTGTTGAGGGAGAGGTCATTTCACGTGGAAATGAGCCAACATAAAGACATTTGTTATTCTAAAATTGGGAGATTCCTGCCTGGATCGGGTCTAGCATGTATGGACCGTTCCGTGGGGTCGCTGTCCAGAGGTTCAGTAAAGCTATAGTATTTATTGACTAGCTCCGTAGGTGTGAGAGTAGGAATTGGAGCAGGGTGGTCTGTGACCGTGAAGTGGACCAGTAGTTACCAGGCGTGCCATACTTCGCCGTCTCCTCAGGGGTAATAACTAATAAGCGCTATATAAATGCAATTAGAATACACTGAATGGGGCGTGTCTTGGAGAGCGGTTATGAGAGTGGGCGGGGCGTGGTGGAGAAGGCGTGCGTTGGTGTCTGGTAGATGCTGAAGAAAACAGGGTAAGAACCTGTGGATTTACGTTCCTGTCAGTTGATTCATCTTTCTAGGGCGGGGCCTGTTTGGCTTTCCTAATCCCGGGGTGGGACACTTTCTTTAGGGAGGAGCTTCGTGAAGCGTACCGGGCGAGGCTCGCGGCGTGCTCAGAAGGGGGCGTGTTAGAAGGCGGAGCTTGCTGTGCGTTCTTTGACGTTCCTTGTAATGATTCGCTGAGCTCCGGAAACTCTGCGCAGGTGGGCGGGGCTTGTGGGCCGAGGGTAGATGGGCGGAGTTTGCGGGTAGTGGGCGGAGTCCTCCTTGCCTTTCTGAGTCCCGGGCCAGATTCGGAGCTCAACACACTCGTAAGGGACGTGAGGAGCGAGGCAGCGCGCGGAGCGGAGGTCGGGCAGAGAGCGCCTTCCATGAGCCGCCTGCAGCGGGAGCAGCAGCAGGATGCGCAGCACGCCCAGGTACCTGCCTAGCTGGACCTTGCACGCGCATTAACCGGGATTGTTCACGTGCACCCCTTGGACTGTGGGACCCATCCTCCGTGCTCTGCCGGGACCCTTGCAGATCTGGTGAGGGCAGTCGTGCAGGAGCACCCCTGGCTGCAAGCTCGCGCCTTGGAATGGATTGTTGACCCGTGCACCTCTCCGGATGTGGCACAGTTTAGAGGAGCTGGAGGTGCACGGTGTGATGTGATGGTCTGTGCGGGAGGGACCCGTGCGAGCTGCCCCCACTGCCTCTGGAGCGGAACACGAGTTTCGTGCACCACCTGCGGGGCTCGTGCACACGGCGCCTGCTGTGCACCGGGCGACTGGTCGGGTTCAGTGTGCACACACAGGGTGTTACATAGGTGCATGGCTTCGCACCCGGCTATTCCTCCGCATCGAGAGCAATCCATGAGTGCAGACGCACTTGCGGGGCTCTCCCGTAAAGTTTGCATTTTCAGTTGGCAGTTCATTAGGTTCCTACTGGATGAAAGATCTTAGGAAAGTAGCGCAGTCCTGTGGGGTTTTGGAAAGTCTGATCTGCCTGTCCCGTAGCATGAATATATTCTGTGTAACTCGATGGCCTGCAGCGTGCAGGTGCTGTGTTCATGCGTTTCACTGGGTGCAACGATGCCGGTGCAGTGCTATGGGTGAGATGTGGAATGTGACGGTGGGCGCCCTCAGCCAGTGAAATGTGTGGATCGGTGTGTGGGGGGGGGGGGGAGCTCGATACATGGCATATAATGGGTGAAATCCAAGCTGGCGGTGGTTTGCATGGGCACTGTGCGGTACGGTGCGTGGCACGTTTAGTGTAGTGGGCGCAGTGATGTGTGGATTTCAAGTTACCAGTGGTCCCCACGGGCAGTATTCGGTAGTGTGTGAAAGGATTCTAGTGTCGGCTCGTGCAGTGGACTGGGCTTAGTTTTGGTGTGAAATCCAAGCCACCAGCGGTCTGTCATAGGTACGGTTCGTGAAAGGATTCTAGTGTCGGCCCATGCAGTGTAGTGGGCGAAGTTCGGTGCTCTGTGTATACATTGTGCGTGCGGGGGGTGCACGTGGAGTATCTGCCAGCGTAATATTTTGCGGGGCGTCAACCAGTGCTCCGTGCGTGTGAAGTCGCGTGCCTCGGTGAGTGTGGGTGCAGCATATTGAGTTACAGGCGAAGTAAAACTGCCGGGGTGTTGCATATGTAACAATGTGGGTAAAAGGCGAATGCTGGTATTTCATGTAGCATATTGGATGAAGATGTATGCTAAGAACTGCCAGTGCATGTAACGTCGGGGGTTTGAGGGAAGATACATGTTGGCGGGGCAAGTACGCAATGAATGGGTCATGGCGGCAATTCGTGCAACATGGAGTGTGAAAGCCCTGGTAAAAGCAGGCAGTGTATGCAACATTGGATAAAGGGCACGACAAAAGCTGGCAGTCCGTGCAACCAGGCGAGTGACGGGCATGGTAAAAGCTGGCAGTTCGTGCACCGTAGCTGCTGACATGTTAAAACATGGAGTGTGAAAGCCCTGGTAAAAGCAGGCAGTGTATGCACTATTGGATAAAGGGCACGACAAAAGCTGGCAGTCCATGCAACCAGGCGAGTGACGGGCATGGTAAAAGCTGGCAGTTCATGCACCGTAGCTGCTGACATGTTAAAACATGGAGTGTGAAAGCCCTGGTAAAAGCAGGCAGTGTATGCAGCATTGGATAAAGGGCACGACAAAAGCTGGCAGTCCGTGCAACCAGGCGAGTGACGGGCATGGTAAAAGCTGGCAGTTCGTGCACCGTAGCTGGTGACATGGTAAAAGCTGGCAGTTCATGCGCCGTAGCTGGTGACATGCAAGGTAAAAGCTGGAAGTCCAGACGAGTGAAGGGCATATTAAAAGCTGGCAGTTCATGTAACGTGATGGGTGACATGCCTGTGAAAAGCAGGCAGTTCATGCACCGTAGCTGTCAGTGCATGTAATGTGTGACACATGCTTAAAGATAGCAGTTCATGTAGCGTAGAAGGTGACATGCATGTTTAAACCACTGCAGGCAGTTTATGCACCGTAGTGGGTGACATGCCTGTTTAAAGCAGGCAGTTTATGCACCGTAACTGGGATCTTATTTCATAAGCGGTCGCTGCATGTAATGCGCTGTGTAACACATGGCTAAAGAAAGCAGTTCATGCAGCGTAGCATGTGACATGCCTGTTTAAAGCAGGCAGTTCATGCAACGTGGTGGGTGACATGCCAGTTCATGCTACGTGGTGGTGCTCCGGGCTTGTAATGGATTCTGTGTCTTTGCAATGGGTGCAGTTGCCGGTGTGTTAACAAATTGACCAGTAGAAGCGCTGAGGTGTTCTGCAAATGTAGTATAGCGGTTTAAAGACATGAGGATGACTGTCAGTGGTCAGCGCGGTTATGACATATTGAGTGAAGGACGCGGCCTGTGTGAAGCGTGACTATTCTGTGTAGCGTGCACCTGGCGAAAGTCGTGAACAGTGCACCAGGGATTCTAGACTGTGGCCTTGTGCTTGTCCTTGGGTAGAGTTTGCGTCCTCGGGCTTGGCTTGCCCGTGTGGATCGAGGTGTCGCCCTGACGTGGACACTGGAAGTCGCTTTACTTGTGCGGGGACCCCGCGTCCCGAGAGGAGCGGCCTGTCCCGGTGTCGCCGACCGCACGCACCACCCGCCCATCCCTCGGCGTGCGGCTCGGGTGGGCCATGGGGGCTTCGACGCTCAGCCCCGCAGTGTCTGACTCTCCCCTCTTTCCCTTGCAGCGGCTGAGCAGCAGTGCCCGTGGGTCGGAGCTGGCATCGGGAGCAGCATGCGGGGGGCACAGCATGTCTGAGGACGGAGCCCGGCCTCGCAGGCTCTGCGCGGGGATGCTCGCCTGGCTCTGCGGCTTGTGCCTGGTGACTCTGGCGGGCGGAGCTCCGGCGGCCAGGCTGCCCCTCACCGACGGCCGGACCTCTGCAGGTAAGAAGGGACTCCATTGTAGCAATGTGTCCGTGACGTACTGTCATGTAAAACACCCAAGTGTCAGTTAATATAGCGCTTTATGTGAATCTGTGTGCATGATTTAATGATTATAGGATGCTGCGCGGTTTCGCATTCGATGAATAGGGTAATACGAACTGTAAAAATGCTACAATACAATCGCCAGGTGCCTGTGTTTATGAATTGGGAACACGGATATGGGCACTTTTTGGTATCTGTGTTACTGTACTGTGCATGGGACTGCAGAATTCTATACTACATGTACAGGACCAGCCCTGGTACAAAGGGGCTCCAGGCACAGTGCTGCTGTGTGATGCATGCACAGGTCCAGGCCTGGTGCCACAAAGGAGCTTACGGTACAGTGCTGATGTGTGATGCATGTATAGGACCAGCCTGGTGCAAGGGGGCATCAGGCACAGTGCTGATGTGTGTTGCATGCACAGGACCAGCCTGGTGCAAAGGGGCTTCAGGCACAGTGCTGATGTGTGATGCATGCACAGGTCCAGGCCTGGTGCCACAAAGGAGCTTACGGTACAGTGCTGATGTGTGATGCATGTATAGGACCAGCCTGGTGCAAGGGGGCTTCAGGCACAGTGCTGATGTGTGATGCATGCACAGGTCCAGGCCAGGTGCAAAGGGGCTTAATGCACCGTGCTGATGTGTGATGCATGCACAGGTCCAGGCCAGGTGCAAAGGGGCTTAATGCACCGTGCTGATGTGTGATGCATGCACAGGTCAAGGCCAGATGCAAAGGGGCTTAATGCACCGTGCTGATGTGTGATGCATGCACAGGTCAAGGCCAGATGCAAAGGGGCTTCAGGTACAGTGCTGATGTGTGATGCATGCACAGGTCAAGGCCAGATGCAAAGGGGCTTAATGCACCGTGCTGATGTGTGATGCATGCACAGGTCCAGGCCAGGTGCAAAGGGGCTTAATGCACCGTGCTGATGTGTGATGCATGCACAGGTCAAGGCCAGATGCAAAGGGGCTTAATGCACCGTGCTGATGTGTGATGCATGCACAGGTCAAGGCCAGATGCAATGGGGCTTCAGGTACAGTGCTGATGTGTGATGCATGCACAGGTCAAGGCCAGATGCAAAGGGGCTTAATGCACCGTGCTGATGTGTGATGCATGCACAGGTCCAGGCCAGGTGCAAAGGGGCTTAATGCACCGTGCTGATGTGTGATGCATGCACAGGTCAAGGCCAGATGCAAAGGGGCTTAATGCACCGTGCTGATGTGTGATGCATGCACAGGTCAAGGCCAGATGCAAAGGGGCTTCAGGTACAGTGCTGATGTGTGATGCATGCACAGGTCAAGGCCAGATGCAAAGGGGCTTCAGGTACAGTGCTGATGTGTGATGCATGCACAGGTCAAGGCCTGGTGCAAGGGGTCTTCAGGCACAGTGCTGATGTGTGATGCATGCACAGGTCAAGGCCAGATGCAAAGGGGCTTAATGCACCGTGCTGATGTGTGATGCATGCACAGGCCAAGGCCAGATGCAAAGGGGCTTCAGGTACAGTGCTGATGTGTGATGCATGCACAGGTCAAGGCCAGATGCAAAGGGGCTTCAGGTACAGTGCTGATGTGTGATGCATGCACAGGTCAAGGCCTGGTGCAAGGGGTCTTCAGGTACAGTGCTGATGTGTGATGCATGCACAGGTCAAGGCCAGATGCAAAGGGGCTTAATGCACCGTGCTGATGTGTGATGCACGCACAGGTCAAGGCCAGATGCAAAGGGGCTTAATGCACCGTGCTGATGTGTGATGCATGCACAGGTCAAGGCCTGGTGCAAGGGGTCTTCAGGCACCGTGCTGATGTGTGATGCATGCACAGGTCAAGGCCAGATGCAAAGGGGCTTCAGGTACAGTGCTGATGTGTGATGCATGCACAGGTCAAGGCCTGGTGCAAGGGGTCTTCAGGTACAGTGCTGATGTGTGATGCATGCACAGGTCAAGGCCAGATGCAAAGGGGCTTCAGGTACAGTGCTGATGTGTGATGCATGCACAGGTCCAGGCCAGGTGCAAAGGGGCTTAATGCACCGTGCTGATGTGTGATGCATGCACAGGTCAAGGCCAGATGCAAAGGGGCTTCAGGTACAGTGCTGATGTGTGATGCATGCACAGGTCAAGGCCAGGTGCAAAGGGGCTTAATGCACCGTGCTGATGTGTGATGCATGCACAGGTCAAGGCCAGATGCAAAGGGGCTTCAGGTACAGTGCTGATGTGTGATGCATGCACAGGTCCAGGCCAGGTGCAAAGGGGCTTAATGCACCGTGCTGATGTGTGATGCATGCACAGGTCAAGGCCAGATGCAAAGGGGTCTTCAGGCACAGTGCTGATGTGTGATGCATGCACAGGTCAAGGCCAGATGCAAAGGGGCTTCAGGTACAGTGCTGATGTGTGATGCATGCACAGGTCCAGGCCAGGTGCAAAGGGGCTTAATGCACCGTGCTGATGTGTGATGCATGCACAGGTCAAGGCCAGGTGCAAAGGGGCTTAATGCACCGTGCTGATGTGTGATGCATGCACAGGTCAAGGCCAGATGCAAAGGGGCTTCAGGTACAGTGCTGATGTGTGATGCATGCACAGGTCCAGGCCAGGTGCAAAGGGGCTTAATGCACCGTGCTGATGTGTGATGCATGCACAGGTCAAGGCCAGATGCAAAGGGGTCTTCAGGCACAGTGCTGATGTGTGATGCATGCACAGGTCAAGGCCAGATGCAAAGGGGTCTTCAGGCACAGTGCTGATGTGTGATGCATGCACAGGTCAAGGCCAGATGCAAAGGGGCTTCAGGTACAGTGCTGATGTGTGATGCATGCACAGGTCAAGGCCTGGTGCAAGGGGTCTTCAGGCACAGTGCTGATGTGTGATGCATGCACAGGTCAAGGCCAGATGCAAAGGGGCTTAATGCACCGTGCTGATGTGTGATGCATGCACAGGTCAAGGCCTGGTGCAATGGGGCTTAATGCACCGTGCTGATGTGTGATGCATGCACAGGTCAAGGCCTGGTGCAAGGGGTCTTCAGGCACAGTGCTGATGTGTGATGCATGCGGTCGTGTGATATAGTATGTAATGGATGCTCCTTATAGCACATCGGATTTTCTAGATTATTTGACAACAATGCATCAGAAGCTCCCGTGGCCCAGTAGTTACTCATGATGTGTGATGCCCCGACGCATTAGATGTTCCCTTGGTAGGGTAGCTGCACATGATTATGGGATGTCACTGTGCATTCGTGGTTACTCTTGTAAGGCAGATGTCCATGAGTGTATGGTCTCATAGTACATTGATAGGGCTGCTGCCCATGATTGTCTGATGACCTCGTGCATTACAGGTTCATTTGGTACAGTAGTGCACCTGAATGTGTGATGTCACAATGCATTAAATGTTCCTGTGGTACACAGCTGCCCATCATGCAGTAGAAGTTCCTTTGGTGCGCAGCTGTCCTTGATTGTGCGATGGCATCAGGCATTAGAGGTTCCCTTGAAAGTACTGCTGCCCATGATTGTGTGACGGCATCGGGCATTACATGTTAATTTGGTACAGTAGTTGCTCATGGTTGTAGGATGTCACAATGCATTAAATGTTCCTGTGGTGCGCAGGTGCCCTTGATTGTGCGAGGTCACAATGCGTCCATGTTTCTTAGTAGAGTGACGCTTTTGGTTCTGTGGCGTCATAATGCATGAATAGTGTCTGTCGGCTCAGCAGTTATATTTGTGTTTGTTGGAGTGAACTAAAGGCCTCTGTGAGTGTTTTTTTTTGGTATGGCCACTGTCCTCGGTTGTGAGATGCCACAACACAATAGAAAGTGCATTTATGTGGCCTAAAATATCACCAGGGTTACACCTTCGCAATACATGAAGTGCCTATCTCATACACCTGCCTCGGTCACGTTATTTGTCACCTCGTCATCGTCTTGTGGATTGATAGTGCTTCATTGCTTGCAGTTTATAGGTGCTGTTGTGTTCAGTGTGTTTCCGTGACATTGCACAGAGTGTGCCAGCAGGGACTGGTAGCAGTGCCAGCCATGACAACTAGGGCAGAGACTTCATTGACCTCTACTCTCACAGATGGAGCCAATTACGAAGGGGCAACTCAACACTGTACTGAGGCCGAGGAGCGAGTGGAGATCAAACTGTGCTCGAAATGAGCCCTGGGATGATATTGATCACAGTCCTCGATCGTGTTTGTTTTCTTAACACATGTCATTGCTTGATTTGTGCTGTAAGGTGTCAGTGTCGTAGCTGTCTTAAAGAGACAGAAGGGTTTCTTTTTGGCTGGGTTTATTATTTCTAGTTAGTGACTCCCCTCACACCAGAGCCCATTTAATACAGTGCTAATGCTTTAGGCAGAATCAGTTGGTGATCGACGAGACATTCTTCTTAATGCAGATTTAAATGCAAGCTGGGTTCAGTGTCTAAGAAATGAGTTGGAGGAATCTTCAGCACAACCACTTAACTTTTGGAATACTTCCTTGTTTATTCTGGGGCTCGACCCTTGGGCCTCATCTGCTGCTCGGTCTATTTAATGTTCGATTCCCTGTAATGGAAGGTTTTGTATTTTTAAGGCTACTAGAACTAGTCAAAACTGTCTAATGTCCAAGAGACTTGTCAAGGGGTCACAAAATGAGTTCTTTGTGACAATGGGGTGGGCCGGTGGGCCTGTGCACCAACCAAATGTATTATCTTTTGCCATGCATCAGACTCTTTTCATCTGACATTAGGCCAAATCCTTACTGGAAGGTCGCCTGGCCTCGATGGTGCTAAAGCTCGAGAATAAAATGCACTATTAGGCCTCTCTTCTCACTGTTCATTGGCAGATCTATACTAGTTCGTATATCAAATACTATAATAGCTAACTTTACAGGTCCATAGATTAATTAAAACAACCAAATAATAGGTAAAGCTGTTAGTGTACTTAGTGGTCATTTTGCATCGACTTTTAAAGGATGAAATGTCAAATCTGCGTTGTGGGAATTCAACCCTGAAGCCTCGAGTTTGAAATTAGACCTCTGCAGCTGGCATATTAACCGGCTCGTGACAAGGCACATTCTCTGCTCATGATGGGAGTTTGTGCTGAGGTTTCTTGCCCTGGTCCATCCATGCTCTACAGATCATGTATTCTCTGCGCGTCATGGGGGTATACGGTGGGTTTGTGCTGAGGTTTCTTGCCCTGGTCCATCCATGCTCTACAGATCATGTATTCTCTGCGCGTCATGGGGGTATACGGTGGGTTTGTGCTGAGGTTTCTTGCCCTGGTCCATCCATGCTCTACAGATCATGTATTCTCTGCGCGTCATGGGGGGTATACGGTGGGTTTGTGCTGAGGTTTCTTGCCCTGGTCCATCCATGCTCTACAGATCATGTGTTCTCTGCGCGTCATGGGGGTATACGGTGGGTTTGTGCTGAGGTTTCTTGCCCTGGTCCATCCATGCTCTACAGATCATGTATTCTCTGCGCGTCATGGGGGGTATACGGTGGGTTTGTGCTGAGGTTTCTTGCCCTGGTCCATCCATGCTCTACAGATCATGTATTCTCTGCGCGTCATGGGGGTATACGGTGGGTTTGTGCTGAGGTTTCTTGCCCTGGTCCATCCATGCTCTACAGATCATGTATTCTCTGCGCGTCATGGGGGGTATACGGTGGGTTTGTGCTGAGGTGTCTTGCCCTGGTCCATCCATGCTCTACAGATCATGTATTCTCTGCGCGTCATGGGGGTATAAGGTGGAGTTTGTGCTGAGGTTTCTTGCCCTGGTCCATCCATGCTCTACAGATCATGTATTCTCTGCGCGTCAAGGGGGTATACGGTGGGTTTGTGCTGAGGTTTCTTGCCCTGGTCCATCCATGCTCTACAGATCATGTATTCTCTGCGCGTCATGGGGGTATACGGTGGGTTTGTGCTGAGGTTTCTTGCCCTGGTCCATCCATGCTCTACAGATCATGTATTCTCAGTGCGTCATGGGGGTATACGGTGGGTTTGTGCTGAGGTTTCTTGCCCTGGTCCATCCATGCTCTACAGATCATGTATTCTCTGCGCGCCATGGGGGTATACGGTGGGTTTGTGCTGAGGTTTCTTGCCCTGGTCCATCCATGTTCTACAGATCATGTATTCTCTGCGCGTCATGGGGGTATACGGTGGGTTTGTGCTGAGGTTTCTTGCCCTGGTCCATCCATGCTCTACAGATCATGTATTCTCTGCGCGTCATGGGGGTATACGGTGGGTTTGTGCTGAGGTTTTCTGCCCTGGTCCATCCATGCTCTACAGATCATGTATTCTCTGCGCGTCATGGGGGGTATACGGTGGGTTTGTGCTGAGGTTTCTTGCCCTGGTCCATCCATGCTCTACAGATCATGTATTCTCTGCGCGTCATGGGGGTATACGGTGGGTTTGTGCTGAGGTGTCTTGCCCTGGTCCATCCATGCTCTACAGATCATGTATTCTCTGCGCGTCATGGGGGTATACGGTGGGTTTGTGCTGAGGTTTCTTGCCTTGATCCTGCCATGGTCTGTAGCTCATGCCTTCTCTGCACATGATGCTACTTGAATCTGGCACAGTGCTAAATGGAAGGAAGTTCTGTCTTGCATTTACAATTGTCATGTTTGCAGACACAATGTTCTGCTAAATGCAGTGTACACACTCCACACTTCCGTGATGTTCTGGGAGCGCTTCCATCCTTTGATTGTTTTTGTGAGGCTGAGGCAGAAGTATAGCAGCGTGTGCCTCGTTGTGCCTAAAAGCCCAATACAGGGACAGTGCAAATGTAAAGGTGGTTGTTCTCTTTCTTTGACAGCTGTTATTGATTGTTGTGTGCTTTACAAACATTCGCATGATTATAGTTTGCATTTCCATGGCCTATATTTTTAAAGAAATATTCGTGCTTAACAAAAAGAAGAGGTTGGGTTGAATGGGCGTGGTGCTGTTGGCACTAAATATATGTCAGAAAATTGAGTTTTAAATGCTTGCGGTTCAGGTTGGTCAAGTTAATTGCAGGTCGTGTGGGGCCTCAAGACACTATCTTTGTAAGTCTTTCCACGTAAGTTTGTTAGTACAGCAGAACTAGGGAAGTAATATTTTAAAAGAAGACCCGGGGAGAAGTCTTAACTGCAGTACGATGGTGAAATGTTGGTGACATCCACTTCATAGCCCCTCACTCATGGCGTGGTACTTGTTAGGTGTAACATGGCATAGGAGATGGTAGCGCATGGTATTCCACCCTCGCTCACATCCCACCAACCGGCATGAGACCTACCTGCTCAGGACATATGTGTTACCCCATAAGCCGGCCACCCACATATTCCCAGCTCCAGATGGGTGTTCCAGCCTTGGGCATGTTGTTTATTGATAGCTTTGTCATTATGTTATTTATATTCATATGGTAGGTATTCTACCTTTATGAGGATAACACATCACCAACTGCATTTGGTACTCTTGTGGCCTGCTTTTGATGATTTCATCACAGAAGGGAGTCTATAGTTACTGAGTTTTAATTGGTGGAAGGTACAATTATTTAGCTTTTGTTAATTAGATGTAGCTTGTGGTGGTGTGTGCCAGCCGGGTTCATTTGGCGTGAGCATTGCCTCTATCTGTTTATCTTACCTGTATTCTGTGGCGCTGCAGAGCCTCTATAACTGTGTTGGTTGTTTGAGCTTTGTTGGCAAACGTACTGCAGTGCCACCCTGTCGTTGGATTGCTCCATGCAGGAGACGAGCCATAATCTGCAAAGGCTGAAGGCCTGTACACAGGCATGTTCTCATTACTGGGGGTGGTTGTTCGCCAGCTCGCGCGTACAGTGGAAGGCCTCATTTTCCAGAAAAGGCCTTGGAAGGCTTTTTCCCCTGTGATCTAATGCTCCACACGGGGCTCGTGAAGCCTGCAACAGCTCCGGCTTTGTGCCCAGGCCAGGCTGCATAAAACACACTTTGAGGGGAGCCTTTCTGGAGGTATGTGTGTGTTTGCTAATATGAATGTGCCCCATTGGAGGGGCTGCAGGTCTCCATGTCTCCGCGGGGAGCTGCGCTCCCTGCTGCTGGCAGGAAGGAGGCAGATGGTGCGGCTGCTGCTTGAATGGGAGCCAAGGCTGGAGTACGCTGTAGGCCTCCTCCACGACGTGGTCCCCTCCTCGGCTGTGCCTGAGGGAGGGGGGACAATGTCAAGTTTTTTATGAATGGAAGTGGGAAGGCGCAGGCAGGGCCTGTGAATGTGTGTGTCATTCACAGGCTATGGCAGAGACGATTAAGGGGGTCAGCGAACACTTTTTCTGCTCCGAGCATGCGGTCACTCCATTCAGCAGCAAGAGAATGGGCCTTCCGACCAGCATTAGTATTCCGATGAAGATATCCCAGCACACAATTTGGGAATGTCACGTCCCTCGGTGGCGGGGATGGGTGGAAGGCGCCCCAGTGAATGTTTGCCTGTTGGGCACGTATGGTGTAATTTATTCACTCTCCTGACGGACGGCTAATCTCCAGCGGCCTTTCAATTCTCCACCAGGCTTGGCTCATGTTGTCCTCTTAGTATTCAGTGGCGCCGCTTGAATATTAAGGGGACTGTCAGAATTAGCAAATGAATGTTTATGGCGAAGGAGTTCTGTTCAGAGATGGCGCCATCTTTCACGTTCTCTTAATGTTGACCCTACATAATCTGGTAAAACTCTGCATTACATGTATGCAAGGATGATGCCAAAACATCGGCAGACATTTGAAATGCCATCCTAGGCAGTCTACGAAGTAAAATAGTTTTGCTTTTGTTTGTTGATGGCATAATTTGTGGGGCTGCGGAAGTCGCTTCTTTCCTCCCTTAGCCGGTTTCGCAGCAGTTGGGAGGAAAGTGAAAGTGTTCCGAAGTCTCTCCCTCGTCGGAGTGGAAGCTTAAGTAAATATTGGCAAGGACATTAAATTGTTGTGTTCACAGTAGCTTTTTTTTAAGTTAAGGTAGCTTGGTTGAGATCTGCTGCATATAATGTGTGCAGCTAATATGAGGTGTGTTCAGTTTCTGGAGGGGCGTGTTGCATTGTTGAGGGGGTATGCAAAAAGAGTGCCCTTCAGTGAGTTAGTGTTACTTATCAAAATGTCATTTTAAAGACGTTTGCTTGTTTTGCATGTGCTGTATCAAGAACGACGGATCTCCATATAGCGGCAAACTGGTTTCTGCCCGAAAAGTAGGGTCGTTCCCAAATCCCCCCGTCTGATGTGTCTACTCAACACCTAGTGGCTGTGGTGTTTACTGTGTGGGTGTCTGTTGGTAAAGGGCTTCTAGCTGCACCTGTTCGTCGGCTGGGAGACCTGCAGCAGGCAAACCTTATTCCTATACCATAAACTCCCATCCCTCTTCTCCCTGGGCCCCACGGTGCCACAGTGTCTGCAGCAGTCAGACATGTACGTCTATACCATAAACTTCCATACCCCTCCTCCCTGGGACCCGCTGTGTGTCCCAGTGCTGTTGTGGTCTATAGTGCTGATGATGCAGTGTCTGCTGCTGTCAGACCTTCTTATACTATAAACTTCCATGCATCTCCTCCCGTGGCCCCACTGTGTGTCGCCCGGTGCTGTATCTTGCTGATGCAGTGTCTGCAGCGGTCAGACCGTCGTCCTATACGTCCGTACCTCGTCCTATACGTCCATACCCCGCTCTTGGCGGCCTGCTTTGCACCCAGTGTGTGTGCTTCGTCCTATACGTCCATACCCCGCTCTTGGCGGCCTGCTTTGCACCCAGTGTGTGTGTCCACACGTGGACGTGTTGCGCACCCTGCTGTGGCAGCGCTAGGGAGGGCGCCGAGTGCAGCCTGCAGGTCCGGGCCCGCGCCTTCCTCTGAATCATAAATCAGCAGGGCGTGGGAAGCAGCACTCTGACAGAGGCTGGGGATCGAGGCACTCGTCTGCTGCTGGGAGCTGCTGAGACTCGAAGTAATGCGGACCTCGGGGGTCTCGGCGGCAGCACGCCCGCGTTGTGTGCCTGTAGACGTGTACACCCTTTCCTTGTGCAGCCGCAGTGTGCAGAACAGCAGCCGCCCGGGAGAGCAGAAACGAGAGACATGTCTTCGTTCACCGAAACGTGCTCCAATTGAGTTAAACTTGCAGGTTCTTCAAATATGCTGTATTGAAAACAGCCCATTTCCTGTTTGACAAACACACACATGCCTTCCCTGTGACTATAGGACCGGCCTGTGTAACTTTGTCAAGCTTGCTGCCGTGTACTAACTATGCTGTCCTCCAGACAAAATGTTCAGAAAGTCTGCGGCTCCAGTGTTTGCATCAGGCCTCCACTAGGCCTGCTCTCCGCCTCCACCTTGTGGCGCTGTCAGTGAAGTGCACTCTCCTGTCAAACAAAACAAAACATGAAGTATATGTGAACTCTGCACTCGTCGGTCCTAAAAATAGAGCTCGCGGTTGTGAGACATTTCATTTGGACCCTCTGCAGAAGGAGGTGGGTGACATTCTAAAAAAGCCCCCAGTAAAAATAAAAATAGCGGCTTTAAAACAGAGGTGGCAGTCAGAAATATTCTTAAGTATGCATCGAAGCAACTGCGCGCCAGCCCTTTGACACCAAGTGCTCGCCCACGTCAAGCAGTGCGCGCAAAGATGTTTAAACGTGAAACTTGAGAGCTGCTATCTCTGCTACAATATCAGTCCACGGCGTACGCCCAGCTCGAAGATCCAGTCTTCAGGGCGCGTTTCATATTGTTGCAGAACTGCACAGCCCATAGTCTGATACGTCGAGGGATGTTTTCCCATAGACATAAAATGGAGAAACCCTTTACACTTAGTACGGGATTTTTCTTCAGACAGATACATCCTGCCTGAGCTTTGAAGATTCTTTGCTTGGAGAACTTTTTAACCCACTACCCCTTCACTAGTGTGGTTCAGCATAAGAAGACGCAACTTACCTCTATTTTTACAAGGAAGAAACGAAGAATGCTAATGGCATCTTGCCTTTCAAAATCTCCAGTAATGTTTGTTGGACAACTGTCCAGCACTTTTTAAATGTTCTGTACTTAACTTGCACCCTTATAATCTTGCAAGCGTGCAGGCAACCCTGTGTCACAAAGCCCCGCGCTTCAAGCTGGTCGAACACTGGTAAGGGTGTGTATTGCTCCCTCAGTAGTTTGTTCACTGAAAGAGAGCAGGTCTTCGGAACTGGTGCTGGAAACAGAGCTCCACACGTAAATAAGTCATAGATGCTATATGCTCTGACCACGCTGTATCTACAATTCCATACCACATAGTGGTGCTTTAGTATCTGGCATGCGAGCCTTTCCTGGCCCAAGAAAAATAGAAGTTCAAATATATTCCTCTCTTCATCAACTTGCAGCCTTTATTTAAAAGACTGAATGTAAAACCTAGTGCCTGGGTCAATGAGGAGTCCTGGGTGATGGCGTGCTTCTGGCTGTGAACTGGTTCGGTTGAGCAATTGTCTTTTTAAAAAAAAATGTTTAACTATCTTGGCAAAAGACCCTACATAAGCACATTTCTGCTTTTGTGGTAAGTGTGGCATTCTTGCCGTACTGCTTACGTTTAATTAAAATTAGGATTCCCATGTGATTTCAAATGATTAGACTTATTAAAAGCATTCCTTCCATCACCATGTGTGATTCGAGGAATGCTAAGTGTGACATTATAGCCGTTTTGCTTATGTTTAATTAGACACAGGGTGCTTGTGCATACATACACATATGTCATATTTAGAAAGATGACTGTTTCCATTGTTTGAAAGGCTATTAGGAGGTGCTGCAAAGGGCCACGGTCCTAAACTGACATTTTTGTTGTTAATAGCTACGTTAGCCTACATTTATTGCGTCTCGTTAACATCTTGTTGAAGGTGCCCTTGGCTTTCACAAGGCTCTAAACGCATTTGAGAGAATGTTTCAGACGTTTGTGTCAGCATTCTGTATGCCCAGTCTGTGTGGGGGTTTGTTACAAGGCGTGGCCATCTGAATATATGTATTCACCTACCTTCTGGAAATCTGGGTGCCACATTCCGATCTCTGCATTGGATGTGTAAGTAGTCATAAACTTCAGATTTGTATTAAGCTGTCTCTGTAACCTAGTGATGTACCACACACACACTGGCGCTGCAATGTAACTGTTTACTGTCGCTTTAATTTGAAAGCAGTATGAAAGAGTACCATTTGACAGTACATTGTAGAGAAGTCCTTGTCTGTGGGTGGTCTGAGCAAATTTTCTGTGTTTTAAAAGAAAAGGTTGGCTCGACAGGGCATTGTCGGAGATTCTTTCTCTATTACGTTTTGTAAGTGCCCTGTGATATATATTGTGCTCATCACTGAATAGACTTTATTCACAAGTTAAGTTGGTCAGTGGTAGCTTACCACCCCCTGTCTGTTGTCCTGTCTGAGCCAGTGAGAAGTGGTCTGCTACACTTTTCAGGTTGCTGTTTTTGGGTCCTATGTCTCTTTCTGAAAGATGTACACTTGGCATGTGGTCGGAGCTGATTGAGTACCCTCAGGCGTACCCCACTTCTGTGTTGTAGGCGTCATGTGGTACATGATGTCGTAGGACAGTCGTACAACAAAAGGTGTGCTCTAAATGAATCTTGAGTGCCTTTGTCAGCTGGACGAAGTGCTGTACTACTTAACATAGACTTCAGAGTGGAATGAATATTTTGATTTTTGGAATGGAAAATGTTAAATCTGCTATATTTACTTGCTTTTAAAGGATCACGGGCTACTGGACTGGAGCCCTAAAGTAAGTTCTAAAACATCAGAGCTCTGTTAAAAATGATGCCAGCCCACTCCTAAAAGTATAGGGATCTGTGTCTTTGCTGACGATCATGGTTTCATGGTGCCCTCTTAGGTGGGGCGTTCTGCCTCCTGTTCCTATTCTGTCACAACACAGATTGCATGAAGCCCCTGGTGGGACAGCAAGGAAGCGAATGGCGGGTTGGAGAAGTGGACTTGGTTATAAATTGTTACATGGATGAAAACTGCTAGTGTATAATATTGGGGTTTAGTCTATTCATCAGCTATCCCCTTATCCCATTAATTAGAGATGAAAGCATAGAGAAATAGAAGGATTTGGGCAGGACCTTCGAATTGGCCCAGATGGGGTTCCCTGGACATTGAGGTTTCCTGCTTCATTAGAAACAAACCACTAGACCATATGTGTAGGTTAAGTTTAATACATTATATCCTGAGCATTGCACCCAGCTGTCTTAAAAGGAGCACTGAGGACTCTCTAGACCTCTGTTTTGGGGTTGAAGAGGCGAGTTCACACGAAGCAGCACGGCCCAATAGCTCCCCCGCGTAAATGTATAAGCCGCAATCACCACCTAATGTCTTAAAAGCGTGTGTGCTGAGCAGCCACATATGCAGTGAAGGATACATCCGCGAGGCAGGCACTATCTGTATGATTAATGGGGTCTTATTTGGGAAGCTTTGGGCCCTCCACTGCTTTCTGGGAAGGCTGCCCCAGCCAAATTGGGTTTCACCTCCACTTGAAATCTGTGCCTCTCCACAAGCCCCAGATCAGCTTTGTTGTATTTTATCGCTGGATGAGGACATTGGAGTGGGCCCTTTCTAAACACAGCAGCATCCTACTTCGTATATAAAGCCCTGATGTGTTTTCCTTGTTGACTCCATGCTGTATTGGTGTTGTCAAATGTGTTTATCCCTGTTTAGTGCAGTGTTGTGTTTTTCTCTCCGGTTTGAATAATGTGACCACTTTTAACACTCATAAAGTTTCACAATGACTACTTTGTTGAGTAGATGGATGAAACAGCCAGTGGCATTCAATGAAGCGCGCCTCGAAGTGTGCATCCGCTCACCCTAGACCGGCTCTCCTGTGTCATTCATACCAAGCCATTTTTAGGTCTGGCGTTAGCTAACGCCTTTTCATTTTCCTAAACTTATATATTACAAAGTGTCAGTGTGGTTATAGTAAGGACTAGGTTTCCATTGGCAATAGATCTTGTTGCTTTTTAATAGCTTTGGCACCGTTTGACAAATCTTCACAAAACTTTTTTTTAAAAACTTCATATACCTCAGACCGTTCCAGGAAAGTTATGGGGTGATCTGTCAAGTCGGTGAAAAGAAAAAAGTCCATGGCACCGAGGTTGGTGCATCATTGTCTTTAGGATTGCCGTGCTGTATGTAGTAGTGCTGCAGTAAAAATAATAAACGGAGCAGGGCCGCCCATTTCAATTAAAATCCCCCTAGGTGGTCCCGGCCCTAGGGGTCGGTGCATCATTCTTTTTAGGAGAGGGGTCATCCCCGTGGCCTGATATTTAATTAGGATGGGGACGTGAGGCCCGCTCCCTATGCAATATAATAACCTCTGAGACCCCATTCCCCGGGGCCCAATATATCTATATATATTATTGGGACAAGAGGTGTGGGACCCCCATCTTGAGCTGTATCTTTGCCCTGTGGCCCGATATATTATTAATTTGGGGAGGAGGGCATAGAGTCGCCTCCCCAAACCATATAATGCCCCCCTATAATGCCCACCCCCATTCTAAATTCCCCAGGGTCTGATGTCCGGCATTGTCGCTGGGGACCTCAGTTAGAAGTGTAACTCTGCCTGGGCTCTCCGGGGTATGGAATATAGATTTGCTCCTAAACGGCGAGAGCAGAAACAAAAGCTTGTAGCCTCCATCATCCATTGGGCAGTTGTGTTGTTCACAATTTTCTTCCGCCTACTTCAGCATACCATATGGGAAAGTGGGTCTACCCACTCCAGCCATTGGCTGATTTCACTGTGAGTGAGTAAATCCTGTCTCTTCACAAGGAACACATCTTCACACAAAGTAGTTCCCTTCAGTGCCAGGGACCACTATATTAATGTATATTTTTAGGCCATTTTTTATTTTTACTTTATATTTTTTTCTTTTGTAATATTCACCAGTAACGTTTAAATGAACCTCCTTCTAATTTCCTGAGCCAACCAAATCTGATGACTTGTGGTTAATTTCATGCAACACACCTTTGATTGGACAAGTTATTCCTGTATGCATTTCTTTTTTGTAAGTACTGGAATAAAATTAAAAAGTATTACCGTTGGATCCAGAACTTTCACTATTATGCATGGAAAGACTCCATAATGTGTGAGGTAGTCATTTTGCAGCAACTCTGCCGGCTGCAGTTCACCACACCAATGCGGATACAAACCTTTAAACCATTTGATTTCCAGACTGATCCTCGTCTCTGTCATTAGGGAGAGTGCTTTGATTTCATCATTTGGACCTGCGGCATATTGTGTCCTGCAAAGTTCCTTCTCTGTGACAACCAAAGCACCTGCTTTTAAAAAGTGAAAATTGAACACATGGTTCACTGAATACTCTTGTAGTACCTTAGTTCCAAGAAATGGTTGGTGAACTAGAGTTTTTCAAGGGGCCACAACATAAAAGAACACTTTTTGAATGTATATATAGTGTTAAAAGTGTTGAAGCCTATTTAGACTTTAACAAGCTGTTATGGCCCGGCACATTGGGCTTCTTTCTCTATAGACTGTTAAACGTGACTACAATAAGTCTGTTCTATACAGAGCAGAATCCATGTACAAGAGTCCTCGTTTGCTCTATAAAAGTTTCTGTGTATTGAATTTACACTGAACTTTTTACGTAATCTGTAAATATCCTGAAAATGATGCATGGATCAGGCCTTCTGGGAGATACATTACTTATGCCTGCTCTAGTGTATGGGTCAATAGGACCATGCCTTACTAAGCTTTGTTCGAGGCAGGCCCTGTCCTTTTATACTGGTATTGAGCGTACTTGCCGTATACTGGGGAGGAGAACATCCAGATTACAAGGCTGGATCTAATATACTTGGACCCTTATTGTGGGGTTCCTTTTCGAATTGCTACCAGTTTTCTCTTTGCTATACTAAGGAAAGTGTTGGATATTCCACTTGTTATACAAAGCCCTGATGAAGTTCCTTCATAGGAACGAAACGCATTGGCTGATGCCCGTTTTTACTACTATGAAAAATAAAGAAACGTGATGGACTCTTTTATATGATTTTGACTCCATTCCTGGTGCACCTTCCATCTTCTAAGAATAGGCCTTGTTCTAGCAGATTGCTATAGACTATTAAGACCCTTGCACAACTGGCCTGTTTCTTATAACTTCATGTTGTGAGCTTACTGTGGCCTCTGACTTGCGGAGTCTGAGGCCCAGGTGCAGCAGGCCTTTACTTTATTATTTATTTATTTATTTATTCAAAGTTTTATATAGCGCGAACAGGATCCTTACAGATATCAGAGCGCTTCACACAGACAGGGAAGGGGCAGTAGGAGTCAACAGAGATAATGGGAACAGTATAATAGTCAATAACATGGTAATAACATGGATAATAAAAACATACATAAAACCAATCCAAATACAATCAGGTAAGGAAGTAATATAGGACAGCACAAATCATTGATCCCACTACAGAGGTGTACAGGTGGATCAGTAAACCAACGTGTATCATATCTTGGTCGGTAGTAAGAGAGTAGCGTAGTAGTGCCCCCAACAAGTAGAGTATAGTGCCAGGGGATAGGGTGAGCAGTGATACAAAGCAATGCAGAGTCTCTGAACCAACATCTATAACGATCAGGAGATCTTGGCCAGAAGGATGGTTTTCACCTCTTTCTTGAAGAGTGCAGTGGAGGAGATCAGCCAGGTTTCAGGAGGGAGCGCATTCCAGATCCTGGGTGCCATTCCTGAGAAGGAGCGCTTGCAAGTTTTCACTTTCCGGAATCTACGAGGTTTCAGGAGTAGATTTTTTGTGCTCCTATTGGATCTCGAACCTCCTGATATAGACCGCTTTTGAGCGAGGTAGTTGCGTGCCTTGTGGTGCACGGCCGCGTGTGTCATAACTGCAATTTTTAGCTGTATTCTGGCTTCAAAAGGCAGCCATTTTAGAGACTTTAAGTCTGGGGATATGTGCGAATGCTTTCTAGAGCCAGTAATGAGTCTCGCGGCAGCGTTCAGGGAGGCTCTTAAGGGTGCTGTTGTGGATAGCGGGAGACCGCTGAGGGTCGCAATTCCGTAGTCTATTCGAGGGATGACTAAAGCTTGTACAGCAGTTTGGAAGTCTTTGGCCGGGAGGAAGGGTTTAATTTTCCTCAGCGTGTTGATTTGGAAATTAGCTGCTTTTGTGGCTTTGCTGACGTGCTGCTGCATGTTGAGCTTGGCGTCGAGTGTGATGCCTAGGGATTTCGCCGAGTCCACGATGGTAGGTTGGACATTGAGTGCTGTTAGGTTGTTGAGCCAGGTTTGGGTCGTGGAGATTTTCGCCGGGGGTGAGATGAGTAGGAACTCAGTTTTCAGAGCATTTAGTTTGAGGTGATTATCGGCCAGCCAAGATTGGGTGTTAATAAGCGTGGAATTCAGATGTTTGATATCTTCCGGGGATTGTAACTTTAGATAGAGTTGTGTGTCATCGGCGTACATATGGAATTGAACATTGGATGCTTGAAGCAAGGTGGCGAGCGGTTCCATAACGAGGTTGAACAGTGTAGGGGAGAGGGTGGATCCTCGTGGAACACCTAGATCTGCAGGTACAGGTGTAGATAGCACATTGTCGATCTTGAACCTCTGAGACCGGTTGTGAAGGAAGGACGAAAACCACTTGAGAACAGTTCCCGATAGCCCCATTCTAGTACTTAGCAGCTCCAGCAAGTTCTCATGTTTGACCGTGTCAAATGCAGACGAGAGGTCAAGAAGGATGAGGAGGCAGGACTCATTGCGATCCAGAATTTGGAGGGCGTCATCAATTATGTGTGTCATAGCTGTTTCAGTGCTATGTTTCGCTCTGAAGCCTGATTGATGAGGGTTGAGGAGGTCAAATTGATCAATGTGTTTTGTTAGTTGGAGTTGGACACATTTCTCCAGCAGTTTGGCCAGGGTGGGGATATTGGTGATGGGCCGATAGTTGTTTAGGTCAGACGGATCAGCTGTAGGTTTCTTGAGTATAGGCGTGACTTGCCCCACCTTAAGGGAGTCTGGAATGTGGCCTTGTTGCAAAGAGCTGTTGATGATCTTGGTCCAGAGAGGGAGGAGCAAGGGGATAAAGTCTTTTACAGCATTAGCAGGTAGAGGGTCTGTGAGGTGATTAGAGGGCTTCAAGGTGCAGAGCAGTTTGTGTATTGCTTCTTCCGAATAGGTATCGAAGTACTGCCAGGATGCCTTGTTTTTAGGTTGAGTGTCTGCCATTCTGGTGTGGTTGGGGTATCGACTTACATCCATGATGAGGTCATTTCTTATGTTGTCAGTCTTTAGTTTAAAGAAAGCAGAGAAGGCTTCACAGTGTGGGGTGTCATTTGTTGAGCTGTTTGATTGTGTGGGTTGTGCCTTTGTTTGGGTCTTGATTAGCTCGAACAGCTTTCTTGGCCTGTTCTTCGCTTGGTCCAACTGGCGGCTGAAGAAGTCCGACTTTGTGCGCTTTATTTTCCTAAAATAGGCATTTCTCTTGTTCTTAAGCTTTTTGAGGTGCAGTGCTGAAGGGTCCGATCTCCAGGTGCGCTCTGCCATTCGCATATTACGCCTTTCGTCATTGAGTCTGTCATCATACTAGGGGTTAGAAATTTTGGTGGAGACTCTCTTCAGTTGCAGAGGGGCGACTTCATTGACTATTGTATTCATAGAGTCAAGGTAGTGGTCAGTCAGTGATTGAACATCTGAGGCACTTGAAGGGGGAAGTAGGAGGTTGCCGATGTGGGGAGGTAGGGTGGAGGGGTTAAGATTCTTCAAATCCCTTTTCCATGTTTTGGATTTGATTGGTTGAGTAGGGTTAGGTTTAACTTTTTCGTTGATAAAGAAGGTGATAATGTGGTGATCTGACCAATCGCAGGGTAGAATTGCCTCCAGTTGAATAGCGTTCTCTTTGGCAATGATGAGATCGAGTATCGCGCCTTTGTCGTGTGTTGGTTTATCGCATAGTTGGGTGAGGTCAAGCGCACTGAGGAAAGTTTTGAGACTATTCACCACGGTGTCTTTCTGATCGTTCAAGTGGAGATTGAAGTCACCCAGGTAGACTTGAGTGGTCTGCCGACCGGCATTGGAAGTGATCAGGTCCATGAATTGTTGGGTGAATATGAGATTGTCTCCAGGCGGGTGATAGATGAGATGTAAAGCACAGACTTGTTTGCCCTCACTGGTGATGTCGAGGCAGAGGAGTTCACAGGAGGAAAGGGAGGGGGAGGTGACTTGAGTAACGGAGAGGTTGCTCCTAAAAATGCATGCAATTCCCCCGCCCGTCTTGCCAGGAGACCTGTCCAGCCTAATGATGTGATAATTGGGGGGGACTAGTATGTCAATAATCGGGGTAGAGGCTTCAGTGAGCCACGTTTCCGTTAGAATGGCTAGGTCCAGCTCCCTATCTGAGACGAGATCCGCGATGTCGGAGGAATGTCTCTGGGCCGATCTGCAGTTTAGTAGGATGCATTTGAGTTTGGGAGAGAGAAGGGTGGTCGAGCTTTCTAGTGTGAGGGGAACTTTTCTGAGGTTGTTAGGGACGGAGCCTCTGTTGTTGTGTGTTGGGAGCCTCAGAGGGTTTGTAAGAATTGTGGGTATGGGGATGTGTGAGTTGGAAAAGTCTTTTACCGGACCTGGGCCATAAGAGCGTAGGAGAGAGCATAGGTCGCGGTCCGACAAGGGGTTGAGAACACGACGGGGGCGGTGGGAATTATTGCGAACGGGGATAGTAGGCCATTGCTGGTGTCGTCGGGGGCGAGGGTATGTAGGGAGGGTGCGTCGTTTGTAGGGTAGTGGGATGGTGGGAGGTAGACTGGGCTGTGAGGAGAGAAGGTCTTTGATTGCGTGGACGTCTTTTTTGATTTGATTATATTGGGTGATGTTGCTCTTACAATGGTGTATGGGTCAGGCAGAACTGGTGGCTACTTTGCTTGACAGTATGTGTGAGGCCCAGGCGGGGCAGACCTCTGCTTTGCTTTCTTGTGCGAGCCCTAGGTGCGACAGGCCTCTGCCTTGCTTTCCTGTGTGAGGCTCAGGTGAGGCAGCCCTCTGCCTTGCTTTCCTGTGTGAGGCCCAGGTGCGACAGGGCTCTGCCTTGCTTTCCTGTGTGAGGCCTAGGTGTGACAGGCTCTGCCTTGCTTTCTTGTGTGGTGCCTAGTTGTGTCAGGCCTCTGCCTTGCTTTTCTGTGTGATGCAAAGTGTTGACCGGCCTCTGCTTTGTTTTCTTGTGTGGTGCCTAGTTGTGTCAAGCCTCTGCCTTGCTTTCCTGTGTGAGACCTAGGTGTGACATGCCTCTGCTTTGTTTTCTTGTGTGGTGCCTAGTTGTGTCAGGCCTCTGCCTTGCTTTCCTGTGTGAGGCCTAGGTGTGACAGGCCTCTGCTTTGTTTTCTTGTGTGGTGCCTAATTGTGTCAGGCCTCTGCCTTGCTTTCCTGTGTGAGGCCCAGGTGTGGCAGCCCTCTGCCTTGCTTTCCTGTGTGAGGCCTAGTTGTGGCAGGCATATCCCTTGCTTTCTTGTGTGAGGCCCAGGTGCGACAGGTCTCGGCCTTGCTTTCCTCTGTGAGCCCCAGGTGTTGCAGGCCTCTGCCTTGCTTTCCTGTGTGAGGCCCAGGTGTGGCAGGCCTCTGCCTTGCCTTCCTGTGTGAGGCCTAGGTGTGACAGGCCTCTGCCTTGTGTGGTGCCTTGTTGTGTCAGGCCTCTGCCTTGCTTTCCTGTGTAACCTCGATCTTGCTTAACAGTGTTAGGCTAAAAAAAGCAGGCCTTTTCTCACCTTGCTCAGCCAAGCCCCTGTTACCGGCCTCTCATTCGGGGCATAGTGTGACGATTTGCAGGAGCCCTGCGCTGTGAAGTGCTTGCCATCTGTGCCTCCCCCGGGTCTGCTGCGCCCCGATTGCACGGACTTGTGGTCTCAGTGAAGGAGATGGCTGGGTGGGGACTTGCCCAAGAAGAGACCCGAGCCACTACAGGCGATTGTTACTTTCATTTATCTTTCGCGGGTTGAACCCACTCTGCCAGATAAGGTTACACGAAGCTGGAACTGTTGCTGCCGGTGATAACGCGGGACGGTTGAGGCCGGGGCTCCTTTCTCCCAAGGGGCTCTTGAGGCAGGGCGGGGCTTTATTTGACTTAAAGTGGACAACTTTGTGAAGGCACTGAAGGGGTGTTAATTGTTTACGGCATGCCGTGGGACGCGTGCCAGGAAAGTAACTGCACGGTTTCATCATTTATTTGATTATTTTATGCAGTGATTAAAGGCATTTTTCAAAACTCCTTGTCTGGAGAGTAAAACTAGATGGTATTCATTTTAATGCCCGTTTTGGGATACTTTTTCTGGTATCTAGTATAGCTCTCTCCGTGGGTGTCCTTAAAAACTAGAACCCAGAGAGTTTGATGGAGGAAGCACCTGAAATAATTGATCCTAGTTTTGGTGAATCGCAATCCCTGCTCAGGAGTCCTTGGAAATTCGCTTTGATTCTTATTCTTAGCCAATAGGTGCTTATGTCAGCACACTTTTGTTGGAGAACTGTCTGCCCTTTTACATGAATAAATACTGCACACGGATATTTCCTTACAGATCGACAGCATAAGATTGATTTAATAATAGCCACGGACCATAAAATAATCCTACTTACATTCTCACATGATCACAGCCTTGAGAAAGCCATAGGCCACACATTCTACTGTGAGCAAAACGTGTCTGCAAACCAGAGTGTTACGAACACCCGATTGTTCCTAACAAAGATTGAAATGAGTTTCTGAAAAATCATAAATGCAACTCTTGATTCAGTTTCTGCATAATAATTTTTACCAAAACTAGGGTATTGGATCTGTTATTTCTTTTTACCTGTTTTCAAATCTATAGGTATCAAAATACAGTATCTAGCTTACAGGCCTTGAAAAATCATTAAAATGTTACTAGACCCCCAGGTCTAGTAACTTGATTAATCAACTCGACCTAACTTTATGTACTTGACCGGTAAACTGGTCTGATTGTGTGATCCTAGGTAAATCATTTATTTTACAGAGCTGCCTTTCTCTTCATTATATCATTTAGGAGCACCTTCAAATATGGGAGTTCAGAATTTCTGCTGTACGAAAAAACCTCTTTTGTTTGAATAAATAGACTAAAAGTTTGCTCCTGTATACGAATCTAGCCCACTTTTATAGGGTACACATGATCCCTGACTTGCCCTTTAGTTCACTAATAGCATTGCCTTCAGGGCAGGAGTGTTTCTCAGTTAATGTTTAAAAACTCCTTTTTAGTAAATGTGGGGCCATATGAAGAGAATTTAGGGATTGCAATTTCCTAGTTACAATCCTTTGCGCATTGCAATTAGGAAATTGCAAGTCCTAATGTACAAAAATATAGAAGTTGGAAATAGCAATTCCTAATGGGGTCGCAATAGACCTATTGCATGACTATTAATGAGGTGGGTCGCAGTTTGCAACCCATTAGATATTGCAGCCTTCATAGGGATGGTGGCCTGCTGGGGTGAGCAGACCACCATGTCTGTCATTCGTTTTTAATGAAACTTTTTTTTGTTTTTATTATTGCAGCCTGTTTTCGTTAAAGGAAAACAGGATGTGTTTAAATAAAAGAAAATGAGACTTTTAAGTTTCATTTTTTACAGGGGACCCTTGCTACTTGCTGTTTTGCTCTCAGGATCCACGTCGTGCACCCTGCTCTGGTGTGTCTGCTGGGCGGAGGCGGCTTCCGTGAACAACTCGCCGGACCCGCTCCGCGGGTCCCGCAGCGCGCCTGAGGCAGAGGAGGCGGTTGGGCACAGGCTGCTGAGAGTGCTGGGAGGAGCGCGAGAGAGGCGTTGGGACCAGCGGGGTTGCGAGTGCCAAGCAGGGACTCCAGTATCCAGGAGCCCCTGCGCGCCCAATCAGTGACACCTGGGCTGCTCTCCCCGCTGGCCACGCCCCCCCGCCGAGGAAGTGAAAATCGGCATCCTCCCTCACCCACCTGGGACCCTTGCTACTTGCTGTTTTGCTCTCAGGATCCACGTCGTGCACCCTGCTCTGGTGTGTCTGCTGGGCGGAGGCGGCTTCCGTGAACAACTCGCCGGACCCGCTCCGCGGGTCCCGCAGCGCGCCTGAGGCAGAGGAGGCGGTTGGGCACAGGCTGCTGAGAGTGCTGGGAGGAGCGCGAGAGAGGCGTTGGGACCAGCGGGGTTGCGAGTGCCAAGCAGGGACTCCAGTATCCAGGAGCCCCTGCGCGCCCAATCAGTGACACCTGGGCTGCTCTCCCCGCTGGCCACGCCCCCCCGCCGAGGAAGTGAAAATCGGCATCCTCCCTCACCCACCTGGGACCCTTGCTACTTGCTGTTTTGCTCTCAGGATCCACGTCGTGCACCCTGCTCTGGTGTGTCTGCTGGGCGGAGGCGGCTTCCGTGAACAACTCGCCGGACCCGCTCCGCGGGTCCCGCAGCGCGCCTGAGGCAGAGGAGGCGGTTGGGCACAGGCTGCTGAGAGTGCTGGGAGGAGCGCGAGAGAGGCGTTGGGACCAGCGGGGTTGCGAGTGCCAAGCAGGGACTCCAGTATCCAGGAGCCCCTGCGCGCCCAATCAGTGACACCTGGGCTGCTCTCCCCGCTGGCCACGCCCCCCCGCCGAGGAAGTGAAAATCGGCATCCTCCCTCACCCACCTGGGACCCTTGCTACTTGCTGTTTTGCTCTCAGGATCCACGTCGTGCACCCTGCTCTGGTGTGTCTGCTGGGCGGAGGCGGCTTCCGTGAACAACTCGCCGGACCCGCTCCGCGGGTCCCGCAGCGCGCCTGAGGCAGAGGAGGCGGTTGGGCACAGGCTGCTGAGAGTGCTGGGAGGAGCGCGAGAGAGGCGTTGGGACCAGCGGGGTTGCGAGTGCCAAGCAGGGACTCCAGTATCCAGGAGCCCCTGCGCGCCCAATCAGTGACACCTGGGCTGCTCTCCCCGCTGGCCACGCCCCCCCGCCGAGGAAGTGAAAATCGGCATCCTCCCTCACCCACCTGGGACCCTTGCTACTTGCTGTTTTGCTCTCAGGATCCACGTCGTGCACCCTGCTCTGGTGTGTCTGCTGGGCGGAGGCGGCTTCCGTGAACAACTCGCCGGACCCGCTCCGCGGGTCCCGCAGCGCGCCTGAGGCAGAGGAGGCGGTTGGGCACAGGCTGCTGAGAGTGCTGGGAGGAGCGCGAGAGAGGCGTTGGGACCAGCGGGGTTGCGAGTGCCAAGCAGGGACTCCAGTATCCAGGAGCCCCTGCGCGCCCAATCAGTGACACCTGGGCTGCTCTCCCCGCTGGCCACGCCCCCCCGCCGAGGAAGTGAAAATCGGCATCCTCCCTCACCCACCTGGGACCCTTGCTACTTGCTGTTTTGCTCTCAGGATCCACGTCGTGCACCCTGCTCTGGTGTGTCTGCTGGGCGGAGGCGGCTTCCGTGAACAACTCGCCGGACCCGCTCCGCGGGTCCCGCAGCGCGCCTGAGGCAGAGGAGGCGGTTGGGCACAGGCTGCTGAGAGTGCTGGGAGGAGCGCGAGAGAGGCGTTGGGACCAGCGGGGTTGCGAGTGCCAAGCAGGGACTCCAGTATCCAGGAGCCCCTGCGCGCCCAATCAGTGACACCTGGGCTGCTCTCCCCGCTGGCCACGCCCCCCCGCCGAGGAAGTGAAAATCGGCATCCTCCCTCACCCACCTGGGACCCTTGCTACTTGCTGTTTTGCTCTCAGGATCCACGTCGTGCACCCTGCTCTGGTGTGTCTGCTGGGCGGAGGCGGCTTCCGTGAACAACTCGCCGGACCCGCTCCGCGGGTCCCGCAGCGCGCCTGAGGCAGAGGAGGCGGTTGGGCACAGGCTGCTGAGAGTGCTGGGAGGAGCGCGAGAGAGGCGTTGGGACCAGCGGGGTTGCGAGTGCCAAGCAGGGACTCCAGTATCCAGGAGCCCCTGCGCGCCCAATCAGTGACACCTGGGCTGCTCTCCCCGCTGGCCACGCCCCCCTGCCTATCAGCCAACCAACAAACAGGCCCTGTGTACTTTGGCCTGCGTAGTAGCCGCTACGCGGGAGCGTGCGGGAGCGCGCCGGGAGAAGCCCGGGACAAGGGCGGGACCGTCTGTGGCCGTCCGGGGCCGTAGGAGGCCGGGCTGGGCCACGTCCCTTGCCCCTCAAAGGCGGTGCATCACACGGCCTGGGTGAGGCCCTGTACCGATCCTCAAACCATGTCTACCCGCTCTGGCAAACTCATCAGGAGTGAAGGCGAGAGAGGATCTACTGCTGGGAGCCCTGTGATTGGAACAATGGACCGCTTCATTACCAGGGTAGCAGCGGTGATAGAAAAGGAGATAGCGATGTCCGAGCGGCGCCTATCTGAGATCTATCTCCCCTCAAGACGATCATCATTGGGGGCTGCTGCCCAGTCGCTCACACCGACTAGTGAGAAGGCTCACTCTGTTCCCCTACCCGGTGCTTCAGGTGTTACTATAGACACTATAGATACGCCCCAGTTGGAGGAAATAGGGCAAAATATAACTAGGTTGGAAAATCTGGCTACGTCCATCCCCTCTGTTTCTGTAGAAGATGGTGACCTTAATTCCCTGTATCCAACTGTAATATTTAAATCCTTTAGTGATGCTATTAGTGTCCCTTCTTCACCAGAATCTCCTACCCCCACACTAGTCTCATTAGACGGGGTCCCAGAAGGTGCTTCTGTCAACATCCAATCTCCCGAAACTAGGCAGGACAATAGTCCTAAAAGTAAAAAGGCAAGAAAACGTAAAAAGGGTAGGCTTGTTAGGCAGGCCGCACTTTACCAAAGAGTAAGAAGGCATACTGGACAAGGTATGAGAATCACAAAGGCTGGGCTGTTAGAGAGTGAGGGCGGCATAGAAGGGCCTGCTGTGGACTCCCCTACGGGGACTTGCACAGATGTCAATATTACTAACGTTCCTGCCCTTGCTGACCCTGTAACGCTTGAAAATATCCTAGAGAAGGTAAATAGTCTCCTGAGGCCTCTTTTAGCCCAGGTTAAGGGCCTGGGGGTGAGGATTGACAAATTAGAGCAATCAACCCTTGACGGACTCCACTCACTCAAAACTACAATTAAGCAAATAGTTAGAGTGGGTGAAAACCGGGACATTGGTGCAAAGGGGAAGGAACCACCTCCTCAGAGAGACCCAAAGCCCCTAAACTGTTCAAAGAAGGTTGATCCTAATAATATAATAACTTCATCTTCTAAAACTTCTCCTCCTCCCAAAGTAGGGCTAAACCGTAAGGACTCTCCAGCATGCCCTGTGCATGTCGCAAGTAAACCCAACCCTATCCCACAAAAGCAGCCACTGACAACCAGAGGCAAAGTGGAAGATCCACAAGTGGCTGGTACATGTAATAAAACTCAAGGCCCAGTGATAGGGAAAACTCCCAGATCTAGGGTTAAGTCTACAGTCCCGGCTCCCACTCCATTGGTCCCCAGAAATCCTGTGCGTCGGATCCCGCCTGTAAACCTCCCGCCAGACTGTCAACCTTTTGTTGCTGTGATGGTAAATGTCCCCCCTCTAAAGGAAGGCCAGATGGAAAATCACCAATCACTTAAGAACAAGTGTATCCACTGGCTGAAGGCATATAAGCCTATTCCCTTGGACGTAGATGGGATTATTTTAAGCGTTCGTAGAGTTGGGTGGGTAGGGCAGGGGAGAAAAACACAGGAAGGGGACTGTATAATTATAAATTTTCAAGACCCTAGAGTAGTGCCCTCCATTTGTTCTCCTATTAAAAACATGGGGGCTCCAGGGATTAAAGTGGTAGACTTATCTTATTTTTACCCTAGGCAAGTTGTAAAACTAACTGGAGAAAGCCAAATCTCCCCTGGGCTGGGACACATTGGGGAGGTTTCCTGGGCAGGGAAAATGGGAGGCACGAGGGCTAATCACGTGTGGGCGCCAAGCTCGAACTGACTGGAACTTGGGAGTAGAGCGTACCCAACAGGAGAATTGCCCTCTCAAATCCTTTTGACTAGCGGGACGCTAGCCACTAAAACTAGCATCCATGGCCCCTGCTCCCCTAAGATATCCATGGCGAGGCCCATAGACGAGAATACTCTTGCACCCAGAGACATTCCAGCTGTGACGGACCTGGCTTTTAAGGTTTTCAGCTGGAATGTCGCAGGGATTGCAAGAAAGTTGGCCCAACCGGATTTTGCTGCTTGGGTTGATGAGCACTCTGTGTGTATTTTTCAAGAGACATGGAGTTTGGCCCCGGCCCATAGGGTGGGATTCTCCTCCCATTCTGTCCCCGCTCAAACCTCGGAAACAGGGAGAGGGCGTCCCTTGGGTGGCCTCCTTATCTGGGTTGCTGCCTCTCTAGATTGTAGAGTAGAGGAGTTCCCCACAGGCTGCCCGGATATTCAAAACATCACCTTAACAGACCAAAGGGGGAGACTGGTCCTAAATATTTATAATGTTTATGCTCGTGGGACCAAGGGTGGACGGAAGTCTCCTGTAATATCTCTTCTTGAGACCATCCTAAAAAATACTCCTCACAAGATGCGTACTTTGGTTGCAGGAGATATGAATTGTACTTTCGAGCCCTTGGGCTCGGACGTAGCCCTTGACCAAGATGAGGAGGATGCTAGAAGGGGGATTCCTGTATTGGAAATTTCTCCGATCAGGAGGTGGTCAGAAGTGGCGCTCCAGCTATATTCCTTGTGTCTCGAATTAAACTTACGGGCAGCAAATGGGAGGACAAATTCGGACAGGGTGGGGGCCCACACTTATAATAGACCAGGGCACACCTCGAGGATCGATTATTTGTTGATAGACGTACACCTATGGCCCCATGTAAGGGACATGCTGGTGGTCCCTGCGACTGAAAGCGATCATAATTCGCTTTCCCTAAAAATGGACCAGTGGTGGCGCCCTAGAGAAAAGGGATATATTACCCCGGTACCTGCTCCTCCCGACGAGTCTGAAGTCTCCCCTTGTGGGAGAAGAATAAAATGGGCGAAATTGGTCCTCTCTGAGGCAAGGGTAGGGGAAATTTCATCTCTCCTAAACCTCGCAGTGGCAACCCTTGGGTCCCCTATTGAAGGAGTGGGCAGAGCGAGTGGGCTGTTTGTCGCCCTGATAGAGGCGTTGACTAATGTGTTTACCCCATACTCTAGTAAGCCGGGCAATAAAAGATCTATAAAGCCCGCTGATGGATGGTATACCCAATCATGTAGGGCGTATAAGTCAAAATTAGTGGAGGCTGTAAAGTTTAAATCCCCCAGTGAGATTCAGGTCGCAAGGAAGACCTATAATAAAGCCCTTAAAAATGCTAGGAGGGAGTGGGAAGATAAGTTCTGGGAAGACCTGCTCTTAGCGAGTAAAAGTAGGGACACAAGGGCTTTCTGGAATCTTATAGCTTCACGGAATAAACCCGCTGAAACTATGAGACCCTGTAATATTCCGCCCCAAAATTGGGTAAATCATTTTGGGGCGTTATACCTCCCTCCAGACGGGGACATGAACATGGGGGTAAACTTCTCACTAGTAATTGAACCTCAGTCCTATGATTTCTTCACCCCTGTAGAAATTGAGGGGGTCATAGGGTGGGTAGCTCCCCGCAAGGCAGCGGGCCCAGATGGCCTCCCGGGGGACTTAATGAAGGCTTATCCCGTAGAATGGGGAAGGGTGATAGCTGCTCTCCTCAATGACATCATGATGGGAGGAGCAGTACCAGAATCTTGGAAAGGGGCAGTGGTGGTCCCAATTTACAAAAAAGGCTGTAGGGAAACCCCGGGGAACTACCGCCCAATAAGTTTGATAGACTCCACCCAAAAGATAGCTGGTAAAGCTATTCTCGGAAGGATCCTCCACTGGGTGGAGGAAAATAAAATCCTATCAGACTTCCAGGCAGGCTTCCGGGCAGGAATGGGGACAATAGAGCAGGTGTTTAGGTTGGCACTATTGGGATGGAAGGTGGTGGATCTAGGTAGGGGTAGTCTTTACTTGGCCTTTATAGACCTGAAGACTGCCTTTGACCTGGTCCCCCGGGAAGAACTATGGAGGGTACTTTACAAACTGGGATTGCCCGATTATATCTTGTCCCTCCTCATTAGCCTCCATGCCAATACCTATGCACAGGTTCGTTGGGGTAAAAACGGAGAGGTCACTGAAAAAATACCGGTGTCTAGGGGAGTAAGACAGGGTTGCGTCTTGGCGCCCACCCTATTCTCACTTTATCTAAATGGGGTGGTGGAATATCTCCAACAAGAACCAGCCGACGCCCCCTGTCTTGGAGGAGTCCGGATCCCCACCCTGCTTTTTGCGGATGACACGCTTTTGATCTCGAAGACTCCCCAAGGCCTCCAGAAACTCCTAACGCGCTTCCAGGAGTTTTGTGCTGCAAAAGGGCTAATAATAAACGTGGACAAAACTAAATACTTAGTCCTAAACCCCCCACGGAAATTGGGCCGCCCACCTATGCTTAACTCTGTTGCCCTAGAAAAAGTATCCGAATTCGATTATCTCGGAATTCGGATCACGGATAGAATGTCCTGGGGAAATCACATAGATAAAATGGTCCTTAACCATAAGAGAGTAGGAGGAGCTCTTATGAGGGAGTACCGAGCCTCACCGAGGAGATCGCTTACCCCGGTAATTGAAATTTACAAGACCAAGGTAGTGACATCAGCCTTGTACGGGGCTGAATTGTGGGGCCACTCCCGATTGGACACTCTGGTAACAGCTGAGACCAAGCTTCTGAAATCAATCATTGCCATCCCCCTGAGCACCCCATCTGTACCTGTGCTGTTGGACACAGGCTGCAGAAGCATTAAGGATCAAGCTCTGCTTCGCCCTCTTCTTTTATGGACCCGAATCTGGAGGGGCGAGGAGTTAAAATCCTATGCTGACGGCCTGAGGGAAATTATGAGCCTGGGGGGTTGGGCAAAGATAAGATGGCTAAGGGATACCAAAAACCTGATGGAGAAAATTGGTTTGGGAGACTACTGGTCATCGCGTTCAGCTCCGCCGAAAGATGTTGTAAAGGCCCTTTTCTGGAAATGGGTCGCGGAGCAACTCATTACAAACTCGAACCATTGTAAATCTACTGCCGCCTTTTTACTTGTTAAAGACATCGTGGCATTTGAACCCTATTTGGATTTAATTACTCTTCCCCTTGATCGTGCCCTTTATTTTAAATTTAGAGTTGGTTCTCTACCTCTTGGTGCTCTGGTATCTAACTGGAGCTCCACGGCCCGTAAGTCCCCGAATTGTGCCTGTTGCCCAAGTAAGATAGAGTCCGTTGCGCATGTACTGTTTGAATGCCCGGATTATGCAAGGCCTAGGGGCACTTGGTTGAAGCCCCTTTGCCGAAATATGGGCACACGTAGCCACTTAACAGCTCTACGTATCCTAACCACGGACACATCCCCCCTGATTGTATGTGGAACTGCAAAATTTTTAAAACAGTTTTGGCTTATTCGTTGCAAGAGATTGTCAGTAGCGATTTAATTCTGTTTAGCTAATTTATCAGCGGACAATCTATGTCCTTTTATCCCTTTTAAATGTGCTTTTTATACTGACTTCTTTAAGTGATGCTTTTTGTATAATTGAAAATGTTTGTATTGCATGTGTGCTTATAAGATATCTTGCATATCGAATAAAAGCTTTTTGACTGACTGACTATAGTGGACAGTGTTCATTGAGACCACTGCCTGCTCTTAAAAAATATTTGTATTAACATTCATGGAGGGGTTCCCATGGAGACCCCTTCCTGTTTGCGAATGGTTACCATCTCCCTTGAGGTGTCGGTAAAAAATAATGTTTTTTCGACTGTAATTTGGTTGCAAAACATTCATACATGCTACGGCAAATCGGTGTTAAGAATTGACACCCTAAACATGTCTCTTCCAAGTGCCGATTTGCATATCCAAATTGGAATTCGAAAACCGGTCACCAAATCGAAATTAGGCTTTTATACATTTTAAAAACCTTTTTTGCTGATTGGGCTATTTGTAACCTCAAAAAATGATTTGTACATATTGCCCTATATTACTAGAGCATGATGTGGTAGTTCACTGTCATTTACATGCAGGAAATTTCCCATTTAAATGGCCTAAAACGTTTCCACTAACATACAAGTTTACTGATAAAACTATGTTGTGTATAAACAATAGTCTGTGAAAATTGGGTTTCCGCAAACATGTTTATTATTTGCAAATCACCAAGTAAAGTGTACCTATTTGTTTTCATCATTTTAAAATATTTTTTCATCACACAGAATTTCATAATGTAGGCTTTCATAACTACTCGAATATATTTTGAAATGTTTGAACAGTTCACCTATTAGCTATTTAAATGTGTGTAAGAAAAATCTGACCCTCTAGAGCATTTCATTTCACACTGTACAGCACATCAACAGTTCACTTTACGTAATATTGGAACAGCAGTCAGATAAAGAAAAGTAGTTGTAAGAAGATGTAAACTGACTTCTGACTCTAAACACAGAGCAAATGTGACGAGATAGAAACAAGCTTTAAAGGCATCTTTATTGCTCCTTCACTTTCTAAGTGACCAGAACACCTGTTCTTTATCAGTTCAAATAGGCGAGTGGGCCCTAAATATAGGACGTCCTGATAAATTCTGCCTTGGTGCATGTAGGATTTGTGCCTGCAGGAGCTTGGCTGGTTGTCCCGAGGTGCCTGCAGGGATGGGGTCGGTTGTCCCGAGGTGCCTGTAGGAGAAGTGCCTGCAGGAGCTGGGTTGGTTGTCCCGAGGTGCCTGTAGGAGAAGTGCCTGCAGGAGTTTCACGAGTTGTCCTGAGGTACTCGCTGGAGCTGGGTCAGTTGTCCTAAGGTGTTTACAGGGGCTTGGTCGGTTGCCCTGAGGTGCGTACAGGGCCTCAGTCGGTTTCCCCTGGGTGCTCACAGGGGCTTGGTCGGTGGTACGGAGGTGCTAGCTGGAGCTGGGCTGGTTGCCCCGAGGTATCTGCAGGAGGGTGAACAGCGTTTACAATGCAACTTTTACCACGCACTACCTTTACCACGCACATTTTACAACACAAATCGTTACGATTTGCGCTGGGGGGCGCTGTAGGATAGGGAATAGTTTAATTTACTATCCAAAACCTTCCCTACTATCCACGGGGACTGGAGTTGGAATAGTAAATTAAACTATTCACTATCCAGCGCCCCCCAACGCAAGTTGTTGTAACGACTTGCGTTGTAAAAGTTGCATGGTATAGGCATGCGTTGTAAAAGCATGCATAGTAACGACATACATCCCTGCAGGAGCTGTGTAGATTGTGCCGAGGAACCTGCAGTAGCTGGTTCGATTGTCCCGAGGCTGGGCCAGTTGTCCCGAGGTAAATGCAGGGCTGGCCAGTTGTCCCGAGATACCTGTAGGAGAAGTGCCTGTAGCAGCTGGGTCGGTCCTGGGGTTCCTGCAGGAGTAGGTCCGATTGTCCCGAGATGCATGTAGGAGTTGTGCCTGCTGGAGTTGGGTCAGTTTTCCCAGGGTGCCTGCTGGAGTTGGGTCAGTTTTACCAGGGTGCAGGAGCTGGGTGGGTTGTCCCGAGGTGCCTCTGGGAGCTGTGCCGGTTGTCCCAAAGTGCTCGCAGGTGCTGTGTCGGTTGTTCTGAGCTAACTCCAGGAGCTGTGTCATTTATCCTGAGGTGCCTGTAGGAGCTGCATTAGTTGTCCCGATGTGCGTGCAGGGGCTGGGTCTGTTGTCCCAGGGTGTGTGTGTGCAATTGCTGGTTGGGTTGTACTGAGAGGCGTGCTGGAGCTGGGTCAGTTCTCCCGAGGTGCCTGTAGGAGCTGCATCAGTTGTTTAAAGGTGCTCACAGGAGCCAGGCCGGTTTTCCCGAGGTGCCTGAAAGAACTGCTGGGTTGGTTGTCCCGAGGTGCCCGCAGGAGTCAACCTTGGTGTCCTAAGGTGCCTACAGGAGCTGCTAGGTTGGTTGTCCCGAGGTGCCTGCAGCAGCTGTGGGTGGTGGTCTTGAGGTGCCTGCAGGAGCTGCTGGTTTGGTTGTCACAAGGTGCCTACAGGAGCTGCTGGGTTGGTTGTCCCGGGATGCCTGTAGGAGTCGGCCAGTTGCCCCGGGGTACCTGTAGGAGCCGGACGGTTGTCTCGAGGTGCCTGTAGGAGCTGGGGTAGGTTGTCCCTGGTGCCTGCAGGAGCTGGAGTTGGTTACCCTTGGGTGCCTGCAGGAGCTGGGGTCGGTTACTGTTAGGTGTCTGCAGGAGCTGTGTCGGTTGTCCCGGGGTGCCTACAGGAGCCGGGTAGGTTGTCCCGGGTGACTGCAGGAGCTGGGTTCGGTCGCCCTTGGGTGCCTGCAGGAGCTGTGTCGGTTGTCCCGGGGTGCCTACAGGAGCCGGGTAGGTTGTCCCGGGTGACTGCAGGAGCTGGGTTCGGTCGCCCTTGGGTGCCTGCAGGAGCTGGGTCGGTTGTCCCGGGGTGCCTGCAGGAGCCGGGCCGGTTACCCTTGGGTGCCTGCAGGAGCTGGGTCGGTTACTGTTGGGTGTCTGCAGGAGCTGTGTCGGTTGTCCCGGGGTGCCTACAGGAGCCGGGTAGGTTGTCCCGGGTGACTGCAGGAGCTGGGTTCGGTCGCCCTTGGGTGCCTGCAGGAGCTGTGTCGGTTGTCCCGGGGTGCCTACAGGAGCCGGGTAGGTTGTCCCGGGTGACTGCAGGAGCTGGGTTCGGTTACCCTTGGGTGCCTGCAGGAGCTGGGTCGGTTGTCCCGGGGTGCCTGCAGGAGCTGGGTCGGTTGTCCCGGGGTGCCTGCAGGAGCTGGGTTCGGTCGCCCTTGGGTGCCTGCAGGAGCCGGGCCGGTTGTCCCGAGGTGCCTGCAGGAGCCGGGCCGGTTGTCCTGACTGGGCAGTGGTGTAGGCCGCTCGCCGGCGGAATGACAGTCTTGGCAGCCTGCATGTGGGCACCCGTTGGGCGCCGGGGGTGAAAAGGCCGCAGCCTGCCCGGTGCAAACACTGGCCATGAGTGCTGCTGCTTCCGCTTTTAATGAACGGTTTGGGGCAAATGTAGCTCATTGTGCACCACCCGCTCCCGTTTCATTTCTCTGCCTCGTGATGAGATGTTTGGTAGCCGAGGTCTTCCAGGATGCTTAGGATTAGGCACATTGTTCCGGGCCTCTAAGAGCCAGCTGCCGGCATTAAATGAAGATTATGCGAGGCACGTTGTGGGCGCAGGGCGCCGAGCAGGGCTGTGAACGGCAGGGTAAAGATGGAGGGCTTTTCAGGCCAGGATTTCTAAGCACCGGACTCGTCCTCGGAGTCCGCAGGATGGACTCACACCATTGGCCCTTTCATGGATGTCTTTACCACATGACTCTCGTCCTCATCTTGAGGGAGCTGCATTGGAATCCTGAATCGGGCATTTGAAGAACCAATACCACCTGTTTTAATAGGATTATTTATTGATATGCCTCTTTGGCCACCCCAGTCAGTGCATGATGCAGAGTGTGCCTGTAGTTCTGTTGTCTGTGTGTGGGGGGGAAGGGGGGGCAGTTTGTGTAAGTAGAGTAGTGTGCTGTAGCTTGAGTACAGATGAGTATTTTGTGCTGTATTTCGAGTGGGGCATTCTGAGGTTTGAGTGCAGGATGTTGTAGATATTTGAGCTTCTATGCAAATGTTTCATTTAATTGATGCACTGTATGCACACGGCGTGGTGATATACGGATGACGTATTCTGTAGTGCTTTTATAGTTCCTGCCATATGCCCGGGAGGTTCCCAATCTGAATCCTGCCCCCTCCAACATAACCGAATCAATGACTATAGCAACGCCTACATTTTCGGATGTATGCAAGTCATTTATTTACATCATACCAAGAGAACAGTGAGCCAAAATCACATCCATGCAAACGTCAAAATTGATAATCCTTTCAAAACCTTGACACGTGGTGCATCCCTAACCGCTACTATCTTCCTAAAATGAGCCAAAATATAGACACTTCTTGCCAGTTCTTTTCATGATGACAACGCCTCGCTGAGGTCTAGCATTCATTTTCGTTTTACCTGGCCCACCCAGCTGAAACCACCTGCGTCCCAGGGGGACAGTCCCTGACCTCTGGAGAACCGGACACATGCCATGGTCCTCCCAACCGCAAGGTCATAGGGGTCTACCCCACCCCAAGAGCTGCAGCCCCATGCCCTACCTGCTGTCTGAACTGTGGCTCTACTCCTCCTGGTGCGCATGTCTTTACAGAATGGGAAATTACTGTTTGCAACCTCAGTGGTAATGGTGATGAGGGCACTGTCCTTAAAAAAATGTATGCTGCCCCTTTGACCCACGCGAGGTGGCGTGGAGGGTATAAGGCAAGCAAAAACAGACCTCTATGTGTGGCAAGGAGTCCTCCTCCAAAGGTCTGGTCCGGGAGTAGTGGGAGCTTAGAGGGTCAGCACAAAGTGGGTTAGCCCTTAATACTTCTACGCGCTTGTGATGCCTGGGTCAGGAGTGACGTGGGCTGCGGAGGTCACTTCACCAATTTATGTTGTGGAGCTGAAGGCAAGTAGTACCTCCACCTCCTCATCCCCAGTCTCGGACCCAAAGCGTGCCTTGATCAGAGGAAGGGTGGGATCCACTGGATCCCTGGGCCTAACATTGCACCCTCCTCACAGGGGCGTTTTACATCTCCCTGGCCCCCTTACCCAGGAATAAAACACTGCGTGGAGCTGGGGGAAGGCTTCTGTTTCTAAGCGATGCATACGTGTTGTGGAATGATTGTTATGGGTGAGCATAAGGCTGGTTACTGGAGAGCCCCGTTGAAAGGATGGCTGGAGGCAGCGTGAAAAGTTAATATCGCGCCTTGAATGCCATTTAATCTGTGAAACCTCTCATGCTGATGGAAATTAGAGTTTGCACAGCACAAAGTCAACAATTTTCTCCTGCAGACTGGGCCGATTTATTAACCCCCATCAAAGTGGCATCTGGCTTGCCTTCCCAGAAGCCCATCCAAGTCTGTAGTGCTGTACAAACAGCCCTGTGCTCAAAGAACTGCCCCCAAGTAAAGCAAAGGATGGATTTGTGTATGAGAACCGTACACTACCGAAAGCCATCTCGCTTCTCGTAATTCGTTCTATTATGTGTTCTCAAAAGAAGTGGGTGGCAGAATGTTTATGGTAACGGAAAAGCACCCTTCTCTCGAAGGCTTTCTCTGCAGACTGCCTTTTTAAATGCAGGAAGTGACCTGTTGGTTAGGGTTTGGAAGTAACACCTCATTTTAGGCAATTGTGGAAGATCTAAATAAACCTTTTAGTTTGCGGAGTACAGAGGTGTGAACTTCAAAGTGTGAGTTCTTCCAGCTTTCACATCAGATGATAAAAGTTGAGTTTCTAATTCCGAAGTGTTTTTCTGATGCTTTTAGACCCCACTGGTGCATTTCTTTGCCGTTAGCAGTGTTTCTTCCGGTGAAGCCCACTCCTTGGCGATAGCTGGTCCCTCGCTGTCCTGTGTCTTCATTTCAAAGAATAGCTTGCTGCGAGACTCCTTCCTACGCACCAGAATTTCCCCAGACGGGGCTTTGATGTGAAGAGGAAGAAACTGCCGGGGCTTTCTTCCGCAGCCAGCGCTGCTGGTCCTGTACACTGTGAAGGGGTCCATGTCTCATGTTTTTAATCCCACTCACAACCGGATCTGACTCCATCTTTCTTTGAAAGCAGCGATGACAAACGTTTAATCGAGCCTCGTTTGATGTAGGATTGCTTAGGATTCTTAGACCTACAGAAGAGCTGCTCCGTTTGGGGTCCCCAGTGTGCACCAGGGCTGCAGTGTTAGTCGGTCTTCTCTTACTTTTAATTCTGACAGATCGGTAGGATTGGTTAGTTCAAGGGGCACTTTACCCAAGTCTGCCCTTTCTTGATTGATTTGTGTGCTAACTAGGATTGCTACAGCCTGCGTGGTGCAAGGGAAATTTGCTTGTTTTCCTGTGCTAGACTAAGGGTGTCCAGTGCAGATCTAAGAGGTCGTAGTCAGGCCAGGTTTTTAGTATAGTCACATAACTGTGCATACAGTGAGTCTAAATGGAACTTACAGAGACAGTGGTTAGCCTGGGATCAAGCCCTCTTGCACCCACTGTGGACACTCCCTACAGTTGATATCCTAGGAGGTGGAGGATGGTGTTACACGATGGTCAACAGGTCTATAGCTTGGACAAGCATAAAACTTGCCATTAAAACAAATGTACCTTAGCAGAACATTCAGCAACCTCCTGTTTTTGTAAAGTGTCAGAAAGCCTTTTAATACAGGCATAAATGACATGCAGTGTATGGACAGCTTGGTCCAGTTGTACTGGATGTGGCCATGGCTAATGGCGCAAAGCAGTTTGTCCATGATGGCAGCTCCCTCTTCTAACCATTGTTCATGCAACAGCTGTTTCTGAGTGCGTTCAAGTGCTTCTGTGAACTTGTGTGTTTCAGAGTCCAAGCAGTCTGAAGGTGAAACAAGGCTTCTGCGCCGTTTGCACCGAAAGCTGAAAACGTAGATACTCCTCCTAGGTAACTGTGTCCATCCCTGATGGCTGCTTCTTCCAAGCGCGGGGCTCGAGGAGCGCGCCAATAGGGCCCGGCCCCTCGCCGCGCCCCAGCAATGTGAGGCGGCCAGGCTAGCCCAATGGGCGACCGGCCGCCCGAAATCCTTCCGGGTCACGGTGACGCACGTCCGGTGCAGGTGGGGCGGAGACTCAGGCCTATTTAGGCGACTGGAACCCAGGTTCAGTCTCTCTTTCCCGCCTGCACTGGACTGCGCCCCGTGGACGCAAACTCCCACCCACCCGTCCCTTAGGATTAATAGTTTGAGGGGGACCTTTGGCGGAAAAGAGGCCACAGAACATTGACATTGATTTACAGGGTTAACGGGAGTCCTCCTTGCGTACTCCCTAGGCCAGCACTGAGGGGAGAGACGATAAGCTCTCCGCAGGGAGAATGGGGCCACCAGCTGGGGCCCCATTAGGGCCCCAGCCCTAATGGGGCAGGGGGCAGCGGTCCCATGGTATTCCCTACGAGCCTCCTGGGCAGCCTGGTGGTAGAGGGGTGGGCCCCGAATATGGCGGACAAGGACCGGAGGGCTGGGGCCCACCACTCAAGGACGCAGGTGGGTTGTGCCTTGAGTGGGTCTCAGATTTGGAGATGCGAGCCAGAGGGCCCCTTAGTGCTGGGGAGAAAGTAATTAGTCTTAATAGATAGTTATGATAAATTTGAATGTCAATATTAAAAGTGTGATATGAAGTTAATACATTTTAATATGTACTGTTTTTAGTCATGTTTATGAATGTTGAAAATTAAACATGGCCGTTTTACACCCACTTTCTGGTAGTACTGAAGTTGATTGTGGTATGTATCACTTGACGTGGCAGGCGGGGCGAGGGAGCACGATGGGGGGTCCGGGCCCTATTGCTCCTCTTCGTCTGCGGAGAGCGTCCCGCAGATGCAGAGCTATAAAGGATGGGTGCTTGGTCTGTTTAAAGACTTGGAAATGGAGACCAATACCTCCAAAGTCTAATTATATTCAATCAGTTATTCTGAGTCACAACCTCGTGTCTTCTATCATCAGTTCTAGCTTTAGAACATTCAATGAATTTCAAGGACCTCGAAATGTAAAAGGCACCAATAAGACCAATTTCTTAGCACTGAGTTATTGTAATCTCAATTCAGGTCAGGTGGAGGGAATCTCTGTGTAACCTAAAAAAATGTGCAGCGTGAAAGTTAACCACCTCCCTTTTGTGGTATCTGTCATGGTACAGTGTTGGGGTACAGTTCAATAAAATTGGTATTAATAATGTTCATAAAATGGTACACAAATATAATTAAATCATTCAAGGTGGTCAGTCTATTTGCCAACGCACTAGCTCTTTTATGTTCCTTCTTTATAGAACAGTTGCTCTAGTGTTAGAACATTTACCGGGCAATCATTGTAAATTCCTTTGCATGGCACATGGTGGTGCTAATTTGTTGCGACCACTTGTCACTATGGTAATGATCTCATGGAAATAATTGTAACTGTTCTTTACAGGATATTCTTATTTTTGGCAGTCGTTGTTCTGATAAGCCCCTTTGAAAAGATTATTGGGTGGAAACATGTTGACAGTTTCCCAAGTGGGAAAAATGCATCAGAAAATATGGAAAACTATCTCTGAGGTGTACTAAATGAACAACAAAGGAATTCACGATGATTGATCTTAAGCATCCCAACAGTGGTTACCTTGTTTACCTAAGGCGCAAACGAGATGGTAAGGACGGGAGGAGGAAATTATCCCATTGTCAAAGGCCACCAACCTGGTATCCATTGCGAAGGATTATTAACACATACCAGGAACTTCAGGGGGAAAGTGCACAATTAGCAGCATTCTCCGTGTGTGATTGGGACTGTACCAGTGTGAGGAGTTTGCCCTATATTTCATTATTGAACCAGGAGAACACTGCAGCGGTAACGCAGTCTTCAAGGGGGCTGGCATGGGTTTGTACACCCCCCTTGAAAGGGTATGCTTAGCAGAGGGCCTTGTCTCTAAACATTCCTTGGGTGGAGGAATACATGAGGGAAAAAAGGCTGTTAATAAAGAGTTGGGGGGGGGCTGGTCGTACTGCCTCGGCTAGGACTGCTCCTGCTAATAGTGACTGGGGACCCCCAGCTTGGCCCACGGTCCCCTCCAACTCGACCAAATCAATGACAAGACACTTCTGCATGGCCGCGGGTAAAAGGTGATCTCGCACAAACATGACGATCATAAAATCCAGGCAGTAAAATGTAAACAATTTGAGAGTTCTAGTAATAGTTGATGAGCATACAAGGAACATTTTCAAACAACAATTCTAAGAAAAATTATGCAAACAATAGCAATGACTGTACCAAGCATCTGTTTACATATGAGCCATCCGCTGAGCTGTCCCAGCACTGAGGGCCGAACATCCCATACTCCTGAGCTTTATCTGCCAGGCTAATGTAGGAGGCTCTCCAAGTGGGCCCCACTGTTCTGTACACAGACTGCTGCCACTGGGCTCTGCAGCCAAACGGTGGCGACTCTGCAGGCGTCGTAGACAGATGCCAGAGGGCCTCTGTCCCGTCTTTAAGGAAGGAAGACTTCGATAGCAGTATAAACAATACATATAGCATTAGAGGCCTTCTCGGCTGCCCTCTTGTTAACAGTGATCCGCTTTAATCTTCAAAAAGACTGGCAGAGTCTTGTGCTACTTTCTCTCGAACCACACCACCAACATTTTCAGTAAATGCAAACTGTTCAGCTTTTTTTACGCATTCGCTTATATGATGTGCCCCGCTGCATTTCTAATTAGATGTGGAAAGAGTTGGTTTATGTGCCAATTAAAATGTCCTGGACATGTACCAACAATGCCTGCGCCGTCGGTGTGATTGCATGGGCAGGGTTGGAGAGTGGGTTTTTGGAGCTCCAGTGCTGTGTGTGCCAGCCTCCGCGTCGTCCTCGGACCGGTTCTACGGCTTGTGTGTTCTTCGGAGTCAGACGACGCTACTGTATCAGACTTCGCAGCGCCTCGCCTCCTCTGCGCAGAGGCCCGAGTGAATGGTTGCATTGCACAGGCCCTGTGGCTGATGGTCAACGTGTGCGCCCGATAGTGAGCAAGTAAGAGGCGCGCTGCAGGTCTGGTGGCACCAGCTTATTTCGCAGCGGGTTCTGGTGGCCTTGGCATGGGGTGGCACCAGCTTCTAGCTGGACGGGTGCTGGTGGCCTTGGCATGTGGTGGCACCAGCTTCTGGCGCGGCAGGTTCTGGTGGCCTTGGCATGTGGTGGCACCAGCTTCTAGCTGGACGGGTGATGGTGGCCTTGGCATGTGGTGGCACCAGCTTCTGGCGTGACGGGTGCTGGTGGCCTTGCCATGTGGTGGCACCAGCTTCTGGCGCTGCAGGTTCTGGTGGCCTTGGCATGTGGTGGCACCAGCTTCTAGCTGGACGGGTGATGGTGGCCTTGCCATGTGGTGGCACCAGCTTCTGGCGTGACGGGTGCTGGTGGCCTTGGCATGTGGTGGCACCAGCTTCTGGCGCGACGGATGCTGGTGCCCTTGCCATGTGGTGGCACCAGCTTCTGGCGCTGCAGGTTCTGGTGGCCTTGGCATGTGGTGGCACCAGCTTCTGGCGTGAAGGGTGCTGGTGGCCTTGCCATGTGGTGGCACCAGCTTCTGGCGTGACGGGTGCTGGTGGCCTTGCCATGTGGTGGCACCAGCTTCTGGTGCGACGGATGCTGGTGCCCTTGCCATGTGGGGGCACTAGCGTCTGGCGCGGCGGGTTCTGGTGGCCTTGGCATGTGGGGGCACCAGCTTCTGGCGCGACGTGTTCTGGTGGCCTGGGCATGTGTCGCCAGCTCCTGGCCACGCCATGCCTTGTGCACAGCCTCTGTACACAATGGTAGACACCCGTGCAGTCTTCGTGAATCGCAGCGGCTTTGGCCTGGTACCGCAGGGCCCTCGAAATAGGTGGACTCCTGTGGCATCACCTGAGATGCCTGTTTTCATTCTGAAATGTACACACTAGCGCCGCGACCCCCTCTCTGTGAATAGGCTACGAACCACGGCTAAAAATACCCCCACAAAACTCGCTTCTGAGGCGACTGGGTGACCACAGGCTATGTAGATCCTTTCAGGGGTGTTTGAGCGCATGCTGGGGTTGGGAGGGGGATGCTCGCCCATGCGGGGTTTGTTCACTTACTAAATGCACACAGGGCCCCCTTCACATGAACAGGACGCTCCACAGTATAGAGCGGCGCTTTCTCCAAAAGTTCCTGGTGCTTACGGGGTGCTCTGCAGTTCGGTGTGGCCGGGGGCTTCTGAGCTCTGTGCTTTCACCAAGCTTTAAAGTTCCTGGTGCTTACGGGGTGCTTTGCACTTCGGTGTGGCCGGGGGCTTGTGAGCTCCATGCTTGCACCAAGCTTTAAAGTTCCTGGTGCTTACGGGGTGCTCTGCACTTCGGTGTGGCCGGGGGCTTGTGAGCTCCATGCTTGTACCAAGTTTTAAAGTTCCTGGTGCTTAACGTGTGCTCTGCACTTCGGTGTGGCCGGGGGCTTGTGAGCTCTGTGCTTTCACCAAGCAAGTTCCTGGTGCTTACTGTGTGCTCTGCACTTCAGTGTGGCCGGGGACTTGTGAACTCTGTGCTTTCACCAAGCTTTAAAGTTCCTGGTGCTTACCGTGTGCTCTGCACTTCGGTGTGGCCGGAGGCTTGTGAGCTCCGTGCTTACCAAGCTTTAAAGTTCCTGGTGCTTACCGTGTGCTCTGCACTTCGGTGTGGCCGGGGGCTTGTGAGCTGCGTGCTTGCACCAAGCTTTAAAGGTCCTGGTGCTTACCGTGTGCTCTGCACTTCGGTGTGGCCAGGGGCTTGCTTGCACCAAGCTTTTAAGTTCCTGGTGCTTACGGGGTGCTCTGCACTTCGGTGTGGCCGGGGACTTCTGAGCTCCGTGCTTTCACCAAGCTTTAAAGTTCCTGGTGCTTAACGTGTGCTCTGCACTTCGGTGTGGCCAGGGGCTTGTGAGCTCTGTGCTTTCACCAAGCTTTAAAGTTCCTGGTGCTTACCGTGTGCTCTGCACTTCGGTGTGGCCGGGGGCTTGTGAGCTCCGTGCTTGCACCAAGCTTTAAAGTTCCTGGTGCTTACTGTGTGCTCTGCACTTCGGTGTGGCCGGGGGCTTGTGAGCTCCGTGCTTGCACCAAGCTTTAAATGTCCTGGTGCTTACCGTGTGCTCTGCACTTCGGTGTGGCCAGGGGCTTGTAAGCCTTGTGCTTGCACCAAGCTTTAAAGTTCCTGGTGCTTACGGGGTGCTCTGCACTTTGGTGTGGCCGGGGGCTTGTGAGCTCTGTGCTTGCACCAAGCTTTAAAGTTCCTGGTGCTTAACGTGTGCTCTGCACTTCGGTGTGGCCGGGGACTTGTGAGCTCCGTGCTTGCACCAAGCTTTAAAGTTCCTGGTGCTTACGGGGTGCTCTGCACTTCGGTGTGGCCGGGGGCTTGTGAGCTCCGTGGTGGCACCAAGCTTTAAAGTTCTTGGTGCTTACGGGGTGCTCTGCACTTCGGTGTGGCCGGGGGCTTGTGAGCTCTGTGCTTGCACCAAGCTTTGAAGTTCCTGGTGCTTACGGGGTGCTCTGCACTTCGGTGTGGCCGGGGGCTTGTGAGCTCTGTGCTTGCACCAAGCTTTAACGTTCTTGGTGCTTACAGGGTGCTTTGCACTTCGGTGTGGCCGGGGGCTTGTGAGCTCTGTGCTTGCACCAAGCTTTAACGTTCTTGGTGCTTACAGGGTGCTTTGCACTTCGGTGTGGCCAGGGGCTTGTGAGCTCTGTGCTTGCACCAAGCTTTAAAGGTCTTGGTGCTTATGGGGTGCTTTGCACTTCGGTGTGGCCAGGGGCTTGTAAGCCTTGTGCTTGCACCAAGCTTTAAAGTTCCTGGTGCTTACTGTGTGCTCTGCACATCGGTGTGGCCGGGGGCTTGTGAGCTCCATGCTTGCACCAAGCTTTAAAGTTCCTGGTGCTTACTGTGTGCTCTGCACTTCGGTGTGGCCAGGGTCTTCTGAGCTCCGTGCTTGCACCAAGCTTTAAAGTTCCTGGTGCTTACGGGGTGCTCTGCACTTCGGTGTGGCCGGGGGCTTGTGAGCTCAGTGCTTGCACCAAGCTTTAAAGTTCCTGGTGCTTACTGTGTGCTCTGCACTTCGGTGTGGCCAGGGTCTTCTGAGCTCCGTGCTTGCACCAAGCTTTAAAGTTCCTGGTGCTTACTGTGTGCTCTGCACTTCGGTGTGGCCAGGGTCTTCTGAGCTCTGTGCTTGCACCAAGCCTTAAAGTTCCTGGTGCTTACGGGGTGCTCTGCACTTCGGTGTGGCCGGGGGCTTGTGAGCACCGTGCTTGCACCAAGCTTTAAAGTTCCTGGTGCTTACGGGGTGCTCTGCACTTCGGTGTGGCCCGTACTTGTGAGCCTCGTGCTTTCACCAAGCTTTAAAGTTCCTGGTGCTTACGGGGTGCTTTGCACTTCGGTGTGGCCGGGGGCTTGTGAGCTCCGTGCTTGCACCAAGCTTTAACGGTCTTGGTGCTTACGGGGTGCTCTGCATTTCGGTGTGGCCGGGGGCATGTGAGCTCCGTGCTTGCACCAAGCTTTAAAGTTCCTGGTGCTTACGGGGTGCTCTGCACTTCGGTGTGGCCGGGGGCTTGTGAGCTCCGTGCTTGCACCAAGCTTTAAAGTTCTTGGTGCTTACAGGGTGCTTTGCACTTCGGTGTGGCCAGGGGTTTGTGAGCTCTGTGCTTGCACCAAGCTTTAAAGGTCTTGGTGCTTACAGGGTGCTTTGCACTTCGGTGTGGCCGGGGGCTTGTGAGCTCCGTGCTTGCACCAAGCTTTAAAGTTCCTGGTGCTTACGGGGTGCTCTGCATTTCGGTGTGGCCGGGGGCTTGTGAGCTCCGTGCTTGCACCAAGCTTTAAAGGTCTTGGTGCTTACGGGGTGCTCTGCAATTCGGTGTGGCCGGGGGCTTGTGAGCTCTGTGCTTGCACCAAGCTTTAAAGTTCCTGGTGCTTAACGTGTGCTCTGCACTTCGGTGTGGCCGGGGACTTGTGAGCTCTGTGCTTGCACTAAGCTTTAAAGTTCCTGGTGCTTACGGGCTGCTCTCCACTTCGGTGTGGCTGGGGACTTGTGAGCTCCATGGTTAAACCAAGCTTTAAAGTTCCTGGTGCTTATGGGGTGCTCTGCACTTCGGTGTGGCCCGTACTTGTGAGCCTCGTGCTTTCACCAAGCTTTAAAGTTCCTGGTGCTTACGGGTGCTCTGCACTTCGATGTGGCCGGGGCTTGTGATCCCCTTGCTTTCACCAAGCTTTAAAGTTACTGGTGCTTACTGTGTGCTCTGCACTTCGGTGTGGCCCGTACTTGTGAGCCTCGTGCTTTCACCAAGCTTTAAAGTTCCTGGTGCTTACGGGTGCTCTGCACTTCGATGTGGCCGGGGCTTGTGATCCCCTTGCTTTCACCAAGCTTTAAAGTTACTGGTGCTTACGGGGTGCTCTGCACTTCGGTGTGGCCGGGGGCTTGTGAGCTCCGTGCTTGCACCAAGCTTTAAAGTTCCTGGTGCTTACTGTGTGCTCTGCACTTCGGTGTGGCCCGTACTTGTGAGCTTCGTGCTTGCACCAAGCTTTAACTTTAAGTGTTCCTCAACCTGCGCATTACGTTCTGACTGTCATAAATACACAAGAGCTTATTGAAGGCCTGTTACTGCTGTTTTCTACCTGCTGGCGGGGAGTGTTGCTTCTGAGGTGCCTGGGAATAGTTCAGTTGGACAGATTGAGTGCAGCTGATAGTCGTGCATAGTTCATAAAAGGCTGTGAGTTTTTGTGCCTCGTGTTTATTTGTACTAACCTGTGTGGATGGGCCTCGGAGCCTGCAAGGTCAGCGGTACATACCACACGTCTGTGCACACAGCGCCTTCTTCACGGCCCACTCCGGGGCCCGGCGGGGCGCTGCTCGCCGTCTGCCTCGGAGCCGCCATGGAACATGACAAATGGGTTTAATAACACTCGGTGAGAGTGCGCGCGCTTTTAAGGTCCAAGGCTTATCGAAAACGGCGAATAATTTCTTGTGTCCGTTTGGGCAGCCTGCTGTATGTCTGTCTTGTAACTTATGAGCTTCGGCAACTCACGGTTGAAGCACAACAGTGCAAACTCGGACCTGCACAGGTCAATGAAGAATTACGACCGTCAGTAGTAAGGGTGTCCGATAAACTCTGGTTCAATAATGTGATTGATGTCCCGATAGCTGGTTCAGCGATGTCCCGATAGCTGGTTCAGCGATGTCCCGATAGCTAGTTCAGCGATAGCTGGTTCAGCAATGTCCTGATAGTGATGTCCCGATAGCTGGTTCAGTGATGTCCCGATAGCTGGTTCAGTGATGTCCCGATAGCTGGCTCAGTGATGTCCCAGTAGCTGGTTCAGTAATCTCCCGATAGCTGGTTCAGTAATCTCCCGATAGCTGGTTCAGTAATCTCCCGATAGCTGGTTCAGTAATCTCCCGATAGCTGGTTCAGTGATGTCCCGATAGCTGGTTCAGTGATGTCCCGATAGCTGGTTCAGTGATGTCCCGATAGCTGGTTCAGTGATGTCCCTATAGCTGGTTCAGTGATGTCCCTATAGCTGGTTCAGTGATGTCCCTATAGCTGGTTCAGTGATGTCCCGATAGCTGGCTCAGTGATGTCCCAGTAGCTGGTTCAGTAATCTCCCGATAGCTTGTTCAGTAATGTCCTGATAGTGATGTCCCGATAGCTGATTCAGTGATGTCCCGATAGCTGGTTCAGTGATGTCCCAGTAGCTGGTTCAGTAATCTCCCGATAGCTGGTTCAGTAATCTCCCGATAGCTGGTTCAGTAATCTCCCGATAGCTGGTTCAGTAATGTCCTGATAGTGATGTCCCGATAGCTGGTTCAGTAATGTCCTGATAGTGATGTCCCGATAGCTGGTTCAGTGATGTCCCGATAGCTGGTTCAGTGATGTCCCGATAGCTGGCTCAGTGATGTCCCGATAGCTGGCTCAGTGATGTCCCGATAGCTGGTTCAGTAATGCCCTGATAGCTGTGCTGCATCGCTGCTGCTCTGTTAACGCGCCCTCTTCTCCCCGCAGACCCCCTCCCCGGCGGCGGCGCCCTGGTGGAAGAGCTCCTGCTGGGCACGGGGGAGACCATCGAGCTGGCCTGCAGCAGCCCGGGCGCCTCGATGTCCGTGCTCTGGTTCAAGGACGGGATCTCAGTAGCGCCCACCAACCGGACCCACACCGGCCAGAAACTGCTCAAGATCATCAACGTGTCCTACGACGACTCGGGAGTGTACAGCTGCAAGGCCTGGCAGTCCAGCGAGGTGCTCCGCAACGTGACCGTCAGGGTGACCGGTGAGTGGGGAGCGGGAGGGGACATGGAGAGCAGCCTGGCAGGGGGCATTGGGAGGAGCCTGGCAGGGGGCATTGAGAGGAGCCTGGCAGGGGGCATTGAAAGGAGCCTGGCAGGCAGCATTGAGAGGAGCCTGGCAGGGGCATTGAGAGGAGCCTGGCAGGCGGCATTGAGAGGAGCCTGGCAGGGGGCGTTAAGAGGAGCCTGGCAGGCAGCATTGAGAGGAGCCTGGCAGGGGCATTGAGAGGAGCCTGGCAGGCGGCATGGAGAGCAGCCTGGCAGGGGCCATTGGGAGGAGCCTGGCAGGGGGCATTGAGAGGAGCCTGGCAGGGGGCATTGAGAGGAGCCTGGCAGGGGGCATTGAGAGGAGCCTGGCAGGGGCATTGAGAGGAGCCTGGCAGGCGGCATTGAGAGGAGCCTGGCAGGCGGCATTGAGAGGAGTCTGGCAGGCGGCATTGAGAGGAGTCTGGCAGGGGCCATTGAGAGGAGCCTGGCAGGGGGCATTGAGAGGAGCCTGGCAGGGGGCATTGGGAGGAGCCTGGATAGGGGGCATTGAGCGGAGCCTGGTAAGGGGGCATTGAGAGGGGGCATGGAGAGCAGCCTGGCAGGGGGCATTGAGAGGAGCCTGGCAGGGGGCATTGAGAGGAGTCTGGCAGAGGGCATTGAGAGGAGTCTGGCAGGGGGCATTGAGAGGAGTCTGGCAGGCGGCATTGGGAGGAGCCTGGCAGGCGGCATTGGGAGGAGCCTGGTAAGGGGGCATTGAGCGGAGCCTGGCAGGGGGCATGGAGAGCAGCCTGGCAGGGGGCATTAAGAGGAGTCTGGCAGGCGGCATTGAGAGGAGCCTGGCAGGGGGCATTGAAAGGGGGCATTGAGAAGGGGCATGGAGAGCAGCCTGGCAGGCGGCATGGAGAGCAGCCTGGCAGGGGGCATTGGGAGGAGCCTGGCAGGGGGCATTGAGAGGAGCCTGGCAGGGGGCATTGAGAGGAGCCTGGCAGGGGGCATTGAGAGGAGCCTGGCAGGGGGCATTGAGAGGAGCCTGGCAGGCGGCATTGAGAGGAGTCTGGCAGGGGCCATTGAGAGGAGCCTGGCAGGGGGCATTGAGAGGAGCCTGGCAGGGGGCATTGAGAGGAGCCTGGCAGGGGGCATTGAGAGGAGCCTGGCAGGCAACATTGGGAAGAGCCTGGCAGGCGGCATTGGGAGGAGCCTGGTAAGGGGGCATTGAGCGGAGCCTGGCAGGGGGCATTGAGAGGGGGCATGGAGAGCAGCCTGGCAGGGGGCATTGAGAGGAGCCTGGCAGGGGGCATTAAGAGGAGTCTGGCAGGCGACATTGAGAGGAGCCTGGCAGGGGGCATTGAGAAGGGGGCATTGAGAAGGGGCATGGAGAGCAGCCTGGCAGGGGGCATTGAGAGGGGGCATTGAGAGGAGCCTGGCAGGCGGCATTGAGAGGAGTCTGGCAGGGGCCATTGAGAGGAGCCTGGCAGGGGGCACTGAGAGGAGCCTGGCAGGGGGCATTGAGAGGAGCCTGGCAGAGGGCATTGAGAGGAGACTGGCAGGGGGCATTGAGAGGAGCCTGGCAGGCGGCATTGAGAGGAGCCTGGCATGGAGAAGAGCCTGGCAGGCGGCATTGAGAGGAGCCTGGCAGGCGGCATTGGGAGGAGCCTGGCAGGCGGCATTGGGAGGAGCCTGGTAAGGGGGCATTGAGCGGAGCCTGGCAGGGGGCATTGAGAGGGGGCATGGAGAGCAGCCTGGCAGGGGGCATTGAGAGGAGCCTGGCAGGGGGCATTAAGAGGAGTCTGGCAGGCGGCATTGAGAGGAGCCTGGCAGGGGGCATTGAAAGAGGGCATTGAGAAGGGGCATGGAGAGCAGCCTGGCAGGGGGTATTGAGAGGGGGCATGGAGAGGAGCCTGGCAGGCGGCATTGAGAGGAGTCTGGCAGGGGCCATTGAGAGGAGCCTGGCAGGGGGCATTGAGAGGAGCCTGGCAGGGGGCATTGAGAGGAGCCTGGCAGGGGGCATTGAGAGGAGCCTGGCAGGGGGCATTGGGCAGAGCCTGGCAGGGGGCATTGAGAGGAGACTGGCAGGGGGCATTGAGAGGAGCCTGGCAGGGGGCATTGAGAGGAGTCTGGCAGGGGGCATTGAGAGGAGTCTGGCAGGGGGCATTGAGAGGAGCCTGGCAGGCGGCATTGAGAGGAGCCTGACATGGTGCATGGAGAGGAGCCTGGCAGGTGGCATTGAGAGGAGCCTGGCAGGCGGCATTGGGAGGAGCCTGGCAGGCGGCATTGGGAGGAGCCTGGTAAGGGGGCATTGAGCGGAGCCTGAGAGGGGGCATGGAGAGCAGCCTGGCAGGGGGCATTGAGAGGAGCCTGGCAGGGGGCATTAAGAGGAGTCTGGCAGGCGGCATTGAGAGGAGCCTGGCAGGGGGCATTGAAAGGGGGCATTGAGAAGGGGCATGGAGAGCAGCCTGGCAGGGGGCATTGAGAGGGGGCATGGAGAGGAGCCTGGCAGGCGGCATTGAGAGGAGTCTGGCAGGGGCCATTGAGAGGAGCCTGGCAGGGGGCATTGAGAGGAGCCTGGCAGGGGGCATTGAGAGGAGCCTGGCAGGGGGCATTGAGAGGAGCCTGGCAGGGGGCATTGGGCAGAGCCTGGCAGGGGGCATTGAGAGGAGACTGGCAGGGGGCATTGAGAGGAGCCTGGCAGGGGGCATTGAGAGGAGCCTGGCATGGTGCATGGAGAGGAGCCTGGCAGGCGGCATTGGGAGGAGCCTGGTAAGGGGGCATTGAGCGGAGCCTGGCAGGGGGCATTGAGAGGGGGCATGGAGAGCAGCCTGGCAGGGGGCATTGAGAGGAGCCTGGCAGGGGGCATTAAGAGGAGTCTGGCAGGCGGCATTGAGAGGAGCCTGGCAGGGGGCATTGAGAGGGGGCATGGAGAGGAGCCTGGCAGGGGGCATTGGGAGGAGCCTGGCAGGGGGCATTGAGAGGAGCCTGGCAGGGGGCATTGAGAGGGGGCATGGAGAGGAGCCTGGCAGGGGGCTTTGGGAGGAGCCTGGCAGGGGGTATAGGGAGGAGCCTGGCAGGCGGCATTGGGAGGAGCCTGGCAGGGGGCATTGAGAGGAGCCTGGCATGGGGCATTGAGAGGGGGCATGGAGAGGAGCCTGGCAGGCGGCTTTGGGAGGAGCCTGGCAGGCGGCATTGAGAGGAGCCTGGCAGGGGGCATTGAGAGGAGCCTGGCAGGGGGCATTGGGAGGAGCCTGGCAGGCGGCATTGAGAGGAGCCTGGCAGGGGTAATTGAAAGGAGCCTGGCATGGGGCATTGGGAGGAGCCTGGCAGGGGGCATTGGAAGGAGCCTGGCAGGGGGCATTGAGAGGGGGCATGGAGAGCAGCCTGGCAGGGGGCATTGAGAGGAGCCTGGCAGGGGGCATTGGAAGGAGCCTGGCTGGAAGACGAAGAGCCCCATTGACTCTGAAAGTGGCATGTCTGAAGCCCACGAGGCCTTGTCAGGGTTATCACCACCCTTATGCCCGAACCCCCAGTTTATTGCAGAGCCGCGCGTGCTTTGCCAGAGTTTTCCTGTTGCATCCTAGGTGAATTGCTGCCCCTGGCTTTACTCACACGAGAGCTAAAGCAAATGCGCAAACAGTCCTTTTCACATACGCATTCCATAGAATTAGGCGTGGGGCTGTGTCGCCGCAGACTGCTGTTTGCACAACAGGGGCGGAATGGTTCTCTTGTTGACTGGTCATTACAACGCAATTAGCTCTAAGTGAACCTCATTATTCAACCCAGCTGGAGAGGGCGCTACAAAAACAGTTTTGTTGTGCCTTGGTTGATACTTTTTTTTTAGTTTATCAAATTCACCATCAACAAAAACAAAGTGAGATTCTCCAACAACAGTGATAACAAAATGGCCGCCCTTCCCCGGGCGCGGTGTCCACCAGGACGATAAAGCAAAAAACGTCTGGTTCCGAGCGGTCCCTCCTCTTTCCTACAGTATTAACAAATGTCTGCTTTGATGCAGTAAACGCCGACATTTCAAGGTCAGCCGAATTTAACAACCACTGAAGCACTTGACCCTTTTAAAGTCATTTTCGTCCCTTTCACCATCGTGCACTTTATGTTGTCAGTTGTGGCTAATGGATAGCTTAAATAGTCCTGCCAGTTTATAAACATATTTGGCTGTCTGTACAATTGCATTTAAATGCTCCTGGGGTCAAGGGTCAATATTGAGTAGATAGGCAGCTGGGCGCACGGGTGGAGCCGTTCAGCTGTGTGGCTGGGAGGTGGTGAAAACAAGGAACTGTTCCCCATCAGCTCGGCATTTAACACCCTGACCGTCTTCGTTTCAATATTTCCTAATAATAGTTCTTTAGAACAGCCCTAGAGGCACCGGTCCAAACAGGTGTCCAGTGGAGACTTGTCTGTTTTTTAGCTTGACTGCAGGAGGGCAGTATAGCTCAGCGTGTTCATGCACATCGTGTAGAGACGTTTGAGTAGGCCATAGGCTTGATATTTAGATAGCGCCACAGCCTACTCTCTTTTATCCCGCTGACTGGTGACATGCTTTTGACACAGGCCTGTTGGAAATTAAAGTTGAACGTTTACAGGGTAGAACAGAATTTAGATCAAAATCTTACATGTGATGCTTGACTCCAGTAATCTGCCCTCTGCCCTCTGTGTAAGTGTCTCTCTTCCTTCTTCCTCTCTCCCTCTATTGCTCCCTCTTTCATTTTTCCACTTTTATTATCTGTTTTATCAGCCTCTTTGTATTTGCCTCAGTATTTCACCCTCAAGCAGTACTGAACGGATAGATCCACCGCCACCTGAAGCAGAAAGAACCTTTGACTTCGCACATGGACGTGTCATGAATTTTAGATAAACAGTAATTTGCCCCACAGTAACTAGACATCAGTATTAAGACTAAAAGAAAGAAGCGCCTTGCACAGTAAATGGAAATGCCGCATTCAGCCATGAGAGTGGTGGTGATAGTCGGTTCTTGCTGCATCTGGCACCTTTCGAAGAGCATCATTTTTGAGTACTTCGGGCCACTCCGCTTCTTAATGGAGTTCATTGCTCGAACGAGAGTAGTAAAATGAGATCCACACTTTTGTTTGAATCTGGAATCGATTTGTGTCTGAGGGGCTCATTGGAAAATAATCCATAGTAAATGGAGATTAGAGGACATTAACCCCTTCGACGCTCATCACGAGCTCAGCTCGTCATGAGGTACACCTCACATACGCTCATGATGAGCTGAGCTCGTCATGAACCGCGGGTTTTTTAAAAGTTCAGCGCACAGCGGGAAAATGCGCAGCACGGATGGTGTTAAGAACAGAAGGCTCCCAAGGGCCCTAGCTGTGTTACGAGGATGCACGAGACGCATCGTGGTGATGCGAGTAAGACTGGTGTATCTGCTGCCTTATGCAACCTGTGCAAAGCAACACCTGCCCATTTTAAGCAGCGGAACAAGCCTCGCTAGGCTGCTCATATATTCAACAGTGTATTTCTATCTCTGTCACGACAGGCCCCTTTCTCGTGATGCTTCTTGCTTCCATCTTGAAACGCGTAGGCCAGGATACAGCCTGTGAATATTCTGTAATTGTTACATTGCTGAGCAGCACCGAGCTTAATTTAACAACCTTTGGCCAACCAGGTAACTGAACAGAAAGGGACCAGGGTCTCTGAGGTAATGTGGGGGGCAGCTGTGGTTCCCCTTTAACCGCAGCTCCTTGTATGCAGACGGGCTCGAGGCTGAGACCTACATTCACAACTCGGACCTTCTTAACCCATTGCTCAGTATTTCTGGCTCCAATGCTCTGAAAGTGGGAGCATTGTTCCCCTGAATGTGACGAGTTATACTTTGCAGCGCTGTTTCTTAACTCAGTGTGGCTCTTAACCTGTGGTCGAAACCAGCATTGTGCTCAAGTCGTCTGCAGGCTGCTAGGCCACAGAGCACTTCTTTCGAAGTACACTCGGAGGGTTGGGTGCCTGCCTCTCCATGCTCTGTCCCTACTTCTTGAAATGCTGCTTTCACCACTCCTCTGGCCCTTCTCAGATATCTCCTTCACTACGCTGTTACCACATCCAAATATCTCCTTTTATCCCATCTTTTCTTCTGTTCAGACTTCTGCTTACCAGTCGCTCTTTTACTTTCCTTCTCTAAGTGGAAGAGACCCTGATTTTTGCAGTTTGTCTGGCAACAGTAGCTTTCCCCAAAGGGTGGGAAGTATGGTTTCTATATCACCAAATGTAGGTATCTGCAGCACCTGTTCACTGATGTCCTCATTCCTCACCCAGAAGTAGGATCCCTGTGTGTTATCTGTGCACCGTTTCTCTGACCTTATTCCATGCTTTCTTAAACAACAGCGCCTCTCACCCCTTATTTTTTTCCTCCATTGTTCTTCTCTATTTTCCCTGCATCTGCTCTCTCTTTGTCTCCGGTCTGGTACATTCTTTCCCAATCTGTGCTCTGATCCTTCCATTTCTTCCCTTTTTTACATCTGGGTCATGCTTGATCACTCTTTGCTCTTCCTAACTCCCTGATTTGCTTCTCTTTCCCTATTGAGTGGGAAGTATAGTGTATATATCACCAAACTCAGAAACAATCTCCATGCCAAGTTTTTATTCTTGTTGAAGAAAGGGAGGAGAACCGTAATAACAAGCCTGGCAGTGACATTACACTGACGAGTCCCAAATAGACAACAGGATGTCGCTGATTCTTGAACATCTTTAACATACGTCTGAATAGCCTGATAGTCTCTTGGAGTGACACTTAATTTAGAGTGTGAGTTTAGTGCGAGTTTTCTCTTGAAATCCAGAATTGCGAATGAGGGTGATCCTCTGATAATTTGCACTCCCCCATCTTGTACCGGGAACATCCTTTACGACGCAACTATTACCCCACACTGCCATTACAATGCGGGGATTACAACGAAAGTCGTTACAATGACTTTCTCTGGAGGGCGCTATCCAACACCTTCCCTACTATCCACGGGGACTGGAGTTGGAATAGAAAATTAAACTATTCCACTATCCAGCGCCCCCAACGCAAGTCGTTGTAACGACTTGCGCTGTAATCCCCGCATTGTAATGGCATGTGGGGTAAAAGCATGCGTTGTAATGACATACAACCTCTTGTACAGCATCCTTTGGTGTAAACCCTTAGTACAAATCTGTGGAGCATGTTTAAGGGGGTCCTTTTCAATGCAGATGTAAACAAATTTGTATCATCCTAGCTCTGGAAAGTTTTTGGGGCTCTTAAAGATTTGCTGAAGATTAAATAATGTCTAGAAATGAAGGAACAGAAGTTTACCCTGCTTTATTTCATCTGTCACTTTTTTAAATGGAGAGGTATACTGTGAAATGCATCAAGGTTTTCCGTTTAAAAACCTTGTGTTGTTTCCTCCTCCAGATTCTCCGTCATCCGGTGATGACGAAGATGATGATGAGGAATCTGAAAGTGGAAGTAAGTGTCCAGCCATGAACTGCTAAACTGTGCAATGTCTGTTTCTGAAGTCTTAAGCGAGTAGAAATGCTTGTGTAGCGCCAATACGCTGTTTCTTCTCTGTCCAACTCCAGCATTTGTTGACATCACTGATGTCCTCATGCCTCGCCCAGCTTTAGGATCACTGTTTGTTATTCGTGCACTTCTTCAGAGTACCTGCCAACTTACAAATGAATGCCACTGTATGAGTAGGGCCTCATGCTGAAATCTACAGGCACTCTGCCCTGCACCAAGCACCCAGGCCCCTCGCCCAAAAATTAAAACAAAGGGTCATTGAGGCTATCAACAATGACTTGCGGTGTTTTCACACCACCTAATGGACTTCGGCTGGTTACTGCCTCCGAAAACGACCTGAAAATCCACTGTTTGTGGTGGTTTTCAGCTCGTTTTCCCTGCCACTGTGTGATTTCGGCTCCTCGCAGTGTGACCGCGTGAAGGGAGCCGGAAAAGTGTGACACACAGTTTCACCGTGTGAGTTGGCAGGTCTGCTTCAGGCTTATTACATGCTTTTTTAAATGACGGCACCTCGGAGTCTTTTTTCTCCTATTTTTTTCTGTTTTCCCTGGATCTTCTCTCTCTTTTGGTATCCCCTTATTTACTATTTTCTCTTTCTCTCTGGTCTGGTCCATTGTTTCCCACTCTGTATGCTCTGATCCTTCTCTTTGTTCCATTATTTCCACATCTCGGTCATACTTGCTCACTCTCCACTCTTCCTAACTCCCTGATCTATTTCTTTTTCTCGTTCTCTTTGCTCTTTAGTCAAGCCTATCCTTCAATGTTTTCTGATGGCTTCTATCTTCTCGTTCTCTTCTCTCTCTAGTCAAACCGATCCCTGCATGATTTCTGATGGCATCTGACATCTCTGTCCTCTTCTTAATCAGCTCCCTCTGTTCATTCTGGTCTACCTTCCATTTATTCTCTTCCTAGTCCAGCTCATTTTTGCCTGCTACGATCCTCCCCAATTTCATCCCATTTTTCCTACTTTTCCTGTCCGGTCCAACCCATTCCAGATTGCTCATCTTTCATGATCTCGTTATATTTTCTCTTCTCTTCCTCTGTTGTATGGCCCATACCTGTCCTGTCTAATTTATTTTCTTTCTAAGGTTTGTCTGTAACCCCTCCCACCACCCTGCCAGCACCACTCTTCCATTCTCCTCTTTCTTCTATCTGCCCTATTGCATACTATACCCTTGGTATCCTCGCAATATCTGCTTCTGCTTTGCCTTCTTTTCCTCCTTCTTGTAGCGCCAAGTGAGCCAGAATACATTATATTTACACCCTGTTTGGAAAATTACACTATGGGTGTATTTGATTAGCTGTCAGAATAGCTTGTTGAGAGCTGAGTGTGAGCTTTTGTTGGATATTTTGTGAAACAAGCTGTATATGATTTACTAAAAATGAAGAAATATGTTTTGTTTTGCTAATTACTGTTTCATTTTTTTTATTGATGGTTATCTGTGGAATTACTTTTATTGCACTAGCTATTGGAATAACTGTATCTTACTGTTGGACCAGCACTGATTCATTGTATAAAGTGTGTGAAACGTAGTGTATGGAGAGCTTGTATCTCGCAGGAGGTGATGGGTCGCCTTCCGCCAAATTGGGCATCTTAAATTGATTCAGTATCCTGTGGTAGAGAGGTGGGTGGTGAAGCGAGCACACAGCAGGTTTGCCAGAGGAAGGCCAGAGATGGCTCAGAGGTGTGCTTTAAGCACTGGTGAAGCAGGAATTAATCTGGTATTTAGGAACCTTTTCTTACAACCTTATCTTGTCCTAAGAATGGTCAAAGAATGTTCCCAAGAAAGGTCTTTGCGAAGGTCTGCATTTTTAAGAAGCCGCCACTTTTAACACGGCAGAGTTAACTATTGTTGTTCTTATCTGCTAACCGATGGTGATGAGAGTATTGCAGCTTTATTGCTCTTTCATAATATTCAGGAGATAGAAACATGGTACGGGAGGTGTCTGTCTCATCCCTTGCTTCTCTTAATCTCAGTGTGTGTGAAATTTGTATAATTTGCTTTCGCTAAATTACATGAAATTTGGGCAAAATTTTGCGAAATGCAGATCTGTCATTAAACTGAACAGAGATCCGCTCCTCAGACGAGCATGGCGTTAGGACCCGGGGCCCCAAGGACTGCGCAACCTCCTGCACACAAGTCTCTATGGCTCCTTCTGAGTCATGTTGGGGGACTTGCTTCACAGGTCGCGAAGCTGGTGATAGGAAGTGGAAGTGACTTGCGCGGTTTGCTTGTCACCTCCACCCCTGCCAAGGCCTATTTAGGCCAGGCGGACTCTCGCCACCTCCTTTTCTGCAGTGGCCATCGCGGAGGGAGATTCTTGTGTGCTTGGACAGGTCGACTTACCCACCCATCACTCTTCTATTTAAAGACTGGGTGAAAGAGTTACCTCAAAGATTGCTTCTCGTCACCAGGGGGGGTCTTCATCTCACACTTCTTAGAGCAGCACTGGGGGTGGGGACAGAAATCCAGATTCCGATAAAGGATGTTTGGCTTGCACTGTAATTAACTTGGCCCATTTACTGGCACTGAACTGGTGACTTGTCATTGACTCGTTTGGGTCTGCGGGTGTGTGGTCCAGACTGGGGTCTCCGAGACCTATATCTTGAGCTCCACAACGTGGTAGAGCCCATCCAAACACAAGAATGCATCTTGATTGTTGGAAAAGCCCAATGTTGAAGCATGCCAGAAGTTGTGGGTTAGGGCTATTCTTTCCCCTCACAGAGGGATCTTTATTCAATTAGCTCACTATACCATTTGGGTATTATATACTTTGCTAGTGAAGAAGGATTAGTGAGCTTTGTTGCTTCTCTCCCCACTATTGTGATACACATTTTATTAAACCGATTTGAAGGGAATGCACATTCAAAACTCATAAAAAAGCTTTTGTAAAAATAAAAAAGTACATAAATTGTAAGATACACATGCCATGGTTTAATGTCTCGTTTAGAGTCAGCACAACATAATAATTCCTGTCCTTCCTCCATCCTCATTCAGTTATGTGAGCCCATCGTCAGACTCCTCCCCAGATCCTCACTGCACCTGAAAAAAAATAAAACCTGGGCCCGACTTGTGACTGTGAAGGTCCTCCAGAATTTTGATTACTCCTCTCCCCCGAAAGCAGGAGCAAAGGCCACTCGGATGCAAACCTAAGAATTACCATGCCAGAATCATCACCTGGATGACCCAATGGCACCCGACAGAGAGCAGTCTTGTCAGCTGTGCCATAACTGGGTCCTCTGTTGCTGACCACATCTCTCTTCATCCCAAGGGCCCAAGAATGGAGCCCCTATCCACAGAGAGGACCAGAAGCAGGCGTGGAAGGGCCCACCCCAGCCATCTGTAATTAATTGAGGCTCCAAACCACCGCCTTAATGTCCATATAGTCAATTGTATGAACATATTTTATGTGAGTTGTCAAGGTGACCAGAAGTCTCACTGCCAACAATGAGCCCACCCTGCCCAAATATACAGCCAAGAGGACCAAGCAATGTGCCACCAAGACCATGACGCTAAGAACAAGCAAACAGTGAAACAGTAATTGAACACCTGCTCCGAACCTAAAGTCAAAGGTCAGAGTGGGTGAGAAAAATCCAAGCTCACCAGCAGCTTCCAGCCAAAAAAACACCTGGAACGAAGGGCCTACAGAGAGGAGCAGCTGTTCTGGGTTCCCAGCAAAAGATGCTGTCTGACTCTTGGCCCCAACCTTTTAAAGGTTGTCTAGGCTTGTCCACAAACCCTTCTGGCCGACCCAGCACCCTTTCGACCCAGTGACTTTCCCCAGAAGCCACGTTTTTTACTGTCTGGCATCCTTAAACAAAGGAGTGACTTTTCACCCCGCCTACGGCCCCAATGCCATACAAACCCCAATGCCATACAAACCCCCGTGTTGAGATCATTCCTATTTTGCTGCACCCACCCCATCGAGGTACAACTTCAAGAATTTCACCTACCACTTTTGACAAAAATTGCTTAATCCTTGTCTGGTGAATCTATCAAATCTACTTTTGTTCTGCTACCTCCGAAAAACGGGCAGACTTACAAACGAAATTTAAATTTAGCCCTTTTGTAGTTAAAATTCCTACACATAATATTAATGGAAACACGTAGGTTTAAATGTTTAAAGCTGTTAAGACTTAGAGATGTCATTGTTACTTATGGGTCATGTTTTATGCCTTAGAACATTACCGCCTCTACTAGCTGAGTTTTAAGTTAAAGACTGCTAGATATCAACAGCTTGTTCGTATACAGTTTGTACATAAAAATTGATGGTGTTCAGATGATCCTTAAATTGCATCATTGATTCTTCCTCCAACATTTGCTTCTGTGATCTTTATGGTCTGTTTGCGTCTCTTGTAAATTCCCACCCAGGACTTCCGTTATAATGGCCCTGGTACTTTTGGGGCTTACACGCTTCTTGTCCAGTCATTGGCAGTCATTGGGTCTTCTGCTTTGAATCTTTGATGGATTCACTTGCATTTGAGTAATCTCTGCTTGTCGGAATTGTGGCAGCACTTGACCCTCCTCCATCCTCCACATTGTAGCATGAGTGCTACTTTTAGGCTCGACAAGCGGGAGAGAGAGTGAATTCTCTTACGTCACTGGATGCTGGTCTTGGCAAGGTGAACAGACGACATGGTGGCTCTTCTGGCTTTCCCTTCTCCCTATCTAATTAGGATTCCTCATAGCATCTGTGATTGGAGCATTGGAAGCCAAATGTGCGTCATCTGGATGTGGCGGGGTTGGCCAGGGGATGCGGCCAGTGGCTAGTAAACTTTGAGAGTTTGGGAGCGCTTCTTTTATGTTCCAAAAATGTGATTGGCCCATCTACCACCTGCCTGGGCGTATTGCATTGTTTCTGGTTGCATTTATACCATACAGGATAATCACATTGCAAATTAGGCAAAGTAAGATTTGGCAGGTTTCTCTATATGTAAAAATAGTGGTGGATTTTGTCGCAGATTGTGCTGTTTTTATGGTCTGTCTGGGCTGCGAAGCTGTCGCCAGACAATTATGTGTTACCAGAGAGGGACTTTGGCTACCGCCCACATGTTGGGAGCCAGGAGTACATATTTTGTTTGGGTAGGAGTTGGGTGCTTTCACAAAAAAAAGTGCTTGCCCTACACACAGCTGTGATCATTTTGTTTATTTGTCCAGCTGCCTGTGCTTTAATTTTCAGGAGCACACATATGCCATTGTAATGCTATTAAAGTGTCTTAGATAGCTAGATAATTCATGGCATTTTGCTCTGGCAGCAGCACAGATGGAAGGAGGGCAGTCATTAATGTGCGTGGATTTTAAAGTCACTCACAAGTCGGTCTTGTTGCCAATTCTGATTGATAAAGGGTTAATTAGTATTTGAGATCACGTCTTGAGAAGGAGAATCTCAGTCGCCCATTTTGTGCTGCGGTTTGGCAGAAAAAAAGTGGCATAAAATTTACACTGGATACCTCCAACGACGCTGGCATTTCTGCAGCCGAGGAATCCCCTACAGAATGTCTTTTCATAACCAGCCTCCAGCCTGGAGACTACATCTTTCTTCTGAAGAGGGCTAACGTTGCAGCAAAGTCTGCCAGTGTGTCTTAGCACTGCCGCCTAGTGGCCTTCCACAAAAAAAACTAGCAGAATTGGACCCTTTCACATTGAAACCAGAGGTGAGAATCCCAAGAGATTATACCTTCGGATCAAAAACACCACCTTGATGGAGGCGGCCAATTCAAATGGCTGCCAGCCCTCCCGGCATCTCATCTATTTGCTGTTCTGTTATTACTGGCTCTGAAGCAGAACCAGGATGCTGCATTTTGTATGTTTCTTGTGTTAGTGTGAAGCCCCTGCTGGCTAGTCCGGAGTGCCCTTCAAAGAGACTGCTTTTAAATGGGCCTCTGTGCCTGGTGTCTACCCACAGCAGCACCCATGGTCTAAATGGTCTTGATTGTCCCAGCAAAACAAGGCCTGTGACTGGGCCATCGTGCCGGCGGTCTGCTGATGGCCAACCCAGAATATAGAGTGTTCCTTATCTGGCAAACGCCCTCTCCTAGTCCAAAGCCCCCTCAAAGGCATGAATTGGAGGGGTGTCATTGGCAAGCTGGTGGCTCAAAGGTCTGTTGATCTCACATCAGGACTTGCCCAACATGTTACCAGATAACTTCGTGCTAACCTTTTCCATGCGTCGGACGGCCGCCTCTTGCGTCCCATTTTAGCGCCTGGACGCCTGAGGGCAGCTGTAGCGCTTTATAAATTTTATTTTCATTTCATCGTTTCGAGCAGCTATAGAGGCGGATGTCGGAGGCATTAATTGCTGATGTAAAATTTTAACTTGTGGCAGGGTTGTTGAATGCTAATGGTATCTCTCTTGAGTGGAAAATTTCCAGTTCAGTGTTCTTCATTATTTACAGTTGTTATTAAATAGTGAAGTCAAAAATGTGGCCAATAGTTTCATGAGTAGATGGACTATTGTCAGGGAGGCTAGAAGTCCTGTCCGAGCTTCCTTTCTTCAGTTCAGTTTTTTTTAAATGCATCTAGCTGTATGGGATGGCCCTACCATTGTGTGATTTAGAGTTGTGTTTTGTATTGTAGAATTTATTTCACCAGAAAACATCGAACAGGTTCCTACCTCACGGATTGAACTCCAGCGACCCATGCATTTAGCCAAAGCCATACCCAAGACTTGATTAGACAAAAGGAGACGCACTGCGTTTTATAAAGCTCCTAATTAAATATACCGCTGCACAATTCTTTCAAGGCCAGAGCGTGTTCACATTTACTGCAGATAACCATCAGTTGAGTAGGGCTCTGCCAAAAAGTGCATCTCTCTTCACATTCTTCATGAAGGCAAAAAAGGGGGAAAGTTAAACTGAAAAAAATAAACCAACAAAAGCAATGACCCCTGCCCTTGTGTGTACTCATGGATTGAGATAAATGTAAAATGTGTAGCTGCGTTGACCAGTTACAGAGCCAACGCTGAATGTAAAATATGTGCGCTTTTTGATCTGGGCCCTAGGAAAAACGTCCTTTTTAGGCCCAGGCAAATAATTTGTTCTTTTTCATTATCCACAAGAGGCCACAGAAACACTGTGCTGTTTGAAGTGTTTGAAATCTCCACTTAAACTCTTGGCATGAAGAGAGAATTTTGTCGCATTTGTTTGCAATTTTTTTTTTCCTTGGAAATGACATTAACGTTTAGTTGTCCCCCTCGAGCATTGTAACTCTCAAAGCTGGTCCGTTCTTTCGCAGTTTGCTTGAATTTCTCTTAGAGTTGTTGACAAAAAAAGATGTGTGCCCTTAACGGCATCTTAAAAGAAGATGATTTTTGGGTTGAATCTGTGTACAAATCTCTAAGGAATAGGTTAAGTCTAGCCCCTGGTGATACTCCTCCTGCCAGAGCAGAAGCTCTGACAATATGAAATGATATATCAGAAAGAAACTCAATTTGCGTTTCCATAACCTCCAGGAGAGCGGAAAATTCTGTACTCTCCTCTAATGCTTCTTGAAATCTGAAAGAGGGGATCAGAAAGCGTATGGTGTGCTCCGCAGACTCCGGCCATCAAAGCCAAATGAAAACTTAAATAGGCCTTCCTCAGGGCATAGTCAATTCTTTTTTTCTGTGGCATCTTTCAAAATTGTGTCCTCTGTCATTGATATTCCCCTCACCAAACTTCCCACTATAGAATTCACTGATAATGCACCAGGAAGCTTAGTGACCATTTCATTTGGGTATAGTGTTTGCATGAACTTGAACAACAGTCTTAACTGGGTCCTGCCATTCATGGAGAACCACCTCCATAGCTCGTGGATGAATCGGAAGATCCATCTGAGGATCATGAAGAAACTTCCTTAGAAGAGTCTCTGTGTAAGTCACGGCTTCCTATATGTACGGGAAGGAATGCAGGGTAATAAGTCCTTTCCTAAATATTTGCTCATTTGTTACTCACGGGAGATCTCCCATTCCCCACTGTCAGCATCAGAAGATTCTGATTGAGATTCCGCTTCAGACTTATTACTTGTTGCTTTTTTTGCCATTTCAGCCAAGGTTTCTAATATCAATTTTTTAATCTTGGCCTCAGCTGAAAATTCTGAAGATTTCCCCATATTGTAGGAGAAGGATATCGAGCAAGAAACAAAGTGGAGGGAGTGTGAGATCTACGATTCTTCTCCTTATCGTGTTTCCCCATGGCACAGAAAATGAAGCAAGAGAATGGTATAGCAAGTTCACAGCTTAAATTGAAAATGCTTACCTGTTCCTGCCGAGGCGCGATATCTGGGGGATTTGCCTCGCTCTTCTGCCTAAACGCAGAAAATAAAAATCCACATTTACACGAACCATCCACTTTGCTACACTTGCGCATTCATCAGCTCTGCTAGTGTCCCTTCTTTGGCAGGCTGACCGGAGGCATCTCCATTGGGATTCTTCCACGTAGGATTCTTTTCAACTCCTTTAGTTGTACAATTAAACTAATTCTCCCCAAGGCCCAGTTTGGAGAGAAACTTTGCCATGTTAGTAGCTAAAGTTCCAAGCGTTGCAAGGGCCCTTAAAAGCCCTCATGACTCCAAAGAGCGGCAAAGAGAGAGGTATTGGAAAAAGAGAAATACACAATGTGGCCCAAACCTAGACAGGACCTGCGTTTTTGATCCTAAAGTCCTCATCTCAGAAAGAGACAGAAAAAAACTGGAGGATGGTGAGAATGTATTTATTTTTATTTAGAAGTTTTCTATAGCGCTAACAAGACCCGAAGGTATCAGAGCGCTTCACAGTAGTGGGCATGAAAAAGAGAACAACATGAAACAAACCCAATAAAAGCAATCGGCGAGAGACAATTTGGAAAGAAGAAAAGTTCGGACAGCAGGGCTTCTCGGTACTGGATTCAACAATACCGCATGGATTCTGAGACATTTGCAGCTCCAAGTTATCCATAACCAAGGGAGCGGATAAGGCACAAGGATTTAAGTTGGCTCTTGAATTCTACATAGGACGGTAGAGTTCTGATGTGCGGGGGGATGGCGTTCCATATTTTGGGGGCATTTCCTGAGAAAGAGCAGTCCGCAGTTCTCTTCCTTCTGGCTTTTGGTAGGATGAGCAGCAGGGAATTAGAGCTTCTCAAATTTCTGGCTTGGCCTGCTTTTTTGAGCTTGTTAGCCAGGTATTCCGGTTTGCCGGTGTGGAGGGCCTTGTGGGTTAGGCAGGCCGTTCTGAAGGTACTTCGCATTTCCACAGGGAGCCATTCGAGTTCTTTGAGAGCCGGGGAGATGTGATCATATTTTTTGCAGCCTTTGATCATTCTTGCTGCCGCGTGAAGTGTTGTTTTTAGTGGAGCCAGGTGCGATTTGGGGATGCCTGTTAGGATTGAGTTCCCATAGTCCAGTCTTAATAGAACTAGAGATTGCGTGGCTAGTTTGAGGTCCTTGTTGGGAATGTAAGGTTTAATTTTGTTCAAAAGTCTGAGGTTGGAGAATGCGCTTTTCGCCGAGTTCTTAATGTGGTTTGTCAGGGTTAGTTTGGGGTCTAAGGTGAAGCCCAGGGATTTAACGGAGTCGGCTGGCGTGAGGTTACCCTTGAGAGCATGGATCGACTTTAGCCACTCGGTGATTTGAGGGTTATCTTCTTTGTTTGAGATGAGGAGTGTTTCTGTCTTATCGTGGTTGAGTTTCAGGTGATTCTTTGTCAGCCAGTCTTGAACTTCATTTAGGACATCGTTGAGTCTCTGGATGTCTTTAAGAGAGGAGGTTTCCAGGTAAATCTGCGTGTCATCCGCGTAGAGGTGGAAGTGGATGTTGGCGTTCCTGAGTAACTTAGCGAGTGGTTCCATGTAGATGTTAAAGAGCTGGGGGGAGAGCACTGATCCTTGAGGGACACCCTTGTTGACTTGCTGGGTATCGGAGGTGAAGTTCTTGATTTTTATTAGTAGCGAACGGTTGTGTAAAAAGGAGTAAAACCACTTGAGAACTACCTCGCCAAGGCCGGCTCTTTCTTGAAGAGTCATGATGAGGAGCTTGTGGTCCACCGTGTCGAACGCTGCTGAGAGATCAAGGAGTATGAGGAGGCAGCACTTGTCAGCGTCAAGAGATCCATGGATGTCGTCTATGATGTTCAGCATCGCGGTTTCAGTGCTGCGGCCTTGTCTGAAGCCAGATTGGAGGGGGTCCAGGAGATTGATGTTGTCCAGATGTTGCGTCAGTTGCAGGAGTACACAGCGTTCAAGTGTTTTCGAGAGTAAAGGGAGGTTGGATATTGGTCTGAAATTGTTCAAGTCAGTTGAGTCGAGACCGGGTTTTTTCAGAAGAGGAGTGACTTGTCCCATTTTTAGACAATCGGGGACCACACCGCTTTGTAAGGAGCTGTTTATGATTCTTCCCCAGATGGGCGCTAAGGTAAGCTTCATTTGTTTGATTAAAGATGGGAGGATGGGGTCTGAGATGTGTGCTGAAGGTTTGGAGGTCGAGATCAGCGCGATTATCTCAGTTTCCTGGACGGGGCGAAAGCTTAGCCAGGGGGAGGGAAAGGAGTCGGATGGGAGTGCCACTGGGGAGGCCGAGTAGCTCTTCTGGAGGTGTGGGTTGTTGATGTCTAGAGATAGTTCGATTTTTAGGACTTTGTCGTTGAAGAAGTTGGCAAAGTTGTCACAGAGTTCTTTGGAAGCCTGTAGGGTTGAGGGCAGGGGCTTTGTTGTTTGTTGTCTGATTATGTTGTAGAGTTCTTTGGGTCTGTTTTTGGATTTGACCAATGCCTCGCTGAAGAAGCTGGATTTCTTGTTTTTGATATGGTTGTTGTACTTCCTACGGGCTGATTTTAGTTGAAGGCGGAGAATGGCGGTTGGGTTGTTTCTCCACTTTCTTTCTTTGGTTCTCAGGTTTCTTCTTTCTGCGTTGAGGTCCGCAGTGAACCAGGTTCTGGATGGAGTGGCTCGGCTTCTTTTGAGCTTTAGAGGGGCTAGATTGTCAAGTATGGAGACTACCCCCGAGTTATAGTGGTCGACGAGGTCGTTGGTCGAGAGGTGCATTGTGTTATTTGGAAGAAGAGCGCTTAGTTGACCTTCCAAGATGTCTTGGGGTACTTGGGAGAGGTTTCTCGACCATTTAGGCGGGTCTTGCGGAGGTTTAAGCGAGATGATGGGGTGATTGATGTGGAATAAGATCATGTGGTGATCTGACCAGTCAACTGGTAGTATGTGGTTGACCGTGATAGAATTCTTTTGGGCAATGATGGCATCCAGTGTGGCTCCTTTGTAATGAGTCTCCTCAGTACAGTGTTGGGTGAGGTTGTTCTCATCAAGGAGGCAAGATAGCGATTTGATTAGAGGGTTGTGGGTCTCATTCCACCGGATGTTCAGGTCACCAAGAATTAAGTTTTTGGAGTCGCCAAGTGTGTCTTGTGCAATCAGGTTTGAAAGTTGTTCTCCAAACTCGTTGTTTCTGCCCGGGGGGTGATAGAGTAGGTGGCACAGTAGAGAGTCGTTGTCTTTTGTCTTGATGACGGTGGATAGGCATTCAAAGGAGTCATACTCGAAGGAGGAGGTTTCTGTGATGCTCCAGCTGTCCTTGTGGATGATAGCGACCCCACCTCCTCGTTGTTTAATCCTATCTTTGGAGATGAGGGAGAAGCCGGGTGGAACCAGCATGTCTAGGCAGGGAGGGGATGTCTTATTAAGCCAGGTCTCCGTGAGGAACGCAACGTCAATGTCATGTGTGAGGATGGCTTCGGCTAGGTCCGTTGCGTGTAGTGAGGCCGATCTGCAGTTGATTAGGAGGCAGTTGGTGAATTTCTCCTGATTACTGGTGGTTCCCTCTTTAGTCTCTCTAGGTATAGCGGTGAGGACTGGTAATCTCTGTGTTTTGACGATGGGTCGGTCTTTCCGGTGACCTGTGATGACTTGAATTTTGGATTTGGGTGACTCCGTAGGGGAGGAGTCATAGGTGGCGGCTAGTAAGGCTGCTTCCCTGTCTGACATAGGAGCTTCTGGTCTAGGCGGCCTGGCGGTCGGGTGATTTGAGCCCACTGGAGTGGGAGAAGGAAAGCCTACTTGTTTCACTCAATGAGTGGGCTTTCTTTCTCTTCAGAATGTCTTGTTTCCCGTCTCATGGAGGTGGGGTCACATCATTAGTAATGACTGGGGCGAGGGCTGTAGGGTAACGTTTAGTTATTACTGTTTTTCCAAGCTGGATTTGCGGATAAGGGACACATTTTCTCGTTCGTTATTTTTGGCCTTCGTTCCACAGTGCTGTTGTGGGTAAAGGTTCATATCACTTGAAAGCAGCCGCTATCAAACACTGCCCCCTAGAGGAAAGAAAGGGTACATTCCACACCATTAACATCTGCCGTGTAAGATTAACTCTTTGCTAAGTAAGATAAACATTCTGGCAGCCCATTCCTCCCAGTGGGTTCCATTAAAGTCATGGTTTTCATTTAAAGAAGTGGATTTGGGGCGCAGTAGAGCACTGTCTTAAGCATGCCTTTATTAGTGGCCTCGAAGATTTGCAAAGGAGGACGCTGTTAGTGGGGTCTAAATCTACAATGAATTGTCTGCAACGTGTTCCTGTGTTCAGGACATGGTTTTCTTTTTCGGAGAATCAGACCGATATTAAGTAATGCAGGCTTTTGTTTTGTCCTTCACATGTTTGTACAACAGGCTCAAAGAGGGTGGTGTATGGGGGAGTCAGAGTGGAAAGGACATGACTGGGGCAAGAGATTGAAGAATGAGCACTGGTTTTTACACCCCCACACACATTTCAATACAGAATAAAATGCATAGCAAATCTCAACACAACCAAGTACTGTGAGCACGTGGGTGCACACTGGTGTACGCATACGGGAGCACGAACATACACACAATTACTAGAGCATTGCCACAGAAGGCCCTGAGGCACACCCACACAGACTCGCACCTCCCTGCACACTGCACCGCAAGCACAATCTCAGACATGTAATGTAGTTCCTCTGGTCTGTCTGCAAAAAGACCATTTTGTAGCTGTTGTGTAAGTAGGTATGTCAGCTCTGCTTGCCGGGTAGTCCTTTCTGATACCAGGCCTGTTGTGCTAGGGTGACCGGAGTTTTAAAACCCAAAAACCGAGACTTTCTTCAAACTAGAAATAGGACTATAATGTTCAATCGACGTGACTAACGTGACAGCGGTCACCAAAATAGACAACAGAAATTCAGGCAGTGAGGGGAATTAAATGGCAGTTTTGCAAACAGTATCAGAGGTGCTAGCTAAATTGCGTTCTGCCAGGGGCAGTTAGTTAATCCAGCGCTGGAACACATGTAAATCTGCCTCTTTGGAGATAAATCGACCCTCTCTAAAGATGCATTTGTAAAGCCGGTAAGTCCCAACTTTGTGACCTATTGGCTTTGCTAATGGTTTTTAGCCCCCTGCACACCATCCGCGATACTATGCAACATTGTTTAAATACATTAAAAAAAAAGTGTACGCGACTCCTACCTCAGTTTGTACGCATGTGCGTACCTTCAAAAATGCTGTGGCCGCGTTTTTTCTTTTTTTTTTTACTTTTAGTTACCGATTTGAATCAGGTCTGTAACTAAAAACAAAGTAAAACACACACACACATTATTTTTTATCATTTTTTTTTAAGTGGGGTAAAGTATTGTGAAAACCGTGACTGTAATGCTCACTGTGTGTGGGACCCCTGGCCACCGTGCCGTGTGCACGATTATTACTTTAGAAGACCCTCGTAATAAACGGAGTCCATACAATGTAGTGGTGTCGCGCGCCAAGCACTGCTAGATCTGTGCCATTTATCGCTGTAAAGTTCCACCCCAAATGAAATGCAAATTAATTTCTTTAATTGCAGCCGGCTGGTAATTCATAGCTTGGCGGCTGTTCTTGCGGTGAGTGTTGCAGGAGCGAGCGAGACGCACACGGGTTTGAGATGATTCGCGTCGCCCTCCGAAAGCTGTGTTTGTTTTGCCCGGAGCCTGGGCTGGCAGCAGCGGCCCCGTGGGGCGCCGAGGGCTCTCTGTGGAGCCTTTGAAAGCGCCCGGTGCCAGGGCCTCTGTCTGCCGAGCTGGGCCCTCGTGCTGGGCGGGGATTGACGGGCCCTTTCACCGTCTCGGGCGCCTAATCTGCGGCCCCAGAGGCGGTAATCTCCCCTCGTCCTCTCCAGTACCCGGAGACCACGCGGGAGGAATGTGGATATAGTGTCAACGCTGGTCACGGCCCGGTTCATCTTTTTTTTTTTTTTTTTTTTTTTAGTGTTGCGTGCATGAACCCGCTATGCTTACGTTGTTCGTTTCCAACGGTCATAGAGTTCTTTATCAGGTTCATATTTGAATAATTTTTTGGGGGAGGGGGCGCTAACGGCCGAGCTGTTGGCATTGTAACTGGGGACCAGGTTCGAGTCCCGACTTCCTCGTAATATCCTGTGATTCTGGACAACCCCCTTGGGAGTGAACATGTGCTCTACAAATGTGCCTGTTCTGTTATCTGTACATACACCAGTATAAAGGTTGAACACCATACAGCTGCTGTGTTTATTTCCATCTCTGCTTCTTCTGCCCCATTCAGGACCCCTAACATAGCCCCTCCCGTGACAAACAGACTCAACTATTTAGGCCCCCTTTTTTAAATGAGATTTTCTTTAAATGTGGGCGCTATGAGCTGATTCTGCTATATCACTTGGTTGGAAGTGCACCTTTCTATGACAGTACAGGTAGACGTCAGTGATAGAATAGATGCAAAAACATTTCATTCTGTTCCCAGGAGCCAGTAGTTCGTTAGTTGGTTAATAGCACTGAACCCATCCATATATGATAAAAGGGTCACATTTGGGTTCTAGACAAACAGATGCTTCCTTGAGTGCTTGCAGCAATAACTAGCCGTTCAACAAAGCTTAACTAGCTTTGTTGAACGGCTAGATATTGCTGCAAGCACTGAAAGAAGCATCTGTGCAGTACGGTACTCGGCTTGCAAAGTTTCACTAGCTGTAACCTTCCACTACTGGCGGTGCACATTGAACCTTTCCCATGGCCGCTTTCCTTTTGAGTTATATCTTTTTGAAATTAAGGGCCAGATGTAGGACACCAAATACCGGTCGACCGGTATTTGTTTTTTCAGATGTAGGGGGCCCACATTTTAACGATTCATTAAATTTACCGATTTGGTAAAATACCGAATCGGTAAATTTACAGAATCGGTAAATCTAGATGTAGGTGGCACCTAAAATAGTGCCACAGGCCCTTAAAAATTCGTTATTTTTCATGGTCAATAACGAATTCCTGTGTACATGCACACCTGTGCCATGTGACACACATACATGCCCTTAGTGTCACATGGCACACAAATGTAATGTAATGTAATGATGTCTTGTAAAGCGCATGAATCACCCCACATGGGGTATCTCCGCGCTGTAGACCGCTGGGGAACCCGTCCTGGCTTTCCCTGTGAGATGGTCCCTACTGGGTATCTCCAAGGTGAAACCAGGCATCCCCGGCGTATGTGGGGGGCCGTTGTGGAAATGAGGCAAGCTAATGCCCAGAGTTGCCGAGTGTGATCCCTGGTTAGAGTAGGCACCGAAGCGAGAATTATCGAGTCCACTGACCCTGGTCCACGACCCTGCCGCGTCGGGAATTGAACCCTGGTCCCGGGCCGTCCTCTGCTTCCGGGTCTGCCGCCTCTAACCGGTGAGCCACACCATTCCACTAACCACAAACCAGAATCATGGGTGCAACAGGGTGTCAAAGTGACACCCTGTCCCCCTTGACAATTCGGTAATTTTACCGAATCGGTATTGACATTGATTCCTATGGGCCTCAAGGCCCATAGGAATCAATGGCAATTACCGATTCGGTAAATACCGAATCTTACCGATTCGGTATTTTTTACAGATTTTTTTTACCTACATTGGATTTACTGAATCCTAAATACCGAATCGGTAAAATTCAGTATTTATGAATCGGTAAATCCAATTTACCTACATCTAGCCCTATGTTCTGTTTTGAATTGACCTCCCGTTAGAACAGTTGTTTGCACGGCTTCCTTGCAGTGTACGCAGTGCAGATGATGGAGTGCCTGCTGCTGGGGTGGGTGCACTTGTGTCTGTCTGCATTTGTGTGAACTAGTAGTTGCAGGTTTTTGTTCTCCGTCACCCTTCCTGTGAATATACTGTTGTATAATTATTATTAAGCGTGAATAAATATAAATCTGTGTATGTTCGTCCATAGAAATATTCTAACCCCTGCTCTGACATCTTATTCTGAGGAGCTTCGTAGGCGCCTATGCATATATAGCTCCATGGCATGGTTTTGATGCAGTTGCCTGGGTTTACTGTCCAGTATGTTCATCAATAGATGCAGTCTGGCTTTGGTCAACTCAAAATCATTGTTTCCTTTTCTGATTTATCCTGCTTTCTATCGTGTTCACTTTTGAGAACCGAAGACACCTGTATTGATTGGGTGGAGTGGCTGAGTTGTTAACTTTGGAAAGTGGAGACCTGGGTTCGAGACCTGCCGCTGGCACTTGAGCCACAATTTTGACGCTGGGCAAGTCGCTTAATCGCATTGGAAATTTGTGTGACGGAATGTAAAATCTCATGCATATATGGAAAATCACACTCGACGTACACTTAAATTATTTCCTAGTGCTCCACAGCTAATTTGCAATATATATTTTTACATTCACACACCGTACCAATACAAACATAAAATGTTTTTAGTGAAAGCAAAAGCTAAAAAAAAGCCAATCTTTAATACTCAAAGCCTGACCAAAGGCCAGATCCATATCAACACTGAAAACATGGTTCTCTTTAGGTGCACCACAATTCACTCGACCAGAATGGATGGAGAAGAAACTGCTCGCAGTGCCTGCAGCCAATACGGTGCGCTTCCGATGCCCAGCTGAGGGAAAGCCAACGCCATCCATCACCTGGCTGAAAAACGGCAAGGAGTTCAAAGGCGAGCATCGGATTGGGGGCATTAAGGTAAGAGTCACTCACATGATTCCTTTTCCACCATCTTAGCTGTTCTTGTTGCTGATTTACCAGCAGTGTAGTTGCTTCTAACACGTTTTTGTATATATTATATATATAGTTATATAAGTGACTTATGCTGATGAGCGACCTTTTGAAGATGTTTTTCTCACTCATACTGGTTTCTGCTTTTCGTGGGCTCTAACAACCTGTTGTATCTAAAGGTGATTTCTCTTAATTACACAAAATGAAGGACTCTTTTTGCCAGCAGTTGTAATTTCAGGTGTCGTTTCTAAAGGTACTTGCAACTTCGTGTTGCCAATACTTTGATTAGGTGAGTGTGCGAGGGAAGGCCACGGAAAGTGTATAAATGTGTAGATTAATGGTGTAAATAAGGAATAGTAGCGATGAGTGTTCGACTTGGTAGATATGATCTGTGGGTGGGTTGAGTGCACACAAATTCGGAGGAGGGATAGGCTTTTTTTTTTTTTAGATTAGTGAATAGATGGATTTATAAGGAGATGTATTGGTGCCCAACAGGATGAGTAGTGGCTTCATTTATGATGAGTAGGATAGATGGTTGAATAGGTTCAAGAACGTATGGATGGACGTATATATATACTGATCTTAGTTTAAAAGTTATTGTTTTCATTTGTTTGGTTTTTATGATATTTTAATTACAGATTTTAGTCTTGGCAAAGGTTGAAGTAGAAAGAAATGTTGCCAATGTGGTCTTGTGACCTGGGAGTACTACATGGTTCGAGTTGGTACTTGCTATGTTGCAGGATGGGAAAGGACAACGCTATTGCCCAGACAAACCAAGTTGGAGAAATCCTGTGTGGAATTTTTTATGGCAGCATCATCTTGCTTGGTATTTGATGTAGATGTATGTGTTATCTTTGTTTCTCACTTCTCAAGTGTATGTGGGTGTGTGTATAGGAAACAAAGTCAAGTCCGATCGGACTTGAATTTTTTCACACACATATATAAATATATATGCAAAAAGAAGCAGAGAACTCTGGGCAGTTCTCAAGTTTAGGTGGAAAGCAGCTCCTGTTCAGAGCACTCTCGAAACCAGCGACACTCTAGATCTGCTTACCTCAAATGTCTTCTGTAAAATGACAAAAGTCATAGGACCCGGACCCCCCAGCAATGTCCCCGCCTCCCCCTGACTAACATGCACACCCACATAGGAATCACCAAAGAGATTTTGCGTGGGTATAAAACGGCCATGTTTAATCACAAACAATCCATAAACATGACAGGCAAATAACATGCATACGTGATAATTACAATTCACACTTTTAATAATAACATTTGTGATTTATTTATTTTATTTTATTTTGAAAGTTTTATATAGCGCGAACAAGATCTTTGCAGATATCAGAGCGCTTTACATAGAGGGGTACATTAGGGAACATAGTCAAACCAGTAAAAACAGAGGAGCTTACAGTACAAATAAATGAGGGCAAAGACAATCATGTAAATCAGTAAATCAATAATACAAGTAATGCACATATGCAGCGGTATCAAACAAGTAATACAGTTCTGTGCATAATCTTAAGGAGACCGAATTAATAGTTCAGGTGTATTTTGCCATGAGGATAGCTATCACTTCTTTCTTAAAGAGTGTAGTGGAAGAGATGAGCCTAGTTTCGGGGGGGGGGAGTGAGTTCCAGATTCTGGGTGCCATTCCTGAGAAGGAGCGTTTATATGTTTTTTCCTTCCGGAATCTGCGGGGTTTCAGCAGAAGATTGTTTGTGCCTCTAGTGTTTCTAGCGCCGCCAGAGATTGTCAACTTCTGGGTCTGAGTGAGGTAGCCGGTAGATTTCAGGTGTACCGCCTTGTGGGTCATGCAGGCTATTTTCAGATGTATTCTGGCTTCAAAAGGCAGCCAGTTCAGGGATTTCAGGCCAGGGGAAACATGAGAGTGCTTTTTTGACCCAGTGATGAGCCTCGCTGCAGCATTTAGAGAGGCTCTTAGGGGTGCAGTGGTAGTTAGTGGGAGTCTGCAGAGGGCGGCGCTGCCATATTCTATTCGAGGGATGACTAGTGCTTGTACTGCGGTTTGGAAGTCATTGGCTGGTAGGAACGGTTTAAGTTTCCTCAGGGTATTTATTTGGAAATTCGCTCCCTTGGTTGCCTTGCTGATGTGTTGCTGCATGTTTAGATTGGTGTCGAGAGTTATGCCTAGAGATTTTGCTGAGTCCACTATGGTGGGTTGGACATTGAGTGCCGTTAGTTGTTTGAGCCAACTTTGAGTGGTGGAGATCTTCGCCGGAGGTGAGATCAGAAGGAACTCCGTTTTCAGAGCATTGAGTTTGAGATGGTTATCGGCAAGCCAAGATTGGGTGCTTCTGATCGTTGAGTTCAGGAGCAAAATGTCTTTGGGGGATTGTAGTTTGAGATATAGTTGGGTGTCATCTGCGTACATGTGAAAGTGTAAATTGGATTCTTGTAGCAAGGTGGTGAGAGGTTCCATAACTAGGTTGAACAGAGTTGGGGATAGGGAGGATCCTTGGGGGACGCCCAGTGTTACAGGTATTGGCAAGGACATCAGGTTGTTGCTCTTGAATTTCTGCGACCTGTTGTGTAGAAAGGAAGTGAACCACTTGAGAACAGTTCCAGATAAACCCATTCTTGTGCTTAGTAGTTTGAGTAGTTTTTCATGTTTAACGGTGTCGAAAGCTGAGGAGAGATCAAGAAGGATGAGGAGGCAGGTGTCGTTTTGGTCTAGCATTTGAAGTGCGTCGTCAATTATGTGGGTCATAGCAGTTTCTGTACTGTGTCCTGCTTGGAAGCCTGATTGATGAGGGTTGAGGAGATCAAAGTGTTCAATGTGTTTAGTCAGTTGTAGTTGTACTCATTTTTCCAGTAGTTTGGCGAGAGTGGGGATATTAGTGATGGGACAGTAATTGTTCAGATCAGAGGGGTCTGCCGTAGGTTTCTTTAGTAGAGGTGTGACTTGTCCAATTTTAAGAGAGTCAGGTATGGTTCCTTGTTGAAGGGAGCCGTTGATAATTTTAGTCCAGAGTGGGAGAAGCAAAGGGGCAAAGTCTTTTACAGCGTTAGCCGGAAGGGGGTCTGTGAGGTGATTGGATGGTTTCAAGGTGCTGAGCAGTTTACCAATTTCCTCTTCAGAGTATGTACCAAAGGATGACCATGTAGCATTGTTTTTAGGTTCACTGGGTGCTATGCAGTGGGGTTTGGAGTAGAGGCTTGCGTCAATGAGGAGATCGCTCTTTATGTTGTCAGTTTTTTGGATAAAGAAAGCGGAGAAGTCTTCACAGGAGGGAGCTTCGGGCACAGTGCCGAGTGGTTGGGGTTGTTCCTTGGATTGTGTTTTGATTAGCTCAAACAATTTTCTCGGACGGTTTTTTGCTTGGTCGAGCTGGAGGCTGAAGAAGTCTAGTTTTGAGCGTTTTATTTTCCTGAAATAAGCGTTTCTCTTTTTCTTCAGCGTTTTTAGGTGCAGTGCGGAGGGAGCTGATCTCCAGGTGCGTTCTGCCAGTCGCATATCTCGTCTATCCTCATTGAGACTTCCATCATACCATGGGTTGGAGATTTTAGTGGAGACTCTTTTTAACTGCAAAGGTGCAGCCTCATTTATTATTGAGGTAATAGCGTTGAGGTAGTGGTCAGTCAGTGATTGTACGTCCTGAGCGCCGGGCGGTGGTATTAGGAGATTGCAGCTGTTAGGAGGCAGAGAGCTTGGGTTGAGTTTTTTCATGTCTCTTTTCCAGACTTTGGGCTTGGACGTTTGAGCCGGGTTAGATTTAACTTTTATATTGATGAAGAATGTGACAGTATGATGATCTGACCAGTCACAGGGTTGGATAGACTCGAGTTGGATAGAGTCCTCTTTGGAGATGATAAGGTCGAGGATAGAGCCTTTCTCGTGGGTCGGGCTGTTGCATATTTGGGTGAGGTCAAGGGCATTGAGGAAACTTTTAAGACTATTTACCACCGCGTCATTGCGATCATTCCAGTGGAGGTTGAAGTCGCCAAGGTAAATTTGGGTGAGCTGCCGTCCGGAGTTGGTTGAGATCATATCCATGATTTGTTGGGCAAAGATGAGGTTGTCTCTGGGTGGGTGGTAAATGCTGTGTAGAGAGCATATCGGTTTACCCTCACTGATAATGTCGAGGCAAATGTATTCACAGGATGTTGGGGATGCTATGGTGGTGGATATGCCTTTCAGAACGGATAGGTTGTTCCTATAGATGCATGCGATTCCACCACCTATTTTGCCTGGCCTGTCAAGTCTAATTATGTGATAATTGGGTGGGACCAGAATGTCCATTATAGGTGACGAGGCTTCAGTTAGCCATGTTTCAGTCAGAATGATTAGGTCAAGGTCCAGCGATAAGAGGAGAGCAGCGATGGCAGCGGAATGTTTCGAGGCCGATCTGCAGTTGAGGAGAGTGCATTTGAGACGGGGTGCGTTGAGACGGGGTGCGTTGAGGGCGGTAGAGGGTTCTAGGGAGAGAGGGACTTTTCTAAGGTTGTTGGGGTTGGAGATTCTGCTGTTTAGTGTGGGGTGTCTAAGGGAGTTTGAGTGTATCGTGGGAATGGTGAGGTGTGTGGTGGATGAGTCATTTTGGGGGGTTGGGTCATACGCACGGAGGAGAGTGAGTGTGTCGAGGTCAGAAAGAGGGTTGCAGGGGCGACGAGGGCGGTTGTTACGATTGCTAGCAGGGATTGAAGTCCAGTGTGGGGTGGGGGACATGTTGGGAGGGGAGGTGGAGGTGGGGGTGGGGGTGATTGATCTGTTCCTCATGCCCCCCAGCACCAAGGGGGGCCCTCGGGCTCGCATCTCGCAACTGAGCATCCTACGCTAGGTGCCGTGCACCTGCCCCTTAGAGTGGTGGGCCCCAACCTCTGATCCTTGTCCGCCATTACCAGGGCCCACCCTCGACCACCAGGCTGCCCAGGGACCAAGGAGGCTCGAAATCTGTCGCCCTAGCCTCCCCAGCCGGTGGTCACTTCTTCCCAGCGGAGAGCTTACCGTCTCCCCCCTCAGTGCTGGCCTATGGAGTGCGCAAGGCGGACTCCTGTCCATTGTGTTAGTCACTATTCACTGATCGCAGGTCTCATTACCGCAACACGCCCCCTTCAAGCCACTAAACTAAGGGACGGGTGGGTGGGAGTTGAAAGTAAGGCAAAAACCAGTCCTCGGGGGGTCAGGAGCGTCGGCACGAAGGTCCAGGCGAACGAAGGGGCAGCAGGAACAGAGACCGAGGCCACAGGGACTCGTCCCTAAATAGGCCAAAGGTCTCCGCCCTCTCACCCCTCCGGAAGCGCCGCCTGAACCCCTTGACCCGAAAGTGAAGCGGGTGGCCGGTCGCCCATTGGGCGAGCCGGCCACCCAATCCCGTGAGACCGGAGGCGGGAGCCGGGTCCTAAGGGCGCGCCTCATGAATGGCGCGCTTGGCATAGGACCCGGACCCCCCAGCAATGTCCCCACCTCCCCCTGACTAACATGCAAACCCACATAGGAATCACCAAAGAGATTTTGCGTGGGTATAAAACGGCCATGTTTAATTACAAACAATCCATAAACATGACAGTCAAATAACATGCATAAGTGATAATTACAATTCACACTTTTAATAATAACATCTTCTGTAAAATGACAAAAGTAATTTACCACTCCAGGCACATTATTATGGCGTTTGTCATTTTACAGCTCAGCATGGACAGCACTGTGTTTATCCTATGCTTAAAGACTTTGCTGTAGAAATGGTGAAACACTTTGTTTCTTTCTACCTCGGCGTGGATGGCACTATGCTAAAACTATGCTTAAAGACGACTTTAGTGTCACTGGTGTTGAGAGTGCTCTATACAAGAGCTGCTTTCCACCTAAACTTGAGAACTACCCAGAGTTCTCTGTTTTTTTTGTGTGCATAATTTATGCGTCACCCTATGCCTAAAAGGGTACGTCTTCGAGAGATATATGTATGTATATATATATATATATATATATGTGTGTGTAAATGTATATATATATTTGCACTGAGAAATTCTAATTACATAAACCATGAGTCAAAAGGATTCCCGAGAAGTCAGCAAAGGATCTTATCTCACATATTAGTCATTATGTATGTTTTGAACATAACCTGTTTATTTTGGGGTAGTTAGCTGGGAAAAAAACCTCTTTTCTTAAGAGAGCAACTAACCACTGTCACTGTTTAACTATTTTCCATAGTTCTCTGTGAAATTGGATTTTTAAACCACTGCATATCGTGCAATAAAAGCACCCAAACATGAGCTTTGTCAGTTTGTGAAAATGTGGTCCCTGCATGCCATATAATCCTCGTAGCCGTGACGAGTAAAGCTCGACCGAGTGTTTTGGGATTTGTCATTATGATGATAAATTCCCTGTTGGGCAGGGAACTGTGAAATATTTGTCATATTTCACTGTTCCCGGTGAGATAATGGGTTTCTATACCACTGCATTTTGTGTAGTAAAGGAACCCAAACATGTAAGGCTTGTAATTTTTTTCTCAGTCCCTGCTTGACGAATTACCCCAAAACTTTCTAGACAGCAGCTAAAGTGATTGGCACCGTTTGACAAATCTTTACGGAATTTTCAAAACTAGTTCTCTAAAGTTATTAGCAAAGCAAAAAACGCATAGTTTATGGGAAATAGGTCCTAAGTATAACTACCTACGGGTGACTGACTGCCAGTACGCAAAATATATATATATATATATAGGCTTCAGTAGTAGAATAAGTAGGTGTAAATATGGAGTGGTTGGGGTTGGAATAGGCTAGATGAGGCAAACCTTTCCGGTTTTGCGGTCCTTCGAATGCGGGGCATTCAAAGGAACTCCGGGACTGCAATACCAGAAATGTTTGTATTCCTCAAACCTAGATTTTGACTAGAGAATAAGATAAGAATTGAGACCAAACAAAACCAACCTCATCTTGATCCACACCTTGCAAAATCCCTGGGCTGTGTGCCATTAGGGGCAAAACACACATCAGCTGTGCCAGTCAGACGCGGCTGTACATCATGAAGCAGTAAGTGGAACGAGCAAAAAAGGAAACTAAAAAAAGCATCCTTCTTCCTCAAACATCGTGTAGGTGTTCTTATATGAATTTAAACAGCCAGCATAAATTGTATGTATATATTAAATGCGATCCTTTACAATAGCACCGTATGCAATATTCACCTTTACCTCTTTTATGGTCAATGGGTATCGACCCACAATATGGACATGGAGTAGAGTAACCTTTATAACCAGAGTAATGTACATAGCAAGGTACCCAGGTGACTGATGCTGCTGGGATGGGTAAACCTAACACAAAGTATACTGTGCATTGTATAGTGGGTGGACATAAGGACTATAATTGCTGACAAAAACGTGCAATTGTTCATTTATTTTTCTCTTAAACTTCCGAGCCATAAGGTTTTTAGGGATAAAAGATGACATTCCTCTGACTTCTCCAATAAACATAACCACAGCGAAAGTCTACCTCCAGGTTCTCATAGCCTAGAGTGTAGCTCTCAGCTGTGCGGCCCCTGTAAAGAAACACAAACCTAACGCCTCTTCAGATTCGCAGTGTCGAGAAGAGGCCGATTGTCTTGGGGGCCCAGCAGAAGGTGCTCACCGCAGCACAGCCAATTATCATTACAAAGGAAGGGACTTGTGTCCTCACTCCATGTTCAATGGTGAAAGCCACCCTTCTCAAAAGGCAGCCAAGTCATTAACATTCTTTACTTGCTAATTACTGACCTCTGGTCAGATGATGCCTGCCACTTTCCTTGCTTGGTACCAAGGTGACAGACATTACCAAGGATTTCCCCCCCCTTCTTAGTGCTTAAGAGGGATCAGAGCTTTGCATTCCCTGGGAGACACAGATGCACATATAATTAAGGCCTGCTGTTGCGCCATCACCGTTTTCAGCGTTCGCACAGTCCATAATCTCTTCTGGATTATTGGCATACACGAGATGAGTCTCGAGGGTGGTCAGCGATTCAGTATGCTCCAGTCTCAAGAAAAGATTTGCACCCGGCCTAGGCAGAGCGAGAAAGCCTTTGGAAAGGTTCAACACCGCAACAAGTGACTTGATGTGGCACGTGTACCGAGAGGGCTCACTACTGTTGGGTTCATTTTGTGGAACATGAATGGCCCATGGGGCAGCAAACGGGTTGTGGCATTTGTGATGCCTTCTGGTAAACCAGTAAGCAATCTGCAGTCCCTTATTTAAATTTCTTTTCATGTTTAAATATATTTTATTCGAGATGTTCATGCACAGTGAGATTGAATGAAAGCTTCAAATGCTGCATAGCAGCATGACCTAGTGCTGCAATTCATTGATCATGCAGTTTCGTCACTTCACACGCATTCACTACTACGTGTGTAGTGCAATCCTTGTTTCACCATACTTCCGTGTGAGGAGTGTTGCACATGCTGGTGACAGAGTGAAGCACTTCACACCCTATGCCCTTCAACTGAAGGATAACTTCTTCTGAGTAAAGGATAACTTGTTTCTGCATTGGGTAGGCCTGTCTCACACACACACACACACGCACGCGCACACAAGGATGCTCCTCTCTGAGCCGCCATTTTGTCGATCAGGAGGTGACTGCACACAGGGACTGGGGCATGCTCATATCCACGGATCTTCTATTGGATCGTCACCACCAGTCTTTTCCTGGCACTTTCTGACCTATGACCCCAGTTGCACCTGAAAGGAATGGGAAAGCCTTCTTTGGAAGATGTGGATTGGTGGTGGATTTATCAGCAGTGAACATAAGATCCAATGGCTGATGTACAAAGGGTTTTAGCTTACGTAAACACTCTTATTTCAATACTGAACTGTCATCACACAAAAAGTGTGAGCCTCACCAAATCACCCTAACTGCCAGTAGATACAGCCAAGTTATATTATCAGCAATAAAATTATTGAAAGAAAATAATTCTGTGACCCTCTGCCTGACTCATTTAAAAGCATCTCGAATTGGGCAATCCCAGGGCTGTAAGCACAATATAAAAAGCTGAATATTAGAATTCACCGAGCTTGCTGATGAGTCCAGCTCTGCATCGAGTTTCTTATCTTGATCACAAACGTTTGATGGTAAACGTGCTTTATTTATTGATCATCTTTTCGGGCTGGCTAATTGGATCAGTATGGTTTAGGAGCTCACTGTATTTTCTAAAGTGATACCTCCTTCTTTCCAGGTTGTACCCTTTCTTACTCAGTACGTGGTGAAAATGTCAAAGCAAATACAGGAGCGGGGGTGGAGAAGTTTAGCTTTTACATGCCTCCTTTTTACAGCCTCTTTTTATTCGAAGGATGTGAAAAAGAGTGTCTTCACAAGTTTGTCTATTTGTGCAATGGTGAGAGGTGGAGAGGTTTTTTTTTTTTTTTTAAGGCATAGAAAGCTTAAACTCTTCAAGTGCAGCTAATGGCAGCTTATCCTTTGCTCTCTTTTCCGTGGAATTCATTATGACATATCACATGAAATTTCACAAAGCATGGTGGTGTCCAAATCCTTGCTGGAATCTATAATATTGTAAGCATGGGTACATTAAGTGACCCTGAAAAGAGAAGAAATATGTGAGGATTATCTCTTCCCACACCGCTGTCTTAACTCACATGCCTTCAGGCGCACGCCCTCACTGGGTTTGTGAATGTGACTGTGGGTGCTAGTCTTTGCAGAAAGCCAAGAATGGCGAAAAATTAACAAATCCAAGTCACGCGTAGTTGTCAGATCTTTGTGCAGTGCTAATCGTGTGTTGTGGTGTTCTCACGCCCAGAACTTTTTTTATCTGATATTTGCTACTCGGGTGCAATGCCAAAGCGACATTCATGCTGCATGAAAGAGCTCAGTGTTCTTCTCAAACCATGGTCTTTGTCAATGCTTAAGCCACTCCATCTATGCAACATGCAACAGAAATTGCTGAAACCATTCTCTCCCACAACCTGGATGTAGCCTTCATCACTGAAACATGGCTAAACACTCTATCCACCCCCATCATGGACACGCTGGTGCCGCCCAGTTTCTCAATTATACACAAAGACAGGCCCGTACATAAAGGTGGCGGAATAGCTATTATCCACAAAAGTGACCTCTCCATCACTGAATCTCCCTCCGTCATATACAACTCCTTCGAATGCCTTTCGATCAACCTCAATTCACCTCACCACGCTCCACTTCAATGCCTTCTCCTCTACCATCCCCCGGGCAACTCCTCCGAATTTGGCGTTCGGCTGACGGATCTGATCACTCAAACCACTCTCAACAGCGACTTCAGAATAATTCTGGGCGACTTAAACCTAAGATGGAATGTAACAAAAAACCCACTCATCCAATCTCTCACCTCCCTTCTTCATGACCATGACATGACCCAGCACTGCACAGAGGAAACCCACCACAGAGGAGCAACCCTGGATGCAATCATCGCGGATAGAAAGACAATTTCAATTGACCACATCATCCCAGTGGACTGGTCAGACCATCACGCCATCCTCTTCATATCAATCATTCAGCGCTTTCTGTCCCTCCCACTCAGACCTCCCCCAAGTGGATCAGAAACTTATCGAGAGTCCCCCCTGACAAGCTAGAAAAGGGTCTTAGCTCACTCCTTCCGAACTCGACGGAACTCCTCTCAACCACGGAACTCACCTCGCTTTATCACTCCAACCTGGAGCTCGTCCTAGATCAGCTGGCACAGAGGAAACTAAAAAAACAAAGAAGTATCCCCTCCAGATCTTGGTTCTCCACTGACATTAACGAAGAAAGAAGACACCTAAGATCCCTGGAAAGAACCTGGAGGTCCAACCCCTCCTCCCCCAACCGGGACCAACTCAAGGCAGCCCGCAAAATCTACTATAACCATATCAAGAACAAAAAGTCGTCCTTCTGTTCGGCCCTTGACAATGCTAAAAACCGCCCCAAAGAACTCTTCAACATCATCAGGAACCAAATCTCAATTCCCGTGACTGACAACATGGTGGCGTCCAAATCCCAATGTGACGACTTTGCCAGCTTCTTCAACGAAAAAATTGCCAAAATTGATCGATCACTCTGCACTATGCCCTCCTCCCACCCCTCTGCAACTTCCCACTTCAGTCCAACAACCACAACCACTCGCTGGTCCTCCTTCCAACCTATCCAGGTTGAACTGATAAGCAAACTCATAGCCACCGCCAAACCCTCAACCCACTCCCTTGATCAGCTTCCCCCGAGATTGACCAAAGACTTGAAGCTCACTCTAGCCCCTATCTGGGCCAAGATCATCAACAGCTCTCTGAGCGAGGGCTCCATCCCTGACTGCCTTAAAATAGGTCAAGTCACGCCACTACTAAAAAAAACGGGCCTTGACCTCCAGGATATGAACAACTTCAGACCAGTCTCGAACCTGCCACTCTTACCTACAATTCTGGAAATATGTGTGCTGTCTCAGCTATCCCAGCACCTAGAGAACACGAATCTTCTCGACCCATACCAATCAGGGTTCAGAAAAGGCTGCAGTACTGAAACCGCAATCCTTAATGTCCTGGATGATCTACATATGTCGCTCGACTCCAACCAATGCAGCCTTCTCATCCTCTTAGACCTATCGACTGCATTTGACACAGTTGATCATGCCCTGCTACTCAAAGTCCTCCAAGAGAGAGCGGGCCTGGAAAAGACTGTCCTAAAATCGTTCTCCTCCTTTCTCAACAACCGCACACAAAGAATCAAAATTAAAAGCTGCGAATCGGACATTCTTCCCATCAGTAGAGGAGTACCACAAGGGTCAGTACTCTCTCCACAACTCTTCAACATCTACATGGAGCCCCTCACCTCAATTCTAAGGAAAGCCAACATCCCCTTCCACCTATATGCGGACGACACACAACTCTTACTGGAAACCACGTCAATCACAGACATCCACAGACTGAACCACACACTTACTGAAGTTCAACTCTGGCTCTCATCCAACCACCTCAAACTCAATGAAGAAAAAACAGAAGTGCTCCCCATCTCAAACAAAGAGGAAAATCCCCAAATTCTAGAATGGCTCAAAGCCTTAAATGCCCTGAATGTTCCTCTTGTTCCATCGAACTCCATAAAATCCCTAGGGATCACCCTTGACCCCAAACTGGATATGAAAGAACACATCTCAAAAACTGCCAAAAGCGCTTTCCTGAACCTGAAACTGCTCTACAAATTGAAAACATTCCTCCCCACGAAAGACCTGAAACAGGCCACGCAAGCTCTGGTACTCTCCAGAATTGACTACGGCATTGCTACTCTGACTGGAACAGCCAAATCGCACCTGCGACCTCTGACCTCTACCCTAAACGCCGCAGCAAGAATGGTTACGGGAACAAAGAAATATGAGCACATTACCCCAGCTCTTAAGGATCTGAAGTGGCTCCCTATTGACCAACGAGCCAGCTTCCGTACAGCCTGCCTCACACACAAAGCCCTGCATACAGGCAAACCTGAATACCTGGCCAACAAGCTCAAAAGGGCCGGTCAGTCTAGAAACCTTAGAAGCTCCAACACGCTCCTACTCATTCCTCTGAAATCCCAGAAACTCACAACAGCTAGCAAATCCTTTGTGGGTAATGCTCCCAAGATTTGGAACTCCATCCCCCCACACATCAGAATGACCGCATCCTTCCTGAAATTCAAGAAGTTACTCAAAGTCCTCTTCCTCGAGCGTTCTGGAGCATACTAGAACCCCACCTGGACTTTGAAGTTCCATGATCTCTGGGACCCCAGAGCGGATTGACTTGCTTATGACTTTCCGCCCTGTTTTACGCTTGGCTGCTATTGTACAGACTGCCCCTTGCCATGTTTTCCGTCCTCATTGTCTGTCTGATGCCTCTGTACTTGCTGTGAAGCGCTCCGTTACCCTCGGGTCCAGCTAGCGCTATACAAAACTTTAATAAAAAATTTAAAAAATCTAGGCTTTATAGTCCTCAGTCCATGTTGTGACCACCTTAAGTCTCTTTTCTCTGTAAATGCAGCCATAACTTGGTCTGTTCCTCAACCCCCTTGTTGTGTGCTTTAGCATTTCTAAGCTCATTGAAGTCTCGCATCTCCGTCCTTAAACCTCACCTGTGGGTTTGGTCACAAGACCCTATTTCTCACCCTCGGCCCTACCCCTAACCCACTGATAATTCTACAGACACCTCGTGCCATAGATCCTTGTTCTTGCAGCCATGTCCTCTGCCTATTTAGCTTGCCTCCTGCCTGCAAGGTCATGCTGCTAGTTCAGTTGTGTGCACTGTCATGGCCTGTCTCCACCCCTATGGAAATTATTCTGCCCCACATCGATCGTTTCTTTGAGGTTGAGAATTCAGAGGTAGACTTTATGGCTAAAAGCAGATGATTGTGAATGAGCAGTCAATCGCGGAACTACAATGGAGGATTCGTTCTAAATATGGCTATTACGTGCATTGCCTGTGTCTTTCAGATCAGAATGTGGCAAAGACATGATTTGAACTATTTTTGTTGTTCCTGTTTTCTTTGTGTTATTAACGGGTCTGTTCTTTTGGTCCCCTTAGCTAAGACACCAGCAGTGGAGTTTGGTGATGGAGAGTGTAGTCCCATCAGATCGGGGAAATTACACTTGTGTGGTGGCAAATAAGTACGGCACCATCCGACACACATACACGCTTGATGTCCTTGGTAAGTTTTATTCTTTCGTTTGTTTAATTAAGGCGTTTTCAAAAGAATTAACTTGTAGAACTCCTGCGAGCACAGCTATACTTGTAATTTGTATTGTGCCGAAGCCCTGGGGCATGGAAACATGTTCACTGGTTAACCACAAGAGAGACAGATTTGATGGAGCGTGTGTGCTTCAAGTGTCCAGAAGTTGTGCGCTTTTAGACAAAAAAAGCATCAGTACCATGTGTTTTTGCTTTGTATTGCTGTAATGACCTTTGGCCACAGAATTATCTTATTGTATTTTAGAGCGGTCTCCACACCGGCCCATCCTCCAAGCGGGATTGCCTTCCAACAAGACTGTGGTGGTAGGGAGCGATGTGGAGTTCCATTGCAAGGTATACAGCGATGCCCAGCCGCATATCCAGTGGCTGAAACACGTGGAAGTTAATGGCAGCAAGTTTGGACCTGATGGGAACCCATATGTCACTGTGCTTAAGGTCAGTCCATCTACTCTGATGTCTTTGGTTAGTTTGGGGAATTTCGGGATGGGGGGTGGAATGTAAACCATAGAGAAGAAAATCTCTTTAAAGCAAGAGTCTGAAAGCTTCACTGCTGTACTCCCCTTCACCCACCATGATGTATTTAAATGTAGCTGAAGGAGAATGCAATATGCATTCAAAAAGAGTTGGATAAAATACTAGCCCCTGTGTGAACAGTCCATCCCAGCCTCCCACACTCTCTTTCCATGCAGTAAGACAGTCTTAAGTCTGTTACTTGCATATACAGTATGACTATTACTGCAATGAACACCCTCTCTGCCTACCTTTTAGTGTTGGGGGTTTTGTGAGGGTCAGGTTTGTTGTAGCAATTGGAAGTCCCTGAAAAGTTGTGAAGTTACTAGAGCAATCACTGTGCGCCCAGAGAGAGTGGCTCCCCACATAGAATGACAACTGTAGTACAGAAGTGTGCCGTGTGGTTCTGACAGAGTCTATTTCGGGGACTTCAGAAGGTTACCAGAGAGAATAAAAGAGGGGTATGGTTTTGATGATCAGCTAAGTAGAGCTTGATGCTTAGGTGCGTACGAACGTGTTGGAATGATTGTTTACACCAGGCGAGGTTTGCACTCTAAACTGATTTGTTAGTGGAGTAATACCCCAGGTGTTCTATGGAGGCTCAGAATGGCCGCCCAGCTCGTCCCTTGCCTGACCTAGTTGTCCAGGAGCAGAACACTGAATCCCAGCCTCCTGTAGGAGAACCAAAGTCCACCGCAGTCTGTGGTGTTCCCTGCTTCTGCCTTGTCCCCAGTCCCAGGTAATACAAGAGCCAGGCTCCCTCGATAAGACAGTCCCTGAGCTGGCGTTAAAAACTGCATATCTGCAGCTCTGTAGTTAATGGCAGAACTTGATCACGCAGGCGCTGCTGGTGGGACATAAACCAATGTGTGGGGTCAGCCTGAGCTGGGATCGAATGTGTGTATTCAATGCAGGGAGTGGGTAGCGGTGTAAGTGTCATTTGGCTGTACTGAAGTCCAGGTTTTTGTCCCGCAGACCTTAATCAGTAAAAACGCTGAAGCCGATGTTAAGCTAACACTGTTAAATGTGACAGAGAAAGACGAAGGCGAATATCTGTGTAGAGCCAAAAATTTCGTAGGCACAGCTGAAACCCCCTATTGGCTCAACATTCACAGACCAACAGCAGGTAAAGCGCTCGACTCTGTCCTGGGGCGCACGCACTCGTAAGGGCTGTGCACCTGTCCAGCCCCCACCTCTCGGAGGACCTGTCCTGCTGTCCCTGGGTGCTTCTCCTCTCTGTGCTTTGCAATGGAAGACCTCCCCCAATCGTATGACTGTGACAAGGTCTGCTTGCTCCTCTTCTCCTTCTATCCTGCTACGCTGTAACGTCATCAGGCCTGCAAAACACACTCCAAGTTTCTTTAAGAATCTAGGCTTTTAAATAAACTTCAGATGGATTTTTAAATAATATTTTTATTTTACATAAATGGTGCAACATACAGCGCCAAGAACACTAATTTGTATTGTATCTTATACACATTTGATCAATTTTTTTCAGCAGTGCTACTTTCTTCACGAACAGTTATAAAATTGCATGGTCGCCATGAAAGTAATGCACAATTCTACATTAGAAGTAGCTGGCAGCCAGCCCCTCCCCGCCCTTCTTTTAAAAATAAACAAGTCGTTGGCACAGCTGATAACATCTCAGTTTATCTGTGGCTGCAGAAAATATTGTAGTCTCAAGGCGAGGGCACTTGTTTGGATTCTGGTCTAAATCGATTATTGGCGGTGGTTGTATTTCTAATCTTAAAAAAAAGTAAACTTACATTTATTAAATTAAATCAGGAATTAGGGACCACCATTTTTAGAAGACACTGCTAAAAAAAATCGATTTGCTGTGACATCCCTGTAGTTGGTAACCAGCACAGCCAACTATTTGTTCAATTACCAATTTTATTTTTGGTTCATGTAACCCCTTTTAGCTTTCTGCTCTTTCTAATTTTAATGGCACTTTTAGCACTTGTTTCCAGAATTTTCTCTCCACATTCCTCTACCTGCCGTTCCGTCATAACATTGTGGGAGCGTCTTCCATTTTGCCTCTTCCATGTGCATGCTTCCGTAGTGGGACAGAGTAAAAGGTCTGGTGATGGGTACTTTAGCTTGTTTCCTTTGCAGGTTGCAGAAATATCTACATAAAAATGCATTGTGGCCGGGCCACAGTGACCTTGATTTGCAGATGTGCCTTTGGTGTCTTTGCTGGGAATCTTGCTTGTCCTCCATTTCCGCCTTTCTGTATGTGTGTTTGTTTTTCTTTTCTAGACGGCAGGTGTTAATACCTCGGATAAGGAGCTAGAAATTCTGTTCTTGCGAAATGTAACTTTTGAGGATGCTGGGGAGTATACTTGTCTCGCTGGGAACTCTATTGGCTATTCCCATCATTCTGCTTGGCTCACGGTGCTGCCACCAGGTATTTCTTTGATACTGGCACCTTTGCTTTTATCGCCCTTCAGTGGTGCTTAGAAATGGAATTCAGAAATGCCACACTGACGGTTTTGTGTGCCCCGCTTGCCCCAGGCATTCTACCCTGGAAGTCATTTTCAGGCGCCTATGCTGCTGATTAGTTGCAACACAAGCTGTTTGAGAAGCCGCTGGTTTCCAACAAAGTTACTTTAGCATGGGAATAATTGGTGCCCTGACTCGGCTTCATGCAGTTGGAACTTCTGGCACAGTAGGACATACATTTACGCAACAGTAGCTCATCCATTTATACTGTTGTCCCAGCATAATGATTCCTGCAAGATGTCTTCTCAACAGCAGAGGGGTAATGGGGACGTAATTGGAGAAACACAATTTTAGGCAACTTCCCTGTGTCTGCTTATACCCGTTGATTGCTAGCAGAACCGGCTATCAGTGGGACATCAGACCAGTCTGGCTTAGTGGTAATTGCCCTGGGCACCACCAACTTGACACCACAACAAACTTGTGTCTTACTATGATGCAGCCTTTGCAAGCTGGATCGCTGCTCTGTGCCTCTGTTCCCCAATGGCCAGTCCATCTCTGCCCAACAGTAGCACAGCTCTACCGTGGCTGGGAGTCCATCTTCATTATTTTTGTCCATAGTCCAGTGCCACAAGTTCTCCGACAGCCTGAAGTCCTCACTATTGAATCAGAAATGAATTCTAAAAACATATTAATTAAACCATCACTGGCTGGCATTTCTGAATTCATGTTTTATTTTTTAGAAATACATTTATTGTTGTTTGATTCCTGTTTTAAATGTTTACTTCAGTCCGGGATTTATGCCAGTGACTTGTACACAGACCTTATTTGGAAATGTGTGGTGTGCTCACCTGTGTGTTTTTAAGTAGAGCAACAGGGCTGGATTGCTGCCTAAAATATTAATTTTTAATTGTTCCCGTCCCAGGTGGCATTTTTTACATGACCGGCTGCTTCTTGATTGCTTAGTACTGCGAACACCAATATTTTGTAGTTCTAACCTTTGAAACAACAAAAAAGCAGTCGTCATTTGAATTAATTATTTTTATAAAAGCCTTGCAGTTAAGTAAATAAGGTGACTGATTTGACAACATCTTAGCAACCTTTTTTGTTTGGCTGCACTAATATTTTGGTGTCGCGGTCTAATATCAAAATGCTGTTGTTACATTTCATTGATATACATTGCTACTGTAATCATTTTGACAAATGGATTTCTTTTGAATTCTCCTTTATTGTCATCAAGGATGAAATCATGGAATCCAGCAGCAAAATCTCTTCCATTGTGCTACTGTATGGAATATATATATATATGTGTGTGTGTGTGTGTGTGTGTTTGACGCTGGAGTACAATGCCGAGTGCTAGTTTTTCTTGGTCTACATGTGAGTGTTTCTGGCCTGTCTTGAACCCTCTGCATGCCGTTATGAATGGCGGATACGTCCAGAATGTGTTTTTCTTTTGCCAATATGTGCCAAGATCTCAGAACAGTCCTCGGTAAATCTCACTTTTGTTTTTAGCCTATTAACGTTATTAGTTAGAAAGTTGTTAGTCTTTTAAAAAGCAGCATAATGATGCTGACCGAAAACAAAAATCCCTTCTGGCTTAGACACTGTTTTATTGTTGTGCTGGTAATGTTAGGAAAGAAGCTTATTATTTTTTCGATGACTTTAATCTACAGCAGAGCCAGTCCCAGATGTCGATGCCTCTGTCGGCATTCTTTTCGCTGCAGGTTGTGTCGCTGCAGGTTGCGTTGCCGTTGTTATACTGGTAGTGATCATAATCTTTACGTACAAGATGAAGATGCCCTCCAAGACCATGAACACCGCCACTGTGCACAAAGTCTCCAAGTTCCCCCTCAAGAGACAGGTAACAGAAAGTAGATACAAGGTTCCTACCCTCTGCCTGTCTTCTCGCTTTCTGTGGCTTTTGTCTAAACTTTTCTCTGCTATTGAGTTAATTCCGTGATTAAGCCAGATCCTGGACTAGTAATGCAACACACCAGGCTCAAGAAATGGGGAATTACACATGAACAGGTTTAGGCATAGATCAAGTTCTATATTGAAGGGCATTTTTGCAATTGTCATTTTTTTCATCTATTTTAATGTCCCAGCTTCATTATGCTTAAATTGTGATGACATCCTACTTAATTCACCTCCTACATGGCAAAACACATTTGTGATTGTTTATCAGTTTTTGCAGGAGGAAGTCTCTTGACTTAACTTTGGAATCAGACATTCATTATTCAAAGATTTTTCTTGCCACCTTTGAAGCCAAGGAAGTGCCTGTTGCCTGTGCAGCTGGTTTCTTGTGCCATATTCATATGGAACTCTTGATAAAGGCCTGCTGCAGATCAGGGGAGGGTGGAACTGGTGGAGTTACATAAAAATTCAGCGAGCAGCGGAATTTGGCACGTCGCGCTGCTCGTTCTGATTTTTAACGCTGGGAGCTTGTTCTGCACTGTAAAATCGGTGCGCCAGAGAGCACTGCTTCTTTCTGCCCCTCGAGTGGATGTTCTTCTCAAAAGCTTTCTCAGCACAAACGGTAATGACCTGCTGCAGCAGCCCACACTGCGAAATCTCACTGGGAGACGTTCTAGCGCTCGATGCTCACCAACTTAACATTGGCGAGCCGCCCACGAGAAAAACCCTCCTCCATGCAGCAGTTGGAGGAGCTTTTCTGGAACTCCGCGCTCCAAGTGGAGCAAGGAGTGGGAAAAACCAAATGCGATGCAGTGTGCGCAATGAAATTCGTTTTATTTATTTATATATTTACTTACCTGTTAAAGTCCGTAATCCATACATTACAACCCCCCACCCTTCCCCTCCCTTCGTCACCGCCCTGCAGTTACACCTACCACCGGCCGTGGCTGCAGAGGGGAGTTTATCGCCCACCCCTACTGCAGAGTTGGCATCTAGAGTAGATAGTTCTTCTCAAAATGTATTTATCTCAATTAAGGCTCATGTACAGACGTTATTCTTTCAAACACAATTTGTCTTTCTTTTTTTTAAATTTTTTGCTACTCATAAACTTTTAGTCTTGATCTAACAACGCGTCTCACTTGGCGTTGATTTCACTTAACAGAGTTGCTGAATGACTGTAAAATAGTTCAACGTTAGCAAAAATAGTTACATATGTGCAGTGTGAGACCAAACCAGGGCACAAACGTATCTGCAGGCTCTTCATGCAGCCTCTCCACTGGCGGGAAAGTTTGTGTGTTAGATAGAGGAGTCATTGTTTGGGAGAACAGCATCCATGTGCTTTGTTTACTTGTATTCATTAATATAACTCTGAATAATGTGTGCTTATGTCCCTCTATTGCCGGCCCTGCCCGTCTGTGTATCAGATAAAGTGGAATGGATCTCTCGTAGTTGTGCACTGATTTACTGTTTTACTACACATCCTGCCACTCCAAGCTGTCTGGATCGCTGAGCCGGAATAAATCTGTCTCGGAGATGTGCTAAAATTCTTTTAACGATCTAAATTGTGCCCATCATTTGGCACCCAGAAATTCTATTCAGTGGCGTTGTATGATGGCTTCTGTGACCTCACTGGTCCCTTGAACTGGACCAGCAAGAGACATCCTTGTTTGTAAAGGCAAATGTACTATGCCAAGCTGACATTTTTTTATGCTGATTCTGTGAATGTTATAGCAAATATAATTATATCTTTCTTAGACCAAGGATATATTTAATCTTTTCAACGTGTGGTGTCTAGAAATGTTTGTCTCGGCCCATACTACTCTTCAAAGCCCATCTCCTCCATTCACACACACTCAACTTGGATAGTCTTTTTATATCATCTCATTCCTTCAATCTAAACTTAAACATCTATGCCAGTGGTGCACTCCTCTGAGAGAGATATCCATGAGAATTAACCTTCTCTTAAATCTGTTTCCTGTTGCTGCTAGGCCCACCTCATTTATGTCCCAACACAACAAAAGCTGGGGAGTAGACCACTTGAGATGCTTTCGGACTGGGAGATGCATCAAGTAGATGAGCAGTTCATAGCCCTTTAGATGCTTCTCCAGGTCTCCTTTGATCCAGGATCCAACACCGCTTCCCCTGCAGAGTAGAACGTCTTTGCCGTGCTTATTGAATGCAGCCCTAGACATGTAAAATGGCTTTTGTGGTAACGTCTCTGGGGTGGTTTTCTTTGACAGTTTTTAGGCCAGGCGATGGCCAAGAAAGTTTGATATTTAGTAAAATTTCACATTTGTTATACTTAATGATAAGGGTTTTCAGTCAACCCTTTTCTTTTATTGGTATGTCTTTCTGTAATTTCCCTTTTTTCTTCTACTCGCTACAGCATAGGACAGTGGGTTAGCCCACTTCAACAGTTGTCTAGTTTCACTGTAAGTGATGGCAGTCTGTTCTTTCACTTGAAACACATCCACATGCACATTGTTTCCCTTCAATGCCAGGGTCTACTGTGCTTCCTTTTTGAGACAAAAAAAATTGTTGCTTTTAACCAATTTGTTTTTATTTTGGTGAGTGCCCTAAGGCACCTCAACCTTTAATGTTTTACCAAACAAATGACATAGCAGAGCAAGCATTGACAAAGCCAAAAGTTTGGTAGCCAAGGCCAGAACTATTGACTTAACCAGTGCTTATTTTATTATGTACCTTGGTTTCAATAGTAGGCAATAACAGTTTGTTTGCTCAATTCAAGCAGGTTTCACTGGAGTCTAACTCTTCAATGAATTCCAACACCCCTCTGGTGCGGATCACTCGCCTGTCCTCAAGCGATGGGCCGATGTTGGCCAACGTGTCCGAGCTGGAGCTACCGGCTGATCCGAAGTGGGAATTGTCTCGTTCACGGTCAGTTTCCTTAATTTTTTGTTTGGAATTGTTAAACTGTTCTGTTTATTGTTCACGCTTTTACTGAAGGTAATATTAGGAGAGAGTGTGGTTGAGACATCATGTGTATTTAGACTGATTCTTGACACTGCTTGGTCTAACTATTAACCAAAAAAAGTGCAAGAATATTGTTTTAAATGTCGTGGATTGTTGCTTTTGTTTCCTCTGCTTTGCTTGCTACTAGAAGCCTGATCACTTCACGCAGTCTTTCACCAGTCTTCAGTAATCAAAGAATTCTCCCACCCGAGAGCCATAGAGAACACCATTCACCCCTCTTAAGATCTCTAAGACACCCTCTTGAACTACTTCCACAGTAAGATCACCTACATCTACAACAATTTGATCCTCCAATCCTCAATCCCAACGACCTCAACTAACGAGCGAAAATCAGCCAAACCATTTCTACCTGGTCACTGCCCTGACTACCTCATCATGTCTTCCATCCACTCCAAGGCACCCATCACCTCTACAACCTCGCAACAAACCCAGTCAGCATGCAACTCAGCGGCACCCTCAACATCTCCATCTCCAAAGCAACCTTCCCAAACAGATGAAAACACGCAGATGTCAGACCTCTTCTAATGAAAGCCTCCTCCGACCCCCAACGTTCTAAAACATCATCGTCCGATCTCCCTGCTCCTCTACCCAGTCAAAGTACTCGAGAAAGCCATCAGCCAGCAGCTCACCAAATTTCTGGAACAAAATTACCTATTGGACGCCTCGCAATCAGGACTCCGAAACAACCACAGCACTGAGACCGCACTGATTGCCACCACAGACGACATCAGAACTCTCCTCGACCATGAAGAAACTGTGGCCCTGAGCCTCCTCAACCTCTCTGCGGTGTTTGACACAGTCTCCCACAATACCCTGATCAACAGACTCCTTAACATAGGCATATGGCAAGACACTTTCAAGTGGATCGTCTCCTTCCTTACAGGACGCACACAGAGCATCCGACTGCCTCCCTTCACCTCTGCACCCAAAGACATCATATGAGGTGTACCACAAGGATCATACCTCAGCCCCACCCTGTCCAGCATCTACATGACCCCCTTTGCAGATGTTATCAGATCTCACGGACTCAACATAATCTCCTCTCGCTCACTGACGACCCCTCCAACGCCAAAACCAACTTCTGCAACGCCATGAGAAACTTAGCCAAATGGAGATAAAACTGCCCCCAACTCAACTCCGACAAACTGAAATGCTGATGTTCCGGAAGAACACCTCCACATGGAACCACAGCTGGTGGCCTACACAACTCTGACCCACACCGAACGACCATGCACGCATCATCCCCGACAGTCAACTGACCATTGACAAGTCAACCCAGTCACCTTCTCCTGCTTCCATGCACTTTGTATGCTCTGCAGACTCTTCAGAAGGATCCCAACCAATACCAGAAAGACCATTACTCAGGCCCTTGTGACCAGCCACCTCAACTACGGCAATGTCCTCTACATCGGCCTTCTCCACCCAGCTCCTCAGAAGGCTCCAGACCATATTGACAGGCTCATCCTGGACCTCCCGAAATGAACCCACATCACCCCCCACCTGAGAGACCTCCACTGGCTTCCCATCCAGAAGAGATGCCAGTTCAAGATCCTCACGGACACCTATAAAGCCCTCCACGACCTAGGACTGGTCTTACTCAACCATTGACTGTACTTCCACAAACCCTCCAGACACCTGCGCACCCCTACACTCGCACAAACACCCTGCACCCGTCGCCGCGGAGGCCGCTCCTTGCACATTGCTACTAAAACCTGGACCGACATTCCCCTCCATCTCCGTACTGCCCCCTCGCTGGCAGACTTCGGAAAGAGACTTGAGACCTGTCTCTTCGATGGAGGCATGGCGCCCAGATACCCCTAGGAGTGACTGTGTTGTGCTTTAAAAATGCAGATTGATTAATTCCTCTTGGAGTATATGTCAGCTAACGGACCCTTAGAATAACTAACAGCCACCTGCTAGCTTGATAAGCAGGCTCGGTTTCAGACGGATTCTGCAGCCCAGGGGAGTCCCTGTGTGTATGACCGATCAAGGAGAGCAGCCTAGATCAGGATCACTGGGCGTGTGCACCCAAACTAATGGAAGAGTCATTATGGGGAGTAAACTTGCAGTGTTACTTCTTCTGTCCCTGCACTCTCTTTCCCTCCAGGTTATCAATCCGCCAGGGTTCACCTTCTTGTCTTAAGGGAAAAATGCCTCTCCATGAGTTCGATAGGCCTTAGCTTGGCAGTCCATTTAAATCTAATACTGACAGACCAAATTATAATCATTGCTCTGTAGTATTAACTGTTAGATCTGGAAATTAGAGGTGTTTGTATTTTGATTAACCTCAAATGAGTCAACGTGTTAGGCACAGTTCTGTGACAGTTAACTGTGGCTTGTGGGTGGCACTCAAGGTGGCTAATAACCCAGCTGCCTACTGACTTTTGAGGAAAATAACCTTTTGCGTCCAGCATAATTTTATCAATACTTGAAACATTACCGTTTTAGTATTTCTTTCATTCTTTAGTATATTTCTTAATGTCTCCCAGGAAGTCACTTTATTTTGGTACATTCTTTACATTAGGCCACCATAATATTTTTGTGCAGCATGCAGCACAACCCTTTGAACTCTTAATTGCGCTGGTTGCTCACTTTCCATTTTAGTGTAAAATGTGTGTCTTTAAAATTGGCCTAAGTGGGGCATTGCATTGTTGTCGAATATGCAAAATAGGGAGCTACTGTTGAAAGCAATAATCAACTGCTGCATTGATATAATCTAAATATTAATATCAAACTAGAATGTATTATCTGTTCTGCTATCTTTTCGCCCAAAATGTTTATTGTCCTCTTTTTTGCTTTTCTTTAGATTGACTTTGGGCAAACCTCTTGGGGAAGGATGCTTCGGCCAAGTGGTGATGGCGGATGCGGTTGGCATTGAAAAGGAGAAGCCAAATAAGGCCTCCACAGTTGCTGTTAAGATGTTGAAAGGTGTGTTGCTGCCTCAGGGTATTTGGCAATAATGAAATATTGGAAGGGACAGTCAGTCGGGCAGTGTACCTTGGGTTATTTAAAGTTTCTTAGAGTTACAAAACTAAAGCCGTCAGTTCTTCCAGGTGTTGAGAAAATCCTGATAATTTGGGGTATTACCACAAATCTGAGTTCCACACCTCAGATTGGGTATAACACATTAAGTTGCAGTTATGTGCTGCACAAGTTTTGCCTTTTGGAAATCTGCTGGGGGTAAAAAGGGGGAATGCTAGGGTAGGGCCCTTTAGGATGCTGTACTTCTGCAGCATTTGATCTTTCTTAGATTAACATGCTTGAATCATTCCCGTTGTCAAAGTGATAGTCTTTCTGTAACTAACATAGCAGTACAAAGCACTGTCTGCTCGACAAGTTCTAAACAGGGCCATTTTATTACACATTCACCTCATTATAAATAGCACAAGGTGAGAAGACCCACACAAAGTGTACATTTATTGCTTATGTCCAAACCATAAGCCCAATAACTGCAAAATGTACAGAAGATTTTCGGCAAATAGAGAAGGAAGTCTGTTTAGATGGCTCCATAAGATCAACACTGTGTGACACCCCTATTCAGGGAATGAATCTAAGGCCAGCTCCTTTACATCCGAAGAGAAGCATAAAAAAAAGGAGCCAGAGGCAATCCCTAATTCGACAGCAAGGATAGCGCCATAAAGGCTTAACTTCTGTCAAGCCACATGAAAAGCGTAATAAAAAGGCACAGAAAAAGCCTGATGGCTCAACTTCTCATGAGAAACAACACAAAAAAGATCTTCTCCGATGTCCATTCCTCTTCTTTCCAATCATCTACAAAAAAAGTAGGCAGTTATGCCATTGACAGTCACTTCGTCTACTGCACTGCCTCCAACTGCAGCCAACATCACATTGTTGATGCTGCAAGCCAAGAGGAAAAAACACCTGATAAACCACATCTGCAAAAATGGAGATCACAGACGAGTCTGTTGATGCCACTGTAGAAGGCTCATCCATCGACAAGCCCTTCAGCTGACAACTGAAGCTGTCGATGACAGACACGTCCAACATGCCCATCGTTGGAAGAGTCGTCAAACCCTAACCTTTTGACGAGACCATTGGCAACTGACCCGCGACGAGCCATCATTGTCTGGTCCATCGATACCACCTTTGAGGAAAAAGACATTCCCTAAAGTTTTTGACTAAGGGTCCAGAAGTCAGTGCCTGAAGCACAACCACTCTTAGCAAAATCCAGTTTCTGCCATCATCTAAGCTGCTTCATAGTGAAGCGGAGGATTGATGCCGATCCGGATGTAGTTCAGAACAAATGAGAATCAAACGTCAGGACAAAGAAAGAGCATATGTCCTCTTTAAAGACAGTCAGAACCCTTACATTCTAATAACTCAACACAACTTTCGGAAGACCAAGAGAATCAAATTGTAGACATCATTACTCATATGAACCTTTCTCTGTGAATTATGAACTGCATCTAATGGTGCAAGTGCCACTAGACTTAATTACAGAAACCTATTGCCAGTATCATAGATGGTACACACCTGCAAACATGTTTGAACAATGACATTTTGTGTTCAAGGAAATAGGTCTGCTGTTCTCGTTTCACGAGGCCGCTGCACCGATAAATCAGTGTACAAAGGCTATGTGACTCCAATTCCGGAAGCCTTCAATAAGAATCAGAGATAGGATTCTGTATTGCCTGTTCCTGTGTCACCGGATGTGCAATCCGCTCTCCTTCACTTTCTGTGCAAGACTTTTATGCCATATTCTCGTTGCTAAGAACTCTTGGTGAAAACACCTGACAGTAGGTGGCCTGATACCCTTTGTTATTTTCATTCAGGATGCTAGACGTCATTGACAAAGGCGCACTGTCTACCATCCTCCAATCACGCAAAACTTCAGGCCCGGCACTGGACACAATCTCTGTGCTCTACAAGTGGGCAAAAATAACCACAGACAAGTGGGCATTAAATGTCTGCTAGTATGGCTTATGCTAGAATTCATCCAGGGTCCACCAACAATACCTCCACCAAGAGTCAAACTCAAACGCTTAAGTTTGTTGAAAGCAGAGATTTGCAGCAAACTACAAAATAGAGCCATGGAACTAGTCCTGAAATATCATCAAAACGTCAGGTTCTATTTAAGCTACATTCCCATAAGAAAGAAGACATCAAAAGAATGGAGGCCCATTCTAGATTTAAGACCGCTCTACCTGTTTCTAAGGAAACAATCGTTCAGAATTGTAACTTTTCAATAGATTCTATAGTTATTCATGAAAAACGAATGCAGTGCATTGTTATATCGCAAAGGTTCGTATTTACAGATACCCATCTACAGAAAATACAGCAAATTCCTAAGATTAGAGGTAAAGTTTGCATCAGTTTGTGTACTACGTTTTGCCCTTGGCACTTCTCCCAGAATAATTACTAAATACCTGACTCCAATAGTGGCCTGTCTACGACATTCAGGGCACCAGGTCTGCCCATACCAAGACAACTGGATTGTTAAAGGCATGTCACACCACCTACAAGACATTTCGTTACTCCTTGCTTCAAAGTCTTCAAAACTTGGGGACTCAAGCTAAACGAAAGCAAATTGTATTTGACACGGTCCAAAAAACAATATTCTTAGGAGCATAGCTATCCAACAGTAGAGACAATCTGCTATCAATGCCTTGACAAGCCAAATAGTGAAGCAATCAGAAGTCAAAGTTTGTTTCTTAAAGTACCCTCTAGGCATGATATCATCATGCATAGTCCTAATTCCTTTCTGCCGTCTTCACAAATAGCCCATTCAGGAAAAATTGGACAGCCAGCGGGCGGATCCTTCGACAACACTATAATTCTGCCAAACGCAATGAAATATGCACTCCCGTGGTGGACATCACCAAGGAATATAGGATCAGGGCTCATGTTTCTTTCGCAGCAATCCCACTTTGTCATCGCAACAAATGCATCAGTGGATGCCCAATAGTCCTTTCTGCCACTCATAGACATTCTTTGGTGTTGGTACAGACAGACAACACCATTACAGTGTTTAATGTCATTACAATATCTTATATATACAAACAGGAATGAACACACTTCCAGATAATGTTACTAGAGGCTTAGAAACTATGGCACTGGGCAATTCACCACCGCAGGGCCACAGAACTCCTCCTGGAGATACTGAATCACCAGACTAGCTATCTTTGCAGAACCCTGGAGATTTATCACAAGTGAGAGTTAAAGGGACAACATCTTGAACAAAGTCTTCAACATGTGGGGAAAATCAAATATAGATCTCTTCGGCATGCACAGCAACAGGAAATGCTTCTACGCAAGCAGTCATCTGCAACTACATTTATGGGTAATACCTTTTTGCTAGGATGGTGCAAAATGTTTGCCTATACTTTTCCAACAGTTTTCCTGCCACCCAAAATAATTGCCAAAATGAAGAGAGGACCCCACAGACTCATTGCCTGGCCGAGAAAGTACGTGTTTATGCACCTTCTACTTCTTACAGAAGTACCAACCTTTTCACTAGGCCCAATTGTAGACAGACATACAGCCGAGATGGCGGTGTCAAGTACACCACCACAACCCACAGTCTTGGAGACTGTGGGTGATAGCTTTCCTTCTGAATTCTCTAAGTTTCAGCACTTAGATATCCTGAGGGCACTTACTCACTGATGGGTAAGTGCCTTCTGTGAATACCAAAATGAGTAACTTACTCATTTTGAGTAACTTACTCATTTTGGTTTTCGCAGAAGGCACTTACTCATTGATGACTTAGTACCTTCTGTGAATACCAAATTGAGTAAGTGCCTTCTGTGAATACCAAAATGAGTAAGTGCCTTTTGTGAATACCAAAATGGTAGTAAGTTCAGGATTTTGTCTTTAGTCAGTTCTGTGAACCGGGGAATGATTTATACCTCTGAATCTGTGAATGATACCAAAGCTGGAGAACTACAATTGCAGGTAAGTACCATTTTTCTTATCACACATCTTGGAATCCTGGTTCGGGTGCAAACTCTTGTTTGTGCCCGAATCCATAAGTAGAATGGTAGTCTAAGAAACAACATACGGGAGGGCATTTGGCGTAATAGCTAGAGCTGCCGCCTTTGGAACTGGGGAACTAGGTTTGACACTTGCCTCAACATCCTGTGATTCTGGGCCAATCACTTAACCTCCTAGTGCCTACAAAATGCATGTGTCCTTGTGTAATGTAACTGGTGCTCATGTAAAGCGCTCCAATACCTTCGGGTCGAGCTCACGCAATGTAAAACAGCAACACAAAAAAGTCTAGTAGTACTTCCTGTGGGACCAAATTTCAGCACAGATGTAGTATCAAAACATCTAATAAAATAAGGATGTTTAGAAGAGGCTCATCAGTAAAATGCGTTGCATAAAAAGTGGTAAATGCACACAGTCGCCTCCCAGCAGAGTGGCGGCCGTGTTTCTGCAGTGGAATCTGCAATTACAGAGACCACTGCAAATTCTGTAACAAGACTACACCATCTGCAGTTCTATGCGCTCCACCAGATTAGCCATATTCCCCTCTCTCTGACGCTTTTATCTTTGTTTGGCTTGCAGATGATGCCACCGATAAAGACCTGTCCGACCTAGTCTCTGAAATGGAAATGATGAAGATGATTGGGAAGCACAAAAACATCATTAATCTCCTGGGAGCCTGCACGCAGGATGGTACTTTTCACATGGACAATTTATTTTACATTCTTTGAATTTCAATACAAAATTGAAAGACAGTTAATTAAATGTAAAATAGACAAAAACACTGCTAATTTCACCCTACACCCCTGTGACTTAATTAATTAACAATATATCAGAAAAATAAGTTAACAAAAATCCTGAAAGATTGGAAAGCACATTTGGATATTGGTCCCTAAAATGAAACCTAATTAATTTCGTTAAACCTTTTCCACAACCCGAGTGTATGTAGCAATAAGTATGTTTCATGTTAAACAGGTGGCCCTTTACCTTTTGTTTTCTATGACCACCAGAGAGGACAATGATGATTCACATGCTGGTTCATTCTCTCACCATTCTTCCATCAATATTCCCTTTCCAGCCCAATTTAGAGTACCTCCTGCACCACCCACAAACCTGTCTGACTTATCCATGCCAACTTCTTGACTGTGTCTTTTTCTGTCGTGCCTACGTAGCCACCCATTCAAATGACTTTCCTCTTTGCCCACAGTCTGGGTTGTGTCATTCAGAGTGTACTCCTCGAGCCAGAACACTGCCCTACCAATCTCCTGAACCTTTTTAAGTCCCTACTACCCATTCAACAGTCCAGCTGACATCCCAACCGCATTCAGAATCCATTGTGCCATGCCTGCTTTCTTGCGCGTTTTACTGATCCAGTTTCGGGTTCTTCTCTGCAGTGTGTGCAGGTCTGAAAAGCTCTTTGGTACGTCTGGTCCCTCCTGTGCCTCAGTAAATTCTGTACCACAAAATATCTGTAGATGCCACTTTCTGAACCCACAGTCTCATCCAGCAAACCTTCCCAGAACCTCTCTCAGCTTTCACCGAAAATGGTTTTACCAAAATCATGATCAAATGAATATGATGAAAGGGTTTAACTTATTTCACAGGCTACTGATAGCCTTTTTTTCATGCATATCATAACCGTATCCTTGCCCTGTTAATTGTATGTATTTTTGGAACCAATAATACTACCAACCTCTATCTTCATCATGTGAGGTGTGTGAAGAGATCCCATTAGTATAATGCAATAAAAGTATCTGAGCTGCAGGAGGGTCACCATGAAGCTCCCTGAGCATGCGTTGTAGTGTCGATCACATTTACCTCCCCGCGTGTCCAGCTTCCATAACCCGGTGCTTGGTTGCATGTCCCTCTGTAGGCCCGCTCTACGTGCTGGTGGAATATGCATCCAAAGGAAACCTGCGGGAGTACCTGAGGGCCCGGCGCCCTCCTGGCATGGATTACTCCTTTGACACCTGCAAACTTCCCGAAGAGCAGCTGACATTCAAGGACCTGGTGTCCTGTGCCTACCAGGTGGCCCGCGGCATGGAGTACCTGGCCTCTCAGAAGGTGAGCCAGTAACACGTGTTGCTCTCAGCTGGTGGGAAGTTTACCTATCTAATCAGTGGGAACGATGTACTTGTTGAGGGACAAGTGTGGTTTATGAATGGAATGAGTTTGAGTGGAAAAAAAAGATAGAAAGTGACCATGATCAGCCCTAGATGTACACGGAAAAGGTTACTGAAAAAAGTTTAATCCATGTTGTATTGAAAACAAAGCACGTGATTGGGCGTTTTTGTCGTAATTTGCGCTATTTTAATTTGAAAATATTTTTAAAGATGCCTTGCATATGTATTTCATGTAGAAGGAAACTAAGCTCTATATGAAGAAAACAGCCTAGTTAGAACATGTATTTAGGATTCGTATTTATTGATATGTTTTTTTACTTTCCCAAGTACATCATATGTTTTGGGTTACTTATATAGCACTCATAGCTGTCAACTAGCCTAATGTTGAGAAGGTGACTTTAGGACAGCCCTGTTTTTTTGTTATTGTTTTTTTCCGAGCAACAGCACTAAGCATTTATGAACTTGCGAGCCTGCACCTTTAAGCAGGATGGCAAAACTACACGTTTTAGCGACTTTACAAGTGGGCTCTAGAAGGGTCTGGTATTTTCTGTTCCTCGCCCCTTAGGATTGCCTTTAGAGTTCCCTGTCCCTATATCAGTTGTTTTGGTGGGAGAATACAGTGGGATTCTGAGTTGTACCCTAGGGGTACTCTCAGAAGTGAGAAACTACCAGTAAAACTGGAATGTCCACCAGATTCCCTCGGTTATTCCCCATTTTCACACTGGAGTTTTACCCAGACATATCAGTCCCCCAGATCTGCAAATTTACTGCAAATGTTGTAATCGCCATCGGGCTGATACCTTGTGGTACTGGACCGATCAGGATTAGCACAGGGCTTGTAACGAGGCCCTCGGGACTGTTAGTAGGGAAAGCTAGGCAGGCTGGAAGTCACTCTGGTGACATAGGGCTCACTGGTGACTGTTACAGTGTGGTTCCATTTATACCTTTATCAATGAGGAGGATGCGCTTCAGCATAGCATCACGGACTGGATGATGCACTATGCAAAGTGCTTGTGCGCTACTGTAGCACAACCAGTGTACTTAGATATGGTACTATTGGGTCTGTTTACTCATTCTGAATAGTGCACCAAATTTAAAGAAAGCGAAATAAGTACAGGTGCTCACAAGTAGACCACAACGATCCGTGAAACTCTTCCAGCGTCCAACAATTTCTGCAAGTTCAGCGGGTCTTGATTATGATACTGAATGCAGACGGTTTGGCTTTGCCAATGCTTGTTTTCGTTTCGCCATTGTTTATAATAAAAACGTTCCAAGTTGGGCACAGTGAAGGTGCATAAGTGTGCACACATGATAGGTATCTCTGAATGCTTTTTGAAAAAATATTGCAAGGTGGCGGCTGTGCATGGACGGGTTGCCATCTTAGAATGGTTTTATCGGAAATCATTCCTAGCTGGAGGAAGAGGAAGCACACCTCTGTATGCATGCCCACACAGGGAGCCATCTTGAAATGGTTTCAAAAGCATCAAGAGATGCTCACCTGCGGGTCTGTTTGCAACAAATGGAGCACTGGGGGGGGGCAAGCTGGTGCTCGGGGACAGCAGTATGAGAGCAAGAGAGAATATAGTCCCTCATGCATTGCAATGCAAGGCCCTGCGTCAGCAGTAGAATAGAAAAACACGTCCAGTCTAAACACAGTGAGCCTCAATGTGCCCTTATGTGGACAAGATAGCGAGGACAGCCGTTCTATCAGGAGCATCCGTAGAATCATGAGCAAAGTATGACCAAGAGCCCTCCAAGTAAATTACATCCAATAGATCTGATGCTAACAGACCGCTAAAGCGGTCTGTAGCTGAGATCTAAAAATACATTTTTAAAAAGTGCAAATAAATGCCTTGGGCTCATAGGTCTAGTGAAGAAAGCATCTAGGCCTCTCTACTTTGTTAGTCTTGGGTGACTGTCCCAGGATCAGGTGTTGCTGCTGTGCTTGTACCTACAAATGCTGGTGCTGACACCGTCCAGTTTAAGGGTCATCAAATCATTTCTGCCTGTTCGAAAAGCTGACAGGCCCGGAGGCTCCTTGGATCCGTTTGAGTCATAATTGCTGAGTTTGCGATGTATTTGCTGGGGGGCGGGCGGTGGTGTATGGATTGTGTTGTGTGAGAATGGATTGTGTTAAGGGCTTTGGCCACAAATCCTTCATAACAGAGTAAATGCATTCATAGTATGAACCATACACTCTTTAAATATGTTTATATAGTTTTCTTGTGGGTTTTTTTCTCCCTGTTTATGATAATAAAAAAAGGCAGTGTAATAGATGCAGTACTTGGACCCTGACAGCCATCCGTGCTTTCGGTATTTGCAGAAAAAAGAATGTCATCAGTTGTTCTTGCACTGTTTTAATAATGTGTCCTCAAGATCCCATGCATCCTAATGCAAGGAACTTATTCCTCATTCACCGTAAAAAGCAACATTCCCACATTTCTCCAGCTCTAGGGGAAGGGGCTGTTATGGTAGCTGAGATAGGCTTCGGGTAGTTTACTTAAGTCCCCCGTGTTGTAAAGCAAGCTGCCAGCTTATTTATCGTTATTTCGATCAGCGTTTCTTCACCTGTGGTTCAGGGACCTCTGGGGGTTCGCGACCCCTACTCAGGGGGACCGCGACTGCTTAGAATTGTTTTTAATAATATTAACAGATTAGTGAAGTGTTTATAAATTAATGAGCAAAAAAAATGATTCATTGGAGCAGTGCAAGTGCATCAAACAGCATATAGTATGGGTGATGAGTGGCCTTTGAATTTAGAAAAGCGCCAACCTCCCCTTTAAAATTTAGATTTTTATATTTGTGAATAAAAGAAAATACTTAATAATTAGTGAATTAGTTTATTAAAAGTGCATGTTTCTGTATTTTTGTGTATTATTTTGAGGTAGATATCACCAAAATTATTTAGCCAGGGCTCCCTGACTTACAGTAATGACTTATGTGGGGTCCCCGAATTCCAATAGTGATTTAGTTGGGGTATCCTTGTTCCAGTGAACATTAGTTAGGGTTCCACTGAGGTCAAAAGGGTTAAGAACCACTAATTTGGATGACTGACTGAAGACATCATATGTCCCCTACAGAGCAGAGGATTGCTTTTGTCTCTAAATAAATACACTCAGATCGTTTTCAGCTAAAGAATTGATAACATGTAAACAACAGGCAACACAGACATGGTTGCAAGCTTCAAGGGTGGATACTGAATGGTCCCTAACCCTCTCCAGTTCAGTGGTCAGGCGGTTAGCAGCCTCTCCATGAACAAGGATGAAGACCACACAATAAACATATTGAGAGGCACACTAGCAGATGATCTGATCTGAGAGCAACAAACAGGAGCCAGCTTCATCAGAACCTACTGACCAGCAGCCGCGGTCGGTAGTGGGAGTACCTGCGGGGCCGTGACGTGGGGAGGGGCAGGGTAGGGGGTAGTAAACTATGGATTACGGAAGTTTACAGGTAAGGAAACATATAAATAAATAAACCGAGTTTTGTTGTGCGCACTGCATCGCATTTGGGGATGCAGTGCACGCAACGAAATTTGTTTTATTTATTTATATGTTTACTTACCTGTTAACCTCTGTAATCCATAGTTTACTACCCCCCACGCCCCACCCTGGCACTCTCCACGTCACGGCCCGGCAGGTACCCCCACTACCGACCGCGGCTGCTGACTAGGATTAGAGAATGGTGGGACAGAGGCATCTTCGAGTGAAAATACAGTGCGTTTCAATTAAGAACTGCCCTGCATTAGGAAGGGTTGTACAGAATAGAACAGAGTATGCACGAAGAGTGTCGGGAGTTACCTCTTACGTCATATGGCTTATAAAGAGGCTACTAACCATGTATGAGCACAGATTAAAAGATCTTTAAGCACTTTCACATTATGTATTTTCTTCTTGATTTGGGAGTGATCATCGTGCTCCCCTTATAAAATATTGAAAGTTGATTCCATTGTGCTGGCATTTTAACCTGTGATCCACACATCTTTGCCGCAGACCCGCTGCACAGATAACTGAGTGCATGCCGTTGTTGCCAGTACACCACAATATTCTGGAGCTCTGTTTGCTTCCCTTTTTGGAAAACACTACTCGGGGGTTGAGGTTCACCAGTTGCTTGTCCCTTGCAGTGCATACACCGAGACCTGGCAGCCCGGAACGTGCTGGTGACGGATGACAACGTTATGAAGATTGCTGACTTTGGCCTGGCGAGAGATGTGCACAACATCGACTACTACAAGAAGACCACGAACGTGAGTATATTCAGCATGGCTACTGATGAGACTGAAACCAGGGCTCACACCTGGGACATATGGCACAGATCAGCCATGGGCAGCGGGGTTAGACACCCGTAGATTGGCCATGGGAAGTAGGGCTAGACACCTGGGACGCATTCCCCCAGATATGCCATAGGCAGCAGGGCTAGACACCTGAGATACTGGCTACTCACCTGGGAAACATGGGAAGCAGGGCTAGAAACCTGGGACATATGGCCGTAGATCTGCCATGGGCAGCGGGACTAGTCACCTGGGACGCATGGCCACAGATCTGCCATGGGCAGCGGGACTAGTCACCTGGGATGCATGTTTGCAGATCTGCCATGGGCAGCGGGGTTAGTCACCTGGGACGCATGGTTGCAGACCTGCCATGGGCAGCGGGACTAGTCACCTGGGACACATGGCCACAGATCTGCCATGGGCAGCAGGGTTAGTCACCTGGGACGCATAGCTGCAGATCTGCCATGGGCAGCAGAGCTACGCACCTGGGACACATGGCCGCAGATCTGCCATGGGCAGCGGGACTAGTCACCTGGGATGCATGTTTGCAGATCTGCCATGGGCAGCGGGGTTAGTCACCTGGGACGCATGGTTGCAGACCTGCCATGGGCAGCGGGACTAGTCACCTGGGACACATGGCCACAGATCTGCCATGGGCAGCGGCGTTAGTCACCTGGGATGCATGTTTGCAGATCTGCCATGGGCAGCGGGACTAGTCACCTGGGATGCATGTTTGCAGATCTGCCATGGGCAGCGGGACTAGTCACCTGGGATGCATGTTTGCAGATCTGCCATGGGCAGCGGGGTTAGTCACCTGGGACGCATGGCTGCAGATCTGCCATGGGCAGCGGGACTAGTCACCTGGGACACATGGCCACAGATCTGCCATGGGCAGCAGGGTTAGTCACCTGGGACGCATGGTTGCAGACCTGCCATGGGCAGCGGGACTAGTCACCTGGGACACATGGCCACAGATCTGCCATGGGCAGCGGCGTTAGTCACCTGGGATGCATGTTTGCAGATCTGCCATGGGCAGCGGGACTAGTCACCTGGGATGCATGTTTGCAGATCTGCCATGGGCAGCGGGACTAGTCACCTGGGACACATGGCCACAGATCTGCCATGGGCAGCAGGGTTAGTCACCTGGGACGCATAGCTGCAGATCTGCCATGGGCAGCAGAGCTACGCACCTGGGACACATGGCCGCAGATCTGCCATGGGCAGCGGGACTAGTCACCTGGGACACATGGAAGAGGTTGAAGAGGTGGAAGAGGTGTGGCGCCGCGGCCAGGGCGACTGACGCTGGAATCTGGGGACCACGGTTCGATCCCCGGCTACGGCGGCAGGTCAGCCCAGCACCATGTGACTCTGGGCAATAGCTCGCTTAATCTTCCCGACGGCCCCCCAGCGCCTAGAGACCCTTACGGGTGATTGTGCGCTTTACAAATGTGGACTTTATGGCCACAGGTCTGCCATGGGCAGCGGCGTTAGTCACCTGGGACGCATGGCTGCAGATCTGCCATGGGCAGCAGAGCTACGCACCTGGGACACATGGCCGCAGATCTGCCATGGGCAGCGGGACTAGTCACCTGGGATGCATGTTTGCAGAACTGCCATGGGCAGCGGGGTTAGTCACCTGGGACACATGGCCGCAGATCTGCCATGGGCAGCGGGACTAGTCACCTGGGATGCATGTTTGCAGATCTGCCATGGGCAGCGGGGTTAGTCACCTGGGACGCATGGTTGCAGACCTGCCATGGGCAGCGGGACTAGTCACCTGGGACACATGGCCACAGATCTGCCATGGGCAGCAGGGTTAGTCACCTGGGACGCATAGCTGCAGATCTGCCATGGGCAGCAGAGCTACGCACCTGGGACACATGGCCGCAGATCTGCCATAGGCAGCGTGACTAGTCTGGGATGCATGTTTGCAGATCTGCCATGGGCAGCGTGACTAGTCTGGGATGCATGTTTGCAGATCTGCCATGGGCAGCGTGACTAGTCTGGGATGCATGTTTGCAGATCTGCCATGGGTAGCAGGGAAGCTTGGCCATTGATTGGCTAGGGAGAGCAGAGTTTGACAGCTCTGAGGCATGGCCACAGATGGGTTCAGGAAAGGAAGGGGTTACATCTGGTTGTCTCCTGGCCTGGTCCTCAATAGGTAGCTGCTGAAAACGCCAATGCCCCCACATTTCTCCATCGAATCTGAAGTGAAAAACGTTATTGGTGGGAACGGAGTAAGATTATTTGATTACAGATTTATGTCTGCATGATAGAAAGAGAGGAGACTGAACGGTAACAGGCTTACAACTGTAGTGCTTTTTGTTGATGTGTACGTAAGAAATGATTTGAAACGTGGGATTGACCTGCTATTTATTGTGTGCCTTCTAAAGATCTGCCAAGCTTGCGGCATCCAGATGGAACTTTTCACTGCTGGTTCACCTTTAGTCAATGTGGTGATTTTACGTTTTGATAATGAAATGAATTGCTGAGGTTTTGTTCATCATTTTGTTGTTTCTGTAAAGCCATTAGGCTGCTTCCTGTTGCTACTGCTGTCCTGGCGGGTGGAGGATTTGGGGGAGCAGGAGGGCAGTGTTTGTGGATATTGTTCGAGTTTTGAGACCTGCCGCTGCCGTGCACGCTGAGCCGGGTCCCTGAGGCGGGGGTGCCATGGACATGTTTCAGACTGGATTAGGTGTCGGATTGATCTGGTGCCTTTGCGGCTGAGCGAATGTGCTGACGGGACGCTCCCCTTTGTCTCCCTCATTACAGGGTCGGCTGCCTGTGAAGTGGATGGCTCCAGAGGCTTTGTTCGACCGGGTCTACACTCACCAAAGCGATGTGTAAGCATAACCCCTCTACTCACACAGCAAATGTTCAACTGTGATTAACAAAACACACTGTCGTGTTCAGCACAATCATTGCTGCAGCATGCTTATGCTTTTGTGAGCACCGCATCAGGCTACTAACTGGCCAAAGAGATTATCGGTAACAGATCATTTGTTTTTATGTTCAGAAAAAGTTTATTAGGACAAAAGAATTACAACAACGTGCAGAATATAAAAACAATGAAGGCAGTAGGTTCATATACAATGTAACAAGTGGGTTTAGAAAATAAAGAGAGTATAAACATAACAAATAAGAAATGCAAATACAGTCAAAATATTGATAACATAAGCAATATTGTACAAAAGAAGGTATAAATAGAAATATAAATTAACACAGAGGAAGTCATGGAGGTTTAGTAACTTCTTGCTGCAGAGGTCTAGGGGTAGTAGAGCATTTAGCATGAGCGTCCATGAATAAAATGACCAGAGACCATAAATCAGAGCGCTTGGATGCCAAATGTGATGGATATACAAATGTAGTGTCTAGCCGGTGATTGTAACAGACCGCATACCACCAAGCCTGATAAACAGATCATTTGTTAAATGTTCATATAAACAAGTTTGCTGAAATATTCTATACGTGTAGCTGGCTACACCGACTCAAGAAAGTGATATGTTGGCAGTTGAAGTGAGGGAGTGTAGGATCCGTGGGCTTAAGAAAGGCATTCTGTGGTCTTCGTCGCTGGGGCCTCTCGCCATCGCTTCACAAGTGAATGCTTGTGAGGTGCGATGGTTGGGTAACTAGCAACCAGCCCAGGCGCTGGCAGAGAGCAAGGCTACAGTTCTGAACAGAGCTCTGCTTTAAGATGCATTGGACCCATATCAAGTGATGCCCTTTCTTCCTCCAATAGTAATGAAGCGGGAGTGCAGGTTTCTGAGTTTTGTGAGTTTCAACGAGTGATCAGTTTTTCCCAGTAATACCTATGCACTAACATGCCACAACTTGTCATGACTGCCACGGACAAAAGATGCCATTCTCCAGCGAGGAGTGCCACAACAAATGGTGCCAATGATTACCCATCACAAGTGGCAGGTTCATCTAGGGAGAGGATTGACGCATCTCCACAGCTGTGCCCATTCTGGGATACTCTGTCTACCAGAGGGGGCTGACTCCCAAAATTACCTTCCAACCTGCGCTATAACAAGGTGCTGTTCAAGTCTCCCTAAGGCGTGCGTAGGGTCCTCCAGCCTGTCTTGAAACCCCATAATGTGGACTTCCTATGCACACAAAATCACCCTCCTATAGATAGAACATCTAAACTTCTCCATCCCCCAAAGATATGTCTTTTCTTGAAGCAAGTGTTGTTTAGACTTCTGGTGGTAGCGCCAGCAGCATGATGCCTGCTGCCCATGTCTGCAATGTACATGTCCCCAAGAAACCTTTCAGTTAATAAATACTTGTAGCGTTCGTGAAGTAGAGTGCAGTGTGGCTATCATACTAAAAGAGCCACTCTGGGCTTTGCATCAACAACTGACACCTCATTAAGGCAAGTGGTAGCAAAGGAAAATGGTTTTATTTCTTTATAAAATAAAACAAGTATTGTATAATTCTTCAGTGGACAGCACACATCCAATACATGGGTTCCTAGACATAGAAGTGTGTACTGGAAGAGTACACGTCCAGTATAAATCTTGTGTTAGACTGCATGTGTGTACCAGCGCAACGAATGACGGCTTTGACGCAAAGCAGCACGGAGGGGTTTTTGCACTGATAAAAATGTACTTTTACAGCGTAAGACACCTTATGCGTGATTCGTGTTGCTTTGCACAGGTACAACGTTTTAATAAATCTCGACCTTAGTCCTTAACTTGCTCTCAGCTGAAACTTTCCATGAATATTGACTTTTTTTTCTGTGCACAAGACATGGTTGAATATTAGCAACGTCCATGGCAGGGGCCGTAGAGGAGCTGCCATCCATGTGATTAAATGCTCATTTCAATTTTAAACTCGTAGGCTGTTTTTGTTTGCTGCTCTGAGAGGGGTGGGTGGGGGGGGCGTGGGGGAGGAAGGGAGGGATCCGAGTACTGACCAGAAACTGCCTGGGCAATTAGTCATGCTAATGATGGTTGTGTTAGTTCTGCCTGGCCGCTCGCTCACGCGAGAATGAGCGAGGAAAGCATCAGGAGTGCTAACAGTCTTTCTTGATTTGCAGCTGGTCGTTCGGAGTGCTGCTCTGGGAGATCTTCACGCTGGGAGGCTCCCCGTACCCTGGAATCCCGGTGGAGGAACTCTTCAAGCTGCTGAAAGAAGGCCACCGAATGGACAAACCAGCAAACTGCACGCATGAGCTGTGAGTGCTACTCTGCCTTTCTTTTACAGATGTACTACCTTTTTTTTCCTTTTCGTTTTGCTCCTTACAAGAAAAAAACAAATGACCCCATCCTTCAGGTGTTTGCTTCTTACATGGATCCGATGGGAGGGTGCAGACCTTGCTGGGCTGCTGTAGAGTCCTTTTAATGCTATGAAACTGAAGGCTTTCAGAATTGCTGACTCCTGAACCGGAAGCAGTACAGGGCTTCAGGATCAGCTGCCGTTGGAGCTGGAAGGCTTCATGATTGGTTTTTACATGAACCTGCAGTGCCACAGGAATTCCCGTCCTTTTCTTATAAGAAGCCAGGTGCACTAGAATCCGCCATTTGGTGAACCTGCAGGCCTTCAGAATCTGTTGTCGTATGAACCCGCAGTGTTGTAGGGCTTCAGTATGTACCATTACTTAAACCCGCTAAGATGCCGGTCAGATACTGCCTTCACAGGCTGCAGAATCTGCTATTGGGCTGCATGGCTGCACAAACTGCTTTCACCTGAAGCTGCTCTACTGCAGAGCTTTAGAATCTGTCTTCATGTAGGCCTACTGTAGTACATGTCTTAAGAATCCGCCATTAACAGAACCTGCAGTAGTGCAGGGCTACTGAAGATGCTGTTACATAAGCTAGCTGGTTTAAAAAAAAATTTGACCACCTGAACCGTCAGTGCTGTAACACCTCAGATTGTCTTCAACCTTGGGTTTGCAGCGTACATTCATCCTGCTGCGCTGCAAGAGCCAAGAAACTGACCTCACACATGCACCTCCTCCAGGATTCCAGAATCTGCTGAAGCCAGAAACCAACATAAATGCATGTCTAGAGAATCTACTATAGCCTTATAACACGCCATTGCGGGCTATACCGGCTATTAAAGGCCCACTCTGGAGTTCGGCTCGGGCCTTTAACAAGGGAGCGGGACTTTAATATCCAGTATAGCCCAGCTACGAAGGGCTTAGAACATTCTGCCACTAGAGAGCAGAAAGTTCCAACAAATAAAACAAAGGCCTCTCGGAGTTCGAGGGATTTAAATTCCTTTGGGCTCCGAGAGACCGTTGAAAACAACATTGGAATGTTGCTTTGCGGGCCTTTACCGCCCGTAAAAGCATGGAGCACTCTATTGTCTTCATTGGAGCTCCCAACATTCCAATGTTCTAATAAAGCATATGAACCAGAGTTCCTTAGTGCTGCAGAATCTGCTAAGACGCATGACCACACAATGCAGTATCCGATGTACCCATGGCGTTCACTTTACACATCAGCCTGCAGTGTTGTAGGAATTAAGAATCCTCGGTCTCCCATGAACCCACACCATGAGGGCCTTGATTGTCTGTCACGAGACTCAAAATCACATTGCTGTTGGTCCTCAAAATATGCCATCTTCTTTGAACAGCGCTGAGTCATTTGTACATCTCCCCATTCACCTTTCTCTTAAATGCCTGTCTCTTCGTCATGTAACAGAGAGCAAAGAAACTTCAAAGGAGTGCGTTTTTGGTTCACTGTCCCTTCTAATTTTGGAATGTGTTGGATTACACGAAACAAACCACCCTAATCCTTCCTGTCTCCTGTCTGTTGAACCATACACAATTCAGATAGGGAGGGAGAGCTGCAGGGTGGTACAAAATGACTCGATTTAGCCTGGTGAGAAGTGCTTTGACTCTCTAGAAAAAGATTCTGTACAATACAGGCAATAAAGTGCATTCATTGAAATACAGTTGGAACTATTCTAAAAGGTAAGTTACACTTGTGAGTAATTTACACATGTAAATTTACTCTTAACTTTACTACTTTTGACTATTCCCAAAATTCCTGTGTAGTTACACAGAAGTGTAGACTTACATGTCTCCATTCCTTGAAAAAGGGGTAGAGCCTTACTTACAAGTGTAAGTTACTTAAAAAAATCACGAGCAAATCTAGCACCACACATGGGCATACCCGCATACCCTGGTAATGCAACATCCGCTTACAGAAAATAATGGAGGTAGGAATTCAAAATTAAACTCAATGGGAAATTATTTTAAAATAAATAAAAAATTCAAAAATATATAGACAAATATCATTTATTGTTAAAGGTAATTTATACAAAATAGTACATAGTTTATTCAATTATAAAAATAAATCAGTAACTTTTTTCATTTAAAAATTAATGTAACATTACATTATATTAAATTGCTCATATACATTACTTAATTACTAGTTCATTACTTTTTTTATTCTAGATGGAAACGTATTTTTAAAATTAAATGTTGGAGAAGAATTTTAATTTATTATGTTTAAGTTGCTTACATATTTAATTCAAATTAAGTTAATAGCGCTCTAGTGTTTTTATTTAGTTCTATATTTAAATTAACAATATTACGTTAATATTTATCATAAAAATATTTTAAATATTTTTTCAAATTGAATAAACTTTCAAGTAATTATATTTTAATAAAATGTATGGTTGCATTACATTTTGAAAATGGAAAAAATATTATTAATATACTGTCTAATTAAATTAAACATATGAACTATTTTTACAAATTGTTACCATTGAATTGTATTTATTTATATTTGTAACTATTTTAAATAATTTAATTTACTTTAATTTAACATTATTTCTAATGGTGTTTTATTTTTATTCCCTAATGCCATTATTTTCAATGGACGGGGTTGCAATACTAATGGTTGACCAAGTGTGATGCTACAATTCATCTGTGAGCTGGGGTACTTTACTAATATTTTGTGCCCTTTTTTGGCTGTAGTAACTATAGAGGTACAGTTTGTCAATAGCAATGGGTTTACTCTTTTTGTGGGTGGGTGGTGTTCCTCCCTAAAGCCCTCTCTGACTCTCCTTAGCCCCTTCTTACTCCTTACATAACCCTCCCCTTTATTTGTAAGTAATCCCCATTTTCGACCACACCCCTGTTCCTTTCTTAGATTTACTACTAAAACATATACCTACATGTGAGGAGACTCCCAATTTGGGGTGGAGATCTCCGCATATAAAAATGCAGTTTGTGAATAGGCCCCAATGTGTTCTTTTTTTCTTCAGAACTGGATCTTTCGTAGATTTACATGCTTCAGATTACCCCACGCCATCTGACTGGGAATCCTGGTAAAATGCAACACATAGCAGTATTAAAAACATTTGTTTATGTGAAACATACCCTATTGCTGCATTGCAGGCAGCAATAACATGTGCTCTTTTTTTCAAGATTCAAGTACTTTTACTGATGAATGCTGCTGACAGATTTTGGATTACTAGGTAGCAGCACCATAATACCCTTTTTTCTTTAATGATATATATTTTTTAATCGCAGTTCTGCTGTTTAGGAGTGCATTAAATGAAATGTGCTGTTATTAAACGGTGTAACAGTGCTTGCGTCCCATAAACAAGTGTTCCTCAGTTCTGTGCAATAACCCATAAGACGTGCTCTTCCAGCTTTTCTGTCAACAAGTCTCAAAACAAATGCAAAGCCCTTGAAATCATATTTATTTATGGTAATCCGGTTTAAAGGTACTGATCTGATTCGGAGATAAGGCTCTCTGGATTTGCCTGTTAAAATGGTGCCAGAATCTCCTGTATTTTTTTTAAAACTCCCTGTTTCCTCGTCGATTATCCCCAAGTCAACAGTGCCTCAATAGCCATCTCGTTGACCGGAACCTAAGTCCATCAACTGTAAGTCCTTCGATGATAAGAGCGTTAATAATCTTCATGACCATGAGACCCTCATCGAAGATGTGCACACCAATGAGGCCTTTCATCTCTGACCAAGATACTTCCTTCCTCTCCAACTTGTTTCATCTGCCTTATCCACGTCAATGTCTTCTGAGCTGGCTTGTGATCTGTGAGCACCTACAAAGCTGCCTCAGCAGCGTTGGAGGACTCAAATAAAGAACACGGAGCAGAATATTCCAAAAATAATAATGCCAGACCACCTGCATTGATTGAGAGCGTATTACCTGGTTGTTCACCTCTTTAAGGCTATGATGTTCATTGTTTCTTAGCTAATGGTGTTTTTTTTGTGGCTGTGACTTAAAGTCCACCATCTTAGAGGAAGAGTGAAATCACTGTGCTGATTGCTACCAGTAGGCAAGAACAGACAAGATGGTATTCCTTTAAATGATTCCCTTATTAATCTACTAACACCCATCTCTGCTCTGTATAACTAGAAAAGGTCGCTGTCTGCTGATCTCTGATAGAAACCGATGAAAATTCAGAAAATCTGTACATTTCTTGTAGGTGAAATCTGCTGGAAGCATCTTTATTCTCTGCCACCTCACAATGGCAGTCACAGTGCTCCCTCCCATGTAATGACACAAAGCACTTTCAAACTAGAAGTAGATAGCTGATGCACCGGTTAAAACTGGTTAGTGGTTGTCTTGGCGAGCACCCCCACATCTCACCTAGCTTTTGCTTCTCATCTTTGATTGAAGTAGTCTGACATCAGAAACTAAGGAGAGGGTCTATATGTAATTGAAGTGACATGTTATCAAATGAATACAGTGCTGTCTGTCCTTAAGTATACTCCTTCTAGCTGTAAAAAAGGGAAGAAAGCTCAGTAGAGGTATTCATGGTCTAGATTTATGTGCACCACTTTAAAATATGCCACACGATTTAAGCAATTTCATCCTTAAGACTGTAGGTGAGGCGAATAAAATGGCAAGTTTTTAAATCTTTTGTCCTTATAGGGCTAAGTAGAAGTTTTCAACCTCAGCAAACCGGTTCCGTTGTAGTATGTTTCCTCGCTTTAATTTCTCAGACATTTCCATGTAAAATGCACCTTTATTTAACTTTAAACTCATTATAAATATGCTTTCAACAGTCAAGCCCAGTGAACCTGTATTAGCAGGTCATCCGGGGTGAAGAATAAATATACCAGCCTGAATTAACATACACCACTGCCAAAATCACAGTTCAGTATAATATCTCTAATTCCTCAGTTTTGACATTTATTTTTAAGCTCTGTAAGTAACAGGTGTTCAATTACTTAAGTTATTGATGCTCTGTTTATCGACCAGCAGAGAGTGCTTAACTTGCCAAGTCGTCTAGCTGGCAATGTGGCATATACAATAAAATATTAACCATGTCACAATGTTACCATTACCATGTTATTGACTTGGAGCTGTCCAGTACCTAGGGACCCGTTAAACCTGTTGTATAAAGTGAATAGATTCTAAGACTAGCCACCATCTAGGTTAACCGGAATTTTACACCTGTTTTTAAATCGGAATTTTATTTGGTAATGTGACATTTTCAGGTACTCTGTTTAATCACGTGATCTGACCTTTAACACCAACTGCCCAGATTCTTAACGGCATGTCCTTGTTTCAGGTATATGATCATGCGAGAGTGTTGGCATGCAGTGCCATCCCAGCGGCCAACCTTCAAACAGCTAGTAGAAGACTTGGACCGGGTCCTTACGGTGACGTCCACTGATGTACGTATCATTCGCGGGGTATTTTCATGGGTTTGAAGGACCTTTGGTGCCGCCAACAGTAGAATGAGTACCCCGTAATCATTCAGTGAATCTGACTAGGGTCTCTAATTTGTTCATGCGCTGTTGCTTTCTGCTCTCAACAGTGGGTTGCCCAAGGAACTTGAGGGAACTTGTTCTATGAACCCTTCATTTTTCCATCGGTGCAGGTCGAAAAAGTCTAGTTGGGTAAGTGGGTGGTGAAAGTCTGGGCATATATGTCTGAAATACGATTCAGCATTATGGACTTAGAGCAGTACACCTACATGTCTACACTTTCACCACTCTCTTACCCATCGGTACTCTATAGAGTTGCACCAATGGAAAACACCCTTGGCTTAAAGAGCAGGCTTATCCTACCCGAATTCGGCTGCTCTGATGGGGATTGGAATAATTGCCCTCTCCCTGTTCGAGCTTCAGATGTTCATTTGGTCTGTGGTTTGCAAGGAAATTCAAGAAACGCAATGGTGGAATAACCACTTAAATGGCAGTCTCCCCTTGCCACTTGCTGCTGTGCTTTCTTGATAAACTCTGTTACTAAAACTTCTCTTGCTTTGCTGCTTCTTGCAGGAGTACCTCGACCTCTCGGTGCCCTTTGAGCAGTATTCGCCAGCCTGCCCCGACAGCCACAGCAGCTGCTCTTCTGGGGACGATTCAGTCTTTGCACACGACCTGCCCGAGGAGCCCTGCCTTCCCAAGCACCAGCAATACAATGGAGGCATCCGAACATGAGTGTTCAGGGACAAAGATCCAAACCAACCCAAGCATGTAGGCTTCGAGGCGCATGGACAGACCATCGCGAAGGGCGGTTTCGCTGGACGGAGCCCATGAGTGAAAGAAACCTTTTTTTTCTTTCTTTGAGCCGTAGTTTTTTTACATGCTGTACAAGAAGTCGTGAAGCACTGTTTGGCCTGAAGGACCTAATCTCTTGCCAAGATATAAATATATATATATATTTTTGAAAGCAGAATGTTTCATCTAGAGGTATGGACTGCTTGACCTCTAGTGATGAAATATAGTGTGCCAGAGTTGCCAATCTGTGCCTGTGAACGCCAAGAGAAGCAAAGTTTAAAGAGGAAGAAACTATAAAGGAAAAAAGAAACTATAGTGAAGAATGTAAACCTGTTAACTTTATGCAATCTGCACATTAACCTTTTTGGAGAAGCCAAGAGGGGAGTGGCCTACGGATGTTATAATGCTTTTTCCAGTTGAGGTAGTTTGGTACATTTTCGTTCTTTTGTTGCCTTGAACTATTAAGTTTTTTCTATGGAAAACATTGCCTTGAAAATTTCTGAGGCCCCTATCATTTGGTCTTTTGAGACAGAAAGATTGCAGTGGATTATTAGGCATGTTAAAGTCAAGATTTTCAAGGCTGATGGAGGTAGCAGACACATAAGGAATAACAGGGCCTCCTTTTGGATATTTGTATGTTTTCTCAGTAGCCTCTGTAAACCCAAGACCTCCTATTTTACAAGTTAGTGGTTAACCTGTTGATGCCGCAACAGTGCTCTCCAAATCAAATTCTTTAAAGATACTATACTGTGTCGATTACTGACCTACAAGTCACACCGTACACAGTAAAAGCATGTAGGCTGAGCTGAAGAGTGTGCTGCTAAAAGGCCTGTAACTTCAATATGATTCGCTTGTCTTTGAAAGATACAGCAACATGTTTGGGTACCCAACAGTATTATGCAGGAAAATAGAAACACTGACCACACCTCCTTAGTCCTACAATTGTGAGAGGGGTCCCGTCCCGTCCTGTTCAGTACATAGGAATCATTTTCTAATCCCAGCTATCCATCTTCTCTAACCTTTTATGGTAGGTTTGCGTCAGTTTGGGGGAATAAACGTTAGCAGAGACCATATAATAACAGAAATGACCCATCTGGCAAAATACTTCCTAATAAACAATGTGAATGTTAGCATAATGGGAGCAAGTCAAGGATTACTGAATCAGTGCTCTTCTGGTTTTGGAAACCGACTGTCCCATTATCCTTAGTTTTTGTAAATGGCTAGATCTAGGAACAAATATAATCCCTGCCCCCCATGCACCTCCTGTCGCCTCGCTTGCGCATGGTGTCTATATGTGCCCCTGAAACCTTTCACCAGGTGTTTTACAAAAGAGGGCTCATGTAGAGTGTCTTTGTTTATGTTTATTTATGTGTATGTATATTAAATGGTGTGTGCGTGTGTGTGTGCATCATCAGACTATTATTGAAGCTATTGGAAAATACAAGCAACCACATTCCATTGCAAAGTGTCTATTTTCATAGATGTAGGCATACAATTCTCCTAAAAGACCCTGTTGAAGTATTGGCCAGTAAAAGTTAAAAATTCTCTTCTGACCCAGGTCCCATCTCGACCTTTACCAGCACAATGACCGCATCCATCACCTATCAGTATGTACCCATGATACATACTTTGTCTTCTTATGTAAAAATCTATTACAATTTGGTTTAGTAGGAGAAACTTGACATATTCCTTAACGTTTTGTACTGAAGAAAAGTACAACAAATTTGTTTTAGTCGCTGTTGCTGCTTACTGTGAAAGAAAGAAACAACAAATTTGCTCCACTTTTCAAATGAAAAGAAGGTCCTTGGTTTGGGGCTATGTCTGGTCCCTTCTGTCCTTAATTGATATGCAGCAAAAGTGGTGCAAAATAAAATAAACCTTTCCAAAAGAAGTGGCAGTGAACTGAAGACCGAAAGTACGGGTACCTGCAGGCAAAAAAGTCTTTAATTTATTTTAAAGAAAGGTTTATCCCAGAATAAGCATGTACATAATGTATGTAAATAAAATATGTAAAATATTACTAGGATGTCTTAAAAGCAGTTCTCCGAAAGAGGGCAGTCTTACAAGTCTAGCATTGCAGTCTAGGATAATACAGATCAAGAACATTTAAAAGAAATGTTTTTTATATTCACAGTTTTGTTTTAAAAATTGTATTTTGGTACTATTGTATATTTGTAAAGTTATTTATAGACTTCAACATTTATGTTTGTTGCATTAGGCTAGACAGCATATTAATGTTACAGACTGTAAGTTTTAAGTTATTAACATTTGAGAGTTAATCTATATTAATCCGCTTGTGTTTACAGAAGTATTGAGAGCATGTTCGGAGTTGGTCCCCTTCACACCTGGACCTTAAATAAATGTTTGTTTCCGTTGCAAAACGTGGTTTTTCAAAGGTTATGCGCATTGATATTGGTTAAGCAGAGGGATGTATGTATGTGTAATACGTCCTCTCTTTAACTGGCCTAGGCCACTTGCTTCAACCTCCAAATATGGTAAATTAACAAAATACTTCACTTACATTATGTGTTCTTTCCCCACACTCACCTTTTCTGCAAACCTGCAACAGAATCCTTGATTAGGAGATTACAGTTTTTTACTGAGGATCGTTGACTAGTCGTTTGCCATTCAGAACAAGGGATATATTTACGCAAGCCTCCACTTTGCACTACAAATATTGCAATGCAGAAAAACAACTTATTTTCACTTTAAAGAAAATTGGAAGAATTCTTATTGGAGAAAAATGTCTTTCTGAAAAGTGTGATTTTAGGCAAATAGACATAAAAGTGGGTTAACTAATGAGTGTATGCAGCTTCCTTATCCAAGAACAACAATATCTTGATCTTTTGTTACAGACAGGTGTCTGGAAGCTTAGTGAATGTTTTCAGTGTGACTGCACCGCACATGAATGTATGATGTCCTTCAGCCCAGCTCCCAACTGTCCTGAAACAGCAGTTTGTTTGTGTCCTATCTCATTGCAATTTCACTTATACTCATCGTTCATTCAGTTCTGTTACACTTTTTCTGCAGAACATTTATATTGGATTGCAGTGTGGAATCTTTTGGGTTTTTTCAATAAATAAACATTGGTTAAAATAACAGATTGATTTACAGTTTTAAGTTGCACATAGGGTGCATGAAAACCAATGAAGCCTCACTGCATTAGTATCATCTATTTCCCGTTTTATAATGAATGTACTTCGGTCAGTATATCAAGTGCACAACCAAGCTAAACATGGTTTGCTGAGAGGTGTACACTGATAGCTTTTATTATGAAACACCAATAGCCACTTGATCTGTAATTTGCAGACGGGATAACAAAAAAGAATAACACTGCAGTGGGCGCACTGAAGACGGGTTTGTTGTTCTAAAGAATGGAGATAGTACATAATTAATAAAATTGCCTTAAATGTGTCTTTGCACCAAAAAAATATATTGGAAGGCACGCCTTAAACGTGCATAGAGGGAGTTGTTAGCAGTCAAAGTTTACTAGCAGAAGCGGGTCAGTGGCAGGATGGTCACACAGAATGTCTGTATATCGCTTTCATTAGCACAACAAATCGGACATGAAATGTTTGCATCCACGTCATTCATTCTAGGAAGTTCTGTAGCAGGGCACATGTGAGAATTGATTGTGAGAAATTTGGGTTTCACTTCAGATTACAGCACCTGGAGATCCAGACCAGTGTGCAAAAACGTGTTAGCCCCACAGCCTTATCACTAGAATGATCATGGTGCTCCTATATGTGTGTGTAAAAATAATCTATAGTACTGGTTCAAATTTACTCTACAGTGACTTATTTACGGTTTATGTCTTTTATGTCCTAACAGCACCACAAAGCTCTTATTCTAAAATAAAAGAAGTAATTTATAGTTTAAGGTTATTACAGTGAAAGATTTTAGACTGTAGATTTCTAGTGTTCTTTTTTTGAAACTAAAAAGATTATTTTCTTACAAGCATCTGCTAATTGTGTACATTCCAAGTACCTAAGGCATTATTTTTTTCAATGCAGAAAAAATTGTAAAAATTTGCGCATGATTTCAAATGTTATTAGATATTATAAATCTATATATATAATTTATTGAGTTTTTACACAATGTACCTGTTGTAGACTTGTCAACTTAACATTTCTTATTTCATGCAGATATAGTTTTGTAGCCTGAACTGTTATCTTCAAAGGAAATAAACCTCTGACTTTGTTACACTTTCCACCACGGATGTTGCATTCCAGATTTGCATCCAATAGATGTGATTTTGTTGAGAAAATTATTCAGTTTAATATGATGCCTTTTTTGTTTTTTTGAACAAGTGTGAAATAAACATTGAGCAAATCTGTTTTGATTTTGATAATGTGGCAAACTTACTATTACCAAACAATAAAGGCAACAGTTGAGTTGTGGGACTGTACTACTTTTTTTATTTCATGACCAACTGTGGTGTTACTCGTGCTTAAGGGCAAAACACCAAATTCATTTTGTGTCGGTTTGTTCTTTCTATTTATATTTTTGGGTTAGTCTTGTACGTTATTTTTTAGTGGTAATTGTCCTTGTAGACTGCCCTTTTAACATTGGTATGGCGTTGACCTCTAAGGGTTGTTTTAAATGTCCATGTGTGGCACTTCTCTAAGATTGAATGCTGACTGGATTCTAAAAGGTTTGAGGTTGCACTTTGTATGATGTGTCTATTTGAGAGTCACATGATATGCGGGTACGAAATGGCACAAAGGGTTGATTTCAGACTTCCGGTTCGAATTCATACATTATCCAGTATTTGGGTGTCTTTCATAGATTCACATGCCTGAATCATTCCCCGTCGTCGAGACGGGAGCCTCCGGTATATAAAAAGTAATGTCCTAAAGACATACATAGAAAAGAATAGGCCCAAAGGTCTCACCTTAGTAGCCTATCCACGTCCTTTTGTAGGAAGGACCAAACAGAGCAGGCCCCAAGGGTCCCACCTTGGTGGCCTATCTGTGTCCTTTTGTAAAAAGGACCAAATAAAGTACAACAGCCAATCAGCTACCACCTCCTTCTAGAACCTTCCTGCCAGGAGCCCAAGTCTCTCAGATTTTCTACCGCACGTTGTGCTAGGGAGTCTCCACCTGAGTTCTCCTCAGGAATTTCTCTTTTTCTTCAAAAGCAACTTTAATTATTCTCTAAAGTTATGTCTGATAGTCAGAAGAAAGGTCTTTTCCGGGCTTGTTCCTCCTGCAGCAAGAAAAGACTTCACATTGAGGATAAACATGATAAATGTTTATATTGCCTCTACCCTCACCACCAGGCAAAGGACTGCAAAATATGTCGGACCTTCTCCAACAAGACCCTCAAGGACCGAGAAGGTCGACTTCTGTTGTGGCTCAACAGGCTCAAGACCAAGACTGATGACTTGGTATCCGAAGGTGAGAGTGTGTCTGGAGTGTCGCAATTTTCCTTGAAGAGGCCAAGGGTTTCTTCCCCTAGCCCCACAGACACCCCTCCTATGAAGACTTCTAAAAAGTCCTCAGAGGGCAAGCCATCTGTGTCTGGCAAGGACCTGCCTGTCCCCGGGAAGCAGCCACTGGTCCCGACGACGACGGCGTCGATGGTGCATTCGGCACAGAAAACCGTCTCGACGTCGACGACGACAGTGTCGACGACGACGGCCTCATCGGCTTCCTCCTCGTCGACGAGGACTACGCCTTCATCGTCGGCGAGTAGACCTATGCCGTCGACCATCCCGGTCACTCCATCGACGACGAAGATCTCGTCGTCGACGATGAGACCCTCGTCGAAGGCGTCGACGACGACGACACCGTCGACGAGAACAACGCCGTCGACGAAGTCTACCTCGTCGACGAGGATCATCCCGTCGACGGTGGGAAAGCCGTCGACGACGAGTACACCGTCGACGGTGGGGACTTTACCGTCGACGAAACTGACGTCGAAGAAGACATCGTCGTCGCAACCACCGCCGACGACGACTAAATTACCGTCGACGACCATATCTACCATGGCACCGTCACTTTCGACGTCGACAGGACCCTGGAAGGAGTCTGCACTCCTCTCCCACGCCATGGATGCCTTTCCACCACAAGTGAGCCATGTCACTGTGAAAATTACTAAACGGCCTATTACGCCGCAACGGATCTCGCCCGGTAGGATACAACAACTTCCTCCGGCCTGTCTACTACAAGGTCAGGAGTCGGACGAGGACTCCTTTACGCAGGCTACTAGTCCATCGGACCTAGTCCTGAAATGTCAAACCACAGACGAGGAGCCTGAAGAGGAGGAAGTCCTTCCACAACAACAGGACCAGCCTCCGCCCCAGACACAGGTTACTCCTATGGTGTGTCTCCCCGCATCCATTGTCTCGGACCTAGAATTCCTCATACAGGATTATAAGGAACGGTTCCCGGAGAAACATTCTGCGTCAGCACCTCCAGCTGCACAGACGCCAGCTCCTTCGTCTCGCCACAGACCAACTCCCCTGGTCATTGAGAAGACACAGGTTCCGATTCAGGACGCTCCCTCATCTGACGATGAGGAGAGGGAACAGGAGGAAGGTGAAGTCGATGACGACCAGTCGGACCCGGATGCAGATCAAGATTATGTGGCACATTCTCCAGCCTCTCCGGATCCGCAGACCTCGGAGTCTCCACCTGCAGACATCGGTGGATTCCACAACATCATCGAGCGGGCGGCCAAGAGGTTCCATATGTCCATGGAAACTCAGGAAACGGAATGCTTCCTTTATGACTTCAAGGAGCCCACTAGGAAGACTTCAAGATCAATCCCCATAATTGAATACATTTGGAAGCAGGGCAAACAAATCATGCAAGCGCCTGCCTCTATACAGGTGGTGGTGCCCAGGCTTGATAAGAAATACAAGGCCACCTCCACGGCACCGGCATGCCTGACAGGTCACCCCAAACCAGATTCCGTGGTGACTCAAGCGGCGCAGAAGAACTCTCGAAATCCATCCTCGCCTCTATCGACGCCACCTGATAAGGAGGGCAGGAAACTGGATGCCGTTGGCAAACGCTTTACTACCACTTCAGCCATGACGGTCAAAGTGGCTAATTCGATAGCCCTCCTGGGCCGTTACAATCGCCAACTCTGGGCGGACATTGCACCATATCTTTCAGATCTGCCGGAGGATGTCAGAGAGGAGGCACATTCACTTCTATTGGAAGGACAGACCTCTGCCTCAGAGATCATCGATTGTGCCATTGATGCCGCCATGACTGGTTTCCGGCAACTGGCAGGAGCTGCAGTCCTGAGGCGACAGGGCTGGCTCAAGGCCACCACTTTCCGCCAGGAGGTGCAAACCAGGATCTTAGATATGCCTTACGATGGCCAGCATCTCTTTGGGGAACAGATTGACGCAGCCCTTACAACCATAAAAAAGGACACGGATACTGCCAAGGCTCTGGGTACTTTACAATTCCGGACCCAGTCCTTTCGTGGCAACCGGGGAAGAGGTCAGCCTGCATACAAAGGTTCCTATCAGAATAGGTCTTCGTACACATATTCGCAGTCCAAGCCGCAGTTTCAGTAGCGACAACCTCAACAAGGCCGACAGTCTTCCTACGGCAAGTCCAATTACCGAGGAAGAGGCCAAAAACGACCTACTGGCAACAGACAATAACTTGTCTCCCTCGCTAGCCCCTCCACCACTACTTTCTTTAAAACTTGGAGGGAAACTGAAATACTTCCATCGCAATTGGCAAACTATAACAACGGATCGGTGGGTACTCCAACTCATTCGATTTGGACATTCCCTAGAATTTACCTCTATCCCCCCAACTACGCCACCGTGCCAGCGATCACACAGGCACCTACGATTGCTTCTTCAGGAAATAGCTTCCATGCTGCAGAAGGGAGCGATAGAGAGAGTTCCACGGGCCCACAAGAATCAGGGTTTCTACTCTCACTTCTTCCTAATCCACCAAAAAGGAAAGAAATGGCGCCCAATCCTGGATCTCAGGGCACTCAACGTGTTCCTAAAGAAACAATCGTTTCATATGGTGACTCTGCAAGAAATCCTTGGTCTGCTGGAAAAAGGGGACTACATGACGTCCTTAGACCTCCAGGACGCCTACTATCATATCCCTATTCTCAAAGGGCACAGGAAGTTCCTCAGGTTTGCGGTGGCAGGACAGCACTACCAATTTCGGGTCCTTCCATTTGGCCTCAAATCGGCCCCGAGGATCTTTACCAAATGCCTATCACCAGTAGCAGCATTTCTTCGTCAACAAGGCCACCAGGTATTTCCATACCTGGACGACTGGCTGGTGAAGGCACCGACGGCAGCCGCCGCAGCCTCGTCCTCCAGCGCCTGTCTGGATATTTTCCACCGCCTAGGACTGACCCTCAACACTGCCAAGTCAACTCTGGAACCCACCAAGGTCATCACATTCCTTGGAGCGACTCTGGACACGGACCGTGTCAAGGCTTTCCCCTCTCAGGAGAGAAAAATCAAGCTCATCTCCTTGGCCAAGGCAGTGGCTTCGCGGAAGACTCTTCCGGTCCGCACGTTCAAGTCTCTCCTAGGCATGATGTCCTCATGCATACTGCTCATTCCACACTGCCGCCTAAAAATGCGTCCACTCCAGGAGGCACTGACAAAGCAATGGACTCAAGCCACAGGTTCTTTCGAGGACCGCATACGAGTCACTCGACCCATTATCAATCATTTGCAATGGTGGACATCTCTCCACCATCTCTCAAAGGGTCTGCCGTTCCTGCTCCCAGCAGAGCCACACGTCATAACTACGGATGCGTCCCTGGAAGGCTGGGGAGCTGTCCTCCAGGACCTCCAGATCAACGGCAAATGGACAACACAGGAAACCAGGCTCCATATCAATCTGTTGGAGTTACGGGCGGTTTTCCTGGCTCTACAGGCGTTTCTTCCACGCATTCGTCACTCCCCAGTGCTCGTCAGGACGGACAACACCACGACGATGCACTACCTGAACAAACCGGGGGGGACGCGTTCCATCTCGTTATCTCGAGAATCGCAAAGAATCTGGAACTGGCTTCTAACACATGGCATAGTGTTGAAAGCGGAGTACGTCCCGGGCAAGGACAATGTCTTGGCGGACGCACTGAGCAGGGAGAAGTCTCCTTCCCACGAATGGGAACTGGACAGGGAGGTGCTGGACCATATCTTCCAGGAGTGGGGCACCCCGAACATAGACCTCTTTGCCACCAGAGAGAACGCCAAATGCCCAAGCTTCGCAAGCAGGCATCACCACTCAGGAACCCTCGGGAATGCATTTTCCATCGCATGGCGCAACGTCTTTGCTTACGCCTTTCCGCCATTCCCACTGATACCCAGGGTTCTCAGGAAGATGAAATCGGAACCCTGCACTCTGATCCTCATTGCTCCGTCCTGGCCGAGGCAGCACTGGTTCACGGAGCTTCATCGCCTCTCTGCCCGGCCCCCTCTTCGCCTGCAGCAGTTTCCGGCCCTGATCACGATGTCTCAAGGGCAGGTTCTCCACCCGAACCTGAGCTCTCTGAAGTTATCAGCCTGGCTCCTGAATACCGCGAATTCAGCCATCTGAACATCCCGCAGGATTGCAGAGATGTCCTTGCGAACGCTAGAGCGGTCAGCACTAACAAAACCTACTCACTAAAATGGAAGCGATTCTGTTCCTGGTGTGTGGATCAAGGCTTGCACCCCTTCCATGCCACTCTACAGCAGCTGCTACCATACCTGTTACACCTTGCGCAGTCAGGCCTTGCGCATACATCCATCAAAGTGCATCTAGCGGCGATTTCAAGGTTCACAAGAAAGGCTACAGGCCCATCTTTGTGGGCGGACAGGCTCATCAAACAATTCCTAAAAGGTCTATTCAGGTCCTTTCCACGACCACGGCCTATTCCTCCATCGTGGCACCTCTGTTGTATAGCTCCTATATATCCTTATATCGTGTTAAGTTAGCATAGGTACATTTGAGATTTAAACGCCATTTTTCCTTTCTTGCAACTTCTGCACACGACCCTTAATTGTTGACTTAGCTTTCAACCTAGTGGTTTGCCGTGGTGTATGTGAGAATAATATGTTATTGCTCTGATATCAGTTTTGTTTGTTAAACCATGTCTGCACGGAGAGTGCTGAAGTTTCAGGAGCAACACGATATGGAATTGTTATGAGGTCTGATCTCCACGCCTTCATAGTCATAACACAAGTGCAGCCTTTGCCAACTTGGGGTTGAGGCGGGATTGATATTGCTTTGCACGAGAATTGTTAACACACTTGATGCGGTGCACATGCAGAGAGAGCTGGTGTATGCTGATGTGATTCCTTCATGCTAGGACACTAAGGTATGGGCCCGCCCTAAAACAACCCAAAGAGACCTTCTTAGCTAATAATATAATATATGTGTTAGGGAGGGTGAGATATAAGTGTTGTTAACTCTTATTCATTACAGCATGTTAACATGCTGTCACCATTCGCTTTTTATGTCTTAGTAACTATGCTGGTAATTTTGATACTGATAATAAGTATACTTGTATTATCTAAGATACTGCGCCTGAGAAGACGGCATTAGTAAATAAACATTTCAAATGCACATGTGTCTTCTTTACTCCATGTTCTGGTTTGTAATGATAATATAACGAAAGAGTGTTCATGAGTCCCACGTACCCTGAGGTACTGTAAGTTCATGTTCTGGTTTGTCTAAACATTGGGAGTTTGATATGTCCAATGAGACACTGTAGCTAGCTCGGTAAGGGGTGAGTTGGTTGCTAAGGTAAGTTTTGGGACACCCTAATTTGCCGAGGTTCCACTCCTCTGTGCACAGTTCTGTGTGAGTACAGAAACCCTGCGACATGGCGCCCAACGGTTTCGGTGGTCTTATATCATGACACTCGAGTAGTTTATCGTTCATGCCTTAACCCCTTCACATCCGTTTCCGGAAAACGGGGTGTCGGTGAAACCTACCTATTTTTTGAAATAGGTCTTTATTCAAGCTTGATTCTTTCTTAAACGGTTTCTTTGAATTACTACCCAGTTGTGCTACAAAGTATTCTTTGTGTTTTCTTGTTTCCAGTGTTGTCATGGCGGCGGTGGCTATTGCGCAGCATAGTCGCGTAGCGGTACGCAACCATCTTCAGACGTACCAAGTCCCAGTAGATGGGATGGCTGTGATTTTCGTGGTATGTGCAGATCCGGCGTTTCCTTACGAGTTGTTTTACTCTTGGGTTACGTTTCCGGCTGTGGACGCTAATTCTGGTTTGTTCCACTCCTACACCGCCTCGGATGTCCCGGCTGAATATACGCCGTACAGGGCATTGGAAATACCTATTGATCATTGGCAGCATCGGGTTTGGTTTGATGGCGCCCTTCCCCACTCTTTGTCCGCTGCGAGGTTAGGTCCACTCTCAATTCCAGGTACAAATTGGCCTGCGTTGGGTGGCTTTACCCCGCACCCGAATCACGGGGCTTGTACCCTAGCAGAAATACGCAGGCTGCATGTTGTTTCCATTTCCGTGATTCGTGCTTTAGTGCAATACATCGGTCGACATCTTCCTGGTGGTCCCCAGGGGGGTGCGGCCGCTCCCATGGAACGAGGCGGAATGCGTCTCAATCCAGTGATGGTTAATTCGGTTTTTGGTGCGCGTCCAGTTGACAACGATGACTTCCCATTCTGGCTAGCAGAGAAGTTTGATCAACTGGAGGCGGTTTTTCCGAATTCTACTCCTGCTGATAAACATCGAATGTTAACGATTACTCTACCGAAGGATATAACTCCTGAACTTGTTGACTGTGAAAGCTGGGGAAAAACTTTTGCGGCAGTTTATACGAGGTGCTTCGGCACCCCGTCTATGAATGCCCTGCCTGAAATCATTAGACGTGTTCAGAATGATCACGGTCCGGAGGCAGCGGTTGAATTGGGTATGCGCCTGTGTGGTTCATTTGAGATTGTAAGTGATCTCATTCTCTCCAATGTTAAAGGAGATGCAGTTAACTTTCAGCTGTCGAATGCTTTGGCTGCTCTGCCCGATGCCGACAAACCCCGCCAGTTAGCAAAGATTGTGGTGGCCGCATATAAGACAATTGGCCGCACAAGTAGAGGTCTGAAATATTTTCCAGTGAAGGATAAAAAACAACCTCAGGGACAATCTGCAGTGACAGATGTCCAGCCCAAGTCCAAAAAACAGAATTGGCCTAAAAAACAGACACAGGGGAAGCAGACTAGGCAAACTCAGGATTCTGTTCCTGCTATACAAGCTCCTGCGCCGGCAGACAGAGTTTATGATTTGCGCGATCGCGCGATGATTAAATCACCTGATCGTTTTCAGGGTTCTGATCAACGCTCTCCTCGTTCCTTTCAGGAAACATCGGCCCAGAAGACCGGTGGTGGAGGAGGGGGTGGACGTGGACGTGGTGGCCAGCAAGGACGTGGTCAGTCCCGCCAGACGGACGGCGCAGTGAAGCAGGAGGATTCTACGCCTAAGCGTCCGCAGTTTGCGAAGAAGAAAGTCGCGGCCTTAACAGCGCATAGATATGCCACAGATAGTGAGAACGCGGCTTCGGAATCTGACGTGGGCTCTGACCTTGCTGGACAGCGCGGCGGAGATTACCATAGTCAGAGAGGCGCTCCGTCCACTACTGAGGGTGACAGCGACTGAAGTGTTTGTTGTAATAGAAACAGCTGATACGAGATTAGCTCCCCCTGAAAGACTTTTTGAAATTGTCCTGTTAATTGAAGGTGACATACAGCGTACTGTCAGAGGGGTATTTTGGGAGAACCTTTCGTCTACGTACGACATTTTGCTTTCCGAGGCTGACTGGCCCCCACCTTTTGTGCTCGCAGCGCCGCGAGGGGAGGAGGTAATCCTTCCCAGTTTCGCGCACACTGTCTCGACTGAGCATGCGCAGCATTTTGCAGAAGAGTGGGCTCGGGCTCTTGCACCGGCTCTCTACCGCAACCAATGTGGTTGGGACAAATTGTCGCCATGCCACGAAATTCCTTTGCGGTCTGATCAATATCCCATACGGCGTGAAGCTAAAGCGGCCGTCGCAGAAATCCTTGAACAATTGGAATATCAGGGAGTTATTGAAACGTGTGTGTCACCAATGAATAATCCCCTTTTTACTGTGACCAAACCTGACGGATCATATCGTTTGGTATTGGATTACCGGCATTTGAACTCGCATTGCCGTAACTGTGCAGTACAGAATACTCACGGCTCTGCCCTAGTGGATAGTCTAGTGCGTAAGCGTTTCAAGACAACGCTTGACATTTCCAATGGTTTTTATGCCCACAGACTGGATGGCTTTAGCTCCCAATGGACAAGTTTTACGTCCGCTGGGGTGCAAAAATGCTTCCGGCGACTCCCAATGGGCTACAAAAATAGTCCTGGGGTCTTCACCTCCAGAATAGTCACACTATTGGAGGGAATCGATCCGGATGCATGTTCTTATGTGGATGATATTTATCTCACAGACGACGAAATTTGGATGCATCTGTGTCGAGTGAATTCCATAATTTGTACCTTTGCAGACATGGGTTACAAATTTAATTTTGCAAAATCGCACATTGCAGAACACACAGTGTTGTTTCTGGGCTATGAGCTCAACAATGAAGGTAGAGGTTTGGCTCCTCACTTCTTGGAGAAGTGCGCACAATTGCGCGCTCCAACAACTCTGAAAAAATTACAGTCTTTGCTGGGCTTTTTGAATTTCGGCAGAACTTACATTCCGGATTATGCCCAGCGTATCAAGCCTCTGTATGCTTTGATACAACCAACATTCTCAAAATCATGCTGGCTGCCTGAGCATTCAGCCATTTTGCAATCCTTGCAGGCTGATCTGCTCGCTTCTAAATATTTACTGACTCGTGATAACCACACCAACCTGGTAATAAGAATAATTCCTGGGACGGTGGGTTTCACATACCTCACTTTTAATGAAGGTGACACAGTACCTATTGCTTACAAGTCACACTTGTACACTTCGGCTGAGATGCGGTTTCCCACAGTAGAAAAGGTTTTAACTGCTGTACAGATGGCTATTCTAAAGGAACGAGCACTGTCTCAGGGGAAACGCATGCTAGTGGTAACACCCTGTCCTCACTTGGAGGCAGTCACGAAAGCCAGTGTACCGAATTCAAAGGCTTTGCACCCTCGGTGGATTCAGTGGGCAGCGTCATTGTCATCCACGGATGTCATGTTTATTTTTGACGCTTCCTTACGGTCGCAGGAGTACTTGCAGTATGAATTCGTTCATCCTGCTCCTCTGGCTATGCGACCTTTGGAGGACTTCCATTGCATCATTTACACTGATGGGTCGGCGCAGGTTGCGCATGGCTCTAAACATGCCTACGTTTCCGCATGCGCCATTGTGGTCGGTGCTATGTTGAATGATGAGTTCATTTCCAGGGAGGTACACACGTTGCCCCTGGGCGATTGCACCGCACAATTGGCAGAGCTTCGTGCTCTCTTACTAGCTTTGGAGTACGCAGATCCAAGTGTTACTACTCTAATTGTAAGTGATTCTTACTACTGTGTCCAATCTTACAATGAAAACTTGTTCTTTTGGATTCAAAATGATTTTCATGATTCCAAGGGTAGCGCAATAAAACATAAATTGATCTGGGTTCGAGTGGCAGAGCTTAAGGCTATGTTGCCACTCGTTTATGTGATTCATACTCTCGGTCATCAGCGCGTGGGAGTTCACGCTGTTGGCAACTCGCTTGCTGATGAAGCGGCGAAATCAGCAGTATCTACATACTTAGTTGCAGCAGTTACTAGGTCTAAAACCAAGATTGATAGCGACATCTTGGCAGCGATTGCTGCCTCTGAGAAGGGAAGTAAACATCCTGCGGGATTCCCTTCGAAGTATAAATACCACTTAAGTCCCGAAAAGGTTCCTTTTGTGACAATTCCTGATGTTGGGGAACGGCTGATTCCCAACTCGGATCGCAGAACAGACTTGATTACAGCGGCTCATGAAGGTGTGGCGTCTGCGCATGCGGGCGTCTCAGCCACTGTAACGCAACTACAACAACGTTTCTGGTGGCGGGGACTGTACAAACAGACGCGTGATTATGTCCTTCTTTGTGACATATGCCAGCAGATTAAACCTTCAACTGCTACGCGTCCGCCACAGACTCAGTTGTACATTTCTAATAAACCACTAGGCTGTGTTTATTTAGATCACTGCGGTCCTTTTTCATCTGATACTGCGTATAAGTACATCTTAGTAGCAGTTGACTCATGCACACGCTTTGTGTGGGTATGGCCACATCGCAGCGCTGATTCACGGACTGTCATTAGAGATTTGCGTATCTTTATAGGGATTTTTGCCTGTGGTACCTTCCATTCGGATCAGGGTCCGGCTTTCGCCTCTAAGGCGTATAAGGATGCCATGACTTCGATGGGGGTCCAAGTCAAGTTTTCGTCACCCTACAGACCTGAGGGTAATAGTGTAGTTGAACGAATGAACCGTGATTTAAAGCAATCTTTGACAGCCCGAGTTATAGGCACTGGCAGAAACTGGCTGGCTCACCTCTATGGCGTGCAGCGTGCTCTTAATAATCTCCCTAGAAGGTCTCTGGGTGGGCGGACCCCATACGAAATGCTCTTTGGCATCAAGATGTACGTCCCTGACCTTGACGGTCTAGACTCTGTGGTTCGCGCCACTTCCTTTGACGCAGATGAACATTGCAATGTTTTACAGAATCTACAAAAGACCAGAGACAGTCTTGCAAAGGAACATTTGCCCTCCACATCGGATGATGCGTTGCAGATCCCGGTAGTTGGCTGGCTACCCCAAGTTGGAGAACTGGTTCGGGAGAAGATCGACAACAAGAAAGAGTTTGGTCCCTCCTATCGAGCTCCAGTCCCAGTGCTTGGAGTGAAGGGCACAAGAACAGTCATTTTACCACCACTTCCAGGTCGTAAGGAAAACAGGTTTATTTCTATTGACAATGTCAAGATACACAGAGTGGCCGATTCTTCTTAGCATGACACCAGCTGTTTCCTGTCCTTCCATTGTGAGAAATTCAATTATGCCCACTGCTTCTAATAATGAACCTGAGGTGGCCATCAAATTACCTGCTGTTTCCAGTCCATTATTGAATAATTTACCAGGAACTAACCTTGATGAGACAGACTATACATACCCCACTGATTTGTCCATGCCTGACCTGCAAGCTCGTTTAGCCACGGAATCCAGATTTTCATTTGACTCTGCTTCCCTTGCCTCGAAAAAACCCTCTCAAATTGCTGTATATGCCAGCCTGTTTAAAAAACATTTTTTGATACCTCCTTGGATATACATTTGGCTGGTCCTCTTTTCGGTTTACCTTTTTATGTCAATTGGTTTTGTGTTTTATTTTTTTCGAATTATGAATGGGCACTATGTCGAGGAGAGAACTTGCATTACTCATTTAAATGGAACATTGGCACCACTTTCCTCTTCACATTCTACACACAGATTAAAAAGAGACTTGACTTTGGTTAACATCACAGCATGGCCTGTTCTGGATGGAATCGCGTGGGATGCAGTTCGTTTTCAGATTCATGGCCCAACGGAAGTCGTTAATGTTCCTAATGTACTAAGAGTTAATATGGGGGATGTGGTGAAACAAAACATTCGTTCTGATGATTGGGATGTTAATGCTGTGGAAAGTTTGTTTTCTGATTTGAAATACTATGCTGCTTTTGATGCTGAGGATTTGTACTTGGAATCTGCTAATTATGGTGAATTGTTCTGTTACCAACATTATGGCAATCACTTCTTACACAAAACATCTTCCCGAAGGGATGCTGTTAATTTTACTCAGTGGGAACATTGCCCGGCACCTACACAAGGGAGTTCAGAAACGTTTCTTAAAAAGTATACTTATTTCACTGACTTTAATCAGTCCAATCCCGAGTCCTTTTATTTTAAATTTCACAAACAGCCACTGTCCAAGGTTAGACTTACCGATACAAAATTGTTGTACTCGAAGGCCTTCCTAGATCAATTGGTTACTGGGGGCTATGAGTTATGGAAGGAAACCATAGACCTTAAATCGGTTTGGGGTTCAAGGGCCTGGCAGGTACAAGGCACTGAGGCTTTGCACCGTGCATGTCTCATCCCGAATCATATGTTGTTTTTAAATGAAACCATTTCCCAGACCACATGCTTTGGATTGGCTACATCTAAAAGGTTAAACACCCCGTCTTTCCCGGAGTTGGAGGAATATGAGGATTGGAGTAATTTTACTCAATTGTCTATTAAAGATATACAGGCTCTGCTTCTTAATTCCTCCTTTAACATTTCCAGTATGAATCCCAAGGGTTGGCTGCTTTGGCACCGTAGTGCTGATTCTTGCCAAAAAAGGTTTTTAAATATAACTGACGGTTTTAAGACTGTTAGATCTGATCCCCGGTTTGATTTGAGTCATACTGTCACCTCTTACTCTGTGGGCAAGTTGTGTCAAGCTTGGCTGAAACATTCAACTTTACCTGCGGTTAAGTATCACCTTTCCAAACTGAATGCAGACGTGGATTTGAATGATTTCATTAAAGGCCCAGCTAGTGGCAGGTCGAAAAGGTGGTTATACGGGGTTTACAATGAAATTTGGAAACTCTCACAGATTGAGGCTGCTTCACGCCTTAGGGCTATTGATCAGGCGAATCTTGAGAAAGTGCTTGCAGTTGTTGACAATAGCATTAACGTGCTTTCCTCTAGAATTTACACATTAGATAATATTGTGTCGTCTGTTGTTGATATTGTGCATGATGAAGTGTCTGTTTTATACCATGGTCAAAATCAATTACGTTCAATCATGCAGTTTGCATGGACACTTCAGACTCTGAAAATGGGTAAAGTTCCCTGGGGATACATGAACGTTTCCTCTTTATTTGCACCGTTTAATTTGACTGACAAACAACGCTTGCTTTCAATGCGTGATGCTTCCTTTTCTATGCTACATATTGAAAGGTTGGAATCTTTACCTTTTTCTGTGGCAGAATCCACTGCTGCTACGTGGCTTATCCACGGTTTAATAACGCTGCCTTTTGCTTTATATAAGTTTTCAAATTGTATGAAATATGTGCCAATAGGTCGTTTTGAACCCTTAGGTAGCGGTTTTCTTCATGAGGTCTGGTCACTCCCATACACATACAGATGTTTCAAGGATGAACAAGAAGTTTATCTAACAGGGGATGAGTGTACTGAGACACCAGATCATTCTTTAATGTGCAGACACATACAGTTACACGGTTCATGTAACAAGGACCGACCGAATATGGCTTGCGTTTTACAAGGCACGCCAGTTCCTGCTATCATCCCTACGTTTAAATTGTTAGAGAATGGTAGTTATTTAATGCTCAATAATGAAAACTGTTGTGGTTTAATTAAAGGTATAGCTTTCATAGTAACAGTAAGTGAGCGAGTTATTTGCTGCAGAAATGTTCTTTATCCTCCCACACGTGAACATAGGGAGTCTTCCATTTGGCCACAGATACCGACCTTGGGAGCAGAATTCAGCGGCATGGCTAGAATAAGAGCTCTATTGTCCCAGAAAGAGGTGGCCTTGAGCTCGGCCCGTGAAACTTTCGTGCTTCACATTGCTAACACCCGTACGGAGGTTCAGGCTCTTTTAAACACTGATTTGCCTTTGCATTTCGGAGCCATGGTCCGTTCTATCTTTAACGCATCCTCCACAACGGGCCTAGCGCATTTTTTTAAAGTTGTTAGCGGTGGTCTCGTGACTTCCTTTGAGAAGATTTTTGGAGTCATCCCTGCCTTCTTCCATTCTATTTTTTCATCCTTATTTGGAGGGTTCCCGTTTTTACTTGCATTAGCGGCTGGCGCATTGGTGGTTTTCTGCCTTTTTAAATATGGATGCCCTTCCTGTGCAAGACCACGCTCAGCTGCTACTGACGCGGTTTCGCAACCGCATGCTTGATTATTATGGCACACTGCCGTTGGCGACTCTAAGCACGGCGTTTGGATTATCTTTTCGGTTCTCCTATTTCACCTGTGTCCAGCCTGTATTTCGCTGCCTGACCTGTGATTTCCTTTGGGCCATTGATTTGTGTCTCTGCGGACCAATATCTTCTGACGTCGATTTTGATCAACTGATGAGTCCTATCATTGCTCACGAGTTGGTTTGTTCTGACGAAAGGATTATGGCCTTGGCGGTGGCACATGGACTAATGGGTCCCTGGGATGTGTTGTCGGCAGCGCAAAATTTCTTGGAACAAAGTTTTCTTGAAAACCCACCGAGCTGTCCTCTGATGGTTATAGAGGATCCGGTGCTGGAAGATCACGTATGTTCCTTTCATCTTTTAAATTGGATGGCTGAACTGTTTTCGGATGAGGACAGTGACTTCCTCCTGGAGGCTGTTGCAGCTTACTTTTCATATACAGTCTTATCATAGACACTGCCTCAAATGGACATGCTGATTGATAGCATTTTCTTGATTTTATTGACTTTTAGTCAAGACATTTTTTTTTCTTGCCTATTGGCTTGAGCCACATTATACTTGTGGGCTATTTTTTAGCGTTACTTTTTATAATTGATTTTTATTCATGCTCGTTTATAATTGGATTCTGCTCTCATGTGATGGCACTTCTGTTATCTTATTTAGTCCGTTCTCGGATCATGGGGGGGTGTTGTATAGCTCCTATATATCCTTATATCGTGTTAAGTTAGCATAGGTACATTTGAGATTTAAACGCCATTTTTCCTTTCTTGCAACTTCTGCACACGACCCTTAATTGTTGACTTAGCTTTCAACCTAGTGGTTTGCCGTGGTGTATGTGAGAATAATATGTTATTGCTCTGATATCAGTTTTGTTTGTTAAACCATGTCTGCACGGAGAGTGCTGAAGTTTCAGGAGCAACACGATATGGAATTGTTATGAGGTCTGATCTCCACGCCTTCATAGTCATAACACAAGTGCAGCCTTTGCCAACTTGGGGTTGAGGCGGGATTGATATTGCTTTGCACGAGAATTGTTAACACACTTGATGCGGTGCACATGCAGAGAGAGCTGGTGTATGCTGATGTGATTCCTTCATGCTAGGACACTAAGGTATGGGCCCGCCCTAAAACAACCCAAAGAGACCTTCTTAGCTAATAATATAATATATGTGTTAGGGAGGGTGAGATATAAGTGTTGTTAACTCTTATTCATTACAGCATGTTAACATGCTGTCACCATTCGCTTTTTATGTCTTAGTAACTATGCTGGTAATTTTGATACTGATAATAAGTATACTTGTATTATCTAAGATACTGCGCCTGAGAAGACGGCATTAGTAAATAAACATTTCAAATGCACATGTGTCTTCTTTACTCCATGTTCTGGTTTGTAATGATAATATAACGAAAGAGTGTTCATGAGTCCCACGTACCCTGAGGTACTGTAAGTTCATGTTCTGGTTTGTCTAAACATTGGGAGTTTGATATGTCCAATGAGACACTGTAGCTAGCTCGGTAAGGGGTGAGTTGGTTGCTAAGGTAAGTTTTGGGACACCCTAATTTGCCGAGGTTCCACTCCTCTGTGCACAGTTCTGTGTGAGTACAGAAACCCTGCGACACCTCAATGTGGTTCTTCATCAACTAATGAAGCATCCCTTCGAACCCATCCATAAGGCTGAGATCAAGTTCCTCTCTTGGAAAACGGCCCTCCTCCTGGCACTAACTTCTGCCAGGAGGGTCAGTGAATTGCAGGCTCTATCCATCCAGGATCCTTTTCTTCAATTCAGAGAGGACAGAGTCATTCTGAGGACTAACCCTCGCTTCATTCCAAAAGTCCCTTCGGACTTCCATCTTAATGAACCAGTGGTGCTTAGATCGTTCTTTCCGAATCCTACCACGGCAGCTGAAAGAACTCTACATTCTCTAGATCTAAAGAGATGTCTTAAATTCTACATCGATAAGACACGACACTTTCGAAAGTCATCCCAGCTCTTCATTGCCTTTAGTAGACCAAGACTGGGCATGCCCCTGACAAAGCAGAGCATCTCAAGATGGATCTCTTCTGCGATCACCTTTTGTCATGACAAGGCCGGACGGCCTTTAGACTCACGAGTCAAAGCTCATTCGACTAGAGCCATGTCCACGTCCGCGGCGCTGTTCGCTGGAGTGCCGATATTGGACATCTGCAGAGCGGCGACATGGAAGTCCCCGCACACCTTCACCAGGCACTACTGCCTGGATACTGAGCTGATGAAGGATGCAGCAGTGGGCCGAGCAGTGCTTCGCCATCTATTCCAGTGAGGTGAGCCCTACTACATCCCTCCATCCTTTACGGGTATGCACATTCTCTTACTGTATTTATATGCCATTGCATTTTGTGATTTGTAGTCATGTGATATGTTTTATCCACATGTTCATACCTGATCTTCATACAGAATGTGCATAATGTATTGCTCGCTACTCTGATTCAGGCATGTGAATCTATGAAAGACACCCAAATACTGGATAAGAAATGCGTTACTTACCTGTAACTGCAGTTATCCAGTATTAGTGTCTTTCATAGATTCACATGCACCCTCCCGCCTCCCCTGGCAAGGCTCACCTTTCTCTCTAATGAGTTTACGCCTAACTAGCTTGGTGCGTACGAAAATCTGAGAGACTTGGGCTCCTGGCAGGAAGGTTCTAGAAGGAGGTGGTAGCTGATTGGCTGTTGTACTTTATTTGGTCCTTTTTACAAAAGGACACAGATAGGCCACCAAGGTGGGACCCTTGGGGCCTGCTCTGTTTGGTCCTTCCTACAAAAGGACGTGGATAGGCTACTAAGGTGAGACCTTTGGGCCTATTCTTTTCTATGTATGTCTTTAGGACATTACTTTTTATATACCGGAGGCTCCCGTCTCGACGACGGGGAATGATTCAGGCATGTGAATCTATGAAAGACACTACTACTGGATAACTGCAGTTACAGGTAAGTAACGCATTTCTACTCCAATGAGTGGCAACTGGACCTGGACACTGACTCCAATTTGTGTTTATTTTTTCTTCAACATTGTGTCTGCTCCAGTGTTATATGGCATGCAACTGTTCATTTCAGAACAGACAACATGAAAGCAGCATTCCAACCTTGTGGTTGTAAGGACAGACGTCGATAGAACAGAATGAGATCATAGAATGAATCCACAGACGGTGATTATTTGGATAGAATTTGCTTTTTATATTTTGACCGCCTTGTAAGACCAATACCTGGTATGATTTGCATGTGATCTGTAGCTAGAATTCCCTGGCAAATCCGGTGCAAACTGTGTTTCTATTAATCTTTAAATGTCAAATCGGGCACAAAGTGTGCATTGGGCCAGTGTTTTCCCATATAATTTCCTCTAGGTTTAACCTGCAGAATATTGTTGTTTACGAAACATGTTGGAAGAGGAAACACAGTTTTTTCAGTCAGTAAGAGCTAGTCCTCATATTATCCTTCCATATCATCATGCAGATCTCAAAATTGTCCTGTGAAATCGTCCTGGGGTAACTCACATTTAAGTTTATTTCTCCTGGCGATTGTACTGATCGTTGTATTGTCCAGCTCAAAATAAGGGACAAATTATCAGCCTTGCCAAGCAGTTTGGTGTAAGAATTGTTTTGGGGGAAAGCTAAAATACAATTGAGAAAACAGCCCTCCGCGTATTCGGCCATGATGACATGAAAAGACTGGACCAAATTGTCCTAAGAAACCTTAGAAGAAGAGTTCGAAGAAGATGCAGAAGTGGTTGAAGAAAATATTTACGTAGAGCTAATCATGATTATTGATCTGGAAGAAGGGTTCTGGAGTCTTTCAACATGAAATCTCTTTCAGTTACCTGGTCCCTTCGATGGAATACACACATCAAACACTATAAAACAGACTCTACCTTAAAAGGGACTCAAACATTACTGACACCGATATCTGTATCATTCATATAGATTTTTCAGCAGCTACTTATGTCAGCACCATCAGCATTGAAAAGCAGAATCACAAATTTAAGGATACACACACTTGACCCAACAGTTGACTCTGAATCAAATTAATCTCAAAATGAGAATCCACCTCCCAAAGAGGATCACCTTAGAAAGGAGCATGGTCATCAACGTGAAAGAGACCTTTATTGAGATACTACCCTCAAAGCTAATCCGGCCCTTGTAGGAAGTGAAAGCTAGCCCATCTCGAACAGTGATCCTGAAGGCAATGTGGGCATGCTATGTGTAATTGTCCTTATGTGAAGGTCGCCGAAGTCGTTACCATGTTGTTTGTCCCACAGAATCATGGTTACCCCGTCAGGGCATCCAACCCTGAGCTAGGCACAATGTCAGTGTCCCCATTAGAGTTTTGTTGGGAAATGGAACAAGTACTGTTCAGAAGGTTTACACTTAACTGTTTGAACAAAGCTAAACTTTGTAAATGTGTTCAGGGTTCCCTCAGCACCCTCTTGGTACTGATCTGCTGCAGATACAGGTGACCCTGCAGAGTAGAGTGTGTTCTCTAACTTTGTTCATGAGAGCCGATGCGAAAGAAAATTGGCCGAAGTGGTATGAGCGCAGTAACCTTCCTGCGGAATGAAAGCGATTCTGTATATGCTAAGTAATGTGCAGTAAAAACGAGATTAAGTCGGCAATATCCTGCTATGTTTCCATCCTGGTGTTTGAAAGCTGCTTTAAAAGGATTTTTTCAATTTCTCTTAATTTGATATAGGACCTCCTCTTATCAGAATGCACTTGTTCACTATGTCGATTAAGGATTTACAGTCTTATCAAAAGGACTAACAGCATGGACACTTTCGTAAACCCCCCTCTGCTGCCAAATGTACCTTGGAATGCCACTGAACATACTATAGATAACATGCACTGGCAAAGCTAATGGGTTTTGCATATGCTTGAGCTATTGCTTTCTCAATCTTTTTTAAGGCATGTTGCATAGCAGCAAGGGCTGGTGTGCAATATGGCTGTGTCCGCCCGGCGCTTGTCACTGCGTCCTGTCCTGCCAGTTCGGGTGAAAGGGAGCGGGAAAAGGAGGGTGGAGGGGATGTGAGTTGGTCCCTTGGGTCCCATGTCCTCTCTCGTTCATGCTTGCTGAAGGAAATCCGTGACTTCGAGCATTTCTTACCTACTCTTTCCTCCCCTTCATTTGTCCCGCTGTGAAATGTATTCAAAAGAGAAAGAAGCACTTTTGTTAAAATGCCGTCTTTCTCTGCCATTTTTGTTCCAAATTGCAGCCTCAGGACGGGAGGAGTAAATACATTTAAAAAACGGTTCTAAATATGGGAAAATAACTCAATAAAGCAAAATATAGTGGCTGCAAATTGATCAGTATGGTTACAGTCTCTTGCACACAGATTAGCGCCACTTTACAGAGTGGGCCAGTTAAAGCTCTACTTTCATTTTCTCTTTCTTGTAACAGCATCTTTCAAAGTGAAAGCGCGCATTGTAACAGCATCTTTCAAAGTGAAAGCGCGCATGACGCGCTGCAAATAAGGAAAGCATGTTGTGCCTGCAGTAGCGAAAAACCCATAGAAGAAAATAGTGCTTTCAGACTAATTCAAACATACCCTGCTGCAACAGAGGTAAAAGGGCCAGTCGCCATGGGAGGATTCCAAAGAAGACAAGGTGGGACTAACGAGGCAAAGAAGGAATCAGAAGGCGGCATTTACGAAGTACAACAACACATGCCAATTAAAAAATATAGGCGGAGAGTGGTCGGAGCTTCACATTCCTAACTCTATACTACATGCCTCACAGAGCAGCAGATGTGTGCAGCCCAGGCTCGGCCAAAAAAGCGCTATGAATTAGTCAGTGTTGACTGAGTCATAGTTCTTTTTTTTCTTTCTTTAAGCCTATATTCAAACAAGCTTCGGCATAGCCAATAGGTCTCGCCTTTGGGATATTATAAGTGTTTTTAGCCATGCAACAGTTGCATGGCTATTTAATCATGCACAGAGGATATTGTGCTGCATGAATAAATACTTATAAAGTCCCAAAGGCGAGACCTATTGGCTATGCCAATGCTTGTTATCAATGTACCTTTCAACAAGGAACATCTCTTTGGGACAAAATAGATAAGATAGATGACAGAAGGGCCATCACAAATTGTTTTAGTGACAAGACTTACACCATTAAGTCATACAGATGACATTTCTGGTTGATTGGCTGGTACAAGGGGAAGGCTTCATAAACACCAATCAAGTGTTTCCTTTAATCCACTCCTTAATTGCAACCGAACACTTGGAGTTTTAGACAACAGAAAGTACGTTTTGTAGTAAAAAAACACATTTTATTTAGACTTCGCTTTCTTCTGAATGTCCATTTTAACTCCGTCAATGACTCAGAAGTCCCCGTTCTGATCTCTGTAGAGGTAATCTTTCCTTTGAACTTGCCTTTAAAAGAGTGTTCACTACAAAAACCCTTGGTAAGGCTATGAGTCATTTGAGTAAAATATTTCCTTTAAGACAAGCTCATCTGTTTTTTTGTTCACCCCAATTCTAACCATTGTAGAAAATCTTCCTACTTTTCGGTCATTGAGACACACCCACTTCCTATGCTGTTGATATGGCTAAAGAGACCGTTCACTCAGAGCGAAGTTTCCCAGTTGAGTCAGGTTTGTTTGACTAATTCATTGCCCATGGTTTTACACAAGGTCACCAAAACGTAATTGTATGCAAAATTTGCACTACAGGTATCTCCAGTCCCATTCCTGAGCAATTCATTATCAATAGATTAGTCAGGGATATTTGTGTACACTTTTTCTCCATTGCTCTTTCTATCACACGTTAGAGAAATGATTCAGGTGCTCACAAGAATGATTCTAATTGCACCAGTTTGAGTACCTTAACCATGGCTATCTCATTGAAATATTGGTACAAGGAACTTGCTCCACACTTCAACTTACTTGACCATCAAGAAGGGTTTTGCACACCAATCCCCCTCACTCAATTTAGCGACATGGCATCTAAATTCTTAGTTTGGTTACAGAACCTATTCAGAGTGTAAAACAATCTTGGTAGAGAAACATCACTGTACACAAGGCATGTGATGCAGCTAAATAGGAACACCATGCAATCTACTGTGTTTTGCTGAATGTGCCCTGGGCAAGAGATTAAGTATTTACAATACTTGAACCTTCTGTGTAGCATGTACATAATCTCTGTTCATTTGCCTGCTAAAATAGCATAACTATAGGATGTTGTACCTTTGTTCATAATTGCAGCTTCAGTGGGGACTTAAATACTTCATCCCACCACAGTCAGTCTTTGACCCCTGCGGAATTTAAATGGCATTTGTTTTACAAAATGTGGGGTCATATTTTGAACCAAAACATTACTGGGTTCTCAAGGAATTCCATTACATTTTGGTCTAGTTGCTATCACTTCTTCGTGAAGTCAGTGGGTTACAGGCCCTTGCAATAGATTAACCCGATCTGCAGATTCACAAGGATAGGGTAGTATTGCGTACATCCGGTACAAAGATGGGAACCAATAATGGACAATATTTAACGGGGTCCTGAGTATATGTCCAGTCAACTGTTAAGCAAAAAGAATACAAAGTTCCCCAGGGAAAGTTAAGGAAGTATGTGCAGGGTATGGAGGTAGAACGAAAGCAGGGAACGAGGTGTTCCCTTTTGGAACTAGAAGACCTCACACACCCAGAAACCTAGGTGTCATGCTTCATCATTGGTCTCCTGCTCCTCGTCAGACTAGCGCTGCAATGTCTGGCGGGCGCCGTAGGCGCTCTTAGATGGAGATCTTTTGTTCCAGCCAATGGTTTGAGTGCGTGTAAGGGGTCTGGTGAAGGTGTAGTCGTGAGGGGTAGGTGAGATTAAAAGAAGGTGAGTCAGTCCACAAGGGACTTTATTAACGTGGCTGACTCCCTCGGTTAAAAAGGTGGGAGGGGAGAAAGGAACTGTTTAGTCTACAGTGGGCTGACTCAACCCTCTAAAAAGGTCGACATGTTTCTTGCCTGACTGGCAATTCTTCAGGACCTCGGATATTAGGTACTACACAGTGAGATTAAAGTGAACAACAAAGAAAGAAAAAAGATACAACCTCACTGGGTCAATCAGGGAGCAGGCCAATAGGTCCTGCTCTGGGGGGGGGGGAAGGACCTAAGGAAAATGTGTAGAAATAATCCAGTTAGCATGGATGGTGGCATTATCTCACAGTACTCAGTTCCCTCATTGCTCCATACAATACACATACAAAAAACATAGTGAAAAGGATATTCTACAATTACACAATGGTGGGATTATGGAACACAAGAGCAACATTCGCTGCTCTAAAACCCACACCAGATTATATGAACACTATGCCCAACATGGACACCAAGCCGACAACATTAAATGGCTGGTCCTTGAGTCCCACACTGCCATCAGTCACCAAGCCCTGTTCAGAACCAAACAGCGATGGATACATCGCCTCCAGTTGGACACCCTGGGCCTCAACGACTCTGTGCCTTGGACACTACTAGCGAAATAACCATCCTTCCTGGCTTGTAGTGGTTGTTCATTGGCTGATAATTCCTTATCCAACACTGGGACCTTTGTCTAGTTAACCATGTATGGCTTACTGACACCGGCATACATCTTATACTGCTAGATAAGTTTATAGGCATACGATTCTGTTTCTGGTATCCCTTTCACGGGAAATTGTCAATACCCCCCCCTCCCTAACCTGTTCACCCCCCCCTCCTCGTTTGACCATAGTCCCCTTTGGCGAGACCAACACGCTTCTTACTTTACAGGCTTACCGTTTGCCTGCACACACCAATCAGGACACTGGCACCACCGCCCACTTAGCTGCCTCTGGATCTACCAGATTACACCTTATAAACGACATTGTGGGGTCCCGACGGTCCGGTTTTGCTTTCAATACTATCCGGACCCTTACAGTGGTTCAATATGCCCATTCTAGCGCATTCTTCTAACTACTTACTGAGGGGAGCATTATAGGGGCTATCTCCGTAAACAACATACAACACTATACCGATACGGCCATTGGTGCAATACTTATCGGTTTTTTAGGGTATTACCGTTTCCACACCAATTTACCCCATGTTAAGATGGCCGCCACATTGGGTTTTCATTAACAGCTCGAACGCAGTACACGCGTCTGCTCTCCCGCGCATGCGCAGACGAGGTTACTTTGACCCCGCCCTTTGACGGGGCGTCCCTATACGGAGGCGCGGTTTCACAGCATTTAATCCCGGTGGACACACGGACTCGGGACCAGCTGTTCCGCGCCACCGTCTGTGGCGCCTCGCGTGAGGGGTAGGTTTTACACCCTGGCTGCTCGCAACTTGACTTAACTTTGGAATCAGACATTAGTTATTCAAAGATTTTTCTTGCCACCTTTAAAACCAAGAGGGCCTGTTGCCTGTGCAGCTGGTTTCTTGTGCCATACTTATATGGAACTCTTGATAAAGGCCTGCTGCAGAGCAGGGGAGGGTGGAACTGGTGGATTTACATAAAATTCAGCGAGCAGCGGAATTTGGCACATCGCGCTGCTCGCTCTAATTTTTAACGCTGGGAGCTTGTTCTGCACTGTAAAATCGGCGCGCCAGAGAGCACTGCTTCTTTCTGCACCTCGAGTGGATGTTCTTCTCGAATGCTCAAACGGTAATGACCTGCTGCACCAGCCAACACTGAGAAATCTCACCGGGAGACGTTCTAGCGCTCGATGCTCACCAACTTAACATTGGCGAGCCGCCCACGAGAAAAACCCTCCTCCATGCAGCAGTTGGCGGAGCTTTTCTGGAACTCCGCGCTCCAAGCGGAGCGAGGAGTTGGAAAAACTCTGCAAACACCGTTGACAGAGGGGAGTTCATTGCCCACCCCTACTGCAGAGTTGGCATCTAGAGTAGATAGTTCTTCTCGAAATGTATTTATCTCAATTAAGGCTCATCTACAGACATTATTCTTTCAAACACAATTTGTCATTCCGTTTTTTTTTTATTTTTTGCTACTCATACATTTTTAGTATTGCATTGATAACCTGGCGTGAGGATCTAACAAAGGCGTCTCACTTGGCGTTGATGCCACTTACATAGTTGCTAAATGACTGTAAAATAGTTAAACGTTAGCAACAGTAGTTACATGTGTGCAGTGTGAGGCCAAACCAGGGCACAAACTTATCTGCAGGCCCTTCATGCAGCCTCTCCACTGGCGGGAACAATTGCGTGTTAGATAGAGGAGTAATTGTTTGGGAGAAAGGCATCCATGTGCTTTGTTTACTTGTATTCATTAATATAACTCTGAATAATGTGTGCTTATGTTACTCTATTGTCGGCCCTGCCCGTCTATGTATCACATAAGGTGGGATGGATCTCTCGTAGTTGTGCACTGATTTACTGTTTTAGTCCACATCCTGCCACTCCGAGCTGTCTGGATCGCTGAGCCGGAATAAATCTGACTCGGAGATCTGCAAAATTCTTTTAACGATCTAAATTGTGCCCATCATTTGGCACCCAGAAACTCTATTCAGTGGCGTTGTATGATGGCTTCTGTGACCTCACTGGTCCCTTGAACTGGACCAGCAAGAGACATCCTTGTTTGTAAAGGCAAATGTACTATGCCAAGCTGACATTTTTTTATGTTGATTCTGTGAATGTTATAGCAAATATAATTATATCTTTCTTAGACCAAGGATATATTTAATCTTTTCAACATGTGGTGTCTAGAAATGTTTGTCTCGGCCCATACTACTCATCAAAGCCCATCTCCTCCATTCACACACACTCAACTTGGATAGTCTTTTTATATCATCTTGAATTGCATGCATTTTTAGGAGCAACCTCTCCGTTACTAAATCCACCTCCCCCTCCCTCACTTCCTGTGAACTCCTCTGCCTCGATATCACCAGCGATGGCAAACAAGTTTGTGCTTTACATCTCATCTATCACCCGCCTGGTGACAACCTCATATTCACCCAACAACTCATGGACACGATCACATCCAATGCCGGTCGGCAGACCACCCAAGTCTACCTGGGTGACTTTAATCTCCACTGGAACGATCAGAAAGACACAGTGGTGAATAGTCTCAAAACTTTCCTTAATGCGCTCGACCTCACCCAAATATGCGATAGACCAACACACGACAAAGGCTCGATACTCGATTTCATCATCGCCAAAGAGGACTCCACCCAACTGGAGGCGATCCAACCCTGCGACTGGTCAGACCACCACATTATCACCTTCTTTATCAACGAAAAAGTTAAACCTAACCCGGCTCAACCCACCAAATCCAAAACCTGGAAAAGGGACATGAAGAATCTTAACCCCACTACCCTGCCTCCCCACATCGGCAGTCTCCTCCTTCCCCCTTCAGGTGCCTCGGATGTTCAATCACTGACCGATCACTACCTTGACTCTATGAATTCAATAGTCAATGAAGTCGCCCCATTGCAACTGAAGAGAGTCTCCACCAAAATTTCCAACCCCTGGTATGACGGCAGATTCAATGAGGACAGGCGTACTATGCGAATGGCAGAGCGTACCTGGAGATCTGACCCCTCATCACTGCATCTCAAAACGCTTAAGAACAAGAGAAATGCCTACTTTAGGAAAATAAAGCGCGCAAAGTCGGACTTCTTTAGCCGCCAGTTGGACCAAGCAAAAAACAGGCCAAGAAAGCTGTTCGAACTAATCAAGACTCAAACAAAGACACAACCCTTACAATCAAACAGCACAACAAGCGACACCCCACACTGTGAAGCCTTCTCTGCTTTTTTTAAGCTAAAGACCGACAACATAAGAAATGACCTCATCATGGATGTAAGCCGATTCCCCAACCACACCAGAATGTCTAACACTCAACCTAAAAACAAGGCATCATGGCTGTACTTCGACACCTACTCGGAAGAAGCAATACACAAACTGCTCTGCACCTTGAAGCCCTCTAATCACCTCATAGACCCCCTACCTGCTAATGCTGTACAAGACTTCATCCCCTTGCTCCTCCCACTTTGGACCAAAATCATCAACAGCTCCCTTCAACAAGGTCTCATTCCAGACTCCCTCAAGGTGGGGCAAGTCACGCCTATACTCAAGAAACCTACAGCTGACCCGTCTGACCTGAACAATTACCGTCCTATCACCAATATCCCCACCCTGGCCAAACTGCTGGAGAAATGTGTCCAACTCCAACTAACAAAACACATTGACCAATTTGACCTCCTCAACCCTCATCAATCAGGCTTCCGAGCGAAACATAGCACGGAAACAGCTATGACACACATAATTGATGACGCCCTCCAAATCCTTGATTGCAATGAGTCCTGCCTCCTCATCCTTCTTGACCTCTCTTCAGCATTTGACACGGTCAAACATGAGAACTTACTGGAGTTGCTAAGCACTACAATGGGTCTATCGGGAACTGTTCTCAAATGGTTTTCTTCCTTCCTTCATAACCGGTCTCAGAAGTTCAAGATCGACAATGTGCTATCTACACCTGTGCCTGCAGATCTAGGTGTTCCACAAGGATCCTCCCTCTCCCCCACACTGTTCAACCTCGTCATGGAACCACTCGCCACCTTGCTCCAAGCATCCAATGTTCAATTTCATATGTACGCCGATGACACACAACTTAACTAAAGCTACAATCCCCGGAAGATATCAAACTTCTGAATTACACACTTATTAACACTCAATCTTGGTTGGCCGATAATCACCTCAAACTAAATGCTCTGAAAACTGAGTTCCTACTCATCTCACCTCCGGCGAAAATTTCCACCACCCAAACCTGGCTCAATAACCTAACAGCACTCAATGTCCAACCTACCATCGTGGATTCTGCGAAATCCCTAGGAATCACACTCAACGCCAAGCTCAACATGCAACAGCACGTTAGCAAAGCCACAAAAGGAGCTAATTTCCAAATCAATACACTGAGGAAACTTAAACCCTTCCTCCCTGCCAAAGACTTCCAAACTGCTGTACAAGCTTTAGTCATCCCTCGCATAGACTACGGAATTGTGGCCATCAGCGGACTCCCGCTATCCACAACAGCACCCCTAAGAGCCTCCCTGAACGCTGCCGCGAGACTCATTACTGGCTCAAGAAAACATTCGCATATATCCCCAGACTTAAAGTCTCTAAAATGGCTGCCTTTTGAAGCCAGAATACAGCTAAAAATTGCAGTTATGACACACTCGGCCGTGCACCACAAGGCACCCAACTACCTCGCTCAAAAGTTGTCTATATCAGGAGGTTCGAGATCCAATAGAAGTACAAAAAATCTACTCCTGAAACCTCGTAGATTCCGGAAAGAAAAAACATACAAGCGCTCCTTCTCAGGAATGGCACCCAGGATCTGGAATGCGCTCGCTCCTGAAACCAGGCTTATCTCCTCCACTGCACTCTTCAAGAAAGAGGTGAAAACCATCCTTCTGGCCAAGATCTCCTGAACTTTATAGGTGCTGGATCAGAGACTCTGCATCGCTTTGTATCATTGATCACCTTCTCTTTTGGCGCTATACTCCTACTTGATGGTGACACTACTACGCTACTCTCATACTACCGACCAATATATGATACACTTTGGCTTATTGAATCACCCTCCCGATGCCCCCACCCCGTGTTCTCTCTATCCTAAGAAATTGGTATAAGCCATCCACACATCCAAGATTTACCTGAACCCTTCTATAGTGGGATCAATGACTTGTGCCGTCTTATATTACTTGTTTACCTGATTGTATATTGATATGTTTTCAGTACGTTATTGTTATCCTATTATGTTAGTGACTATTACACTGCTCCCATTATCTCTGTTCATTCCTGCTGCCCCTACCCCTGTCTCTGTGAAGTGCTCTGATATCTGTAAGGATCTTGTTCGTGCTATATAAAACTTTGAATAAATAAAACTGAGGTATGCGGCGATGCGGTGTTTTCGTCCTGTTTGCAGTCTTGTACTGCATTAGCGTTATTGGTTCCACCACGGCTAGCGGGTTATTGTATCCCTCGTCCCTGTACTTGGGGGAACGCTTTTAGCCATGGGATGCTCTGCTGAGTTGTTGGCATCTTGACTAGAGTTGTGTCTATGGGCCACACTGTGCTACCGGTGATTGGGCCGGGTTGGCTTGACCGTGAGTCTATAGTCTGGGTTCCTTACTCTGGCCGCCCTCCCTTGGACAGTCAAGATTCGTTTTCCCTTTGTGGGAGTTTGGTGCGCGCTGGCCCCGCCGACCCTCCCGATCTCTGGTCCAGTGGTGGGTTACTATGTGTACGCAGCCTTGGTGTAGATGACTGTACATCTGGCAGGGCCAGTTATTGGCTGGGCTGACCCACAGGGCAGAAGAGGGATCTATGATGAGCCGCTCTGGTCCTACCAATCGTTGATTCTCCTTTTTCCTCTTAGTCCGGCCTTGTGTCTTCACCCTACCACGGCCTTGCTTCCCTGGCATGTTTTATACTCAGCACACCATCTGGGTGCCTGTATCTGTTCCTCTTTTGCAGGTACCTTACCTTTCGAACAGCCCCATGGGAACAGACTGCGGGGCCCTGTACTGTTACTCTTAGGGTAAGCACTTATCCAGCCATTTACTGTTTGGTACAAACCTCTTCGTCCTATTTCCTGAATTGTTCTATATGCTTTTATCCACGATTACACTGCCATATTGTCAGGACTGGACGTACTACCTCCATTACGCCCACCATTGTGTAATTGTAGAATATCCTTTTCACTATGTTTTTTGTATGTGTATTGTATGGAGCACTGAGGGAACTGAGTACTGTGAGATAATGCCACCATCCATGCTAACTGGCTTATTTCTACACATTTTCCTTAGGTCCTTCCCCCCCCCAGAGCAGGACCTATTGGCCTGCTCCCTGATTGACCCAGTGAGGTTGTATCTTTTTTCTTTCTTTGTTGTTCACTTTAATCTCACTGTGTAGTACCTAATACCCGAGGTCCTGAAGAATTGCCAGTCAGGCAAGAAACATGTCGACCTTTTTAGAGGGTTGGGTCAGCCCACTGTAGACTAAACAGTTCCTTTCTCCCCTCCCACCTTTTTAACCGAGGGAGTCAGCCACGTTAATAAAGTCCCTTGTGGACTGACTCACCTTCTTTTAATCTCACCTACCCCTCACGACTACACCTTCACCAGACCCCTTACACGCACTCAAACCATTGGCTGGAACAAAAGATCTCCATCTAAGAGCACCTACGGCGCCTGTCAGACATTGCAGCGCCAGTCTGACGAGGAGCAGGAGACCAATGATGAAGCATGACACCTAGGTTTCTGGGTGTGTGAGGTCTTCTAGTTCCAAAAGGGAACACCTCGTTCCCTGCTTTCCTTCTACCTCCATACCCTGCACATAATTCCTTAACTTTCCCTGGGGAACTTTGTATTCTTTTTGCTTAATAGTATTGCGTACATAACAAAACTCTTAACTAGGTTTAGGTTTCCCTTCTATAGTAATTCAACATTTGAGCTTTCATCTATATTCGCTAACCCACAGCCGACCCCTTAATCTACTTATTAGAAGAGCTATGTTTCATAAACATTGATTATGCATGCCCCAGCCATACAGTTAGTTGTGCCCACATTCCACATTCAAAAAGGGCATAGCTGCCAACTGTCTAGTTTGGGCCGAAACAGTCCTGGCAAGTTGGAGACTGTCCCTGGTAATTAACTATCCCTAGACTGACCCGGCAATTGCACTTAAGCCCTGGCAAGTGTGACACATCTCGCGTTAGTAGCGCATTTTACGTCAGTGACATCAGTTTTTCCACAAGTCAGCACCCAGAGGCCTCGATTACTTCTTTGCTGGCAAAATAGGGTGTGACCGTCACTACGGCAGGCCGTTAGGCGCCTTTCCCCAGTGCTGGGCCATTTCCTTCACTGGTGGCGTGCTGCTGCAGAGAAGCGTAACAGGCCACGGTGACAACTCACTTTAGCGCAACCTCCTACATCAACAGCATGGCAATGACAGATACCATTGTCTCCCAGGGCAGATTTCAGCGCTCTCTATAGGCAGCACGACCTCCGCACCGCGATAGCAGGCAGACACGCGGGACCAGCAGCCACTGTTCTCACAGCTGGCCGATTCACAGCAGAGCGCAGCAGCTGCTCTGACCGAAGCAGAGGTGCTCTTGTGCCAGATGGGTCCCAACCACCTGCTTGCGCAGACTGCGTTGCAAAACTAGCACTGAATCAGAGTAAACCACACAAGTTACTGCAGTGCGGGCATAGACCACGTGCGGCCTAAGACCCTTTTATTTATAGCCTGTGACCGCGCCTGGTTAGAGGATGTATATAGTTGACAACATTTGAAAAGAATGCCTAGGGACAGTTTGCAGCACATTTATCAATTACTCCGCTATCTAGTCTGATGACTCAGGCAATAATATCAAACATCCTTGACTATGTCCACTAAGAGGGACAATATAGTGCCCCCCCCAGTTAGTTGATGTATCTCACTGTAGATATGTTGTCCATCCTGAGAAGAATGCAACAAGATATCAGCTTGGGGAAGAGGGTCCGGATCGTAAAGGACCCCGTCAACAGCTCTGCACAGTTGATATGAAGGAACAATTCTTAGAGAAACCACCTTCCGCTTGTGGAGATATCTCCGCAACGCTCTCCCTTGCTGGCATCTGACTCTATTATCACCTCCGCTTGGGATCCGAAGATGGCTTTGCCGTTACAGACATCCACGTGTCCCAACAACCAGCAGAGGTCTTCCTTCACTTCCTCTGTCAAGGGAATCTGATCTGTGTAAGACAGACCTTTCTGAAGATGTCAAATTCTTTACCTTTGGAGAGCCCGGTAATGCAGTGGACCGGGAAAATGGCTTGGATTGAAGACGCCAGCAGACCGACCAGGCAAGTGATCAATTGCAGGGAAACTACCTGGCGGCAAAGGACCGATTTCAGTTTCTCCTTCATGTCTCGCAATTTGGTTTTGGGAAGCTTCAGCTGTATCGACTGAGAATCGATCACAAACCCCAGAAATTCTATCATCTGAGAAGGGCAGAGAACCGACTTGGTTCCATTTATGACAAACCCCAAATCCTGTAAAAGAGATTTCATCTGTAAGAGAAGGGTGGCCAAAGTTTGGAACTGAGCCATAATGACAATTTAGTTCAAAAAAGCTATCATGCGGATTCCGTATTTTCTGAGACTGGCTATCACTGGCTTCAACACCTTGGTGAAACACCACAGCGCTAAAGAAAACCAGAAATATTCCAACCACCTGCCCTGCACCGGATTAGAAGAAATAGCCGGTGAGGAGGGAAGATGGGAATGGTCAGATATGCATCCTTGAGGTGTAGGTGTTCGGTAGCGGTGTGGGTGTCATCGGAATTGGTTGTGACGCTGATGGTGTTCCTGTAAATGATAGCGAGTCCTCCTCCGGTTTGGTTGCCACTGGATTCAAGCAAGCCTGGCTGAAGACGGCTGAAATGCCAGAAACTGGTCCTAGGAAGCTTGTTTCCGGCCCAGGGAAGGCATGGCTTGGTAGTTCGGGCTGGACTGTTCACATGAGGCACAAGGTCAGACTGATTTGCATATGGCCATTTCTGAACTGGGGTGGCAGAGTGGGCTAAAGAACGGTGATGGATTAAACCCAGATCTCTTGACTGGGTGTGAGTGTTTGGTTCAGATGCTTCGTCCATCACCACCCCCTTTTGTACCGCTTTGTTCGCCATAAGTTGGCAGGGTATGCTCAGACGTGAGTCCCTTGCTCACTTTGCCACTGGATTCAAGAAAGCCTTGCTGAAGACGGCTGAAATGCCAGAAACCGGTCCTAGGAAGCTTGTATCCGGTCCAGGGAAGGTATGGCTTGGTAGTTCGGGCTGGACTGTTCCCATGAGGCACAGGGTCAGACTGATTTGCATATGGCCATGTCTGAACTGGGGTGGCAGAGTGGGCTAAAGAACGGTGATGGATTAAACCCAGATCTCTTGACTGGGTATGAGTGTTTGATTGGTTCAGATGCTCCGTCCATCACCACCCCCTTTTGTACCGTAATGGGAACAACAGTCTTAATTGCCCTATTGACCAACTGCTGGACTCAGGCATTCCAAGCGCCAACCAAATTATCTTCCAGGTAGGGTCTCTGTGGTTGCTCTTGATAATAATCATACTCCTCCTCCTCAAAGTGGTCCCAAGCTTCCATTGCAAATGAATATCGCTAATATTTAACACTGTGCCAAGTCTTTCCCATAGGGACCAATGAAGAGGGAGTCAACCCCAAGCGCACCATGGAGGAAGTCACAGGCTCCTTAGACGAGCTGTTGTCAGATTATTATTATAGCCCCAGAGGAGATAGGGCACCCAGAGCCATATAATTTTAAGAACCTGCACACAGCTCACAGGGCAGCTCCAATTACTTCAGCCAGAGCAAGTGCCAACTCCACGCTGCAATGCTAATCAGTAGTGTGGAACTCGTCATTAAAAAAACGCTAAATGTCAAAGGTCTTAACCACCCAATTAAATGCCGGAAAATTCTGGATTATCTGGCCAAAACTAAAGGTGATGTCATTCTATTACAAGAGACAAAGCTGTCTTTGGACGATGCCAAACTCATTAGAGGTAACTGGATCTCACAAATGGCCTGCTCTCCTGCTGATAAAAAGAAACGGGGTTATTACACTGATATAAAAAAAAATCCAATATCTCGCTAGATTCCCAGTCTCACAATAACAAGGGCAGACTTTTGTTCACATCTGAGAAAGGGGGAGGTTCGAATTTACGTAGCAAACTTATACAGCCCCAACGCTGATGATCCAATTTTTTGGTCTGAGGTATCCAACACGCTGGAAGGTTTCCCCCAAGATTACCTCTTTGTGGTAGCAGGGGATTTTAACATTCCATTAGACCCTATATCAGATAGGCAATCCACCTGTCATTACCACCCTACGAACTCACATGCTGTACTCCAAAATATCTGCTCCAAATGTAACCTTAAGGACGCGTGACGCCTCCAACATCCAGACACTAGAGTTTACACCTTCTACTCTAATCCTCACAACTCATACACCAGGATAGATTATATTCTCATCTCCAGTTCTCACACACTTGTGTGTGAGATTGAGCATTCAGACATAGCCCCAAAAATTGGCTGGGTGACACAATGATTGTGCTCTTAAGAGATGGCGCTTTAACAACAATGTACTTTCGGATCCTGTAGATAAAAAGAAGATCGAGGATGCTATAATAGACTACCTTAAACACAATGACAATCCTGAGACCAGCACTGATACGCTCTGGGATGCGCTGAAAGCTACCGTTTGAGGCACAATAATTGAAATCAGGACAAAAATTAAAATGAGTACAAATCTGAGATTAACTCAGCTTGAACAGGAGATCAAAAACCTAGAACTGTCTCATGCTACGTCTTTATACGATAGTAAGATCCTCGCAATACTAACTCAAAAGAATTACGACTACAACAAAATCTTAAGTGAGAGGGCAGGGTTTTGGATTAATAAATATAAAGCCCTTAACCTATGTGAAGCTAATAAAGCAGGGAAACTTCTTGCCTCCTATCTTAAGTACAAACGGAACCAGTTTGTCATTTCATCCATTAAAGACTCTAACAAACAAACCCATACCAAACACAAAAACATCCTTAGGACCTTAAAAGACGTCTATCAGGAACTCTACAAAAATGATCAGACCCTCAACTTAGAGGAATGTACCAAATATCTCAACAGACTCAATTTACCACAACTAACTAGAGAAGATACAATTAGATTGGACAGGAAATTAATCTCACAGAAATTGAAAAGGCAGCTAAATCATTAAAGACAACAAAGCCCCTGGGCGGGATGGTTTTACAGCCTCTTTTTACAAGACATTCCTAAACCAGCTAAAACAAGTGTTTAACCACACAGCATCTAAAGGGACCACGTCAAACACTATGTCGGAAGCTAACATAATAGTCATTCCGAAGGAGGGGGAAGGATCACCTATCACCGAAAAATTATAGACCTATATCCCTTGTTAACGTAGACTGCAAAATATATGCTAAGATCCTAGCTGTCAGACTCAACTCTGCCCTTCCAAAGCTAATAAGTAACTCCCAGGTTGGTTTCCTACATGCACGTATGTCTAACGATAACACCCGTCTGTTGTGCCACATTTTAGAGTATGCTGCCATGAAACCGGAGCCAGAAGTAGCTATCACATTAGACACCGAGAAGGCCTTTGATAGGGTCTCCTGCGTTTTTTTGGAACGATGTATGCATTCTTTCAATTTAGGTGAGGATTATATCCATATGGTTATGGCCCTTAATGGGAAACCATCAGCCCTTATTGTTGTTAATGGTTCACTTTCTGAACCCTTCCCATTGCAACAGGGTACTAGACAGGGTTGCCCTCTATCTCCATCCTTATTCTTACTGGCATTGGAACCCCTGATCCAAGACATCAAATTAAATTTGAACATTGATTTGGTGGATATCAATGTGATCCAAATAAAATTAGCCGCATATGCAGACGATATATTAATAGTAACAGAACAACCGAAAACATCAATTGCAGCCTTGATGGATACAATCACGGAATATTCCGGCTAGTCAGGTTATAAACTTAACAGAGATAAATCGGAACACAAACCATTAAATATCCACTGTACGAGGGATATCTTGGGAGAGTCGGGGCTAACATGGCAAACAGGCTATATGAAAATACTTAGGTATCGAATGTGGTAGTAACTTAATAGATACTTGTTAGAAGGTGGTTCTGACACTAGGGGCAGCCTGGATTTTTCGCTTTTTGAGCACCTAATTGTTGAACTTTTACTGTGGGGGAGCCTCATAATCTGGGACTCAGCCACAGTGAACTCATAATGAAGGAGACTGCATGGAGATTTTACTGGTGTCCGCCTGGCTTGACTAGGCCGCTGCGCAGCAGCTGGAGTATGGGACACCGTGCTGGTTACATGCAGACACGGGTGTACATGCGTGTGCACACGTGTAGGAGCTGCACAAGGGAGATTCCGAGCGAGCGCAGTCCAGGAGCAGCTACAGAGTGAATGGTGTGGCAGGACTTATGCAGCATTGGGTGGTGACATGGAATAGGCTTTATACCCTGGGAAGGAACATGCCAGGGAAAGTCAGTGTGTTTTACTGTGTTTTCACTTCATTATTCCCCTATGGGGATGTGGGGCCCATGGCTAAAATGACTTCCACAAGGCCTACAGATTCCAGACACGCACTAAAGTCCATTGTAGAGTAGGTGAAAATAAGTATTCTGCAGAGTCCAAAGTCATATTTGTACTGCTTTTGGGTCATACAGAACTGTCATATTTCTCTGAGCCAGCCATGACCAGACCCAGGCTGAGGGTTGACCTCAGCTGGATGGATTGATAACCTTTCTTCCACAAGCTAGGGCCTCCTCTCCACAAAGAAGAAGATGGGTGGGGCTACAGGCTCATCCATTAGCAGCTGTCACTGGGTGCCAGGCATCAGGCTGCACCAAGAAGGAAAGAGTTGGGTTTCAGAGGCCATGTGGCCAGAGACACTGGATGACTCCATTTTGAACAAACCCAGAGGCTGGACAAGAAGGAGGGAGCAGAGGCAGGGAAGTGATGTGTCGCTGTTTGATAGGACCCACAGAGACTTTCTGCCAGCCCCTTACTCAACTTTTAAAAAGTACTTGTACAGGAAGAGAAGCTCTCTCTGGGGTGTGGTCTGCTGAGGTGGAAGGTGCTGGAGCCTGACAATGGGCAGTTGGAAGGAGAGACCCCCTGACTGTCACCCAGGCCCCTAACAGCACCAGAAGAAGCGCCCAGGATCGGTGCGCAGAAGCAGGGGTCTCTGCGCAGGGAGAAGAGAGGCGCCGGAGGAGAGCCAGGCGAAAGGCTGGCGCAGGGAGCCAGTGCAGACCGCTCCCTGCAGAGTGCACCCTCTTGGAGACCCGGAGAGTGAAGGGGAGTGCTCCCAGTGGCTGGGGGGCGCCGCCAGAAGCAAGAAGATGCAAAAATGGGGCAGATCGGACCTCCAGGGGCTGAGATTTGGCCCCCAGAAGGTAGGCGACCTTGGACCTGTGGCCCTCTGACGGCGAAGCGCGTGAGGCTCCGCCGCTGGTCCAGGAAAGGCCCCCGGGGTGGGTCAGGTCCCGGGGACTGCCCTCCAACGTGGAGAGCCTGCGCGGGTCCCGGGTGGGACCGGGGCCCCGAACAAGGAAGGAGGAGCCAGGGGCCCGGGTGGGACTGGGCCCCCGACCAAAGCGCGGACCGGCCGGGTGTGGGATCCCCGCGTCGCATGCCCTTACCCGGGGGTCCAGGTGGGACCGGGCCCCCCACCGCGGCCCCAGAAAGCGTCAGGAGCTTGAAGCGCCCCATGATGCCTTGCAAGGCATGAGGAATGGATTGTTTTTGGCGTTTTGGTGGCCCCCAGAGGAGAGGGGTCTCCCTTGAGTGTGAAAAGGTGCTGGGGGGAGCTGCTGGAGCAGCGCAGTCTCGCCCCCAGCACAAAGCTAAGTCCCACCCTAAGTTTCTTGAGGATTTAAAAGAATAACCCCTCAACTCAACTCAACAGTGTGGCTCACTGGTTAGAGGAGGCAGACCCTGAAGCAGAGGTCAGACCGGGACCAGGGTTCAATTCCCGACGCGGCAGGGTCTTGAGCCCAAATGTCCACGGACTCGATAATTCTCGCTTCGGTGCCTACTCGAATCACGGGTTCACACTGTGCAACTCTGGGCAATAGCTTGCTTAATCTCCACTACGGCCCCCCCCCCCGCGGCGGGATGCCTGGCTTTCACCTTGGGGATGCCAAGTAGGGGTTATCTCACAGGGAAAAAAACCAGGACAGGTTCCCAAAGCAAGCGCCTTGAGACCTTGCGGTGATAAGGCGCTATATAAGAACCTTTGGCATTGACATTTGACATGACAACTCTCAGCGAAGATTGCATCACCTCCTAGGCTGGAACTTTTGTTCTACAGCTGGGGGTACATTGAGAAGTGCATCAAAGATTGTAGGGCTGAGTTGGAGATGTCTCGAGAAGGGCATCCCCTGGAGGTGAAATGGCGTAATTGCACTGAAATGCATTTATTAATGGTTATTTCTTTTAGAGGGACTGATGTTCAATGTGAAGTACTGGTGTAAGTTAATGTCACAAGCAAAGTGGATTTAAGTGGCTAGACACTCCTGCTATGGTGTCTGACGGTATTTACAACTTAATCCTGTGATCATCTGTGATGCCTTTAGGGGCTGTAATTGCAATGCATTTTTAATGATATCCAAATGTGCTGAGTACTGTCATTCTAAAGTGTGCGTAAACATGTAGTCTTGCTGCTGCGCTTAGGTGAAGACCCCAGACTGTTAGCCCTTAAGATGTAGATGTGTATACTTTAGGGTCAGTAGGAGATGCTTGGTCAGGGTCATGTGTCACCTAGGCAGGTGTATCCCTGTTTAACCCCTTCGACGCTCATGACGAGCCCAGCTCGTCATGGAGTTTCCATTGACTTCAATGGAAATTACATGGGAAGCCATAAAACACCTTAGCATCCAAGTGGTTAATGCTTGTTGAGGTAATGGGAGGGGGACGCCACTGGGATGGTGCCAGTGCACAGAGCCCTCGCTCAAGGATAGGTTCAACTAATTGCATTGGGGGCAAGATGATGTGCATACATAGGAGTGGTGGTACTAGACCCCACCCCCCCCTCCCCTGCGGGAGGGGTGGAGATGTTATGCAATGTCACAAAGTAATTCCAACAGCTTATGTATATTTGTAAATTGGTGTATAGTATTGAGTGGTGTGTGTGTTTAATAAATGTACTCTTACTTTTATAAAGCAAAGTACAGACTGGACAATCAATTATTGAGTGTTATTTTTGCGCATCTGCAAATGGCGATTACTAGCCCACACCACCTCCCTTGAGTAAGCCTCAGACTGCTCTGCAACGCTACCCTCTGAGAGTCAGGCGCTGCCCTAGGGTGTTTGGTTCCCAGTGAAGGACAAATGTGTCATGTTATTTGTGCAGGCCTCACAGATGCTGCCTCGTTTTCCAACAATACTCTACACCAGAATGAGAAAACAATATTAGAAAAAATAAAGAAGCTTTTGGACTCTTGGTCACCAAAATTCATCACATGGTAGGGCAGAATCGAAACTATTAAAATGATGATCACCCCGATGGTTAATTATCTCATCAGTATGCTCCCGCTCCTCCTTACAGATGACTCCCATCACAAACTAGATATCCTTATCACTAAATTCCTCTGGCATGGGAAGAAAGCACGGATCAGTATAAAAAAATTGACTGGATAAAACTCTAAGCAGTGTAAATCTAGCAGATTTCAGAATATACCAGTTGGCTTTCCTTGCAAAGCAAGGTTCATATTGTATCTCACCACCTACCTGGCTAGAGGGGGAGAAGGCTATCCTCAATAACCTAAGCCCTCTTGTACTCTTACAATGAATAGGTTTTACCTACATACCTCCAAGTCCATTTTTAAAAATACAAAAATTGCACTCCTTAGGGTTGATAAGAATCTGGAGAATAGTATTAAAGGCTCTAAAATGGAATCACTCTAGTCCAATAGCAAAATATTGTATAAAGGCAAAGGCCTATCCCTTGACACATGGAGTAAAAAAGGTATCCTTTTCCCTTATCAAATAGAAAACGCCTCATACCCAGTTACATTCTCAGACCTCCAATCGAGATATAGCCGAGCTGACATTGAATTCTACAACTTCTTGAAAATCAGAACGGCCCTTTCAAGATCCAAATTATCCATTGTCCAACCATCAATCTCATTGTTTGTGACAAACATTAACAAACTGGGCCACCAGGTCTCCCAGATTTATAAACTCCTCCGTCTGAAGACCTCTAAACCTAAAGATAAGACTAAGACTATAGCCTTTTGGGGCCAACAATCTTCGGTTCCACCAAATGAACAGATATGGCCCACACTATGCAGTTCTGTCTCACGTAATAAGATCTCCCCGGTCCTCTCCCAAACCAAATACTGGCTACTACACAAAGCATTTTGGACTCCTGCCTGATTATTCCCATTAGGTCTCCGTAAGGACGCAACATGTTGGAACTGTAACTGGGAAACGGGAGATTTGGCCCATCTTATTTTTCAGTGTTCACTAGTAAAGTCGTTTTTGTATTTTCTTTTGCCTTTTTAACTGGTTTGTTTAATTGTACATTGGTCAAATAATTCTCCACCCTACCTAAGGCCTTCTTGAGCGCGAATTTAAGAAATTACTGATAAAGCTCTACCTGACCTTTTACTAACATCTGCGGTGTAAATGGTTCTTGCCAACGGAAGAACACGAGTAAGACATCTTATAAAGGCTGGATAAACTGGATCACCCACCTCAGAGGGGCAGATTACATCGCATTACAAAAGAACGCTAAGCAAGGAGGATAAAAATAGAAAGGGGCTAGTGCTTAGTCCAAAAAAAAAACATAGCCCAATTGCGCTACACGTGTCTCTAGCTCAATTGCAGGTGGGCCCAATTAGGGAAGGCACAGGCACAAAGACGCTGCACGAGCCGCGATATGGTCCGCTTCAATAGCGCAACCCAGGGAGCAAAACAGAATCCCGAACACGGGATGTCACAGCACGAAGCATGGGATATAAGTTATGAAGGATCATTGTCCTCCAACGCGTGAGGCGTGGACAAGTAACCTGAACATGTTCTAAACATTAATGAGTAAACATTTCAGCATTACATATAAACAACGTTAGATAAGTATAATGATTTGATTTGATCTTTAATTTTATATAGTTCTCGATTCCCCTGAGGCGTCTTGGCACTGCTGCCCTGCTACTCAAAAGTAGAAGTAATACAGACAAGGTTAAGTGATGACTGCCTATCAATTAAAGAGCCAAGGGCCAGATGTAGGTCGGTCGGTAACGGCCGAAAATCTGTATTTTCGGCCGTTACCGACCGGTATTTCAGAAATGGTATGTAGGGGCATTATTTTACAGAATCGGTAAATTTACCGATTCGGTAAATTTACCGATTCTGTAAAATACCGAATCGGTATTTTTACCGATTCGGTAAATCTGAGATGTAGGTGGGACTCTTCTGAGTCCCACAAGCCTTACCGAATCGGTATTTCACCATCAAATCCAATTTGATGGTAAAATACCGATTCCGGTGTGCATGCACATGTGTGCATGCACACCTATGCCATATGACAGGCAGACCTGCCCTTAGGGCATTTATGCCTGCCACATGGCACCCGAGCCTGTTTTGGGGGGGCCAGAGGGTGTCAAAGTGACACCCCCTGCACCCTTGTGAAAATCGGTATTTACCGATTCGGTAAATACCGAATCGGTAATGCCCATTCATTCCTATGGGCTTCAAAGCCCATAGGAATGAATGGGCATTACCGATTCGGTATTTACCGAATCGGTAAATACCGAATTCTTCAGAATCGGTATTCCAGCACATCTGGAATACCTACATATCCACCCCTTAGATTTACCGATTTTTAATTACCGAATCGGTAAAATTCGGTAATTAAAAATCGGTAAATCTATTTTACCTACATCTGGGCCCAAGTCTTTATTAATTTCGGAAATGCAACAAGATCTGAGTATTTTCTTATGTTGGCTGGAAGGACATTCTACAACTAGCAGTCCTAAAAATGAAACTCTTGCCTCCCCATGTTGCTCGCTTAGCGCCATATGTATCAAGCTAATTAGCATTCGCAAAGGCCGAAATTCTGCGAATTTCGGCCTTTGCAAATGCTAATTTGACAAATGGTATGTATCAAACATATTTGATGCAAAATAAGGAATAGCAAAATTTGCAATTCCTTATTTTGCGATTGCACTTAAGGAATCGCAAATTTTGCGATTCCTTAAATGCAATGTATCAAACAAAAAATTTTCAAAAAATGCCATTAAGGATTCGCAAATTACCACCAACTTCTAGTTGGTGGTAATTTGCAAATTCTTTTCAAAAATCATTTTTCCAAAAAACAAAAGGTGCCATATGACGCCCATACATGCCCTTAGGGCATGTATGTGCGCCATATGCACCCAAATGTCTTTTTCAGGGGTGCAGCAGGGTGTTCTTGAGACACCCCTGCACCCTTGAAAAAATTCCTAATTTGCGATTAGCTAATTGCTAATCGCAAATTGCCCCTTCATTCCTATGGGCCTCCTGGCCCATAGAAATGATTGGGTAATTTGCGATTAGCAATTTGCTAATCGCAAATTAGGAATGGTAAGAAATCGCTATTAAATAGCGATTTTGTACATACATACCGTTTTGCGAATTCCAAATCGCGATTCCTTAAAATTCGTTATTTGGAATTCGCAAAATGGAAGTATGATACATATGGCCCTTAATCCTTGCTAGTGTTAAAAGCATTGTGTCTGAAAATCTAAGCGTCCTATGGGGCTATACCTGACAAATTTTGAGCGAAAATAATAAGCTCCGTTATTGTGTAGTGCTTTAAATGCAATACAAAGAGCCTTAAAATCCAGACGTCTTGCTACTGGCAGCCAATCTAGTTTATTCAAGGCATGTGACGCTGATTGATGTTTTGGAATTCCTGTTAAAAGTCGAGCAGAAGCATTCTGCAGCATTTAACGTTTTTGAAGGATTTTTTTCCTGCATGCCAATGAAAAGGGCATTACCATAGTCTATTTTACCTAGAACTAAAGTGGAAACCACTGGTTTTTGAAGGTCTTGAGGAATATTGGGGCAGATTTTTCTGATTATTTTGAAAGTAAAAAACACAGATGAAGCAAGGGCATTAACTTGATCTTCAAAGTTACGTTTGTCATCAAAAGATGATTCCTAAATTCCTTTCCTTCCGTACTGGTGTAGGTAAATGCCACATGTCTTGTGGCCACCAACTTGGAGACCAAAAGGATTTATCTTTACCAAAAAGAAGAACCTCTGTTTTTCCTGCATTAAGCTTTAGGCAATTTGCTCTCATCCATTGTTCTATCTGGGACATACAGGAGTTAAACCTATGTCCAACTTCATTGTGGTCTTTAAATATTGACACCACAATCTGGGTGTCATCAGCATAGGACACCACTGAGAAACCCATTGCTTTTATGAATTTAGCCAGAGGGGCAACATAGAGATTAAAAAGGGTATGGCTTAACAAGGAGCCATGAGGTATCCCGCAAGGCAAACGAAATTGCTTAGAGGTAAACTCACTCATTGCTACATGATTAGTTTAATCGGTTAAAAAAGCGGTTAATAACTGCAATGCTCCACCTCTTATTCCTAGTTCAGCTAATCGGTTAAGATGGTATGGTTGACCATATCAAAAGCCGCAGAGAAATCCAGCAGTATCAGTAAGGCTTGAACTCCACTGTCCACGATAAATCTCAGTTCTTCTGATGTGGCTAGCAAAGCGGTTTCTGTGCTATGTGCCTTCCTAAATCCATATTGAGTGTAATCCAAGACATTGTTATTATCAATACATGTCATAAATTCCATATTCAAAGCCTTTCCTAGCAGCTTATCCGGAAAGGGTAGTCTGTATATAGGCCTATAGCTGCTAGGCTCCTGAGGGTCAAGATCATTCTTTTTTAACAGAGGTAGGATTAATGCCAACTTCCATCCAGAAGGAATGTGACCAGTGATGATAACTTTATTTAAGATCTTGGTCAACTTTGTTCCAAAAATCCTAGGGGCTAAATGAACAATTTTTGGAGGGCATGGATCAAGTGGGGATCCTGATTTAATTGATTCAATCAGTTTTGAAACTTGTTCTTCGTTTAGAAGTAGAAACCTGTCCAGAATTATTTTTGGCAGTAGTATTGTGATTCTCTGGGGTTTTTGTGCTCCTTAATTATTTAATGTAAAGGAATCAAAGACATCTATTACTTTTTTGTGAAAGAAATTCGCAAGATCGTCACATAAGGTACGGTTACAGTTACTACCATTGTTTGCGACCATTTTTGATAATTTTTTACTGTTTTAAAAAGTTTTTTACTTTTGTATGAGCTTTTTGTTATCTGCAATTGACTTTTTATAGACCTCTCTGTCATGAGGGTCATATTTGGATCTCCAAACTCGATCCAGTTTTCTACACAATTGTTTCTGAGTTCTCAGGCAGTCAGAGAACCGGGGTTCGGGGGGGTTCCTCAATGATTAACAAAAGCTTTTTCAGGTGCTAGTATGGAATCCTATAACCGAACTACGGAGAAACGCTAGAGTGCAGCAGAGAGCAGCAAACGAGAGACTGAGACTGTGAGCCCGGGAGTCACGAACCGCGAGAAGGAGAGAGGCGGCGGCTCCGGCAGCTCCGTGGTCCTGTGGGGTCCTGTGGAGGCTCTGTGGGGGCTCTGTGGCGGCGGCAGCCCTGTGGTGAGACTGTCAGCGGAACTGCGAGCGGGACTGTGAGCCCTGTGGCGAAACTGTAAGCGAGACGCCGTCTTCTCATCCAGCACAGACATCGACTTCAGCCACGCCACAGAGCTTCAATGGACGGACCACAGCTGCGTCCACTTCACCTTCAAGAGAACGACGACCCACCAACACCAGCAACAGACCGCCCGCAGAAGCTGGAACAAGATCACAGCAGACCAGCTCGCCACCTCCCTGAGCCAACACCCTCCTGCCAGCTCAGCGAACCCCAGCCAGGCCGCCGACAACCTCACGAAGTGGATCAGCAACTGCGCGGACGAACTCGCCCCGCTGAGGACCCCGCCTAGCAGACCCGGCAGCAAGAAGGCCCCATGGTTCACCGACGAACTCAAGAGCTCCAAGAAGAACTGCCGAGCCCTCGAGAAAGTCTGGAAAAGGGAACCAACACCGGACAACAGGACCTCCTACAAACTTGCCACCCGGAAACACCACCAGCTGATCCGCGCCGCCAAGAAAACAGCATTCAAGGACCGGTTGGACAACAACGCACACAACTGCAAGGAACTCTTCAACATCGTGAAATAGCTTTCCAACCCCAGCGCAGGAAACAACGACATCACCCCATCGCAAGACCTCTGCAACTCCCTCGCCTCTTACTTCCACAACAAGATCACGGACATACACAGCAGTTTCAACAACCAACCAACGCACACCACGACCGACCAGCCACCCCCCCCCACCACCACCCTCCACGCCTGGACCCCGATCAACACCGAAGACACCATCCGCACGATGAACTCCATCCACTCCGGATCACCGACCGACCCCTGCCCTCACCACGTCTTCAACAAGGCCGACGCTGTCATCGCACCCCACCTGCGAGACATCATCAACACCTCCTTCGACACCGCCATCTTCCCTGAAAGCTGGAAACACGCCGAACTCAGCGCTCTACTCAAGAAACCAACAGCGGACCCCACCGACCTCAAGAATTACCGCCCCATCTCGCTTCTCCCGTTTCCAGCCAAAGTCATCGAGAAGACCGTCAACAAGCAGATGGCCGCCTTCCTCGAGACGAACGGATCCCTCGACCCCTCACAGTCCGGCTTCCGAGCCAAACACAGCACCGAGACAGCCCTCATCGCCGCCACCGATGACATCCGAGCCCTGATGGACAATGGAGAAACAGCGGCCCTCATCCTCCTAGACCTCTCCGCGGCATTCGACACGGTCTGCCACCGCACCCTAGTACGGCGCCTCAGCAACATCGGAATCCAGGACAAGGCGCTGGAATGGATCATCTCCTTCCTCGACGGAAGAACACAGCGAGTCCGCCTACCACCGTACAAGTCAGAGGCCTCCGAAGTCATCTGCGGCGTCCCCCAAGGATCATCCCTGAGCCCCACCCTCTTCAACGTCTACATGAGCCCCCTCGCGGCCATCGTACGCAAACACCACCTCAACATAATCTCCTACGCCGACGACACCCAGCTGATCCTCTCCCTGACCAACGACCCCGCCGCCGCCAGAGCCAACCTGCACGAAGGGATGAAAGAGGTAGCCGAGTGGATGACGACCAGCCGCCTGAAATTGAACTCGGACAAGACGGAGGTCCTCATCCTGGGCTCCTCACCCTCCGCCTGGGACGACTCCTGGTGGCCTCCCGCCCTAGGCACCGCACCCAAACCGACAGACCATGCACGAAACCTGGGCTTCATCCTGGACTCCTCCCTCTCCATGACCAGGCAAGTCAACAGCGTCTCCTCGGCGTGCTTCAACATCCTACGCATGCTACGGAAGATCTTCTGGTGGATCCCCTCAGAGACCAGGAAGACCGTCACCCAGGCCCTCGTCACCAGCCGACTGGATTACGGCAACGCCCTCTACGCCGGGACCACCGCCAAGCTCCAGAAGAGACTCCAGCGGATCCAAAACGCCTCAGCCAGACTCATCCTCGACATCCCACGATCCAGCCACATCTCCGGACATCTGAGAGACCTTCACTGGCTCCCCGTCAACAAGAGAATCACCTTCCGCCTCCTCACCCACGCACACAAAGCCCTACACGACCAAGGCCCGAGCTACCTCAACAGCCGAGTCAACTTCTACGCTCCCAAACGCCACCTCCGATCAGCCAACCACGCCCTCGCCGCCGTCCCCCGCATCCGAAGAGCGACTACAGGAGGACGGTCCTTCTCCTACCTGGCCGCCAAGACCTGGAACTCCCTCCCGTCCGACCTGCGCCTGACCCAAGACCACCTCTCCTTCAGGAAGAAGCTGAAGACCTGGCTGTTCGAGCAGTAGCGGCACCCCCCCCCCCCCAGCGCCTTGAGACCCTACGGGTATGTAGCGCGCTTTATAAGTGTCACTGATTGATTGACTATCAGCGGGACTATTCAGCGGGATTGTGAGCCGATGGGAGGAGGTGAGAAGCGGCGGCTCCGGCAACGAGATTGAGCAGCTCTAAAGCTCCGCGAGTGCAGCGGGTACGGCACTGTGTGCACCGCGGGATAGCCAGGAGCCATAGAGCAGCTCTGCAAGCCCCGCAAGCATGAGTGATGGGCCGGGAGTCCTGCGGTGCGCCGTGGATGAAAGGTGTGTTTGGAGACTAGTGCAAGTTTGATCAAGTCTCTCACAAGTCTCCCACATGAATTGCCACTTCTGATCTGCGAGGTCCTCCCTGTTCTCCCACCCTGAGAAGAAACACAAAATACACAACTCGAGCATTTTAAAACCTAATTAGCCACCAAGCAGCGAAAATCAACAAGTAAATAACACTAAATAACAAACACACAAGAAGGTATATTTACACTAACACCTATGTATGGAGATTGACTACTGGTGCTGGTGCTGGGCTCAGGCTGGAGTTGGAGGTGGCAGCGTTCCCTGAAAAAGCAGCGGTGCAGAGGTGGTCAGTGGCTCAGCGAGGTCGTGGCAAGGAAGGGCTCAGCGGTGGCATTAGACCACAGTCCTTGATGGTCCCGCCTCCTCCCCTCTGCTTCTGCCTTTGCCTTCTAGTGCTTCTGGTGCTGTTGCAGCAGTTCTTGTCTTATTTGTGGCCGCCCCTGGGATGTGGAAGGAACAGAGGGAGCGGTAAGGGTGGGGCCGAGACGGAGGTGTTGTAGGTCCCTTGAGCCCCGAACCCTGAGCCCTGACTGCAGTATCCAAGTATCCGCAGTATTCAAGGCTTCGATTTTGCAAGGCCCCGTGGTGCAGAGGGGAGCAAGGAGAGTAACCTGGTTAGTGCCTTAAGACTCAATATACTTAAAAGGGCACTAGGATTTTTAAACATGTGCAGTTGGTGGTCAGCTAGAGTGTAAAGGCTGGTTCCAGCATGTGCATGACAGTTGGAGGAGTAACTGGAAGTCTCAGAGGACGGTATATGCCCACCCTGCTTTTCAAGTCATAGGATATCTAGAGCACCCTCTGGATCCTCAGAGCTGCACAAACATTCTACTTGGAACTTATCCAGTTGTCTTCACACATTTAATATACTTGACTCTGGTCTTCTTTCTCTATACCATCGCGCACACCGTGGCATATAAGGAAACCTGCAGTTCCTAGCGGACCAAGTGAGGCAGCCTCTAGATATGCGCTCAGGTAAAGAAAGAACTTTGGGTACTCCAAAAAAAAGCGCCTGAAAAAATCAAGCACCTAAAGTACTAAAAAAGGCTAGAGCCAAAGCTCGAACTAAGGGGGTAAACCAGACAATAATTTCACCAATAGCTATGAGGTTTGAAAGATCTTCAAAAAACCCTCAGAAATTCGATTTTATGAGAGATCCAAAAACTGCACTCATGTCAATGCAATCAGAACCAGAATTTAAAACTCTACAGACCCCAATTAAACCAATACACGAGTCGTAGGAGAATTTAGTCTCACTTGATGAAGTTAATGTAGATTGGGTTTCGGATCAGACTAAAGATCAGCAAGTGAAATATCGTGAAGGACAAAGTAATGAACACACAGAGGAAACAGATTCACTACACCTTGCAGATCCCTTGTATCAAATATTCTCACAAGGAACGACATCTAGAGCATTGGATAAAACAAGGATGGTAGATACAACAAGGAGAGCAGAAACAATAAAGGAATGTAATCAAATTGATACCAACAAGAATATATACAAAGGAGGAGTTCCGTTCCCACTTGAAGTTAAAGTTGATATTAGGAAAAAAAAGGACGATGCAGTTAACGAAGATTCACTGGCTACTAAAACAGTTCACCGAAAGGTCAATGAGGAAAAAACTAAACATATATCAGGAAATCAACAAAAAGGCCCTACTGGAACAATTAACTCGGAAGAGGGCCCAACTGTGCAAATAAAAGCTGGCGGTAAAAATAATATAGTACAAAGCTACGAAAACCGAAATCAACTAGAACCGGCCGCTACAAACCAACTAAACATATCAGTTAGTTCAAATAATTCTCTAGGAAGCAACAAACTACTCGTATCTGCAAATGAACTTATTATTAACAAAAATCTAGTGTTTTAACGTCAAAATATGTATCAGCATTTATAGACAAAGGAAGCGGTCATGATGATATTAAAATCCAATTGAGTTTTAAGGCAATAAACATGGACAAAATAACAGAAAAACAAGATAATCAGGATGCAGGATCTATATGGGATATATTCTACCAAACATCTGTACTAACTCTTGAAGCATTATCAGCACAATCGAATAAAAAATACGATATACTTGGAGTTATGGGCAACACAGTTGCCGGGATTGAGAACAAATTGGCTGAGCTGAGTAACCTCATAATAAAAGCTCAAAGGGAAGTTGCGCCAAGTTATATTGAGTGAATATGTGCGCCTATAATTGACAAATTGGTAACTATTCTAAAGGTCATGAATACAATCTTGGAGGGATGAATCCAACAAAAGCTACAAAAATTCCAAACGTAAAAGAAACATATAATGATATATTTGCTAAACCAATGAATTCACGTTGTAATCAAAAGCAGGACAGATTAAAAACAACTGCATTAGATGTAAGTTCCAATCAAACACCAATTGCTCCTGAAGCCAAATTACATAGGGTTTATGAAGAGGAAGCAAAACGTAAAATCAATGGAAAAGGTTGTGTAATAAAAGATCTCACTTTGTGCAATATCCAAAGTGATCAAACAAATTGTACGACCAAAGAAATTATACCCCGGAACATACCGGAATTTAGAACAACGGTGCATAACCGGAGGGATTCACAAAATTACATGGGTCTGCTAACCTGGAATTTATCTGAGCTAGACCAAAAAACTTCATCTACCCTAGTTAGGAAAACAACCCTAAATGAAGATAACTTGGCTAGGAACGAATTGGAGGTTGACAGAACATTGACTAATTGTTGGAAAATAAAAGAAATGACAGACGAAACAACGTATATAAAAACGCGAGACAATCTAGTAGTTGAAAGAAAGGGTTAGAATAGACTGATTACCTATGAGGAATTTGGAAGAACTGAGGACACAATAAGTGAAACAAGGCACCCAAAAAATAAACCTGCTCAAATTATCTTCAAACCACATTATGGTTCTATTGGAATGCGGCTAATGAAAACTATAACAACACTTGAAAGGATAACATCTGAGGATATCGAATGTGTAGGCTTTCAGCCTAATCCCGAAGGAAGACTTCCACTAAGACTGGTAACAGTGGTCACTGGGTTTATAGCAGACAAAATCATGAAAGAACACAAAATCTTTCATAATTGGGGGATATTAATCAGCCGGCCAATTCCAAAGTCCTATCCAACACCTTTCTTAATTAAAGGAAGCCCCTCAAAACAATTACAGCCTGATAAAATTGACTCTGTTTTCTCCATATTAAAAAATCCCCTTGGCAAAATAAATCTTGAAGATAAAAAATGTACCAATATATTAAAGAGAGTAAACATAAATGGAGTAAATGAAAAATGGATCATGACAGCCTTGCATGGTAATAAAGGCCTTTGACAAACCTCATCTTAGGCACCATTACAAGAACAGAGCATGGTCACTTCCACAATAAAGATTTGCTCATGTAACATAAATGGGATTTGTAAAAAATTAATTGATGCCCAAATACAAGGATTTTCAAACCATAGCCAAATAGTGCTACTGCAGGAAACATGGGCAATCGACCCATTCATGTTAAAACAGTACAAGGGATACTTCGAGCCGGCAATCAAATTTCAGAAATGTGGCCGTCCTTGTGGTGGCCTAGCAATATTCATATGAATTGATCTAGAAGCAAAGCACAAGCAAATACAGACGAGTAATTCAAATCTGTTGGCCATAAAACTACGATATAAAGCTTGTAAAAATAAGTCATACAATACTTTAATTTTAGTCAACACATACATACCTCCAAAACAGACCACCAGGAAACAGATGTGTGATGCTCTTAATAATTTTCTGATGGACCAAATCTTGGAAGAGCCCTTAGCTGATTATATCGTAACAGGGGACTTCAATATCAACTTGTTAATACCTTTGGTGCGGGATGACTTTGTTCAGTCCCAAAATCAACAATGGGAAATCCCGGAACCAACAATGGAACTCAGAACTACTAAAAAACAAAATAGAATGGGGAGAAATTTGTAATGGACATGGAGGTGCTGGGACTCAGAATACTAAACGGTAGATTTGCAATGACAGTCCACCTGCTTGTTCATTCCACTCATGCAACTGTAATTCACGCATTGATTATGCATTGACATCATTGTGTACTTTCAATAAAGTTACCTCCTACCGCTTGAATAAAGTCCCGGACAGTGATCATAGCCAACAAATCACTGAGATAAGGTTATCCTGTCCAAAATCTCAAAAGTATCTGACAATGTAAGGCCAGACCTGCACAATCAATTACAGGAAACATATATGGAAACCTCATAACGCGGACGAGACTATGGCAAAAGCAAAAAGTCTAGTTAGAGAATGTTTTGATGAAATAAGGACTAGATCAGTAATAGATCAATGGAAAGAATTTACACAGAAGGTAGTGAGTTATAACGAAAATACATCTTGTGCACAAAGAAGGAAAACGGCCCAGAGTGGAACAAGTAAATCTAATATCTATCTCCCGTATACTGTAAGAAAACTTAGACGTACGTGAAATAGACTTAGGAAACAGTTAATTAAGTTTCCGTTCAAAGAAGAAATACAGATATTATTAAAAATGCTAAATATAAACTGAGGAAATTAATCTGGAATGAAAAATATTTAGTCAGACAGGAGCTGTGGACAAAAATCTTTTACGCAAGTAGTTTAACAAATTCACAGGAGTTTTGGAGAATGATTAACGGTCTAGCTAGACCAAACAAACAAGCTGTAGGATCTGTTTTAACTGAGGAAGAATGGGTACGCTTCTAATAAAACATCTAAACCCAGAAATCTCAGCATATAATAAATGTACGAATCAGGAAATGAAGTCAAAGAAAGACCTGGGAGGCGACTGTGAAATTTATATAACCAAATCTCAAATGGCCAAGTTGATAAAGAGACAGAAGGATGGGGCCTCCGGTCCCGATGGTATTCCGTTTGCACTATATAAGGAAGCACCAGACTTTTGGTCCACCCACCTAGCTGATGTCTTTAATGAAGTGGTTCGGAGTGGAACAATCCCGAAAACGTGGAAAGGATCGCTAATAACACCTATCTTTAAGAAAGGAGATTGGCAATTGCCAGAAAACTATCGGCTAATTACCTTGTAGGATACGGATGCAAAATTGTTTGCTGGGATTCTATTGGTTATTTTAACTGATTGGGCAAAAGAGAGCCAGGTATTGCCCCCGAACCAAACAGGCTTTATTAAAGGCCTTGAAACATCTACAAATATACTAACACTATCGGTATTAATTGATAAGGCAATATTGGTAAAACAACCCTTATACCTGTGTTTCGTAGATTTTAAATCTGCCTTTGATCGTGTTGACAGAGAGCTTTTGTGGGCTAAACTTAAAAAACAAAGAATTCCGGACACTTTGTTAAAAATTATCAGGCTTCTTCACTCCGAAACCTGGGTTAGGGTGAGGATTGGTGATGAAAGCATATTAACCAATACAATCCCTACAACTAGTGGTCTTAAACAAGGGTGCGTCTTGGCCCCCTTACTTTTTAACTTATTTTAAGCTGATCTTTCAACTGTGTTAAACGAAATTAATGCACACCCACCAAGGTTAGCATACAAACAGATATCCAATCTGCTGTATGCAGATGATGTTATTCTCTTAAGTCATACCAAAATTGGAATGCAACGATTAATTGATGGCATTTCTAAGTACTCAAAAGCAAATGGCATGGTAATAAATGAAGCTAAGACCAAAGTAATGGTTATTACAAAAAAAGTGCTACTCAAATTCAAAAATAAATGGTACTTGGATGACAAAGAATTGGAACAAGTTGCTGTCTATAAATACCTGGGTGTTATTTTTAATGATAATGGTAATTTCCTGCCGCAAAAACTGGATATTACAAGGAAAGCAAACACTTTTGTTGCGGCGTTTAGAATAATTCAGATATCTATAGGAGACCTATCCTATCACCCATTTTTAAAAATAATTGCCGCAAAGCCGCTCCCTACTTTAACATATGGTAGTAAGGCAATAAATGGGAAGGATGCTGAGATTATTAACACTGCCGTTGCTAAAACGTACAGAATCTTATTCTCCCTACCAAAGAATGCCTCACAAGCTCAGGCGAGGTTGGAATTTGGGCTAAATAATCACCCATGTGCAAGGAAAGGGCAAATACTGAAAGTATGGAACAGAATAAAAAATGATCAGGACAATCAAATGTCTCGTTTACTGTGGCAAGAAGTAAAAAATAACAGAATTTTACATGTCTGCTCCGACCTAAACACGGCAATAGAAGAATTTGGTATAACATCGATTTGGAACACCGCTATCGCACAGGATAGCTTCAAAAAAACAATAAACAAACTTACCTCTCACCTCCCTCTGATAAAGGATAAAGATTCATTTGTAAAGAGAAACCATGCATGGTCAATCGTAAATGGGTTTAAGGGAAAAAAGGTGCAAAAATATCTGGTAACATCATGGTCCAAGAAAAATAGACAGATCTTCACCAATGCTAGATTTGGATGTTTGCCAGGACTATGTCATGTTCTACCATGGATGAGATCAGAAGAGGACAACCTATGGAGGCTTTTGTAAATCAGGACAAGAAAACATTACACATTTATTGTGTCTTTACCCAGATTTGGAAGGTGAAAGAAAAACTACACTTAAGAGACTGTTTAATGAACGAGGTGTAAGGACATGTAGGCAAGCCCTGAATGCATGTTTAAATTCTGAAGATTTAATAATGAATTCAGCATTTGTGAAATTCCTATGAGCTTTAAAATAAAGTTGGAGACTTTTACGTGATTTATTAAGGGATTGAGCTAACATGTATAATATATAATCAAGTCTTTGCACATAATCCTAAATGATTGATCGCTTTACAACTTAATCTGTATGATCTATAATCAAGTTTTTGGATACAAGTTGGAATGATGCATTGCTTTATATTTTTAAATTTTGTTTATATTATAGCTATTTTTGTAAGATTTTAATTAATCAAACAAATAAAATAAACTTAAACTTAAGGTGCTAGAATGTCCATTGCATTTTTTATCCAAGTTGTTTACATCTGTGTGGTTAGGTCTAAGTCTTGTATAAGATCGATAGTGGTTTCTGGTAAAGTGTTTTGTAAAGTTAGGGCAAGAGCTATGGTATCAATCTTTCCCCATGCTCTATTTTTTTGAATTAGCGAATTTGAGAATTAATTTGTTAGTGGCTGTGGCATGGTGATGAAATAGATCACAACGTTGTGATCTGACCACACCAGAGGTAGGATATTTATTATCTCCAAATAAGGATTATTAGTAAAAATCCCATCCATCTGATGTCCTGCCGAATGTGTAGATCCCTCGACTTTTTGATGCAACCCTAAGTTTTCACCCAGCACTGAGAAGTCTGACATTTTGACACTATGCTCTATCAATGAGCCTACGTTTGATAAGAAAGATCTCCTAGGCCCAGGGTGGCGGTAGGGTAATATCCCCCTTAGTGAGTAATTTTTTGCTAATTCAGTTTGGAAGGAGACTTTTCACCTGGTTTGTGCTTTGTGACAAACTCATCCCGAGTAATGATGGCCAGCCCTAATCCTCTCTTTAAATGTCTGTCTGTGAATTAGGTCCGGGCCAGATATTTTATCCGCCCATGTTTCTGTAATAAATATTATATCCACACTGTGAGTATCTACAAAATCTGCAAACTCCGTTTTATGTTTGACTAGTGACCTTGCATTTAGCAGTGCACATTTAAAAACATTGTCCTTCAATATGAGTTCAAGACATAGCTCAGTATTACTTCTTTGATTATTGTGAGCTGGTATTTTGGAAAAAGACAGCATATAATTAGGGCATGTCATCGTATTTAGCCCCAGATCTGGCTTTAATATAGCACAGCCTGGGGTCTTACCTTTTTGATCCAATGCATGAAGGTTTTGCCTGGAATATCGAACACTACACCTGTTTTCTAAGGAAAAATGGACTGGGGTTCTGGCCCTCGGTGTGATACGGGCGCTAACGGGCTTGCCTTAGGGGTGCTTTGCCAGCCGTGCACCAGCTATGCGGTCGTGCTGGCTGCTCATTTATAGCCCCCCCTTCGAAACAGCTATTCTGCTAACAAAAATGGCGGACCAGCTCTGACATACGGGTACAAAGCTGCAATCTTAAAACTCTAACAACATGAAAGTTAGCTCAAAAGTTAAAAATGTTCAGATATCAGCAGGTCAGCAATCAAATTCAATTTACTTGTACAGTCTCTCCTAGTATGTATGAAAGGCAGCGAGCAGTAAGAAAGAGGCTCATAAAATGGCGATAACTATATGGACTGCTGGACCATGATTGGTAGTTGTGAGCAGGGCAGGATGGGAAATGTAGTTTGTTATTTTTAAAAGTTTTTCATTGGTTGCTGTGTTTTTGCAGTAAAATAAAGAGAAGCAATAATTGGAGCCTCCTGTCCTGAAATAGAATTGCCAATGGCCTGCCTTAATATTAACACCGCTCCCACGCAGGCCACATGAGTAAGGAAACGGCATCTAGACAGGCGGCTCAGTATATTTTTTTACCCTTCACTGGTGCCTCACTGCCGGTGGGGATGGGGCTTTGGGGTTAAGCTGGGCGACACTCATGTGCCCCAAGGGAGGAGCCGCAGCTGCCTGTTAGTTTGCACAGAAAGGTTCATAGAATAGTGTCAATTTGTGTCAACACAACATGTCCTATGTTCTTCCTTAAAAAGACACAGGTAAGTTGTGTAAAGCAATTAAAACCTTGCTCTTCCCCAATCAAAACGAGTTTGTGTTTCAAAAGTTGTTTTTGATGATTTAATTACACAAAGAGGCCATTTGAATGGCCTCCATAGCTTCCTATAAAAGGCAATCTCCCTACCACATTATACCCATATATTTGTAATATGTACTCCGAAATTCATCACAGAAACCTCCACTAGACTACTTCACCCTCTCACTGAATGGTTTTGAGTCATTTGGATCACTTGCAGTATTAAAAATTACCTCTTTATAGTACAGCCTGTATGACTTTAGTAATGTGTTGTTAATTGTCAGCACCCCCGCTCTGAAAATTGATCCAGTAGTACTGAAGCCTTGAGAAAGAAATTAACATCGCGAAACACGGCACCTGGGGCACTTGTTTTAAATTAACATGTGCACTTTGTGAGCACATTAAAAACTTATTTTAATAAACAATTGAGACAATTGAATGCACTGATACAGTCCTAGCCTTTTGAGCCAAGAGAAGGTTAGGAGCAAAGAAAGGTCGACTAGAGAAATTGTGTTACTAATAAGAGAAAGAAAATGCCATTACTTTGTGGCCATGGAAGAAAATGACAGAGATTTGTGTTAATAACACTCACCTTAACGGAATGCTGAGCACCGAGCAGAAAGAGAGGGAGTAAGTCATGAGTGAGAAGGTTTACATGTAAGTTTAAGTAGGTGAGAAGGATAGAGATCATTTAAGTGCATGAAGAACTGCAGGTGAGAAAGTATCACATGTAGTATCACCAGTATAAGTAGCAAAGTTGGTGGGGAGGGGAAGTCTGATTATCAGACAAAATAATTACCACGTAAGAAATTAAAGGAAAAAATACAGAGGTACCTTTTATACATCCAACATGGCCAACGTGATAGTACCAAGATTGAGTTACCGTTCATATAGAGGGTTAGCAGTCTAGTTGTCACAATGAGCAGCGTAACACTTTGAGGCTTCAGAAACGAACAAAGGAAGCCCATAAAGGATTAGTGGTGAATTACTATGGTGAAATATGAAGTAATTTCAGTGGTGGATATTAGTCAGTTATTTGGAGTGAGAAGGATAGCGGAGGGATAAAAGGGGAAGAAAGGTTTGCATTCATATAGCACGTGTTACCCCTAATGGGGGTTGAAGAGCTTTTCTGGCGAGTAGCACGCCACTCCGGAACCCATAAAGGATTAGTGGTAAATTAGTATAGTTGAATATGGAATTTGAGAAGTGAAGATGTTAGTCTGTTAATTTTGATTGAAAAGTATAGTGGAGGGATAAAAGAGTGAAAGATGTTTTTCTTTTGTTTGTTTTGTTTTTTTCATTTTTAGCAGTAGGAGGAAGCTTTTGGATGAGTAAAAAGGAGTTTTGGAGGGGAGGAGTCAGAGGGAAGAGTTTAGAAAGGTTTATTTTAAGGGATCGGTATAGTACAAGAGGTGTCAGATAATGCAAGGAGGGGTAGAGTAGGAGAGAATCTAGAAAGGGTTATTTTGGGGAACATAGTAGGGGTATGGGGTTTGAGATAAATGAGAGAGTGGGTGTAGAGGATATAATGATATTTCCGACCCAAAGTACTTTAAAAAAGTAATATTAAAAGTCCTGAAGGATCTGGCGACGGTCTGGTATAGAATTAGGAGGGCCATAAGAATACCATATTTCAGTGCAAGAGCACCGATTTGGGAATCACCAGGTGCCCCGAGCTGGGCTGAGGATGCGCTGGCAAGGACACTAAAAGCAGAGGGACCTCAGAGATGGGGGGATCTGTTTATAGATGGTAGCTTATTGCCGTGGAGCTATTGTGAACAGGAGTGGGGACGTAAGTTTTCGAAGTTTAAATATCTCCAGATACAAAGCTGGGCCGCCGGGAAAGAACATTTAATTGGGCTATATAATGAGTATGAAGAGAAGCTGGCGTTGGAGGCTCCGATTAAAAAAGAAGTGGCGGCGTGGTACTGGGCAATAGTGGAAATGGAGGATGGACCGTTTACATTGCCGGAGAGCCTGTGGGGAGACTGCTTGCCAAGGATTGCTACAGAAGACCAATGGCAAGTAACTATGTTGATTCTTTATAAGGTGGTAAAACCTGCGAATTTAAGAAGGAACCACTTGTTCACTCTCCACAGGGTGTATTGGTCTCCAAAGAAACTGGCGAAATTCAAAGATGGTGGAATTGTGAGATGCCCCAAATGCAGCAGCCCAAATGAAGATGATATGCACGTGTTCGTTACATGCCCGGCGATAAAGGATTTCAGGGGTGATGTGAGTAAATGCTTGTCAGCTGCACTGGCCCAATGTATTGAGGTAAGCCCTGAACTTGTTATGACGGGAAGAGCGGACTTACAAGGTAAGGGCTTGGATGATAAAGCAAAGTTGGTGTTCTATGCTATACTGTTGGCCCGGAGGGAAATCTGCAGGATGTGGGTTTCTGCTGATCCTCCGTCAGATCTGACTTGGATACGAGCTATGAGAGCTATAGCAAAGCTGGATATGGTCGGTCAGCATAAGAAGAGATACAGATTTTGGACTCCGTTCTTAAATTGTTATGGGTGATGGGCAAGGGGGAAATTGCTGAAGGTAATGGTGGAAGAAAGTCCTATGATTAAGCCTCTCCAAAATCTCGGTGGAAACATGCTTTAAGTAAGGCCGGTCAAGGGGGTGCACTTCCTCCCAAGAGAGCATCATTTCTATCATATGAGATGAAATTGCCCTAGAGTGCTATCGCGAGAGAAAGGGGTGAGGAGTGGCGAATGAGGACAAAAAAAAAAAAGAGTGAAAGATGTTTTTGTTTTGTTTATTTTGTTTTTTCGTTTTTAGCAGTAGGGGGACGCTTTTGGATGAGTAAAAAGGAGTTTTGGAGGGATGGAGTCAGAGGGAAGAGTTTAAAAAGGTTTGTTTTAAGGGATCGGTATAGTAAAAGAGGTGTCAGATGATGCAAGGAGGGGTAGAGTAGGAGAGAATCTAGAAAGGGTTATTTTGGGGAACATAGTAGGGGTATGGGGTTTGGGATAAATGAGAGAGTGGGTATAGAGGAAATAATGATAGATGTATAGGGTGAGATATAGGGTAGTGCATTAGAAAGAGTAGTAGAAATAATTTTGAGATGAGTCAGAAAGTTGGGCTAGAAGGTATATTGAGAGAAGTATAGGCTGAGAAAAAGGGTAGTGCATTGGAAATGCTAAATTAGAGGAAAGTGATAAATATATAGATCCATAAGTACCATAAGTTTGTGGATGTGGATGGTGTGTGCTGGGTATTGCTAAATGGGTTAATGGGCAGTATTTCTGGCCCTGGCCAGTCTCGAACAGGCTCAAACAGGCAACTGCCCTTGTCCTCTCCGCCCTTAACAGGCTCAAACAGGCAACTGCCCTTGTCCTCTTCGCCCTTATCAGGCTCAAACAGGCAACTGCCCTTGTCCTCTCCGCCCTTAGCCTCAACGCCCGGGCTGAGACGCCCTAAACCTGGCCTTTTATAGCCCTAGTAATCAGGTGACGCCTTCAGCCAATGGGAACCCTAGCCCTAACACTATCCAATCACAACACTAGCCCTAAAACCTAGAACCAATAGTAGACCAGGACATTACAGCCTATCTTAGCCCTAGTCCAAGCACCCAATCAGTTAAAAAAAACCTGATCTCTACTTCCAATGGAGGCCCTAGCCCCACCAGTAGTCCCAACCCAAGTCCAAGCAACCAACGGCACAAGAAGCCCTAGTCCCTACTTCCAATAGAAAGTCTAACCCTACTCTTAGTCCCACAACTAGTCCAGCAACCAATCACACCAGAAGCCCTAATCGCCACTTCCAATTTAGTCCCAACTGTACATTAATTGAATCACAGACCCATAAACCAATCAGAACCCTCAAATACCCAACCAATGAGGACACTAACCCTAATCCAATGGAAACACCAGCTACAACCACCAATCAGTGTACACATGTGCCAACCACTAGCAGACCATATACGGTCCTAGCGACCTCAGACAAGGTTTGCTGGCCAGGGAGTTGGAAGCTGCTTCTCTTGTTCAGAATCTCCTAGGAGACCGACAGGCTCAATCCACACTTTGGACTTCTGCAGGTAAAGGCCTCACTAAATTGAAATCTAACAATACCGTTTGAATAAAACTGTACTCCCTCTCCTGGCCATAAAACGAAGTGCACAGTCCCTAGTAAACACAGTTTAAACAGCTCACAGAAGCACCTTCTGATGTAGAATATCCCTGTTGCTGGGGGCGAGGGGGGGAGCTGGTTTCACTGGCTTGTGAACACAAAAGGTGGCTCGGGGTGCACTGTTTTAACATACAGGTCTTACCACAGAGCAAAGGAGAAATTTGGAGGGGAAACTGAATTGTCACTAGGAATGAGAGGGATAAACTACAGATAGCAAGATCTCGACTCAACATCTCACCTCACTGACCAGGGTCGGTGCTCAAGCCCTCCAGCCATCGGCACACATACTGCTAATGAAGCTGTCAGCACCATGAACCATCCGAGAGTGCCCCTCTCCTCCAGATCCTCCTCATCCATGGTCGTACCCCTTCCAGATATGCTACGTTCCCTGTCCAGTGAATAGAGCTGAGAACCTCATGAAAGGAGAGAATAAATATAGCCAGAGTGTTAAACCTCTTTATTTGCCAATGGTATTAGGTTGATGGATCCTATTTTAGGATTTGGTGTAATCTGGTACTACATTCACAACTTTCTTTACAAGGTGTACGTTTTGATGAAACCCCTTGACCACCTGGACTCTTTTATGGCTTATAATACTCAACTAAGGTTGAAACATGCAATAACTGATTGACGTTGTAGTACAAAATGAAGGTTTTAAAGATTTTGTTCAGGGAAGGGAGTTAATGTAACCGAAGACACCGAATTAGAAATTAAGCTGATTTTTTGGTCGGAGCCTACCAGACAATCAGTTGCGGCTCGCATGTCTCGTGGGAGAGGGGGGGTCGATGAGGGGGCACTTGAGGGTGGGGGGGTGGCAGCGCCCTGCTGGGCATCTGTAGGGTGGCCTTTTTCTCTATGTAGGCAGCCTACATAGAGGAAATGCAGAGTGCACATGACTGGTTTGGTCGGACCTCAGTCAGGACCCACAGCATTGGGCAAGCTACTCCTTTCTGATCCACACACACCCCCAACCAGGCATACTATTCTGCTTTCTCACAGCGCGAGAAGCAGAAACATAAAATGGTAATTTTAAAAAACCATTTTATGTTTCTGCTTCTTCTCGCACTGCAAGAAAGCAGTGGGGGGTGACTCTCCTCCGCCCTAATGGAGGAGCAACCCGCAGCTGTCTGGTTGCAAAGGACTTCTTGGAGACATTCTGAAAACTTCTTACCATTGGCTTTGTGGTTTGCAACTTATATTTGCTTGCTTTCTATTTGCTTGCTTTATTTGTTTTAGGCCTCCCAATATGTATCTGTCCCTCCCATGGAGCATAGCCTGTTTATCATCTCTCTCACTGGCTTTTTGAATTTTTCCATGAGTGCTCACTTTCTAGGAACTCTTTTTTTTCTTTTTTTGAGGCACTCCTGAGGAGTGCAAATGTTTTCAGTTATCTCCCTTGTATGCTAGCATGGGAAGCAGTAAATATGCTGTATTTCTTTGAAAAGTTTTCCTGCCTCCTATCTTTCTACTTGACTGATTCTACTTATCTTTACCAGTACCAGTTCATCAATCCTGCATGCCTGTCAGAAACAATGTTCTGTCTACGAGCTTGTTTATTTTGGTCAGTGCTCTTTACTAATTGCATAACTTAAACAATCCTCTTCCTCAATAGGGGAATGAAGGGTGCTGAAACACCACCAAAATAAACATGCCGGATTCCAGAGGTGAATGAGCTATAAACAGGCCTTTATATTTTGTAACTGATAGAGACTACTAGCCGCAGATTCCTTCACATACAATTATCCCCAGGCGTGAGACTGGATCCGGAAACTTTTTGCCACAGCATCCTTGCGCGCCGGTGGCGGGTCAGCACCACGCGACTCCGCCCAGGCGTCACCCGCGTACGTGACGTCAGCGAGGTCACATAAGCCCCGCCCCGGCGCTCCCACGTTAGTTTTTTCCTTTTCCGCGTGCCATGCGGATCCCGTCCTTGCTACAGGCCTGTTTGGGGCCCTTTTTCTCCCCATTGTCTCTTCTTTTGGTGGAACAGTGTGTGAATGCCTTCGATCTTCAAGATTTGCATGTCGTGTGGGCGTTGTCAGACCTGGCACCATTGGCGAGGGTCTCCCTTCCATTTTTTGCTGTTGCCTCATGTGTTTTTCTGGTGTTAGATGCTTTGGGCACTGTGCCACTGCTGTCCAGTGCAACAGTGCGAGTGCTACCTACTGTAAATTGATGTATTGAATAGTGGTTCCATGATTGGATATTTGGTTTACTTGTCAGACCCTAGTACAGTGCACTGAGTGTGCCCAGGGCGTGTAAATCCAAATGCTGCTAGTGGGCTTGCAGCACTGGTTGTGCCACCCACAGAAGCGGCCTTGTAAAAAGTGTCTAAGGTCTGCCATTGCAGAGCCTGTGGGCAGTCTGGTACTGTCATGCTGACTGGGCAAGTGCACCCACTTGCCAGTCCCTAAACCTTCCCTTTTCTTCATATTAGTCACCCCTATGGTAGGCCCAAGGGCAGGGTGCATTGTAAGTATAAGGTAGGACAAGCCCTGATGTGTGTGTCATGTCCTAATAGTGAATTACAGCCATTTTCGTTTTTCACTATTGCAAGGCTACCTGTTCTCCATAGGCTAGAATGGGCTGCTGGATTATTACATGTTTATAATCCTAGCAGACTCAGAGAACATGGTAGAAATTCGAGTTTAGTATGCCTGGACTCAGAATAATAAAATACATCTTTTAGTAAAGTTTATTTTAATATTCTGTGTTTGCAAATACCACTTTTAGAAAGTAGGTTTTTTCTTGCCTAACCATTTGAGCCCGCCTCTGCTAGGTTGTGTATTCCTTGTCTGGGTTTGTGTGTGACAGGACTGGGGAATTCCAGGAGACAGGCTGGGGCAGCCCGTGGTGAATAGGGAGATCTGCAACCAGATGGGAGGGAGGAGTTGCACCTGGGACCTGAATAGGACTGTGCCCGCCCCCCACCGTGCTGGCTCTACCCCCTGTGGTGCGTCTGCTGTCTCTGCCCTGCACACTGAAAGAAGAGAAGGAAGACTGTCAACAAAGTGCTCCTGGGCTGTACTTGCCTTCCACAATTCTGGCTCCACCTCCTGTGGGGCGTCTGATGTGACTGCCCTGTGCTGTGAAAGGGAAGGAGAAGTCTGGTAAACAGAGTGCTTCAGAACTGGCTTGAACGGGGCACAGGCCCCTCTCCCCTCAGAGAACAAAGGATTTTAGGGTATAAGTATTGGGACCCTGATCCCATGAAATTAGATCACTCCAGGAGCTGACAAGAAGAAACCTTTGCTGAGGAGAAGGAACCTGAAGAAACTGAGGAGAGACTATTCCCAAGCTGAAGTGCTGTTTGGGGGATTAGCCTGCAGTGGTTACCTGGCTGCCTAGAGAGGAGAAAGGACTTTGTGGATTTTACCTTTGCTTTTCAACTTGTGCTAAAAAGATCTCCAAGGGCTTGGAAGAGAGCTTGCCCACTGACCGAAGTCCAAGGACCAGTGGACTTCACCAGTCTTTGTGAATTGCTACTGTTCCAGTGGCTACAGTGGCAGGGAGCTGTGACCGACTCTCACAACCGGCCCAGTGTCCTCTGGGCACCGCACTGAGCAACGTCCACCTCGAGCAATGCAAGCTCTGCGCTCACCGACTCCATCTCGACGCCATTGAGTCGTAGCCTGCACCGCGACTGGAAGGACACCGCAACGTGCAACGCCTCGCTACACCAAATCGAACGGGTCGGACTGACGCGGTCATTGCTGCTGACTTCGAGTCCTGTGACCGCACCGGAGTTGGGCACCGCCTCGCACACTTCGCGACGCACCGCCCGACTCGCACCGCTGTCCGGACTGACCGACGCCAGCTCCCGAACTCCGTCTCGAACGCCGGACCGTAAAGCTGGAAGCACCGCAACAAGCAACGTCCGCCCCGAACAATGCGATCTCTGAGCTCACCGACGCCATCAACGAGCTGTAGCCTGCACCGCGACAGAAGGGACACCAGGAGCTACAACGCTTTCTTTTTCTACACCGCGACGAACACCGGGACCGGCTCGCACATCCGTGCCGGCCGCCCCAAGGAAAAGGTACTCTTGAGTCTGTCGACATTTGAGTGAGCCCGGACCGCCGCTGTCCGCTGAATTTGTTAGACTCTGTGTTCTTTCAGCACGCCGAAGCCGGACAAGGCTACCGACTCACACAGAACTTTGATTTACACCTTTTTAACCAGAACTCTTGAAATTTAAAAGTATTGTGGATTCTTTTTGTCGTTTATTGGTCTTGTGATAATTCTATATAAAGTATACTTATTTTTTATATAAAACCTTGTGTGGTGTCCATTTGTAGTGTTGTCACTGGGTTACTGTATGTGGTCACAAATGCTTAACTTACATCGCCTCCGAACTAGCCTTGACTGCTCGCGCCACGCCGCCTAGAGGGTGAGCAGGGGTTATTTTAAGAGAGTAATTCCCTTGCCCTGACTGGAGGAGAGGGTCCCTGCTTGGCACAAGTACCTACCTGCGCCAACCAGAGACCCCCAATTCTAACAGGCATCTTATGTCGTCGACGGACCCTCACCTCATTTGTATGTGGTGTTTAGGGGAGGATCATAGCACCACTGATTATGAAGCTTGCCAACAGTTGAAGCCGAAGTCGCGGCGGGAGCGCCGGATGAAACTACTCTCTGCATGTCTCTCCAGGTCGGCATCCTCCCCTCGGTCAGCTTCGGTGGACAGCTTCAGATAGGCCGTGGTCGTCGTCCTCGCCCCATCTCAGATGTCACGTGAGCGTCGCTCCCTGGTGGCTAAATGTTGCAGTTTATCCCCGGGGGCTGTTGTCCGGTCTGCCGGGGGCGTGGGCTCTCCGTGGGTGATGTGGCCCTGCGTGTCGTCCTATCCACCGTTTCCCAGTGATGGGGCATCGAGAGTCCACATGGAGACATATGCGGGGCTTTGCAGTCCTTGCTGGTGTCTCCTCCTCCTTCCCTTCCTGGGGCATCAGCGGATCCCTTGCCTTGCACGAAGGCCCCAGCACCGACTGGCTCATATCCAGGCTTGGAAGATGTGGTACTGTTGGGGTGCGGCCCCTCGGGGGTCCCTCCTTCAGACCACGGCATCTCTGCCTCACTGCAAACTCCCGCGGGAGTCCCTGTGGTGTTGCTGGAGGTCGCCGGGGCTTGGGTCGCACCCCAGAGCCCCTCTCGGTCATTTGACAAGGTGGTCCTGTCTAAGGCCGAGGTGACGCCGCTACGGCGCCGGCAGCTGCTGGACCGGGCGGCACCACAGGGGCCGGTGGACCCTCCTTGTCCTGCTCTGGGTCGAGGCTGGGTGGGGATCCTCCGTCCCTCTCCGGGCCCCTCTCGTCCCTCCCCGCAGGCAGCTGCCTTGTCGGAGAGCGAGTCGGAAGTTGAATCATCCCTGGCACCGCCACATGGGTTGCCGGGCCACCTCTGCCACATTTTGGGCCGCGGCTGGTGGAGGGCTTCATGTCACTCTCCATGCCCTTCTCGGTCCTCCACACAGGCGGTTGACTCGGCGGCGGGTGAGTCGGCGTCGATCTGGTGCCGCACTTTGGCCAGTTCGGCTCCGGCTCCACTCCGGTCCCTGGAGTGGTGTGACTTGGAGGAGCCCTGTCCGGCGATGCCGGATGGTGTCGACGTCCTGTCTCTGGCGGGGGACTCTACGGCTCCGCGTAGGAGTCACGCCGTGGATTCGTCTTCGTACGCTCCTTCTTCTCTGGAGGCTGGCTGTATATTGGTGTCGTCCTCTCCAGAGGCTGGCCGCCGCATGGTGTCTTTTTCACAGTTGTCGTCGAAGGGTGGCTCCCCGCCATTTCTGAGGCAGAGGTGTTCGTCGAGGGGTGGCAGGTCCCCCATTCTTCGGTTCCTTCTGACTTCCAGGTCTGGCCTTTGCCCGTTCCTCTTGGCTTTGGGGACGGCCACCTTAGTTTGCAGCCATCATCCAAGGAGGAGCTGATTTCTCCACCGCGGGACCCTACGGAGGCGGGTGCGGCCTTCGCTCACGCAGTGTCCATGGCTGTGGGCATTCTGCGCATGGGTGACCCGGTTGCTCACCTTTCCGGTGGACCATCTCTTGGCGGTTTTCCACCAAGGCTCTGCTGGGAGGGAAATCTTGCATCCCTTTGAGGGTTCGCTCCTTTCTTCCCTGACGGGGGCTTGGAGGCGTCCTGCCTCAGGGTATCCGGTGCCTCAACATCTTCTGCACCGGCACCTTCTGGCGCCACGTGACCCGGCGTGACTTTCCCTCCACCCCTCTGCCGCCAGTCCACTTTTGCGGACTGCTTTTTCCTCCCTGCCGCCACTGTTGATTCCACAGTCCCGGGAGGCCCAGTGGCTGGACTCTTGGGGGTGCAACATGTTCGCCTTGACCAGCCCTGCCCTCCGGGCCCTTAACACCTTGTGTGTTCTGGCTAGGGCCTCCTCCTGTTTGTGGGACTCGGCAGAGTCTCTGGGTTCCGCAGCCTCCCAGGAGACTGTTCAGGTGGACTTACGGCATCATGCGTTGGATGGCCGGGAGCTAGCGTTCTTTATTCTCCGCTCCGCTCTGGACATCTCAGAGGTGCTGAGCTGGGCCATGGCTTCCTCAGTAGCTCTCCATCGCCATGCTTGGCTTTGGGATGGGGTATTTCCCGAGAATATTCGGGAGCGACTCATTGATCTTCTGTTTGATGGCAGCCTGTTCTTCCATGCCCCGGCTGACTCCGCCATCCAAAGGTTTTTGACTCCTCCTCCTCCTTCCCCTCCTCAGTGACTGCTGAGTTGAGCTGGTTCTGGACCTTCTTGGGACGGGTGCTCTGACTGTTGAGTGTATTTTTTGGCCATTGAGTCCTCCTAGCTGGGACTAGGAGGACTTTGTTCACTGTGTGTGTGTTTTTGCTGGAATTGTTACACAGACTTGGCCCTGAGATTAGGCCTTCTGTTTTTTTCAAATTCAGCTGCTTGTCAAGCCTTTCACGGGGATGTTTCCCTGTAGTCTTTTATTTTTTCCTCTGCTACGGAAGTTCTTCCAAAGAGGGTTCCCATGTCTTGATATTTAACGTACCCTATGTGGGGTAGTGGTAGCTGTTATATAGTTTGCGCTATGATGGGGAGTTCTGGTGGCCTTTGGGTGCCTGTAATACGTGTGTGTATGTTGCTTTGCTTCTTGAGGTTGTGTGTGCGGCCCCTCATGGTGGTGTGTCCGATCCTTTCCTCACGTCCCTGGTCCTGTCCTGTGGGCTGGGATGCTTCTGTGTTCTTTCTTGTCAGGTATCGTCTGCCCGGTCTTCCTGGGGTTCTGGGCTGTTTTTTCTTGCTTCTGGCGGCTTATGTCTGTTGTCGCAGCTCTGGCTGGCCTGTTGCCTTCGGTCTGGGGTGGACTTGCCTTCTTTTCCTTCATCTCCTTGGGCCCTCTGCCTTGAAGAACCGGGTTTTCTTAGAACCCAGCGGTGCCAGGGACACACCCGAAGTCTTCGGATTCTCCTGTCTTGGAATACAGAGACACGGAATACTTCTGGATGGCGTCAAAGATCAAATTTATTAGCTGCAGCTAGTAACAGTAAACCCAGCAATACAACACGGTGTACAACTCAGGAAACTGCTCAATTTCATAGAGCAAGAAATCACTTTTTATACACCATATTCTCATTATAAATTTACACCCACTGCGCAAAATTCTGACCAATAGGACACATTTTCTAACTGAGTATCACATTAACAAAAACCCAATTTACAGTAACCCAACCCAAAAGTTAATTATTAGGACTGTCCCAAATTCAATTTCCACAATTGAAAGCACTACCCATGAAATGAAATGAAAAGTCGTAAGGAAAGAAACAATTCAGATGTTGAGTAGGATAAGATATGTGCAAGAAACTAAAAGTTAACGATATCCTGAACATTGATTGGCAATTTTAGACAACGATCAGCTAGAGAAATTGGCTTCCTGAAAGGGTCAGTTTCAGGTGACGGGGTCAGCGTCCTGCAGTTCACTCACAAGTCAGAAAAGGCCTGTTAATGCATACATGAACAATGAGGCCCATGCAACTTTGTTTGTTCGGTTACCTCCACGGCCTACGTGAGGGCAACACAAAAATGGCGTCACAAACAACTCAAACAAAATGGAGTCTGGTTCAAAATCACGGAACCTCAGCCCCTCCTTTTGCCATTACGTAGGCAATGACCTAAACTCACGTCAATCTGAATCTAGGTCTATATCTATTCTCATCAGGTCATCAAGTTGTTGCTGTAACATCATCATATTATCCTTCACTTCTCTCTGGACTGGTCTTCTCACACAGATCGTAGCACAAAGACTACAAATGGCGGGACCACACTGGATGCATAAGCAACACGAGAAAAGGATTGCTAAAGCCATACCAAGAAACATCAGAATCTTCCATCCCCATTTGGACAGCAGTTCCCAAAACCATTCTATCAAGGACCAGTTCCCTTCGTCTACTTGTATAGACTCAGCGGACTTATGTAACCTCAAGATGGCTTGGTACACTGTCGGGGCGTTATCTCGAATGAAAACACAGCAACTAGACCCGATCAATTTACATACCCCACCTCTATCTGCAAGTATAATATCTAAAACAAAGCGGTTCTGTAATGTCATAAGGCGATCCGCTTGAAGCTCAGCTGTAATATTGCTACGGGCACCTGCAGTCTCATTTATAGTGGCCTCGACCAATCTCGTAAGCTGACGAGTATTTCTACCATTAGCCATAGGACCCCAAAAGGGTAGAAAACCCTTAAAGAAGTCCCCAACTTCTTGTGCGACAGTATCTTTCGCATCGATAACACCTCTACCATATCTTGTCTTATGGTAATTGAAAGCAGCTGTGTACGTAGGGGTAAGCAAAAATGCCACATAAGATGTGCCTGAAAAATCAGGAGGCAACCATGTATATGCTCTGTCGTGACAAACAAATACGTGCCTCTAGCTGGCACGAACGGTGGAGCTTTCTGGGACGTATAGACATATGTATGTATGAACACACACACTCTTACCAAGCTGAGCTCTCGGATTTTGACCATTACCTTGCAGACAAAAATGACCTCGGTGGGGTACAATCCAAATAGGAGGAGACCTTTTCTGTCTCTCCTTTTCTGTCAGACTAATGCTATATCCAGTCTTGTTCCAACTGATATATGCTCGTACCTCAGCCTTAGGGATAGCATTATACGCATCGATATCTCTGATCATATCTACTATTCCCTGTATCAAGGCATTATTACTCGCATTATCTTTAACGGAACGTACAGGAGATGCTTCATTCGCATAGATAAACATTGACTGGAGTGCCCATACTGACCCATTAGGCGAAAAAGGCAAAACTAAATATGGCATTCCCTTGTCTGTTGTATGCGGCATAAGACCACACACCCAGCAATTCGTAGTATTTACAACTAACTGATGCTGATGCAACATCTGTATAAATGAATTGTTAACAAATTCTGATCTTCGTGTCTGTTCATGTTCAGGCAACGTATGAAACTCATGTGGGGAAACAGTAGAAAAAGAAAGAGTAGGTTGGGAGGTAGATGCAAGCGTCTGTTGTATAACATAGACAATCCAACCCACACAAGCTAACGTAATATTCAAAAGCATTAGAAAACACAGTATTAAAAAACATTTGCTACGGATCAATGTACACATTTTCACTTTAAAATTGATTCTCTTAATACCCTTATCAGACTCAAAAGACTCCATCCTCTAACGTGCTGCTCACTGCTATTACCTTCTTCACTTAAGTGTGCGTCAAGATCGTACTAACGACCATGAACCACAGACCTTATGTCAATACGCGGCTCACCCCTTAAGGCTGTACCGCGACCCTGCAGCTGAGTCTGGATGGTGACTCGAAAAAGAAAAAAGTAAAAAAGTCTCTTGATCTGACAAGGTGTAATTCACTACATAAAAAAATTCAATCTTTATTTGTCCATTTATGTACCTTTTTTCGATCTCAGATTGTAGCGCTCTTTGCCAGGCACAGTTTGATCCTTAAAAAGTGTTTCTGGATTCGTGGTGTCAAGTTTCAAATGCGAAGGCACAGCAGCTTGCAGAATGTCATCATCCTCGCGTTCTGACTGAGTCCATGTCAAATGTGCATCACTAAAAGGTACGAATCTAGGAATCCTTTCACATTCAGAATCGGCTATTCCATCCCTCACCCACTTATCATACGGTAGGGGCAAAGGAACTCTTTTGCAATGGGTGGCATGCACCCAGTTTTTGTTTACCAGCTACTCTAACAGCAGTTATAGTGACCAAAAGGACCAAATGTGGTCCAGTCCATCTTGGTTCCAAGTTTTTGGTTCGTTGAAAATTCTTGATCAAGATGTACTCTCCAGGTTGGATCATATGGCCTGGATCTGCAGTAGCTGTCGGCAAACTGTCATAGACCTGTTGGTGGAGAACACGTAATTTAGCAGTCAAGTCATGTAAGTAATCCACCAACAGAGGGTACTCAATCTCGCTGTATTTCTTAGGACGAGGCACACCCCAAACATTCGCTGGACGACCAAAAACTATTTCGTATGGGCTAAGTCCCACACGAGAATGCACTGTCGTTCTTGTTGACAAAAGAGCCAACGGCAAGGCATCTGGCCATGTAAGACCAGTGCTCGCTTGTATCTTAGCTAGCTTCAGCTTCAAGGTGCCATTATAGCACTCAACAAGACCAGCAGACTGGGGGTGATTTGCAGCATGGAATTTCTGATTGATACCCAAACCAGCACACACTTTCTTCATGATCTGGCCCACAAATTCACTCCCATTGTCGCTCCATACAATTCTCGGCAAACCATACTCCTTGAGCAAAACCTTGGCTGTAGACAAGGCAGTATTATCCTTTAGGGGGTAGGCCTCTATCCATCTGGAAAAGGCGCAAACAACCACAAGGACATACTTCAAATTATTGCATATCTCCATGTGAATGTAATCTAACTGTATCACTTCAAATGGATACGACGGAGGAGCAAAATAACCAGCTGGAGTTGGAGTTCCCTTTCCAGGATTATACTTCAGACAAATCATGCAATGTTTCACCACATTCTCAGCACATTTCGGAATTCCAGCATTCTGCCATACTGGGGCCAACAACTTGCATATCCCTTTCGAACTGATATGAGCCATTCCATGAGCCATAGTAACCACTGGGAGCACAAACGCATCAGGCAACAACCATCGCTGGTGTTCTGACAACTCAACCCAACAACCCGTCGGATCCAATATACCCGTAGTTTCTCTCCACACACTCACTTCTTTTTCCGTAGCTTCAGCCTGAATCAACTTCACACTTTCTATTGTGTCTTCACACATTCCACCAGCCATAACCTAATTAGCAGGGCCCGCAACATACATTCGACTCGTCATGTCTTTTGCCGTTTCCTTCGCAACTGCATCCACAAACGCATTTCCTCGGCCCACATCATCCGCAACCTTCTTATGGGCACTACACTTCACAATTGCCATCTGCTTTGGAAGAGTAAGTGATTCCAAAAGTTCATTCACTAACTGCCCATGCTGAATTTTCGTGCCATGGGAAGTAAGAAATCCTCTTTCTCTCCACAAACGCCCAAAACTATGGGCAACACCAAACGCATACTGGCTATCAGTATAAACATTCACTCGCTTTCCCTCTGACAACACACACGCTCTAGTCAATGCAATCAACTCTGCTGCTTGCACAGAATTCTGTGCTATGCGTGCTGTTTCAACAACTGTATGTAAAGTTGTGACAGCATATGCCGCAGTCGTCTCACCATTCGGAAGCTTGAAACACGAACCATCTACCCATAAGATACCATCAACATTCTTAAGAGGAGTATCTTTTAGATCGACTCTACCCTTTGTTTCCTCTTCTGTCCGAAGATCACAATCATGCTGTTCCTGAACATCCGTCTCTACAGAAATCGGTAACAACGTAGCTGGATTCAACACATTACATCTTTTGATGTGTACATGACTAGCCAAAAGCGTCAACTCATAACCTGACAGACGTGCCCTAGTAAGGTGCTGTGTCTTGGTCCTGTTCAATAAGGTATCCACTGCATGTGGGACAATTACAATCAACGTATTATCCAATACCAAACTAGCAGACTGTCGGATAGAAACAGCCGCTGCCGCTGTAGCTCTCAGACAACTCGGCAACGCTTTAGCTACCGGATCTAACGTCGCTGAAAAATACGCACATGGGCGTTGCTTGTCTCCAAACTGTTGCGTCAATACTGACAATGCACAACCTTCTCTCTCGTGAACATACAACGTGAAAGGTTTACTGTAGTCCGGAATACCCGATACCGGAGCCGAACACAATGCATCACGTAATTCAGAAAAACTTTTCTGACAATCATCAGACCAAGAGAGAGGATACGGAGTATCTTTAAGAGTCAGTGCTAACAGAGGTTTCGCTAGTAGGGAAAAATTAGGGATCCATTGCCTACAATACGAGGTGATACCTAAGAAAGCACGCACTTCTCTCTGTGTGGATGGTACACTCATTTGCGCAATCGCTTGAATTCGTTCTGGGCGCAAGCTTCTTCCCTCCTTCAACAAGAGATGACCTAAGTAGGTTACTTCTTGTCGGCAATACTGTAACTTGGAAGGTGACACTTTATGATGAAGGTCAGACAAATGTCGTAACAAAGAAAGAGTAGCTTCTTTACAAATCTCTTCATCATCAGCAGCGACCAGCAGATCATCAACATACTGGATAAGAGTAGCACCAGTAGGCAACACAAAACCATCAAGCTGAGTTTTCAATGCCTGACTATAGAAGGAGGGACTTTCACAATAACCTTGAGGAGCGCTCTTAAACCGGAAGCTTCGACCTCCTAAACAGAAGCCAAAAATATCTCTACTCTCCTAGGCAATCTGAATACTGAAGAAAGCATTCTTCAAGTCGATAACAGAAAACCAGGCTGCCGAAGCAGGAATCAGAGTCAACAAAGCAGTGATATCAGGGACAACAGGAAACTGTGGCACCACAATCTTGTTGACCTCTTGACGGTCGATCACAAACCGATACACAGGTGGCTGAGAAGCATCAGTATGCTTAAGGAAAGGCAGAACAGGACTGTTACACACGTTACCTCTCGTTTCTTCAATTACACCGTTCTCAACCAAATCATAAATAATTGCTTATAGAGCTCTCTCGCCATCGCTCGAAATTTTATATTTGGGAGTACGAGGTAACCTAGCATTCGACTTAAGGTTAACAACATAGGGTGGAATCTGCAAGAGACCAACATCATTGGGATATGTAGCCCAAAGTGTATCAGGAAGAGAACGCAATTCCAGTGGAAGACAATCTTTAGACAAATGCATCGGGGAAATCACTTTCTTACCCAAGGTAAGATGTACTCACGAAGGAGAACAATGTAATGTCGCATGCAGTCTTTTCAGCAAATCCAAACCCAACAGATTCTCACCACAACCAGTCGTCAAAATAAGAGGAGCTTCCAATTCACAAGGACCAATAGAATGGGGCAAAGGACTAGAAACTGGATTACGAACTGAGGCGCCTGAAAATCCTACGGAAACATTGGTCAAGCCAGACAAAGGTGCACCAGGAAGTTTAGAGTGCATAATAGAACTCTTCGTCGCACCAGTATCCAAAAGAAAAGGTTCTGCCACACCTAATGTAATCCCTTCAACATAAGGTCCACTCTGGTCTACTGGAACTGACACTACTCCCTCTCTTTGCCCATGGCTGTCCTAACTATCATTATAACCAGCACTCTCGCTCTCGATATAATAATCATCGACATAGTACTGTGCAGACTGACCACTCAAAACATTCTGTCTGTCAAAATAATTCGCAGAATTCTGAAGGGAAGAGGAACGCTCATTTTGTGGTAACACACCACGTCCCCTACCCCTAGGAGCTTGCTGGAAACCACCACGACCTCTCTGACCAGATACGCCATTCGCACGCTGTAACAAAGCCGGGAACTATTCTTGAAATTACCTTCCTCTCTGCAATAAGCACACTGATTAGGACCAGGAAAGAATCGCGGAGCATAAGGTTCAGGCTTCTGTAACAATCTCTGAAACTGTGGAGGTTGCTGAAACTGAGGTTGATTCTAACAGGCGGATAAGCTTGCTGCAAAAGAACTTTCGTCTTTAGATCTTTAGTTTTCTTCTCTGCTTTATCCTTCTCATCTTTATCCCTATTCTCATAATATTGTGCAGTAGCCAATATCTGGGCCGATGAAGAAACAGCCCATGAACTCTCAGAGTCCTTTAACTTATTAGAAAGTTCGGGAAGCAAATTAAAGACAAATTTGTACACAAACAACCTTTGACCACCTTCCGTACTCATGTCCTGACCACTATGATCGATAAACGTTTCTTCAAACCTCGTGAAGAAATCAGACACACTCTCGTTTTTCTTTTGTTTGCATGCTGCCAACTTGTCCCAAATCACTCGCAAAGCAGGCATCATAGTTTTCATTAAATTAATAATTTTACCAGGTAATTCTGCAACTAAGGGCTCAGGTTTGGCACCTCTTACTTGCCGACCATCTGCAGCAACAATATTAGCCCACGTATCTCCCAATTCTGCCGCATGATTCTCATGACGAATCTTCGCCCACAAAGGTTGAGGAACTACATTACCCATCAACATATCTATGTCAACTAAATTCATAATACACGCATCAACTGTCTGGGACAACTCTTTGTAATAACCAGCAGGATTCTTACGGGGATCAGGCAAGGTCTGCTTAAGAGCCAAGACCTCTGCTCTCTTCCAAGGAACATGTACCCATACTCGCTGAAAATGAGCCGGGACAGCATTATTGTTATGAGCGGCATCAGCCTGAACTGCGTCTCTCCATACAGGAGGAACCTCTCTCATAGGATACTGCTTCACTCTCCTCCTAACAGAGGAATCAGGTTCATACAATGTCTGAGGCGGTAATCTAGACCTAAAAACAAGTATCGTCTCCACGGCATCTGTAACATCAGATTCCACTATCGTCCCTTTAGCAAATTCGTACTGAACATCAAGCACTTCCTGCGGAATCGGACCCAACTCATTATCTTCCCATTCCTGACGGAGAAAAGTACACATTACATCAAAAACATACCTTTGCTTAGGCGGCTCCCACTGAAAGAAAACATCCATAACCGCTGGCAAATTATACCTGGAAGCATTTAAAATCCATCTACGAGCCAACAAATCTAACACTGTCCATTCCTCGGAACTAGGAAGCTGACTACGACTCTGCTTACGTTCCGAAACAGGGGTCATATTCAATGACCCAAACAATGGAGACAACAGATTAACAACAGTCTCAGTCATTCGTTTTCGAGCAGAAGGAGAAGAAGCAGACATAAGAACAGGAGAATGAGTATATTGAGGCAAAAGAGGTGTAGAAGCAAGAACAGTAGGAGTCGAAGATGCAGAAGTAGAAGGCAAAGCAGTTTGAGGCAAAGCTGGTAACAAGGCTTGCGACCCTAGAGTGGGTTGCGCAGTAGGAGGCAAAACCATCTGTGGAGCACCGGGTGGCTGAACAACAGCAGGAGGTTGAACAACAAAGGGTGGAACAACCGGGGGTAAAGGAGGCGCAGTAGCACCCTGCACATAAGGGGGTGGCAATCTCAGTAGATGAGAGATCAAAGGATCTTTTTCAAGATCTTCAATCACTTTCGGAGGAGAAGACAGCAAGGCCGGATAACATTTATCAATGGCCATGCAACGCTGTCTATCTGAGACTTCACTCGCACGCTCTTCTCCATATTCCTTAAACTGCCTCGCAGCTTGTAGTACTGACATATTCTGATCTTTCCTATCACACTTTGCTTTCTTAATTTCTCGCTGTTTGGCTTCCTTACGCCAGAGGCGGAAAGAGTCAAACATTGCCGGCCGGGCTTTCTTCCTAAATAGCGCAACTTCCAGATTATCTAAAATATTTAATTCAAAACTACCATGTTGGAGCCATCGTAAAACACCATCTTTCTTCGTTTGGTGAACCCACACTTCATTATAAGTGATTGGACCCACTCCGTGTTTTGAATAGAGCTCATAAGTCGGAGTTCCAACCGGAGGTATCGGACACGAATCCTCCAATCGGGAATCCCTGTTGCAACCACAACTAAACCATTTCCTAATTTTGCTAAGACCAGGCATCTTATAGCTCACTAATCTAGCTTCAAACTTTAAGGGGTTATCAACTATCGATACACTCGTAAATATACGAGCCCCTCTGCTTCGATTTTTGCAAGAACCGAATCAAAACCAAGACCAAAACAAAGTCGTGGGAGCGACCCACTTTATACTTAAACAAAATCTCTGTCACGCCACCAGAAGACCGTCTATCGTCTCGCTTTACAAAGGATCAATCAAGGGTCCAAGTCAGGGCGACAGTCAGGGCAGCAGTCCTTCGTAGCCGTTGGAAAGCGGGAAGCCTCGCAGTAAAACTTTCGGTCCACGTCGACATACAGGGGTCGATGAAGTGGTTGGCCTTCCTCCAGAATTTCCTCACGGGGCTCCTCACGATCCTCTGGCTTGGAACGGTACCGCTAAAGTCGCCCCACCGTTGGGCGCCAACTGAAGAACCGGGTTTTCTTAGAACCCAGCGGTGCCAGGGACACACCCGAAGTCTTCGGATTCTCCTGTCTTGGAATACAGAGACACGGAATACTTCTGGATGGCGTCAAAGATCAAATTTATTAGCTGCAGCTAGTAACAGGAAACCCAGCAATACAACACGGTGTACAACTCAGGAAACTGCTCAATTTCATAGAGCAAGACATCACTTTTTATACACCATATTCTCATTATAAATGTACACCCACTGCGCAAAATTCTGACCAATAGGACACATTTTCTAACTGAGCATCACATTAACAAAAACCCAATTTACAGTAACCCAACCCAAAAGTTAATTATTAGGACTGTCCCAAATTCAATTTCCACAAGCCGGACAGACCCATAATTGAAAGCACTACCCATGTAATGAAAAGTCGTAAGGAAAGAAACAATTCAGATGTTGAGTAGGATAAGATATGTGCAAGAAACTAAAAGTTAACGATATCCTGAACTTTGATTGGCAATTTTAGACAACGATCAGCCAGAGAAATTGGCTTCCTGAAAGGGTCAGTTTCAGGTGACGGGGTCAGCGTCCTGCAGTTCACTCACAAGTCAGAAAAGGGCCTGTTAATGCATACATGAACAATGAGGCCCATGCAACTTTGTTCGTTCGGTTACCTCCACGGCCTACATGAGGGCAACACCAAAACGGCGTCACAAACAACTCAAACAAAATGGAGTCTGGTTCAAAATCATGGACCCTCAGACCCTCCTTTTGCCATTACGTAGGCAATGACCTAAACTCACGTCAATCTGAATCCAGGTCTATATCTATTCTCATCAGGTCATCAAGGTGTTGCTGTAACATCATCTTATTATCCTTCACTTCACTCGGGACTGGTCTTCTCACACAGATCGTAGCACAAAGACTACAAATGGCGGGACCACACTGGAAGCATAAGCAACACGAGAAAAGGATTGCTAAAGCCATACCAAGAAACATCAGAATCTTCCATCCCCATTTGGACAGCAGTTCCCAAAACCATTCTATCAAGGACCAGTTCCCTTCGTCTACATGTATAGACTCAGCGGACTTATGTAACCTCAAGATGGCTTGGTACACTGTCGGGGGGTTATCTGGAATGAAAACACAGCAACTAGACCTGATCAATTTACATACCCCACCTCTATCTGCAAGTATAATATCTAAAACAAAGCGGTTCTGTAATGTCATAAGGCGATTCGCTTGAAGCTCAGCTGTAATACTGCTAAGGGCACCTGCAGTCTCATTTATAGTGGCCTCGACCACTCTCGTAAGCTGACGAATATTTCTACCATTAGCCATAGGACCCCAAAAGGGCAGAAAACCCTTAATGAAGTCCCCAACTTCTTGTGCGACAGTATCTTTCGCATCAATAACACCTCTACCATATCTTGTCTTATGGTAATTGAAAGCAGCAGTGTATGTAGGGGGAAGCAAAAATGCCACATAACATGTGCCTGAAAAATCAGGAGGCAACCATGTGTATGCTCTGTCGTGACAAACAAATACGTGCCTCTAGCTTGCACGAACGGTGGAAATTTCTGGGACGTATAGACATATGTGTGAACACACACACTCTTACCAAGCTGAGCTCTCGGATTTTGACCATTACCTTGCAGACAAAAATGACCTCGGTGGGGTACAATCCAAATAGGAGGAGACCTTTTCTGTCTCTCCTTTTCTGTCAGACTAGTGCTATATCCAGTCTTGTTCCAACCGATATATGCTCGTACCTCATCCTTAGGGATAGCATTATACGCATCGATATCTCTGATCATATCTACTATTCCCTGTATCAATGCATTATTACTCGCATTATCTTTAACGGAACGTACAGGAGATGCTTCATTCGCATAGATAAACATTGACTGGAGTGCCCATACTGACCCATTAGGCGAAAAAGGCAAAACTAAATATGGCATTCCGTTGTCTGTCGTATGCGGCATAAGACCACACACCCAGCAATTCGTAGTATTTACAACTAACTGATGCTGATGCAACATCTGTATAAATGAATTGTTAACAAATTCTGATCTTCGTGTCTGTTCATGTTCAGGCAACGTATGAAACTCATGTGGGGAAACAGTAGAAAAAGAAAGAGTAGGTTGGGAGGTAGATGCAAGCGTCTGTTGTATAACATAGACAATCCAACCCACACAAGTTTACGTAATATTCAAAAGCATTAGAAAACACAGTATTAAAAAACATTTGCTACGGATCAATGTACACATTTTCACTTTAAAATTGATTCTCTTAATACCCTTATCAGACTCAAAAGACTCCGTCCTCTAACGTGCTGCTCACTGCTATTACCTTCTTCACTTAAGTATGCGTCAAGATCGTACTAACGACCATGAACCACAGACCTTATGTCAATACGCAGCTCACCCCTTAAGGCTGTCCCGCGACCCTGCAGCTGAGTCCGGATGGTGACTCGAAAAAGAAAAAAGTAAAAAAGTCTCTTGATCTGACAAGGTGTAATTCACTACATAAAAAAATTCAATCTTTATTTGTCCATTTATGAATCTTTTTTCGATCTCAGATTGTAGCGCTCTTTGCCAGGCACAGTTTGATCCTTAAAAAGTGTTTCTGGATTCGTGGTGTCAAGTTTCAAATGCGAAGGCACAGCAGCTTGCAGAATGTCATCATCCTCGCGTTCTGACTGAGTCCATGTCAAATGTGCATCACTAAAAGGTACGATTCTAGGAATCCTTTCACATTCAGAATCGGCTATTCCATCCCTCACCCACTTATCATACGGTAGGGGCAAAGGAACTCTTTTGCAATGGGTGGCAAGCACCCAGGTTTTTTTTACCAGCTACTCTAATAGCAGTTCTAGTGACCAAAAGGACCAAATCTGGTCCAGTCCATCTTGGTTCCAAGTTTTAGGTTCGTTGAAAATTCTTGATCAAGATGTACTCTCCAGGTTGGATCGTATGGCCTGAATCTGCAGTAGCTGTCGGCAAACTGTCATAGACCTGTTGGTGGAGAACACGTAATTTAGCAGTCAAGTCATGTAAGTAATCCACCAACAGAGGGTACTCAATCTCGCTGTATTTCTTAGGACGAGGCACACCCCAAACATTCGCTGGACGACCAAAAACTATTTCCTTTGGGCTAAGTCCCACACGAGAATGCACTGTCGTCATTGTTGTCAAAAGAGCCAACGGCAAGGCATCTGGCCATGTAAGACCAGTGCTCGCTTGTATCTTAGCTAGCTTCAGCTTCAAGGTGCCATTATAGCACTCAACAAGACCAGCCGACTGGGGGTGATTTGCAGCATGGAATTTCTGATTGATACCCAAACCAGCACACACTTTCTTCATGATCTGGCCCACAAATTCACTCCCATTGCCGCTCCATACAATTCTCGGCAAACCATACCTAGGGAAATACTCCTTGAGCAAAACCTTGGCTGTAGACAAGGCAGTATTATCCTTTAGGGGGTAGGCCTCTATCCATCTGGAAAAGGCGCAAACAACCACAAGGACATACTTCAAATTATTGCATCTCTCCATGTGAATGTAATCTAACTGTATCACTTCAAACGGATACGTCGGAGGAGCAAAATGACCAGCTGGAGTTGGAGTTCCCTTTCCAGGATTATACTTCAGACAAATCATGCAATGTTTCACCACATTCTCAGCACATTTCGGAATTCCAGCATTCTGCCATACTGGGGCCAACAACTTGCATATCCCTTTCGAACTGATATGAGCCATTCCATGAGCCATAGTAACCACTGGGAGCACAAACGCATCAGGCAACAACCATCACTGGTGTTCTGACAACTCAACCCAACAACCTGTCGGATCCAACATACCCGTAGTTTCTCTCCACACACTCACTTCTTTTTCCGTAGCTTCAGCCTGAATCAACTTCACACTTTCTATTGTGTCTTCACACATTCCACCAGCCATAACCTAATTAGCAGGGCCCGCAACATACATTCGACTCGTCATGTCTTTCGCCGTTTCCTTCGCAACTTCATCCGCAAACGCATTTCCTCGGCCCACATCATCCACAACCTTCTTATGGGCACTACACTTCACAATTGCAATCTGCTTTGGGAGAGTAAGTGATTCCAAAAGTTCATTCACTAACTGCCCATGCTGAATTTTCGTGCCATGGGAAGTAAGAAATCCTCTTTCTCTCCACAAACGCCCAAAACTATGGGCAACACCAAACGCATACTGGCTATCAGTATAAACATTCACTCGCTTTCCCTCTGACAACACACACGCTCTAGTCAATGCAATCAACTCTGCTGCTTGCGCAGAATTCTGTGCTATGCGTGCTGTTTCAACAACTATATGTAAAGTTGTGACAGCATATGCCTCAGTCGTCTCACCATTCGGAAGCTTGAAACACGAACCATCTACCCATAAGATACCATCACCATTCGTAAGAGGAGTATCTTTTAGATCGACTCTACCCTTTGTTTCCTCTTCTGTCCGAAGATCACAATCATGCTGTTCCTGAACATCCGTCTCTATAGAAATCGGTAACAACGTAGCTGGATTCAACGCATTACATCTTTTGATGTGTACATGACTAGCCAAAAGCGTCAACTCATAACCTGACAGACGTTCACTAGTAAGGTGCTGTGTCTTGGTCCTGTTCAATAAGGTATCAACTGCATGTGGGACCATTACAATCAAAGTATTATCCAATACCAAACCAGCAGACTGTCGGATAGAAACAGCCGCTGCCGCTGTAGCTCTCAGACAACTCGGCAACGCTTTAGCTACCGGATCTAACATCGCTGAAAAATACGCACATGGGCGTTGCTTGTCTCCAAACTGTTGCGTCAATACTGACAATGCACAACCTTCTCTCTCGTGAACATACAACGTGAAAGGTTTACTGTAGTCCGGAGTACCCAATACCAGAGCCGAACACAATGCATCACGTAATTCAGAAAAACTTTTCTGACAATCATCAGACCAAGGGAGAGGATACGGAGTATCTTTAAGAGTCAGTGCTAACAGAGGTTTCGCTAGTAGGGAAAAATTAGGGATCCATTGCCTACAATACAAGGTGATACCTAAGAAATCACGCACTTCTCTCTGTGTGGATGGTACACTGATTTGCGCAATCGCTTGAATTCGTTCTGGGGTCAATCTTCTTCCCTCCTTCGACAAGAGATGACCTAAGTAGGTTACTTCTTGTCGGCAATACTGTAACTTGGAAGGTGACACTTTATGATGAAGGTCAGACAAATGTCGTAACAAAGATAGAGTAGCTTCTTTACAAATCTCTTCATCATCAGCAGCGACCAGCAGATCATCAACATACTGGATAAGAGTAGCACCAGTAGGCAACACAAAACCATCAAGCTGAGTTTTCAATGCCTGACTATAGATTGAGGGACTTTCACAATAACCTTGAGGAGCTCTCTTAAACCGGAAGCTTCGACCTCCTAAAGAGAAGCCAAAAATATCTCTACTCTCCTCGGCAATCGGAATACTGAAGAAAGCATTCTTCAAGTCGATAACAGAAAACCAGGCTGCCGAAGCAGGAATCAAAGCAGTGATATCAGGGACAACAGGAAACTGTGGCACCACAATCTTGTTGACCTCTCGAAGGTCGATCACAAACCGATACACAGGTGGCTGAGAAGCATCAGTACGCTTAAGGACAGGCAGAACAGGACTGTTACACACGTTACCTCTCGTTTCTTCAATTACACCCTTCTCAACCAAATCATAAATAATTGCTAGAAGAGCTCTCTCGCCATCGCTCGAAATTTTATATTGGAGAATACGAGGTAGCCTAGCATTTGACTTTAGGGTAACAACATAGGGTGGAATCTGCAAGAGACCAACATCATTGGGACCTGTAGCCCAAAGTGTATCAGGAAGAGAACGCAATTCCAGTGGAAGACAATCTTTAGACAAATACATTGGGGAAAGCACTTTCTTACCCAAGGTAAGATGTACTCCCGAAGGAGAACAATGTAATGTCGCATACAGTCTTTTCAGCAAAGCCAAACCCAACAGATTCTCACCACAACCAGTCGTCAAAATAGGAGGAGCTTCCAATTCACAAGGACCAATAGAATGGGGCAAAGGACTAGAAACTGGATTACGAACTGGGGTGCCTGAAAATCCTACGGAAACATTGGTCAAGCCAGACAAAGGTGCGCCAGGAAGTTTAGACTGCATAATAGAACTCTTCGTCGCACCAGTATCCAAAAGAAAAGGTTCTGCCACACCTAATGTAATCACTTCAACATAAGGTCCACTATGGTCTACTGGAACTGTCACTACTCCCTCTTTTTGCCCACGGCTGTCCTAACTATGATTATAACCAGCACTCTCACTCTCGACATAATAATCATCGACATAGTACTGTGCAGACTGACCACTCGAAACATTCTGTCTGTTAAAATAATTCGCAGAATTCTGAAGGGAAGAGGTACGCTCATTTTGGGGTAACACACCACGTCCCCTACCCCTAGGAGCTTGCTGGAAACCACCACGACCTCTCTGACCAGATACGCCATTCGCACGCTGTAACAAAGCCGGGCAACTATTCTTGAAATGACCTTCCTCTCTGCAATAAGCACACTGATTAGGACCAGGAAAGAATCGCGGAGCATAAGGCTCAGGCTTCTGTAACAATCTCTGAAACTGTGGAGGTTGCTGAAACTGAGGCTGATTCTGACGGGCGGATAAGCTTGCTGCAAAAGAACTTTCGTCTTTAGATCTTTAGTTTTCTTCTCTGCTTTATCCTTCTCATCTTTATCCCTATTCTCATAATATTGTGCTGTAGCCAATATCTGGGCCGACGAAGAAACAGCCCATAAACTCTCAGAGTCCTTTAACTTATTAGAAAGTTTGGGAAGCAAATTAAAGACAAATTTGTCCACAAACAACCTTTGACCACCTTCCGTACTCATGTCCTGACCACTATGATCGATAAACGTTTCTTCAAACCTCGTGAAGAAATCAGACACACTCTCGTCTTTCTTTTGTTTGCATGCTGCCAACTTGTCCCAATTCACTCGCAAAGCAGGCATCATAGTTTTCATTAAATTAATAATTCTACCAGGTAATTCTGCAACTAAGGTCTCAGGTTTGGCACCTCCTACTTGCCGACCATCTGCAGCAACAATATTAGCCCACGTATCTCCCAATTCTGCCGCATGATTATCATGACAAATCTTCGCCCACAAAGGTTGAGGAACTACATTACCCATCAACATATCTATGTCAGCTAAATTCATAATACACGCATCAACTGTCTGGGACAACTCTTTGTAATAACCAGCAGGATTCTTACGGGGATCAGGCAAGGTCTGCTTAAGAGCCAAGACCTCTGCTCTCTTCCAAGGAACATGTACCCATACTCGCTGAAAATGAGCCGGGACAGCATTAATGTTATGAGCGGCATCAGCCTGAACTGCGTCTCTCCATACAGGAGGAACCTCTCTCATAGGATACTGCTTCACTTTCCTCCTAACAGAGGAATCAGGTTCATACAATGTCTGAGGCGGTAATCTAGACCTAAAAACAAGTATCGTCTCCACGGCATCTGTAACATCAGATTCCACTATCGTCCTTTTAGCAAATTCGGACTGAACATCAAGCACTTCCTGCGGAATCGGACCCAACTCATTATCTTCCCATTCCTGACGGAGAAAAGTACACATTACATCAAAAACATACCTTTGCTTAGGCGGCTCCCACTGAAAGAAAACATCCATAACCACTGGCAAATTATACCTGGAAGCATTTAAAGTCCATCTACGAGCCAACAAATCTAACACTGTCCGTTCCTCGGAACTAGGAAGCTGACTACGACTCTGCTTACGTTCCGAAACAGGGGTCATAGTCAATGACCCAAACAATGGAGACAACAGATTAACAACAGTCTCAGTCATTCGTTTTCGAGCAGAAGGAGAAGAAGCAGACATAAGAACATGAGAATGAGTATATTGAGGCAAAAGAGGTGTAGAAGCAAGAACAGTAGGAGTCGAAGATGCAGAAGTAGAAGGCAAAGGAGTTTGAGGCAAAGCTGGTAGCAAGGCTTGCGACCCTAGAGTGGGTTGCGCAGTAGGAGGCAAAACCATCTGTGGAGCACCGGGTGGCTGAACAACAGCAGGAGGCTGAACAACAAAGGGTGGAACAACCGGGGGTAATGGAGGCGCAGTAGCACGCTGCACATAAGGGGGTGGCAATCTCAGTAAATGAGAGATCAAAGGATCTTTTTCAAGATCTTCAATCACTTTCGGAGGAGAAGACGGCAAGGCCGGATAACATTTATCAATGGCCATGCAACGCTGTCTATCTGAGATTTCACTCGCACGCTGCTTGTAGTACTGACATATTCCTATCTTTCCTATCTCTCTTTGCTTGCTTAATTTCTCGCTGTTTGGCTTCCTTACGCCAGAGGCGGAAAGAGTCAAACATTGCCGGCTGGGCTTTCTTCCTAAATAGCGCAACTTCCAGATTATCTAAAATATTTATTTCGAAACTACCATGTTGGGGCCATCGTAAAACACCATCTTTCTTCGTATAGTGAACCCACACTTCATTATAAGTGATTGGACCCACTCTGTGTTTTGAATAGAGCTCATAAGTCGGAGTTCCAACCGGAGGTATCGGACACAAATCCGCCAATCGGGAATCCCTGTTGCAACCACAACTTAACCATTTCCTAATTTTCTAAGACCAGGCATCTTATAGCTCACTAATCCAGCTTCAAACTTCAAGGGGTTATCAACTATCGATACACTCGTAAATATACGAGCCCCTCGGCTTCGATTTTTGCAAGAACCGAATCAAAACCAAGAACCAAAACAAAGTCGTGGGAGCGACCCACTTTATACTTAACCAAAATATCTGTCACGCCACCAGAAGACCATCTATCGTCTCGCTTTACAAAGGATCAATCAAGGGTCCAAGACAGGGCGACAGTCAGGGCAGCAGTCCTTCGTAGCCGTTGGAAAGCGGGAAGCCTCGCAGTAAAAACTTTCGGTCCACGTCGACATACAGGGGTCGATGAAGTGGTTGGCCTTCCTCCAGAATTTCCTCAAGGGGCTCCTCACGATCCTCAGGCTTGGAACGGTACTGCTGAAGTCGCCCCACCGTTGGGCGCCAACTGAAGAACCGGGTTTTCTTAGAACGCAGCGGTGCCAGGGACACACCCGAAGTCTTCGGATTCTCCTGTCTTGGAATACAGAGACACGGAATACTTGTGGATGGCGTCAAAGATCAAATTTATTAGCTGCAGCTAGTAACAGTAAACCCAGCAATACAACACGGTGTACAACTCAGGAAACTGCTCAATTTCATAGAGCAAGACATCACTTTTTATACACCATGTTCTCATTATAAATGTACACCCACTGCGCAAAATTCTGACCAATAGGACACATTTTCTAACTGAGTATCACATTAACAAAAACCCAACTTACAGTAACCCAACCCAAAAGTTAATTATTAGGACTGTCCCAAATTCAATTTCCACAAGCCGGACAAACCCATAATTGAAAGCACTACCCATGTAATGAAAAGTCGTAAGGAAAGAAACAATTCAGATGTTGAGTAGGATAAGATATGTGCAAGAAACTAAAAGTTAACGATATCTTGAACATTGATTGGCAATTTTAGACAACGATCAGCCAGAGAAATTGGCTTTGTGAAAGGGTCAGTTTCAGGTGACGGGGTCAGCGTCCTGCAGTTCACTCACAAGTCAGAAAAAGGCCTGTTAATGCATACATGAACAATGAGGCCCATGCAACTTTGTTCGTTCGGTTACCTCCACGGCCTACGTGAGGGCAACACAAAAATGGCGTCATGAACAACTCAAACAAAATGGAGTCTGGTTCGAAATCACGGAACCTCAGCCTTGGGTGGAAACTTTCTTGCCTTGGAGGGGTGTGGGGTACTTCGACCTCTCTGGCCTTGCCCTTGGTTTCTCGATCGTGAGTGTGAGGGCCTCTCTTTCTCTTCTTCCTCTATCCCTCTGGGGTCAGTTGTGTTCTGCTTGGGGAGCTCCTCTTGCCTAGGAGGGACCGGGTTAATTGCCCGGTCCGCAGGTCTGGTCCCCTGTGTGACCCTCTGTCATGTCATACCTGGTGGGGTCCTTTCGCAGACCCTCCTTCCCCGTTGGTATTGCTAGGGTATCTATTCTGCATGAAGGAATCTGCGGCTAGTAGTCTCTATCAGATGTACGAGTTACTTACCTTCGGTAACGATGTATCTGGTAGAGACGATTCTAGCCATAGATTCCTTCAAGGCCCTCCCTTCCTCCCCGTTCTGTGAGGACCCTTGGTTGGTCTTCGGCACTCGCCTCCCAGTGGGGGGCTGTGTCTCCTGTGAGTGCATTCTTTTGCTTTTGCCGGTCAGCTCTGTTTTGTTGCTGTTCATTCCTCCTCTTTGGCTTTTTGGAGGATGGGGTTGAGGTGCTCCTGTCCACCGCTGCTCTGGCTGCTCCAGGTTTGGGTGGTTGGCCTTCCAATTTCTGCCTCGCCTCACTTCCCCCCTTCTTGCTGCTCGGGGTCCTGCCCCTCTGCTACCTCTGAGTTGGGGTCATCTGGTCATGCCTTGCCCTTGTTCTTAGGAGGGTTGTTGCGCTCTATGCAGGCGTGGCTTGTAGGTTGGTCGTTCCTGACCATTTTTGGGACTGGTTCCCCTTCCTGTTTCTGCATAGGGGTTGTAGCCCTGCTGCATGTGTCCTGACCCTTTACGCATGTTCCTTGTATACGGGGAAAGAGAGGGGTGGCTGTCTATGTACTAGCAGGGTGGTTGGTCGGGACTCTTCTCTGTTCCTCTTCTGTCCCTGCCTTTGGACACCGCAGTGTTGTACTACCCTTTATGGTGTCTTCCTCTTTTCTATTCTTTTGCACACTGTTCCAATGCTCTCACAGTTTTTGTCTGGTGGCTCCGTGTTGTGGTGCGGAAAAGTTCTCAGAATAAAACTGACATGGGCGGGGCGGGGCTTATGTGACCTCGCTGACGTCACATACGCGGACGACGCCTGGGCGGAGTCATATGGTGCCGCCCCGCCCCCCGGTGCGCAGGGATGCTGTGGCAAAAAGTTTCCGGATCCAGTCTCACGCCTGGGGATAATTCTATGTGAAGGAATCTGCGGCTAGAATCGTCTCTAGCAAATACATTGTTACCGAATGTAAGTAAATCGTACTTTATGTTGTCACGTTTACTAGTCATTCAAAGACAGAGGTTCAAAGTTAGGCTCTGTCTTCCAGGGAGCTTGGTGTTTACTTTTCTTTCTCTGACTACAAAGTGGTAGGGTTGCTAGGTACAGGAATGCACAAAGGCTGTAAGATGTAGTTTTTTTTAGCACACAACAAACTGTAATTTCATGTAAATTAACTGTACAAATATTTCAGAGAATATCAGAATTAGCAAAGCACCGTGAGGAACTTTTTTTGTAAGTCTAAAATGTGATGGAAACAAATATTTTAATAGGATCAAAACAAATCAATACATTCATTGATGTTGATTTCCACACATTGTTTGTGGGTCGCATAGTTTTATCAGTAAAGATGCAGGTCTGTAAATGCAATTGAAAATCTGTTTGCTGTGATGGCAGTGCGCTACAACACCATGCATACTCCACTCTACGCAACTACACTCTACGACACTCTATGTTACTCTATGCCACTCCACTCTGCAACACTCTACTTCACTCCAAGCCACTCCCATCTACACCACCCTACGCCACCCCACTATACTTCACTCTGTGACACTGCCCCACTATATGCCACTTCACTCTATGGCACTCTACTCTACGACACTCAACTCTGACATGTCACTCGACTCTACTCCACACCCTGTATGCCCCTCCACTCTATGCTATTTCACTCTATGACACTACTGTACAACACCACTCTACACTACACCACTCCACTCTACAACACTCCACTCTACAACACTCTACTCCACTGTACGATACTCCCTCTATGCTACTCCAAGCCACTTTACTCCACTCTATGCCTCTCCTCTCTATGCCACTCCACTCAGTGACACTCCACTCAACGCCACGCCACTCTGCAACAATCTATGCCACTCCACTCTAAGCCACTCCAATCTACACCACTCTACTCCACTCAACACCACTCTACTCCACTCTACACCACTCCACTTTACTCTACTCTATATGCCCCTCTACAACACTCAATTCTACACCACTCCACTCTATGACACTCCATTCTACGACACTCTAATCCACTCTACATCACTCTAATCCACTCTACATCACTTCACTCTACTCCACTCGACTCTACGCCACTCCAATCTACGACACTCTACTCCACTCTACACCACTCCACTTTACTCTACTCTATATGCCACTCCACAACACTCCACGACACTCCACTCTGCCCCACTCCACTCTATGACACTCCATTCTACGACAGTCTACTTCACTCTACAGCACTTCATTCTACACTACTCCACTCTACCACATTCTACTCCACACGATGCCGCTCAACTCAACACCAATCTACTCTACACCACTCTACTCTATACCACTTCACCCTGCAACAATCCAATTAATGCCACTCCACTGTATGACACATTACTGTACGCCATTCCATGCTACGAAACTCTACTCCACTGTATGCTACTTCACTCTACTCCACTCTGCTCCACTTTAAGCCACTCTACGGCACTCCATTCTATGACACTCCACTCTAGGCCACTCTGCGCCCCGCCACTCTACACAACTTCACTCTACACCATTCCCCTCTACTCCACTTTACACCACTCCTCTCTACAAAAATCCACTCTTCGCCCCTCCGCTCTACGACACTCCACACCACTCTATGACACTTCACTTTTCACCACCCCACTGTACCCCACTTTACCTTACTCCACTCTATGACACTTCACTTTACAACACTCCTCGACACCACTCCCCTGTGCTTCACTTTACGCCTTACTACTCTACTTAACCGTACTGCATTCTACGGCCCTCAACTTGAAGACTCTCTACTACATTCTATTCAACTCCAGTTTGCAACATTCTACTCCATTACACTCTAAAACACTCTACTACGCTCCTTTGTACGCCACTCTACACTACTCCACTCTACACCCCTCCACTCTGCGCTACTCCACTCTGCGCCACCCCAATCTACGTCACTCCACTCCACTCTACTTCACTCTACACCACTCTGCTCTACAACACTCTATAACACTCCACTCCACTCTACTCCACTTTACACCACTCCACTCCACACAACTCTACTCCACATCACTCTCCTCTGCACCACTAACTTTTAACCATGCTGAACAGCAGCAACGCTGGCTAAAACACATTAGCAGAGCCAATAGCTCTCGCATTGGAGAGACTTATTGGCTTTCACAATGCTTGTTGTCTGAGCTGCTGCTTCCCTTGAGCAAAGTTCTCAGTTATTTATAGGACTGCCTTAACAGCACAGTGATTTCTATACTTATGAGATGGACAGAAAAGCTTTTAGACATACTACTGAGAGAGGGATTTAGGCGCCACTCACATGCCTGTAACAGTGAGTGCAGCTTTTGATTGGACAGACTGACGTGCGCTTCTACTGAAAAAGAATGCTTCTGTTGCACTTATTGCTTTTTACGAAAACTTATCCTCAATAAAGTAAGACTGTGTTGGTTGTGGTGGCAATGCTATAGGTCTGATCTGTTTATTATGAAAAGGTATGATAAATTCAGTAGGTCTCAAGTATTCATCGTGACAAGCATGTTAAAGTCAATAGGCACTTAAAAGTGGATTGTCATTACTGTATTAAGGGTTGCAGAGATGTATTTTGTTGCATGGAATTTCACAGATTGCCATAATAGGTAAGGGTTGATTAATGGTGATCCCCTGTGACAAAGTGTGAGGATAGAAGTAATATTTTGCTTTGCAACCTGTGATTTTCCATACATTTGTATTTTTATGATTGTGTGCCTGATGGTTGCCTTTTAGGAAGGCTTACATTTAATACCATAGGCCTGAGTTGGTTATTGTGACCAGCCAATGAGAAAAGCTATAAGCCTGAATCGATCACTGGGAAGCGGTATGTCCAATGTCATAGGTCTGAGCTATCAATTTATTTTGAAAAGTTATGGCTAGGCAGAAGCCCTGGCTTATTGTATAAATCATTTGTTAAAGCTCATTGCGCACTGGGGCACTGCTAACCAGGCCTCAATGCATGGGCTCTGACCCATAAAACATGTCAAAATTGGCCACGATTCTGATTGGCTTATTTTGTTTGATAACCAACTTAATTCAACGTTTCGCAGCAAGACACATAGCATTACAAAACATGGACAACCTGTGTACAGCAATCCAATGAGACACGGCAGCATTCTGGTTTAGAGATTGTCGTATCTTGATTAGGCCTATAACTGGCAAAGACAGAGACCACACAGTGTTGTAGCGGTGGTCAGTAATTAGCCTGCCACGCCCAGGGTCCTGGGCCTTTTATTAGTTTACACACGTGCCCTCCGTCTCACGTCGGGCGCAACCACTCAGCTTACACTTGGAGGGGGAACAACAATTGGGACAATGCTGTCTGTCCGCTAAAGTGGATGCGTCCACTTATTACAACACTACATTCCTCCTTTACCCTGAGGAAAAATACAATAACCAAAACATGACATTATATCATAACTTTCTTGCTCATAGTCCCTGAGGTTTTAAAAAAAATGCAAAAGGAACAGTCTTACTTGTGCGACAGTTGCTGTGCAGCTCGGGTTCTCTCAACGTCTGCAACGGGCTACGAAGTCCCGGTACCTCTGAGATGGCTTTGGGCAGGTACGCAGGTTGTATCTGCTCAGGCTGCGCTCGCCCGTTGGTGTGGGAGCCAGTTCTTCAGAGTCTATGGCTGCAGCAGTTCCAGAGTGGCTTTGGGCCACAGGTGGCTCTTGTTTATTCTTGGCCGGTGTGGTCGGGTCCGCTTGCGGGGCTTCTTCCTCGCTGGGAGCGTCCTCTCCTTCCGTTTCTTGTGGGTCTTGGGTCAGCCTTGGGTATTGTTCAACTGAGTCCGGGAATCCGTCGTCTTCTCCACTTGAGACTCGTTTGAAGAATGATACGTTTCTGGTGACTGTCTCTCTCCCTCTCATTGCAGTGATCATGGTACCATTGACCTTGGTGACAGTCCACGGGTACAATTCGAACGGGAGGCGAAACTTCCCTCCTGGGTGGCGATCTCTCACCAGCACCAGGTCGCTGACTTGAATGGGGCTGTCTGCAGCTCTCCTCCGCCTTGACGCGTCTTTGTTGGACTTTGTCCGCTGTTCCATGGATCGGTTGTTCGGAGTTGGAGCTGAGGCCCACATGGGATGGTGCGGGAGAGTATCTACCACTGCTCGGTTGAAACATAGGCGGCTTGGAGGGATCCCGGTGGTGCAGTGAGGTGTCAGTCTGTATTCCCTCAGGAATTGGAAGAGGGCTAGTTCTAGGTTTTGTCCCTCCGCCATGGCGATTTGGATGGTCTTATTTAGAGTTCTCATAAGTCGCTCGACTTCGCCATTGGCTTGGGGCCACCTGGGGGTTATCTTCCGGTGTTTGATGCGGTGTGATTGTAAATAGTCTGCCAATTCACTGCCGTTGAAGGGGGGTCCGTTGTCAGTGCGTAGTTCCCCTATGAGGCCGTGGTCGCTATTATTTTCTCCAGCTTTGGGACCACATCTGAGGCTGCGGTGGAGGGCAGGATTTCAATTTCGGGGTATCTTGAGAAATCATCTACTACAACAAACATGTATCTCCCTCCCGGGAGGCTGCCAAAGTCTGCGCTGGCTCGGGCCCATGGGGTGGTTGGCCCTTCCTCTGTAATCACAGGTGCTGGGGGGTTGGGCAGGCTGGTCGCTAGGCACACTGGGCATCGTTGGATGACTTCTTCAACTTTCTTGTCGAGCCCTGGGAACCAGAGTTTGGTTCGGATGCGATTCTTCGATTTCACTATGCCCTGATGGGCACCATGGGCTTGGAGGACCGCTTGCTGGGTGAGGCTGTCTGGCAGTACTAGGCGGGGGCCTCTCAGGAGGCATCCTTCTGGCGAGATGGATAGCTCGCCTTGGACTTGGTAGAGTGCTTTTAGTGTGGCCTGAGCTTCTGGGGTGCGAAACGACGCCGGGCTCTGTAGAGGTTTCCAGTTCCCTGACTGGATGGCCTGGATGGCAATTTGCAGGCAGTCATCGTCTTTGGTGGCTCGTGTTACGTCTTCAAGGGAGATTGGCAGCGGCCTCGACCGCTCTACAATCATTCTGACATACTCTTCAGTGGCGTCAGCTTCCGCTGCTTCTGCTTCAGTGACCGGGCGGGCATGGCGTGACAGGTAGTCGGCGGGATTTCTGGAGCCTGGCCGATACTCTACTGTGAACTGATATTCTTGGAGCTGGAGTACCCATTTCTCGATGCGAGGAGGGGACCGTGAGGAGGATCCTTGGAACAGTGGAAGAAGTGGCTTGTGGTCCGTGATTACTACAAATGCATGTCCGTACACGTAGATATGGAAGTGACGGCACCCCCATAGGATGGCGATGGCCTCTCTTTCGATTTGTGAATATCTTTGTTCTGTCGCAGTGAGAGTCCTGCTTGCATATGCGACGGGTGCCCACTCTCCGCATGGCTGTAGTTGGGTCAGGACTGCCCCGAGGCCGGTCGGACTGGCATCCACCACGAGCTGGGACTCATATCGAGGGTCGAAGTAGGCCAGGGTCGTGTCTGCAGAGAGTGCCGTTTTAGTTTTTTGGAAGGTTTCTTGCTGATCTTTTCCCCACTCCTAGGCGGACGTGGATTTCGTGAGGTCACGAAGAGGGCCGGTGAGGTCGGACAAGTCTTTAATGAAACGCCCACAGTACGTCACCATCCCGAGGAAACTGCGGACAGCAGTCACAGATGTCGGGGTGGGAGCATCATGGATGTCCTTGACTTTGTCTGGGTCCGGCCCAACGCCTTGGTCGGAGAACCTGTAGCCGAAGAAGCTGATATCCTTTCGGAGGAATTCGCACTTCTCCCTGTGAAGGGTCAGACCCCTCTCTTGCAGCCTGGTGAAAACGGCTTGTAGGCGTCGCATGTGTTCCTCTAGTGTCGCTGCGTGGACCAAGATGTCGTCGCTCACGTTTAGCACACCGTCTAGCCCTTGCAGGACATTTTGAATGATGTTCTGAAACACTTCGGCTGCCCTGGAAATCCCAAAATTGAGTCTGGTGTACCTCCACAGGCCTGCGTGGGAGGAGAAGGTCGTTATCGGGCGGGAGTCCGGGTGCAGAGGGATCTGGTGGTATCCGGATCTCAGGTCCATTTTCGAAAACCATTTTGAACCTGACAGCTCACCGATGATGTCGTCTATGGTCGGTGTCAGATGGCGTTCCCTCTTGATTGCGAGGTTTGGAATGCGCATGTCCACGCAGATCCGCACGGCGTCAGGTTGCTTCGGTTTCTTGACCACTACGATGGGTGACACCCATGGAGTGGGCCCGCTGACTCTTTCTATGATTCCTGCTCTCTCGAGTACACGTAGTTCCGCCTCCACTTTGGGCCACAGGTGGAACGCTATGCGTCGATGTCTGAGGGCCACAGGAGCGACTGAGTGATCTATGTGCAGGCGAACGGCAGGTCCTCTCAGACAGCCGATCCCGTCGAACAGTGAGGTGTGTTGCGTCACAAGATGATCGAGGCTGTGGGCTTGGACGGTGAAAGCGAAGTGGATCAGCCCTAGGTCTTGGGCGGTCCGGCAGCCGAGCAAGAACCCGGATCCTTCTTGCGATACGTAGACTTTGGTGTGTACTTGATGGGGGTCGTGTGACACTGTTGTCCGGAATACTCCGCACAGGCGGAGGGGTCGACTGGTGCCGTAGGCGTACACCTGTACTCTTGTGGGATGGAGCGCTGGTGGTGTGTCTAAAGTGCGGTATATGCTGCTGGCCATCAGATTGATCGTTGCCCCGGTGTCGATGAGGGCTGCCACTGTTTGACCTTGTATGGTCACTGTGCACATGGGTTCAGCGGATTGTGTGGCGGCTAATGTGTTGAGCATCCGCACTACGTGGACAGACGCTGCGTCTGCTCCGTCATCGTCCATGTCGCTGTTGTCGGTGGTCTCCGGCAGCGGTTCTATTTGTCTCACTCTTCGGGGTGGGCCGTTGGACTTCCTCCTCTGTGAAGATAAGCATACACTCGCGAAGTGGTTGGTCTTTCCACAGGCGCTGCAGATTTTTCCTTGTGCAGGGCAGGCTCCGTTGTGGGGGGTCGCTCCTCCGCACCACATGCAGGGGCGGTCGTGAGGTGGCTGAGCAGGGCTTGGCCGAGGTCCTCGGGGAGGTTTCGCGCGCGTGTCTGCGGCTTTCGTCTTGATGGCGCACACGGGTTCAACTTTGACGGTGACCGTTGGTTTAGGCTCCTTATGTGCTGCTCGTGCTTTCGATAGTTCTTTAGATCGTCCGAGGGCTAAGATGTCGCGCATGGCCATGTTATCAGTTTCTAGGACTCTTTCACGTAGTTTCGAGGAGGTGCACCCTTGTATAAACTGAGCGCGAATTTCGTCGTCCGCATCCAGAAGGGTGCACGTGCTGGCTAGCTTTTTGAGTCTCGCATAGAAGACGTCGACAGACTCCTCTGGGAGCTGGCGGGCCTGGCGAAGTAAGACCCTTTCGTAGTCCGCGCTGGCGAAGGGCTCGAAGTATGTGGTTATGGCGTCGCGTAGCGTGGTATAGTTCCGGGGCGGGCCTCCTTCCACCACGTCTTTCGAGATGTCGTGTATGGCCTCTCCTCCCAGATGTAGAAGCATGGCACGTCGCCACTCCACAGCAATGTCCGCAGCAACAAAGTAGGTTTCTAGGCGCTCTACCCATTTTTTCCAACAAGCAGCCTGGGAAGGCGGCGTGCCCGTTACCGCAAACGGTTCCAGGGGGGGTACAGTGGCCATGAGGGCGCCGGGAGATCAGGTGGCAGAAGGGGCGCCCAGACACAGGTGAGCCAAGAGGCCAGGAGCACGCCAGACGTGCTTGCAGGCAGCGTGAGGCAGCAGCAGGTGATCCGGTGACGTTGCACGCGAGATGCGTGGTAGATGGCAGGGCAACCTCACGCCAGATGCGTGGGAGATGGCAGGGTCGCTGCGGTGCACGCGCGATGCGTGGTGAGCGGCACGCCGGCGTAGCGCGGTAGGCCGGCTGGGCTGGCGGGAGGCCGGGGGCCGGGAGCAGGCGGGAGTGAGTGTGCGGCCGGGTGCCAGGGGGGCAACACGCACCTGGGACCACGGGGTCTCCTCCGCAGGGGGGTGCCTGCAGGCAACAGTCCGACACCGGCAGAGGGCCGGGAGATCGTGGTGACTCTGGCGGCAGAGCGGCGGGGCAGCGAGGTTCGGGCTGCCGAGCGGGCACGCTGCGGGGGCCGCAGGAGCAGGTCCACTGGAGCAGGGGCAGAGTGCGGCACGCGATGGGGTGGCGAGACCACCTCGTCGCCAGTGTCGTATCTTGATTAGGACTATAAGTGGCAAAGACAGAGACCACACAGTGTTGTAGCGGTGGTCAGTAATTAGCCTGCCACGCCCAGGGTCCTGGGCCTTTTATTAGTTTACATACGTGCCCTCCGTCTCACGTCGGGCGCAACCACTCAGCTTACGCTTGGAGGGGGAACAACAATTGGGACAATGCTGTCTGTCCGCTAAAGTGGATGCGTCCACTTATTACAACACTACAGAGATAGTGCATCATATTGACAAACCATAGTAGCAACACCATTTCCCTTACACCGGCTCGTGTTTGTGAGGACAGCTATGCGCCATAAAGATGGCTTTCTCTTGGTGTGCGCACTAGTCCTCCGCCTATCTTAGCACTGAATCGTGGGTGGTGCATGTTGCCTGCAGTTGCGCCCCACTCTCTTTTGGCAGGCTACCCCCAGAAAGATGTGCTCAGCCCTCGGACCTCCAACAACCTCTACCAACCCCAACAAAACATTACAGTGGGTCAGCTCTAGAGGGCGCCCCAGGGCATTGGAGAGTTCCCCACCCACTCCTTCCCTGAAGGGGCGCAGCGCTGGTGCCCACAACACAGGGGCAGTTGCGGTGTTTTTAAGATATTAAAGCGAGGATATCCGATCCACGATTGCCAGGCAGCAGGCTTTTCCAAGGGAGTCCGTTTCATCGACCTGCTAGTATCGTGCGCTGTGCCCGTTTGTAAATCACACAGACAGTAACAAGTAATGCCACTCACAGGTTGTTTTTCTCGGCGTTCCGGTTTTATTAATAGAGTCCCGGTTCGGCTGCGGAACAAATCCATGGCCCTTGCAGCGAGGCACGCGCCGCAGCTGTCCCCGCGCTGAGGGCACCGGGCAGAAAACGCTTTGCGCGTGAATAAATCACTGCTAATTCCCATGGTTCCCATGATTGCAACCTGTTAGAGATCTCATTACAGTGCGGGGGTCACCGCACCGAGCAGATCTCCCCCTCTCTCTGTCACAAACAGCTGCAGCACGTCGGAAGTCCGGCATCTCTGCCATTCCGAGGGAGGCAGAAGAACGTGGCGTCCGCGCGCACCACGGCGGCCCGCTCGTGCCACAGAGGGCTGGTGTGAAGATGTGCGTCCCTGCATGGCCCGGGTGGGTCAGCTGAAACCTTCCCAAAGCCTGTACGTGTTTCCAGTCACTCTTTCTGAAGCTTTCATTGAGGTCTGGACCCAAATGTTGAACCCTCAGACTTTTCCCAAAATTCACTTTTTCAAAAAACTGTATTTATGGGACAGGATAAGGCCTTCGCTCTTCCCTGCCAACATTCTTTTGTTCCAATTAAACAATATGTTCCATGTTACACGAGACCCAAAGGAAGATTTATCAAAAAGTGCTGCTGCGCACTATCTGAAGTCATTAGGTTGTGCAAAAAGAGGCCCATTTCTTTAAGCAATGGGAACATCCTCAAGAGGTTAACAGTCATGAATGATAGGTAGTGATCAGGAAAATTGAACGGCTTCCACCCAAAGATTCAGGGTTAATGGCCTGACTTTGTCAATTATAGTTATTGTTTAATCAGAGGGCATTATTGCTGGAGGGCCCCAGGCTATCAGAGGTAAAGTATAGATTACTTACAGGTAATCTTCATTACTCTGATTCTGCACTTCTCGTCCCGTTACTTAGGCAGTAGTAAGAAGGCCAGTTCTTGGATTTTTGGGCCTCAGTCAGACACGGGAAAGTGGGAAGCTCTTCTAATGTGCATACGACGTGACATCAGAGGAAGTGCCATCAATTGACTATTAAACATCTGCCATTCTTCAAGAGACTTTGCAAGAATCTACTTTCCTGGTGCGTTTATCAGCAAAACACTAAAAACATTGAAAACATATACAATATATATATATATTTTTAAGCTCCGGTAAGTTGAAATGCATTGTATTTCCGGTAATTGTACTGTGCTGTGCCCCCAGTGAGTCAGCAAGTTTGCCCCTTCTGAACTGTTTGCTCAACTTTTGCCTTACTGTATTCACACCCTGTTAATTGTGCCCTCAGCCAAGTTAGCCAGCGTAACATTAGCCCATTGTGCTGTTTGTAACTTTTGCCTCCTGTAACTAGTTGTTTTCACTATACTGCGCAGCCTGCTGCTTTTCAACCTGATACGCCGCTCCCAGCACCCAGCTCCCGCCCCCTCCCAGGACCTACTTAACGGAGACCGTAGTGCGGTCATATGCAGCAGGTGCACCAAATGGAAGCCTGTCTGCACCTAGACCACGCCCATCGCCAGGAACCCTGGTCCTTACACCACCCATAGACACTCCGCTGAAGAGCTCCGAGCCCTGAACCATGGGCACTGCAACAACAACTGCTACCGGACCTCTCCATGCTCAACAGTGGGACCTTCACATGTCACCACTGCCTCTTCTCCTGCTACAATGGAGTACCGATGCTCGCAACCACTGCCACCACGCCTACCTTGACTGCGCACGGACATCTCCACTGCCTCCTACTTAACACCCGATCACTCTGCAAACACGCCACCGAGATCTGGGACACCATCACCTCCCTCACCCTGACATCATCTTCCTCAGCACGACCTGGATCAAACCCGCATTTGTTTCCGACATCGCCACGCCCTTGCCCATGCCAATGAATTCAAGAAAGCACATCAGGACTGTATCAACAAACACAGAGGTGGGATCACCATCATCCACAAAGAATCCATCCACTGAACCACGCCGCAGACAACACAACCACGTTCATGGAACAACTCAACTTCCAACTCAGAACAGATGGCACAACCACCATCATAGACACCCTCTCCTACAGACCCCCAGGACCACGCCCGAGCTTCTGCGATGCCAGGCCATTGACTCCAAACACTACATCTTCGTCAAAGTCCCCAACTTTCACCTCGATGACCCCAATGATGCCAACACAGCCAACCTCCTCAAAAGCATGAACAAAATCAGCCTTGCCCAGCCAGTCACCGACCCCACACACATCGCAGGACACACGCTGGACCCCATCTTCACAGCCAGCAACACAGTAAAGTACAGCCATGCCACGAGCTTACCTGGACGGACCATGCAATTGTTCACTTGACCATCACAACCCCCAGCTCTGCCAGCAGACAGCCCAACACCTCAAACTGCAGCTGGAACAATATATCCAAAAGCCAATTGACAGACGGCAGGGCCGGACTGGCCGTAGCGGGCACCGGTCCTTTCCCCGGTGGGCCAGAGGGGTGGGGGCCGGTTTTGTGGCCGCAGGAGGCCGCTTTTCTTACAGGGTGCCGGTTTTGCAGCAGTGCTGCAAAATCGGCCCTCTGTATGAAAAGCGGGAGCGGTGCTTAACGAATAACACCCCCTCCCATCCCGTTTCCACGGCCGGTGGAGAAGCAACCTGCCAGGGTTGGTTGCTGCTCTCAGTCCGGCCCTGACCGACGCCCTCAACGCTATCCACCCAGACACTACTACAGACTTCAAACAAGCAGTCAACAACTTCATCCGCCTGGATCTCCGCCTGTGCCAACAGAACCAACCCTATCAAATCCAAGAGGTCCTACAAACATACCAGCTGGTACACCCCAGAGTCGAGAATCATGAAACACAACTGTAAGCAACTGGAAAGGCAATGGTGCACCAGCAAGAAGACCATGGACAGGACCACCTTCAAGACAGCACTCAACCAGTACAACCAACTCCTGAAAGAGGCGAGAAGGAATGGCTTAGCCAACCGCATCTAAGCCTGTGCCAGCCACAGCAAGGAACTCTTCTGCATGGTCAAGGAGTTATCCAACCCCTCAGCAATGGAAAACATCCTTACCCCCCTCCCACAAACTCTGCGACACCCAGGCGGACTTCTTCCACAACAAGATTTCCATCATCTACAAAAGCTTTGACCCTCAACGCGACACCACCGACATTCTCAGCCTCCCCGCTCCCACAACTATGACCACCGGATCACCGACTGGGATGAGCTCACCATGCATCAGACCTCTGTTATCATGCACTCTGTCCACTCAGGAGCACCCACAGACCCCTGTCCCCACCACATGTTCAACCTCGGCAGCAAGACCATCAGCAATAAGCTCACAGCTATCTGCAACACATCCATCATCTCAGCCATCTTTCCAGATTAGTGGAAACATGTTGAAGTTAAACCCCTCTTCAAGAAACCGTCGGCCGACTCCAGCAACCTCAAAAACTACCGGCCCATCTCCCTGCTCCCCTTCCCCACCGAAGTCATCAACAACAAGCTCCCAGAATACCTCGATAACAATAATCTTCTGGAGGTGTTCCAATCTGGATTCCGCATGAACCACATCACCGAAACCACCCTGATCGCAGCCACTGACGACATCAGAATCCTCCTAGACAGGGGAGAAGCGGCTGTCCTGATCCTCCTTGACCTCTCAGCAGCCTTCAACACCATCTCCGACCACGTCCTGATCAAGAGGCTTCATCAGATCGAATCCAAGAGGAAGCCCTCAAATGGATTGCATCCTTCCTCAACGAAAGAACACAGAGAATCCACCTGCCATCTTTCACCTCGAAACCCAAGAGCATCATCTGCAGCCCCCCACAAGGCTCATTCCTCAACCCTACTCTGTTCAACGCATACATGATTCCCTTGGCCAACATCGTCAGGAGCCATGGACTGAACCTTATCTCCTACGCTGACGACACCCAGCTCATCCTCTTTCTTTCCTAAGACCCATCCACCACGAGGGCCTACCTCCACCTGCGCATGACCAACGTTGCCAACTGGAGGCAAAACAACTGCCTCAAGGTCATTACAGAAAAGACCAAAGTACTGATTTTCGGGAACAACTCCCACCCCCGTGGAACTCCCGGGGGCCTCTGCACTGGGACCTGCTCCCACCCTCATAGACCACACCCAGATCCTCTGCATCATTTTGGACAGCAAACCTACCATGAAGAATCAGAGCAACTCAGTCTCCTCCACATGCTTCCTCACTCTGCTCATGCTCAGAAAGATCTTCAAATGGCTCCCAGTCTATGCCAGATGTATGTATGTATGTATGTATGTAGGGGATCCAATTCATGAAGCTTTATTCAGCACATAAAAATGACCATAAAAGCACATAATATATACAATATCAATGATACAGAATACAGAGCATAAAAACATGACATAAAATACAGACAGTATTCCTAAAATAGCATATTTTTACGTGCCTTAATAGAACAATTAAAAAAGGTGGCAGTATAAAAACAAATGTCAGCAGACTCCATATTAAATAGCAATTTCATCGCCTGATTAACAGTACATGCACCATATTTAACAAACATGGGTTTTAGATAAACTAATCAGAAATTCATGTACAATTTACAAATCAATAAAAAGTACACAGTGCTCTGTTTGGTAATGCCATCACACAGGCAAGGCCCAACTGGATGTTTCTTAAGGTTTTGGCAGAGCCACTAGGTGGTGTACTACGCCGAGCCTCAACCTAGTTAGTACGAACTTATGGGATGGCCTAGTCACCATTGATAAATAACCTGGCAAGCCTTCATTCATATTGTATTTATTGTAAAACATTACTGTGGACCTAGATCCAGAGCTTGAAACCCGTTTCCTCGCTTGATGGGCAAGGAATGCAGTTTTCAGCTCTGCTTTGTGTATCTTAGATGCGGCACTAGGGTCATTCAAAACATTAATATTGAATATTTCTAAATAACAGTCGGCAATATATTTTAACCACGGGATGTTGCGGAATTTATCCATTAACAGACAATCCTCTATGACAGATCTATTAAATGCTTTTTCTTCTTGAAGCCATATCGACCGCCATAACATTAGTGGCCTCATTGATAGTAGATCATCTAAAAAATGGATATTTAATTCCCGGTGAATCAACTCGGTCGAAGCGGAGGGAGGTAAACATAAGAGTTTTTTTAAGAAAGAGTTTTCCTCCAACTGCAAGTTGTGGGAGTGCATATGTCCCCATACCCCGGCACCGTACATCGCGATGGTGACGCATCTGGCTTGATAAATTTGGAGCATGTCCCTAGTGCGTCTATCACCAACTTTTGCCGCAAATCTAAAAACACCATGTACGTTTTTCATCATTTTGTTACTAATATTATTAAATTCATTAGCCCACTTTTTGTTTTTCGAGAAGGTTATACCAAGATAACAAAATTTATCAACTTCCAGGACCTTATCACCCTCAATAAAAAAGGCATTAGAGGTTTTTCTTCTAGCCCCATAAGTCATTTTATGTGTCTTCCCCTTATTGATAGACAGTTTTCTATCCTTAATAAAGATAGAGAATCTGTCAATCAGACGCTGTAATCCGCGTCGTCAGCATACAATAACACGGAGACGTCTTTAATTCTAGGGCCGTCAGCTTTTACTTCTTTTAAAATGGAGTCAATTTCATTAATAAACAATATAAAAAGAAGGGGGGCTAATATGCAGCCCTGCCTAATCCCTCGTTTTACCCTGAATTTCGGGGTACATTCACCTTTGGTGCCATAGCGCACACAGGTTTCTAACTTTTCATATAATCTGGCAAGGAAGAAAATTATTCCCTCAGGTGCTCCTAAATGTAACAAGGTCTGCCACAAAATAGAGTGGTCGACCATGTCAAAAGCGCTACTGAGGTCTGCAAAGCAGAAGAATAATGGGCCCTGTTTGCCTTCAGTATATTTACCTATCAGTAAATTAAGATTAATACACTGGTCGAGTGTCCCCCGACCCTTCCTAAATCCAAACTGGCTATCAGCCAGAATACCCTCTTGTTCGGTCCACTCTTCTAGTCTGACCAACATAACTCTACTCATGATCTTAACTGAGCAGTCTAGAAGAGAGATGGGCCGGTAATTTCTAGCATCAGACCTGTTGCCCTTTTTGTGAATCGGCATTATGATGGATTCCCCCCATGTTTTTGGTGTCTCGGTACATATGGCCGCGTTAAAAACAATGGCCAAAAGGGGGCTCCACAACTCTGGGGCTGCTTTATAAGAATCCATGGGTACCCCATCAGGTCCCTGAGCTTTTCCCCCCTTGCTAGCACCAATGCCAAGCTCCACCTCATTAATACTTATGTCCAATGGGATAATGGGCCATCTATTAAGGTTGTTATCGACATTGTAAATAATTGAAGCGCGGGGGAAAGTAGTAGAGTACTTCAAGCAAATCGGCAAAAAAAAGGTTTCTCTATGCCGACTTAGTGAGCAAGGGCAACTTTCCCAATATTATTGTTGAGCACCGCTTTAATAAATGGGAAATATAAGGAGAGACATGTCAAGCTAAGCGCGAATTTAGTAAGACATCAGACGGGCAGGTCCTCTGATATACTAGCGAGTATATGACACCATTCAAAGATGGCGCCCACGTGGACGGCGGTCTTGGCAGCGCGCATACAGCGCTCCTCACTTGACAGGTGTGGATAATTAGTCAATTACATGGAGCTATAAAAACACACACCAAACGAACACACTCTAGATCGAGTGCAGGAACGAGGCAGAAGCCAACAAACAGCTCTAAACCGGTAAGTGGAGACCAAATCCCCAGGCCCTTTCTCTCCCCCCCCTTGTTTTCTATGTAGCAGGGGAATCATTTACCTGTATACCTTTTAGGATAGTACAGCAGGCCCTGGAGTCAACTCAAACAGGGGATACACTTAGCATTACAAAGTCCATACTTCATACTTGGAGTCAGAGAATTTAACCTGGGCGGGAGGTGGTAAAACTAATCACCTATATATGAATTTGTTGTATCTAAAGAGTAGAACCTAGAGTTAACAAACAGGAAACTGGACATTACGGGTACTAAACTTATATTGTGGGCACTGCGGGCACTGAGCAGGAGATATTAGTAACACTAAGAGCAGGCATTGAAATTAAAAATAGCAAGGTGCTAGGCACATTATATACTCTTTAATAGAGCTAAGAGCATAACATCGTATAGTACAGAATAGAGATATGATGGTGTCATACTTGTCTTTACTCAACAGAACATATCCAGTTCAGGAGTAGACCAACGACTATATATGCCCGTTCTAAGTACGTTTTAAAAACATTTGAGGTAAGACACTACTTTTAAAAAAAATCATGTGACGGTAGAAATAGTATCTATGAAATAGTAGAGTGAAAAAGTGCTATATATTTTACCATCACAGGTACACGACAAGTGGGCAATCGCCTGACAAACAAAAAACCAAGGAACCCCATCAAAAGGAGCTCCTTTTACAGGAGAGAGGTAAATAGAAGAATGAAAAATCACCCCCTAATGAGTAGACGAGGGGAGTTTCTATCTAACACCTAAAAAAGTTTTCTTTTAATTAACAGAAGGCTCCAACAACTATATCTGTAGTACCAATAAGTGAAACTTCAAGTAGACCCCATCTTGGAACGTTTCCTACACGGTCCCGAGGGTGAGAATCTATACTTATCTATTCTCCTGGGCCCCTGGGTTCACTAGTCCCTCTCATACCAATTGGTCTTCCACAATGAAAAAGACTTGGAGGGCCCATATATCATATGTGAATCACATGCGTGCTACTGGGGAGAAAAAAGTAGAGGATAAATCACATGCAATGTAACCAATGCAAATATCATTGTGTAATGATTTGTACTTGATAAGTAAGCGTACTTGTGCCAGGAACTATATATTGTCAAAAGAACAATGGCAGTTAGAACTAATAGTGTGAAGTTAGAGTGGGTATGTGTTAATCAGAACAATCTAGCCCTTAGAATAAATGAGACAAAAGGTTTCAATGCACGATATCTGACAGCGCACATTTTTCCTAATATATTTACAGATACGGTATATCCATCCGTTCCCTGAAACCCCAGAAACAAGAAGTCCTGAGGAAGGTGCCACGATATCAAGTGTTAAGCACCGAAACGCGTCGACGCACTGTTTGGTCTAAAAGAATCCAGTTAGGGCCAGATAAAGCTTTAGATGGGTACCAAATCTTTCCACTAAAGCTTTAGAGTAACCAAATTGTCTATGGCCATTGGATCTAGTGAAATATAGTGGCAGAGATATCAAGTGGGCCACTTACACATGAGGGGTTTGTTGTGACTATGTTTAGTCTGTTGTTTATTGTGAACATATTTTGATTGCTTTTCCATTTATTGCGTACCGTAATATTATGTTTATGTAACACTGTTGAATAATTATTTTTATCCCTCCAAGATACTTAATCGTGGATTTTAATTGTTTTGGAAGAATTGTATGATTTTATCTTGTCGTTATTGTTTATTTATATGCAATTTGAATAAATCTAAATTGTAAACAAGACTATTTCTTTGTGGAAACCTATTTTTATGTTTGTCCGAATACCTATGGCATACTGTGACCTCTCTTTTTACAACAAGAAAGGCCTTTTGTGATTAGTAGACTATTCGACTCCAGGGATTTCCCCTTTGACTAATTGTCTTCCTACCCTGTTCCCTGGTGAAAGTGGGGTACCCTCTCTTTTTTGAAACCACTTAAAGATGAGACCTCAATCTTAGGTGGGGCAAAGTATCGGGTAATATTCGATGAAACAATCACATGGTCGATTACTGAACTGCTTTGATTATTCTTAAAAGTAGGAATAATCTGACCCAGATCATCTTTAGCGGACTCTAAGATTTCCAGGTCATGGCAGCCCATACGTTTGTGTAGTGAATCACCGTAACTATCATGTTTAAAGTGCAGGTCGTCAGAACCAGCATTATTGGTGACCCCACAGACCTTTTGGGTTGACAGTTCACACAGAGGCAGATTAAAACCGCCTACCCAAATTAAATCAAATAAAACATTAAGTTCAGTACAGAGATTATCAATTTCACTCGCTAGATCATTGACTACTGAAGACCTAGAGTTATCAAATACATTATTGTAGTAAATTAACAAATAATATATTCCGCCCATGGTCCGCAGTAAGCCACAGAAGCTGGGCGTATGCGCCCACGGTCAAATACCGTTTTACTACAATCTGTCGTTTAATCGAAACCAGGATCATAAGACCACCTTTAGCTCTCCCTGAGGTCGAACCTTGCGCCGCCAAACAATAAGATACAAAACCCTCATAATTTACATCTTCCCTACACCAAGTTTCCTGGAAGCATAAAATATCATGACTATTGATAAAGTCTTTCCAGCCCAGAACATTTCCCTTGGATTTTAGTCCAGCGATATTCCAACTAACAATTGTAATACCGTTAACATCCGTAATACCTTTTACATCCACAGCAACAGTAGTATATGTACTGGCCCCCTCCTTAAATTTAACATTAGGAGCATCTCCACAGTAATTATTTAAAGTTACACCACCCGTCAAGATTTGCTCTGGGGCTGTGTGTGGGGCGATTGGTACAGTTATATGTCTTTGTATAATCTCCCTAGCAGATGATTCACAACCCTGTAGATGTCAATCATTAGTATCCAAAAAACTTAGAGCTTGAAATCTATTCTGCATAGTTAATTCAAAGACAGGGTGGGCAGTTGGTAAAAGGGGTCTACTTTTGTTGGTGGCGGGGGGGTACTACAATTGAGGGACTATAAAAATAGCCAAGTGGGCGTACATGTACGCTATTCGCATCATATACTAGGGAGGCTGCTCTTAAAAGTGCTGTGGCCACATGTTGGGTGGTGCTTAAAATTAATGATAACGCAGTCACCCCTACAAGTCTTTCTAGATGTGCCAATCCAATTTACCCTTCTTGTAGATAGTATTTGATTGGAATAGGCAGTTGGAAATCCACAGTGTTTATTTAGCCATCAAACTGTTTTATTTTTTAGTGATTCATGAGATTCCTGGTGGGGCTAAGTGGCATGGGGATCGTTAGGCGGAACATTGGTCAAAACGACCACGTTCGGTGCACAGTCAGGGGGGAGATTTATAAAGCGACTTTTCTTTACTTCCCTAGGGCCCGGTTTACTATCAAATGGTACAGTACCCTGGTTACTCTGACAATTAGTTGATATAGGGTCAGGGATAACAGTTGGGGCGACGCTAATTCTCCCTCTGGCAGGACTGGGTAAGCTTTTACTGTTTCCATTGCCCTCTTCGACTGGGTCCATGGCAGCGGCCTTTGATCTTTCAGTCGCGGCCAGATGCGTTTCCATAAGTCCCTTTAATCGTTTAACTTCTAGGGAGATAGTATCCAATTTAAGCACTAGGGGTTTTATAATCTCTCCCAACTTAGTTTCGATAACTCTAACTAGAAGGTCGAGTTGCTCAGAATTTATTATAGCAGCGCTATTTCTTTCCATTACATCCCGAGGGCTTTTAGGGGGTTTTTCTACTCTTTTTTTATTACGATTTCCCCCACGTTTAGTTTGCAGCTTCCTACATGCCCTCACTGCTCTAGTGGCTGGTGGGCATTGCTCAATTGCCTCAATTGATAAATCCAGAGTATCCGGATGGGCATCAGAGTGGACCTGTGCTTTGGTCGTAACGACTGACCTATTATCTAATTCTAAGCTGTTATCATTTACTGGTACGGCCGGGTGGGAGGGAGAGACTTGATGTATAGCCCGGGGACTCCCTCGTCCTAGCGATGCTCTCCGGTCATTATTAATTTTATTAACGACTTACACTAGGTAATTATCTAAAGTTGCTAACACTGGTGTGGCTTTATCAGGTTTCTGTTTAGACATTATTAGATCTAGCGGCAAACCCTTAATATTTAAATGAAATTTAAAAGAACAAAGACTAACATGAATGTTCAGATATAATAATACCAGGGTCGGCACACAGGCCTACAGCCCGGTATGATAGGTAAAACTGGACAATGTCCACAATCAATACCATTAAAATCTCACTTGATGGAGCAAGAATAGGTTCGGTAACAAGACCAAGGTCTATGGCCCAGCCCAGCCTCGTCCTGCCCCAGACTGCCACAGACTGTCCCGCCCAGTCCCGGGCTTCTCACGCGGTGCTCCCGCGCGCGACTCGTGGTGCGAGAGGCGTTCCGTCTACTTAAGACTGGTGGCGTAAGTGCTGCGTGCCTCCCCGTGGCAGCTGGGAAAGGTAGTTCGTGGTTGCTACAGCCGTTCCCCTCACGGCGTGGCAAGTAGCGGAAAAGCCGTTCCCTCACGGCTGGCGGTCTGGTAAAATGTTTTTGCCCCCAGGAGCTCAAGGCGCTCCGTCTACTTAAGCGCCTCCGGGCGCGCTGGTGGCGTTAGTGCTGCGCGCCTCCCCGGGGCAGCTGGGAAAGGTAGTTCGTGGTTGCTACAGCCGTTTCCCTCACGGCGTGGCAAGTAGCGGAAAAGCCGTTTTCCTCACGGCTGGCGGTCCGGTAAAATGTTTTTGCCCCGGCACTCCGTCTACTTAAGCGCCTCCGGGCGCGCTGGTGGCGTGAGTGCTGCGCGCCTCCCCGGGGCAGCTGGGAAAGGTAGTTCGTGGTTGCTACAGCCGTTCCCCTCACGGTGTGGCAAGTAGCGGAAAAGCCGTTTCCCTCACGGCTGGCGGTCCGGTAAAATGTTTTTGCCCCCAGGAGCTCAAGGCGCTCCGTCTACTTAAGCGCCTCTGGGCGCGCTGGTGGCGTGAGTGCTGCGCGCCTCCCCGGGGCAGCTGGGAAAGGTAGTTCCTGGTTGCTACAGCCGTTCCCCTCACGGCATGGCAAGTAGCGGAAAAGCCATTTCCCTCACGGCTGGCGGTCCGGTAAAATGTTTTTGAATGTAGGGAATTTATAAAGCACTGGAATCACACGGAGGGGTATCTCCGCTCTAGCATAGAAAACAGAGCAGACTGGCACAAATTTCCATAACTCAGGCCTTGAATAATTCTGTCTTCAGGAGTTTTCTGAAGCTTGTGAAGCTAGAATATTTACGAAGCTCCTCTGGTAGGGAATTTCAATATTTTGAGGCCAGGAAGGCAACTGTTTTACCTCCAGTTCGGATTTACTTAAAACGAGGGACCAACAGCAGCCCTTTGCCTTCTGATCTAAGACTCCGGTTCGGGCAATACAATTTAAACTTATCCGCCATATAACTTGGGCATTTACCAAAAATGGCTCTATGGGCAAAGCAGCAGAGCTTAAACTTTATTCTCTGGCAAATAGGAAGCCAATGAAGAGTCTTCAATAGTGGCCCGGAAGTGGTACGAGGTGGTTTATTAAGGACTCAGCGTGCAGCCACATTTGGAACGATCTGTAATCTGCTAAGAAGGGCCTCATTCACAGAGGCTAGTAGGGCATTACAATAGTCGAGGCGACCTATAATCAGAGCCTGAACTAGGGTTCGACGTGCTGCAAGGGGCAGCCAAATAAACAGTCTGCGCAAAAGGCTTAGGGTGCGATAACAGGTCCCAGCAGTGGTCATTATTTGGTCTTTCATTGATAGCCGTGCATCCAGCTGGACCCCTAGATTTTTTGCCACCAAGGTAGGAGAGGGGACGGGGCCTAGCACTGTCGGCCACCATGCAGGCGACCAGGAGGTAAGTGCAGGACCAAACAACAAGATTTCGGTTTTGGCCGTATTCAACTGCAGGAAATGATCAGTCATCCACTCAGCTATGGCAGACACTGATCAACTGACTCCATATCCTTATCAAAGGAAAGGAGTAATTGAGTGTTGTCTGCGTAAGAGAATGGCATGGAGCCATACTTTTGGATGACTTTAGCAAGGGGGGCCACACAGATATTGAATAAGGTCGGGCTCCAGCAAGAGCCCTGGGGCACCCCCTTACTAAGCTTCACAGTTCATGAGCAGAGAGGACCCAGATTGACAGCTTGCGGGCGCTGGTCCAGAAAACTAACAAGCCATTTAAGCGCCAGCTCCTGCAGACCGGTCTCTCTCAGTCGGAGTATCAATTTCTGATGAGAGACCGTTTCAAAGGCTGCGGTTAGGTCCAACAGGACCAGCATCACTCCTTTATTGTCATCTAAGGCCATTTTAATATAGTCCGTGACCCCAATGAGGGTTGTCTCCGTGGAGTAGTTAGATCTAAATCCGGACTGTGAAGAGTCAAGGATGCCGTTAGTCTCAAAGTAATCCATTAACTGTATGTTAACATGGCTCTCCGCCATCTCACCCATTAAAGGAAGAAGCGAAATGGGACGGTAGTTGGAGAGCACTTCAGCGGACACCTGATCTTTCTTCTTAATGGGTATTACTTGAGCGGCCTTCCAGTCTAAAGGCACACTGCCTTCAAATAGGGATGAGTTTAAGATCTCAGTAATGGGGGCAGCCAAAGAAGGGGCTAAAAGGGCAAACTTATGTGCAGGCATAATATCCAAAGGAGATCCAGATTTAGCCTTTTAACATAGCTTCCACTTGTGTAACATCAATATGTTTAAACTGTTTCAGGCCATCTCCTGAGTCCAATCTCAGTACTAATTCAGAATTGACAGGTAGCCCCTGGTCCATTTTTTCTGGGGAAATTGTTTATAAATCGAATTGATTTTGTCGTATAAATATGTGGCTAGATTGTCACATAAACCCTGCGAAGGGGTGCTCAACTGTACACATGCAGTAGGATGGGTAAGGGCTTTAAGAATTTTATAAAGGTCTTTTGATGAATTGCCTGCCTGGTCAAGTTTGGTTATAAAATGGTCTTTACGTGCCTTTTGTAGGTTCTTATGATAGTTGGTAAGGGCCAGTTTGAATTTGAATTTATCTGTCTCCAACTGGAAATTACGCCAAGATTTTTTTAAGTATTTGCACCTGGATGCACGTTCACTCAAGCCCTCGAAACCAGCCACCTCGCACTCTGAGCAAAAATCTCCACTAACCTCCTAAAGAGACTACACACCATCAAGATGCAACTAGACTTATCCTCGACTTCCCCAGATGGGCCTACATCACCCCCACCTACAGAAACCCCACTGGCTTTCCGTCCACAAGAGATGCCTATGCAAGATCCTGACCCATGGCTAAAAAGCTCTGCACAACAAACAACAGCATACATCAACCACCTACTAAGCTTCCACCAGCCCACCAGACTCCTGCCAGCCGCCTCCATCTCCCTAGTCCACACCCCTCACATCCGCCCAAGCAACAATGAAGTACACTCCTTCTCCCACCTCGCCGCAAATCCTGGAACAGCCTCCCCATCCATCTCAGGATGTCACCCTCTCTTCAGAAGTTCAGAGGAGGACTCAAGACCTGGCTATTCAACTGATGCACCAAGTACCTTGGACCACAGCGCCTGTATACCCTCCTGGGTGATTTGTTGTGCTTTATAAATCCCCCTAGATTGATTGTATTATGGTTGTATAAGTCTTAGGGGGGCAGTAGGGTCTAAAATGTAAAGATGGTTTCCTACATACCCAGTACAAGACAAGGTGTATGGCAAGAAAGATGTAAAAGCAAGCAAATTGTTAAAATAGCTTGATTTCATTATTAAAGGCATGATTCAAGTCACTGTACAATTAAGCACTTGGGTCTAGTGAGATAAATCTGAGTTCTGATACATTAACTTTTTTATTTGAAAGATTATAAAGCACAGATCAAGAAAAAGGGCCGTAGAATGCTATCCAAACAAAGCGTAATTATTTAGGGTGTTCTCTGACAACGAATAACATTGTGGGAATGTAATGATAAGTAGGCAATACGGGTTCAAAGGCATGTGCTCTGAGACATGGCTAAAAAAAGACTATCCACTCCCTCTGCAGCCTTTAAAAATGATAATACTAAATATTAGTATACACATAGGCGGTTCCAGATTACATTTCTGTTTGTGAATTGCATGATGCAGATTAAAGTAATACATTCCGGGGGCGTATCCAGGAAGGCACCCGTGTGGTAGCAGATCTGTGGAACTCCGCCGCACCGAAGTTTCAAGAAGCGGATCCCAGGGGGCTGGCTGCTCCAGGTGACAGCGCAAGGTGGGGAAGTTGGAGGCACCCCCCGGAGACCCGGACAAGGAGTGGCGGAGAGGCGATGCTGGACCGTCACAAAAGCCAGCCTGGAAGCAAGATGACGGCCGGGCGACTCTGAGCAAGTCGAACAGGCACTAGTGATCCAATGGCTCACCGGTGAGTGGGGCATGGCCAGAGATTGGCAGACCCAGTGAGTGCACAGGCAGCTGTGAGGAGGTGGGGTGCTGGACCAGCAGGTGAGCAGCAACTTGTACATTGCTTCCTTCCCCTTTGCCCCCTCGAGATGTGGCGGGCTGTGGAGCCTCCCAGACCCGACCAGCCACCCTGCCGCAGGACATAAGTACAAAGGCAATCAGCAGCCTACGGTCACCCGACAGCAGCGGATCCCAGAGGCGACGATGCCTGCCTGACCTCAAGATAGCAGGTGGGGGGGCCTGACTTGTGTGAAGCAGGGCGAGGTGGCCCAAGCCAAGGCTTGGGACTTGAACAGTCTAGACTGGCCGGAGAGCATAGCAGGAGTGCCCAAATTGCGGCGATGCAAGGGGAGCGGGTGTGCTGGAGCAGTTGTTGGCTGAGCATCGTGCTTTCCTCCCCTCCCCTACACCAGATAAGCATGGATGGGCCGCTGGAAGTGGGGATACGACTTGGTTATCGACTACTAGACTGAGGATAAGGACAGGTGGATGAACAAGTAGCATGCTTGTATTGGTGGACACAAATGCTTGGGGGACAGTAGGTCCTGGGCCTAGCTTGGGGACACTGGCCACACGAGAACTAGCAAGTCAGCTACTTCAGAACACCAGATGGTGGGCTAAAACAAGGGGCACTACAGTTTCAAAGTGGCATAGGACAAAGGTGTACCCCCCATGGTCGCAACTGAAAGGCAGGGAGGTGTCCGACAACACAGAGGAATGCAATAAGGAGGTCAACATCAAGACCCATAAACAGGCCGCATGTGGAACCTCCCTCCGCACTGCCCTCGTCTGTCAACGGGTCTGGTCTGGTCGAAGCGAGCCTAATGACCGGGATATCCAGCATTGAACACCGGGCACTAACCAGAAGTGGACAAAGGAATCCACTAGGCCACTGGAAACAGGAAGTGCGGTGCGAGATTGGGAGCATTATCAGGAGGTAACACCTGAACCAACACGATGACCTCCACCAGGCCCAAAAAGGATGCCACCATCAAAGACCTACTCACCAAGAGCTCTACTACACGAACTGGGACAACTCCGGACCTGGCCTCCCCGGACCATGTCACCTTAGACCCATTGGGAAAACAGGAGGTGAGTGAAGAGGCTCCCATCCCGCATGGCTTTATGGAATCCCTCTTCAGCATGCTGCAAGATGACATAGCGACTTTGAGGACAGTGGTGACCAAGGATGTTAAAGATCTGCACCATGAGACGAGTGAACTAGAACAACGAGTGGACACAGTGGAAAAGTTGGGGATGCAAGAGAGGAAGACTTAAAGGGGTGCCGCAAGAAGATCCTATAACTCAAATACTGCAATGTAGATCTTAAGTAGCACTTGGAAGACCTGGAAAACAGGTCATGCAGAACCAACATCCACATCAAGGGCGTCCCGGTGCAGGCGGATGCAGGCCACATGGAGGAGTACGTCCTGCGGCTGTTTTGCCACATCGTCCCGGAATTAGAAGGGAAGGACCTCCCGCTGGACCGTATGCACAGGGCTGGTCTCCCCTCACAGGTACCCGGCACCCCACTAGACATTCTCACTTGCCTCTACGATTACCGCCAAAAAGAACTCATAATGGTTGCAGTATGAGCCTGTTGGAAAACGAGACAGCATCTGTGAGGCCTACATGATACATTTGTCCTTCACTGGGAACCAAACACCCCAGGGCAGCGCCTGACTCTCAGAGGGTAGCGTTGCAGAGCAGTCTGAGGCTTACTCAAGGGAGGTGGTGTGGGCTAGTAATCGCCATTTGCAGGTGCACAAAAATAACACTCAATAATTGATTGTCCAGTCTGTACTTTGCTTTATAAAAGTAAGAGTACATTTATTAAACACACACATCACTCAATACTATACACCAATCTACAAATATACATAGGCTGATGGAATTACTTTGTGACATTGCATAACATCTCCACCCCTCCCGCAGGGGGTTGGGGTCTAGTACCACCACTCCCATGTATGCACATCATCTTGCCCCCAATGCAGTGAATCGATCTTAACCTGGAGCGAGGGCCCTGCGCACTGGCACCATCCCAGTGGCGACCCCCCCATTTTATCAACAAGCATTAAACAGGCTACACCTGCCTTGGTGACACATGACCCTGACTGAGCATCTCCTATGGACCATACAGTAAGCACCTCTTCATCTTAAGGGTTAACAGTCCGGGGTCTTCACCTAAGAGCAGCAGCAAGAATATATGTTTACGCACACTTTAAAATGACAGTACTCAGCACATTTGGATTTCATTAAAAATGCAGTACAATTACAGTCCCTAAAGGCATCACAGATGATCACAGGATTAAGTAAATACAGTCAGACACCCTAGCAAGAATGTCTAGCCACTTAAATCCACTTTGCTTATGACATCACCTTAAAGCAGTACTTCAGATGGAACATCAGTCTCTTGAAAAGAAATAACCATTAATAAATGCATTTCAGTGCAATTACACCATTTCACCTCCAAGGGATGCCCTTCTGAAGACATCTCCAACTCAGCCCTTTACTCCATGATGCACCTCTTAACGCACCCCCAGCTGTAGAACAAAAGTTCCAGCCTAGGAGGTGATGCAACCATGGCTGAGCCCTTGAGGGGTTATTCTTTTTAAATCCTCATGTGACTTAGGGGGACTTGTCTCTTCGTGCTGGGGGGAGACTGCGCTTCTCCAGGATCTCCCCCAGCACCTTTTCACCATTGAGGGTGACCCCCTCCTCTGGGGGGACACCACGTGCCAAAACTAGATTCCCCATGCCTTGCAAGCATTATGGGGCGCTTCAGGCTCCTCTCCGTGAATATGGTATGAGCGGCTCTCCCGCTGGGCTGGGGAAAGCCGCGCTGATGCTGCCGGCGGTCTTCTGCCACGTTCCAGCTTCGTTGAGGGGCCCGGTCCCACCCGGACCCCCAGGTACTGTCCTGCAGCCCAGGAAGCCCACCCCCAGCCGCTCGTTCTGATTTTTCTGGGGCCCGGTCCCACCCGGGCCTCGAGCACCACGCCTCTTCTAGTAGGTTCTTCCGGGGGGTCTCGGTCCCACCCAGGACCCCCGCATGCCTTCTCGCTGGAGGGCAGCCTGAGAAGCCCACCCCTGGCTGCCCCCGCCGGCTCCCCGCATGGCCAGCACTCTTCTGTGCTGCTGCGGGAGGTGGCGGAGCACTTTTCGTCAGCCCACTCCGGCGGGCAGACGCGGACTCAAGCAGACCCTTCATGACCTCGGGGGAGTGCGGCGGCACTCCCCCTGCCTCCCCCTCATCGCCGTGGCCCGGGGATGGGGTCCCGGGCACCTGGATATCTTCTGTGCCGTGACGGCGCCCCCCCCACCTCCTCCACCTTCGGTGGGGGCCAGGGTGGGCTCCTGGCCCTCGGTTGGGCATTTCTGCGGGGAGTGCGACAGCGCTCCCCGGCTTCACTTCGGGGCCCGGGGATGGGGACACAGGCCCCCTCCCGTCCTCTTCGCGGGGGAGCGCGACGGCGCCTCCCCACCTGGGGCCCGGAGTTAGGCTCCCGGGCCCCTCCTCCCACACCTCTTCATGGGGAGCACGACACCGCTCCCTGGCGCAGGTTGCAGCGGGGGCCAGGGTGGGCTCCTGGCACCACACGGGGGCAGCTTCACGGGGTGTGCGACGGCGCACCCCGGCTTTACTTCTTTGAGGGGCAGCCCCCGGGACCTGACCCACCCCAGGAGCCCCACGTGCTTCGTTATCGGTCTTCTTAGGGGTCAAAGGTCGCCTACCTTCCAGGGGCCATATCTCAGCCCCTGGGGGTCCGATCTGCCCCATTTACACGTCTTCTTGCTCCTGGTGTCGCCCCCAGCCACTGGGAGCACTCTCCTTCGTCCTCTGGGTCTCCAAGAGGGTGCATTCTGCAGGGAGCAGTCTTCACTGGCTCTCTGTGCCTCTTTTCTCCCTGCGCAGAGGCCAGTCCTGGGCTCTTCTTCTGGCGCTGTTAGGGGCCTGGGGGGCAGTCTGGGGTGTCCTCCTTCCAACTGCCCATTGCACCAGGCTCCAGCACCTTTCGCCTCTGCAGACCACACCCCAGAGAGAGCTTCTCTTCCTGTGCAAGAACTTTTTAAAAGTTGAGAAGGGGGCTGGCAGGAAGTCTCTGTGTGTCCTATCACACAGCGACACATCACTTCCTGCCCCTGCTCCCTCCTTCTTGTCCAGCCCCTGGGTTTGTTCAAAATTGCGTCGTCCAGTATCTCTGGCCACATGGCCTCTGAAACTCAACTCCTTCCCCTCTCAGTGCCTTCCCTCCTGGGTGCAAACTGGTGCCTGGCACACAGCGACAGCAGTTGATGGATTGGCTTTTAGCTCCACCTATCTTTTCTCCTTGGAGGGAAGATCTTCGTTCTGGGAAGAAAGGTCATTAATCTAACCTGCCATGGCCAGACCCCAGCCAGGAACTCAGAGAAATATGACATTTCCGGACAACCCAAAAGCAGTACAAATATGACTTTGGACTTTGCAGAATACTCATTTTCACATCTGCTACACTGGACATTAATGCGTGTCTGGAATCTGTAGGCTTTGTGGAAGTCCTTTTAGTCATGGGCCCCCCATTCCCATAGGGAAATAATGAAGTGAAAACACAGTAAGACACACTAACTTTCCCTGGCGTGTTTCTTTCCAGTGTATAAAGCCTATTCCATGTCACCACCCAATTCTGCATAAGTCCTGCCACACCATTCACTCTGTAGCTGCTCCTGGACTGCGCACGCTACGAATCTCCCCTGCGCAGCCCCTACACGTGTGCACACTCATGTACACCCGTGTCTGCATGTAACCAGCACAGTGCCCCATACTCCAGCTGCTGCGCAGCGGCCTAGTCAAGCCAGGGGGACACCAGTAAAATCTCCATGCAGTCTCCTTCATTATGAGTTCACCGTGGGTGAGTCCCAGATTATGAGGCTCCCCCACAGTAGAAGCTCAACAATTAGGTGCTCAAAAAGCGAAAAATCCGGACGGCCCATAGTGTCAGAACCACCTTCTAACACAGCCCAATCACACATATTCTTTGAAGGGAACAAGGTCCGCCTATACCAGGATGTATCCATAGTTACCATGCAGCGGCGGTGCACCATGAAGCCAGTCATGGAATTCCTATGAGAAAAGGGGTGAGTTACAAGTGGGGACACCCTTTCTGCCTTATCTTTGTCTCGGAAGGAGAAACACATGTGGTCCGTAAACCCCCGAAGCGGCAATGGTTCTGGGGTTGGACTTGGTTCAAGGGGTTTCACCTCGGCAGAAGAGCTCTCAGGGGACCCCGTGGGACCCTCGCTGACGGAGGCAGCTGATGCCGGGCTGATTGACACAACATCAGCTGAATAAACCGTCTGCTGCAGAAAGCATCAGAGAGAGATCAACAATATCGCAACTCCTCACCCAGCAAAACCAGTCTCCAGAGTGAGAAGGTGATTAATTTAGGCTGGGCTGGAATCTGGGGCATGAGGACTATTGACACAGCAGGCTGCTCGCAATGGGACAGTGATGCCGGTCCATAGGCTGGTCCCTCGGGGCTATTCCTGGGATGGGTGGTCCCAGGTCTGCCGTCAACTAGAGGAGAAATCACAGGCAGTGGCGGAGGCTCCTGCACTTTTACCACTTCCCGAGAACTGCCACAAAGGACCAATGAGATGGACCCCTGCTACATATTTGCTAGTTTAGCACCAATTGGTGCTTTCATTTTTCTTGTTTTAATGTTCTTACAGTTGTTATACACTACCATTCTCTACTTTCTGCCACACTGTTACATCTCAGCACACAGGAGGGGAACGGTCTGCTCCAACCAGAAACCAGGCACCCACCGGTAACTCTACTACAAAATGGTGCGAATAATTAGCCTCAGTGTGAGGGGCCTGAACTCACCAGCCAAGGGAAATAGCACTATTGCCCCAACTCAAGGCTGCGTGCTGCGACATATGTCTCTTACAAGAGACGCACTTCTTAAAAAAAGATTGGGGTGGAATACGGTCCAAACTGTTTGACAGATATGTCTGGTCTGCAGGGCCCGGGAAAAAGCAGGAGTGGCTATTCTTATTGCCACACACTTCCAAAGATGAGTCCTTCAAACGCACTCAGAAATCACGGGCCGTATGCTCTCGGTGTGCATTTCCTTCTACAACCACACTTTCAGGGTAGAATGTATTTACGTACCCAACGATCACCAAGAGCCCTTTATCCATCAAGCAATCGGTACCATTCTTACCATGCCCGATGTACACATAGTGGTGGGGCCTGGGGGGGATTTTAACTTGGCTCCAGATGCATCCATGAATCGGACTCCCCAAACAGAGGGCCCACTGGGACTATCTCTCTACAGGGAACCTGCTGTTTGACTGATGCCGGGCTGATTGATGTCTGGAGGACACTGCACCCTTCCACACAGTCTTATTCCTTCGTTTCGACCGTGCATCAATCCTATGCCAGAATCAATTATTTCCTTATCTCAGCACCTCTTCTCCCTGTAGTGACACATGCAGACATTGAAGTACCTTCCATCTCAGATCATGCCCCAATACAAATTGTGTTGCGCCTTCCAGCCTGTAACCAGGGCTCCAAGATGTGGCATCTCAACCCTAAGTTGCTATCCTATGATCCCACTATTAAGCAGGTGGGGCGCACACTTGTTGACTACATTGCAATTAACGATACACCTCACACAGCAATAGTGACACAATTGGACACTCTGAAGGCAGTGGTGTATGGAACATACATAGCCATAGCGGTGCGGCTCAACAGGGAGCACAGGACAAAGCACGACGGGTTGGGGACACAGGTGAGGGAGTTGGAGGAGACACACAGACAGACGGGCTCCCTCAAAGCACGTAGGCAGCTGGCTATCGCCCGAAACAGCTCAAAGCCCTTGAAATGGAAGAGGCAGACATGCTTTGCTCCGCATGAGTCAGAAGTACAATGCAGTGGGCAGCAAGGTTGGGTAGTTACTGCGGGTTCAAATGCACTCCACAATCATACACAGCCTGATAGACCAAGATCAGAAACTCAAGACGAGAGACAATTCTATGCGCATCTGTATAGGGCAGACATGCCGTCCACTACGGGCTGCTCCTCTTACATGGCGCAGATATCGCTAATGCCATTCTTGGTGCAAACAGCAGCACCATTAGAAGCTGATATACAGGAGATTAAAAAGGCGATAGGGAGACTTAAGCTGGAGAAAGCCCCCGGCCAAGATGGGCACATAGCTGCCTTCTACAAGCAGTATGCGAAGGTTCTGTCACCTGTGTTGGAACTGTTGTATAACTCCTTCAGCTCAATGGGAGCACTCACAGATCCATGCGTACTGCAATTATAACGGTCCTGCTGAAACCTGGTTAGGACCCCCAGCTCTGCACATCCTAATGGCCTATATCTCTACTTAACGTAGACGCAAAGAGTTTCACAAGGATCCTGGCACATAGACTAGGGCAATACATGCCCGGGTTGGTAGACCCTGACCAATCCGGGTTTAAACCGGAACGCACCTGTGGAGACAACACTAAGTGCTTTTTCCATCTGTTAGACAAGACCCAGTGGTCCAAGACTCCAACACTGTTTCTATCGATAGATACTGAAAAGGCGTTTGATCAAGTCCACTGGCCATTTCTGGGCATGGTTTTGGGCACCTTTGTTCTGGGTCTGCGTTTTCAGCAATGATCTGGGCTAGTTATGAGAACAAGCTAGATCTGGTCAGAGCCAATAACACCCTATCCTACACATTCTCAGTCTCTAGGGGAATGTGACATGGATGTCCACTCTCCCCACTCCTATTCGCAGTATATACGGAGCCTCTGGCAGAACGTACTTTAAGACACCCCCTTATAGAGGGAGTCTGAATGGGTGGCCAGTCACACACGATAACCCTGTGCGCAGACGACGTACTGCTAACTATCACTAAGCCCCGAGAGTCATTGGCCCCACTGATAGAGGAACTCGCAGTATTCAGCGAGGTCTCTGGCTTCAAGGTAAACAACACCAATTCCCAAGCACTTAATATCACGATTCCACAAGATGAACAGACACATCTTGCAACAGAATTCCCTTTCATGTGGGCTAAGCAGGGAATCTCATACCTGGGCATATACATAATCCCTACCATTGCCTCCACAATAAAAAAAGCTTTGTTGACTTTAGAATCCTTTATTTGGGGTGGTGAGAATGCCAGAATGGCCAAGGACCGTACATATCTCCCGGTGGCTAAGGGAGGGCTGGGTATACCGCACCTGGGGCTAGATGTAGGTAAATCAGATTTACTACTTCATAAATACCAAATTTTACTGAATCGGTATTCATGAATCGGTAAATCTGATGTAGGTATTAATTCAGTAAAAAATACCGAATCGGTATGATTCGGTATTTACCGATTCTGTAATTACAGAATCGGTATTTGCCATTGATTCCTATGGGCCTTGAAGCCCATAGGATTCAATAGCAAATACTGATTCGGTGTTTACCGAATCGGTAAAAATACCAAATTGCAAAGGGGGACAGGGTGTCACTTTGACACCCTGTTGCACCCCTGTAACTGGCTTGTGCGCCATGTGGCACACAGACATGCCCTTAGGGCATGTCTGAGTGCCACATGGCACAGGTGTACATGCACAGATGTGCATGTACACAAGAATTCGTTATTTACCATGCAATTGTATTACATGGTAAGTAACGAATTCTAAAGGCCCTGTAGCACTGTTAGAAGTGCTACCTACATAGGAAAATACAGATTCGGTAATTTTACCGATCGGTAAATTTACCGATTTGGTAAATTTACCGATTCGGTAAAATTACCGAATCTGTATGTTTTCAGTGCCCCTACATACCAATGTCAAAATACCGGTCGGAAACGGCCGAAAATCGGTATTTTCGGCCGATTCCAATCGGTATTTCGACACCTACATCTGGCCCCTGGTGCGTTACTACCAAACTGCCCAGTTGCGTTTCCTTGTGGAATGGCAACGTCCACTCACAGAGAAGCACTTGCGCTTTTTAGATCAGGCTGTGGCCGGAATCCATATCTGGAAGGTATCTTGGCTCCCACGAATAAAGCGCCAGCCAGGAGTGGACATCTATCCAGTCGTTAAGGCCACAATAGGAGTCTGGGATAAAGTCTGCATAACTAAACAGCTTTCCACCCCGATCTCTCCCCTCACCCTAATCATGGGAAATGCGGATTTCCCTCCGGCTATTCACGGGCAGACATATTCACGATGGTAAGAAGCCAATTGTAAACACATCGGTGACCTATTCAATGAGCAAGGACTGTTAAGACTTCCAGAGGGTGCAGCAGGACTTTAGTCTCCCGGACTCTGAACACTGGCGCTACATTGCATAACGACACTGGGTAACACTCCCATTGATACGGCCCCATGCAAGCAGACCCTTTCACCCCATTCGAGGGAGGTTGTTATCAGACATATGCGCATTACTAAACACCGTAGTGAACTCCTTAAGCTCCCCTGTTAGGAAAAGATGGAAAACAGAATGTGAGCGTCGATTCACAGACAAAGAATGGACAGACACTATACCTGGTGCTCGCATGTCAGCTGCTAGCGCCTCTAGGAAAGAAACACTGGTTAAAACAGTTCACTACTTAACGTGACTCCGCAGGGGGGCGACTAATGTTACAATTGTGCTCATTGTTTCTGGGCTACCACAGCTGTATACATTAGGCTGCACTGTAAAGGCTCCATTTCACCTGACGGACAATTCAAATCATATAAAGTGATTGTGTAATGAGAAGAGTATTCTGATTCCTGACTGTCAACTGATTTGAGATTTGCAACTGTACAATGTGACCTTTAAATAATGTTTTCTTGGCTGCTTTTTGTTTTTTGTGACACAGTAAAAAGATTAATAAAAAAAAAACAGTTCACTACTAGTACTATAGACCTGCTCGTCTGGCCCAGTGGTAAAAAGGGAGGGACCATAAATGCTGGTGTCATTGCAGCCACTCCGGTACACTCTCCTATCTCATGTGACACTGTCCTAAGCTCCATCATTATTGGGAGGAGGTGTTGGCAGATTGAGATCAGACGTTCATCACCGAACTGCCCCGCTTCCCCGGTTATATTCTACTGGGGTTGCCCTATGTCCAAACATACCCACTACGCTCCACTAGGAGGAGGGCCATCACCCTGGAGCTAGGTGCAGTGAAACAAGTCCTGTTATCAAAATGGGGAACAGACACAATCCCAACATATATGGACTGGCCGCACACATTTTGGGATTTGATGGGCATGGAAAAGCTGGATAAATCACACAAATTTGAGAAAACTTGGGTATAGTGCATAAAACACCTCTCCTTCACGTTTCGTGAACTTACCTGTCCAATATACTTGTTTATCTACGCCTCACCTCCAAAACCTAGGCTGACAATTAATGTGCTCATAGATGTGGGTGAAAACAGAACCAAATGGCATGTATGAGCATGGTTGTTTTGTTCCACCCCCACCTAATGTTTTGACCCCGTCCCACCTCTCCCTTATTTTTTCTTCTTTCATGCCTCTTCGCCAGCCAATGGATGCAGGCGGACGATGTTGTAAACACAAGGAAATGATGGATGGAGCGCTGAAACTTTTCAGACACTCACCCCCGCCACAGATCTGGGTGGAATCCATCATCATTCTTTAGCTCACTTCACCACCTTAGTTCAGACCTAGCTATATGTAAATTAATCTTGACCCTGTGCCTCGAGGGAACAGTCCATCCCGAACTGCCAAGCCAGGTCGTCCCTGAACCAGAAACAAGCATCGTGGTACCAGTTTCTGGATAACACCCTTCATCAGCCAGGCTAGCTTGAATCCAGTGGTAAATTGAGCAAGGGAGTTCCACGTCTTGGTGGCGAGGTAGGAGAAGGATCTGCCGCCAGTGGTGGTTGTGTGTATGCGTGGGATGGTGGCGAGTGCGAAGTTGGCAGAGCAAAGCTCGTGATTCGGGGTGTAGAAGGTGAGACGCTTGTTGAGGTATGCTGGTCCGTCATTGTGGACTGCTTTGTGAGCGTGGGTGAGGACCTTGAAGGTGATCCTCTTGTGGATGGAGAGCTTGTGCAGGTCCTTCAGGTGGACAGTGATGTGGGAGTGGCGGGGGATACCAAGGACGAGGCGTGTGGAGGCGTTCTGTATATGTTGAAGTCTTTTCTGGAGTTTGGCCATGGTTCCAGCGTAGAGGGCGTTGCTGTAGTCCAGTCTTCTGCTGACGAGGGCGTGGGTGACCGTCTTTCTGGTTCCGGTGGGATCCATCTGTAGATCTTGCGAAGCATGCGTAAGGTGTTGAAGCAGGAGGAGGAGACGGCGGGACTTGTTGGGTCATTGAGAGTGATGAGTCCAGGATGAACCCCAGGTTGTGTGCGTGGTTGGTGGGGGTTGGTGCAGCTCCCAGCGCCGCTGGCCACCAGGAGTCGTCTCAGGCGGAGGGGGAGGGCCTGAGGATGAGGACTTCCATTTTGTCTGAGTTCAGTTTCAGGTGACTGATCTCCATCCAGTCAGTGATGGCCTTCAGTCCTTCGTGGAGGTTCGTTTTTGCGGTGGTGGGGTCCTTAGTGAGTGAGAGGATTAGCTGGGTGTCATAGGCGTAGGAGACGATGTTGAGGTTGTGCGAGTGGACGATGTTAGCGAGTGGAGCCACGTAGACATTGAAGAGGGTAGGGCTGAGGGATGATCCTCGGGGCATGCCACAGATGATCTTGGTAGCTTCAGAGCGGAATGGGGGGAGGCGGACCCTCTGGGTTCTGTCGGTGAGGAAGAAGGTGATCCAGCCCATGGCCTTGTAGCTGATTCCTGCGTTGTGGAGAAGTGTGCGAAGGGTGTGGTAGCAGGCGGTGTTGAAGGAGGCCAAGAGGTCCAGGAGGATGAGTGCCGCGGTTTCGTCATTGTCCGGCATGGTCCTGATGTCATCGGTGGCAGCGATGAGGGCAGTTTCGGTGCTATGCTTGCTGCGGAATCCTGATTAGGACGGATCCAGGATGTTCTCCTTGAGGAAGTGGGACAGTTGCTTGTTGACGATCTTTTCGATGACTTTCACCAGGAACGGGAACTGGGAGATGGCCAGACGTTCTTGAGGTCCTTTGGGTCCGCTGTGGGTTTCTTGAGTAGTGCGTTGACCTCGGTGTGCTTTCAGCATTCCGGGAATGTGGCGGTCTCGAAGGAGTTCTTGATGTTCTTCCGGAGTTGGGGTGCAATAATGCGTTTGGCTTTGTTGAAGATGTGGTGAGGGCAGGGGCCGGATGGTGAGCCGGAGTGGATGGTGTTCATGGTCTTCGTTGTCGTTGATGTGGGTCCAGGAGACCAGGAGGTTGGTGAGGCTGGGGGGTGGTGAATCAGTGGTGTTAGCGACTGTTGGTGGGGTCTGGGTGTTGAAGCTGTTGAGGATGTCTGCGATCTTCCGGTGAAAGAAGGAGGCTGGTGAGTCGCAGAGGTCTTGCAACGGTGAGATTTCGTTGGCGCTGGAGCTGGCCTTGGAGAGTTCCTTCACGACATTGAAGAGCTCTTTGCTGTGTGTGCGTTGTTGTTGATACGTCCTGGAAGGAGGTCCTTTTGGTGGCTCAAATGAGTTGGAGGTGCTTGCGGCTGGCGTCCTTGAGGGCAGCATGGTTGTCCGGTGTCTGCTCATGGCGCCACTTTTTCTCGAGTTTTCGGCAATTCCGTTTGCACTTCTGGAGGGCGGTGGTGAACAGCTGGTCTTTCTGTCTGTATATGGGTTTTTTGATCGGGCGAGAGTGTTGACGCAGTCGTCGAGCCACTGCCTAAGGTTGCGGGCAGCTGTGTCGGTGTGGGCGGTGTCGGTAAGTGGGTTGTGTGCGAGGGTTGTGATGAGCTGGTCTTCGGTGATCCTGTTCCAGCTGCGGTGGGGGATTTGTAGCGGGAGGTGCAGCGTGGTGGGTTACTTGAAGGTGAAGTGGATGCAGTGGTGTTCGGTCCAGTGGAGTTCGGCGGTGTGGCTGAAGGTGATGTGTTTGCTGGCAGAGAGTATAGGGTTTAGCGAGTGTCCGGCGGTGTGGGTAGGGACTGTGACAAGCTGTTTGAGTCCGAGGTTGGCGAGGTTGTCAAGCAGGGTGATGGAGTTGCTGTCATCGGTTTTCTCGAGGTGGAAATTCAGGTGTCCGAGGAGGATGTCGTCTGTAGACGCAAGGGCTTGCGTGCTGATGATGACGGAGATCGCGTCTATCAACAGTGGTCTGTAGACGAGTGTTCCTCTGAGGGTAGTGTTGGGGTCGGTGTGGATCTGGAAGTGCAGATGTTCGGCGGTGCTGAAGGTGTCTGCTGTGCTGGTCGAGATTCTGAGGGTATTCCTGTAGACGATGGCGCTGATGGACGAAGAGCTGAAACTTTTCAGACACTAACCCTAGTCACAGATCTGGGTTGAATCCATCATCATTCTTGAGCTCACTTCGCCACTTCAGTTCAGACCTAATTATATGCAAATCAGTCTTGACCCTGTGCCTCATGGGAACAGTCCAGCCCGAACTGCCAAGCCAGGTCTTCCCTGAACCGGAAACAAGCATCCTTGGACCGTTTCTGGGTAACACCCTTCATCAGCCAGGCTAGCTTGAATCCAGTGGCAAAGTGAGCAAGGGACCCACATCTAGGCATAGCCTGCCAACTTCGGGTGTACAAAGTAAACACAAGGAGATGATGGACGGAGCGTTGAAACTTTTCAGTAACTTTGGGGGGTGAACTCCGCTCTGCTCCTCTCGCGGAGTTTGCGGAATTTCACACACTCCGCGTTACGCGGAGCTCACAGAGTTCCAAAAAACTCTGCTTCACGCATCGGAGCGGAGTTTTTTTGCTCGCTTGCATTCACCAATGTCAAGTTGGCAAGCGAGGAAAATCCACCTCCCAGTGAGATTTTTCCTCGCTCGCGATCGCCAACATCAAGTTGGCGAGCGTGAACGCTGAAAATAAACCTCCGGGCAAGATTTCTCAACTTGAGGGGGTCAGGTTTCTCATTGCGAGTGGACGCATATGCTCGTGACCGCTCGTGTTGAGAAACTGCCCGTTTGCATTGAGAAAGCTGTTGCTCGAGTAAAAATCGAGCGGCAGAAACGATAAGTTTGCGCTATGCATGGTGCTATTCACAAGGATTGCACAGTGCGGACATGCATCAGACACTGTGCAATCACCGCGAACAGCAATTTTCTACAGTACTCCGCCGCTTGCGGAGCCCCCGAGTTTTATTTGCACTTTGCGTAGCTCCCCGTAGTGCAACTCCACAAACTCTACCCAGGGTAACTTTTCAGACACTCACCCCCAGTCACAGATCTGGGTTGAATCCATCATCATTCTTAAGTGAATGATGTTGTACCTTTAAAAATTAATAAAATGATACAATCCTATAGTAATACATTCCAGTGAGCCAAGGGCCCCACATCTGACATGCCCATTGCAAAAAGGCAAAGGGTGGAACGTTTTAATTCGTTTAGTTCGTTTCATATTATTTATTTCGGCCAATTAGGCCATAAAAGATACAAAAAACATTGCATATGAAACAGCAGATAAAATTGATATTATTATAAAACATGTTAAGACAATATAAAAAATTTAGGACAAGCCATTAAACATACTACTATTATCGATGTCAATACATTAAAGGTAACATTTAGCTTACATCCCTAGCTAGAAGGTACCTTCTCTTATACCAAACTGACCCCAGGTACTTAGCTAATGCAAAGACTATATAGCCAGAAGGGTCAGTCTTAAAAACCCTATATGCATGTGAGCAGTTGGTAAACCCCAAGTTCTTACATAATGGGACAATCCATTTCTTTCTTGCTTGTGCATAGGCTTTGCAAAAAAACAATAGGTGTAAGTCAGTTTCATTTTCATATTTACACCCTGGGCAATGGGTCGGGGAAAATTCGGCCCATTTACTAGTGTAAGCCCGTACCGGCAAACTGCCATACCTCCATTGGAGATACAGCTTCCTAATCCTTATTGGAGATATGACATCTAATATAGTTTCAAACCTGTAGGTGTCCTTAGTTATAAAAAAGGCTGCCGTTAGGGTGCCTGAACTTCTTCCGTGTATGAGTGTGGCAAGTTTGCTATCTTGATACTGGGTAATAAACCGCCTCCGTGTGATCCTAGGGCATGCTGAAAGTGGATCAGACCAAAGGTTGGATAACCCTAGTTTCCCTAATTCTTTCTTTATATAACTAAACCAGGGAATTTCCCTACATTTGGTAGGGTGAGGATTTCCTGCAGTTCTAGTCTGTAATTAGCTAACTCTGGTACAGACCATATCCTACGCCAGAATAATAGAGGTCGTAGTCTAATAAATTTGTTCTCTGTAGCCATTAAATCGTGATTACACGTGTGGCCCCAGAGTTCACTTCCATACATAGCCGCACCCGCGTAGCTAGGGGGGGCGAGGGGGGCGGTCCGCCCCAGGCGGCACTGTTTTGGGGGCGGCCATGGCCGCCCTACTGTTGTATTTGACTATTGCGGCCGCGGGAGTAAAATGAAGTGTGTCCCGGCGTTGCGCGCGTCAGAAATATGACTAAAGGGGAATAGTGTGAGGCGGCAGCCTATCACCCTTAGCCTGCACTTCTCGCGCGCGCAACGTCAGGACGTAGTGACACAATTCCTTTTACACCCGTCCCGCGGCCGCCATCCAATAGCCCTTAAAGGGTGATAGGCTGCCGCCTCACGCTGTAACAGACTTACTCAGTGTTAGCAGTAGCATGGTGTTGAGCGTGTCACCCGCCCTTGAGACTCGGTCTCACAATCCTCAATGGCGCGGCACCATCATGAGAGGCCTGGCTGCCTGGCTGCATCGGGCGCTGCGTACAGTGCGGAGGAGACAGCACACAGAGCCGATTCTGCAGCTACAGTCACTGACGCTTCGCAGTGAAAGGTACTGTGACCTATTCTCGTATTTATTTCAATATTTTTTTATTATGCATTTTTATGTAGCGCGGACTTTCCCGAAGGTGTCAGAGCGCTTCACATTAGGAACAGTAATGATACATGAGGAGACAATTACGAGTGAACAAATTACAAAAACAAACATTAAATTACATGAGGCAAAAGTGAGAATTTTGAACAAACAAAATACATGAGGTTAGCAAACGATGCATTACAGGAGGAAAAAGTGACGTGTGCAGCTTACAAGAGAAAACAAAGTACAATTAGAGGTATGATACTGCAATAACTGGGAGACACTCAGGCACAAGAACAAACATTAAATAGGCATTGGTGGCACTTGTGCAAGTATCAAAAGCAAACAAAATGTGAGCGGTAGCAAACTGTGTTACAAGAGAAAGGTAGCGTGTGCATGCATGTAGGCTTTTCTCATGAATGTATTAAGAGAACAGCGCCAACATCATACTGAAAGGGGCACTGGCTGCAGCCCCAGCGCAGATCTGGTGGGTCTCGTTTTCTGTTTTGATTGCTAGATGATTCCAGGCAGAAACGGGCAGTTTGATTATTTTTACCAAATTACCCTGGCCTAGGCATGTCAGTTGCACAGTGGAAATCCTAGGGGCAGAAAAACCACAAATATAAGAGAAAAGTGGAATTCCTTATTTGTGCAGAGCCTGGGTAATCTTCATAATCAGTGCAATGCAGCCGTAATATTTAGTGTAGGGTGACAGTAATAATAATAAAACCAAAGTAGGAACAGACTGGGCTATATGGTCATTGCCTTGTGGCCATTGAAATCAGTGTGATTTGGGGTCAAGGGGGAGCAAAGAAGGATGTGTGGATTGGAACTGCAGGCATGAGAGTGAAGGGAAATGTAGGGGGGCATGTTGTGGCACTGCCGTACAGTAGGGTGAGGTGGACACGCCAGGCAATGCGGCTTAGGGGGGACAAGGTTGATGTGTTCCGTACTGCTGCATGCCCTGGGTGTAGGGAGAGCAAGATGGATGTGTTCTGACACCCCCTAAAGTGAAGGGCGGGGAGATGTGTTCTCGTGCTGACACGGCAACGGCATCTCCCTTGTCAAGGGTGTTAAGGCATCGTGTCATGGGGCGTGTTCTTATTTGGCATACACCGCTATATTTTCCATTTCCGTGTTTGATTTCAGGTGCCTTTCCGCTACGGCTCTGCATCCTGATGGGTGCTGGTATGACAAGTTGGCGGGGCCTGGGATTCTCAAGGAATGAGAACACATCCGTTAAGAAGCCGGCACTCTTGATAGGCCTGGATGCTTTGGTGGATGGTGATGCTGTAACCCTGCAGGGTCGAACTTTGTTGTTGCTATAGTGGCTTGCTGCTGTGGTGGGCCACTAGTGCAACTCTCAATGTATGCAGGCTGATACTAGGTTGGTGACAAGATACTCAGAAATTAGAAATCTCCCTTGACTTGAATTGAACTTAGCTGTTGCACAAACTCCAACTTAGATCAGCACCAAGCAGTAGGCACTAGGAGTTTGGCAGAAAGTCTCTGGCTGCAATGGCGTGGGTCTGACTGGTGTGAATCTGTTCTAAGGCCAGGCTATATGTGTATATGCCCCCACCTCCCCTCAGTAGTTCATGCTGTTCTGAGTTCGTCATTGCATTATTGTACCTCAAGTCAGAGCACATCACGTTTGTGCATGTCCCCACTACTTTAATGGGTGGACCATGATGTTTGGTCATTTAATGTCAGCTGTTGATGATGGATCCCCGAACAGTGTGATGTATGTGTATGTTTGCATTGTGCTAAGGGGATTACCAGGTAATCGTTCATGCATCTCTCTGATGGATGTTACATGCGTTTTTTCTGAGTCCCCCGTTCGATTATGCAGTCTGTGTGTTCTCCTTTGTACTGCCGGTCACCAGTGTATTCAACTGTGTAGCCTTGGACCGTGTCATGTATGTAACTTGCATGATTGATCGAGGTAACTGTTAGCAGCGATACTACATGTCTCTCGGGCCTCTCTCAATTGCTCGCCGTACCTATTCCCCAGCACCCCTTCCCCCAACCACCAGGGGCGGCAACCTGTGGGATAGCCCCGGGCGCCACAAGCTTTAGCTACGCCCCTGCATAGCCGCCCCCCGTGCCTGTGCTCTGTAGATCTCTAGTGGGGGACCCACCGGCTTGAAGGAAGATTTATTACTAGTGGCAAGCTTAATAATTCCACCTGCTATCTGAGCCAATTTTAATTGAGATTTCTCCCGTTGGTGGTCCCACGACATTTTTTCGTTTAGGGTAATTCCCAAGTACTCAAAAGTATGGACCCTCTCTAGCCTGCTTACACCAATATATGGGTTGGGGCGAGTCCTAGCTGGTGGATTGAAGACCATATATTTTGTCTTCAATGCATTAATCTCAAGGCCATGATTTTTACAGAAAGCCTCGAAACCATTAAGAACTCGCTGAATCCCCATCGGCGACTTGGAAAGCAGCAAGGTGTCATCGGCGAACATAATCGCCGGCACCCTGTTGCCTCCAATTTTAGGGGCATCGCTCTCTTCAACCGCGGTCAGGTGGGCAATTACCCCGTTGACGTAGAGGCAAAACAGGGTCGGTGCGAGCACACAACCCTGTCTTACCACCCTGCCAACGGGGAATTTATTAGAAGGTGCTCCCTCCCTTCCATATCTAACCTGAGCATAGTTGTCAGTGTGTAATCTGACAATCTTGTCCAGGAGATGTTGCGGGACTCCCAAGCCAGAGAGGACGGACCAAAGTTTCCTACGGGGTACAAGATCAAAAGCCGCTCGTAGGTCGACGAATACAGTATAGAGCCTGCCACCCTCCAACTGCACCGTTTTCCAGAATATAGCGGCAAGACGAAAGACTTGATCTATAGTGGATACTTTACTCCTGAACCCAGCTTGGTATGGGCTCAGGACTGAGTTCTCTAGCATCCATTCTAGTAGGCGGTCCAAAATCAATCTGGCAAAGATCTTTTGAGGGACGTCAATTAGGCTAATGGGCCTATAGTTGGCTGGGAGCAGAGACGAACCCTTCTTAAAAATGGGCACGATCTCCACCCCCAGCCAAGTAGTAGGCACCGACATCCCACCAAGAATAGCATTAAATAGAGCCTGTAGATAGGGAGCCCAAACCGTGGGTTCATTTTTAAACAGGTCACCGGGAAGCTTATCCAACCCTGGGGCTTTTTCAGGAGCAAGTCTAGCAATAGCTGCCCCAACTTCTTCCACAGTAAATTTTTCCGTTTCCAAAAGTGTCACAGGGGACGAACCTGGGACCAAATATTCATGGTCTCCAACGAGATCTACATTAGGTTGGGCATACAGGGACTTGAAATGGTCCTCCCAGACTTTAGATGCGATATTAGCCTCCACAGCCGGAGTGGGATTAGCTGAACCATTTTTGACAATCTGCCAGAATTTCCGGGCGTCTCAAAACTTGAGCGTGTCCGTCATATCCTTCCATTTGTCGCTATCCCATTCAATTTTAGCATTACAAATGAGGAGTTTGTACTCCAACCTTCTTATTCTGACCATTAAGATGTTATCCTGTTGCTTCATGGCCTCCAATAAGTCGGCCTTGGCCTTCCTACAGGCAGAATTATACCACGAAGCACATATCCCTTTCTTTCTTCCATTCTTTGCCCTTTGCACTGGGTTCAAAACTTCTGCCAGTGTGCCACACAACTCAAAATGAATTACCCCAATTTCTCTGAAGTTCTCCTCAGACGGAGATTGGTGTAGAAGACTGTCGACTTTTTCCAGAAGTGGTACAGTCTTTGCGTATAACCTCTGGATATCCCTAGGGTTTCCTATAATTTTGGACCATCGGACTCTACGCCGGTTACTAGCTAGTATCATGTTCGAATCTAAGAGATTATCACCTCCCTGAATGGACGAAGTAACACCAGGGACCGAGATCTTTAGGATCAGCGCATTGTGGTCACTGTCATCTCGCGGGCTTACCCTAAAATCGATGAGTCTAGACCATTCAGACAGTTCCACAAGCATATAATCCAAACGAGAGCTATTCCCCGGTTTATTAAAAGTTGCTTTGGGAGGGATATCTCCACTTAGCCGGCCGTTACATGCCCTTAAGGAATTAGCTAGAGTTAGGCACATAATTTGTGTTGCCAGTGGTGACCAAGACTTCACTGGCGAGCCCGCCAGTTTAGGGATTCCCCATTGGTCATCCTCTTCACTAGACGCACCCTCTAAAAATAATGGGAGAGGTTCGAATTGACAATTAAAATCTCCCCCCACTATGTACGGGGTGCCTTGGGGGATGGTACCCAGAAACGTTGCCAGTTTTTCTATAGTGGTAGAAACCTTTGCTATACCCACGGGTCTTGAATATACATTAATCAAAGCCAGTTTTATAGCGTTAGGCCATTCCAGCAATACGCATTGGACATCAGGGGAATTAGTTGCAAGAGCCCTCGCTTTGCAACCCAGATGGGAGGCCACCCAGATGAGTAGTCCGCCAGAAGGGCGTCCCTTCCCCTTCCAGCTTGCACAAATTGAGAATGTATCAAACCCTGCCCGACGATAGTCTTCTCTAGCCCATGTCTCCTGGAAGAGGCATACATCCTGTAAGTCAATGAAAGCCCCCCATTCCGGAGAGTCTAATTTATTAGCCAAGCCCGCCAGATTCCAAGAGACAATAGAAATATAACCCTTGTCCCGCAGGTCTACATTAGAAGAATTATTTTGCCTGTTTTCTACTTGGGGCACAGGGACCCGTTTGGCCTGGTAACAGGTCCGTTCATGGATATGGGGAGTCCTCTCTATAATTTGTGGGGATGATATCTTGCTTAACCCGGGGGTAGTAGGCGGTCCATCAATTCGTGGCCGCTCACAGTACCCCTTTGGTTCCTCCCTTGAGACTACAGGATCCGCCCTCTCCTCGTCTAGTTGGCTGATAGATTTTAGCTGTCAGTCAACCATCTCTAAGCCACTGTATCTATTAGTAATTGGAAAACCTCCCCAATTGTCCCTATGTACAAGATCTCTGGAGGCTGATGCTCCCCAAGTCCCCCAGTCTCCAATCCTTGCGCGGCGCCCTACTGTGTGCCAATCACTATCGTTATTCCAGCCACATGTTGGTCCGCTCCTGGGGGGATAAAAAAAGGAGAGGCGTCTGGTTGCTATCCCCTCATGTCTGTCCTGTACGTTCCAGGTACATACATAGTCAGCTGTGTGGGGATCCGCGAAATTGACCAGAATACAATCACCCTGTACTGATTTTCTCTCATGACCAACCCATGGTACCCTACGTACTGTCAGGATCTTACTTATTTGGTTAGGGGGTAAGGGCCGATTAATGTTGAGCCAGTGTTGTACTTTATTTTTCAGAGACCAATTGTCTTCCTCCTCGGCCTCCCCTACTTCAGGGACCCCTGTCATAACGACCACATAGGGGCTTGCCTCAGGTGGCAAGTTTACCACTCGTCTTCTATGTGATCCTCCATCATTATTATTCTTATTTTTATTTGGCTGCACCATATGGTCCCTAGTTAGAATGTTCCCCTCGCGGGGGGGAGTGACGCAGGTTTTTGTTTTCAGATCTGGTGTCTTCGCAAGAACCGAAGCGGCCTTAGATTTTGAATTAGTCACTACTGCTGATAATTTTTTAGTAACAGGAACATTGGGTTTAGCTATAGATACGTTTAGTCCCCCCGTTTTGTGGGATCCCTGCGGGTTGGATTTTTTTGGCGCAGCACAGAGATCAGCTATCTGTTTTTCAATATGGGCTAGTCTTGACTCTATAGGGGTGAGGTAAAGTTTAAAGTGTTCGGCAATCCTGGGTAGGAGGGAGATGTTAACCTCATCATCCCTAACACTAATCCTATCTAGACTATCCGGAACTTCTGGATTCACAATGCCTGATGCCTCATTTATAGGGGCATTCCTATTGGGGGAAGGGCTGCTATCTGGTTTGGAATAGAAACCTTAGGAAGCTTTCTCGGTCGTTTGCCCACCTCTCTTACTTCTTTTATTTGTGTTTTTTAGGGGATCGCTCCCTCCCTTTTCCCCTGACTAGCTTGGTCCGGGGTTTTTTCCAGGTCATCACTTGATTGTGAATCTAATGAAAAGTGAGACACTGATAAATCTACCGTTCCCGGCAAACTCTGCCTATGGGCATGTACATCTACGTTCGTTATTTCAGAAGTTCCTAGGGGGGGCCATACCCTTAGATTTGTTGGGGCTTTTGGCTGTAGCAAGATGGCCCATAGAAGATCTTTTCGCGAAGGCAAGGTCCTGGGATACTCTACGTTCCATCGATGAGATTTCCTGCTCGATGAAGGAATTGGCCCTTATAATGAAATTATCCATGGTGCCAGTGTGTGGTAACCCCCCCCGCTGCCGTTTTGCTTCTGGACGCTCTTGTGCACATAATTAATAAATAACAATAATTAACAGTAATCTCTAATATTAAACACCCAAAAATCAGGCTACAGAATTTAAAATTTAGCAGTGATTAAAATATAATAATAATGTGCACCTCGGCTAAAAGACTGAAACTAAGGGACAGAAGTTAGGGAGGTGGCCCAGCCCGGCCTAACACGGTCTCTAACGGCCTCAAACGGCCCGCCCTTTGCCCGGGCTTAGCCCCGGCAAAGTCCCGCGCGCGTCCCGCACCGCGGGATTAAGAGCGAAATTAAATCGCTACAGGCGGGGGGCGGGAACACCGAGGGAAGAGGCAGCAGCTGGGTGACAGAGAGCCTGCTGGACCTCGCAGTCCCTCGGCGTCAGAAGTAGTCAAGGAGCTCTCCCCCTTCCACAACCCACACAAGGCAGCAAGCGCTAGCACTTTCTAGGAAGTCCCACGACGTTCCCTGCACTCGACCAGCAGGAATCAGAGTCAAGAAGTCCAACACGCAGTGAGCGGCACCCGTGTCCGGGCGGGGGGCGGGAACACCGAGGGAAGAGGCAGCAGCTGAGTGACAGAGAGCCTGCTGGACCTCGCAGTCCCTTGGCGTCAGAAGTAGTCAAGGAGCTCTCCCCCTTCCACAACTCACACAAGGTAGCAAGCGCTAGCACTTTCCAGGAAATCCCACGACGTTCCCTGCACTCGACCAGCAGGAATCAGAGTCAAGAAGTCCAACACGCAGTGAGCGGCTCCCGCGGAGCGGGGGGCCCCGAAAAGTATTTCAAGTGTCCGGGCGGGGGGCGGGAACACCGAGGGAAGAGGCAGCAGCTGGGTGACAGAGAGCCTGCTGGACCTCGCAGTCCCTCGGCGTCAGAAGAAGTCAAGGAGCTCTCCCCCTTCCACAACCCACACAAGGCAGCAAGCGCTAGCACTTTCCAGGAAATCCCACGACGTTCCCTGCACTCGACCAGCAGGAATCAGAGTCAAGAAGTCCAACACGCAGTGAGCGGCACCCCGCTCTACTTTCAGTAGACCTGAACGAAAGCTGTCTTTAAATTTCGCGATGCCCATTCGTCTCCTGCCTGGTCATTCGATAAGGTTATCCTTTTACAATACGTGACCTTCTAAGATGCAACAAATCCTCACTGCAGCACATTCAGTAATTCTGAGTCCTGTTTTCTTCTCTGTGGGGCATTGGCGGTGGCAGGACCCATGGGAGGATGCTCTGAAGACCTTTATTTCATATTTTGGACACCCGAATCTTCTAACTTGAGGGAACAGATGTCTGTCTTTCAAGTCGTAATGGCCCAGATGTTTACAAAAACGATCTTGGTTCAGTTGAAATTAGTAGTGCCTATTTGGCATTCTCACATTTGGGTACAGTAACTCCCCAGTTCGTAAGTTCTATGTTGTAATTCTTGTAGACCGTTTTAATTAATTTCATTCGCTTTTAATTATTGGCGGCCAATTGGTGACAAAGGCCCTGGTGCATGTATTTATTTGTATGTATGTATTTATTTACTTGATTAAGCGCAACTGCCACCCAAAGGGTACCCTGGCGCTGAGACTGCGTCCGTGCTGCAACAGGTCTATCATTACATTTTCCTTGGGAACAAGAACGTTTTCAGGTCCTTTTTAAAAGAGGGGAGATCCTGTGTACTCCTCAATGTCAACGGGAGTGAGTTCCAAAGTGTAGCGGCCGTAAAGCCAAACGCCCGGCCGCCCATCCTCACTCTATTTATCCTCGGGACCGTCACTAAGAACGCCGAGGAAGATCTTAATGATCTAGTAGCGCAGTACCAGGAAAACAGGTTTTGGATCGGCGTTGGCCCCTGTCCATGCAGGGCCTTGAAAACAAGACAAGCTGACTTGAACAATATTCTCTGCTGGACAGGTAGCCAATGGAGATCAGCCAGTGCTCCCGTGGAAGAGGCAGATCGAGGACGCACTAGAGCCAGCTTAGCCGCCATATTTTGTATCCTCTGTAGTTTTAAAATTAGAAGTTTTGGGGCCCCCAGGAGTAGTGCGTTGCAGTAATCTAACCGGCTAAGGATAGAACTGCGCACTACTTCTGTTCTAGCATTTTCAGGGAGAAGAGGTAAAATCTTGCGTAAGGCCCGAAGTAGGCCCATGCAAGTCGCTACTGTTCTGTTCACCGACGCATCAAGCTGCAGGTTGGGTTCAAATAGAACTCCCAGATTCCGGACCGACTTTGCTGCCTCCACCGTGCCAGGAATAGATGCAGGCCAGAAGTCGTCCGGGAGCGGGCGCGGTGTACGATCTAAGGAGCAGTGGACCACTTCCGTTTTTAGGCTATTAAATTGTAGCGAGTTCGCACCCAACCACTCGGCCGTAGCCGACATACAGCGATGAAATGTGTCCATTGATACTGCCTTAGTGCCCTCGAATGAAAAGATCAACTGAGTGTCATCGGCATAGTTGATGACCGATATGCCGAATGACTTTATCAAGGCGACCAGAGGTTGAAGGTACAAGTTAAATAGGATAGGGCTGATCGCCGATCCCTGGGGGACACCTTGTTCCACGCGATGCGTGGCAGATCGGTAAGGTGGAAACGCCACTGCTTGCTGTCTGTCACTAAGATAAGATGTAATCCAACTCAAGGCCAGGCCAGTGACTCCTGCCCTCTGTAGACGGCTCAGCAATACTGCATGGTCCACCGTGTCGAACGCGGCCGACATGTCAAGCAGCACTAAGAATGCTGATTTGCACATGTCGACCCGCGCCCTTAGATCGTCCAACACGGCGACCAATGCAGTTTCCGTGCCGTGAGCCGGCCTAAAGCCGAACTGAGATACATCCAGGCAAGAGTTATTTTCCAGAAAGCTGGATAAAGTTCTTGTGACCCACTTCTCTACAACCTTTACTATAAAAGGCAAGAGCGAGATAGGTCTATAGTTGGCCGGATTTGAGGGGTCCAGGGAGGCCTTTTTCAGCAATGGTGTAATTATTGCCATTTTCCAGCCTTCCGGGACCACTGCTGTGCTTAGAGATTGACAGCAGATGGTGTGGAGCGGCGGGAACAGTTCGTTTTGGAACGCCTTCCAGAACTTCTGGGGCATGGGATCAAGTGGTGATCCTGATGACACACCATTAGCAAGAAGGCAGAAATCTTCCAAGGAGGGGCACGGGAAACAGGACAGCCGAGCCCCCGTAGCAGATGGTTCTATCGGGGGGAGCAAGGAAGCTGTTACCTGCTCCGAGCTCTGAAGTCCACTTAGGATTTTCCTAATTTTTCCTCAAATGCGTCAGCCACAAAGTAAATACTATCACCACCTCCGTTTACTGACTGGACAGTAAAATACAGCCATAATTTGAGCGCACTGGACCCACAAGGCTACAGTGCCACTGCATGTGCTACACTATTGATAGTTACACCTTTCAGAGGGACCTATTTTCCTGGGCCTTGCAGCCATGGTCCAGGGCTGTGAGGCTCAGAGGAGAATGGGCCTCCCATGGCATTCACAGCTCTGAATCTTGGCTGTGAAGCCCATGGGAGTAGGGCAGGTGGAGTAGAAATGGTGCCATGGGTTCTGATACAAGCAAAGTAAATTGGCCACCCATCCACTTATTGACCAGAAAAACACCGTCATAATGTGGGTGCATTGTGTCCATCCTATCCTTGAGCCCTGGGGCCACTCCACCTTCTGCACTGTTGATAACTACATCCCTGGAGCTTTGAGGCCCAGAGCATGAGAGCCCCGTTCCCTGCGGCTACTAGCTATAATACAGTGCTGTCAGGCAAGGGGAGGTATCCGTCTCCCCTAGACATTGCAGCCATGATCTACCGATGTGAAGTCCAGAGGAGGTGGCCCCTTTTCTCTCTCTCTCTGCTGGGTCTCACAGATGAGGGAAAGTAAAAAAGAAATAATTGAAGGCACATTGGTGCGGGCCACATAGTGCTAAGTTAAGAGCGGGCCCTGGGCAGCTGCACACACTGCCCATGCCTGTCACCAGCCTTGGGAGAAAGGCTATGCCATATAATAGCACATTTCTCAATCATGCTCTTTTTCTTTCTGTTAATCCGTATAGTTCAACCACCTTTACTTTATAAAGAGAGCAGATACTTCTTTCTTCCTCTATTTTAGCTTCCATCTCCGCGAAGAAGACATAGGCATAGTCCTGGAGGGAGGAAACACAAGTAATGGGACAAGGAGTACAGAATCAGAGTAGTGAAGATTACTGATAAGTAATCTAGACATTACCTCCTCCACTGCACCTCCTCGTCCCATTACATACTTTGTACTAAAGTATACTGACCTCTTTACAAATAACTCCCAAATAAATACCAAATTAGGAGTATATGGAGACATCAACTGCCATTATGACCAACACAACTCCTGGCTATAATAAGGTACTTCTACTGGTAATTACTTAACTTTCAGTATCTTTGAGCCAAACACCAACTCATTACCTTGCAACAATTTCAACCTGTAATAATAAACCCATTTTAGTGGGTGTGCCCAAATAGCGTCCGTACACAGATCCATAAAGAAGGCTCCAACCTGTTCTTCCCATGAGACGCCATTCTTCTTTAGAGCGTGTTTAAATGGAACAAGGATGTCACCTACCTGCACTACAATAGGCTAACATAATTAGTTACTTTATCCATCTTCCAGGTGTTGATAAAGATGACTTGTAGCCGTTCCTGGCTACTCCATATTTCCCAAACAAAAACAACCATCACATTTTCTGCTATTTGCAGTTATCTGATGATAATTTTAACAGCAGTGACAACATCCAACTTTTCTAAATGAACTTCGTTTTTGCATCTGAGTTAGAACTGAAAACTGCCAATACTATTTCTTAATTTCTGGAAAACCTGAATTGATTTCGGTATAATATTCAGGGGCATATTCTCAAGAACATGTGATAACCATGCAAAAGTAACTTAACACAACCCTCAACATCGCAGACTATCACAGGAAAATTACGTCGTGTTAACTAAGTATTCACGACAGGGCGGTACCATGCGATAGTCTCCAGATAACGTGTCAAATAACCACGTTAAAACAAACGCCACGCCGCAAAAATGCGAAAAACGAACACAAAAAAAGCTGCAATCGTGATACAAAAATCAATGAAAACCAGCGACAGGCCTGCAAATCACTCGGGTAATGTGGGAAAAATCACCATAAAAGTAGAAAAAAACCAGACAAACAAATGCCAAACAAAAGCGAAGCACAATGGATGTTGCCGGAGCAAGTACGGAGGAGAACCAGAACCCCACAAGCCCCCCGGAGGACCTGCCTGGGATCTCGGGGTCAGGGAAGGCCAAGGAGAAGAAGAGTAGGAAGAAGTGGTTCAGTCCGCTGGAAAACAGGATCCTGATAACGGAGGTAGTAGAACACCATCAACAACTGCTCGTCACCTCCACTGTGTCATTGGCAACCAAAAAATGGACTATGGCAGTGCATTGTGGACAAGGTGAATGCAGTGGGAGTGCTGAAGAGGAAAATGGAAGAGGTCAAGAGGCGCTGGAATGATGTCAAGCACAAAACCAAGCTAAAACTCGCCAACAACAGAAAGGCAGCAATGCAGACTGGAAGTGGGAGTCCTGCGCCACAGGAGGAGCTGGACGATGTGGGGGAAATGGTGTCCACAGTCATCAGTGGGGAGGCAGTGGCTGGAGTTGGGGGACCGGATACGGCTCACCATGACCGGACACAACAGCACCAGGGTGAGTAACGACCAGGGACTGGGGGGACGGGGGAGATGTGCACAATGGCACACATGCACAATTGAGCTGAGCACATCTGTGGACAAACCATGCCCCAGACCCCCAACTCCCACCAAGAGACCAATGTACCCAAGTATGCAGCATCTCAGCACTGTATAAGCACAGAAGTCAAAGGCACATCGCATGAAATAGAGAAGGGGCAGCAAAAACAGAGCTGCAGGGGTGACTCCCCCGAAATGCAGCATACATACATAACATGCAGAGCACATCAACACTGACAACTATGTGGTACAAACCACAACACGTCCACAGCAGAACACAGGACACAACTGGTGCCACGTGGGTGTAGACACTGGCCAATCACGTTTGGCATTGCAGGGAAATGTGAGTTGATAATGTACAAGTACAAAAACACACGTCTGTTGTCGAAATGTCCACTGTCCCCCATCAAATAGGCAGCTCCTCCCAAACAGCCACAATGTACACAGTCATGCAGTCTGTATGAAAACATGTACAATGCGACAACATACATGTGGATACATTGTTAAACTGCATCTCCCCTTCACATTGCAGAGGGAGAATCAACACCTCCTGCAGAGCAGCCCAACCCTCTGTTCTCTGATGACGAAGAGGACCACCACAGCTTCAACTCCGACGCCCTCCAAGAGTACTATGTCAGCCTCCGCAGCCCACCTGCAGAAGCAGGGCAGCCCAGCTTCAATGAGGAGACCTCACCCCCTGCACAGACCACACAGCAGGTAGCACCCACCACCACGGCTGCCTCCCAGAACACCCACGAAGAACAGATGGCCTTCCAACGCCATGTGTTGGGGTGCCAGGAGCACCTGCCTGAACAGATGCAGGTGGGCTTCGACCGCATGGCAAACTAGATGCCATACGTGGGTGTCTAAGTCCCATCAGGGATCACTCACAGTCCCTAACGGACACCCACAGTCTGCTTCATGCTCTCCAACGTACCATGGCTGACATCTCTGGAGCCCTGCCTCAGAGATTCAAACAACTGTACAGTCATAGTGGCTCTAGCAATGTCACACGGGAGTTGGGAAACATGCAGAGGTTAATGGAGACCATGGGGCGGGCGATTGCGGAAAAAAGCGGCTGCCACGGTTGCACACCAGTGAGTGGTAGCTGGGTTCCTCAATGACCTCAAATCCATCCTCATGGCATTGCTGCCACAAGGCCTGGCGCTGATGCATGCTGCTGCTACCACGACATCCACATCTCCGCCCGTGAAGTGTCAGTGCTACACAGTGCGGCAGACAAACCATCTCCAACCTCTGAGGTGTCACTGCCACACAATGCAAGAGACAGAACACCACAACCCACATGTGAGGAACATGAAACAGCAGAGGGCGAAGATGCGGATGATTCTGCCTTTGCGGTACGAAGGACGCAGTAGCATTCTTCTCTGCCATATGGCCTGTTTCTGCTTGGTTCTGCCCTCTGCATCTTCACCTTCCACTGTCCCCCGATGCACTCTGCAACACTCACCTTGGACCTCGACATGGACTGCCATATTCTGTTTGATCGCCAATGACACAGCAATCAGACTGCGGACTGAACTCTTCTCCTTTCTTTGGACTTGCCATTCCCTGAAGGACTCTGGCTGGCCCTCCACGGGCCAACATCATCATGTGGGGTTTGCACAGCCCTGTACTGCTTCAGATGCAGCACTCCACTGACTGGGCATTAAACATTCCGAATCACACAAATTTGTCATGTCTATGGTCTTTCAATTGTGGATGTATGGATGAATGTACGCTCAGTGAATTCTTCTTTCGTCTATGTGGCACATATGATTGGACTTGGGTCACAGGGTGACACATTGCCAAATGCGGTCCGGGTGGAGCAGACTCAACAACAGGGACACAATCATTAGTTACTTTCTTGTCCAGCCCCATACAGAACCACGCCCTGAGCCGTGTCATTGTTCAAACCCTTATGCTGGACTGGCATATGCCAGGCCAGCCCACTCCGCTTCCGCTCACAGGGGAGACGCCAATGCTACATGTCCTGATCTGCTGATCACAGGTCTAGTTGTCAGCATGCCTCAGCCACTCTCTCACGGTTGGTATACACCCACACCACACCCATCCAGCACACACGTCCCACACATTACAGGACATGTGACATGTTAAAAGGGTCGGGCGCATGTGCTCAACACCATTTCCAACCTCTCTCTAGGTGTATCCATGTGATATTCATTTAGGCATGAGGGCCCAGGGCCCTGCAACATCACATTCCCCAGGCCCGGAGGTGACATGTTGGCGTCCGCACCACGATACCCAATCATAGAGGGTCCATGACTTGCGGGCCACAGACTTGTTGGCACCGGATACACTGCGGCTGGCACAGGCACACCGCCATGGGACAGTGACTTTCGGTGAACTGAGGTAGAGGCCCCTGCTGGACCGCAGTGTAGGCCAGAGGCAGCTCAGGCCTACCACCATGTGGCGTCGCCTCCTGGATCACAGAGTTAGTGGCACCACAGTGGCTCAATGGCTGAGCGGGTGTTCAGCCTGCGATGATGCCGGGTGAACTGGTATGTCCTCTGCCATGGTGAAATCAAGACCCGGAATCAAAAGTGAGATGTGGAGGGTGTTATGGCCGAGGGCCCCGGGCTTGCACCGGCCCGTAGTGGGCCCTCATTGCGACACACCGGTGGCGGAAGGTGAAAAATGAGGCCTGGGTGCGCAGTGGTGGGCATGCACCGCTGGGCGGCGGGAGGGGCTGGGGTGCATCTGCCTGGGTGTGCAGGGGTGGACAGGCGGTCACTTGTATGTACTTTGCCATTCATGTATCTGGACTCTGTTTCAGAAGACCGATCTGTTTCAGATGTGAGACCTGGTGAACTGCACTGCACACCGGCACATGGTTTGAGACACACCAGTGTCAGCAGGTGAGCAGTGAGGCCTGGGTGCATAGTGTCAGCACTCTCTCTCCCTGTCCATCTTTTCTATTATCTGTGTCTCTCTCCCCCTTTCTGTCTGTCTCTCCCTCGCTTCCCCTCTCTCTCCCCCCTCTCTCTCTCTCCCCCTCTCGGTCTGTCTTTCTCTCCTCCTCTCTGTCTGTCTTTCTCTCTCTACCCCTCTCTGTCCATCTTTCTCGTGCTCCACCTGTCTGTCGTCTTTCTCTCTCTCCCACTCTCTGTCGGTCTTTCTCTCTCTCCCCTTCTCTGTCCATCTTTCTCTCTCTCCACCTCTCTGTCAGTATTTCTCTCTCTCCCCCTCTCTGTCCGTCTTTTTCTCTCCCTCTCTTTCTCTCTCTCTCTTTCCCTGTATCTCTCTCTCTCCTTCGCACTCTCTCTGTCCTTTGATGAGCGCAAGTCACACCTTCTCATCTGGATTTTTGTCTTGCAAGCTGTGATCTACAGATTGCCCCGAGGAGAGCCGCCATGTGTCTTCATTTCTGTTCTGTGTTTATTTGAATACATTTACAATTGTTAATTCGAAGGTGAATGTGTGATGCTCATTTTTGTGATGACACATGCATGTCACCAAATGTGATTGTGCGACATCAGGCTGATTATTTGGTATGTGTTTCGTGTAGTTGATGTACCATGTCTTTGCCCGGGGGGGTAAGGGGGTGCCTAGGGAGGGGGATCCTGGGGGTGGTGGCAGTGGCTGTTGTGGCCCTGTTGGGGCTCCCAACTGCATGATCGTTAGATCCATGGCATCCATTGCCCTTCAGGTGTGGCTCTGGGCTGGGCTCCCTTTTGTGGTGCAGGCTGTCGTCCGACTTTACATCAGGTCAGAGCAGGTGTTAATTTCCTGCTGCTAACGCGCCTTATTTCATGCTTTGTGTTCTTATCGCCTATCTAGCTGGTCGTTGAGAATGTTGCGGAGTGGTGTTGCGCAGCTTTGTGCACGGGAACGCCTACTCTGCATCTCATTAGCGATATTTGAGGGGGTCATCTGTGGCGATGTTTTTTGCGGCTGCTATCGCAGGTAAACCGGTGATATGGGCTGTTAACACCAGCTTGTGAATGGGGCGATAAATTTATCGCCACTTTGGCTGCAAAAAAAATTGAGTTAACTCGGCGATATGTCCTGGAGAATATGCCCCTCAGATTTAACCTTAGCACCATTCTGTTGTTAAAAATCTTCAAATAAGGGGGAACACCCATTAACGCATTTAATTACCCAAACGTCACGCTGTTGTAAGAGCTACCCAAAAAATCTTTAAAGAGAGAAATTTTCGGAAACCTTCTCTAACGGATTGCTGATGAGCTGACAATACAAACTGCAGATCCCAAGAAGGAAACAAATTCCTAACTTTGGGTCTTAGAGTCTCAAACCTTGTGAGCCAACTCATAACCTAACCTTAAGTGTCTGTTAAGGCACCTAAAGGTGTACAAAGGTCTTGGATAGCTGCACATTGCAATTTCAGTACCGCTACTGGTAAGCCTTATCAGAACCTTTTTGAAGGATTTGTAAAATGATCTATGGGGGAAACTCAGTAGGTGAATCAAGAATTAAAAGACACACAATGATGATTACATACCTTCTTGGTTTCATCCCTCCTAGTTGTCTGACTAGAGAGGTCTGATGGAAGTGACAACCCCAGCTTCATAAGTCCTTCCCTCTCAACCTCCAAACAGAGAGCTTAGACATTGAAGGGTTACCTGAGGGAGGATTGACTGACAAATAAGACAAGGGTCTAATGGAAGACCTTACACTTCCTGGATCAACATTTCCTTCATTAGTAGAAACCACCGCCTTCATGGACATAAGATGAAATAGTTTCCTCCTTCCAAATCTTGGCTACAAAATGATGGTTTAATGGGATGCGGGAAAGGCATGCAATAATATTCTTAACCACTGACTCATCAAGGCATACACTTGGATTGCTAAAGGATCCTGAAACCTGACGAAGAAGTTCAGAAGAGCAACATTGTCCAATCTGCAAAAAGATTTATTGTCAGACAATTGAACATCATGTAGTTTTCCTGATGTTCAATTGTCGCATACTGATATTCGCATACTGATATTCTGAGAATTTGTAATGATGGAACCACTCTTCTGAGAGTATTCACTCTTGTATTATCCTTCTCCTGAACATGAATTACCTTGACGATACTAAATGAGTCTGCTCATAATAGAAATTTACTCCTCAGGGAATTTTGGGTCCTCTGCCTGGTCCCAAACAGTTGCTTCAAATGCTCCCTAATTGCATATGTCACTAAAATGAGAAACCCAAATTCCTCTGGCACTGTGTGGTAATTTAGCAAGGATTAGGTTAAGCATTAGCAGAAGACATCTTGTATTTAGAGACTATCTTGTCCGTTTTACAGAATCCATTTTGTATTTCTGTCTGCCATTTGTTTGCCATGTGCTCTGTCCTACCTTCCTGTTAACTGCTCTTAAAATCTGCCTAGAGACAAGATATATTTATCCTCTTCTGCTTTGCACATGCTCAGTTGAGCATGCAGCTGTCTCCAACTTGTAACTGTCAAGATGTGTCCACCAGAATTATCTAACTGTCAGCCCCTTCCACTTGTTGCTAGCACAAACCAACACTCTGTGCCTTGTACCGCCTTCATTTCAGCCTCTGTGTGGGTATAAAAGGACCAAGGTCCTTCCAGTCAGTGTGCTACCTCATACTCTACCGAAGGGTGTTGTGTGAATGTAGTTCCACCTCATGAAGTTTAATAAACTCTGGGGCATATTATCAAGGACGGGCGATACATTATCGCTGCTTTTATCGGCAGGAAACTGCCGATAAAGCGGCGATAATGGGCTTGATAATATGCTCTATGAATTCCTATCGAAGCCCATGTTAGATGTGAAGATGTGCCGATAAAAGCGGCGATAATGTATCGCCTGTCCTTGATAATTTATCGCCGCTTTTATCGGCAGGAAACTGCCGATAAAGCGGCGATAATGGGCTTGATAATATGCTCTATGAATTCCTGTCGAAGCCCATGTTAGATGTCTTCACATCTGACATGGGCTTCGATAGGAATACAAAGAGCATGTTATCAAGCCCATTATCGCCGCTTTATCGGCAGTTTCCTGCCGATAAAAGCGGCGATAATGTATCGCCCGTCCTTGATAATATGCCCCCCTGTCTTTTTCTATTCCAGTTTCTGTGCCAACTTCTTATTATTGGTCTAAGGACTCTAAGCAGAGAAGGGCAAATCCCTTGCACTAGTAGGCCTGGCTGAGGCTTGCTACCACAACTGGTTTCCAATGATGAAGAATGTGTTATACCAAGCACTGGAGTGCCCATGGTACCACAAAGAGGCATGCCACCTAATAAGAAAATATCCCAAAAACGTGTGATTTGGAAGCTATTCAAGCACATTTTCTCAAAACAGTATATGCACCAGTAACCCAATCAAATCTCCATCAAAATGAAGCCAATCTCTTGCTGATTTATGATCCTTTTGCGACAAATGCTGTATCCTCTGCATCAACTTCATATTTCTGTTCATAGGGAGAGTCATTTTTTCTTTCCCCACCTGAAATTCCGAAGTCATCTATTCCAAACTCCGTGATAGGGGTCGCTGGAGTTTTGAAAATGTATTAGGAAATGATATTGCTCCAGAACTTGAACATTCCTCTGTGTATCCAGCATCTCCAGGGACTTAGAATGGGCTGCTATAAGAAGATTGTTCAAATAAGGAGGAATTTGTATCTCCTCCTTGTGTAGAGTTGTTTCTAGAGGTCCAACCACCCTTGTAAATATCCTATAACACTGTGACATCACTTGCACCACTCAACTGTCTTTGATTGTCTTCCTCCATGTGTCCCAAAACATCCAGTCTTTCTTTCACTGATGAACTAGTGCTCTGCACAGCAGCATAGTCAGGATCCCTGTCTCTGAGTGCCTTAGTGATCCTGACAGTTTTTCATACTAGAAGAATTCTGTCAATTAGGTCGAAAACGGGCTCTATTTGAACATGGTTCATGCTCTCATAAGGTTATATTATTTTTGCATAGAATCTTAACTTAAGCTTGAAGGATTGGGCATGTTTATGATTCTTGAATAAGTGTGTATTTCAGATTCAAAATCGTACCCAAATAGCTTGTTCCAAAGGAAGGCATCTTCAACAGAAAAGCTTTCTGCGATCCTTACATTCGCCATCTGCTTAAATGCAACTGTCTTCTTGCTGCCATCATTCCACTACAGCCATTGATGATCCCTTTAAGTTGTCATGGTAATGTTGGATAGATATTTAGCTTGAATCTACAATATTGCCTACAGCTGAGATATATATTCACTACTCTGGACAGCTTAGACAGCTGAAGATAGGACCTGAAAATCTTTTACCAAACATGGCAAAGTGTAGATGGTATAAAGATTCATGTCCTTCATCACCAGATTCAAACCAGAACCTGACTTTTTCAAAGCTGCCTTTGCCTTCTTACTGGCTATCTAACAAATCAATGTCTTCTGTCAGAATTACTGTTTGTCCTGTCAAGTCTGTTGGCCAACAAAGGATAAATCACCAGTTGTTATGGTAGATTTGTGCCTCCTTTCGGAATTAGGTATACGAACCTTGACAAAGATTTGTATCTGGACCTCTTCAATCTCTTTTCAGCAAATGTTGAATTGTATAATTCATAGACATCTTGGGAATAGATGGTCTGTTGAACTGCCTAAACCATTCTCCACTAGAAGTGGATTGACCATCATCCAGTGCTGACAGAATATTTGAGGATAAATAATAAATTCAACCCTACAACTCATGCTTCTGACTATAATTTTGTGTGGGTGTTGCAAACCCACTAATATCCTTTGCATCATCATAATATGGGGATGACAAACATAAGGAGATTGATAAAGGGGAAGAAAAAGACCTTTGCAAAGAATCAGACCTTGCTGATAAATCACACAATTTTTACTGAGTCTCCTACTGCTTTTTAAATGCTTCATTCACCGAGAATCACCAGTCTTCACCCATTCTTCTCTTCTCCCATCTTAAGAAGAGAAGCATCTCTGGAATGTGTTTATCTGTTGTGTTCTCACTACATGAAAGCCAAACAGGCTGGAAATAATTGACACCAATATTGAGGGCATTCATGGGGCACAAAAGCGACAAAAGAGCCAACTGAGAGGCACTTGAGTGAGAGACCCACAAGTTGGAATTGAAACTCACTGACCAAGAGCAAGCGGACACCTCACACACTTTAAGCCTAAAGGAAAAGGAATATTGAGATGATGTGTTGGATACTGCCATGTCTAGTCATCGAGCAACTCACCATCGCATCTACGAGTGGGTGACAGAGTTGGAAATCTCCTGGCTTAGCTACACAAATGAGCGATTGCAAATCACTGGGTGCTGGAAATACAAATTGACAGTAGTGAGCAGGTGAAAGACAGACAGGGAGTGGCGGATACCTTTGCCACTTATTACACCCAATTATGATCCTCAGATATTACCGCCATCGCGGAAGACTCTTGTGAACTATTGGCAAACACACAACTCCCAAGCTTTTCACACTCATACAGGAAACTCCTAGAAACGGAGCGCACTGAAGAGAAACTGAGCGGGCAATCTGTGACTAAAACTCGGGCAAAGCAGTGGGCACTAATGGCGTGCCCATTAAACTTTACAAGCTTGCGGCCTAAGCTTGCCCTCTATCTGCTGTGAATGTTCAAGGAAAGCCGAGACTCAGGCTCCCTCCTAAGAGATCAAAGGTTGGCTAATATCGTTGTCATGCACAAAGATGGTAAACCACCAGAACTGTGTGCCTCATATAAGCTGGTTTCACTGTAAAACACCGAAGTCAAAATATTGACAAAAGTATTGGTCTCCCATTTGATCCAGTCCAGATGATCATGACTCTAATCCATCCAGACCAGTCCGGCTTTTTGCTGGACAAAACACCTCTCTCAACATACGGTATCTCCATGGCATTTTCGGTCACGCCAACGGGCTAACGGAAGATTCCCTTGTACTCTGACTCAATACCAGAATGGCATTTGACACAGTCGAGTGACCATACATGTTTGAAACGTTGACCAGGATGGGGTTTGGCCCACGCTTCATCCCATAGATAAAGCTCCTCTACACCGATCCACTGTCAACAGAGGAGTATCTCAGATAATCTGGCTCCAACGCAGTACCAGATAGGGATGGACGCTCTCACCATTAATTTTCGCTCTCATATTAGAGCCCCTGGCAGCCTGGATTAGGCGAGACCCCCTGGTTCAAGATCTGCAATTGACCAATCACTGGGAAGACAAAGTATCACTCTACGTGGACAACATTCTGCTCTACGTTTCGGACCCAGTCTTCAGTCTTAAAAGAATTAATCAAATACTCACCCAATTTAGGAAATAGTCTGGTTATACTACCAACTAGAGAAAGTCCCTGATCTACATCCTCCCTGGGCACATACCACGATTGTCCCACAATTGTGAGGCGAGAATTGTCACAGATGAGTTCCGATATCTAAGGATATACATCACTGCTGACCCTGATGTATTTTACAACAATAACTTGTTACCACCGCTGGCACATCTTAGGTGTAACGTCCAACACTGTAGGTCACTATCCCTCTGTCACTACTTGGAAGGGAGGCACTTTTTAAAATGATGGCCTGGCCCCGATTTGTTTATGCTCTTCACAACACGACACAACCTACCCAGTCCCTGTGTCCGACTTTAAAGCAATCAAGAATTAAACTTGCACACTGCTCTGGGACAGTGGCCCAGTGCATATAGCCATTAATAAAGTGATGAGAGGCTGGTACGACAGCAGGATCGCCCTGCCTGATATACAAAAATATTATTGGGCATCAGAACTAACATCTGTTAACCACTTTGTGCACCTCCCGACAGAAGAACCTGAGTTTCTCATGGAGAGACAAATCATGCAACCAAGGGCCTATCTCAGGGCCATTTATTGTGGTTCGGGCTACTCAGCCTTTAAAGGTCCAACTGCAGTAACACTCAGCCTCTGGCACACAACAATTCATGCGCTTGGCTGGCGGGACAAGATAATACAGGCCACTCCACTCCCCTATGGGATGCAGGGAAACTAGGCACACTAAGGACACAGACTAGATTTGATAAATGGGACCTCATCTGTCTATCCAAGGTGGGAGACCTTTGGGCACAAGAATGAGCCATCCCTTTAACTGAACTGCAAAGTGAGCACCAACTAGCATCCACTGAAGCTTATCCCTATTTGCAGATATGACACACACTACAGATGACATTGCCAAAAGGAGAGGGGGTCTCCGAGTCCTCACTACTAGAGGATAGATTGTTTGACAATCACCTGCCCCGCAAAGCAATCTCACTCACATACCAAAAATGAATCAACAACTCACCAGATACTCCTTTGCTTGAACCAGAGAGAAATCGCCTTCTCCCTTCCCCTTTTGGTTTACTTTACATCTTTCTCTGTACTCCCCCTTTCTTTTCTCTAATGTCCCTCCCTCTGTATCACCATTCCTCCTTCTATTGGGCCAGTGAAGAGCCCAGGAACACAACTCAGAAAGATGGATGTCACAGAGAGCAGCAGAATGCATACAGGGACTGGGCTACTGCTGTACCTTTATGCTCAGGGATTATGTACGAATATTTACTGGGATTACTCGATTTAACACAAAGCAGTTTACTGTATGCTCTGAGCCATGAAGCTGATGTGTCTTTTTTTCATTGTCTATGTTTATTACTGTAATGTAATGTATGTGGTCGTGTAAAGCGCACTGCTGCCCTGAGGCGTCGTGGCGCTGTAGACCGCTGGGGAACCCGTCTTGGCTATCCCTGTGAGATGGTCCCTAACTGGGCATCTCCAAGGTGAAACCAGGCATCCCCGGCGAATGTGGGGGGCCGTTGTAGAGATGAGGCAAGCTAATGCCCAGAGTTCCCGAGTGTGATCCCTGGTTAGAGTAGGCACCGAGGCGAGAATTATCAAGTCCGCTGACCCTGGTCCACGACCCTGTGAACTCATCAGATACCCTAAAGCATTTACAGGAACAGTGGGAGTGCGATCTGGAGGGTCTCGAGGACGACTAGTGGCCTGAGGCTCTGGCGTCCCGAGAGAGGTGGCTATAAGGTCAAGGGGGCATATTACCTAGCAATAGCGATATTTATCGCTAAGCAGGGTTAGCGGGAATAATTTTATCGCTGCGCTACGACGATTTTTATTATCGCTGAGATACCTTACTATCATCAAGGTTTATCTCAGAAACGATAAAAATCATTCAAAATGCGTGAATATCGCTGGAAATACAGCGATATTCACACATTATCATGACAATGCTCTTAGCCATGTTATCCACCTCCCATTGGATAATATGGCTAAGAACTGCTCTGGGCAGGTGTTAGCTTTTGGAGATATTCGCGCTTAGTGCGAATATTACCAAAACTACGCCTTTGTAGGTAATAGGAGATAGTGATGTTAGCGACTGTTTTCAGTCGCTAACATCTTGGCACGCCCACTTTGCATGTCATTAGCGATAAATATCACTGACATGCAAAGCGGGCCCCAAGATGCTCGCTATAGCCTATTAGCTGTCGCTAACTGGTGTTAGCGAGAGCTTGGTAATAGGGCGATCAAATTATCACCGCTTTAGCGGGAAAAAGTTCCACTAAAGCGGCGATAAGGGCCCTTGGTCATATGCCCCAAGGTTCTGATTCGTGCAGATAAAAATACTGTATAGATACTATTATACAGGAACAACCATGGTAAAAAGGGGAAGGGCAACGGACGCACAGTGTTACAGTGTTACAGGCAGTGCAGCCAAATAGATAAATTCTTATATGGAGCTGCCCTGAGATACAAACATATTGCGAGTCTGTAGTCGCCTTTATGAATAACCTCTGTGGGAGCAACATGGGTGACTCTAAAAAATGGTGTCTCTTAAATGTCTGGGAACCAACAGATCTTAACTGCATGGAGCAGAGTTAGATGACCCTGGGGCTGGAAGTAGCTAAACGCAATACTGCACGTTTATGGGGCTGGAGCAAGCAAGCCGTCTGGGGTACTGGAAACGCAACATAGATTGGTGCTTGCTGGCTGAGAAAGTGATAGATGAGGGCCGGGGCTGTCCTAAAAGATTGGGCAAAAATATGAGAAAAATTGAATGGCTATAGAGGAAATCTCTGCACTTTCCTCGTTGGTGCTGGTTCCGAAGTATTGCGCAATAATAACTCCAAGTCAAATGACCTTTTTGGTGATGTGATGAGGTAACTGTATAACTGACTGTGTTCATGTACATCAGCGGGTCGTTTTCTTTGTCTTTATTATTTTTTGTTATGTCTACAATAAAACGATTTACTTAAAAAACATTTAGGGAATTGAAAAAAAAGCAGCCTCATTGCCAGATAAGCCTCAATTAGGAGCAGATGAGAAAAAAGGGACTGGACAAAGAAGTCGGCCACAAGAACATGACTATTCATCAAGACCATCACACTATAGAATCAGATGCAATGCACACTTGTTAAGGCCAAGACACACTGTAGGACACACAGCACTCTGGTGTACTAGAACAGCACCTCTGCATCTCCAACATGGAATTAAGGGGCATATTATCAACAAAAAGCGATATTTATCGCTAATTAGGGTTAGCGGCAATTTTTTTATCGCCGCGCATCACGGGATTTTATCGCTGAGATAACGTGCTATTAGCAACGTTTATCTCAAAAGCGATAAAATTCCCGGCGATAGCGGCAAAATCCGTGAATATCGCTGAGAATACAGCGATATTCACGCATTATCGCTAACAGGGTCTTAGCCATTATATCCACCTCCCATTGGATATAATGGCTAAGAACTGGTCTGAGCAGGTGTTAGTTTTTGGAGATATTCGCGCTTAGCGCAAATATTTCCATCACTACAGCTGTGTTGGTAATAGGCGATAGCGATGTTAGCGACTGCTTTCAGTCGCTAACAGGTTGGGAACGCCCACTTTGCATGTCATTAGCGATAAATATCGCTGACATGCAAAGCGGGCCCCAAACCGCTCGCTATCGTCTACAAGCTGTCGCTAAATGCTGCTAGCGACAGCTTGCTAAAAGGGCAATAGTATTATCACCGCTTAGCGGCCGAAAGCGGCAAGAATTGCCTATCGGCCCCCTTGATAATATGCCCCAGAGTGTCTCCCACCTGCACCAAGCAATGGCTCACGCCGCACCATGACATATGTGCTGTCCACACCTTTTCATAATTATGCTGGTGCAAGGTAACAGCCTGGCATCAATAAGAATCCCCAGAGCACCACAACGTGAGCTGTAAATGGACAGGCTTGCCTGTGGCAGTGACTTATCAGTGAATATGCTGGGCTCCCACACAGCCGCGGCCCGTGCAGGTAAGAGCAGTGATGCCGGTTTGGGGGGGAGGAGGGATTCGACAGACGACCATAGGAGAAAATTAAATAAATAATTAATTTTCCCTCCTCGTCGGCTCTCGAAATCCCCCCCACACGCACACACCTTGCCCCACCGCCCATACCTGCACGGACCGCGGCTACCCCACAATGAAACAAACTACGACTGATGAAGAGCTGACTTCTTGTTCTTCAGCTGGCTTACTCATTAATATTGAGTGCTGCAGCTGTACTTAGCCTATACTCAGGGCTTTAAGTGGGCCGGGTTGCACCGGGTCTGAGCACCGGTAGTTTTTTTCAGGGTGCCTCGAGACGGGTCTCTATCGGGCGCTGTTTTGAGCCCTGGCACAGGTGGTCCGTTTTATTTTCCGGACTGCAGTGACATAAGGCACATCGATGTGTGTGTGGTGAGCATTGTAGAGGATGGGAGATTCTTTAAAGAGAGTCATTTTCTCTCTGGATTTCCCTTCTCTTTTTGAAACTCAGGAGCAGCAACATTGTCGTGGTGTTACCAGGGCTTTAAGTGGAAGTTTTTTCAATATTATATACAAGCCATAGTTGCTGCTTATCTGGACACAAAGATAGGAACAGCAAAATACAAGTCGGGCGGCACACTGTGCTAAATACAGATTTTAAGGTACATGTTTTTAAGCCACGCCCTTAATTACATTGACCACGCCCCTTTGAGAGACCCCCCCACCAGTTTTTTTATCCCACTTAAAGCCCTGCCTATGCTTGTCATGCAGTAACACCTCCACCCAGCTGCTGGCTACTCTCAAAATCATTAGAAAGGTTTGCAAGAACAGGCACAAGCCACACACATGTCCCACTCCTCATAAAATCACCATGACTACCAGGAAATTGTCAATCTCTCAGGAGCCAGCATTGGAGATTCTTGAGGTCAAATTTCTGAAGGCTCAACACACCAAAAATATTGTTCAATTACATCTGTACATGCACTCCTGGGAATTCTCATACATTTCAAAACTGCACCAGTCCCAGCTTTCCAAATGTACTACAAGGAATGAATGTTATGTGTCCTTTGGGTCTCCCTAATCGCAGTGTTTTAAACACAGTACATTTACTTACTGGGGAAAGGCAGCCCATTGTACAAATCACATTTTTCCATTTTCTTTTCCCCTAAATAAACATTTTCCCAGTAGATGAACCCCCTTCCAATCACATTAAAGACGTTTGGGCAGTTTGCTTGCCCTGCACACCTTCGTAGGGGAGCTAGTCCACAACTTTACTGGAGTAAATCTCTGTCGGTGGAAATAGGTCCAAGAGGAGTTTGTGATTGCAAAACAAAAATGACGTGTATTGGCATTTGCAAACTCTTTAGGGATACCACACCTTGATTCGCTCGCTACCCAACACATGTTTGAGGTTAACTATTATGTAATTGTACTCAATTGTGGCGTACAATTATTCAGTGATAGAACCATTAATGAGTGTCAGGTATCTGTTTGTGGATACTTAAGAAGGCGTAAAAACTTAGGTTTACAGTTATAAATGTTTTTTATTAATCAGGCCCTGTATTGACTCCATACTGTAAATATATGGAGCCTAAAGTCAGTTCATCTGCCCATAATGCAAAGTTCTTTCAGAGGATTAGTATATTTCTCTTGCAGGTTTATCTGACATCTGTGGCGCGGCCATTAAAAGTGCAAATATTGAATACTGCACCATCCTATGTTTTGCCTGAGGCAGAATTGCTTGATTGATTGATTGATTGATTGTGGGTTTCTAAAGCGCTAGAATCGACTTCCGAAGGAGTATCTCTGCGCTGTAGACCGCTGGGGAACCCGTCCTGGCTTTCCCATTTAACAAAAAGCTTTATTGGGACCCCTTAATAACTGCTTGTGTGCAAAGGGCCACACAATCGATTGAGGCCCTTTTTCGCTTCTCTAGTAAACTGGGCCAAAAGCCAATTGCAGAACTAATTACCCTATATAAAGCTAAATGCCTCTCTGTTGCAACATTTGGGGCAGGGGTGTGGGGGACTCAAAATTGTAATAAAATACAAGTCATGGAGAACAGATTTATTAAACGTCTTTTATCTCTCCCATCTGGTACCTCAAACAGCTTCTGCCATGGGGAGGTTGGTATTGATTTTGTGAGTGACATTATTCATGTGTCCCCTTTGTTGTTATGGTCTAAAGTTTGGCAATCTGAAGATCTGCAAGATTGCCTTAAACTTGACCGTTCCATGAAGATTCCATGGTTACTATATCTTAGGGATACATTCCACAAGATTGGGCTGGGACACATATTACAAAAGCCGGACATGATTGGCAAAGATTCCAAAATGATTATTAAAAATGCCTATCAATCTAGTTTAGGTATTTTGAGAAATAGTGAGCATGCAGTGTATAAGAGGGGTAAGCTGCAACACCAGTTTTACCTGTCAAATATTATGCACATCCAATGGCGTTCTTATTTGACGAGGTTTCGCCTTGGCACATTACACTTCCTGTTTGCTTTCCCAAAGCAGGGAGGGTGGTGTGAGAGGCTACCCCCTTGCCCCTGCAATGGTAGGGTTTCTCAAAATACTCTGCATCTTATCCTTTTCTGTGCTTTATACAGGGACCCAAGAAACCAGTTTATTAAGCCTGTTTTGTTATCACTTGGTTCCCGTTTTTATAAAGAAGGTTATGATTATTTATTGTCCCTTTCAACCCCAGTGATATCTAGCGCAGTACTTGGCTTTATTAGAGTGGCCCTTGCTATTAGAAATCGTTATTGAATGGTACTCCTTGTGGTAACACCGATAAAAAGATTATTATGTGGATTTGATAATGAAAATGTATATGCACTTTATGAAATGCTGAAATAGTTAATTTTTTTATCGTTAAAAGTATTCTGATCTCAATATGTATTATGCACTGTGGAGTTCAAGATGAATTTTATGTTTCCTTTTTGAATATGTTAAATGGACTTTTTAAATATATGTATACTTTTATGATTCCAAATTATGAATCGAAATAAAGTTATTTTGATGATGATGAGAATCTAATTGATATCAAATGTATTAAGATTATCACCATAATGGAAAACTCAGTTGGTGTATATCCATTCCTGGGTATGGACTCAAATGAAGGACTGCAAGGAATTAGAAGGAGAAGAATTGTAAGGAATACCAGTTTATTGAAGCATCAGTCAAACAGGTTCCCTGCATCAGCAATTCTGACACATACTACTGGACAGTGGAACCGTGCCCATGTCATGCCAATACCTAGCATTCCATGTTACCTACCACATAAAGTATATGCATTAAGTATACAACTATAACACATCCTCCTTATAATATAACAAAAAAATAACAAATATTACCAATGCAAAATTAATAACTCATACAATGTAAATCCCATAACATCCCCCTCTTATAATAGAATAACCAAAGCCCCAATGAAAAAGGAAAGAAAGAAGAAAGAGGGAGAAGAGAAAGAGAAATACATGAGGGGAAAAAACAGAACAACAAATATACACAAATAAGAAAGAAATGTAACAATCTTACCAACCTCATATTCCCTGATAAAACAATTTCTTCTTAATACTGTCCGAATCATCAAGATTACTTAACATCACATTTGGGTCCTGATCAGCACCCTCAATGACGCCATCAGTCTCCGTGACACCACCTTCCACATTTCCCTCCAAAAGGTCAGTACCTAGTGCAGACTGTACACCACTGTGTTCAAAAATGTCCTGAAACCACACAGAACTTTTATTTCCATTCTCCTCCTTTCCATTCATCTCCATCCCACAGCCACATTTTCCCTCACACCTATTGCTATACGTTTAAGGTTCCATACTATGCCATTTTTTAATCCAACAGCATTCCTTATAACTCCACCTACTTCTTCAGGAGAAAAAATTTGACTCTCTACTTTCGGAACTTTAACAGGTTTCCTCACCCGCATCCAATCACCAGCTCTCACCTGAACTGGTTTAATAACATTAATCATGTCATAGTAATATTTACTTTTCCCATGCAACTCTTCCAACTTCCCCTTCACCAAACTGGGCGACCACTGCTCCACCTCACTGTCCCATAACCATGCAGGAGTGAATTCCAGACACCAATTATTCTGCTTGCTAACTGCACCTTGAATGACACCTTTAACCACAAGTGGAGAAGTGTGGCTCACTGGTTAGAGGAGGCAGACCCGGACGCTGAGATCAGGCCCGGGACCAGGGTTCAATTCCCGACGTGGCAGGGTCTTGAGCCCAAAATGTCCACGGACTCGGTAATTCTCGCTTCGGTGCCTACTCGAATCACAGGTTCACACTCTGCAACTCTGGGCAATAGCTTGCTTAATCTCCACAACGGCCCCCTGCGGCGGGATGCCTGGCTTTCACCTTGGGGATACCCAGTAGGGGCTATCTCACAGGGAAAAACCAGGACGGGTTCCCAATGCAAAGCGCTTTGAGACCTGGCGGTGATATTGCGCTATATAAAAACCCATCCATCCATCCATCTACACTGTAAAATCTCCCCACGGTGCTATTCCCACTTTATAGAGCGACGTTGTCCTATGCTTCACACCTACCCTCTCAAAATAGCTCTTAGATGCATTGGAAGTGAATTGCACTCCATTATCACTTAACAAAATGGCTGGAATACCTTCTGATACAAAGGTTCCATCCAAAAACTTCAACACAGTGGCAGTATCTGCTCTCTCAACAATCTTAACCACTGGCCACTCAGAGAAAAGGTCCATCAACACAGTGACATATTCCTGTAGTTCACTCACTGGACCTAACAAGTCCACTGCTACACACTCCCATGGTTGTTTCGGAATGAGACACTCACTCATGGGGGGTCTCAGTGTTCGTAACAACTTGTCAGTTGAATAACATACCCCACACATTCTCACAAATCTCTCCACAGCCGTATCAACCCTTGGCTACCAGAACACTTCTTTGATCACCGATTTGGTCTTTACAACACCAAAATGCCCTTTGTGGCACAGCTCCAAGATTATGTCTCGCAAACCACTTGGAGGACTCAGTTACCCCTTAGGACTAAATCTTTATCCAAAGACAATTCCGATTTAATTTTAAAAAAAATGTCTCAACACCTCTGTCACTTGTTTCTCCCTTGGCCAACCCTCATAAATATCCTCCACAACTTTCTGTAAAACCACATCCTTCCTTTGTTCTACATCACACTCCTCTTTTTTAATGGCCGGTTTGCCTGACTCATGAACCAACGTGACTTTGAAGCCATTCAATGGATCATCTTCACATTCCTCCAATGGAGAAGGCATCCTTGAAAGGCAGTTTGCCACCACATTCACCCTGCCTAGAACATACACAATACTCTACACATAGTCTTTCATTCTCATAGATAACCTCACAATTCTAGCAGATGCAGACATACTCCCTTCAGCAGTCAGCAGTTTAACCAAGGGCTTATAATGACGCCGGATGGTCACTGGCTTGCCCCAGACAAAAACATGAAAATGCTCTAAAGCCCAAGCTCAAGCTAATGTCTCCTCTATAATTAGATACTTTTCCTCTGCTCGTGATAGTGGTCTGGATGCTAATAGAATTCTTTTTTCTTATCCTCAGAATCCTTCTGTGATACCGCAGCTCCTAGCCCTTTATTGCTGACATACAGTGTTAGCCAACAATTCAAACTAAGATCAAAACTACCTAAAGCAAGCACTTTCCCAAAATCATCCTTGACCCTGCACAATTCCACTTTACACCGCGAGTCCCACACAAATGTAATTTTTTATTTTTTTTGCAACTGACAGATATAATACACATTGTCAGCTAAATTGGAAATAAACTTCGCACAATATTCCGCTATTCCCAAAAACGATGTTACCTCATCTTCGTTGGCAGGAGCGTAAGCACCCATAATGGCATTCACCAAGAAAGGTTTGACCTCCATTCATCGCTAATCATATGACCCAAATAAGTCACACTTCTTTCCACAAACTTACACTTACTTAGCTCCACAGTTAACCCTACACTCTCCAAAACACTCAAAACTCTCCGCAATCTCTCGTCATGCCTCTCTCAGTCCTCTCCAAATACAAGAATATCATCCTGGAAGAACTTTACTCCACATTCCTTGCAAACAGTCTATGCATCAACCACTGGAATAAGGCAACTGCTAACACCAGGCCGAACAGCATCTGCTTAAACTGGTAACATCCAAAAGGCATGATGTTAAGCAGTGAGTTTCCTAGACTCTGGCGAAAGAGAAATCTGATGGTATGCAGCCAACAGGTCTATACTAGAAAACCAGAAAAAAGAGATTAAACCATTTCTGTGATTTTGGGAAGAGGGAACTGATCAACGACAATATTGTTGTTCAAGAGGCGCAATTCCACACAAAGACGGATCTTCCCAGTGCTTTTGCACGCCAATACCACGGGCGAAATCCAATCTGAACTTTCGATTGGTTCAATTACATCCACCTCCATTACCTGATCCACTTCTTTCAAATCTGTCTTTCTTATCATTATAGGAACCATTCTTACTCTGTGTACTTTAGGAGTGGCGTCACTTTTATGCTCAAACCCCTTCAAGATTCTTAAGTCTTTAGTGAATACCTTGGGAAACTTATCTGGCATAGTCTTGCCCACCAGATTCCCATCATCCACCACCAAAACTTTTTCAACACTCTTAGGATCGAGGATGATGGGTGGGTTCCCTTGGTCTACCCACCCTAAGACTGATGGTCCCTGCCTTGCTACATAGAGTTTGCCACTTTTGTGACTGTCCTTGAAAGAGAAGGATAACCACTGGAACCCCAAAATGTCAGTCCTTCCACCCGTAAAACTCTTGGGACTGATGTCAGATGGGAACCAATATGGGCCAACTTTCTCACAAAACTTGTTCCATACCTCTTCAATAACAATAGCAAATGGCGATCCCGAGTCTGCTTATATTTCGATGGGAATCCCACCTATTAACACAACATAGGCTTGCTTTTAGAACTGCCCTCAGTAATATTAAGTACAAATTTTCCCTGCAAACTCTTGACACTCTCCAGCTTTATATTTTAGTCCTCGGCGTCGCTCCCACTAGGACTTTAGCCTTCCAAAAAGACATTTGACATTCTTTGGCTTCTTTCTACTCGCTTTCGCAAAGTGACCGTATATGCCACAACTGTTGCACTTTAGTTTTGCAGATGGGCAGTTTTTGCTTTATGCAAGATAATCTCAACTATTACAACAAAAGCATCTTCTTTCATCATCCATCTGTTTCTCCTGGACACTTTGATTGATTTATTGATTGAGCGGCAGTTCCGATAAAGCTGTGGGGTTGCGATGCGGAGTCCTACGTTATCGTCAAGGATGCTGTTGACGAGGAGCTTGGGATATGAAGTCCGCGTTGAAGATGCATTGCACAGCAGCAGTTCCAAAAAAGCCAACGGGGTGTGATGTGAAGTCCTGCGTCGTTGTCGATGATCCCGCCTATAAGTGGCTTACGATGCCATGGCATGCTTTTGACGATGTACGCACATAGTGGTTCTAAGGAAGCTTTGGGGTGCGTGCAGTGGTGCTTCAGAAGAGGAGCTGTGAGGAGATGCAACACGCTACATCGGTTGTGCCCACAGGACCACAGCTGGGCTGGCAGAGCACCTTCAGTCTCACTTCCAAGCATCCAGGACTGGTGTGGCTCCACTCTGGGGGCAAGACTCACACCAGACAGAGTCCAGGTACTGGGTTCAAGGTGGTTGGGGCTTTTCTGTCCCTGAGGCTCTGATCAGGAGGCCAATTAACTAGTTCTTGGAGTCATTCTGGTGGTCCTGGGTTCAAGATGTAGGTCCAGTACTTTTTACTCAGGCAGAAGGGCAGCAGGACTACAGAGTAACCATTCTACTTGCAGTGCAGAACAGCAGTCCATCTGAGTCTGCCACATGTCCAGAGGTGTACTGAAGAGTAGAGTCTGATGGTCCACTATTTATACCTGGTGCCTACTTTGAAGTTAGAGAAGGTTCTGGAAGTTTCCCCTCCTGGAGGTGCCTGGAATTTCCTGCCTCCCTGCCCCAGCCCCAACTAGTTTGGGGCCACAAAAGACTAGTGTTAAACCCTTTGTGAGTGTGCTCAGGCAGAGGCTTTATGATCTGCACGAGTGGTAGGTGACAGTTCCTCTCCCTCATCAAGTCAGAGAAGGCCAATTTTGACAACACCTATTGCCCTCTTTGTCTCACAGTCAATTAGAAATCCACAAAAGACCAACTGCCAGCTACATGACCCTGTATCCTGGGTCATTTGACCCAGGATACAGCTGCAGGCACCAAATGGTTGCCACAAAAAAATGCCAGCTTTCTAAAACCCCCAAAACCGGTCCTGGGATGCTTGTTTCCAGTCCAAGGAGGACCTGGCGTGGCAGTTCTGGCTGCACTGTTCTCTCTGAGGACTCGCAGGGTCAAGACTGATTTGCATATGGTTGGGTTCAAACTAGAATGACATGGGGAGCAAAAAAATAAGGGATTTAGGCCCAGATCTCTGTACTGGGAGGAATGTATGACATTGTTCTATATTCTGTCAATCAAATGTTCTTTTTGAAGCTTCTAAAGATGGCAGTTATAGAATTGCGACATTAAAACCCGACTTTAACACTAAAGAGGGATTTAAATTGCAATTCTTTAGATACCAAGCTTGACATTCTTACCTATTCCCAATTGAAAGTTATCCCTTATTACATGTAATAAGGTAACCCAATGTTATCCTGTGGGAGAGGTAGGCCTTACTGTAGTGAAAAATGAATTTAACAGTTTTTTACTAACAGAACATGTAAAATTTAAAAGTACATGCCAATCTTTTTCCTTACACTGCACCCGGCACTATGGCCTACACTAGGGTGACTTATATGTATTAAAAAGGAAGGGTTAGGCCTTGCAAAAGGTTTATTTTGCCAGGTCGAAATGGCACTTTAAACTGCACATACAGGCTGCAATGGCAGGCCTGGGACATATTTAAAAGGTTACTTAAGTGGGTGGCACAATAAGTGTCCTGGGCACAGGTAGTACCACTTTACTAGGGACGTACAGGTAAATTGAATGTACTAATTCCTTAATCATGTGCCTGACCCCTCTCCATCTGTACTTGTCCATTTAGTTATTTTAACTCCTGTTCCTGCCCCCTCTCGACCCATTCTTGTTATGTTATGTTATGTTATGTTATGTTATGTTAAGGCCGTACTTTTAGAGCGCACGGCTGCCCAAGAGGGCGTCCCGGCGCTTTGGCAAAGAGGCCTGAAACCTAAAAACACAAAAGGCAGCAGCACTACAGTCACAATGATTACGCGGAGAAGAGCAAGGTCTTCAGCTCTTTCCTGAAAGCCAGGAGACTCGTAGCTTTGCGTAGGGAGAGAGGGTGTACAGTCTTAATATCGAGTCATTTATTTCGACTGGACATAATATCGACTAGAGAATATCGAGATGGCATTAATATCGAGGTAAGTAATATCGATTTTTTTTTTATCGATTGTTATGTATGTAAAAAATATCGACATAAAAAATATCGAGTAAGTAATATCGTCAGTAAAAAATATCGATATGTTTATTAGTTTAAAAATATCGAAAGTTGTGTTATCGACTGTCACAATATCGACTCTCATGATATCGAATTTTAATATGTATATATATAATATGTAATAGTTCAATGTACATTGTTTTAATGTTTTATAATAGCATTTTGTGTTAAAATGTATTAATTTTATTTATTTATTTATATAGAATTAATGTTAAAAATAATTAATAAATTAAAAAAAATTTATATTACTATAATAATTTCTAGGAGCGGGTAGTGGGTTTTTAGGGGAATAGGGTGGGAAGTATTTTAAATATAATTAATTAATTATGTAAATATATTAATTGGTATTAATTAATTAATCATGTAAATATATTAATTGGTATTAATTAATTAAATATGTAAATATATTAATTGGTATTAATTAATTAAATATGTAAATATATTAATTGGTATTAATTAATTAAATATGTAAATATAATTATTAGTATTAATATGTAATTAATTGTTAAATTACTATTTAATTAAATATATAATATGTAATTGGTAAATATGTTATTTTAATAGCTTATTTGAGAATTATGCTTATTTAAATAATTTTTTTCATGTAGCCGGTTGTGGGATTATAGGGGATTAGGGTGGGAAGTAATTTAATAGTAAGTAATTAAATCTGTTAATTAATTAATTGGTAAGAATAAGTAAATACTTGTTATTTATCTAAAATATGTTAATTATATATAATTTAATTGTTAATTTATTTAAATAATGGAATTATTGTTGAATATGTAAAATCAAACTTTTTTAGGATATGTAGTGGGTTGTGGGATTATAGGGGAATAGGGTGGGAAGTAATTTAATTGTAAGTAATTAATTATGTTAATTAGTTAATTGTTATGAATAATTAAATATTTGTAAAATAAATTAAATATGTTAATTATATTTTATGTAATTGTAAATTTATTAACATTAATGCTATTATAGTAAATTATGTTACATATCACATTTTTATGTTATGTAGTGGGTTGTGTGTTAATAGGGGTATAGGGTGGGAAGTTAATTAATTATAAGTAATGACATATGTTAATTAATTAATTGGTATTCATAATGAAATAATTGTTAAAGACTTAAAATATGTTAATTATATAGATATAAATAGATATAACTAATATTATAATAATTAAATATAAAATATATATATATGAAATATAATTGTCTAATTACATTTAATTACATATATATAATATATTTATAATTAGATATATAAAGATATATATAACATATATATATATAATTATAGATATTCTCATATATATATTATTTTGTATTTGGGGAAAGAGGTTGGTTTAGTCTTCTGGGTTACTTTTCTGTTTGGTTATTAAGGGGTATATGTTGTGTGCAGAGTCAGTTGTCAGTTTTTTGGTAAAGGTGTATTTGTAGGGGTCAGGGTCAGTTTTCATTTAGTGGGTAAAGGGGTATTTTTAGGGGTCAGGGTCAGTTTTCAGTTAGTGGGTAAAGGGGTATTTGTAGGGTTCAGGGTCAGTTTTCAGTATTTGGGTAAAGGGTAATTTTTTTCTTTCAGAGTCAGTTTTCAGTTTGTGGATAAAGGTGTTTTTAGGGGTCAGGGTCAGTTTTCAGTTTTTGGGTAAAGGGGTATTTGTAGGGGTGAGGGTCAGTTTTCAGTTAGTGGGTAAAGGGGTATTTGTAGGGGTCAGGGTCAGTTTTCAGTTAGTGGGTAAAGGGGTATTTTTAGGGGTCAGGGTCAGTTTTCAGTTAGTGGGTAAAGGGGTATTTTTAGGGTTAAGGGTCAGTTTTCAGTATTTGGGTAAAGGGTATTTTTTTGGTTGCAGGGTCAGTTTTCAGTTTGTGGGTAAAGGGGTATTTTTAGAGGTCAGGGTCAGTTTTCAGTTTTTGGGTAAAGGGGTATTTTTAGGGGTTAGGGTCAGTTTTCAGTTAGTGGGTAAAGGGGTATTAGTAGGGGTCAGTGTCAGTTTTCAGTTAGTGGGTAAAGGGGTATTTTTAGGGGTTAGGGTCAGTTTTCAGTTAGTGGGTAAAGGGTTATTTTTAGGGTTAAGGGTCAGTTTTCAGTATTTGGGTAAAGGGTCTTTCTTTGGTTGCAGGGTTAGTTTTCAGTTTGTGGGTAAGGGGTATTTTTAGAGGTCAGGGTCAGTTTTCAGTTTTTGGGTAAAGGGGTATTTTTAGGGGTCAGGGTCAGTTTTTAGTTAGTGGGTAAAGGGGTATTTGTAGGGGTCAGGGTCAGTTTTCAGTTAGTGGGTAAAGGGGTATTTTTAGGGGTCAGGGTCAGTTTTCAGTTAGTGGGTAAAGGGCTATTTTTAGGGTTAAGGGTCAGTTTTCAGTATTTGGGTAAAGGGTATTTTTTTGGTTGCAGGGTTAGTTTTCAGTTTGTGGGAAAAGGGGTATTTTTAGAGGTCAGGGTCAGTTTTCAGTTTTTGGGTAAAGGGGTATTTTTAGGGGTCAGGGTCAGTTTTTAGTTAGTGGGTAAAGGGGTATTTGTAGGGGTCAGGGTCAGTTTTCAGTTAGTGGGTAAAGGGGTATTTTTAGGGGTCAGGGTCAGTTTTCAGTTAGTGGGTAAAGGGCTATTTTTAGGGTTAAGGGTCAGTTTTCAGTATTTGGGTAAAGGGTATTTTTTTGGTTGCAGGGTTAGTTTTCAGTTTGTGGGAAAAGGGGTATTTTTAGAGGTCAGGGTCAGTTTTCAGTTTTTGGGTAAAGGGGTATTTTTAGGGGTCAGGGTCAGTTTTCAGTTAGTGGGTAAAGGGGTATTTTTAGGGGTCAGGGTCAGTTGTCAGTTAGTGGGTAAAGGGTTATTGTTAGGGGTCAGGGTCAGTTTTCAGTTAGTGGGTAAAGGGGTATTTTGTGGGTTCTGGGTCAGTTTTTAGTTTGTGGGTAAAGGGGTGTTTTTAGGGCTTTGGGTCAGTTTAGGGTTTTAGGTTAGAGGGATACAGGGTAAAAATATGGTCAATTTAAATGTCTATTAAATTAGTTACTTTTTCATATATTTTATATAAAATATTTGAATTAATATACATTAAAACAATTATTGGTATTGTAGGACTTTAAATATTAATACATTTTTAAACATATTTAAATGTATAAGGTATTTTTTAATAGATTATTTAATATGCAAATAATATTTATATACAATAATAAAGAAGGAAACATAGACAGGGTTAAATGCCATAAATGAAAAATTGTTTATTCACATATAAAAATTTATTTGTAAGTAGAGAATCATTTTTTATTTATAATCAAAAATTTTCATTCAATGTTTTTATTAACATAACAAAAATATGAAGTACATGTATATGTTTTTAACACATAAATTATATTAACATAATTTTTTTATCTTTTACATATATTAACATTTAAATAGTTTCTGAAACAAATTGGTAATATGTACTTTTTATTTAATAACAAAATATTTATTCAGATACACATTGAATTTATTGTGATTGCAAATTATGTACATTTTTTTGTAATTGTAACATTTTTGTTTATTACCAAGTCATGTTATATTTTTGGAAATAATTATTATGAATATTGAACATATTTATAATATTCATTTTTAAATACATAAACACCAAAAACATTTATTATATACATACATAATGTTTTACATAATATTTGCAAATTTAAAAAAAACATTTCTTGTAACAAACTTATATATGCAATTTATTTTTACATTAACATTATTTACTAAATGTATTTATAAATCAAAAATTAATTTTTTAACTATAACGTAACAGTTGAATAATTATTTCAAACTTATGAATATTTATGAAATAATTTTATACACTTTAAAAAAATATTTACACTTAATATAATACTCTGTGTATTTTTTAAAGTGTTGGAATATAGAAATTAAATAGCATTTAGCTGTATACAGGGACTACTTTTTAACCGCGTAATGTTACTTAGGCGTATTTGGTGCTTCAACAGATCGCGGTTGGGTGCTGCTTCGCGTTAGAGAGGGTAAGTTTGTTTTAATTGTGTTTTATAAGTTTCTGAACTTATTGCTAGTGTATGTGTGCTGTGTTTATGTTTATGTAGGTAGAGTTAATTAGAGAAGATTGTGTGTTCGGTGTTAGGTAGAGTGTACGATATTGGATTTTTACCGCGTTTTTGTTGTAGGTGTGTGAGGTGAGGTAATATGTTTAAATGTTACTAAGATAATATGTTTGATGTATAAATATGTGTTTTTATATATGTATGGGTGTTTTTATGTGGGTGGGTATGTTATTTATTTTTTCTAGGTTATCGTCGCGTTTCGCTGTTTTGGAGGACTCCCTTCTTTTTTGATCACAGCTGTGTAACGAGTATTATATACTCTTATTTTTGCACACTATTTTTTGGGTTTTTACATTTTCTTGGAGCGTTTATTTTTCGCCATTACGGATTTTTGGGTTTTCTATGGTATCTGGTGTCTACTGAAGTGGAAAGGAGTCGCTATGCATTTGCTTGTATTTTTGCATTTTTTTTGGGCTTTCATGGATTGTATGGGTTTTTGGAATGGTGTCCTATGGATTGCTTGGAATTGGATTACGTTTGAAGCTGCATCAGAAATATAAGTATTTTCTGGATTTTTAATGGGTGGGAAAACTGTTTTTAATTTTGCTTTACTTACGTTGTATGTAACATTTTGTAAATACATTATCTAAATACATTTTATATATGTTAATATTATGTATTTGATAATTTAATTGCAATTTGTTACATATTATAATGAAGAATTTTAGGAAAAATATGTTTAGTTTTACGTGTATAGTTATGTAATGTTTTAAAGAATAGTTTTGGCAATCATTGATAGATATTCTAGTCCTTTGCTAGTTGGATAGAGGGTAACTTGACTTTGGAGTGTGTTATACATTTTTTTAGTTTCTTTGGTGAGTTTAGGTCCAATCAAAGTTACTGATTGCTCCATTCGGAGCTCCTGGTAACTTTGTTCTTTTTGTAAGGATTGTATTAATTTGTGAAGGGTAGGCGTTCCTCGGCCTGTAGTTGCTTGGAAGGCATTGTGCCATCCTTCAACTGCATTGTTTGTTTTTGCTTCCTTATTTAGTGTGCTAAGGTAGACATTCCACCAAGCTATTTGGTATTTGGGTTGTCTTCTATGGCCTGATCTGTGTAGCCTTCCTACCCATGTGTCTTCGAAGTAGTCAAGCATAGGGCTTAGTTTATCTTCGTTTCTTTTATAGTAGGGGCTGTCTATTAATAAGTTATAGTGCTCAGTTACATCTGTTAGTGGAACATAGGCTAGGGCGATGAGTTTTTTTATTTGATAAGCAAATGTGCTATCAGTGGCGTATTGGATACTCAAGGTTGATTTTTGTAGATGTCGCCAGATACATTGATTAAAGTGGTAATAGCAACCTTGTATTGCTGTGTGTGGGTATGTTTTAAGGATGCTGTTTATCATAGCTTTTTCAAAGTCAATGATAATTTTTTGTGGAAAATAGTTGTTAGTATGTTGCTTGACTTCAGTTAGTATTTCTTGATAGGTAGTTTGCTGTTTGTTTGGTAGAAGGGCATAAAGGAATGGAATATTTGCATTTTGGAAATGACCATGGATGGTGTATAATTGATAAAAAGGTTTGGGGCATACAGAAAAAGTACCGTCCATCATCCAAGTTTGGCATTGGGTAAGTTTTGTCATGTTGTTTGCTGTGGCAAACAGTATAATTCTTTTATCTTTAGATTTGTTGTCATAGAGTATAACATTTTCTTTATTGTGAGTTACAGAGAGTTCAGGTGGAATTTGGACTTCTTCTAAAGTTTTTGGTGTGGGAGGAGTAGTGCATGTTGCTCTTTTTTGTCTAGCTACTGTTCTTTTAAGGGATTCTATAGATGGTAATTGGCTAGAAGCATGTTGGGGAAGTACACTTAAATGGTGTTTCAGAATAGCAGTTGTTGGTTGATCAGTGCTAGTACTAGCTTCTTTAAGGGAATCTAGCATTTGTCTAATCTCTATTTCTGTTACATTGGGTGGGTGATTATGTTCTTTAGTATAAGTAACAGTAGTTTCCTGAGTTATAGCTCTACCATAACATTTGTTGGCATAATATTTCGTACACTTCCAAAACACTTTCAAATCTTTTTGTTTCTCTTGAGTGTAGACATATCCCATGTAACAAAGAAGCATTTTCCCTTTTTGTGAATAAATGAATTTAGCTCCTTCAGTCATGATAGTATTGTAGTGCTAGGAGGTAATTAAAAGAGAATGTAAATATTTTTTAAGGAAAAAAAATGTTCTAATCACATTATACAGTTTCATACATTTGTATTTTACCTGTAAATGTTTTGATGCTTTCAAGTCGTTATTTTCAGCTGTTGATGTTCTTCAAACTGTTATTTTCTGTGTATATATTTTTGTACCTGTGGAAGTTGAGAAAATGTGTAGATATATTTTATTACTATTTATGATAATTTGTTCGACGTTTTTTGCTAGTTTAGATTTAGTTACCTATCTATTAATTCTCGATTTTACATTTCTAATATATACTTACTTTTTTATATGTAACTTTTGATGTCCAGGTGTTGTGTAGGTCTTCTGTTTTTTTTTTTCATCTGTAGGATGAGTGCTAAAAAAAAAAGCTATATTTGATGTATTTTGCTTTAAAATATAGGTGTGAGCTTTGAGAGTTACATTTTCGCTGACTAATAATGTAGTAGTACTTACTTTAGATATGTGTAGGTCTCTTTCTGTTGAAGTCCATCAGTTTTCTTCCAGAAATCCAGCAGAGTTTCGTCTTCCTTTACTTAGGAGATGTATACTGCGTTTTTAGTTACTTATTATTTCATTTATATAGTATTAGGTTAATTGTTTCAGAAATAGGATTGGTTGTTTAAATGGATAGTCTGTTTTTATTTGTTGATTTGAATTTTTTTTTCTGTTATGCTAATTGCTTTCCTTATATGGGTGACGCCAATTAACGTTTATTGAATGTGTAAGGATTTATTTTGTATAGGTAATGTTCTAGGTAATGTTATTTTGATATTTGTAAAGTGGAGGAATATATATAATTAGTTGTAAAAAATGTGTAGAAGGTCGAAACATTGTTTATGTATTATAAAATGTATGTTAGTATTTATTGTGTGTTGTAAATGTTATGAAAATAAATAATATATGTCATCTATTTATATTAACTAAATCTGGTTTTTTATGATCAGTATGACTTAATTATTAAATAATAAAGTCATTTATTTTAGGATCTATTAATGGCGATTTTTTTACAATCGATAAATTTGCTATCTATGTTTGTGTAATCGATATTTTGACTGTTGTTATATAAATATTTAATAATCGGTGTTTTAGAAATCGATAATGTTGTGAGTCGATATTGTTGTAGTCGTTGTTTTTAGTAGTCGATATTGTGTAGTCGATATTTTTGATGTTTGTTGTGTAAGTATAGTAAATCGATAATTTTGTTGTCGATAATTAGTCATCGATATTTTGTCCAGTCGATATTCGGTCTGTCGAGGTTATGTCAGTGATCCGGGAGAGAGGGAGCTCGTTCCAGCAACGAGCTGCCACAAACTGAAAGGATCGTTCTCCCATCCGGACACGCTTGGCCGGGGGCACCTCCAATTTAGCCAAGTTGGCGGAACGTAACAACCTCCGCGGCACATAGAAGGCCGTCCGCTTCCTAATATAATTAGGGCCGATTGAATGAAGGGCTTTGAAGGCCAGCGTAAGAATTTTAAATCTGATTCTTTTAGAGATAGGCAGCCAATGCAACCTATTCAGAAGCAGTTGAGCGCTGGCTCTCCTCGGCAGGCCGAAGATAGCTCTGGCCGCCGAATTTTGGACAATTTGCAGTCTGGCCAGGAGATACTTGGGCAGACCCGCAAAGAGCGCATTAGCGTAATCTAGCCTAGATCCCACTAACGCCTGGACTACTGTCTTCCGATATTGTAGGGACAGCAGAGGAAGAAACTTCCTCAGCATCTTGAGGATGCCAAAACATTTCCCGGATATCCCCATGATGTGTGGGCGGAAGGAGAGATCATCATCAAGCACCACTCCCAGATTTTTCACTTGGGAAGATGATTTCTCCGGGGGGAACATATCCTGGGGCCACCAGGACTTCCAGGCCGGGTCAGGGGCACAGCCGAAGAAAAGCAGCTCAGACTTATCCGAGTTGCACTTCAGGCTGTGCCGCTGAAACCACGCAAAAACTGCGCTCAAACAGTTCTTAATCCTGTCGCCGTCAACAGCCTCACCTTTGCTGCATGTGAACAAAAGCTGGGTGTCATCAGCGTATGAGATGACCCGGGCCCCATAAGCCTCCGCTACAATCGCCAGAGGGGCCATATAGATATTAAAAATGGTGGGGCTCAGAATGGACCCTTGGGGAACCCCCACCTCTAGCGATTGCATTTCGGCGGAGAAAGGAGGAGCCCAGATCACCTGCCGGCGGTCCGATAGGAAAGAATGGAACCAGTCCAGCACCGTCCCCCGCAGGCCGATCTCCCTGAGTCTTAAAAGGAGACCAGCATGAGGGACGGTGTCAAAGGCCGCCGACAAGTCCAAAAGGACTAACATAGCCTTACCCCCAAGATCAAGCGTCTCCCTGATGGCGTCGGTCACCTCCAAGAGGGCCGTCTCCGTGCTGTAATTCGCACGGAAACCAGATTGAGAGTCATGTAGAATGTTATTCTTCTCAATAAAGGTGGTCAGTGTGAGTTGGACATGCTTCTCAACCACCTTCGCCAGAGCAGGGAGGAGGGAGATCGGTCTATAGTTAGCCAGCTGCAACGGATCTAACTGAGGCTTTTTGATCAGCGGCAGAATAAGTGCATGTTTCCAATCCCAAGGCACCACTCCGGAACTTAAGGGGGTTCAGCAAGTTGTTAAGTGCCGGAGCCACCCTGCCCAGACACCTTGCTGGACATACGTCCAGCGGTGAACCGGATTGAAGCTGGGACAGGAGTTCCAGGGAAGTTGCACAGGACAGCTGCGGAAAGACCGATAGTATGGGCTCACCTTCTGCTTCTAAAGATGGTGTCTGTCCGTTATGGACAAAAACATCAGCTGCCCCTGGAGAGTCCACAGGGGGAAAGGAATCCTGAATGATTTTAATCTTTGTGACAAAGAAGTCAGCAAGCTGTCTAATCCACCCTTCCGTGTGAGAGTGTGGGCGAGCTCCTACAGCCGGATCTACAAACTCCTTGACAATTTTGAAGAGTTCCCTACTCGTATTATCCGCTTGGTCTATCCTAAGCTCAAGATATTCCTTTTTGGCTTCAGCAATGTTTTTATGGTAATGTTTTATGGCATCACGATATTTAGATTTCTCCATTGGATTGTATTTACGACGCCAAAGACGTTCTGCCTTTTTACAATCTTGGCGCATAATACGTAATGTGCCCGTAAACCAAGGAGCAGAATCGTGGCAAAAAGTAGTTCTTGCTGGCTTCACAGGGGCCAGCTCCACGAATCTAGTTCGCAGCCATTCCTGAACCAAAATCAAATCGGTATCTAAAATCCCTGTCAGTTTACAAGGGTGTTGGCAGAGAGCAGCGTATAGCATATCTGCTGTCACTAAGTGAAAAGCTCTGGATTGACGAGACACCTCCTTCTGTGTTCTTTGCCTGGGCCTAATCTCATATGACATAACAAACTTTATTAAAAAATGGTCAGACCAAAGGACTGGAAACGGCGGGGATACTACAATCGGCGCCGTGGAAAAAAGTAAATCTAACGTGTGTCCTTTGACATGAGTGGGGCTATCAATAAAAGCTTTAAGCCCCAACATTGCAGTTATATCCCGCAATTTTGACGCATTAGCGTCGGATGAAGAGTCCATATGTAGGTTTAAGTCACCCAACAGCATACAATGCGCGGAACGCATGCAGGGTACGGAGAGAGCTGCCTGCAGGTCCTCAATAAAAGTCCCAATCGGGCCAGGTGGTCTATATACAAGAATCCCTGTGCACGTCTGGGAGGACGAGAGGTTGAGTGTAAAGCCTAAAGCTTCACAACCCGCGATGTTCTCAACAGGAAAGGAGGAACAACCCAAGGCCTTATCCACTATCAAGGCCACTCCTCCTCCTCTGCCCCCGATCCTGTCTTTCCTTAGGATGGTATAGTTAGACGGCAAGGCACAGGCAACATCTGGTTCGGAGCCTGCCCCTAGCCATGTCTCCGTTAAAAATAGACATGATATATCGGAGTTAGCAAGCAAACTCCAGATATCCGTCGCATGACACGCCAGGGACCTTGTGTTCAGTAGAGCACAATGATGGTTCTGGGTGAGAGGTGGACGAACAGGAGTTAGCGAGTCCATAGGGCGCCACCCACAAGTGGGACAGCCTTTCCCCAGAAGACGCCCTCCGGGGAATAAACATTTACACCCCAGAGGATGAGCGCGCATGGATGTCAAAACATCCGCGTTATAAGATAACACCCCAGACAGTCGGGCGCGACACATCCCCCTAACAAAAAAAGTACCCCCGCTGTGGATGGGTAGTCGCCCAGAGTCCCGCCTCGCACGCCTCCGAGACGCTGACGAGCGCAGACGGGCAGGACTCTGGCACGACTCAGGCACAGCGAAAGGCACGACCGCTGCGCGCGACCGCTGCGCGTAGGGTGTGAGCTTTAAATAGGTCTCCCCCAGGGCGTGAGGAGCGCTAGACCGCTCCCTCCTGAAGTGACTCGGCGTCCAGACCACTCCAAGATGGCGCCCGTCCTCAGACCACCGCCCGGGAACCGGACCCGCGAAAACGCGGTGTAACTTCCTTTAACGTGCAGGTAGGGGGCCCTTGGTGGAACAGTTAAGATCAGGGGAAAATGTAAAGCAAAAAGTAAATAAAATAGGAAAAAGGACAATTTAAAAACAGCGTGCTAAGCGCTAAGCGTTTTAGGCAACAGAGCGTTGTGTAGGCTAAAGCATCTTTACCAGAGGCTTACCGGCAAGTGCTCGCCTTAAATAGGTCTCCCCCAGGGCGTGAGGAGCGCTAGACCGCTCCCTCCTGAAGTGACTCGGCGTCCAGACCACTCCAAGATGGCGCCCGTCCTCAGACCACCGCCCGGGAACCGGACCCGCGAAAACGCGGTGTAACTTCCTTTAACGTGCAGGTAAGGGGCCCTTGGTGGAACAGTTAAGATCAGGGGAAAATGTAAAGCAAAAAGTAAATAAAATAGGAAAAAGGACAATTTAAAAACAGCGTGCTAAGCGCTAAGCGTTTTAGGCAACAGAGCGTTGTGTAGGCTAAAGCATCTTTTCTTGTCTATTTAGTTCTTATAACCCTTTTCCTGCCCTCGCTCTGTTCGTCCCTATCCATTCAGTTCCTATAACCCCTGCTCTGAAGAAATGAAATCTTCATTCTCAGGGAATACTTACTAATAGAAAAAAGAACTTGGCACAGAAGCTGAAAATATGAAAAGACATCTTTATTAGATTTAATAAGTGAGGCCACGTCACACAGAAGCCGTAGCAACTGAATGAGGTAGTCTGAGGAATACAGAAAACAGAGGCCTTTTATATGCTTAGGGTTACAAACTTCAGCATACAAGTAAGGGGCAGTGCTAGCTTTTGCAAGCATGCAAAAAATGCCTAACATGGACATGCAAGGTCTGCCAAACGACAAACCCATTTTACAGTTGTGCGGCCCATAATCAATCATTGAACAAACCCAACATTCTTCTTTAGACAAGCCGGACAAACCCATAATAAAAGGACCACAACCCATATCATAATCAGACCATAAAAGAAGGAACAGAAAACAGATAAGAAGCAGGAAAGGGGTGTGTGTGTGCATACCAAACTCTACAATGTCCTGTGCTTTGATCCTCAATCTTGATCAGCTAAAGGGCAGGAACTGGTTTAACAAGGTCAGCTTCAGGCAAAAGGGTCAGTTCACTCAGGTCAAACAGGAGTCAGCATGAACTCGAGCTAAGGTGTACATGTCCTCAAAAGACTAGTTTCAGCCACAATCATGGCCTATGTGAGGGCAACCACAAAATGGCTGCCATACACAAAATGGAACCCATGGGTTCAGAATTCACAGAACCTCAGACCCTCCTTTTGCCCTTACATAGGCAATCACTCAGTCTGTATCGGAATCGATGTCAATATTATCCGTTATTCCCTTCACTAAGGCATTATTACTTGAGTTATCTTTCATGGAACGCAAGGGATAGACTTCGTTGGCATAACTAAACATCGTCTGATATGCCCATACAGGCCCATTGTAACTAAATGACAGAACCAAATAGGGAATACCTCTATCTGTAGTATGTGGCATAAGACCACACACCCAACAATTAGTGGTGTTCATTACTAACTGGTATTGATGCTGAAACTGTACAAAGGAATTATTCACCTATTCCGACCTTCTAATCTGCTCGTGTTCAGGTAAGATATGAAAAGAATGCAAAGAAGTAGTAGTAGGAAAAGACATAGGTTGGGAGGTGGGTGCAGAAGTCAATTGGGTAGTGTAAACAATCCAACCCACAAAAGACAACGTCATGCTTAAAAATACTAGAAAATATGTTATTTAGAACATATGGACAACAGGAGAAAATAATGACCACTATTACAAATAAAATTATCATTTTTCACAACTCTAAGCAGAAAGCAAATCCTAAAATGATCTAGTAACATTTTTTATGGCTCCTATGCATTTCAGTAACTTAGTATATGTTCAGGTGAAACAGTGGTGATCCTTATTAATGCTCTCAGATGAAAAGGGATACTCTTCCATAGAGAATGGACTTTATTCTGCTTTTACTAAACAGAATACTACTTTAAAACAATGCCAGCAAAACAGCAAAAATTAGTCTCCTAACACCCATTTTATGCAATCGCACGGGAAATACCCAGAGTCCGCCCAAGCCTCTGCGGCAGGCTTCTATTGTTCATCAAATCCTTTTCTGTTGTTTTCTTCCACATGAGCCTCTTCGTTCAAGCCTTTCATGAGACTGGTCCATCTCAGTATCCGTTGGAGTGCCCTCCTGGCAAACACTCGCAGCTTATTTGACAGTCTCAATGTCTCAAGGCAGTGCACCAATATCTCTCCTCTGCGGCAGGCCCTACAGATAGTGTGCTCTCCATTGATCATGGACACAGATCATCTCATGCAGACCCAAGTACTATTAATCAGGAAAGAGCAACAGGCTTTCATACTCAGCAACACTTTCAGACTCCAACACTCGCTTTTCAGTGTCAGAGGATGCTCGGGCTGCTCTTCCATTTAATCATAGGTACAACAATGTAGTGCCTTTTTCCAATCCTGGATCCTCTGGTGTACTGCCTTTCCGTTGGAGCAAAGAAAAGGGGGGGGGGTGGCCAAAACTCAGGCCAAGGGGCTCAATGGACTGCCTACTGTCAGAGGTTACCAGCACATGACAAGTGAAAAACTAAAAACTTAAAATAACTGGAATTCTTCGATTTCGCTCTTTTGCACTGAAACTCTGGTTCTGTGGCAAAACCAGCTCCTCCTTCTTTTCTGATGTTCAACGCCTTCTGATGAAGCAAGTACAATACGTTGGAGATATCACTGATGACACGCTGGCGATCACTGTCTGGGTGCTGGGACTGTCACTGATGTGAATTAGCTTTTCATCAAAGGTCCGCAGGTTATTATGACTTAATCCCGCAGAACCAAAACAGTTTGTTTTAAACAAGAGGATTGCCAGCAGGTGGCCTGCAATCTGCGAGGGAGTGGTCATACGCCATGAGACAATTCTGGTCTAGAACACACTGTCATTCTCATAGAGTACAAAGACAAAGGCAATAAGCAAAACAGTGCCTCTAATTTCTTCAATTGGGTTTCCATGTGAGAGCATATCCTCTACCATATAAGGGTAGATAACTATATGAGCATTTTATCTAAATGGATGTCCTCACACATTTTTTCTCTCAATGATTAAGTCTAGGTGTTCCTAAATTCCTTATCTAGAACATCTCAAAAGAAAAATTGCATAATCCAGATTATCAGGGACATGAAGTAGGCCTAAAGAAAATTCTTAAAAACCAGTCTGGTCATACAAAAGGGAATTATACATAATATAGGGGTTTCTGGTACATTACTGTAATCTGTAAGTGTGAACCTAATACAATAATAATAAGAAGAAGGCTAACTGGTGAAAGGAATATGGAAAAGGGAAAATGGGACTAGGACACAGCTAAAATCCCCAATTACTAGGCATGATGCAACATCAATCAGGGGAGAAGTGACGAAAGAAAAATCTATAGGAAGAACAAGAAATTACTTGAGTGAATGTTAGCTCTACCGCTGGCCGCTACACCATATACGGTAATCTCAGCTAATGTTCCAGTTCCTATTTCAGGGAAAAAAATTAAACCTTGTTTCCTTTATGGTACAAGGCCATACACTATTCAGGAAGCAGAACAAAACTGACTAAAGTAATATAAAAATTAGGTCACCATGCACAAAAGTCACAGATCTATAATTTATCCTTACGTCCAATCAGGGTACATAAATGTAGGGCTGCCTGTTCCTTAAGGGGAGGGGCAGTACGTGACTAACAGCATGTGACACACTTTGATTCTGTATATCTCTTTTTTTATTTTCCTTCAAATACCATTAAAGCCAAATTTGACATACACTGATGAAGTGTTGTCTGTCTTTCTTTTAAATTTAGTGTCAAAGCAAATCTACCCAACTGTTTGCAGGATACACATCGTCATGTATATCCCTTCACAACAGAGGTAAACTTGTAATAGTATCATAAGCAGCAACATAAAACAAAAAACATGCAAAACAACCGCACAAAACGGACATGTCAAGCCATCAGATATACTTGCTGTATATCAAGCACAAAAAGCATAGACAAAACAATAGCATATATAAATGAGCGGCAACGCACACACTTCAAGTCCTTTGCTTTATGCACTGTGAACCTGCAGCCCAAAACTCAATATTTGGGCTTGCTTAATTTGTCAGGTTTAAAATCCCTACCCTCCTTTTTGACAGTAGATCACCAATTAGTGGATATCTGCTTTCAAATACAACTTTCAGACACACAGAACCAGCAAGAACAATTCATTATAGAACCAAATACACAAACATGAAAAACGCATGGACATTTCTTTCCAAAGGAGTTACGCAAAAACACATCTCATTTCAACCAACCAAACTCACGTGTCTTGTCAGCCTTAAAATCACCCAGAACAATCCATGAATGATCTGTGGGCAGAAGCAAAAAAAAAATACACAACACACAAAAGAGAGTCATTTCTCATAACAAACAGACATCAATTATAACATTTAATCAGAAGACAAAACATAATACACATGAACAGACACAAAAATAAATTTCCATTACTTAACTGTTACCATCTTGTCAGTCAGCTTGCAACATTAAGCCATTTTAACTTTCCAAAAGTAAAATTCTTTCACTGACACTTCATGTTATCTTTGCGCCACAATTAGTTCTCACTTAGGCATGTAGCCTTCAAAATTTCAATAAAAAACTTTGTCTTATTTTCTGTCTAAGACTTAATGCAATGCTTCATTTTCGGTCAAATAAAAGCAACTAGCAGACATTATTTTTTTAGAGGCAGAGATACAAATATATCATTTCTGCAGAGCATTTAGCATGTGTTGGGACTTTCAAAGAAACCTGTTTCATATTTTCCCTTTGGAATTAAGGGCCAGATGTAGGAGCCCAAATACCGGTCGGTAACGGCCGATTTCGGCCGTTACCGACCGGTATTTAGGAATTGGCAGGTAGGGGCCAATTTGACAGATTCGGTAAATTTACCGAATCTGTAAATTTACCGAATCTGTATTTTTACCGATTCGGTAACTTCCAGATGTAGGTGGGACTCTTCTGAGTCCCAAAGGCCTTTCAGATTCGGTATTTTACCACCCAATCCAAATGGGTGGTAAAATACCGAATCCAGGTGTGCATGCACATGTGTGCATGCACACCTATGCCATGTGGCAGACAGACATGCCCTTAGGGCATGTCTGTCTGCCACATGGCACACATGCCTGTATTCGGGGTGCTAGAGGGTGTCAAAGTGACACCCCCTGCACCCTTGCTGGATTCGGTATTTACCGAATCGGTAAATACCGATTCGGTATTGCCCATTGATTCCTATGGGCTTCAAGGCCCATAGGAATCAATGGGCAATACCGAATCGGTATTTACCGATTCGGTAAATACCGATTTTTACAGAATCGGTAATTCAATTACCGATTTTACCTAAATCTCCCTCCTTCTATTTTACCGATTCATAAATACCGAATCGGTAAAATTCGGTATTTATGAATCGGTAAAATAGAATTACCTACATCTGGCCCTAAGTTCTTTAATTTTGTGGAGAAACCAGAAACCCTTCCTTTTAGAGGCCTGTTTAGCAAGGTCATTCTGCATTTCACAGAGACAAGGCCTTAATTTAAAAGTCACAAATGTCAACATGACAGCCTCCTTCCATTGTTTACAGGGAAACTCAGCACAACTCGAGCCAGCCTCTGCAGCTGTCCTAGCCCCCAGCTTCTGCTCACTAAGAAGTTTGTCAAAGACAAAAGGCCTTCCGGATTTCTCCTAACCTGCAATAATTCACTCTATTTAAAACACGTTACATATATTACTCCTGTTAGGGGCTATAATTTATTTCTATACTTATATTATTAAAACATTTACTGTGAATAATTCGCAGAACATAATAACACACATACCAGTTTTTAGAACAAATGCTTGTTTGCAATGGTACTCATTCCATCAACCTTAAATAGATGAAGGTCTCAGTTAGGTCCAGCCAAAGTTAAAAACCTTCAACCCTGATATTAAACTCAAACCTCTGCACCAGGCACATTGGCTCACTGAGCCATTAAACGCAACCCCAAATGGCAACAACCTGCAAATTTGTGTTTTATACCTAAATGTATGCATTTACTGAAGCCTAAGGCACTTTAAAGCTATTTTAAATGGCAAAAATACCGAAATTCGACTTTGATATTTGGGGCACTTAAAAATAAATATCCTATAAGTATGTTACATATTAATCATCCTCAGAATGTTCTTTACACATTACAGATATTAGACATTAGACATATCTTGTGTAAATCCTTAGAAAAATTAGTTTTTTACGCCTGCGTTAAGTGAGATGTCATATGCTAATGTCCTCATTATGCAGTGCAACACAACTCAAATTAAATTATAATTCTAGGAGGTCACAGTATGAGCATTAAGCTTCATGAATAGTAAAAAACGAATTTTGTAGCACTTATTTTTAATAATTATTTTTCATAATTTAATAATTATTTTTAATAAACCCAATCATTTTGGCTAATTTCACATATAAAAGCAAGCTGCATCCCTTATTTCAGACATAAACAGAAAGGGGTGAAACACTCAGGACACACAATACGGCGCGTTTTAGCCATGCATTTCATAAATAGCGCCAACGCTATTCACTTACAGAAATTGCACTAATGGGAAAACCACATAGACATTTAAACACACGTTTAACCCACAAACCAATACTAAGAACAAAAACAAAGGACAACCTAAAGACTGTACTTAAACCAAACCATTTGTAAATACTAGTTGTAAGTCATATTTACAAGAAACGCTTCTCAATAGTGTTCCAAAAGACTGCAAACACAGACTGCTGCATATCCAAAAAGCCAAAACACACTTAATTCACTAGCTGTGGCTGGCAGAACACCAAAAATTCGCTCTGCATATCTTCATTTATAAAATTGCGCAGAACAAAGGATCCTTATATGTATTATGTCATATTTTAATTCCCTGGGGATACAAAATCACCAAGGAAGAAATATGTTTGTAAATCTAAACCTATTTAGATATTCCCTCTAGGGAAGCCGGCTAATTTACTTCACATCACACTATGGTACCTTCCAAATAAATATGAAAGCGTCCCCTTTGTCTAGGGAACGACCCTCTGGGCACAGCTTAAAAGGATCAACTGATCTTCTAAATTTTCAAACACTTCTTTTAGTCATAAGTTTTCCAAACTGTGTTTATATAGTTCATCAAATTTGAGTTTTAATACATCATTTGCATGAATCTCGATGTTTAATATCACATCCAAGATATTTCAGCATTTTTAAATGTTTACATCCATAGAACCACTTGTAGCGGCATGTTCCCAATGCACTTCGTGCCCATAACAGGCACTTCATCAGGGGAATCGCTCATCAAGTTGTCCAATCTCCCGAGTGTCTCCAAGACGGTACAAGTGGTACTATGGATGTAAACATTTAAAAATGCTGAAATATCTTGGATGTGATATTAAACATCGATATTCATGCAAATGATGTATTAAAACTCAAATTTGATGAACTATATAAACACAGTTTGGAAAACTTATGACTAAAAGAAGTGTTTGAAAATTTAGAAGATCAGTTGATCCTTTTAAGCTGTGCCCAGAGGGACGCTTTCATATTTACTAGTGAGTCACACCTGCAGTCCGACCACGTGATACCTCCGAGGCACGCAACAACCTTCACTTTTGATGCAATTTGAGCTTGTGCCCAGTCTATCCAGATTGTGAATTAACCTTCCAAATAAAGTCACACATTCTTCGTATGTGAGCTTTTAAACAGGCATGCCAAAAATATTGCAAAATATACAATATTATAATCAATGTAGTGCTTAATGTACTTTTCGTACGTGCACCGTTCAACTAAACCAAATAGAGAAAATTGTCCTCATTACCTGTTCTACACAAATTGCAATTCGCATATACAAACCTATACAAATCCAAAGTTGGCCAACACAAATTCCAAAGTTCCAAAGTTACAGTCCTAAATTTGCTAAGACCAGGCATCTTATAGCTCACTAATCTAGCTTCAAACTCAAGGGGTTATCAAAAACGATATACTCGCAAATATACGAGACCCTCGGCTTTGGTAATTGCAATAACCAAATCAAAACCAAGAAACCAAACCTCCGGCTTTGGTAATTGCAATAACCAAATCAAAACCAAGAAACCAAACAAAGTTGTGGGAGCGACCCACTTGTACTTCTTATTCTTACTAATCAAAAGGTTATCCAAATTCTAACTGTCAAGTTCTACATGACCTAACGGTCTTTTTTAGAATACTCACGCCAAAAAGGTTCTCAGTCAGGAGTGACATCATGTGGAGGATCAAAATCAGGAAGATCAGAAATATACCGGGCTGCGAAGACAGAGAATCTCCGGAATCCTTGTGCACAAAGTAGCAGAGTCCCATCCTCTCCTCCTCAGTAGATTTCAGTCTCCTGACAAGATCACTCCTTCAGAAAGTCACTTCTCTGATGAAGCCCACATTGGCCGCGCCATTTGAAGAAATTAAATCTTCATTCTCAGGGAATACTTACTAATAGAAAAAAGAACTTGGCACAGAAGCTGAAAATATGAAAATACATCTTTATTAAATGTAATAAGTGAGGCCACGTCACACAGAAGCCATAGCAAATGAATGAGGTAGTCTGAGGAATACAGAAAACAGAGGCCTTTTATATGCTTAGGGTTACAAACTTCAGCATACAAGTAAGGGGCAGTCCTAGCTTTTGCAAGCATGCAAAAAATGCCTAACATGGACATGCAAGGTCTGCCAAACGACAAACCCATTTTACAGTTGTCCGGCCCATAATCAATCATTGAACAAACCCAACATTCTTCTTTAGACAAGCCGGACAAACCCATAATAAAAGGACCACAACCCATATCATAATCAGACCATAAAAGAAGGAACAGAAAACAGATAAGAAGCAGGAAAGGGGTGTGTGTGTGCATACCAAACTCTACAATGTCCTGTGCTTTGATCCTCAATCTTGATCAGCTAAATGGCAGGAACTGGTTTAACAAGGTCAGCTTCAGGCAACAGGGTCAGTTCACTCAGGTCAAACAGGAGTCAGCATGAACTCGAGCTAAGGTATACATGTCCTCAAAAGACTAGTTTCAGCCACAATCATGGCCTATGTGAGGGCAACCACAAAATGGCTGCCATACACAAAATTGAACCCATGGGTTCAGAATTCACAGAACCTCAGCTCCCATTTTGGCTTACCTTTTGAAGGGAAATTGGGTTGCTGGTTGAGGAGGGTGAAACTCTACTCAAGTAGCAACCACAATTTCTGTCAGGGTGAAGTCTCAAGTAACCCCAGATTAACCTGTGCTTAGCTCTTTGGTAGCCTAGCACAATGCAGTTAGGATTCACTTGGAGGCAAGGTGTAAAGTGTTTATGTACTACTTCAAACAGTAATAAAGTGAAAACCCAACACAAAAATATTCTACACCAATTTAGAAAAATAGAGTAACGTTTAACAAATTATTTGAGACCAAAACAACAAAAACCCAATCAATAGAATTGTAGATCTGCAATTTTAAAGATTTAAGTGAAAATAGTGCCTAGAAGCACAAAGAGGTAACTGTAGTTATCTCGTCACGCCAAACCGGGACAAAGTCATAAGTTCAGGCTGACCGCAATGGAGCATGGGCCAGATACAGGGACCAAGTTAGGCCCGCTGAACAAAGTACCTTAAATCCTGGCTTGCGGAGGGTTGTGAGATACAGCGTGGAGGATGTGATGCACAGCAGTTGTTCTGAGGAAGCTGCGGGGAAGCGATGTGGAGTCCTGCATTGTTGATGATGAGGGGCTTCTTATGTGAAGTCCGGTGTCGAGGATGTGACGTGCAGCTGTGGTTCCAAAGAAGCTGCGGGGATGCGATGCAATGTCGTGCATCGTCATTGAGGATGTTGTTGAGGCTTGCGATGCAAAGGCCTGCATCTAGGATGCGTTGCTCATAGCGGTTCTGAGGAAGCTGCAGGCTACGCTGCGAGGTCCTGTGTCACACTGCAGTGGTTCTGAAGTGGAGCTGTGAGGGGATGCATCTCGCTGTATCGGTTCTGTCCACAGGGCCACTGCTGGGCTGGCAGAGCACCTTCAGGGCCACTTCCAAAGGTCAAGGACTGGGGGAGCACCACTTGGGTGGGCAAGACTCACACCAGACAGAGTCCAGGTGCTGGGTTCAAGGTAATTGAAGCATTTCTTTATCCCAGAGGCTCTGATCAGGAAGCCAGCTAACTAGCTCTTGGTGTCACTCTGGTTGTCCTGGTTTCAAGATGCAAGTCCAGTCCTTTTCACTCAGGCAGTAGGGCAACAGAGTAACCATCCTTCTTACAGAGCAGCATAGCAGTTCTTATGATTCCTCTACAGGTCCAGAGGTGTACTCCAGAGGAGTAGGAGAAGGTTTACCCACAGAGGCGCTTAGAGTTTCCTGCCTCCCTGCCAGGGCACCAGCTTGTCTGGGGTAACGGAAAACTAGTGTCAAACCCTTGCTGAGTGTGCTCAGGCAGAGGCTTTTATTTATTTATTTATTTATTTATTTAAAGAGTTTTATGTAGCACTGCCTACACCCGAAGGTATCAGAGCGCTTTACATTAGGTTCCACAATGTAATAGAAAATGATCACAATTACAAATTACGTCAAAACAATAAGGCTTTGTGATGTGCAAGTGTGGTAAGTGAAAGCTCCTCCCCCTCATCAAGTCAGAGATTACCCATCCTGCCTACACCTATTATCTTTTTGTCTCAGTGTCTAGGAGCAATACAGAAACACCAACTGCCAGATACACCTAGTCATGTGACCCAGGATACAGGCTGAGGCCCCAAATGGTTGGGATAAGAAATGACATTTTCAGAATTGTAACTTCAAATCTGACTTTACCATTAAATTGGGTTTTAAATTACAATTCTTTAGACACCAAACTTGACATTCCTACCTACTCCCAATTGAAAGGAATCACTTATTAAATGTAATAAGGTCACCTAATGTTATCTTATAGGAGAGGTAGGCCTTGCAGTAGTGGAAAATTATTTTAGAATTTTTCCCTACCAGAACATGTAAAAGTTTAAAGTACATGTCCAACTTTTTAATTACACTGCACCCAGCCCTATCGGCTACTCAGGGCCTACCCTATGGTTAACATATGTATTAAAAAGGAAGGTTTAGTCCTTGCAAAAGATTTATTTTGTCGCAAGCCGATGCCCAAATGGTACATCAAACTCACGATGCACAGCCAACTGGCCCGTCAGCCATTGTAACAACATCAACACTATTATTTTCATCATTCTTTTGTCATAAAGCCTCTGCCTGAGCACAGTTTTATTACTATTGGAAGTGTTAGTGTAAATGAAACAGGGAGTTCCAAATCTTCTATATTTTATTCACAACATGGTAATTTAGAGTTCTTACAAGAAGACACTTCATTCCCTTTGTCAGGGGTAATCACAATATGAAATGTTTAAAAGGCCTTGTCAGCACAAAAGATAGAAAACTTATCTCTGGTAAAAATGAATACATAATGCATAGCTGCCAAGTTTCCCAGGCCAATGTGTGATGTGCTACTCCAGTCTAGCTGTTTTCTTAGAATTCTGGGACTTGTAGTCCTGTTTTTAATGGAGTAAGCAAAACTACATGTCCCAGAATTCAAGGAAAAACCTAGGCTGGAGCATCGCATTGCGCATGGATCTGGGACACTTGACAGGGCTGAAGACCTGGTCTCCAGAGCCACTGCCCTCTGCACCTCTTATAGCTGTTTCGCTGCCCAGGTCCATGCATCACCAGAGAGTCTGTCCCGGGTTTTCTTAGAATTCTGGGACTTGCAGTCTTATTTATCCCAGTACAGATAAAACCAGACCACAAGTCACAGAATTCTAAGATAAAACGGACCTAGACTAACTCAGGGCTGTCTTAACAGCATTATAGCCCCCCTGGGCAAAGCAGTGCACTGGGCCCTCCCTACACAACCACTCACAGGAATAAAAATGTTTAACGGAAAATGAGTGTTAAATTCTGGTCTACGCGTGGCCCTTATGCTATTGGGGCTCTCGGGCAATTGCCCAGCGTGCCCATACATTAAGACGGCACTGGACTTACGCATGGACCTGGGAAACGACAGCTGGAGGACCAAATATGCATCGCACAGCATATGCTACTAGCAGCCTGTGTGAACCGCCATGTTCTCAAGGACAGCGGTGTGCAGCGGGCGCAGCTCAGATGTAGCGGGGTGCTCTAGACCACCTAGTGCAAGGATCTTCCATGGAAGCCCATGCACAGTGGTGCAGTAGTGACTCTGGCCTCAACGTCTGGTTCATGGAGGGCAAAAACTCCACACGCATGCGCTGCTCCGGAGGGACATGAGGCTAACAGGCAATGCCTGCATGAACCTCAGACACACTACACTGCCTTCGCCACACACAAAACCTCCTAGCCCCCTGGAGGATTAGTGTTCGGTGCTAGAAAAGAAGACACCCCTGTCGTGGGGAATCAAAGCAACTCGACCAATGACAGCCGTCCTACAGCACCTGAACTATACACGTCATTGAAAGAGACTCCAAACAACACAATGGCTGCCCTGTGGTTTGTTGAAAATGCGGAATAAGGCTTCTACCCAGATACGCCTTAGAAACGTTTATAACACCAGCCCGACATAGCATCAGTGAAAAGCGAATAGCAAGCAACACCCAAAAGTGAATTTAGGATGGGCGAGGGAGCAGTAAAAAGGGGGCCAAATGTGCTCTTTAAGAGTGACAAAATAGTAAGAAATACCCGTGTTGTCAATGCCTGTTATGGTACCCAGAAACGTTACTTGTATGGAGTACCTACACTCTTAGCAGTCTGTTACAAATGTGTGGGAGGGATAGAATCTCTCGAGGAACAGTAAACAGAGGTCAGTCGCCCATAGAGATGCCATCTACGTTATAATATAGGGCACAGAAGAAAAGAAGTCCAGCAAAAAGATTGTGTCACGACAGAAAAAGCCAATGCACAATACCATAGTCGCCGATTTGTTGACGTCACTGCGGAGCCTATGAGACTCTCTCCTGTAGCTACACCCATCCACCTGTCAGCTTCTGTTCCGGCATACATTCCGCACCGGGGTTCAGGGAAGAGGGCGCTCTCAGTCGCTTCCAGGGCCCTGTGTGCAGAAGGGTCCTTTCTTCTTCCTCTTTATCACTCGCTCTTAAGTCCTCCCTGGGAATCCGAACAGCGTCCCAGCTGTGTACAATTACCGCATCTGGCTGTTGTCAGACACCCTCCCCTCCACTCCTCAGCAGAAGCCAGCTTTACAAACTTCCGGCACCTGCTCAGAAGAATAAATCAGCTGCTTGCTCAGTTGACCCTAAAGAGCAAGAGCTTGAACTTTGCTGGAACGGTGCAGTGTTTTCCTTTAAAGGGAGATAACATTTTGGAACTATATATTTTAATAGAGCAAAGTGTCGTAGGCAACACTCTCTGGTCAAGAACGAAACAAGTAGTTTATGCAGCGCTTGGTGAAAGCAGGGATAACTTTTAAGCACTAAGGGTCTCATGTATCAATATTGGGAAAAGCAATTACCTAATTGCGATTTTCTGCAAACGGCAGTAAGGTAATCGCTATTCCTAATTCATGAAACTCCACGAATTTCAGTTAGAGATTCCTAGTGGGTACCTAGGAGTACCTAGTGGGACCTACCTCAAGAATATTAGGGGCAGATGTATCAAGATACCCATTTGCTATTCTCAAATAGCAATTTTTTGAGAATCACTATTTGAGAATTGCAAAATGGTATGTACCTAGAAATTCGCTATTTTTTAGCGATTTCTTAAAATTCCTTAATTTTGATTAGCAAATTGCTAATCGCAATTAATTTCCCATTCATTTCTATGGGCCTGGAGGCCCATAGGAAGGAATGGGAAGTTATTCTCAATTTGCGATTCGAAATTTGCTAATCGCAAATTGAGAATAATTTCAAGGGTGCAAGGGTGTCTTAAGGACACCCTGCTGCACCCCTGAAATTTACATGTTTGTGCATATGGCACACATACATGCCCTAAGGGCATGTATGAGTGCCACATGGCACCTTTACAAATGCCAAAAAGTGCATTTGTAAAAGAATTCACAAATTACCACCAACTACAAGTTGGTGGTAAATTGCAATTTCTTAGTGTAAATTCGCAAAACATTATTGTTTCTTACATAGCATTTAATGAATCGCTTTTTGCGATTCCTTAAATGCTTGCGCAAAATTAAGGAGTCGCAAATTTTGCGATTCCTTAATTTTGCGATGCGATTTTTTCATACATCGCATTTGCCGATTTTTTTGTCGCAAACGCTGTTTTTTTGCGAATCGCAGCAATTGTGACAAAAAAAAACGGATGATACATCTGCCCCTTGATCTTCTTCCAGGAGAAGGGAATGTAAGGTCCAGGGCGGGAATGACCTGAAAGTTTTTGTAAACCCATAAATTGTTTCTTGGTAATCACAACCTTTAAGGTCTGGTTTGATAGCGCAGGTGTCACCAGACCTTATGTGATCAACCTAAAATTGAACATTCAGGAGTACTACAGAGAGGGGATTGGCTCCACCCACATGTTGAGGGATAGTAGTACGTGTTTTGATTTGGTAGACATTGTGTACTTCCACAGAAAAGTGCTTACACTCCTACAGCTGTTGTTCGGATGTTTTACTGTTCTACCACAATTCAGTAATTCTCACACTATAACCAGTTATGCCATTGCCGCAAAATTTTAGATACATGTCAAAGCACTATTTCTGTCTCTTTAAGTGCAATTGTTGGTGTAAAATTAGTATGCCATATATTCTAAATCACCCTCAAAGATGTATGCTCGTGAATGACAAAATACACCAAATATTAGTGCATGACTATTCTAAATTTTTCATAAAATGGTATATTTAGGTGAGATAAACCTTTTTTTTAAGGTCTAGCCAGAGCTAAACAGGCCTTTTATTCCACCAGGAGACTGGTTTTAAAAGCCTATGACCGTTCCCGATGCCTTCCCCAACTCTTCGGGGTTAATTGCAGTAGGGATGGGTGGTCATTCAATCTGGGAAGGGTATTGGCAGGATTCAGAGGCTCAGTAGAAATGTGGAAGACATTGCCATGCTTGGTAATGGCAAGGATAGCCCTGGTGAAAAGGTCCTCCTCCCAAGGTGCTTGCAGAACTCTTCCTGCCCTTTACTATTCAGTATGTTCAGGGAACTTCACAGGCTGAGGAGTTCTCTGGTGTGGGCAGAAAAACTTAGTAGAGTTAAATTGGAGACTCTGAAATTTCCTTGGTTAAAATGTGGAATCAGTCTGCTGGATCCGTTTATTATACTGCACCACATTTACAGTATGCAATACATGAGTTTGATGATAATGTTAACTGCGAAAAAATTAAATTAATTATTTGCTAATCTTACAGAATGTTTTGTCTGAAGTATTTAATCTTGGTAAATACACACTGAACTACCTGTATTTAGTTAGATTGATTGGTAGGATCTGGGAAAGAGTGGTTACTTACTACGGTCCCAAAGAGACCTCCATTCACCCCGATATGCCACTGTAGGTAATTAAACATTTCAAGGATATTAATACAGACATCTCTATGGTTAGATGGTGAGAAGGGGGCTGCCAAATAGCTGGAGATTTAGTTATTAATAAAAATATCTTAACATTTGATGAAACGCAAGAGATCTTTGAGATAAGCCACATCCAATTCCAACAGTACGCATGCAGAAATATGTGGGTTGTCAATAGGTAAAAGACTGATCAGAAATCTTTACTCAGCATCAATACAGGAATGCCAGGGAGGGTATAAGCCAGACCATTGAAAAATGGTTGCTTGAGTACCAGAAGCCCTTCAATGACCCTTACTGGAAAAATTAAGAGGACAAAGACGTGATGGATTGAATGCTTGAATTAATCTTAGCCACTGGTAATTAGTCATTGCCGCATCCTCGTTCATCATTATTTGGCCACACTGCCACCACAGATTAGACCCAGCCACAGGCCAATCAGCCTTGGTCCAGCTCCAATAGTAGCAGTCCAATCCAAACTACCAAGCCAGGTCCTCATTGAACCAGACCCAAGCAAAAGGAGACCGGTTTCAGCCTAGCTGTGGCTCTTCAGTGGAATGCAACTTGGTTTCAGTGGCCCAGTGACCATGGGAGCCACATGTGGGTGTACCTGTCACACTTAGGGCGTCACAATGAATAATAGAAAAAGTGATGGATGGAATACTTGAATTCATCTCAGCTACTGGTAATCAGTCATGGTCGCATCCTAGTCTACCATTTTTTGGCCACGCTGCCACCTCAGATTAGACCCAGCCACACTGAAATCACCCATGGTTCTGCTTGAATAGTAACAATCTAGCAAGATCTGCCAAGCCAGATCCTTCCTTAACCAGAACACAAGGAACCCAACAGTGGTTTCCACCTAGCTGGGCCTCTTCAGTCAGGTGCAGCTTGGTTCCATTAGCAGAGTGAGAACGGAACCATGGCCCCAAGGGCTTACCAGTTGCTGAGATAGATTCAAGCATTCCTTCCATTACCTTGTTGTTTTTGCAGCAGACGTCCTGAGGGCGATGGGTATATCCATAGATGGGTCCCATGCTCACTGTGCCATAGGACTCAAGCTATACCCCACTGATGAGATGTAGGTCGAAATTTAATAAGTCGAAAACGTATAAACGCTCCTTCTCAGGGATGGCTCCTAGGATCTAGAACGCACTACCCCCAGAAACCAGACATGTCACATCTACTTCATTGTTCAAAAAGGAAGTAAAGGCGATTCTCATGGAAAAATTCACTTGATCATCACCTAAAGATACCATGACTTTTATGGGTGCAAACAGACAACCTACTTGCACAGATGCTCTCTCGGCCCGCACCCCTCTCTTTGTTTTATTTTGCACAATGTGTTATTCATATTTGATCTACCTCATTTGTTTGATGTATGTTTGCACATTATGTACACGTATATTTGTTTTGACTCGTTTTGTATTTTGTTGTATAATTTTTCTTCACTGCCTGTAAAGCGCTCTGATACCCGCAAGGGTCTGGTTTGCGCTCTATAAAACTTTCAAAATAAATAAATATATAAATCTGGAGGGGACCTGGCAGTTCCGGCTGGATTGTTCCTGCTGCAGAAGACTGATTTCCAGAGGTGAAGGATGGAATGCTTGAATTAATCAAAGCCACTGGTAAAAACACATCCCTGCATCCCAGTCCAAGAACATAAAAAAACAAAACTAATGTGTTTATTACACGTCATGCTAGTGTAATTTATGTTATTTTGGGATCACAAAAGGAGTGGTCTGTAGATAGGCAGGAGTGCATTGTTCAGCTATTTGGATGGGTAGGAGAGAAGTACTTATGTTGGAACATTTTCAGTAAATGAGTACTACTGAGAGTGTTTTTTTCTTGATTGGACATTGTTATTTCAGTTGATTCCAAGGACATTGCTTAATCCTCGACTCCTCAAATGATCATATGATCAGAGATGGAATTAGAGAATGACCTGAGCCTCAATTATCCATCTTCAAGCACAATGGAAAATGGGATTCCATTTTTTCTGATATTGCTTCGAGCTTCGTAATGTAAGTTTAAACATGCATAGTATTGGCCAATGCACTATATTACCACTTTGTAGGTGGATTGTACTGCACCATGAATCAGAGCGAGTCCAGTATCAACATACAGCGTTAGTTTTTGCAAAGCATTTGTGTCTTCCCTATTCAAAGAGGAGAGTGGTACCATTATATTCTATACTATGCGCACACTGTGCTAACACAGAAAGATGTACATTTCTCGAAATTAGACTGATGCGTTCAGACAGGTTTCCACGAGTAATGCATCTAGGGTTTAAATTTAGATAAATCCATCTACCTTATTATATTGATTCATTTGCATATGCATTAAAATAAAAAAATGAAAAAAGATCTTCAAGTTTAGCCTTAAGATAATTTCTGCATTGAAGTTACAGAATTCTATTAAATTACCTCCTAATTTACATACAAAGAGATGAGTGATCCTGACTGTGACCTAAATTAAATTGTAATAAAACAATTATTGAATATATATTTAAAAAATATTCTAATTGAATATGGAAAGGAAAACTGTAAACTTCGAAATACACATTCAGTTCTGCACGCACTCATTAAGATATTTAGAAAAGTGAAATATATTGAATTTCTTCATGAAGTTCAAAAGTCTTAGTAGGAGCCACACATATATAACAAGACCATTCCACATCCACAACAAAGAAAACTAGGGGCCATATTTGCAACAAATAGCGATATTTATTGCTAAATGCGCTTAGCGCATTTTTTTTATTGCTGTCTATCGCCGGATATTATCGCAGAGATAACATGCTATTAGCAACGTTTATCTCTAATGTGATAAAATATCCGGCGATAGCGGCTCAATGCGTGAATATCGCTGGAAATCCAGCGATATTCAGGCATTAACGTTAATGGGGACTTAACCTGAATATCCACCTCCCATTGGATATACAGTTTAAGTCATGGTCTGAGCAGGCGATAATCGCGCTTAGCGCGACTTTTTTAATCGCACAGCCTGTCTTGCTAATAGGTGATAGCTGTGTTAGCGACTGCTTTCAGTCGCTAACAGGTTGGGTACTCCCACTTTGCATGTCATTAGCGATAAATATCGCTAACATGCAAAGTGGGCCCCAAACCGGTCACTACCGCCTAAAAGCTGTCGCTAACTGCTATTAGCGACAGCTTGCTAATAGGGCGATAAAATTATCGCCGCTTTAGGGGGAAAAAGTCCAGCTAAAGCGGCGATGGTGCCTTTGCTAATATGCCCCTAGAACTCTCTTCCGACTAAAAACATTTGTAATCCCACTACAGCCTTCCCCTTGGGAAGCCCACCAGAATGGGGCTTCTTTCTACAAGCTGCTGTCTCTCTCTTGTCTCCTGGCTGCTGGTGATCAAAACACAGCCACTCAGCCAGGAGGCATAATAGAGCCGTAGAAGCCACCCTCCCTGGGCTGAAGTGTCTAGGGGCTCCCCGTATTATACAAAGGCTGGGGATCTTTTGAAAACTCCATTGTATACCCCTCACTCAACAGATGACTTGGGGCAGATTCCAGGAGCAGATCCCAGGAGCATGATCTGGTGATCTCCTGTAGCATATTCTGAGCACGCACTCTAGTTCTGGGTCAGAGGTCAGAGTACTTCCCATGCTCTCAAGAGTCAATAAAGTGGCATCCACAAGATGCTGGCACAAATCTCTACAACAATTTCGGAGGGGCTGCAGCAAAGTATAAGTAATCTTGCTGGAAATTTCCTTTGACAAAAGTATGACTGCAAGGGTTTCGCCCATCACCCTCTCTCCTTGGGGCCATCTTTATTATAGGTTGGGGATAGTCAGCAATCACATATTTAGCAATTTTTTGCCCACTAGGACTAAACCCATAAGTATTAAATGGTTGCTTGCTTGCTGATGAATTAATGTAATTCTCTCTAGATAAGAATTAGAAAGAAGGGATCTTGCTTTTGAAGAAAACCTTGGCCCCTATTGAGAGCACTTGAAAGACTGAAACATGTCGACCCATGTGATGCAGGGATAATGGTCAGTCCCATGCATCACCATAATTGTTGCCCACCCCTTAGGCTCACCCATATTAAAGTAGAGATTGTTTAGTTTTCTAGGTCCTGGCTCCACTAATCATACAAAGTACTCCTGCAACTAGGGGTAGCCCATTCACCACCAGAATATTTGGTACAGCCAATGGTGAAGCATGACACCTAGGGGCGGTGTGAGGCCATGCCTAACATTTGTTGTGAATCCCGTTGGTCCTTCATATATTGTGAGACACGGCACGGTGTGAAAAGAGCTCCCAGGAAATGAGTAGTTCCCAGCGAGTGAACTCTTGACTAAGTCATGTTTGCCTTTTTTGTGTTTGCAGCATCTAGGTTGGGAGGATGCAAACATTGACTGCCTGTCTCCTCTCATTCACCTGGGCCATCTTTCCATATTTAGGAATTCAGGTGCGTCTGTATATACATGGGGCCTTATTTATGAAGGCCTTGCGCCGGCGTTGCGTCACTTTTAACATGGGAAAAGTGACGCACCGGTGGCACAAGGCTTTCATAAATGAGGCCCATACACTCTAGTGCTGGGCCACAGTTCAGGGTGCCTCCCATGCTGTGGTTGTGCTACTTCATAATACAATTATTCAAATCATCATGAGTAACAATCTTACTTCCTTTCACTCAGGCCTCTGGTGGTCTCAATTGACTTCTTTTAAGATGCTACTAAATGTCCTCAGGTACTTCTTTGGGGTTAGCCAAGACTTCCTTATGAACACCCTCTCATACATTTATATTGTGTATGTTCCATTGGGCATAAAGTAGGTATGGCATCTCTTCCTGCTGCAAGTATTCTCTCCCAAATTACTGTCCAGGGTGCTCCTGTTTTCTCTGGTGCATGGAACGAGTTAATTAAAAAGACTCACCTGCTTTTTCTAGCTCATCCTCAAATACACAATTGGGTACAACCTGTCTGGGATACTGGGGTTTTGGATTCTCCACTTCTGCCTATCTAACCATCACACTCTGGCTGCTACAAAGAGTTCAGGGTGGCAAGCAACTCAAACACTGAAGAAAGCAGAGCTTTGATGACACCGACATAAGCACCTACAGGTCAGTACTCCGATTCTACCATAAACAAATCTGATCCACCAATGCTCGCCTTTCACTGATCGCATTGAGCACAGCACAAACAGTGCCATGGAAATCTTCGACATTGTGAAGGATTTTTCCACTCCCCCAGCTAGCTCCACTAGCATCCGCCTCACAGGACCTCTGCACACAACTCTTCCCTTTTTTGAGCAGCAAGATTAGCAACATCTCCAACAACTTTGAGCCCCCGTCGGACCCATCCACCCTCACAGCACTCTGACCCTTCAAGACCGCCCCCTGAAATCCACCATGGCCACTTGGTGCACCATCACCATGCAGGAAACCACAACGACCATGCAATCCATATGTTCTGAAGCACCATCGGACCCCTGCCTCCACCAAATCTTTGCCAAAGGGTAAACTTCACCTCCTGCACGTCCGAAGTAGCCACATGGAAGAAGAACTGTCTAAACTCAATAAAGACAAAACAGAAGTGGTACTGTTTAGCAGAGATTCCTGGCTATGGAACTCCTCCTGGTGCCTGGTGCCTGGTGCCTGGTGGCCTGCAGATCTCGGACCTGCACGCTGCCCAGCAACCCATGCCAAGAACGTCGGAATAGTGGTGGTGGACAACTAACCCATAATGACCAGCCAAGTCAATGCAGTTGCTACCTTTTGCTTACACACCCTCAAAATCGTCATGAAAATCTTCAAATGGGTTCCGGTCAACGCATGCAGAACCGTCATCCAGGCCCTCATCACCAGCATGCTGGACTACGGCAATAAACTCTATGAGGCAGATTTACAAGCCCCTTGCGCCTCTTTTACGCCGCTTGTGCATCACTTTTGTGACGCAGCAGTGGCGCAAAAGATGCGCCATGGTGTGGGGTATATACAACGTGACGCATCTCCCAGATGTGTCACGTTGTAAAGCCCTGCGCCAGAAGGAGGCGTTCCATCTCAGGGGGGGGGGCGTTCCAGCGCAGGAACGCCTCCTAAAAGTGGCTGAGTGAAATCTACAAGATTTCACTCAGTCCTCCTTTTCCTCCTAAGCAATGGCTCCCTTCTTCTCCATTGCCAAAGGAGAGAATTGTAGTTGGAGTTCTCTTTCCTCTTTTCTGCCCTTCATCTCCGGCTTCCTGATTGTCTCCAAGAACATCTCATCTGCCAGTTGAAAACCAGCCAGACCACTTTGGACGTAAACACTCTCCTATATATCTACAACTCAACACAGACGCACCTTATAGAACTCAACGTCATACTGAAAACATGATGCATTAATCCCAAACCCTCATTCCTGTGGTGCACACAAAAACCATCGGACAACAAGTGTGCCATATGAAGACATAAAAAGAAATGGAGACAGAACACTGCCCTCGAAAATGTTACCAATATCCTGAAGTCCCTTGAGGCCATCTCATATGAAGACAACATCTTTCCATCCTCTGTCATCAAATCTCTTTACGGGAGGTGCTTACAGCCCTCCACAACATCATCAACTCCTCCCACAGCCTAGGTACATTCCCAGATACCCTCAAGATAGGACCGATTCTCCCTGAAGAAACTTCCTGGGCCCAGTGACCTTCCCAATTTCACTTCTTCATCCATTTACTTATCATTGCAAAAATCATTAAAACAGCAATATTCAACCAAATACAGGCGTACATCAACAAAAACAATCTTCTATAGAACTAACAATCCACTTTCAGATGATGCTGGAGAATAGAGACAGCCACTCTTCAATTAGTTAACAACAGCCTCTTCATAAAACATTGAAATGGCTCCTGCTGCAATATCTTGCACCGTCTGTCCACAGCCTTCAACACAGTCAACAAAGTAATGTTTGGAAACATGTACAGGCTTCTCTGACACAGTTCTACAATGGTTTCCCTCCTATTCCACCAACCATCAAGTTAAATAGATAGCAACCACAAGACCCCATAAACTCCCTATCTCCTGCAGAGTGCCAAAGAGATCTGTCCTGTCTCCCATCATCCACAAACTATAGGGCATCTTTTAGATCAGACAGCAATATCAAAGTCCACCAATATGACACAGACGCTCAACTGTAACTCAAAGTCTCCCCCACAATAACATTCAGCGACACAAAACCTGCCTTGAGCTAGTCTATGATTGGATGCTGCTCTACTCAAGAATGAAGGGTCCAACAGGCCCAAACAAACTCGGGAACTGAAGGGGTTGAATTAGCTGCCTCTAAAAGTCAAAGTCATCTTAAAGACCACTTCCATCACCTATAAGGTCAACAAAAACAATACACAACATTTACCGGCCCAGACATATAGTGCTGGACCGGGAGCAAATACCGCTCTATGCTCAAAATTAAAATGTTTAAGAAAAAGCTAGTAGGCAGGCATTCTTGTTATAAGCTCCTCCCGACCAATATCAGAACTTCTTCAACCCTCTTCTCATTGAGAGAAAAATTGCAGACTTACTTCTTCACTGATCACTACTAACTCCCTACACAATGGGAAAACTCCTTTTGCCTGCCTCTTTTCCTAGGGGCTTTCACCTTGTTCATCACTCCATTGCTTCCTAGGAAGATTTGGGCTATACAAATTACCTACTTACACATTGTTTAATACATTTTATTAAAAAATAAAATGGCAATAAATGTGCCTACATTTCCCTGGTCTGTGCTGTGTACTGCAGCACAAGCTATGCTCCTTTCTTGAGGACTAAGGCATTTTCTTAACTTTTGAGAAGTTTGAGAACCAGCTTCAACATATATTAGCTTAACCTTATTTCAGCTGGCAAGTAGCTGTAAGTTCTCCTTCAAACCAAACTCATGGAGGTCCTGGTGAGGTCTGTCAGTTTTATAGGACAGGCCTCGTTTCTTCTACTCAGCTCGGATGCCTCTTCACTACTGCCCCCAGCAGGCATGAGGTGGTACTCTAGCTTCACAGAGCGCCTTGAAGGCTGGGGCTTCTAGGACTATGCATAAATGGAAGTCCATTACCCCCAGGTCCCTCCGTCCTCGACACCTTCATATTTACAAGTGGAGATGATCATCTCCACTTGTAAATATGAAGGTGTCGAGGACGGAGGGACCCGGAGTAATGAAGATTACCGGTAAGTAATAGGACATTCTGCTCTAGTCATAGTAATTATCATAACACACCATCCTCTCATTAAAAATATACAATAATGTCATTAATTATTTTTCATCCGTGAGTTAATATATTTTGACTGATCAGTCTATGTATGGTGCTTCACTTTGCAGGTCATCACGCTCTAACCACCCCCTCCAGTTTCTGTACAAACTCCCTTATATAACTCAAAAAAACTAAAAATACGAATTCTTGTCCTTCCTGCCTCAGCACCTCTGCGAATGTTCTCTCTCGTTTTATGAAAAAGATAAAATCTGTCTCCTCCTGTCGCCCCCTTTTGGGTGTGATTTTGTTAATTGCTGATAGACAGTATACTCTCTATTTTTCTTATAATTCCCTGCGGGATATATTCGATCCTAACTTGTGCATGCATTTCTGTTTCAAGCTGCTTTAGGTTTGTGCGAGATAAAATAAATATAAAAATAAGAAAAACATGGAGGGGCGCGAGGAGGGACGTCGGGGGGGCTGTGGTAGTTGATTAAAACAAATGGCAGTGTTTCAGCGAGTGTAGACAAAAAGCAGGAGCGCGTGAGCTCACGGACACCAGGCAGATATGACGGCCTGCCGGAAGGGGATAAGTAGCTTAGCGAGTAAGAGGAGCAGACTTTGGATTTAAGAGATGTTGAACAAGTGAGACAGCTGAGATAGGAAGCGAACCGAACAGAGAGTGGTCACAGATTATTCTGATGTCCTGCACGTAAGTTGAAGGGAGGCAGCTGGTTCTGTCCATTTGGAGAAATGCCCTCGTCTCAAGCTGGCTCCAATATGGTATTTTACTTATTTTTTTTGTCCTCCACAGAGCCACTTAATATTTCACAACCCCATCCTTTTTAGGATAAGAGTTGGAATGGCACGCTCTGTACACTGTCTGTTTTTACATTTCCAGATTGTTTTCAGTTATTTTACTCGGAAAATATTCGAGTTCCTCGGTTGACAAAGCATAAATATAAAATACCACCTGTAATCTAGGCATTCTCAGCATGAAGTGCTCTAAAAATTATTACTCCAATTAAATGATTCCAAAAATACAAAACCCCCAAAAGTAGGAAGATTATGTAGAGAACGATCTGTGTAATAAGATATTACAGGCATGCGTTTTACAGCTTTATAAATGCACTTATGCATTTTGAAAAATGCCTATAATTCATCAAAGTAACTATAAGGCACATACACCATTGTTGTTTTTTTTAAATTGCATATTTGCATGATTTATAGGATTTTATACAGATTTTGTACACACAGGTGTGTCGCGTAGCCACAGATTTTACTGCATTATCAAAAGACTTTTGTCCTAGTTGGTTAACAGTACCCAGAGGTTACCCCATCCTTAAGAAAAGTCTTTTTTGTTTTGTTGGTGTTTTATATACAGGATGAACTCGACCCAAAGGTATTGGAGCGCTTTACATGAGCACCAGTTAGAATACACATTCATTTTTGGTAGGCGCGGGGAGATTAAGTGATTTGCCCATGATTACAGGATGTTGAGCCGACGCCGAGACTCGAACATGTTCCCCAGCTCCAAGGTCGACAGCAATGGCCGTTACGCTACAACCTAAAAAAAAATCACCCACCCTACTGTAGGCAGCCAGGCTGCCCCTCAAGGGCATCAGTGGAGGCTGCTCATGTATAGATATTAACTGCTTAGCTCCTATAGTGTATCGTTCCTTGCAGTAGGCCAGCCCTGCGTCCCTTTTGAAGGCGTGGTGAAGAGGGGTGGTAGGCAGTAACAAGAACCTCCACTGTACACTTCCATAAACATCCCTGAGATTCTCTGTAGCTTCTGCCAAAGTGTGCTGGAGTTGTACCCTTCTAGTACAAAACTATGCTATATACACACAAGAGGGGGGCAAGGAGCTGATAAAGCTCCGATACAGCTCCGAGATCCCCCCGGGTGAGACGTGCGCTATAGCAAATAATATTAACATAACATAACATAAAGGTCCAGTACCCACACTCCTTAACCGCTTAACCGCGGCGCGAATTCCGCCGCGGTGCGGCGGTTAGAAAGAGTGGGCAGGGCCGCGTCAGCCAACGGACGTGCGCAGCAGTACCGAGGTAGTGCTCGCGACGGGCATAGGCCGATGCGAGCAGCTGAGAGAGCACGAGTTTGAAAAAAAATGTATAAGTACACCATATTTACAAGCACGTAGTTAGTTTAAACATGTTTTGCACACGAGTATTTTATATCCAGGAGTGAAATATACAGAGTGGTTTATATTCAGTAGTGAAACGTATAGAATGTTAAGTAGAGTAACTATAATTATAACGGTGTGAGATTAATGTAGAAATGTTGGAGTATATGTGAAAACCTCATGTTCTCATGTTAAAAAGAGTCATGTCCAAATTAAATGTAACTTTGAAAATCCAGTATTATGTGTAGGCCTTAGGGCAATTCACAGCAAACCTGAACGTGCTGCTAAACTAATGTGAGATAAAGTTGACATGGTTCTTTCAAAATGTACTATTGAACTTAGGGTTAAAAGTATATGCTTTATAGATGTGTTATTTTAGAAACGTATGCTAGTTAAGAATGTTTGCTGTTTGAATCAAGTTAACGTTTTAAGAGTGCAGGAACCTGCTGCATGTAAATCAAGTAGGCCAGAACAGATAATGTCATGTAGTTTAAATTGCCATGTGCTCGTTAGAGGAGAGGTCGTGAGGTGTCCAGTATGGAGCTCTGAGAGTGTTTTATGACCTTAGATATGGTGAAGTCTGGAATTTGAGGCCCACTGCAGGACGAGCTGTATGCAGGTGCGAGGGTCCTAATCAGCTCGAATGAAAGGGACTTTGTTCAGTGGCGCCTTGCGCAGGCCTGTAGGAGTTTCCAGGAATTTCAGGGGGTATCAGCGCACTGAAGAAGCCGCCTGGGAACCAAGGCCAACTTTAACGAGGGTCTTCAAGAGTACCATCATGGAGTTTGCCGCGGAAAGATGTACCACGTGAGGGGCGTCCCAAGGGGCGTTTCTATTGGAAATGTGATTTGGTATTAGGGAAAGAGACCCGGGAGGAGAGCAGAGCAGATGATTTTGGGAGCCTAAGGAAGCGGATGGGTAGGCAGATAGGCTGATCAGGAGAGACCCATTATCAGAGAAGAGACAAAGAGAAGTGCGTGATCTTCTTAGGAAGTCACCACGGCTGACACCTAGAGGGTTAAGATCTTGCTAAGTAGGGATGTCATTTAGTGTAGTGTAGGGACAGACTAACCTTAATTTTTTCTTTCTGTAATGACTTTGAGGTTGCAACTTGTATTCATTTTGGCAACGCTCATGTTATTAGAAGTTGTACTTATTATTTTGTTCTTCAGACTCAGACTATTCAAAAAGTTCATGTTCATAGTGATACCGATTTACCTTCTTAATCTCATTTTGAGAAGTTTGTATCTTCAGTTATCTTTGACTTTATATTAAATCTTTAAAACTTAATTTTGGTCAGTGGTCATTTAGAGTGGTGTAAGTTCTTAAATTGATTGCTTTATTGCGAGATTACCTTTTACTCAAGACAGGTACCAACGATTCAGTCGACAGGAAATGGGATTTGGTAAGATAATTAGTAACCAGTAATCCCGCGTTAGCAGTTGGTAGCAGAGGATGGTTATCTTCTTGAGGAAGGTAATCTAGAGAGGTTAGTTTACCCCAAGGCCCGAGACGCCGAGAGACGAGCAGCGGAAGAATCGTGTGCCGAAAGGTGCAGACGGTGCGAGAAAAGCAGCAGTATCGGAGAGTGAGTATAAAAAGGGTCATGCGTGAACAGATTGCGGTGTTTTGTGTTGTATTTGTATTGTAATGTCTTGCGGAGTTGAATGCCTGTAGTGTGAATGAGAGACGGTTGTGAGCGCGCGCAACCTGGTAAACTGGTAACCTGGTAAACGGGTGTACTGGTGAAATCTTAAGTTCAGGCCAGAGCTTAAGTGGTTTTGGGTGTATCGAACATCCAGGGTAGTTGTCGACCATAGTACGGAGGTCACGAGGTACCATTGACCGCCGTGGATCCAAGATAGGGGGAGTGTAAGAGTGAATGTATGAGTAACGGACGCTGGTCGAAAGTTACTGTGTGTGAGTAACCTATCGGAGAAGGCGATTGTCTGGAAATAATCGGAAAGACATTTCGCCAAGTTAAGAGGACAACTACAGAAAGACTGTGGGCGTACAGTCAAAGAAAGGTGATCGCTTGGACGGAAGTAATCATTTTTCAGAGTATGAATGGGACGCGTGCATGACCGAGGAGACGAGCTGAGAAAGGAGGGGAACTGCTGCGAAGGGGGACGGGTGACGTCGGCTAGAGCCGCGCTGTGATTGAGCGGTTGGTGTGACGTTAGCTAGAGCCGCGCTCTGGTTGGGCGGCTAGAGTGACGTCGGAGGAAAGTCGCGTACGGATAGGCCAGTTAGTGAGAACGGCGCCGAGATTGGTGGAATATCATCAGGAAGTAAACAAACGCGGAGAAAAGAGAAATCATGAAGTGTTTTAAGTGTTTGAAAGGGATTTTTAAACGTAAACGAAGTGAACATTATTACGGGGAAGAGGCTCCCCCAGAGGGTACGCCAGCTCATTATATGGCAACGAATGTTGGGCTGCATACGATATTGTGGATTGGGGCTTGGAATAAGCTTACGGAAGGGAATGAGGAAATGCAGTTCCCGAAGTACGGGACGTTTAAATTAGAGGTGTTACATCGGCTAAAAGCAACCATGTCCTCATTGAAACCCTCACCTAGACCAACACAGTTTGAGGCACTTAATGCATGGATTAAGGCTGCACACGACCGAAATTTGAACAGGCGTCAACAAAGGCTGACGCGATCGGTAAGGGCAGTGCGAGATTCCAAATGGGATGAGGAGGAAAAGCGTTGGAGGGTCCAGACTATTGAGGTGGAGAAAATGTATCCGATGAGGGAGGTGTCAGGAGGAGGAAACCTCATGGAAGAAGACGAGGAAAGCGAGTCGGAGGACAATCTGATAAACAGATTGTTAATGGATAGACCACCTCCGAGAGTGGGATTGATAGAAGATAGAGGGCTCGCAAGGGAAGATGGGAATGAGATAGAGGGATATACACCACTCCCTATATCGGAATGGACACCTAGCAAAGGCGGAGAAACACCTCCAAACAACACTGTACAGAGTGTAGTGGGAAGGTTTGTGGTGCAGAAAACGCCAACCACAGAAAGGGTTGAGTCTGTGGGATTGCCAGACGCTCTTCAAGTGCCTGTTACCATAGGACCCATAGTTTCGATCTATAATTCTGAGAGAGATAGAGGGGAACAACAAAGGCAATTGGATAGGGAAAGGATTGAGATGGAAAGGAGGAATAATGTGACGAATGCATGGAAACAATTACCAGGTTCGGTAACGTGGAACACCCCATTAGACACAACTGTCGGCCCCAATTCAGAACAGGGAGGTCCGAGAGGACCAATGGATCTAAGGGGACCGCGGCCAAGATCTTTTTCAGAGTTAAGAGCTGATTTGAGGGAATGGGACGGGTCCATAGTATCTCCGAGTAACAGGACAAGAACGGAACCAGAGTGGGAAAGCAGGGGTAACGGGACAGTATCTCATTGTGGGGCCAGCGAGAGTAGTCAGGGCCGGGAAGGCCAAAGTCAAGAGAATAGAGGGGATGCATGTCCTACAAATCAGAGAGAACAGCCGGAACAAAATACTAGGATTGTAGAATGTGAGGAAATGTCCCGTCTCTGGGGGAACGGAGGAGATGAGGCGGTACGGGCTTTTCAGAATAGGTTTAGGTGCCTTCATCATACACTTGGGGAAGACGTTCAACATTGGAGAAAGGAGAACAGCGATAGGTCCCGCCACGCCTCGAATAATCAGGAATCACAGGGAAGTAGGGAAGAAAGAGGGAGTAAGGGAACATCTTACCCTGCATCCCGTGAAACTAGCCCGGAGGGGGAGAGAGGGGCTATGAGGCATGAAGGAGTGTTTCACCACCCACCCTGAGAAGACGGAAAGGCATGGGATCTAGAGAGATGGGAACAGGGGAGGACTCCTTATAATTCACCCATACCTAAACGTAGATCTCGGAGCTGGGATGGGAGAGATGCGGATGGAGGAGCTAAATTGAGTGTCTTGAAAGCTGAAATTAAGGCAAAAAGGCTTGATGTTACCAGTTTAAAATCAGATGTTGATGAGATAATAGATGGAACATTGCCTTTGGAAAGGATAGAATTGTACGAACAGGATGAGTTATTGTTCATGGCAAAGGATATTACTAGGAAAGCTAGAGCGTTTCATGAAAAACTGACTGATTTGGCAGACAAGTATGCCGTGGATTTGTCTAGGACAAGGGCATTGCAGAGCAACCACAGATTACAGTACGCAGACCAAGATCTAGATGAGAAGAGAACTACTGGATTAAAAACACACATAAGAGAGCTGGTAACAGGGATAAGAGTGTGGAGAGAACTGGATAAATGGGAAGAAAGGTGGTCGAAAAAGGGCACAGTTAGGCGAAGTACAAATGTGATGACCCCTGAGGGAAGGGTAATGCAGATGGAGGCATTCCCTTTGCGAGAAATATCAAATGGAAATTATGTACATGTGCCCTGGAGTAGAGGAGACTTAGCCGCATTTACCAACTCATTTCCGAAGTTGCGGGACAATCCAGTCGAATGGTATAAGCAGGTAGAGAGGTTCGTTAAAATCTCGAAAGTACTGTGGATAGATTTGAACACGTTGTTTGACATCGTGGTCCCATCTGATCTGTGGACCCCTTGTAAGACTAGTGTCGAATGGCCAAATGCTGAACCATTGAGGGATGCTCGAACAAATGGACCATCTGAGATTGTCATGCGAAAGTATGAAAGGGTAATAGCATGGCTGAAAGATAAGGTACCACCACAGGATATAGATTGGGTAAAAATAGACCGAACAAGGCAGGAACCCAAGGAGACAGTTCACGAGTTTTATGAATGATTGTTGAAAACATTCAAGCAATACAGTGGACTAGATGTAATGGATCCCAAAGACATAGGGCAGTTCGTGTCAAAGTTTGTATTGGGGTTGAGACCTGATATTTGTTTGATGATACAGCAACATTTAATCTGTTGGCAGAACAAACCACTAGATGAGATTTTACGATATGCGAGGTACTGCAGTGACGAGATAGATTCTAAAGCCAAGAATCTAAAGGAGAAATTGATGGTGGTGCAAATGCAGTCCGCTGGGAAGGGTGGCCAGCAGAAGCAGGGGATGGGACGAAAACCAAATGGTCAGAATAAAGATAATGAAGAAGGGCAGAGACCTAGGATAGACTTTGCCACTTTAAAGAAAACAACAAAGTGTCATCTGTGTCATCAGGTGGGGCATTGGCGACGCGAGTGTCCCTTTAACCCTGAAAATGGGGAGCTAGAAGTAGAAGAACAGGTCCAAGGAGACCCAGTGCAAAAGGTGACAGTCCCAAGTAATAAGGTGGCCAAAGGGGGGACTTCGGCTCCACGGGCCCAATTCCCACAGCCACCGAAGATAACAGCTGGAGGAAAGGTCTTTAAACAAATGCCTCTGTTTATTGAGGAAGAAAAATGTTATTACATTGATCCATTGACAGGACAACGGGTGAGCAGTGAAGAGGACTGTACCCTCGGGGCAGTTCTAGAAGTGGATCAGAGAGGGCCATTTGTTGAGGCAGAAGTGGCAGGGTGTCCCACTACGTTCTTAGTGGATACTGGGGCTACTCGTTCGACTCTGAGATCAGCGGTGGTTCCAGACTTGCCGATGTCAGGGGAAACAATTCAGGTGGTAGGAGTTGCAAATAAAAGAATGACCAGTCCGTTGACAGAACCAGTGTCTGTGAAGATAGGAAACCACATGAACGAACATCAGTTTGTGGTTTGTGACTCGAGTCCGGTATGTCTGCTAGGAAGGGATTTGTTGTGCAAATTGAACTGCACCATATACTGCACCCCGCAAGGAGTGGAGGTACAGACTACCGACGATGATGCTACCTTTAAGGTGGCCAATTCAAAATTCTGTGTAGAACTATATCCTACTCTGACTGTAGAAGATCTTCCCCAAGATTTAAGAAATGCAGTGGCGTCAGAGGTGTGGGATTTCACAGGAGAAGATATAGGATTGATTAAAGGGGTAGAACCGGTAAAAATATTGGTAAAGCCAAATGTTGAGTTTCCAAGAACGCCTCAATACAAATTGTCCCAGGAAACGATTGCGGGAATAAAGCCTGTGATTGAGTCAATGATTCAACAGGGAATACTGAAAGAAATCGTGGGTAGTCCTTGTAACTCCCCGATTATGGGTTTGCAGAAACCTAGCGGGAAGTTTAGGATAGTTCAGGATTTACGAAAAATTAACAACATAGTCGTTTCATGTTGTCCCGTGGTACCGAATCCATCAGTGATATTGTTTCAAATACCATGTCAAGCAGAATGGTTTACAGTGATAGATCTTTGTCAGGCTTTCTTTTCAATCCCATTGGATGAAGAGAGCAGGTACCTTTTTGCGTTTAAAATGGAAGATCGCGTTTTAACATGGTGTCGAATCCCACAAGGATTCACAGACAGTCCATCCATCTTCAACCAGTTGTTGAAGAAGAATCTTGAAAATCTAGTACTGCCGCAGAACTCGGTTCTGGTACAGTACATAGATGACCTACTTGTTGCGTCAGAGACAGAGGAAGCTTGTAAAGCAGATTCAATTGCCTTACTGAATCATTTAGCTGAAAATGGACATAAGGTATCTCCGAGCAAGTTACAGTATTGTTTGACAGAAGTACAGTATCTAGGGCACAGGTTAGAAAAAGGGAAACGTAAGGTGTCCCCAGAGAGGATAGAGGCGATAATGAAAATGAATGCGCCTACAACACAGAGAGAAGTTAGAATGTTCTTAGGAATGGTGGGTTACTGCCGACAGTGGATAGTTAACTTTTCACTGAAAGCAAAGCCCTTACAGAAACTGACGCACAAGGAGGTGAGTGATCCGGTACCATGGGATGAAGAATGTCTGGTGGCGTTTTTACAGCTGAGAGACGATTTATGTCGTGCTCCGGCTCTGGGAATGCCAGATTATGAAAAGTCGTTTTCACTCTATTGCTGTGAGAGAGAGGGATGTGCTTTGTCAGTCTTGGCACAGACCCACGGTAATGCCCGTAGACCAGTTGCATACTTTTCGGCTACATTAGATCCAGTAGCCGCAGCGTTGCCCGGATGTCTCAAATCCGTTGCTGCAACGGGTGTCAGCATTGAAAGGAGCGAAAGTATTGTGATGGGACATCCAGTAGTGGTATATGTACCACATTCAGTTGAATTGTTAATGACCAGGACGAAGACGCAGCATCTGACCAATAGTAGGCTCACGCGCTACGAGCAAGTTATACTTGCCGCAGAGAATGTGACTCTCAGGAGATGCTCTGTCTTGAATCCTGCTACTTTGATGCCATTACCTACTGTAATAGAAGGCGAAGGATGTGAAGACCACGATTGCCTTGATGTGACTGAACTATGCACGAAACCCAGACCAGATATTGTGGATGAGCCATTGTCTGACCCCGATGAAATTTATTTTGTTGATGGCTCATGTTTAAGAGACGATACTGGTCGGTTGAGAGCAGCTTATGCTGTTTGTACCATTACTGGAGTTGTGGAAGCCGCTTGCCTGGAAGGAGTACATTCCGCACAGGTAGCAGAGATTATTGCCCTAACTCGTGCCTGCATAGCAGGAAACGGAAAGAGAGTCACCATCTACACGGACAGCCAATATGGTTTCGGTGTGGTTCATGATTTCGGGCAGTTGTGGTCTCAGAGGGGTTACATGACTTCCTCTGGTTCGCCCATTCGAAATGGAGAATTTGTGCGATTGCTGATAGAAGCATTACAAGGTCCTGTTGACATTGCAGTGGTGAAGTGTGTAGCTCATACTAAGAATACAGATTTTGTGTCACAAGGTAATAGATATGCTGATGAAGTCGCACGCTATTGTGCGGAACAAAGTTATTCTTTCTCAAAGGTGGAAATAGAAGGTGCAGAAGAAAAGACTGAATTAAGTATGATGTTAGAAACTGTAGACACTTGGGAGGATTTAAGAATAATGCAGGAGAACGCACCTGAAACAGAGAAAAAGGCATGGGAAATAGCAGGTTGTGTGCGAAGTGAAATGGATTTTTGGGTTTCAGCAGATGGGAGAGCTGTGTTACCTGAAGAATTAGCTAATCCCATGGCGAGAGAAATACATGGTCCAGTACATCTAGGAAGGGATGCTATGATGAGAGTGTTTAGGCAAACTTGGTATTGCCCTAAATTTAGAATAGCAGCAGAATCAGTATGTAAGCGATGTGTTACCTGCCAACAGCTGAACGTAGGCAAACGAACCCCAGTCACACTGAGTCACATTGGGAGGTCGGGGGGGCCTTTCAATAGAATGCAACTAGATTTCATCGAAATGCCAAGAGTCAATCGCCTTCGGTATGTGTTGGTGATTGTATGCGTATTTTCCAGATGGGTTGAAGCGTACCCTACACGTAGGTGCGATACACTCACAGTGGCTAAATTGTTGCTCAGGGAGTTGATACCGCGCTTCGGGGTGCCTGCCTCTTTGGAATCGGACAGAGGAAAACATTTTAACAGCGAAATAGTGAAGATGTTGTGCTCCACACTGAATATCGATCAAAAGCTGCATTGTAGTTATCGACCAGAAGCTTCAGGAATTGTGGAACAAGTGAATGGCACTTTGAAGAATAGATTGGCTAAAGTAGTGGCATCCACATCTTTGAGTTGGCCAGATGCTCTTCCTTTAGTGCTCATGAGCATGCGCAGCACGCCTGATAGGAGGACAGGTCTCTCTCCCCACGAGATCCTGATGGGGAGGGCCATGAGACTTCCTACAGTTCCAACTACTGCTCTATTGAATATTACAGATGATCTGATCTTGGATTATTGTAAAGGACTGTCTGACGCCATCCATTCTGTGTCCCTTCAGGTGCATGCGGCTGAAGTTCCAGCAGCGAGGAACCTGTGTCATGACCTGAACCCAGGGGACTGGGTCCTGGTTAAAAAGCACGTCCGGGAAGAACTGCCTAGATGTTCGCTGGCGTGGGCCCTTTCAGGTAATCCTGATAACGAACACCGCGGTGAAGTGCGGGGGCTGCCAAATTGGATCCATGCATCCCATACTAGAAGAGTTCCAGCACCTCTAGAAGGAACAGCTCCCATCCCAGACGAAAGCCCGGAAGTGGAAGAAGAGTCGCAAGAAGGGATTGAGGCAGCTGAGGAGGTGTCGGAAGAAGTTGGGAACGCAACGGATTCAGAAGAAGAGCGAAGGCAGGACGGCAGTGAGACAGAAGATGCAACCGAAGGAGAGAGCAGAAGTGAATACGACTCAGACTCAGATCCGTATCGGAGCGATCAAGAACCAAGTGGGAGGACAAGGAATAGGAGAATAAGGCTTGGAGCTGCCACTTGGCCAACAAGGAGAAGAAGGCTAAGTTTGAGGTCGGCCCAGGAAGAAACTCTTACTCCTATATCCGAAGACTCAGATCCAGAAGAAGATATCCAGGATCAAGCCGAGGAGGGTCTTAGAAGATCAAGTAGGGTGCGAGTGCCTAGCAGAAGATACTCTACTCCCGATTGGACCTACCTCGTTGCAGATGTCTGGGAGACACAGAACAGGGAGGATCAGGGAAGTGGAACTGATCAGAACTGACCCGATCATCACAGTGCAAATAAAGTTTCTACTGCCAGGAGCGGAGACCGAAAGGTTGCTGACACTCAACATCGTTCATCCTGCTCTCCTGAGTGGAATAAGAAAGTTGATTTTAGAAACAGTTGAGTTTCCAGTTTGCTGTTCACGATATCCAATATTGGAGGGAACTCTTCTTCGTTTGGAAATGCTTGAGCGAGTAGTAGAAATGCTAGGGGCACTTATTGTTGTGGACTAATATCATATTGCGAATGTCTTCAAGGGGGTGCAGATCTGGAAAAGTGAAGAAAGTGATCTTGATTAGAACGGACCCCTTTGTAATTGTGGATATAGAACTGATAGTACCAGGATTGGAAATTGAAAAAACGCTAACTCTCAATTTTGTCCGTCCACTTGTCTTGAGCGAAATAAGGAGAATAATCCTAGAAAAGGTTGACTTTCCATGTTGTGGTACGAACTGTCCAGAACCTGAGGGAATGATACTTCGGATGGACATTTATGAAGAAGTAGTGTCACTCCTTGAGTCATACATAACTTCAGACGAAAATAAGACTTTTGAAAAGAAATTGTGAATTGTTGCAAGATAACCTAGCGCCGAGTGGAAGAAGAAAAAATGGTAGGGGTTTCCTTTTAGCGGATGGAGAAGGGCTAGGGTTGTCTATTTTTACTGGACTTTGAACTGTTTTGCGGAAACAAATTGTCAAGCTTCCAAGTGTTCCAAGAAAGACATTGCAAGAGAGAAAGACTTTGTTTGAAAAGAAGAGGAAGTGAATGCTGGAAGAAAGTCGAAAACTACACTGTTTGAGAACATGGAGGCTGGCAACCCGAACCGCAGGGCAAAATGTATAGCTGTTACATTTTTAGGAGTAGTGGTTTCTCTTATAATTTTAGTGGTAACTGTTTCATTCCTAGCGGGACACGAAGGGGATGGAACCACAGTTAAGGAGGATAAGGGAGTGTCAACACCGAGAACTACCATTATTAAGGAGAAGGGAAACATCAATGAGAAAGACAAAGCGTTGTTAGATGCAGAAGTAAAAAGGTTACACATGGATGAGTCACAGGGGAATTACAAGTCAAATGCTTATGCTAAGTTGCTTTATGAATATGTTGATGCCATGGAAGTAAAGGATTGTTATGTCTGTATGCAATTACCAGCTTCAGTGGAGGAGGGTATCAGATACCATCATCTCCCGTTGACATATGGAATAACGTGCAGTTTATTGTTAAGTATGTTTTATGGACGAGACGGATTTGAGTATTACTTCTCGAATTTCGACTCGACATTGCCAGAGGTTCCGAATTTCAAGCATTTGAACAAATGGGACTACTACAAAAGCGAAGACAGATTACACAAATGGTTTATTCCATGGAGAACGTTAGATACTTCACATGCTCGAATCAACAATCTGACTTGTCAAATATCAGAAGTTGAGAAAAAGTTTATAGCTCAGGTAGATACTAGATACAGGAGGCAGAAGATATTGAAGGCATCAGGACAAGGGGAAACAGATTGGACCAAGGAGGAAAGGGCACAACAACGAAAAGGTAGTATTGGTCCAATTGCTTTGGATAAGGAGAAACGGGAGAAACTGTGCATTCACAGGAGTTACTCCTATTATGAAAACGTTTATGTAGGACAAGTCAATTGTGAACATGCCTTTCAATTGGAGTATTACTCTAAGAACTTCATGAAAGGGATGCAAGCAATACCAAATGTATATTTTGTATGTGGAAAATATGCCTATGTGAAGTTACCAGATAATTGGTACGGATCATGCTATCTGGCTGTTGTCTTCCCTAAAATATATCATGTTGAGAATTTAGATACGCCTAAGAAGGAAATATCAACTAGATGGAAGCGAGGGCTGGGTGCAGCAGAAGTAGTTGGAGATGTAATAGGTGCTGCATTCCCGTTCCTAGGATTGATAATGAATGACATTAAGATCAGGAGGTTAGCTACAGTCGTAGATAGGCTATCTGCCAGTACTGCAAGATCCTTGATGCTGATAGAAGGGGAGATGCAATCGATTAGGGCAATGGTTCTTCAGAACCGACTTGCTTTAGATGTTCTGTTAGCAAAAGAGGGAGGAGTCTGTAGGGCCTTGAAGGTCCAGGAATGCTGTACTTACATTCCAGACAATTCAAAGCCTCTAGAGAAGTATATACAAAACATCACTGCCATACACTACGAAATTGAGGACCTGGCAAAGGTAAATGTGTGGGAAAAAGTAGGCCATGGAATGGGTAAAGTTGGAAGTTGGTTTGCCAACTTAGGAAAGGGTATCGTTTGGTACATATTGAAACCCATCATCATAGTAGTGATTTGTGTAATCACTTTGTGGGGATTGGTGCGTTTGTATCAATGGTATAGAGCAAATAGGTTACAGAGAACTATGAAGAAACAGGAAGAAGAGTTGACAGCGATGCAGGACACTCAATATAAAAGTCTGAAAGCATTAGAGAGTATGAAAAGAAGTGGTACTGTCCTGACTTCACTTTAAAAGGTTCTACATTTTTAGTGTCATGGTGATGATGACCCCTGAAGGTCATCAAAGGGGGGACTGAGAGAGCACGAGTTTGAAAAAAAATGTATAAGTACACCATATTTACAAGCACGTAGTTAGTTTAAACATGTTTTGCACACGAGTATTTTATATCCAGGAGTGAAATATACAGAGTGGTTTATATTCAGTAGTGAAACGTATAGAATGTTAAGTAGAGTAACTATAATTATAACGGTGTGAGATTAATGTAGAAATGTTGGAGTATATGTGAAAACCTCATGTTCTCATGTTAAAAAGAGTCATGTCCAAATTAAATGTAACTTTGAAAATCCAGTATTATGTGTAGGCCTTAGGGCAATTCACAGCAAACCTGAACGTGCTGCTAAACTAATGTGAGATAAAGTTGACATGGTTCTTTCAAAATGTACTATTGAACTTAGGGTTAAAAGTATATGCTTTATAGATGTGTTATTTTAGAAACGTATGCTAGTTAAGAATGTTTGCTGTTTGAATCAAGTTAACGTTTTAAGAGTGCAGGAACCTGCTGCATGTAAATCAAGTAGGCCAGAACAGATAATGTCATGTAGTTTAAATTGCCATGTGCTCGTTAGAGGAGAGGTCGTGAGGTGTCCAGTATGGAGCTCTGAGAGTGTTTTATGACCTTAGATATGGTGAAGTCTGGAATTTGAGGCCCACTGCAGGACGAGCTGTATGCAGGTGCGAGGGTCCTAATCAGCTCGAATGAAAGGGACTTTGTTCAGTGGCGCCTTGCGCAGGCCTGTAGGAGTTTCCAGGAATTTCAGGGGGTATCAGCGCACTGAAGAAGCCGCCTGGGAACCAAGGCCAACTTTAACGAGGGTCTTCAAGAGTACCATCATGGAGTTTGCCGCGGAAAGATGTACCACGTGAGGGGCGTCCCAAGGGGCGTTTCTATTGGAAATGTGATTTGGTATTAGGGAAAGAGACCCGGGAGGAGAGCAGAGCAGATGATTTTGGGAGCCTAAGGAAGCGGATGGGTAGGCAGATAGGCTGATCAGGAGAGACCCATTATCAGAGAAGAGACAAAGAGAAGTGCGTGATCTTCTTAGGAAGTCACCACGGCTGACACCTAGAGGGTTAAGATCTTGCTAAGTAGGGATGTCATTTAGTGTAGTGTAGGGACAGACTAACCTTAATTTTTTCTTTCTGTAATGACTTTGAGGTTGCAACTTGTATTCATTTTGGCAACGCTCATGTTATTAGAAGTTGTACTTATTATTTTGTTCTTCAGACTCAGACTATTCAAAAAGTTCATGTTCATAGTGATACCGATTTACCTTCTTAATCTCATTTTGAGAAGTTTGTATCTTCAGTTATCTTTGACTTTATATTAAATCTTTAAAACTTAATTTTGGTCAGTGGTCATTTAGAGTGGTGTAAGTTCTTAAATTGATTGCTTTATTGCGAGATTACCTTTTACTCAAGACAGGTACCAACGATTCAGTCGACAGGAAATGGGATTTGGTAAGATAATTAGTAACCAGTAATCCCGCGTTAGCACAGCGAAGGGGTTAATCATAATCAATAAATCCGAAAGGTACTGTTTCTATACAGTACCTTTCAGATTTCTCAAAACCTATGCAAGACATCACACCCTTGTGCTATGATGCATAGGGATGTGCATGGCATGAGGCAACATAAAGTGTGACAGCGCAGAGCTCAGTCTTCATAGACGTGGCACTGTTCTGCTGTTTCCCCTTCACTCAACGCAGAGCAGTAACTTTGATTGCATCACTTCCATGTAGATCAGACATTATTGTTCTTAAATTCAATAACAACTTTTAAAAAATCATGCACTCTGATAAACAGTGAATCCGGTGCCCACGCATACTTTCTCGGGAAATCTGAAAGTGAACAGAGTAGATTACTATTTTCAATTCAATTCAATAGACTTTATTTCTGCTGCTAGGGCCATAAAAGTAAACATAAAATACACTACAAATATTATACAAACAAAAATAAAATGCAATATAATTTATGATAAAGCCTCTCCATAAAATAAATAGTTGAAAGACCCATAATATCATAGGTTTAAAAGCTGTGTTGTGACTCTCAGGTACATACTGCAATCATAGGGTATATCAACTCCATTATAACGGAGATAAAAGCTTTCTACGTATTATTCACATGGCCCCAAGAAACTTGACAACAGGAATAGCAAAATGTAAGCTAGAATCCGACCTCAAGATATGAAGAGCAGCTAAATAACTAGGCTGGCCTAATTGTCTACAAACAGGGGATAGCCAGAGTCTCCTGGGTCCGGCATACGCATGGCATACAAAAAGACATGGGAAACACTTTCAGTCTCAGTAGAACAAAAGGTACAAATGTCAGTAGCCCCTGCAGTCCAGTGCTTTGTAGAAGCCCTCAGCGGAAGAGTGCCGCTCTAAATTGAAAGTACAGTTTTTTTCTATCACTTGGGACAGTCACTTGATCCCAGTATGCCTCAGAACCTTTCTGATCCTTAATATCCAGACATTTTCGTGATGTTCTGGGCAGATCTATTCTGCATGGAACTTTGCCCTCTGTTACTGTCCAATAAAGCCTTTTCAGAGCCAATTTGGACGGAAAACTGGTGGTGCCTGGATTCACCCAGAACTCAGAAGCGGATGTACGACGGTACAACGCGTGGTATTACCACGCGTACCGTTACAACGCGTCTTTTACAACGCAAGTCGTTACCACGACTTGCGCTGTAGGGGTGCAGACTTAGGAATAGTTTAATTTACTATTCCAACACCAGCCTACGTACAGTAGGGAAGGTGTTGGAATAGTAAATCTACTATTCCTTATCTTAGAGCGCCCTCCAGCGCAAGTCGTGGTTACGACTTACGTTGTAAAAGACACGTCGTAACAGTACTGCGAGGTAACATCCGCGTCGTAAAGGATGTTCCCCCTCAGAAACCCCAACATCATATATTAACTCATTGATATGCAACAACCAAGGAATTTTAACGGAATGGGCAGTGGTGATGACATGCTGTAAGGGCACAGTATAATTAGCGAGTTCTGGCATGGACAATAATCACCTCCGATATAATAAGGGGCGAAGTCCAGCTTTATCATATATGCTTCTGACACCCAAGTCCAGTAAAAGTGGTATCAAGGGGGTACTAGTGGGGAGAGAAGCTACTTTACGATTATAATTTATTTTCAGAAATGGTTAATCAGCCTATGTTTGCATGTCCCCATAGCTCAGACCCATTGAGAACTGACCACAGAACCCTGGACTCATATAAATGAAAAGCAGGCCTTATAGGTTTAGTGAAGGAAGCATTATACTCTTTATGAACTGCCCCGACACTTGCTTGAGTTTTAAAACTGTTTTTGTCTCCTGGAGTTTCCAAGACGTATTATTACTTAAGATGATACCCAAATACGTAAAGCTGTAATTCTAATCCCTTTTTGAAAGTTTTATACAGGTTAAATGTCATCAGCTTGCTTTTAGTCATATTGATCTCCAGGCCCCTGTCCATACAAAGTTCTTCAAAAGACATCAAAAGTTTCTGGAGACCAATCGGGGTCTTGGAGACCAAGAGGGTATCGCCAGCGAGTAATAATATTGGAGTTTTCACTTTGGCCAGGGAAGGTGCATCGACATCAAGTTTGGTCAGTGTAGAAACAATGTAGTTAATATATAGCTAGAGGCCGAGGCAATGACTTTTAGTGTTAAAGAAAACAATTGCGAACTCTTCCCAGGCATACTTATCTATATTCCACCTGGGACAAGAGCTTCGCTTACCAGTTCATTGCAGATTTTTCTGAAATCTTGCCTAGACACTGCCACTTTCACAGTCTTAGGCGACTTCAATTTTCATTTAGAAGCAAATAACGACTCAGACTCCGCCTGTCTGATAGATAATCTGGCAGGATATGGGATGAGTCAGATTATAGCCGAGCCAACCCATCAAGCTGGGCATACACTGGATGGTATCTTTACCAATAATGCACTCATCAAAGTGAATAGTGGGTGACCAGTACCTTGGTCAGATCATGCCACAGTCTATTTTAAAGTTAATATGTCCACTAGTAGTCACTGGTGCAGGGAAAGATCTTCCTTGGTCAAATCACGTCCATGGAAACTTATACAATGAAAAGATCTGATCACAGCTTTAGCAAAGAACCCCCCCAGCTATAGCTGACTGCAACACTGCTGCTATAAATTTTGAGAACTGGCTCAGCCACGCAGTAAATGGGCTGGCTCCTGAAGTGTCAAAGCACCCCAGGAGAAAGCAAGTTACGTCACCCTGGTATTCAGCAGAGCTTAGGCTAGTCAAAATGAAATGCAGACGTCAGGAACGTACCTGGAGATCAGACTATAGCATAGATCACAGAAAAGAATATAACGAAACCTTAGAGGAATATAAGGTTGCTATAAAACAGGCGAAAACTGTATACTTTATCAATAAAATCCAAGAGACCACTAATTCCTCTAAGGAACTATTTAAAACCATATTTGTATTATCAAATTACCCACGAGATACGGTATTTGTGCCTGATCATAAACTTTGTAGATAAAATGGCTATGTTCTTTCAGAATAAAGTTCAGTCAGCCTACAACGAACTTTTGAACACAGCAGATACTACAGGAAAGGATGGTAAAGAGGTGTTGGAGGACACGCCAACTCAGCCTAGCCTGTCACGGATCTCAATCCTAAGAGAACAACAGGTTGCGGACCTGCTGTTACATACTATGTCTGGCTCCCCCTTAGACCCAAGTCCCCCTATATTTTACATATGGCTCCGGAGGAGGTCAGTGCGTCTCTGACTCACCTCCTGAATGAGATCACAAGTTCAGGGGTCTTTACACAGTTCTGGAAAAAGGCCTGTATTAGACCTATTTTAAAGAAAGATACACTAGATCCCCAGGAGATCAAACACTATTGCCCTATATCTTACCTCCCGTTGCCCTCTAAAATCTTGGAGAAAGCCATGAATCTGGAATTGATGGAGTATTTGGATGTCAACAACATCCTGGACTCTACACAGCATGGATTTAGACCTCGGCACTCAACAGAGTCGGCATTGATTAAGGCAAAAGAAGAGATCCGCAACGTGATGGATGGAGGGGGCAGGGCAGTTCTTATCCTACTCGATCTAACGGCTGCATTCAACACTGTAAACCATGCGGTGCTGTTACAGCGGCTGAAAGCAGTGGGCATTAAGGATACAGGTCTAACTCTACTCAGATCTTTTTTTTCCTCTAGGGTACAACTAATTCACTGGGAGGGTTTTCAGTCAGGAGAGTTTCACCTCCCATGTGGAGTCCCTGAAGGATCAGCCTTGTCTCCAACAATGTTCAATCTGTACGTCACACCTCTAGCTAGACTAATTAAAGACCATGGTCTGGCGCTAGTGTCGTACGCGGATGACAGCCAGCTAGTGGTGTCAATCACGTAAAGTGTGGACATCACAGCTGAACGATTCCACTACTGTCTCATGGCGCTGATCACTTGGATGAACTCTAATTTTTTGAAGCTCAATACAGAAAAAACTGAGGTTGTTGAGTTTGGTCAGAAACCCTCAGTACGGAGCCAACTGTGGTGGTGCCCGAAGCAGGTACGAGCCCTGTTCCTGTAGCCAAGGCTAGGAACCTAGGTTGTCTGATGGACAAAGACTTAACGCTTGCCCCACAAATTAACCAAGTGACTTCGGCTTGCTTTTTTATGATGAAGGTCCTACAAAAAATCCTTCCTTTCATCCCTTTTTCACTAAGGAAAACGGTAGTAGGAGCCTTGGTTCTGTCAAGAGTTGATTACTGTAATGCTTTGTACCTATGAGCTGGCGTAAGACAGTTCTCCAAACTTCAATCACTACAGAATGCGACTGCTCGAATATTGCTGGACTTACCTAAACATCATCCAACGGCAATTACATTGGCTTCCAGTTCGACGGCGAGTGGACTTTAAGGCCCTCTGCTTGGTGCATAAAGCTTTGTATGGAGGGGGAGCGGCGGATCTCAGGCTCCTCTTCCCTCGGTATGTGCCAGCACATTCTCTAAGGTCTGCTAATATGGGGTTGGTAAGTCTCCCCAAGACAAGTAGAGTCAGATGGGAGGAAAGGGCTTCTCTTTCCAAGCAGCTAAGCTCTGGAACTCTCTCCCTGTACAGATGTGACAACAACCCAACAGGACTCTATTTAGAAAAATGCTGAAAACGTAGCTGTTTGCAAAGACCTAGATTTGCTAACTCTGCACTACCCGCTCACACCTCAGCGCCAAGACGCCTCGGCAATAGTGCGCTTAATAAATAATTTAGTCAGTCGGTCATATAGTGAGAAAGGTGTAGGAGCCAAAACACAGCCCTGTCTGACCCCCCAGGATACAGTATTTCTTTTGTCAAATCGTTCTGCTTTCCCGATCTTACACGTGCAAAATTATTCTCATGGAGTCCAGCTACTACTGTCAATAGATGCAAAGGCATTTTAATTTTTTAGAGCCTAGACCGTGGACCAGATCAAAAGCCAACCGTAAATCAACAAAGGCAACATATAGGTTGCCCTTGTTCATTACCACGGTATACTTATAGAGCAGTAGGCACCTAAACACCTGATCTATAGTAGAGGTTTTTGATCGAAACCCTGCCTGCAGTTCCACAGTTCCTGATTATCATGTCAAATGGGATGTATGACGTTACAACGCAGGCTATTACAACGCCTGCCTTTACAACGCGGTTTTTACATCGCAAACCTTTACAACGCATAGCGCTTAGAGGTGCTGGATAGTGATAAGTTAAATTTTCTATTCCAACTCCAGTCCCCGTGGACACTAGGGAAGGTGTTGGATAGAAAATTAAACTTATTCCCTATCCTAGCGGAGGAGTGTGGCTCACTGATTAGAGCGGCAGACCCTGATGCAGAGGTCTGGCCCGGGACCAGGGTTCAATTCCCGACGCGGCAGGGTCCTGAGACCAAAATGTCCATGGACTTGACAATTCTCGCCTCGGTGCCTATTCTAATCAGGGGGTCCCACGCTGCAACTCTGGGCAATAGCTTGCTTAATCTCCACTACGGCGGCCCACCCCGCTGCGGGATGCCTGGCTTTCACCTTGGGGATGCCCAGTATGGGTTATCCCACAGGGAAAAAGCCAGGACGGGTTCCCAAGGCAAGCGCCTTGATGCCTTCGGGTGATACGTGCGCTATATAAATCGCAATACATTTACATTTACTAGCGCGCCCCCCTGCGCAATGCGTTGTAATGGTAGTGCGTTGTAAAAGTTTCGTTGTTCACCTGTGAAATGTGATAAGCGGAGGCCTATTTTATTCTGTCCTACTTTACATCCTGCTCAGTCAGAACCTGAGGCCCGGCCGGGGGCGTGCGTTCCGTGCGCACCTTTTAATTTATTAAGAGGCCAGGCATGCTATTTACTTCATGATGAAGCGAGTGGGCCCCTGGAGTGTGGGGGCCCCCTCGCAACGAGGGGGCTGTGGGGCCTGTGTTACGCCCCTGCACAGCACAATTATCGCAATCTGAAAAAACTAACAGAGCCTACGGCGGGCTTTGAACCCAGTCACATCGCCAGCAGCTGGGCTAGGGGCACTGGCGCAGACAGGTGGAGCTGCGCGGTGTGGGGAGCGACCTGCCTGGAGGCAGGGTCAAGGGTCGCTTCTCACTGCCACGCAGCGGCCGCCATATGAGAAGAGGTGGGAGGGGGGAGCAGCTGGGAGGCGGGGAGGCCAATGTGCGACAAGGGGGGCGGGGCCACAGGGGACGCAGCGGCGGGAACCGGGAATTGGAAGAAGCGGCGAGGGGAAAACAGAAGGCAAAGGAGGAAACAGGTGGGGACAAAAAAACGCTACAATCAACAAAACCGGGCACAGTACAGTGACAGAGAGGCAAAGACAGCACAATTATCGCAATCTGAAAAAACGAGCGGAGCCTACGGAGGGCTTTGAACCCAGTCACAGTGGAAGCAGCTGGGCTGGGGGCACTGGCGCAGACAGGTGGAGCTGCGCGGTGTGGGGAGCGACCTGCCTGGAGGCAGGGTCAAGGGTCGCTTCTCACTGCCATGCAGCGACCGCCATATGAGGGGAGGTGGGGGGGGAGCAGCTGGGAGGCCAATGTACGACGGGGGGGCGGGGCCGCAGGGGACGCAGCGGCGGGAACCGGGAATGGGAAGAAGCGGCGAGGCGAAAACAGAAGGCAAAGGAGGAAACAGTGGGGGACAAAAAACGCTACAATCACAGAGCAACAAAACCGGGCACAGTACAGAGACAGAGAGGTAAACACAGCACAATTATCGCAAGCTGAAACAAGCATTTGCAATGCAATAGGTCTCGCATTTAAGCATGTTTGAGCTATTAGCATTGTAAATGTCATTGCCTTTTATTTACATGGATAAAAGGCATTGTCATTTACAATGCTAATAGCTTAAACTCTTGCAAATGAGACGCATATTGCATTGCAAATACTAGTTTTTTATTTGCGATGGAGCCTCTTGGTTTTTGTCGGCATTTTCAGATGGATTCACACTGCGCAATTAAAATCCTAGGACATTTAGTTGTTTCATATCTGTAACCACCTCTTTGTGCACGCGCTTTGGCAATCGTTAACACGTAGTTGAGAAGACCACCATTACGACACACTCATTGTTTGCTGGCTAAGCCTTCTCTGCTCATCAAACTCGTCACAAAAAAATAATTACGATTGTCTGGCACTGAGGGTCAGGGAGCCACGGAGGCAGGTGGTACCAGTGTATTTAACACTCTTTTATGAACGTAGCCGTAATCTTTCCCATTGAAGTGGAAAACTGCGCACACAACTTTTTAAACGAGCTGCTCCGTTACAAGCACTATTTTGGTTATTTTGGTTATACTTGAACAAAAAGCAAAGGCTTTTTCCCTATTGGGACCCACTAACGGCAAAGTGTTTTTTAAAGCGGGTGAGGGATGCACACGGAGGGTTGATTGTTGGGGCGGAAGCAACATGGAAGGGGCGGGGGACTGACAAAGAGGGTGGGGGGGGCTAACCGAGGGCGAGGTGAGGAGACCTACACAGAGGGCGGAGGGAACCGACACAGAGGGAAGGGGAAGCAACAAGGAATGTGGCTGGATAAGTATCCAACACTGAGAGGCAGCAACGTGGATCATGGGAAAGAAAAGAAACACATGGGGGAGAAGAGAAACACATGGGCGGGAGAGAGAAGCATGGAGTGGGCAGAAGGGTCCTGGGGGAGAAGTACACGAGGGAGAGAGCTAGAACCAGAACGCTGCCTCCCTCGTGGTGTTATGGGGTGAGAGGATGGGGCTAGTGTGTTTATATATGAGGGTGACCCTTTACCAACTCACAAACATGCTTCCCCCAGCATCACCCGCAGATTTCTCAACCACTCCACACAATTTCGGCCCTCTTACCCCGGTTCCGATGGAACTCATGTTCGTGGTGAATCTGCACTTTCCAGACACAGGCGATCCCGCACGCCGACAGAGTAATAACGTGCTGACTCATTGGCTGGGTATCCACCAATCAGTACGCGTGATGCCAAGAACACGTGACCACTTGCCAGAAGATAGCAGGGATTCCGGGAGTGATGGGGTTCTCGGGAGAGAGCAGGCAAGGCATAACGGTGTGAGACATCACGTAGCAACGCAGCAAGAAAAGAGCCAGGTGAGTGGGGGGGGAGTGGGGAGTGGGGGGGTGCGTGTGTGTGGGTGTAGCTGTGTGTGTGCACATGTAGCTGTTGTTGTGCGCGTGTGTAGCTGTGCGTGTGTATGTATATGTGTGACTGTGTGTCTGTTAGCTGTGCGTGTGTGTGCTGATGCATTGTGCCTGCGTGGGTGTATGTATGTATGTATGTGTGTGTGTGTGTGTGTGTGCATGTGCGCGCGATTCCGAATGCCTGACTTGCTCTGAATGTAGGACAGGGGATGTGCACGGCGCCGGGCTGGGCGTGCGCGCCCACGAGATCAAATCGCCAAGGAAAAGCACGTGCACATCCCCTGTCCTACATTCCCGGCAAACCCACAACAATAGGTCTTTCGCTGGATGCAGCGCTTCGCGCTGCTAACACCAGCGAGACCTAAAAACGAGCAGAGCCTACGGTGGGCTTTGAACCCAGTCACAGCGGCAGCAGCTGGGCTGGGGGCACTGGTGCAGACAAGTGGAGCTGCGCGGTGTGGGGAGTGACCTGCCTGGAGGCAGGGTCAAGGGTTGCTTGATCCTGCCTCCAGGCATCTTTTGGTCAGGCCACTCTGATGTCAAATACAAAACCCACCCACAACTGAGTATCATGGTTGCTCTCACACAAAAATTAATTACAGATACCTGTGCTCTGCAATGACAAATAACAGCTAAGCCAGCTCTTTTCCTAGTCAACTGCACCAGTCCATACCTTTTTAGTACCTGGTCAACAGCTCAAATTGAAAGGAAATGCTCTATGACAGACACCACTAGTCAAAGGGCTTCATGTCACACGTTTCATACGAACAGCACAAACATGAATACAATGCCTTCATGAAGATCCTCCTGTGTGTCGGTCAAAGGTATGATGGTGTTTTGAAGCGGACAATGCTAAGGCCACACTGATCAATGTGATGCTATTAAGAAGAACCACATATGGGCAGCCTGATTTGTTTTAGACAACTCATACTTTAAAATACATCCACCATTCCCTCACATGGTTCTTAAATCTCTGGGTGTCTGTGTGCCTGGATACTTGCACCCCACAACATCTGGGTACATATTGATTGCACACAGAATCTTGTGGATGGGTATATTGGAGTTACCAGATCATCACATGTCACTAGAACACAACTCTCCCCACTGGTGACTTTTTTTTTTACATATGTTTTTGTGGTTGTGCTAGTCCTACTAGTTCACTTGAACTGAATCAAGATGTCAACTAAGAGAATGAGTTTATTTATTGCATAAAAATCCCATGGCTGAAAACTAGATGTTTTAGGGACTTAGACTCAGCTGTTAAATCTGTGCTTCTCGCATGAGCATACAGCTACTGGGAGCATACTTTCAGTCAAGGAAGAGACAGCGAGTTTGCCATACCTACTTACATTTGGTGAACTAAAGTTTATTTAGGAAGCCCAAAGTGACAAAAGTTCAGAAATATCAACATGTGCTTTAAGATGGGGTGTCGCTGTGTAATATTCAAGGGCATTTAGCATGAGTGTTTATGGGTCAGCATCCTGTGACACAGACGCCTCGCCAGCAACCATACGTCTGAATTTAACGTGGTAAAACTTGCAAACACAGGCATGCGCAAAATATGCTTGCATGCAATAGACCTAACGGTTTTTCCAGCCCTTGGATAGATACTGTGGCCTTCCAGAAAGCCACCAATCACAACCAAAGTCAAAAATTCTGCTTTTTTATTATTTCCAATTTCTTCAGCTGCAACATAAAATCTGAACAATCTACACATATGAAATTCATAAATGTCATATTCATTTCTTCTATTGGTACCCAAATATTTTGTGTAATTATCATTTTTACTCAATGACAGTTAATGACATTCAAGAAGGTGTCAAGACAGGATGAGAAAAATCTCCCATTCTCTTCTCACTACTGACGTTATAAACTTTAAAGAGACAAACATTTGTTCACCTGATCATTTTTCTGGAATAGTTTTACAACTTCATTATTTGTGCTTTTGTAGGTGAACAGTTGTTTGCTTTTCCAACCTTTACGCTTTCTGCATTTTGCTCTTCTGCTAGGGTAGAAAATGTCATCTGCAGTGCTGTAGATGGACCTTTTTTGTCTTTTCTCTATGCTGATATTTGGAGTTGAGTAAGATCTGAAAACTGTGGGCCATATTTATGACCCGGGTTTGCTTCGCTCTTGCACCACGCAAGACCAACGCAAACCTTAAATCATATTTTTGTAGTCACGCAAAGTCAAATTTTGTGGCTTTTTTTTCCATGTTTTGTTATTAGGTTTCCAACTTGCGTACAAGCACATAAATCAATGTAGCACATAAATGCACAGTACGGACATTGAGCATATATACATCTAGGTATCATGCTACAATGTAATGTCTACAGCAGGTCACAACAACATATTGACAGGTGTTTGTTAGATAAACACAGAGCTCCTCTATAATGTGGGTACATCATTGTGGCAGGCAGCCAACTGTAATACACATATTGGGGTTTACTCCCCACCCACAGGGGCCAACGTCCAAATGCCCGGCCCGTTTACCCGAGCCAACACACCCAGGTTTAGATCGGATGTTCCCGAAAATATTCCACCAGGGGCTCCCAGATGCCTTTGGAGCGAGACGAGGCAGGCAGGAGTTCCGCATAGGTTGTTAACTGGTCCTCTTTTGAGATAAGAGAGAGACCCCTTCGCACAGAAAGGGAATGAGGTACTTATACAGTAAACAAGAAGACTTTCCCTTGGTGGACACACTTCATTTGAATGTACTTTATACTCATGAAAAAATACCCGTATAAACACTGTGCCCTACACACTATGGTATACCCACACACAAATTTTATCATTAAAAAGTGTTATTCTTTTTTTTATATAAAAAAGGACCAAAGGTCTTGTTCACAGATTTTCACTTTAAAAACAACAGCACAAATTGTGTCCACAATTAAAAATGTCACAATTTAATCAACACAATTGTATTTGCATAAATGGTTAAAAAGTAGATTGTTTTACAAAAACATTATTCATCAACACAAATATCTATAAAAGACAATAAAATTCACAAGAATAAGGGAAGAGACATACAAAGACGTAATAATTGGTCATTCAATATTGCACATCTGAGAACCTAACAATCTCAGAATCTAACCCTGGGCCCGTTTTGATTTTGTCTACAGGATAGATTTGTTCATTTGATTGCGCAGAGGTTGCGTCGACGCGTTTCGATGGCCATTCCAGATGTACTGCCATCTTTGTCAAGACTAGATAATCAGTCTCTCCTAATTTCTGGGCACTGGTTGGTTGCCACTGACAGGATTTTTCCTACGGGTAAACATAATTCTATCAATATTATATACAAGTATCAGTAGGAGAGGTGGTAATTTAGAGGTGCTTAGGAAATCACGTGAACAGTGGTTTATATGTCACCTGGACACAATCAGAAGAGGCCTCAATTCCAGGGAGGACTGAATGACAATAGTAGCAAGTCAATAGAATGTGTAGACCCTATAATAGGGCACACGTGAGAGGTCCGTAACGTAACTAACAGTCTAGTGACTAGTATTGATCCTGGCAACCGAGGTACTCAAGACAACTAAATGTAGTACATAACAGAAAATGGGTGTCTGATAGTATTTTTTGCATGTTGAAACAAATACGAATAATTGCCCCCTTTCTTTGTAACGATAAATAAATAAAATAATAAAGATCAATAAAAATAACAAAATAACTGTAAATAAAATATAATGATTACTTAGAATAAGCTTAGAAACAATTAAAAGTTGCAGCTCATCATATCATGTTTTCAAAACGTGCAGCCGGGTTAAGCACACGAAAAACAAATATAAGATACGAGATCGAGGTTTGCCACGCAGTGGGGTTAGCAATATACTAGAGACAACAAAGAAAAAAAGAAAACAAAAAATATGGCCGCGATTGAAAGCGAGGCTTGGAACTCGCTTCTAATGCTGGCCAATCCAGGTTAGACACATACGGAACTACAAGATTACGTCGCGAAGAGAAATGCGGGAAAATAGACTAGGTCCAGCTGCCCGATATTTAGGCGAGCCAATAGAATTGTGACTGACCGGGTTTAAATACCACTACGGTCACCTGTAACAGTCTTTTCGACTCTGTTTGGTGCAACTGCAACAGGAAGGGCAGCACGAGAAGCTATCGGGAGTGGAATACCTCGCATGAAGCGAACGCCGGTAAGAGAACTGTCCCGCCTAGGCTTTTAGGTTCTCGCCAGAACGATATCTTATGAATCCGCTAACAATCCCCCTCTCATGGTTTTTTTTGACAGAGAGTGTGACGTCTAATAAGCCACAGAGCGTATCCACTCCTTGATACAGGCTATATCAGCGCAATACGGTAAGATATGTGGGATAGATTTCAGATTATTTAAGATAGCGGGTAGACCAACATAGGGTATATACAATAATTTCTGGTCACCTGTTGACATTTTGCAGGGACCAGCGCCGGTTTAATATTGGGACCCGGATGTAATTATAAGAAGTCAAGTAATAGAGCCCGCCAGCATAGACCCCAAAGAGCAACTGTATCCAGACAAGGTAAATGCCAACAAAACCAGTTAAAATACTAGGGAGAACTGTGAGACTTAACTCCACGCAAGCACGCTCACCCTTGGCTTCTTATACTATAGGTAATAACCGGATACAACAGAGGGTGAGGAGAAAGGGCGTACTCACTGAGAGGTCTTAACTGTCCAAAGGTAACAATGAGAGATTTCCATATAAAAGTACAAGTGAAGAAATGAGCACAGGGGATAATGAAAATATTTACTCATGTTTTTAAGGAATGTATTACATTGGAGGTTCTATCTTCTGAGAAGCGAACTTTTGAGCGATCTCCTGATGATAAATAAGCCTTAATGTAACCAGGTAATTGAGAACCGTTTTGCTCCCTCTATCGATAAAAGAAAATGGTTAGAGTGTATCAGGCAATAAATAGAAGTAAGAGTAAAAACAGTTATGAATAGTGTTACGTCCCAGCGATAATAATGGTGCACTAAGTACAACTGAGAAGGCAAGAATGCTTATTTTCAGGTTTCAATATGATAAAAAGATAATAAGCTAGAGGAACATATAGTATAAGAACATCAGGGGTTCGAATATATTGATTAATGCGATATACCAATATAGAAAAGGTATGTGGTGTATGAAATTTAAAAAGGGACTTAATAGGAAGTTCCTCACTACAGGATAAGATGTGGGGACTATGTTTATTTGTCGAAAAACACAGTTGATGGACAGAATGTAGAACAATGTCATACATTCACCCCAGTACAAGGATCTGGGCCTAAATCCATTGTTTTTTGCACTCCACACCACCCTGGGTTAGACACTGGCTATATGCAAATCAGCTCTGACCCTGTGCTTCATGGGAACAGTCCAGTCCGAACTACCAAGCCATGTTCTTGGATGCGTGATTCCGGTCTGGGAAAGACATGGCTTGGTAGTTCGGACTGGACTGTTCCCATGAGGCACAGGGTCAGAGCTGATTTGCATATAGCCAGTGTCTAACCCAGGGTGGTGTGGAGTGCAAAAAAACGATGGATTTAGGCCCAGATCTTTGTACTGGGGTGAATGTATGACATTGTTCTACATTCTGTCCATCAACTGTGTTTTTTGCAATTTTCACCCCGAGTGGGCTTGGGTATGCTCAGACGTGAGTCCCAGGCTCTCCACACCACGGGAGTCAAGCTATCCAGGCTGATGAAGGCTGATAGCCAGAAACCGGTCCTTGGATGCTTGATTCCGGTCTGGGAAAGACATGGCTTGGTAGTTCGGACTGGACTGTTCCCATGAGGCACAGGGTCAAAGCTGATTTGCATATAGCCAGTGTCTAACCCAGGGTGGTGTGGAGTGCAAAAAAACGATGGATTTAGGCCCAGATCTTTGTACTGGGGTGAATGTATGACATTGTTCTACATTCTGTCCATCAACTGTGTTTTTTGCAATTTTCACCCCGAGTGGGCTGGGTATGCCCAGACGTGAGCCCCAGGCTCTCCACACCACTGGAGTCAAGCTATCCAGGCTGATGAAGGCTGATAGCCAGAAACCGGTCCTTGGATGCTTGATTCCGGTCTGGGAAAGACATGGCTTGGTAGTTCGGACTGGACTGTTCCCATGAGGCACAGGGTCAGAGCTGATTTGCATATAGCCAGTGTCTAACCCAGGGTGGTGTGGAGTGCAAACAAACGATGGATTTAGGCCCAGATCTTTGTACTGGGGTGAATGTATGACATTGTTCTACATTCTGTCCATCAACTGTGTTTTTTGCAATTTTCACCCCGAGTGGGCTGGGTATGCTCAGACGTGAGTCCCAGGCTCTCCACACCACTGGAGTCAAGCTATCCAGGCTGATGAAGGCTGATAGCCAGAAACCGGTCCTTGGATGCTTGATTCCGGTCTGGGAAAGACATGGCTTGGTAGTTCGGACTGGACTGTTCCCATGAGGCACAGGGGTCAGAGCTGATTTGCATATAGCCAGTGTCTAACCCAGGGTGGTGTGGAGTGCAAAAAAACGATGGATTTAGGCCCAGATCTTTGTACTGGTGTGAATGTATGACATTGTTCTACATTCTGTCCATCAACTGTGTTTTTTGCTATGTTTATTTGTCAGCATGGTCAGAAGGATGAGTAAATAGGTGATTCCTTTAGTGATATTAGGCTCTTATGAGTTGAATGAAAACCTGTATAAAATGAGAAACGGTTTTTTGTATATAATATTGATAGAATTATGTTTACCCGTAGGAAAAATCCTGTCAGTGGCAACCAACCAGTGCCCAGAAATTAGGAGAGACTGATTATCTAGTCTTGACAAAGATGGCAGTACATCTGGAATAGCCATCGAAACGCGTCGACGCAACCTCTGCGCAATCAAGAGAACAAATCTATCCTGTAGACAAAATCAAAACGGGCCCAGGGTTAGATTCTGAGATTGTTAGGTTCTCAGATGTGCAATATTGAATGACCAATTATTACGTCTTTGTATGTCTCTCCCCTTATTCTTGTGAATTTTATTGTCTTTTATAGATATTTGTGTTGATGAATAATGTTTTTGTAAAACAATGTACTTTTTAACCATTTATGCATATACAATTGTGTTGATTAAATTGCGAAGTGTTCACTTGTGGGCACAATTTGTGCTGTTGTTTTTAAAGTGAAAATCTGTGAACAAGACCTTTGGTCCTTTTTTGTATAAAAAAAAAGAATAAAACCTTGTAATGATAAAATTTGTGTGTGGGTATACCATAGTGTGTAGGGCACACTGTTTATACGGGTATTTTTTCATGAGTATAAAGTGCATTCAAATGAAGTGTGTCCACCAAAGGAAAGTCTTCTTGTTTACTGTTAACTGGTCCTTACAATAAATTAAGTCTGTTAGCCATTCCTTGAATTTGGGGGCACGCCCTCTGCCCCATCTGCACGCCACCCTCCGCTCAGCCAACAATAGACCCATTGCTGCAAGTTTTCTATATGGTTCTTGTATTTCAGCCGTGTTACCCAAGAGCGCCAGCAGGGGGGACACAGGTAGAGGAGTGCTGGTCATCTTGGGCAGTGCTGAGATTACCTCAGGCCAGTAACCATGAACTTCGTGACATTGCCATACAAGGTGTAAGAACCCCACTCCCGCTTGCTGGTACCTTACACATAAATCACCATTTCTTATTTTGTACTTGTAAAGCCGAATAGGTGTATAGTAGGTTCGGTGTATGAACTTAAAGTATATAATCTGTAAGCAACTGCTCGCTGTGATAGCTTCTGTCTGTGTGCAACAGTATGTCCAATGCCCATCTGTCAAAGGCAGCTCCAGATCCCAAGCCTCCCTAGCTCCATGTGTCGACTATGTCTTCTCCAATAGTGCGGCTCGGTATATGCTGGACACTGCGTGTGCTGGAACTGTCATTTTTAATAAGGGGGGTTCCTGAGGGAATCCCGGGACATTGGCCCCAAGTTCGTGTTTCAATCTTATACATAGAAAAACCTCCAGGGGGTGACATTATCCCAGTCAGGAGCTCCTGTCTCTCCTTGTTTCTTCTCAGTTTAGGAGTAGTAAAGTTAGGACTCCTAACTTTAGGACTCCTAAATGCCTTCCGTGAATACCAAAAGTCTTAAAGTTAGGATTTTTCTCAGTTTAGGTGTCCTAACATTTGGAGTCCTAACTTTACTACTCCTAAACTGAGAAAAATCCTAACTTTAAGACTTTTGGTATTCACAGAAGGCATTTAGGAGTCCCTAAAGTTAGGAGTCCTAACTTCTGTGAATACCAAAATGAGGAAGTGCCCTCTGTGAATGCCAAAATGAGTAAGTGACTTCTGTGAATACCAAAATGGTAGTAAGTTTACGATTTTGTCTTAAGTTAGTTCTGTGAATCGGGCCTTAAGGCTGTATCTTCTCTCATGAGCTAGTTCCAAATCCCACACATGGTTGTTTTGTATTTGTTTGCATCAATGTGTCATTGCTGGGGGCAGATCAGCACAAACGCTGGTAGGTTTTGAATCAAAGTTCAATTTACTCAGATAGCCTGACCAGGCTTTGCATCAAAAGCGAATGCATACTGGAAGCAGGTGCAAACAAAGGGGATTCTGTTAACTTTTCCCAGACCCGGCTCATTGCATGTGTGCTGAAGATCACAGTACCAATCAAATGCTAGACATCGCACACACTCACCTCTGAGCCATGGTGTGAGGCTTTGCATCACACAAGGCAGCCTGTTTGTGCACTAGTGCAAGGGATGGTTGCAGCATCCAGCCACTCTCTGTAGTTAAGTCACTATGCTGTTATTTCCGTGTCATGGAGCAAAGTTTAATGCTGTGGTGCTGTGGCAAATCCAAATAAATTCTGATGAAGGTTTTAACTGGCATTACATAATATGAGCCAGGAACCAAACCAGAACTAGTTCTAAATCACAATTAGGTGCAGATGTACTAAGGCTTTGCATTTTCCCTGTGTCGCCCAAGTTAATTCAAAGGATTAACATTTACAATGCCACAAAAGGGGTGTGAATTGCACCGCCTTGTATGACTTTTTAAAGAAATGTCATGCAACGCAGAGGCTTACATCGCATTGTGTTACTATTTGTAGTGAGAGGCTCTGCTTAATTGTAAAAGAATAAGTGCTGGGGCTCTCGTCGAGAGACGACTGCAGCTTGCACCACACATTGCCCCTGCCAGCTGCCAATGACAGTACAAACGCAGCTACTAACCATCACACTCTTATAAGTGTGACAATTCGGACTATTCCAGGCCCCCAAAGCTATAAGAATGACTTGGGAGGCAAATAAACGGCTGTTGCTGTGCTCCTACCTAAATTAGTGAGACAGCGCCACCATGTGGCAGACTGTCATAAGCCTAGGTGCTAGCAATTAGGTGTAGAGCACTGGAAACTACAGGCTCAAATTAAGCACTGGTGGTAGGCGTTACATGCGTTGAGCATGGGGTTTCTGGTGCACACACCCATGAAATTTGATGCAATCCCAAATTTAAGGTTATCAGTAAACCTGGAATTCTGCCAAAATGGTACGTCAGTCTGACCATAATGTAACAAGGAAATATATGTTTACTTCTCCTCGTTACTTTCTCTTTGTATGCGTGATGCATTCTGCATCGCACACACAAAGGGGAAATTGACTCTTAAGACTGTTTTTGTGCAGGAAGGTATCCATTCCTGCATATGAACAATCCTGCCCATAAGACAGGCACCGCTACAAGGGTGCCTGCGTTTGCGCTATGCAACCTCAATGCGCCAGAGCAGGTAGAGAGCTGAAGAACGCCATATCTTACTAGATATGGTGCTCTAACAACCCTCTCCCGTTTACGAACATAGAACATTACTTTGCTTTCTGCCCTGCGTTGCGTGAACATTTAGTAAATATGCCCCTTAGGCTACAGCGTAGCTATACGTAAAGCTGGACATATTTATCAGAAAATATAAAAAGGAAAACAAGTCAAGAAAGTTTCTTTTTTGATTGCGACTTGTGTCCCACAGAGATGAGTAAACATCTTGAATGCAGCCTTTCAAGGACAAAATTTGCATTCCTCTTCAAAAAATAGCTCTCTCTTGTGTAGCTTCCTCCTCACCCATTGTGGATGACTGCCCACTTCCAGAAGACCGCCATACTGCTCCAAACTCGTCCCCTTCTGTCCACTTCACTCCCCGGCATTAATACTCGCCTGACCCACTTTTGTACAGCGGTTGACTGCTTTGTAGTTAGGCGTGCACTTTATAAATACCCTTGGATACAAATATATGTGTCTTCACGCATAGATACATAGGGGCATATTTATGTAGATTTCATGCAGCACAGCAGGCCACCTTGTCACACTGCGCTATGTGAAAGGGCAGGAATGACCCGTATTTAACATACTATGATGCATTTCTGTCCTTTTCTTTCACCGGCGCCCTTTTAACTGCTGGCGCAAACGCAGGCACCCTTGCACAGTGGTGCAAGGATTCTTGCATTGCAGATGGATTATTTTTGTGCAGAACGGGACAGATTCCCAGGTTTACCAGTGTTGGTAAATCTGGGAATGCACCAAAATACATTGGTGGCTGCGCTGGAACACCCACGCCCCACCCATGGAACGCATCCCTGGGGGAGAGTAATGCAACGCAGTGATTTGCGCTGCGTTGCCTTACTCTGGATTTATCAAGCCATGCAGAGCCATTCAAGGTGGCCTTGCATGGCTTGGTAAATCCAATCTAGGGGGTCGATTATAATGGCGGATGAATGCCCCCCCACACCCCCCCCCCACCCCGAGGTGGAGGGGCCGTCCGCAGGGGCAGCGACGTTCTCTCCATTGGAATTAGGATGTGACCGCCACCCTGGCGGTCACATCCCGTATATTTAACGTTGCGACGGGTACTGCTTAAAGCACTGCATCCACAAGCAGTTGCACTGCATGCACAAAGCGGCAGGCACCTCGCAGTGCCTGCCGCATTGTGCATGCAACTGCAGGGGGGTACCATAGGTACCCCCCATGTGCACCCCTTTACCCTGGGGGCCCGAAAAGGGCCCCCAATGCAAGTACTGTATGCCTTTTCGTGGTGGCATTGCCGCCACGGAAAGGCATAGCTGCCAGCACATCCTAATATGGCTGGCGGTGTCTGATAGACACCGCCACCATATTAGAGCTTTCCCGCCGCGGTCGCAAGGCGACCGCAGCGGAAAAGCGGTGGACGGTCTTCCCGTCCGCCACGGTCCCCCGCCATTGTAATATGGCGGGGGGGAAATAGGTGGCGGACGGGCAAGGATGGCGGACGGATCGCCAACGCCGGCATGGCAGTGGCGATCCGTCGCCATCTAATTGATCCCTAGGGTTTGCATCGCCCTTGACCCGCTTGCAGGGGCGACGCAAAACCTTCATGAATATTCCCCATCATGCATAATCTCTTCTATTTAGCCAGCAGGCGTGTAAATAGCAGTGGAACCCAATATTTACCCAGCCGCTGTGTAAATGCAGCTCACTTTTTCAAAGGTACCACCCCTCTTCTATGTAAAGCACATTAATATCTTTCAAGTGCATAAGGGCTACTCTGAAAAATGTTAAATAAATGAAACATACTCATGTCGGATTTTATGAGCAAGAGTAAATCATATTTTGGGGCTTTTATGCTGTGCACATAGATAAAATGTTGTTGAGTGATTAAAAAAAATGGCTGGAATATTTTTTGGCCACGTGGTGAAGGGGAGTCTATTTTATGGTTGTGGCAGCCTGTGACGCTGTCTGCAGGCACGGGCGAAACTGTAGAATCTCTCTGGCTATAAAGTTTAAATATAGCGCTTTCCACATCAGACGGCAGCATCTTCCATCTAAGGGGAGAGCCATGTCTCCAGAATTAGCCCTGGCAGAAGAAAGTGCCGACTGCTCTCTCAGGAGTCCAACCCTGGGTTCAAAGTAAGTTTAGCAGATGGGGCGGCTGCCAAGCTGGCCCTGATGTTGTTAAAGGGAGTGAAGGCGCTGCTGAGAGATTTATAGCTGGAACAGCAAACCTAATTCATCATCACGTGTATTATATTTTACATCTAATGTACAATATTTGAGACACTAACATTTTATGGGGAGAGAAGGCTTTGTAGACGTGAAGTAGGCAGCAATCACGTGGAAAAGACGGAGCAAGTCTTCGTGTTGAACATGTGCCAACCTGTAGGCGCATGTTTGCTCTTCACATGACCACAGAAGGTGCGCCTAACTGGAGTATATATATATATACATACACGAGGGAATAAATACATCAACGTGGTACTGGGTTAATTCAGTTGTACTGAAATAAGAGAAGAACAAAACAAGCGCTGCAATTATCTGTTCAGACAATTCACAATAAGCTTTGTCAATGCCAATAGGGTTGACGTGGCCAATATTGTATTTGAACTATTCACAAAGGGCTTTTGGAAAGTAGTAACCCTGGAGTGCCATTTTACATACCCTAACATGCTTGTGAATTGGAACCAAAACATGTAAAACGGGGAAATAGTATGAATATTCATGGAGTATTCACATACAGTTAGCAGAAGTAGAAAGGACTGTGCCTTTTGCACTTTTAATAATAGGTTGTAGGAGGTTTCAGGGTCAATTCACAAAAGAATGTAAGAGTATGGAAAGTAGCACGCCTTTAGTAGTATTTACCAAACTCATAAATGCTTTTGTGAACGGTCCCCATTCTGTTGACTTTGGACAATATAATCTTGTACTATATTCTAATTCATTTTAACATCTAAAACACAATTGTATAAAAATATTTAAGTGCAGGATAATTTATGCTTTAAGTGGAAAAGTGGAATGTGTGATTTGCGTGGAACGAGCTATTTTGCAGAATAAAGCACAACAGTTGGCTTAAACCAATGAAAAGTGTCTCTGAAGGATTGGGCGCTTCTCAGTAGGCCTTCATTTAAAAATGGATGGCAGGGCATCTCTTATAATTTGAAACACGCTGAAGACCAAAGTATTTTGCAGCTATGCAAAATCTGCCACATGTACTTGTTTCTCCTGACTCTAGACCAGAGGTCTTCAAACTTTTGTCAGCTGAGCCCCCCCTTCTAAACCTTTGTACACATCGAGACCCCCCACCACCACCAACTGACAAAAAAGTTATGGAAGCTGGTACTCTACATCATTAATGGCCATTCCCTCCTGCAGAGCCCAAGTTGTATAGGGCAGATAATATTTAAAAAAGTAAGAGTCTTTAGTAAACTGAAGTTTTTGTTGTGCTTGTGCTTATTATAAAGTTCAACTGAAAAGTCCCCAAGAAAAAATTTGCACAAAAAATTACATTGGTGCTTTATTTTTAACATAAAACACAAAATTTAGGATAAATTGGTGCACTTTTTTTATTTCTTTAATTTACTGCTCTAAGATGGGTGTCTACGATAAAAAAAAAATTATTCTTCATGATATATGTGCATACATTGTAACAAAAAAACACATAAACGTCTCTATAGTGCAGAAGAGAAGATGAATACGGGACAGAAGGATGAATGAATGGAGAGAAGGATAGATAGATTAATAGAATCAAAGAAAAAGAAAGACAAGATTATTGGATGGAGAGAAAAATGAAAGGAAGTATGGGCCTAAGTTAAGAAGAATGTATGGATGGAGAGAATGGTGAATGGATATGTGGATGGATGGGTGCAATAACAGAAAGAAGGAAGGACAGAAAGATGAAAAAAAGATAAACATCAAGAGAAGGAAGGAAAGAAGAACCAAACACTGAAAGGAGGGAAAGAAGGCAATTTCATAATTCCCTCAGGTGGGGATAATCCCCTGAATGACTGCCGGCCTGACTTACTTTTTTATTGCTATTGGAATTTAGTTCAAAGTAAGGGAGAATTATAATTTTTTTGCCTGCTTCCTTGACTCATTATATAGCCAGGTAGCCATGGAACTCTATGCTGCACAATGAAATATGGTAAGAAAGGATAAGAATGAGCAGAGAATAGAAAGAGTTTAGGGAGGCTGGCCTGGAATGATGTGTGCTTTTGAGGATATATTCCCATAGCTAGCATCTTCATTGAAAGAGACTATTTCGTACAACTGTGTCCTGCCTTCTCAATCTACTCAGGACCATCTTCTTAATGGAACTGAAGGTCCACTCCAGTTCCAGTAAGGGATGAGGAAGTTATATTTTTCATGAACATTCAAAATAGCGCTACTGGAGTCCCAAAAAGCACCACAGATTCAAAAAGAGCAGAACAAGAGCTCCAAACTGACTGCTATGGTTGCCTGGACACAACAGAAAAAGAATGCAATTCACAAACCTACAGCTTGGCACCCCTGACTCCACCTCTCCTATCCTTTCTGTGAGACGAGCTCCATCATTGTGGCAGAGATCCCTGTATGTGTCAGTATACAAGTTAGTAGTAAATGTGGGCGGGACCAAGGGGAGTTGTAGAAAAATGGTAAATAATGAATACTAAATAGAAGGGGTATAAGAAAATTTAAAGAGGGATTTGAGAGGAACATGCTATTGTAAAACACTTTGCGACAAATGAGTAAGACAATTGCAAGGCACAAAATACACTTCTAAAATTACTACAGTCCTAAAGGTGTCAAAACTTAGACCCCTGCCCCTCATGACAGAAGGCACCTTAAAGACCATGAAGAGCATCAACTCCGGAGCACGCTCAGACCCCTGCCCCCCTCCCCCCCCCCATATCTTCCACAGGGCCACCTCAGCCATCGCAGTGAACTACGCCAGATGATCAACTGCTTCCTTGAGACCGCCACATTCCCCAATGACTGGGCTCACGCCGAAGACAACACCCTCCTGAAGAAACCCTCTGCAGACTCGACTAACCTCAAGAACTTCAGGCCCATCTCACTGCTTCCATTCGTAGCCAAAGTCATCGAAATGGCCGTCAACACCCAGCTAGCAAACTTCATCGAAGCTAACAACATCCTGGAAATCACCCAATCCGGATTCTGCAGCAACCACAGCACCAAGACCACCCTTATCGCCGCCAACATCGACATCCATGCCCTCCTCGACCAGGGCCAAATGGCAGCCCTCATCCTCCTGGACCTCTCAGATGCTTTCAACACAGTCTTCCAACGCACACTAGCCACCAGACTACACAACATTGTATCCAAGGAAAGACCCTCGACTGGACATTCTTCACCGGCAGAAAGCAGCGAGTCAGACTTTCGCCCTACCTCTCAGCACAGACAGACACCAGATGTGGAGTATCCCAGAGATCCTCCCTCAGCCCCACCCTATTCAACATCTACAATGCACCCCCTCGCAACCATTGTCAGAAGCCACGGGCTCAACATCGTCTCCTACACCGACACCCAGCTCATCCTCTCCCTCACCAAGGAACCCAACATCACCAGGTACAACTTCCAAGAAGGGATGAAAGCCGTTGCAACCTGGATGAAGAAGAGCTGCCTGAAAGTCAACTCAGAGAAAAAAGGAGTCCTTATCCTTAGCTTCACCCCCTCAGCAAGGGACGACACCTGGTGGCCCCCTGCCCTTGATAACCCCCACCCAGGCAGACCATGCACGAAACCTTGGCATCATACTGGACTCAACGCTCAATACGAACCGCCAGATTAATGCCGTATCCTCGGCCTGCTTCAACACCCTCCGCAAACTCGGAAAACATTCAAATGGATCTTATCCGAATCCAGAAAAATGGTCACGCATGCCTGCATCACTAACAGAGTGGACTACGTCAACTCCCTCTACACCGGAATCAACAAAAAACTCCTCCGCAAGCTCCAGACCGTCCAGCATGCCGCAGCCAGGCTGATTCTAGACATCCCCCATCACAACCACATCAACCAACACATGCGTGCTCTCCACTGGCTCCCCATCGAAAGAAGTATAACCTTCAAGCTCCTCATGCACGCATACAAGGCCCTCCATAACACCGGACCAGCATACCTAAACAACTGCCTCTCCTTCCAAGTCCCCAAGAGGAACCTCAGATCAACCGACCTCTCCCTGGTCACAGTCCCACGCATCTACAAGACCAGAACGGGTGGAAAGTCCTTCTCCTACCTCTTAGCCAGGACCTGGAACGACATCCCCCTCCACCTCTGACAAAGCCCTACACTGCTCCAGTTCAGAAAGGACCTCAAGACCTGGCTCTTCAGATGATCGTATCACCCAACGGAGCTGCCCCCCCCCAGCACCTTGAGACCCTCACAGCTGAGCAGCTGCGCTTTACAAACCCCTGATTGATTGATTGATTTACTCAAAACTAGGCTGAAATGTACTTCAGCCCAGCCTTGCAGTAAGTCAAGCACCATACTTGGCCAATCACCAATACTGCAACACACTATCACAGAAAACAATTGAGGACTTGAATTAAAATAATGCCCCATAAGAACTAATGTTTTTTTGAAGTTTCATACAGTGAGAACTTCGCCCTAGGGTAATGGAGCACTTTAGAAGAGAACTAGATTACGTTACAATTTTTTTGGCATGGGGAGAGTAAGGGATTTGCACAGAATTACATGATTTTGAGCCAAGATCAGGATTTGAACCAAGTTTCCGAGTTCCAAAGCTGGCAGCTCTAGTCACAAGGGCAATAATTTAAATTAGTTTAACGTTTAAGTTTATAAATATTGTGCCTTGATTGATAAAATATATATGTAATCATGGAGTTTTTTGACAATTAAAAAAACTTAATTCAACTTTTGAAAACTTTAAAAAAGTTTGTGAATTAATCACATGTATAGCTTTTAAACACATTTTTGAAATAATAAATTACAGTACACATGTTAGGGAGGTTAAATTAATGTTTTAAGTAATAATTATAATTGAAATGAATATAGTTAATTATATCAGAACTTGGCAATCATTTTGAAACGAAATCCATTTGCAGGTGATTGGATATGGTATGGGTCCAATGGTCCATGGGCACAGTCACTACAATCCCCCAATTCAAAAGACAGAAAAATAAGATATGTGTGAGATAAATACCCCTCACAATCTTCAGGCTACACACAGGTATTCGCAATGGGGTCGTTCTGCCACTGAGATGTCTCAGTCAAATTAAAATGACACAAGAACTCCTCCCTGTGTTAAAATACATACCCTCTGTTGGTGATGCTTTGAAAAGCCATTGACTGGGTAAAAAAAGAAGGGTGTGTGCGGGGCAGGAACCTGCAGAGCTGTTCTTGGTGCCCCAAGGTGTGACATTCACAAAGTTATGTTTTGAGTTCACTCAGGTAACAGCTAGAGTCTAGCCAGTCATGAGAGAGGTAAATAGCAGCTGTAATTCTTTCAACATGAGTGTGTGGCTACACGGTCCCCACGAAAACATTTCAAAGATAACACTGAACTCTAGTGCAATTTCACGTAATTGTTTCAGCCTTGTGCCTGGTTTAGATTTTCTTAAGTAAAGCTGTGTTTTCTCTCACTTGTCAGTGGTTTGTTTCACTTTGCTTACTGATGGTTGTTTTTTAGGTTTCGACCTGGGAGGTGCAACTGCGTAGCAGTTGCTCCTCCCACGGCGAAACCTCTTGATCCTACATATTGACTTTGGTTCCGCCTCGGTCTCCCATTGGCTAGCTCCATAAATGGAGGCTAGCCATTGGGAGACAGAGGCTGTCAATCGCGCTTTCTCGGGGAAAACGCGATTCGGGGGCGTTTCTCGGGCTTTTTTTAAGCCCCGCCCCTTTGTCCCGGGCCGCGCTGCCATTGGCTGCCGGCCCGGGACACCCCCGTGACGTCATTTCCCGGGCCGCGCTCTGATTGGCTGGCCGGCCCGGGACCTGACTTGTTATCTAGTGTCTGAGAATAATACGGAACTTCAATTTAGAAACGTGGGTCGGACTTAACAATTAACGAAACCTACTTTATTACAAACCACTGAACTCGTAATAAAACATTTCAATTTTAAGAAATAAGAGGATTATATGTAAATTAAATTTATAAAAAATATTTTACTTTCACCTTTTACGGATTTGCTTTGTGTTGACAAGCCAGGGATAAGTCATCTACTTTACAGTGTATACTTTGTATACCGAGTTGATTATGCGAATCTGCGTTCAATAAGAAAGTAGTCATTTCTAAGATGACTGCTTCATTCTTCTATGGTTGCCGCGCGGCTTTACAGGTTATGATTTCTAACCCAGTCCTTCTTTTGTTTTGTTGCTTGGGTCTATGGACGCTGACAGCATGGAGCGCGCAGAAGCTGGGATCATGGGACAAGCACAGTTTTTACCTGTCACCCACGTCATCTTTGATATGGACGGGCTGTTGCTGGGTCTGTAGCTCCGATTCCTTCTTTGCTTTTAAAATACACTATTATACCCCAGCCAGCTAGGAACTGAACATGCCTTTCAATTCACGTAAACAATCAGCTACTAGAGTCGAGCAGTTTACTGGGGGTGTTAAGTGAAGCCGCGTATTTTTTGTTTTTCTTTTCAGAGCTAAATACTTTTCTGTTTTTCTGAATTCATGGCATGCTAGTTGAAACGTGTACCTTTTCAACAGCGCACTTCCCTGGTTTTCTAATCTCTGCTGCCACACCCAAGCTTATTTTCCATTCATACTAAACCCTCTTGCGTGCACTGTGCAGGCGGAAGCCGGCGTTTCAGCAGAGCGTGTGCTTGCTAGCGCAGGTTCGGCACCATTTACAACTGCCCTAATGTTAAATAGACATTAAGCTTAATTTGCAAAGGCTTTCGGAGTTTGTTTATGCTGTATCTACGTGCAGCGGGAAGTAAGTGATTGACCCTTTTAAAAAAAAAAAAAAAAAAACGGGCGAGTTAGTATTTCTTTCTAATTTAATTTGGGTCATCTATACTATTGGTTGTGGCTTAGATTTTACGCAGTAACAAACCTTTAGTTTTTCTGCTATGTTTTTGCTGCGCGTTTTCATAATTGTATGACGCGTTTTTATTGATCAGTCCCAGCCACAGTGGATTAGAAACTTAAGCAAAATAAATATGCTCCCCGGTTGTATGTTTTTAAATTCCCGCCCTGCCTAGCCCCCAGGTTCCAACTCGTGCCTCTTTCTTCCACCAGCCACACCTCCTGTCTCTCACTCCTGCATGCTCTTTTTCGTCTTTGCCTCCTCCCTTTTCAATTTTTCCTATCTTTCTGACTTTTTTGTGCCTTTCTCTTGCTGTGTCAGTCTGATGATGAAAAACCAAAGCCACAGTTCCAAAACAATCTGTGCCCACCAGGTATACCTTCAGCATACATTAAGCAACGGGTCCTATTGCTGGCCACACAGGTGGGAAGTGTTACAGGAAAATACATTTACACAAGCGATTCTATTTTCAAAAGACGTATCTCATTCTGTTGAGTTCATGCATGCCCGTCAAACTCCTGAATACGCTTGCATCGATTTCCACATGGTAAGCTTTTAGCAATAAAAGTTTTAGTTAAAAAATGAAAGTTTACAACATACGCACGTAAAGCGTATCTAAATATCAAACTTGCGCAGTTCCAGTGCTCAATTCTTCATTGTGCTCAATTTACAGTGGGCGAGAAGCTTCATTTACATCTTGAATTACCCTGAGGTCACCTGAACTTTGGACATCCAATAGAACATTGAGTTCTACCTGAGGGTGAATAACTGAAATGGCGAGGAGGGGAGGGGTAGCAAAATACATAACTATTTGCTTTCAAAAACATGAAAATGCCACATTTGGTGCTCGAAAACAGCACACGATGGCCTACCCCACGCCTCTGCGTTTTCGTGATACTTGAGAAGCTGGACATATGCTGTTTGCACAACGGCTAGCCACTTTGTTTATTTTGCTAATCTTATGTTTATTTCTTTGTTTTTCAGGTCCAATATGGCCCGTGGCGTCTCCGTGCAGCTGTGTGCACTGCTGTGTACGAAGTGGTTCAGACAGGTATGTATGCTGCTGTTTTTCAGTTAAGGTAAGGCATTTTGTTTATTTTGCTAATCTTATGTTTATTTCTATCACTCACTGCTGCACTCTCTCCTCAGCCTCTTACTGCACCATCCCTTCACTCTCTCCTCAGCTCCACTATACCGTCTCTTCACTGTTGCACTCTCCTCAGTCTCTCACTGCACCATCCTTTCACTGCTGCACTCTCTCCTCAGCCTCTCCCTGCACCATCCTTTCACTGATGCACTCCCTCCTCAGCCTCTCCCTCCACTGTCCCTTCACTGATGCACTCTCCTCAGCCTCTCCCTGCACCGTCCCTTCACTGATGCACTCTCTGCGCAGCCCCCCATTGCATCGTCGCCTTAACTGCTGCACTCTCCTCAGCCTCTCCCTGCACCATCCCTTCACTGATGCACTCTGTTCAGCCCCCATTGCATCGTCCCTTCACTGCTGCACTTTCCTCAGCCTCTCACTGCACCATCCCTTCACTGCTGCACTCTCCTCAACCTCTCACTGCACCATCCCTTCACTGCAGCACTCTCTCCTCAGCCTCTTCCTGCGCCATCGCTTCACTGCTGCACTCTCTGCTCAGCCCCCCATCCAGGCTGCAGCCCTCACTCCTCCACTGCACCATCACTCACTGCTGCACTCTCTCTCAGCCTCTCACGGTACTATCCCTTCACTGCTGCACTCTCTTCAGTCTCTCACTGCACAATCCCTTCACTGCTGCACTCACTCATCAGCCTCTCCCTGCACCGTCCCTTCACTGATGCACTCTCTCCACAGCCTCTCCCTGCACCGTCCCTTCACTGATGCACTCTCTCTACAGCCTCTCCCTGCACCGTCCATTCACTGATGCACTCTCTGCTCAGCCTCCCATTGCATCGTCCCTTCACTGCTGCACTCCCTTCAGCCTCTCCCTGCACCGTCCCTTCACTCATGCACTCTCTCCTCAGCCCCCCATTGCATCGTCCCTTCACTGCTGTACTCCCTTCAGCCTCTCCCTGCACCGTCCCTTCACTCATGCACTCTCTGCTCAGCCCCCCATTGCATCGTCCCTTCACTGCTGCACTCTCCTCAGCCTCTCCCAGCACCGTCCCTTCACTGGTGCACTCTCCTCAGCCTCTTACTGCATTATCCCTTCACTGCTACGCTCTCTCCTCAGTCCCACTGTACAGTCCCTTCACGGCTGCACTCTCTGCTCAGCCCCCCACTGCACTGTCCTTTTAATGCTGCACTCTCCTCAGCCTCTCCCTGCGCCATCGCTTCACTGCTGCACTCTCTGCTCAGCCCCCCATCCAGGCTGCAGCCCTCACTCCTCCACTGCACCATCACTCACTGCTGCACTCTCTCTCAGCCTCTCACGGTACTATCCCTTCACTGCTGCACTCTCTTCAGTCTCTCACTGCACAATCCCTTCACTGCTGCACTCACTCATCAGCCTCTCCCTGCACCGTCCCTTCACTGATGCACTCTCTCCACAGCCTCTCCCTGCACCGTCCCTTCACTGATGCACTCTCTCTACAGCCTCTCCCTGCACCGTCCATTCACTGATGCACTCTCTGCTCAGCCTCCCATTGCATCGTCCCTTCACTGCTGCACTCCCTTCAGCCTCTCCCTGCACCGTCCCTTCACTCATGCACTCTCTCCTCAGCCCCCCATTGCATCGTCCCTTCACTGCTGTACTCCCTTCAGCCTCTCCCTGCACCGTCCCTTCACTCATGCACTCTCTGCTCAGCCCCCCATTGCATCGTCCCTTCACTGCTGCACTCTCCTCAGCCTCTCCCAGCACCGTCCCTTCACTGGTGCACTCTCCTCAGCCTCTTACTGCATTATCCCTTCACTGCTACGCTCTCTCCTCAGTCCCACTGTACAGTCCCTTCACGGCTGCACTCTCTGCTCAGCCCCCCACTGCACTGTCCTTTTAATGCTGCACTCTCCTCAGCCTCTCCCTGCACCGTCCCTTCACTGCTGCACTCTCTGCTCAGCCTCTCCCTGCACTGTCCCTTCACTGATGCACTCTCTCCTCAGCCTCTCCCTTCACTGTCCCTTCACTGCTGCACTCTCTTCAGCCTCTCCTTGCACCGTCCCTTCACTGATGCACTCTCTGCTCAGCCCCCATTGCATCGTCCCTTCACTGCTGCACTCTCCTCAGCCTCTCCCTGCACCATCCCTTCACTGACGCACTCTCTGCTCAGCCCCCCATTACATCGTCCCTTCATTGCTGCACTCTCTGCTCAGCCCCCCCCATTCAGGCTGCAGCCCTCACTCCTCCACTGCACCATCACTCACTGCAGCACTCTCTCCTCAGCCTCTTACGGTACCGTCCCTTCACTGATGCACTCTCCTCAGCCTCTCACTGATGCACCATCCCTTCACTCTCTCCTCAGCTCCACTATACCGTCCCTTCACTGTTGCACTCTGCACCCTCCCTTCACTGCTGCACTCTCTGCTCAGCCTCTCCCTGCACCGTCCATTCACTGATGCACTCTCTGCTCAGCCTCCCATTGCATCGTCCCTTCACTGCTGCACTCTCCTCAGCCTCTCCCTGCACTGTCCCTTCACTCATGCACTCTGCTCAGCCCCCCCATTGCATCGTCCCTTCACTGCTGCACTCTCCTCAGCCTCTCCCTTCACCGTCCCTTCACTGGTGCACTCTCCTCAGTCTCTCACTGCACCATCCCTTCACTCTCTCCTCAGCTCCACTATACCGTCTCTTCACTGTTGCACTCTCCTCAGTCTCTCACTGCACCATCCTTTCACTGCTACACTCTCTCCTCAGCCTCTCCCTGCACCATCCCTTCACTGATGCACTCTCTCCTCAGCCTCTCCCTGCACCGGCCCTTCACTGATGCACTCTCTCCTCAGCCTCTCCCTGCACCGTCCCTTTATTTCTGCACTCTCTCCTTAGCCTCTCCTTGCACCGTCCCTTCACTGCTGCACTCTCCTCAGCCTCTCTTTGCACCGTCCCTTCACTGATGCACTCTCTGCTCAGCCCCCCATTGCATCGTCCCTTCACTGCTTCACTCTCCTCATCCTCACCCTGCACCATCCCTCCACTGGCGCACTCTCTGCTCAGCCCCACCCCCCCATCCAGGCTGCAGCCCTCACTCCTCCACTGCACCATCACTCACTGCTGCACTCTCTCCTCAGCCTCTTACGGTACCGTCCCTTCACTCTCTCCTCAGCTCCACTATACCGTCCCTTCAAACTCTCTCTCTCACTACCTCACTCTCACTACCCCACTCTCTCTTTCACTAACTCAGTATCTCTCTCACTACCTCACTATCTCACACTACTACACTATCTCTCATTCACTCTCTCTCTACCTCACTACTCAACTCTCTTTCTCACAGCATCACAATATCACTACCACAGTAACTATCTCTCTAACACACTACTTCACAACTTCACTCTCTCTATCTCACTACCTTACCCTCTCTACATCACTACCTCACTCTATCTATTACTATCTCACTATCTCACTATATCATGACACTCTCAAAAATTCACTACAACACTCTCTCACTACCTCACAACTTCACTCTCTCTCTCTCTCTCTAACTCACTGCTTCACTCTCTCTCTATCTCACTACCTCACACTTTCTCTATATACTACCTCACTCTATTTATATCTCACTATCTCTCTCTCACTATATCACGACACTCTCTCTAAAGTTCACTACATCACTCTCTCACTACCACACAACTTCACTCTCTCTCTAAATCACTACTTCACTCTCTCTCTCTCTCTCTCAAATACACTAACTCACTTTCACTCTCTCATACACTATCTCACTCTCTCTCTAGCTCACTACTTCACAACATCTCTCTGTTTCTATCTCAATACAGCACAACAACTCTCACCCTCACTACCTCATTCTTTCACTACCTCACTCTCTCTCACTACCTCACTCTATATCTACTTCACTCTCCCACAAAACAAAACTAACTACATCACTACTCAAATTATATCTATAACACTATCTCACTCTCTCTCTCACTAACTCTCTCCATAACATCACTCTATCTATTTCCATATCACTCTCACTACCTAACTATAACACAAGTCACTCACTCAAAAAATAACTACAACACTCTCTCGCTGACTCACTCTCTATCTCACTAGCTCACAAGTTCATTCTCTCTCTCCAACTCACTACGTCACTCTCTATCTCACTAACTCACTCTCTCTCTCTTTCTATCTCACTAAGTCACTTTCACTCTCTCTTAAACTACCTCAGTCCTTCTCTATCTCACTATGTCACAACATCACTCATTGTTTCTATCTCACTACCACCAAAATCACTCTCCATCACTAACTCACTCTTTCACTACCTCACTCTCTCTGTCTCACTCTATCTACCTCACTCTCTCTCTCACTACCTCACTCTCTCTATTTCTACCTCACTAAGTCACTTTCACTCTCTTTCACTACCTCACTCTCTGTCTCTGTTTTCGTTCAGAGGTAAGCCATTTTTTATTTTTTTTGCTAATCTTATGTTTATTTTCTCTTTTCTAGGTTCAACATGGCCTGTGGCGATTCCCTTCAGCGATGTGCACCGCTGTGCACGGAGTTGTTCAGACAGGTATGTATGTTGATTTTAGTTTATGTTAGAGGTAAGGCATATTTTTATTTTTACACTGCACTGTCCTTTTACTGCTGCACTCTCTCCTCAGCCTCTCCCTGCGCCATCGCTTCACTGCTGTACTCTCTGCTCAGCCCCCCCCCCATCCAGGCTGCAGCCCTCACTCCTCCACTGCACCATCACTCACTGCTGCACTCTCTCCTCAGCCTCTCACGGTACCATCGCTTCACTGATGCACTCTCCTCAGCTTCTTACTGCACCAGCCCTTCACTCTCTCCTCAGCTCCACTATACCGTCTCTTCCCTGTTACAGTCCCTTCACTGCTGCACTCTCTGCTCAGCCCCCCACTGCACCGTCCTTTTAATGCTGCACTCTCCTCAGTCTCTCACTGCACCATCCTTTCACTGCTGCACTCTCTCCTCAGCCTCTCCCTGCACCATCCTATCACTGATGCACTCTCTCCTCAGCCTCTCCCTGCACTGTCCCTTCACTGATGCACTCTCCTCACCCTCTCCCTGCACCGTCCCTTCACTGATGCACTCTCTGCTCAGCTCCCCATTGCATCGTCCCTTCACTGCTGCACGCTCCTCAGCCTCTCCCTGCACCGTCCCTTCACTGATGCACTCTCTGCTCAGCCCCCCATTACATCGTCCCTTCATTGCTGCACTCTCTGCTCAGCCCCCCCCATTCAGGCTGCAGCCCTCACTCCTCCACTGCACCATCACTCACTGCAGCACTCTCTCCTCAGCCTCTTACGGTACCGTCCCTTCACTGATGCACTCTCCTCAGCCTCTCACTGATGCACCATCCCTTCACTCTCTCCTCAGCTCCACTATACCGTCCCTTCACTGTTGCACTCTGCACCCTCCCTTCACTGCTGCACTCTCTGCTCAGCCTCTCCCTGCACCGTCCATTCACTGATGCACTCTCTGCTCAGCCTCCCATTGCATCGTCCCTTCACTGCTGCACTCTCCTCAGCCTCTCCCTGCACTGTCCCTTCACTCATGCACTCTGCTCAGCCCCCCCATTGCATCGTCCCTTCACTGCTGCACTCTCCTCAGCCTCTCCCTTCACCGTCCCTTCACTGGTGCACTCTCCTCAGTCTCTCACTGCACCATCCCTTCACTCTCTCCTCAGCTCCACTATACCGTCTCTTCACTGTTGCACTCTCCTCAGTCTCTCACTGCACCATCCTTTCACTGCTACACTCTCTCCTCAGCCTCTCCCTGCACCATCCCTTCACTGATGCACTCTCTCCTCAGCCTCTCCCTGCACCGGCCCTTCACTGATGCACTCTCTCCTCAGCCTCTCCCTGCACCGTCCCTTTATTTCTGCACTCTCTCCTTAGCCTCTCCTTGCACCGTCCCTTCACTGCTGCACTCTCCTCAGCCTCTCCTTGCACCGTCCCTTCACTGATGTACTCTCTGCTCAGCCCCCCATTGCATCGTCCCTTCACTGCTTCACTCTCCTCATCCTCACCCTGCACCATCCCTCCACTGGCGCACTCTCTGCTCAGCCCCACCCCCCCATCCAGGCTGCAGCCCTCACTCCTCCACTGCACCATCACTCACTGCTGCACTCTCTCCTCAGCCTCTTACGGTACCGTCCCTTCACTCTCTCCTCAGCTCCACTATACCGTCCCTTCAAACTCTCTCTCTCACTACCTCACTCTCACTACCCCACTCTCTCTTTCACTAACTCAGTATCTCTCTCACTACCTCACTATCTCACACTACTACACTATCTCTCATTCACTCTCTCTCTACCTCACTACTCAACTCTCTTTCTCACAGCATCACAATATCACTACCACAGTAACTATCTCTCTAACACACTACTTCACAACTTCACTCTCTCTATCTCACTACCTTACCCTCTCTACATCACTACCTCACTCTATCTATTACTATCTCACTATCTCACTGCCTCACTATATCATGACACTCTCAAAAATTCACTACAACACTCTCTCACTACCTCACAACTTCACTCTCTCTCTCTCTCTCTAACTCACTGCTTCACTCTCTCTCTATCTCACTACCTCACACTTTCTCTATATACTACCTCACTCTATTTATATCTCACTATCTCTCTCTCACTATATCACGACACTCTCTCTAAAGTTCACCACATCACTCTCTCACTACCACACAACTTCACTCTCTCTCTAAATCACTACTTCACTCTCTCTCTCTCTCTCTCTCAAATACACTAACTCACTTTCACTCTCTCATACACTATCTCACTCTCTCTCTAGCTCACTACTTCACAACATCTCTCTGTTTCTATCTCAATACAGCACAACAACTCTCACCCTCACTACCTCATTCTTTCACTACCTCACTCTCTCTCACTACCTCACTCTATATCTACTTCACTCTCCCACAAAACAAAAATAACTACATCACTACTCAAATTATATCTATAACACTATCTCACTCTCTCTCTCACTAACTCTCTCCATAACATCACTCTATCTATTTCCATATCACTCTCACTACCTAACTATAACACAAGTCACTCACTCAAAAAATAACTACAACACTCTCTCGCTGACTCACTCTCTATCTCACTAGCTCACAAGTTCATTCTCTCTCTCCAACTCACTACGTCACTCTCTATCTCACTAACTCACTCTCTCTCTCTTTCTCACTAAGTCACTTTCACTCTCTCTTAAACTACCTCAGTCCTTCTCTATCTCACTACGTCACAACATCACTCATTGTTTCTATCTCACTACCACCAAAATCACTCTCCATCACTAACTCACTCTTTCACTACCTCACTCTCTCTGTCTCACTCTATCTACCTCACTCTATCTCTCACTACCTCACTCTCTCTATTTCTACCTCACTAAGTCACTTTCACTCTCTTTCACTACCTCACTCTCTGTCTCTGTTTTCGTTCAGAGGTAAGCCATTTTTTATTTTTTTTGCTAATCTTATGTTTATTTTCTCTTTTCTAGGTTCAACATGGCCTGTGGCGATTCCCTTCAGCGATGTGCACCGCTGTGCACGGAGTTGTTCAGACAGGTATGTATGTTGATTTTAGTTTATGTTAGAGGTAAGGCATATTTTTATTTTTACACTGCACTGTCCTTTTACTGCTGCACTCTCTCCTCAGCCTCTCCCTGCGCCATCGCTTCACTGCTGTACTCTCTGCTCAGCCCCCCCCCCATCCAGGCTGCAGCCCTCACTCCTCCACTGCACCATCACTCACTGCTGCACTCTCTCCTCAGCCTCTCACGGTACCATCGCTTCACTGATGCACTCTCCTCAGCTTCTTACTGCACCAGCCCTTCACTCTCTCCTCAGCTCCACTATACCGTCTCTTCCCTGTTACAGTCCCTTCACTGCTGCACTCTCTGCTCAGCCCCCCACTGCACCGTCCTTTTAATGCTGCACTCTCCTCAGTCTCTCACTGCACCATCCTTTCACTGCTGCACTCTCTCCTCAGCCTCTCCCTGCACCATCCTATCACTGATGCACTCTCTCCTCAGCCTCTCCCTGCACTGTCCCTTCACTGATGCACTCTCCTCACCCTCTCCCTGCACCGTCCCTTCACTGATGCACTCTCTGCTCAGCTCCCCATTGCATCGTCCCTTCACTGCTGCACGCTCCTCAGCCTCTCCCTGCACCGTCCCTTCACTGATGCACTCTCTATTCAGCCCCCCATTGCATCGTCCCTTCACTGCTGCACTTTCCTCAGCCTCTCAATGCACCATCGCTTCACTGCAGCACTCTCTCCTCAGCCTCTCCCTGCGCCATCGCTTCACTCTCTGCTCAGCCCCCCCATCCAGGCTGCAGCCCTCACTCCTCCACTGCACCATCACTCACTGCAGCACTCTCTCCTCAGCCTCTTACGGTACCGTCCCTTCACTGCTGCACTCTCCTCAGCCTCTCACTGCACCATCCCTTCACTGCTGCACTCTCTTCAGTCTCTCACTGCACCATCCCTTCACTGCTGCACTCTCTCCTCGGCCTCTCCCTGCACCGTCCATTCACTGATGCACTCTCTGCTCAGCCTCCAATTGCATCGTCCCTTCACTGCTGCACTCTCTTCAGCCTCTCCCGGCACCGTCCCTTCACTGGTGCACTCTCCTCAGTCTCTCACTGCACCATCCCTTCACTGCTGCACTCTCTCCTCAGCCTCTCCCTGCACCATCCCTTCACTGATGCACTCTCTCCTCAGCCTCTCCCTGCACCGTCCCTTTATTGCTGCACTCTCTCCTTAGCCTCTCCTTGCACCGTCCCTTCACTGCTGCACTCTCCTCAGCCTCTCACTGCACCGTCACTTCACTGCTGCACTCACTCCTCCTCCCCACTGCACCGTCCCTTCACTGCTGCACTCTCCTCAGCCTCTCACTGAATTATCCCTTCACTGCTACACTCTCCCCTCAATCCCACTGCACCGTCCCTTCACTGCTGCACTCTATGCTCAGCCCCCCACTGCACCGTCCTTTTACTGCTGCACTCTCTGCTCAGCCCCCCACTGCACTGTCCTTTTACTGCTGCACTCTCCTCAGTTTCTCCCTGCACCGTCCCTTCACTGCTGCACTCTCTGCTCAGCCTCTCCCTGCACTGTCCCTTCACTGATGCACTCTCTCCTCAGCCTCTCCCTGCACTGTCCCTTCACTGCTGCACTCTCCTCAGCCTCTCCTTGCACCGTCCCTTCACTGATGCACTCTCTGCTCAGCCCCCCATTGCATTCACTCATCTATTCATCCTTTCCCTCATCATTCCATTCACCCCTTCACTCATCCATTCATACTTTCACTAATCCATCCAGCTATGGCTTCCTTGTATAACACATTTTGTCTGCAAAATGTCTGTAATATACATTAAAAATAAATTAAAAAATAAACAATTTCCAAGATTGTCTTTAAAAATTAATCTAAGTGATGAGCGCAAAAATCTGTAGAACAGAGCTGGCTCTTTCACACCACACCTCCCCTTCACTCCCACCCCCTTTGAAAGGCTGGGGCCCTGGGCCAGAGTCCACTTTGCAGATGCCTTAAAAGTTCTCTGAAAAAGTAGAGCTAACTCTCCCAGGAGGGGGTTAATTCACAGCGCTGAAATGCTTCAGCTGCAGTGGGAGGCAAGGGGTCTCCTCTACTAAAACTGAAAGCGTGTCTAACTTTTTGTAAGGCGAAACCGTTGCATTGTAAATGCTTGTTTTTAATGAAAGTGCTTTGGCTGCCTTTTAGTTTTCGTTTTGCCACTAACTGGTTGGTCCACGCAGTAATATTTTGTGTCAGAGCCTTGCAAGTTAATCTGAAGAGTTGTGAAACATAAGTGGAATATGTATTTTGCTACAAACGATACAGACACAAATTATAGTTGAAATAATTATTTCCTATAAACACATAAAAGCATTACCTTAAAAACACAGGGGCATATTACCAAGGGTGGCGATAGGCAATTATCACCGGTTTAGCGGCTGTTTTTGGCCGCTAAGCGGCGCTAATTCTATCGCTCTATTAGCAAGCTGTCGCTAACTGATGTTAGCGACAGCTTTTAGGCGATAGCGAGCAGTTTGGGGCCCGCATTGCATGTTAATGATATTTATCGCTAATGACATGCAAAGTGGGCGTACCCAACCTGTTAGCTACTGAAAGCAGTCGCTAACGTCGCTATAGCCTATTAGCAAGGCAGGCGTAGCGATGGAAATATTCCCGCTATCGCCAAAAACCAATGCCTGCTCAGACCAGTTTTTAGCCTTGTTATCCAATGGAAGGTGGATAACATGACTAAGAGCATTTTGTCGCTAATGCGTGAGTATTGCTGTATTCTCAGCGATATTCACGCATTTCGCCGCTACCGCTTGATATTTTAGCACAATGGAGAAAAACGTTGCTAATAGCATGTTTTCTCCGCTAACATATCCAGCGATCGGCAGCGATAAAAAAATCATCCCTATTTAGCGATGATTATCGCTACTTGTTGGTAGTATGCCCCACAGCTCCTTGAGTCCCTGATAGTAGCGCTGCACAACATTTAACACTATCTCATAGCTGGCCTAAAAATACCTTTCGCATTTGCTGGTGTGGAGAGGCGTTGCTCATGTGATTGCTGCACGCCAATTTAGATCTGAGGACTTACCTTCTGCAAGGAGCTGTTTCTCATCCCCCTTCTATCATCGTTATTCATATGTTCTTGAAAAAAATGCACTTACAAAATTAATTGTGAATTCTCTGACAAATACAATAGGAAAATATATTACATTGTGAACTCTGAAAACTGCAACCGGAAGTGGTTTTATCTGTAAACTCTCTGGCAATTACAAAGGGAAGGGGTTTTACATTGTGAATTCCAGGACAAGTGCAACGGAAAAGTGTTTTATATTGAGAACCCTATGACCATTACAATAGGAAGAACTTCCCGCTGTGAACCCCTTGATGATGATGATGGGCTATACGTTATTTAACATTAAGAGACCATCAAACACATATTACTACTTCAGATGGCGCTAGAAATATCGTTTTTGTATGCATTTGCAATTCTTATGATTTCTATTTAGTTGTGTGTGAACTAAAGATTTTTTTTTAAGGTAAATACACTAAATATTAATTTATTAAAAATTAGTACTCACTTTGTGGAGTCCGTTAACGTGTATTTCACTCTTAATTTGCTTTAATTCAATCTTTTGGTTTTACTTTTCAGAACCACGCTGTTGATATTCAATAAATTACTTTTAGAACAAAGTGTGGGTAACTTTCCCATTAAACTGTGGTAATGTCCTGCTTCAGTCATATGTTTAAGACCAAAGACCTTTTGAAACTGAATGTAAATAAAGCATATGCATTGGTTCTAGAGAATCATCATCCTTAAACCCGGCTCTCTATGCGGCAGTCTTTTCTCTTTGTCCGTGCCCTGCTACCACCATAAAAATGCTGGTGTCACTATCAACCTTGACCTTGCATTTCTTCCACATGTCAACAAGATTGCTGGAACCTCGCTCCCTTTTTGAAGAGCTTAAATAAAGTTCTTCCTTGACCGTGAATTACAGGGAAAAGGTTATCTATCAAGGCAGCTCTGTCATCCTGCTTGGATTATAGGAATTAAGGGGCATATTACCAAGCTATAGCGATAATCATCGCTAAGCTTGGTTAGCGGGTATAAAAATATCGCCGCGCTCCGACGATTTTTACCGCTGAGATACCTTGATATTATCAAGGTTTTTCTCAAAAGCGGTAAAAATCGTGGGAAATGCATGAATATCGCTGTAAAATCAGCGATATTCATGCATTATCGTGACAATGCTCTTAGCCATGTTATCCACCTTCCATTGGTTAACATGGCTAAGAACTGCTCTGGGCAGGCGTTAACTTTTGGAGATAATCGCGCTTATCGCGATTATTTCCAAAAGTTGGTAATAGGTGATAGCGATGTTAGCGACTGTTTCCAGTCGCTAACAGCTTGGCACGCCCACTATGCATGTCATTAGCGATAATTATCGCTGACATGCATAGTGGGCCCCTAAATGCCCGCTATCGCCTATTAGCTGTCGCTAGCTGGTGTTAGCGACAGCTAGGTAATAGGGCGATAAAATTATCGCCGCTTTAGCGGGAAAAATTCCCGCTAAAGCGACGATAAGGCCCTTGGTAATATGCCCCTAAGGGCCATATTATCAAGCAAGGACGATACATTATCGCCGCTTTTATCGGCAGGAAACTGCCGCTAAAGCGGCGATAATGGGCTTGATAATATGCCCTTGTGAATTCCTAAAGAAGTCCAGGTTAACACCAGAACCTGGGCTTCTATGGGCTTCACATGTTACCATCGAGTAAACAATTTCGTTTACAACAGTTTACATGGTGCACAAGGCAGGTTGAGTTCCTCAGCTCTTGGATTCAGCCCTGCCTGCCCTCTCACATGCTTCGTTCCCTGCCCTCTTATTTTATTTATTTTAATAGTTTTTCATAGTCCGAAAATGACCCTTGCTGGTGTCAGAGCGCTCTTCTCTTGCACTCCTGGTTGTGCCCATGTTACATTGCACCCGGGTGGGCAGACTATGGCTGGTATTCTCAGTACGACAGGGGTAAAAGACAGGGTTCACGTGAGTGTGGTGTGCAGCACTTTGAAGCCAGACCTCTTGACATTGACAACGTTTGTTGGTTAAGTGCTGAAAGCCGGTTTTGAACCCTGGTTTATGAGGTCAACAATTTAACAGCAGCTGGCCCGTGGGCTCAGACACAAGTGTTAAGAACTACTGGAGTCGGTGTTTACATTTTTTGCACCTTGGAATGCAGCTCCTGGATTCAGTCAAAAAAGTGTGTGTCAAGCCTTCTCATCAAGCTGTTAATTAGGGGGCGCTGCAGAGGGAGACGTGAATAATTTGGTCCAAGGTTCCATGTGTAACCCATTACTTTTTCGTGTTTCACCTCAAACTGGCGACTGTATGTCAGACACCACAGCCGTGTCCAGTTTCCTCTTCATAAGTGGATTGTTTTCTCTTCCAGTGGCAAAGGTGCCTCTGCCTTCAGCTGTCAGGAGAGAAATGTGCACATAAGTGTTCTCAGTTACAAAGGTCAAATACTTTTCTGTCCATTCAGCCCCATTACACTGGAGGTCTTAATTGCTTCACAAAAAGCAAGGGGAATTACTCAAGGTCTTGTTTGATTTTTCTGACCCTCGGGGGAGAGAAGCTCATCTGAAAAATGTGCACACAGTTTGCAAGAATCTAATCTGTACCTATTCAATAAATAGCTGCTAAATCTAACTAAATATTAAATGTTATTTTCTAGCTACAACCCGAGGAAAAATTGCTACAGAATCACACTCCCCACACACACACATATATAGACACGAAATCTCTCTCTCTCTCTATATATATATATATATATGTATATATATTACCTACTGGCGGTCGCCAGTAGGTAGTTATAGTTAGGATCGTTTTCCATAGGAAATCCGCAACATTCTATTGGGAATAACTTTGGCGCCGAATGAGGGATCTGCCTGTAATTTTCCTTAACTTTGCCTCGCTGTGCCCTGCTCCTTCCCTGAAAGTTTCGGGGGGATCCGTCAAGCGGGGGCCGAGATAAAAGGGGGGTCCCAAAACGTGTTTTCCCCATGTTAATTTCCATAGGGCGGTTGGACTCACTTTTAGCCCGAACGGCTGAATGGATTTCCACCAAACTTGACAAAATTGTAGGGACTGGTACCCCGATGTGCCTTTGCTATGTCTCAAGATATATGCTCCAGTGGTTTTTACGAAAATTAACTTTGAAAAAATATATATTGGGCTACATTGGGCTATATATATGTTAGAGCCCAAATGTAGCCCAATGTAGCCCAATGTAGCCCAATGTAGCCCAAAGATGGCCACCAGAGACAAAAAAAACAAATGTAGCCCAAATATCAGCCAGATGTAGCCCAACTATAGCCCAATGACAGAATGTCCCAGAGTGTTCTAAAGAACAACTAGAGCGCTAACAGTCTTACTTATGACAAAAGTATGGCACACCTGAAGTCATCTTGATTGGAATAAAGTGTTAACACTTAAAACATTTAATTTGCAAAGGAACAAAATGAGGGGGCTCATTTTGCCATAGAAATTATGATTAGTGCTGAAGAAAGAAAAATTAGGGCACATTTTGAGTGACTTCTCAAATCCTCTTATATTTCATTAAAAAAATTCTGATATGCAGTCTCCCAAGATGGCCACCAAAGACAAAAGAGCCCAAATGTAGCCCAAATATCAGATAGATGTAGCCCAACTATAGCCCAATGACAGAATGTCCCAGAGTGTTCTAAAGAACAACTAGAATGCTAACAGTCTTACTTATGACAAAAGTATGGTACACCTGAAGTCATCTTGATTGGAATAAAGTGGTAACACTTAATATATTTAATTTGAAAAGGAACAAAATGAGGGGTTTAATTTTGCCATAGAAATTTTATATATATATATATATATATATTCACTGAAAAAACCATAGGTTTCACACCAGTTATAGTTAGGAATTAGCATTTAAAAAACCTATTAAATTCACTGAAAAAACCATAGGTTTCACACCAGTTATAGTTAGGTGGAAATTTTACTCGCATAAGACCATTGAAATTCCCACGTTATAGTTAGTTGGACTCACTATAACTTGCGCGTGCAATGCACTGCTGATGACGTCACATATTACATCACTCATGACATGGTCAGTGACATCACTCATGACATCACTGATGACATCTTCCAGTGAATGTGTATCTTTCTGAAAAATAAATATTTTTTATATATGTATATCTAAAGGTTGATGGAAGAATAAATGGGTAAATAAATGTCTAAATGGATGTTTTTTTGGGTAAAATTGATTGGTTAACTGACTTATTAAATGTATCTTAGTGAATACATATATTAGCGAGTAATGTTTAAATATTTAAATATCTGTATATGTGTCTCACTTTGTGTATAAGTGGCTGCATGGGTTGGTGAGTAGCTACATGAGTGTGTATATGGGTTATTAGTTGTTTTTTTGAGTATCAGTATCAGTGTCTGTATGGTTCGGTGGGGGATATTACTTAGAGCACAGATGCATGAATGAGTGACTCACTATTTGTATGTATTTTGAAGACAGCATGTGTGCAAGACTGTATGGGTGGATGATTGTGTGTATGGGTGGGTTAGTGAGTATGTGTTTTTATAATTGATTGTTTAAGAGAGTAAATATGTTTCCGTTTCTGTAGAAGTATGTGTAGTGGTGTGTATATAGCAGTATAATCAAGTAAATGTTTTTTTGATAGTTTATTTGCATGTGTGAATTTGTGTGTGAGTAACTATATGGATGAGTATTAGTGTGTAACAGGATGTATAGGTGTATGAGTACATATGATAAATAAGTACATGCATGAGTGACTATATAGACTATAAGGTTTGTTCCTTCCTGGACGCCTGACCCGACATCATAACACCTTAGCGCGCTGCAGGGCGAGCTATTTACTAACGCGGTAGCATTTTTTAAAAATCCCCGTTTGTTATTTGTGTTGATTTAATTTTCATTTACCTTGCTTTTAGTCGGTGTTGCGCTCCCTCGCCTGCACTAAAATTGTACTTTCACCGCGTTTTGCGGGTCCCGGTTTCACATTAGGTTTGGCCGCCATCTTGAGTGAGTCTTCTTCCATGCCTGGCCATTTGGGGGTAGCAGACCAGCTGTCATAAGGACACGCTGACCTGCTTATAAGGGGGCATTCTAGGCGGGCTGCTCTGTTTGTTCCTTCCTGGACGCCTGACCCGACATCATAACACCTTAGCGCGCTGCAGGGCGAGCTATTTACTAACGCGGTAGCGTTTTTAAAAAATCCCCGTTTGTTATTTGTGTTGATTTAATTTTCATTTACCTTGCTTTTAGTCGGTGTTGCGCTCCCTCGCCTGCACTATAATTGTACTTTCACCGCGTTTTGCGGGTCCCGGTTTCACATTAGGTTTGGCCGCCATCTTGGGTGAGTCTTCTTCCACGCCTGGCCATTTGGGGGTAGCAGACCAGCTGTCATAAGGACACGCTGACCTGCTTATAAAGCAGCCATTCTACGCGCAGCGTTTCGCCGTAGTGACGCCGGAGTCACGCCAGAGTCCAGCCCGTCTGCGCCCGTCAGCGTCCCGGAGGCGTCTGGAGCGGCGGGGGGGCTGACTCACCGTGACTATTTTCTACCGAGTGTCATTATGGTTTGTTATACATCTGTGGAGCTGTGGTCCCTCCAAAATGTATCCTGTGCGTGCTATAAGGTGTTTCCTGGCCGTTACAGGGGTAAAAGGAGGTGCCCGGGTTGTGGCTGGTCTCCAGGCAATAGCCCGCCTTCGCTATCTAATCGGGAGACGGACAGTGTGAAGCATCTCTGCCTGCTTTTAAATACCAGATCAGTGCGCAGCCATGCTCAGGAGTTATTTGATCTCCTGTCCACTGAAAAGCCGCTATATCTGATGCTGACAGAGACTTGGCTAGGAGTCTCATCTAATCCCGATATTGCCATAGCGATTCCCCCTGAATACAATGTTTATAGGCAAGATAGATTAGAAGGGAGGGGTGGAGGCGTGGCACTCGTAGTGAATAAATCTGTTGTCTGTTCGATTATCCCGATGGAGGCCATTACAGGGTCTGAATCCCTTGCTTTTTCTTTGTCATTGGCGCCGCATCAATCGGTCAAGGGGCTGTTAGTTTACAGGCCCCCTGGCCCGGCTGGCTCTTTTTTTGATGAGCTTCAGTCTGTAATGTCATCACTGGTCCTGAGAGCCGATCACTGTATTTTGGCTGGGGACTTCAATTGCCACATGGACGAGGGTTCGGACCCAGATGTGATCAAACTGACTGACATTACGGCCCCTTTGGGCCTGGTCCCCTATCTCTTCGAACCAACGCATGATAAAGGCCATACTTTGGATCAGGTTTTTTCTACGTCCCCTATAGAGGTGACGGCACTTTTACCGGTCCTTTGGACAGACCATCGGCTGATCAGCTTTCATGTATTGGGTACAAAAAAGCCTTTGAGCATGGCCCTCAGACAACAGGGACTAGCGTCGAGAGCGTACCATCGGGTGACCCCAGAAATGCTGGCTCAGGCATCCTATGATTATCCTTGCCCCCTTATCGGGGATTTGGATAGGGATTTGGAGTCTCTGCAGACGTGGCTCTCGGACAGGCTGAATGATCTAGCCCCTGCGATGGCCCCCCGGTCGATATCTAAACGGGTTTCTGCCCCTTGGTTCACTGAAGCGCTGTCGGCTTCTCGTAGGCAGTGCAAGGTGGCCAAAAGGGCTTGGCGGGCTCAGTATGACTCTGCCACCAGGCTCGCTTACAGAACTATGGTCAAAGCCTATCATCGGGATATCCACCTAGAAAAGAAAGGCTATTTTGCTAGGAGGATCGAGGCTGCCTCTAATTCCTGAAAGGAGATTTTCACGATTGTTAGGGAATTTACGGCCCCACGGTCGAATTCGATCCAGACCGCCCCTACTGAGAAGTGGGTTTCTGATCTCGCCAACTTTTTTACTACTAAAATAAGGCTGATTCAGGACTCCTTTTCATTAAGGCCGGTTGTAGTCTCCTCTAGTTCTGAGGATGGACCAGTTCCATCGGTCCCTCTAGGGTTTGTCCTGTCAGACTTTCCGCCTATTTCAGCTTCTTCGTCATTGACACTCATGGCCAATCTTAAATCCGCCGCTTGACCCATGCCCGGCCAAATTTCTGGCGAAGATGGCGGTAGTTGTAAATCCGTTGGCGATTTCCCTCCTGAATCTCTCTCTGAGCCGGGGCGTGGTCCCCCAGGCTTGGAAGCAGGCAATGGTCATTCCCCTCCTTAAAAAGCCTGGTCTGGATCCAGTGGTCTTGGCCAATTATAGGCCTATTTCTCGCCTCCCTGCGTTGGCCAAAATCTTGGAGAAGCATGTGCATACTGCGCTTTCCAATTTTTTAGAATCTTACGATCTGCTTCATTCCACTCAATCTGGCTTCCGCCCTAACCTCAGTACTGAGACGGCGTTGCTGGAGGTTTCCGAAGCCATCAAGGAGGCGTTGGATTCGGGTGGCAAAGCCATGCTGGTAATGCTGGACCTGTCGGCGGCCTTTGACACCGTCCCCCACGAGGGTTTGCTCGTCAGACTTTATGAAATCGGTCTGAGGGGGACGGTGCTTAGCTGGTTTAGATCGTTTCTGGCTGGTCGTCGACAAACCGTCTGGGCCTCATCAGGTTCGGCTGAGATGCCGCCTCTGGGAGTCGGAGTCCCGCAGGGCTCGGTGCTGAGCCCGACTCTATTTAACATCTTTATGACCCCTCTGGTGGCATTGGCTGAGTCTTTTGGGGCCCAGATCATATCCTATGCCGACGATACCCAGCTCCTCTTTACTTGCGGGAAAGGAGAGGATTTCGATGGAGAGAGTATCCGTGAGTGCCTTGGGGCTGTCTTTAAATGGTTCCAGCAGAACAGCCTCAGGTGCAACTCAGATAAATCTGAGGTACTCTTTTTTGGTTGCCAATCCGATCCAGATTGGCAGGAATGGTTGCCCGCTGATATGTCTCCTCCAGCTCGATCGTCTTAGTCGGCCAAGAACCTGGGGATCAGGATAGACAATGGTCTGACTTTAAGATCTCTGATCCTTGCTCTTACTGGCACCTGTTTTGCCTTCCTCAGGATGCTTCGGAAGTTTCTTCCTTTGCTCTCTGAGGATCAAAGGAGGACTACGGTACAGGCCTTAATTGGCTCAAGATTGGACTATTCCAACGTCCTATACCTTGGCCTGCCGGAGTATCTCTTGCAACGGCTGCAGGTGGTCCAGAATACGGCCGCGCGGGCCATATTTGGCCTTCACAGGCGAGCCAGAGTCTCCGGCCTTTTGCAGTCTCTCCATTGGCTTCCTATCTGGAAGCGGATAGTTTTTAAGGCCTTGACCCTGGCACACAAGGCTCTTCACGCCTCTGGGGCTAAATATCTGCAAAGGAGGTCCGCCTTTTACCATCCGGCACGATCGCTGAGATCAGAATCGATGTTCCTTGCCACGGTCCCTCGTGTGAAGAAGGCCCGTATTGGAGGCCGTTCTTTCAGGTTGCGGGCTCCACAGCTCTGGAATACCCTGCCTTTGGCACTGCGCAGCACCCCGAATTTGTTGGCCTTTAGGAAGGGCCTTAAAACTTGGCTTTTTGCCCTTTAGACTCCTCTTTCTTTTTAGTTGACTCCGTCCTTTTTATCTTTGTGTTGTGTCTGTCTTTATCAGGCTAATTTACAACAAGGGGTGGTGATGGACAGAGTCTCTGAATTAAGCAGAAATCTCTCACCCAGTCAAGAGATCAGGGCTAGATCCAACACCGTTTTTTAGCTCACTGCATCATCCCAGTTTCAGAACCTGGCTGTATGCAAATTAGTCTGTTCCTGTCCCAGTGCATGATGGGAACAGGGCAAACCAAACTACAAAGCCAATTCTTACACTGGAAAGGAAACAAGCTACCGGGGACCGGTTTCTGGCATTTCAGCCTCTTCGGCCCGGCTTGCTTGAATCCTGATGGTGCAGTGAGCAAGGGACTCATGTCTGAGCATACCCTTCCACGCTTAGGTGGACAAAATAATTTACAACAAGGGGTGGTGAAACCGGTCCCCGGAAGCTTGTTTCCTTTCCAGTGAAAGAATTGGCTTGGTAGTTTGGTCTGCCCTGTTCCCATGATGCACTGGGCCAGGGACAGACTAATTTGCATATAGCCAGGTTCTGAACTGGGATGGTGCAGTGAGCTAAAAAACGGTGATGGATCAAGCCCATGATACGCTAATGGAGAGTTTTTTCAAAATCTAAAGTGCTAGTGCTCAAAACACGTGATAACACACCCAAAGGTAATCATAGACATAGACAACCAATTAAAGACATTGTTGTCGGCATAAACTGCTGCAATGTAATTTGTGCCAAGATGCATTCCAGTACTGTGATAAATATCATAGTGCAAATAAATAAATAAATATCTAAAGAACAGACATTGTTGTCGGCATAAACTGCTGCAATGTAATTTGTGCCAAGATGCATTCCAGTACTGTGATAAATATCTTAGTGCAAATAAATAAATAAATATCTAAAGAACAGCTATAGCATAAACAGAATACGATATAAATGCTAAAAACAGAGCTAAAAATTCATATAAAACCAATGTACATGACCCAAAAGTTAGCAGCAAAATTGCGATTCTAAATTTTCTGTCAAAAATAAAATTGGTCACTGTATGAAGCTCAATTGCACGTAACTAAAATCAAGGTAAACTACTGTTTCATATTAGTTACAGCAAAATGGTTAGGGCAACAATCTTGCATTGTAAGAATATACACAAACGTCCTGCCCAAGTGGGCCATGAGATTTATCTATGGAAAAAAGTGCATAGTGCTAGTGCATAAACTACAAGTGCTTACACTATTCCAAATCACAGCCATGATTGGATGTCCAATCCTAAAAAAGAAATCCTAAAATAATATTAAGTTAAAAACATATTGGGAGGTGGCAGAACAACTGTTCTAAACCATATGATGCTGGCGGATTTGAATCTGTTAGAGGCAGGTGGGGGGGGAGGCAAGAAGAGCAAGAGAAGAGGAAGTGAAACCAATGAGGAAAGGAGCTTGAGGAGAAGACAGGCCTGTGATGGAAGACAGAGGACACACACGGTGGGGGGCAGTCTTCAGTAAGTGAAGGGGGCCCCCTCTGTCTCCCTAAAGCAGCCTGTAAAGCAGCCTGCCCTGCACACGCTGTGGACTGAAGAGAAACAAAGTATCAACATTGTTTCTCTTCAATCAGAGCCACGAGCCAGGCCCCGGACAAGGATGTGGGTGGGGGCCCCAGAGAGGGCACTGCTCCTATGAGGCAGCACAGAGCTGACTTGACCTGGAGAAAGTTTTCAGCTCCAGGCTTCCCTACACTTGAAGGGGCCCCCTCCCCCCACGGTGAAGAGAGTGCTGAAGCACATGCCTGAGCAATGCACACCAGTTCTAACCAGCTTCAGCCTTTCTTTGGGCAGGAAGCAGTTTTCTGAAGATCTTGCACACAAAAAAGAAACAGTTACAATTTATAGCTTTTGTTTCTTGCTTGTGTACAGAGGCCTGGAAGGGAAGGAAAGCCACCCCAGGATTTATCTGTGAATCAGAGTGCTGGAGTGCAGAAAGAAACAGTTGACAGAGCAGTGATCAGGAGAAGGTCAAAAGGAAGTTCAAAGGAAGAAGCAATGCTGAGGGGGAGAGACAGGTGATTAAACTTTGTGTGCGCACGCAAAGGGGTTTACCCCCCCCCCCCCCCCCCAGGTGCAGGAGGCCCCGGGACCCCTCAGCCATGCACCTTGCTTGTCCTGATATTCAGCAGACACCAGCATGCTCTGTTCTTTGTGCAGAGACAGTGCGATAAGGTGACACTCCTCTGAGGAAATGTAAGTAACCCTTTATTGTTACATTTTAGGAAGCCACTGATTCTACAGGAAGCCAGGCCAATGTTATTTAATTGCAGGAGTCGGTGATGGAGTCTTGCAGAAGGTCTGGAAGGATGACTACAGTAACATTCAGTGTTTGACTGTGTACCAGGGGTGTAACACAGGCCCCCTGCAGCCCCTGCATTGAAGGGGGGGTGTGCTCCATGGGCCCCCTCACCCAGCGAGAGCAAGCACTGTTGAGCAGAGCTGCTCTGCCAGTGGCTCGCCGTGTGCTCTTCATGGCAGAGTGTTGCCTGCGTGGGTGAGGGGCAGCTGCGAATGGCAATTCACTTGAGGGAGGTAGGCAGAACCAGCTCACGGTTTTAGGGTGATGGTTCTGCCGAGGGCACTGTGGGGTGTTCACGGACCTTGGGGCTGGGGGTGGAGGCATACAAGAGTGGGTGGTTACGGGCAAGCGACGTGGCTTGTAGACGGGGCTGCTGACTCCAGGCACTAGGAATTGCCCCCGAGGGGTACATCAGGCCCGGCTCCAGGATTCAGGATCTGGGAGGGCCAAGAGAAAGCATGGGTGGGCTGTGAAGATGAATGGAGTTGCATATCATTTCCCAGGTATCAGTGAGTTGGGATCAGGCATGCTGGAGGGGTTTGAAGGGGGGGCTGAGCTGCATACTGTACCTACTGCTGAGAGCATGTACACTAGTTTTAGTTCTGCCTTTCTTGGGGTTTCACCTACATGCTTAATCTCATCTGTTCTCTCTGCATCAGGCTTCTTTCTCTCTACCACATGATCCTTTCTCCCCACCTCACCCATCTCTCTTTCCACCGCAACCTCCTTCCTTTCCACTTCACCCTGCTCACCTACCCACCTCCCCCTCTTTTCTTTTTTCCCCTTTCTTTTCTTTTCATCTCACCTTCCACTTCCACTTCCTCTGCCTCCCCCTCCTATTTCTCCTCCTCTCCCTTCTCTCTCCCTGCCTCGGCTTCCTCTCTGTTTGACCCACCCCCATCTTTTTCTCATCTCACTCGCTGCTTTTTTTGCTTCACTCTCCCCTCTCTCTCCACCTCTCCATGGTCTGACTGCGCCTCCACCTCCACTCCATTCTTCTCTCTAGCCCACCCAACTATCTCTTCTTCACCCTCCTCTCTGTCTCACAGTCACCCTCCCTCTCTCTTTCTTTGTCACTATCCTCCCTCTGCCTAACCCTCCTCCCTCTCATGATCACTCTTCTACCTATAACCCTCCCTTCTCTCTGCTTCACCTATTCTTCTTTCTATCTATCTCAACCTCGCTCTCTCCACCTCACCCTCTTTTGTCAGTCTTGCCTTTCCTACTGCTGCATGAGGTATAGTGGCTGTACTTATGTGGGTGCATTGATGTGTGCAATCCTGCTGCCCTGCACCTGTTCCTGTTCTTCACTGGTGGCCATTACCATTTGGAATGACAGCAGCAACAAGGCCTGAATTATTTACATACTGTGCTCCTGAGCATGCAGAACATCTACAAACACTTGAAAGCCATACATGTTTTAAAGAAGAAGTAATAGCCTATGCAACTTTTTTAAGTTTGGATAGTGCCTACTGGGGTACATGTACTCCAAATAAGGGAAGTAACAACTGGATGATCAATCAAAGTTGCCAACCTAAGCAGAACCAACCAAACTTCAAACATAGGTCTGTTTCAACCCCTAGCTTCCCACTGTGCAAAGATTACAACTTCTGAGAATGACAAGTGGTCCTTCAATTTGATGGCTAGTTTCTCAAACAATATTTGACTGTCAGCTCTTTGAGCAGAATGCATTCTAGGTGAAACCTAAGAAAACATACATCTTATGTGAATGCTTCAAAACTGAACTGTCTCTTCTAAATTGTGATTAGCTTGTCCCCTCCTCCTTCCTGTTTTCCTACTTTCTCCTACTAGTATATCCTATTTCCATCACCGTCCTCTTCCTTGTGGTCTACCACTCTCCTCTTAACACTCCATTTCCCCCAAATTATCATTTGCTCACCACCCTTCTCTCTGATCACCTTCCTTTCTCATCATTTTTATCTTTCAACTGACTCATCTTCCACCTTCACCATTTCATACTCCTCTCCTACTACTCCCATCTTATCACCCTCTCCCAGTACATTCCTACCAATCATCAGTTTACTTGCATCACCCAATTTGCTCATCATTCTCCTGCTCCTATATCCTGCTTTACCAGAGTCCTCTTTCATCATCCTTCATCCAACTCAAACACCATCTTCATCACCTTCTCTACTTTAACACTCATCGCCCTCATACTCTTCTCTAATCAACATCTGTTAAATGTGTTTTCTTGCCTTCTACTCACTCGGTTACTCTTATTTCACCTACCTCTTTCTTTACCATTCTTTTGTTTTATCCTTTTTTCTTACCTTCATCTTTTTTATCCTCACATTCTCCTCTAATCACCCTCCTCCATTTCTCATCCCTGCACCACATCCCCATTTTCTCATTACAATTCTATATTTGTTGATAATCTTCCCTGCGCTAAAGAGCCACAGGTATGAAAACTGTTGACCTAGGTTTTTCAGGACTTCTGTTGAAAATACACCATCCCAGCTGCTAGTTAATCGGCAACATTAGCGCGTTATGTGTTCTAGCTTTTCAAATGCCCCAAAAGACCAGATTTATTTGAAGCTTAAATATCTGTGTTTACCCAGATCAGAGACACTGAGAAGCTCAGAATATTTATACTGATGTAAGGACATACAAGTTGTCCCACTCTTGTGTAAGTAATGAAAGGCTGACAAGATTTTAACTTACTAAGTCACAGATTATAGGAACATATTTGAAGCAAGTGCATTAGCCCACAGGAGTATCTTATCTCTTTATGATCTGAGGGGCTACAGCAGTGCTATATTCCATTTGTATCTATTCATATGACAAAAAAAAGAGAATAAAACGAATACTCAGTCACTGTTGTTCGCCGCAATGTGTGGTGTTTGTGCCATAATTGAGGTGTAATTATATTAGACTCAGCCATCAGCGAGTACTGCTGGAAATTAAAAGTAGGCAGTGCTGCCACAGGACAGCCGCATGTGTTTTGTTTTGTTTAATAAGAACTTGCACTGCCCCAGTCAATGCTGTATCTGTGTGGTATTAGTGAAACTTGTCAAAAGTCTTCATTTCAGAAAAGGCAAAGGATGTGTGTGGTATTTGCAATATATAGTGCTGCATTTTAAGAATAGCACAAAAGCACACTAAGATATAAATACTAATTGCACATTTTTAATTACTTACCATGGGATGGCAAAATACTATCAGATTATTGTGGCCCTGTAGTATCTCTTAAATACTGTGTGATAAGAGCTTTTGTGTCTCTTTTGATCTGGTAGGAGTGTCACAGGCTTTCCTCCTTTTCACATGTTCTCATTGATAACAGCAATCCTCACTGACTTCACGCCTTTCTTCAGGCACTTCAAGCAGCCCATGGCATTGGTGCATATCATGTTTATTAAACAATTAGGATGAGAAAGCTAGGCCGCTGGCCCAAATAAATCATAACGAAAAAGAACAATGTTTTTCTGCTTGCAAATCGGCTTTGGGAGGGCCATGGGGCTATCTGGGGTGGGCCTGGCCCACCTGGCCCTCCCGCTAGAACCGGGACTGGGTACATTCGAGGTCAGGGGCGTGCTTGACGAATAACAGGCGATTTGAGGGTTCCTTTTTTTGAAAATCTTTTTTATTGACAGTATAATAGTAGGATGACACGGTACAGCAAATACATTGGTATTACTTACATAACACTCTACTATTGAATTATTGTACCTTCGCTATATTAGACAGTTTCGTTTTATAATCAAGACAACCCCGGTCTAACTCCCTCCTCCCAGTCCCTCCCACCCCGGCACTCTTAGGGTAAATATCTTCCATCGTGTTACGCAGTCCACCTCATGCGAACATATTACCTGCAGCGCATCCAGCGCATTTCTACTGGGAACATACCTAGATTTCTTGTGGGGCAGGGCTATCGTGGTCTGTGCACCCAGTTACATGTTTAATAGGCTGTATGATGGCAAGTCACTACCAAAGCACTATCAACTCACTTCTGTAGAGGTGTCGGATGCATCACTTCCCCCTGTCTCGAAGGACCCAATTAATGCATTCCAGACTAGGGATATAGGGTTCTTTCTGAGTCCCCTACGCTCCTCTCTTTGTAGCGTCATCCCTTCAGCCTTACCCCATCTTATCACTTCCGCCCTCCATATTTCCGGGTCCGGCGGCCTCGGCGACTTCCATCTCATTGTTAGGGTGCGTTTCGCTAGTTACAAAGCCAAATCAGTGAAGCGGGTACCTACACTTTTCCTCCTCTCTACAGGTCCCAGCCCCAGCAATGTGTATTCCAGTGCAGTGTATGGTTTGGAAGGAACCAGTCTGACCAGGTCAGCATGAACAGCCATCCAATAGTATCCCAATTTTGGGCATTCCCAGAGCATATGGATCAGGTTTGCGTCTGCCGTACCACAACGGGGGCACGCGTCCGGTGCAGTGGGGAACATTGCATGTACGCGGCGCGGTGTCAGGTATGCCCTATGTAGTATCATAAGCTGTATAAATTTGAATTTCGGATTCCGTGACACCTTTTTCGGAAATGCTATTATCTTGACCCATTCCGTGTCTCTGATAGGTCTCCCCATATCCCGTTCCCATTTTTCCCGTATCGAGTGTAACGGGATTGCTCTACCCTCCCGTATACCATGTGTTAGCCATCTGGTCAGGTGACTGCCAGAACCCATTAAGTATTGCATGGTGATTAAGGGGTTGGTGGGGGGCTCCAGTCCATCCGTCGCCCACACCCGTGTGATATAGTGGCGTACCCCAGCATGTAGTAGGAACGACCCTCCCGATGTGCGGTGCGTGGTGCGGAAATCCTCAAATGACATTACCCTACAGTCATTAAAGAAATCCCCTGCCTGTGTTACGCCAGCCTCATGCCACTCCGTCAACTGCAGACTCGATAGTGGCCTCTGACCTACAGGTAGACCCAGTAGCGGTATCGTGGGGGCGTAGGAGGTCGTTCGGGAAGTGTATCTCACTGCCTGTCTCCAGTATAGGATCGCAAGACGAAGCAGTGGAGGCGCCCGTCGGGGGATTTCAGCTCCTGGCGCCAACAAAGTGTGTACATCCCCCCTGCTCCAGTCTGTTTCCGAGACATTGATTTCATGCAGATTCCTTCCCGCCACCCAATAGGCTAACCATTGTAGTTGGCAGGCGAAGTTGTACGCCCGCAGGTTCGGCACACCCATACCACCTGCCGCTGTAGGAAGCTGTAGTTTGGCCAAACTAATCCGTCTCCTCCCAGCACCCCACACCAGTTCCGTTAGTAACGTGTTCAGTGTAGTAAACATTGACGCAGGAATTAGAAACGGCATGTTTGTAAAATAATAAAGGAGTCGAGGTAGGACCACCATTTTAGAGATGGTCATCCTGCCTGACACTGACAGTGGCAGTGTCGTCCAGAATTGCACTTGGGATTTCAGCGCCCTAATCGCTCTCCCTAGGTTGCCGTCTATCATATCCCTCGCTCCCCTGTAAATTTGAACTCCAAGGTATCGGAAAGTAGTCTCCGCCACCTGGAAGCTATGTGGTGCGAAGGGGGCGTGGGCCTCCTCCGCCGTTATTGAGAAGTAGAATCCATGTGATTTCGGTTCACTTATGGTGAGCCCAGACAGCAAGCGAACATTTTCAAATATGTTGGGTACCGGCTCAAGACCACCTCTCAGGTCCCTGAAGTACAGAATGATATAGTCAGCGTACGCCGACACTACATGTGTGACTCCCTTCCTATGTATGCCCCGGTGTTGTGCCATTCCCCGAAGTTTGCTCAGCAAGGGCTCTAGCGCCAGTATGAACAGTAACGGAGACAGCGGGCATCCCTGCCTTGTACCTCTCGCCACGTCTAGGGAAGCCGAGATGCAGCCATTTGTTCGGACTCGTGCCGTGGGACGGGTGTATAGTAGTTGAACCCATGATAAATATTTGGGCGGTATGCCGAATCGTGAAAGTGCCGCCAGCATATAGTCCCAGCGGATGGAGTCAAGGGCCTGTTTCGGGTCCAAAGAAATACAGCCCTCTCCATGCATAGTCTCATTCCCGCTAAGCATGAGTTGGCTGAGTCTCCTGAGGTTCATTGCCGTGCTTCTTCCCGGCACAAAGCCACATTGATCGGGGTGTATCATGTGCGGTACATATTGCGCTAGCCTCGTCGCTAGGATCTTACTTAATATTTTATAATCCATGTTTAACAAGGAGAGGGGCCGATAATTAGCCATTTGTAGGCCGTCCCTGCCCGGTTTCAACAGTGACACTATTAAAGCTTGAAGCGACGTCTGTGGTAGCCTACCTGTTTGTAGTGCCTCGCGGTATACTACCTGGAGGCGTGGGGCAAGAAGGTTAATGAAAGCACCATAGAACTCGGCCGGTAGGCCATCCGTACCCGGTGTTTTGTTCCGTGGTAGTGCTCGTATCGCCTGGCGGATCTCAGCAGCTGTGATAGGGCGGGACAGCTCCTTGCATTGGTTATCCGTCAGTCGCGGTAGGTCTACCCCCTCCATAAACTCTTCCAATGCCGTGTCCGACTGCGGGTTGGGTGGGCCGTATAGGGACTCGTAGTATGTCCTAAACGCTGTGTTTATGCCTATCTGTGTTGATGTTCGGGACCCTTTCTGGTCAAGTATCTCCATTATTGGCACGTGGACGGGGTCATCTCGTACCATACGAGCCAGTAGGGGCCCGGCCTTCTCCGCCTGCACGTGTTGTCTGCCCGTGTATTCCCTGTAATCTAACACTCTCAGCTCCTCCAGTAGCTCTGCATGTTGTATGTTGTATGTGTGCCCCCTGAAGCGGCGTGAACGGTACGTTCGTGCCGGCAGCCTCACTCTCCAGCGCTGCCAGCCTCCCTTCCACTTCTCGCAGTTTTTCTAGTACAATGTGTCTCATGCCTACCCGTGTGCTCATTGCTACTGCCCTAATGGCCACCTTGAAAGCGTCCCATTCCACCCGGCGGGAACTCGCCGATCCCGTGTTCGTATCAAAATAGGACGCGATGGCATCCGCGAGTGTTGTGCGATAAACCGTGTCTTCCAATAGCTCCGGCGCGAGACGCCAGGTAGGTATTGGTGTTGGAATCCTGCCCCAATGGAATGTAATCCTCTACCGGGTTGTGGTCTGACAGAGTCTTGCCCATGTGTTCCGCCATAGCTATGGCATAGACATGGTCTATCCTGGTGTGCAAGCTGTGAGGAGGTGAGTAAAAGGTATATTCTCTATCCCGCACATGTTTGGCCCTCCATGCATCCACCAGTCCCCAGCCCTCCGCCCACCTCTTCAGCGCATCCGCTTGTTTTCTACTCTCAGTGGCTTGTAGTAGTGGGTGCGATCTGTCTCCAATTATCCAACTATGGTCCGCCCATTCCGCCATAACACCGTTTACATGTTGTAAAAAGTCAGATTGACCTGAGTTAGGGGCATAAATACTGCCTATCACTACTGGGGTGCCATCCAGTATCCCACTGACAAATACATATCTGCCTTCCTTATCTATGCGTTTCTCCACTAGTTTAAACGGGACAGAATTACGAATCCATATCGCAGCCCCCCTCGAGAATACAGAGTAAGAGGTAGCAAACAATTGTCCTTTCCATTTTTTAAGGAGCTTCCCACCCTCCGCATTGTTCAAATGAGTCTCTTGAAGACAAGCAATCTTGACGTTCCTTCTGTTGAGTTGTGCCAGCAGTCTATGCCTTTTATGGACAGAGCCCATGCCTCTAACGTTCCAGGTGCGCAGCTTGTACTCACTGGTAGTCCCCATTATGTTCATTTGTAGGCAAGGCCGGTGGGTGCTGCATCACGAATAATCCTAATAGAGCTTGCCAAGGTCCCAGTGCGGTGTTAACTGATAACCCCCGAACTTTCAGGTCCCTAAGTAAAAACTCTCGGGGTCCAAACCGTACCGCCCAACGTGTGCGGATGAACAACCTAATCATGTCTGTTTGGTGGGGCGGGGGAGCCACTCGCTCCGTATCAGGGCCTGGTGATGGTACTGTTTTGTGCCCTTAGCCAGTGCGCCCCCTCCCACATCCGCCCCTCATGCCATGTATACGTTACCAATCGAAGTCTTCATTAGCCACTTGTGCCGTGATTTTGGGGAATAGTTGTAGGCTATCAGCCGATCCTGATACCTCCGTCGGCGTGTCAGAGCGGTTGTCTGCTGCTGAGTGACCATTGGCATCGTGCGCCGCCAGCGCTGCCTCCGTTAGGTGACCTATTTTCGTCGGTCTCCCAGGTCTGGTCGACTTTTGCCCCCCGCTTGATGACGATTCTTTTGTGTGATGCTCCGGTCTAGTTGCCTCGTGGTCTCGTTCCCGGTGGGAAGGCCCACCACCCCGCTCGTCCTTGAAGAGGTCTTGGGTGGTTGGCGGCGTAAGTGTCACTTCCATCCATTCCGCCGCTTCTTCTGGCGAGTCGAAAAAGTAGGATTTGGTGCCGTGCAGTATCTTGAGGCGAGCAGGGAATAAAAGGGCGTATTTAAGGTTTCTGTCTCGCAGCTTGCGCTTCACCCCCAGAAACGATGATCTGGCTCTTTGTACCGTCGGGGTAAAGTCTGGGTATAGTGAGATGGTTTTGTCCTCATATCGCAGCGGGGCCTTCTCCCTTGCCACTCGTAGTACAGAGTCTCTATCTTTGTAGTTCAGCAGGCGGGCTATGAGTGGCCTCGGTGGCGCCCCTGGCTTTGGTGGTATCGCCGGCATCCTGTGCGCTCTCTCCACACTATACAGCGGAGTAAGTTCCTGTGGGCCTACGGCCTTCTTCAGCCAGTCTTCTACAAATTGAGTGGGGTTCTTCCCCTCACTGCGCTCCGGTATTCCCAAAATTCGCACGTTGTTGCGGCGGGAACGCCCTTCCGCGTCATCCACCTTATTCCACAGCAGCTTAATTTGTTTCTCCATGTTTTCCAATTTCGTGGAGTGAACCGTCTGTTGCGGGATCAAGTCATCCAGTGCGATCTTTTGCTCGGATACCTTTTCCGCCAGTTTGTTATGGTCTGCTCGTAATAGCGACAGACCAGTCGCCATATTGTCCATGCGCAGTTCCAGCGCTTCTCTGAATGCCTTTATTTCCAATTTAGCGTCTTGGGTGGCCTTCCCGGTTGGTGGGATGATCTCCACATTGGAGGAGGCTAGCGGGTCTTCCGATCCCGTAGATTGTAGGGACGTGTTGGCGCCCATGTCTTGTGCCTTTGCTCTGTTCCTCCCCATGGCTCTCTCCGCGTCCGGCTTTGCATTCCGCTATATGGGCTGTGGGCAAGGGTGCGCACTAGTCTCACCGAGTAGTACGTTGGTGTCTTCTGGCTGCTCCGGATGACGCCTGGCGGTGTGCTTATACGTTCAATGCCAATGTCCCGGCAGAGTCGCCCCTTGCCTCCAATCACTTTTGTTAAGGAACAGTGGGAGGACCCAGAGGAAGGCGCCACCACCCTATCTCCCTGTCAAATATGGCACCCTGTGGCGATGTCGGTCCGTAGGATCTACTCGGCCCCAGCAAGGTCGCGCAGCGCCGAGATCACGGCGGCAGGTGCAGAGGCGATGTAAGTTAAAGCAAGATGGCGGCCGCGCCACCAGAGTCGGTCCACAGGCAGTTGCACCGCTAATTTGGAGTTGGGGGTCTGGTGGCAGGATTACCGGCGGTCCCATCCCCTGTTCGGTGAGTTTTAATGCCCCTGACGGCGTGTGCTCGGGAGCGGGTGCGGTCGCCGAGCTCTTTGCGCCAAGACTGTCTGGTCGGCGCTGCCTCCGTGCAGTGTTTGAAAGCCCTCCTCGTCACCCGGCTCACCCCTGTGCTCCTCCGTCCCGCCTGCCTCGGGGTATCGATATGGCTGGCCGTGTCTCGGCTCTCAGGAGTCTCCTGCTAGCCGCGTCGCGCTGTTCCGATGGGTCCTGGTGGTCGGGCGCTTCTCGGTCGGCACGGCGCTCCTACTGTGGGCCGCGGCTCCAGATCAGGTGCAAGGCCCCATATTCGTCGCTCCTCGGGTCCGGCCGTCCGAAGGATCTCCCGCTTGGCGGTGGCTGTCTTATGGTCCCCCCAGGTTCCGGTTTGGTTTAGGGGTGGATTGGGCGGTCTGTGGGTTCGGGTGTACAGGATATTCCGCTTATGTCGTGGGCATCGGACGGAGCTACCCTAGAGCACGTCCGCCATGCTCAGCTCGTGGCCACGCCCCCGCGATTTGAGGGTTCCTAAAGAGTGCTGGCACGGCAAGCAAGTGTGTTTACGAGGTAGGGCCAGGTGCCCGGGCACTGGGCGAGGCTGATTGTAAACATTGGGGCAGTGACTGCGGGCACTGGGGGCTGTTCACCTGGACAATGGCAGCTCACAGGAGCGCTGGAGAGAGGCTGGGGAGAGGCCTTTAGGGGCAGAGAATCACAGGCCGAGTCTGGGTGGCATAGGGCCCCCACTCCCTGATGAGTCGGGGACAGTCTAGCAAAGACCTGTGGTCCCTTTAGGGTGTCAAGACTCTAGAGAGAAGCTTAAGGAAGGGTCTGCTTACTGTGGCACCCCTTACAGGCCTGGGGAGAGGAGGGTCTGTGACTGGTGCCTCTTTGCCTCCCAGCCACCAGTGCCGCATGCCTACTTCTGAAATCAGACCACCAGCTGGCCCTATTGTCCTGTCACCTCCCACTGCCTACTACGTCATGTGCATTCTAACCTTCAAATCTAGTCCACCCATTCCACTCACCCAAATATCCATCCATCCAACCAACCATCCACCCAACCAATCATCCACCATCCTCAGCCACACACCCATCATCCATCCACCCGTCCATCCATCCATTCAACTATCCATCCATTCATCCATCCATCCAGCAGAGGCCGGTGCAGTTAAGCACCGCAGGGGGAATCTATAGATGATAGAATAGAGTAAATGAAATAAATCCTATTCCAACGTCTGTCAACATCACCCGCCGAGCTTAACTGCATCACCCGCTGCTGCATGCATCCATCCATCCGTCCGTCCGTCCATCCATCCATTCAGCCATCAATTCCCAGCCGTACACCCATCCTTTCATCCATCCAGCCGTACCTCTGTCCATCCAATGTCCATCCATACATCCATCCATCCATCCATCCATGCCCAGCCACATATCCATCTGTTCATCCCTAGCCACACACACATCCGTTCATACATCCATCTGTATGTCTGCCCACCACCCATCCACACACCCATCCGTCCATCCGTCCATCCATCCATCCACCCATCCATCCACCCACCCATCCATCCGTCCACCCATGCAACCATCCCCAGTCACACACCTATCCTTTCATCCATACATCCTTCCATCCATCCCCAGCCACACACCCATCCTTTCATATATCCATCCATCCGTACCTCAGTCCACCCGTGCATCCATCCCCAGCCACATATACATCCGTCCATCCCTAGCCACACACACATTAGTTCATTAATCCATCTATCTGTCCGCCCAGCCACCACATACCCATCTGTCATCCACCTATCCACCCATCCCTCCAACTATCCATCCATCCCTCCAACTATTCACCTACATCCATCCATCAATCCGTACCTCAGTCTGCTCATCCATCCATCGGTCCATCCATCTATCCCCAGCCACACATCCATCCATCCATCCACCCACATACATCCATTCATCCGTACCACGGTCCACCCACCCATCTGTCAATCCATCCAAAGTGGGGCAAAGTTGTAGGTGGTGGGCTGGGCCATGGTGGGGGGGCCCTCCATGTATTTTGCAGGGGACCCCCTCAAGTTTCGTTACGCCACTGCGTCATTGTTGATGATGGCTCTAATGTGTTGGAGCACTAGATAGATAGAAAGATAGATAGATAGATAGATAGATAGATAGATAGATAGATAGATAGATAGATAGATACATAGATAGATAGATAGATAGATAGATAGATAGATAGATAGATAGATAGATAGATAGATAGATAGATAGATAGATAGATAGATAGATAGATAGATAGATAGATAGATAGATAGATAGATAGATTTACGTCATGGCAGTCTAAATGAATGTGGCCCATGTACCCGTTATTTAGAGGAATTGTACTAATAAACACACATCTTCTTACAACAAAGAAAATATCCAATTCCAGCTTATTGCCACCGCCACAGTACAGCAAAACTGGCATGGGAAAATACTGTTTACTGCCTCGCAGATAGAATATTACAATTTCTTTACACAGGGACGCACCTCTCCTAATAGTCACTCTTTAGTGTGATTTTAACTTATTGCTCAATGTAACCCCTTGCTTTGTAATTTCGATTAAATATCTTTTCTTAAAACAAATGCATATGAAATAAATTCCATAGAATGAACATTATATGTAGATATGCAATATACGAAAGGTCCCTGTGGAACAAGAGTTTCATCATCACTGATGAAACCCACTGTGCAGAACATTACCATTATCTTGCGACCATTAGGTTTATTCCTCAAGGGGGGGGGGGCAAATTATGCATCAGGGTTATTTGAAATATGTGGCAAGAAAGGCAAATTATGTAGCGTAATCCATGAAAAAATTGTTCAAGCCTGAAACAACAATGTTTTTGCAAAATTTGCAATTTATGCACCAATTAATGGGGCAATTGTGTAAGTCCATAATTAAATGCTGCAGCCGCCGAATTGCACAATTCCACGGGTTATTCCCATTCTCCAGTGTTTTATCAACCATCTGTTGAAAGATAAAAAAAAGCAAAACTTTCATATTCCAATCAGTGCCTTTTGCTAGCTGCATCTTGAAGCAAACAGCTTAAAGAACCTTTCACAATTACAGACAGGATGTGTTTTTAAAAATGCAGTTTATAGTTTTTTTTCCTAAAATTCTGTATCCTTATCTACAATATTAAGTATTGCTCTCTCTTTTTACTGCATGATTGTTGAAATGACTGTGGAGATGTAATTTGGTCTATAAGGCACATATGACACCTATAGATGTGTTGTGGGCGGATCTGACACGTGCTCTAATAATGGTGTAGTGATTGTGTAGCTGAACTTAAGCACAAGTGGTTGCACAAACGTGTGCTTATTGATGCAGTCGCATATGAAAGTACCTAACATCATCTTTTAGTATTTTAGTAATATTTAGTCGATAGGACCGCCAAACCCCTGATAGCATGGTTGCCCGCTCCCACACCGCCAAAGTCGTAATCGCGTCCACAGTTTCATTTGTCTCTGGAATTCGGGCAGCTTGTCAGTTATTCTTAGTCGTGCTGGAATCTAGCTCCAAAGCTTGATTGGTTGGGCTGTAAAAGAGCATTGGCAGGTGTTCACTGTTTTGGAGTAAGGGATGGTGAAGTGTTAGATCAACCACAAGTGATGTAGTTTGGCATTAGGTGTAGAGTTTATGTTATGTAAGAGAGGTCCAGTGCTGAGGCTGCCTCAATGCGTAATGCATATTTCTTCAGAGTGTTAGAAGGTGGTTCTGACACTATGGGCCGCCCGGATTTTTTACTTTTTGAGCACCTAATTGTTGAGCTTTTACTGTGGGGGAGCCTCATAATCTGGGACTCACCCACAGTGAATTCATAATGAAGGAGACTGCATGGAGATTTTACTGGTGTATCCCTGGCTTGACTAGGCCGCTGCTCAGCAGCTGGAGTATGGGACACCGTGCTGGTTACATGCAGACACGGGTGTACATGCGTGTGTACACGTGTAGGGGCTGCACAGGGGAGATTCCTGGCGTGCGCAGTCCAGGAGCAGCTACAAAGTGAATGGTGTGGCAGGACTTATGCAGAATTGGGTGGTGACATGGAATGGAACATGCCAGGGAAAGTCAGTGTGTCTTACTGTGTTTTCACTTCATTATTTCCCTATGGGGGTGTGGGGCCCTTGGCTAAAATGACTTCCACAAAGCCTACAGATTCCACACATGCACTAATGTCCAGTGTAGCAGATGTGAAAATGAGTTTTCATGAGAGTCCAAAGTCATATTTGTACTGCTTTTGGGTCGTCCAGAAATGTCATATTTCTCTGAGTCCCTGGCTGGGGTCTGGCCATGGCAGGTTAGATTAATGTTCAGAAAATAGGAAGATACACCTAAAAGTATTGGTTAGGGAGGGGGTAGATAGATACAGAAAATTAAAGCCCTATCATGTTGCTGTCTATTCTGATCACAGGTTCTAAGAATATTAGGAGAGAGCTAATCAATTTTTAAGGAATCTTTCAGTGCTTCAAAAATTGTCAAAAATATCACATCAATATTCTAACTAGTGTCACAAAATATTACTACTACAAGATCAAGTATATAAAAAAGGGGGATAATTTTATTAAATTCCTCCCATTGGGTTACAATCTAATGCACATCAAATTTCTAATCCTTTAAAATACGTCATTATCTCAGTTGGAGAGTGACATAAAGTACAATAAAAATTATTAATAAAACAACATAAAATCCAAAAACTGTCAATGCGGCGTTTCGGTGTTTGTCAGTTTTTCACCTTCATCAGGACAAGTGTGTATACCAACTCTTTTAAAGTTCTTTTGGAATTTGCTTCATCAATTACAATATTCCACTGGTTTATTTTCTTATTCCATGACTCTATAAATTTTGAGCCCTCTTAATGATACTGATAATTAGTATCCGGTATGTTGGAACCACCGTCTTTTTGATGTGGTATTGAGGTGGTAGGGATATTCTTGTGTCCAAGGAATATCCTTGTTTTTCTCTTTATTAAAAACAAAGTTGTACAAGGTGCTGAGACTTTGATTGTGTCTCCTTCGATTATTTGCGCGGCCTCCCTGTTACAACATACCGGGTAATTCACGTTCCCTACAGAATGCACCCTCTTGGAGACCCAGAGGACGCTGGGGGAAGCTCTCAGGAGCGAGAAGACGTGAAAATGGGGCAGATCGGACCCCCAGGGGCTGAGATATGGCCACCGGAAGGTAGGCAACCTTTGAACCCTAAGAAGACCGACGACGAAGCGCGTGGGGCTCCGCCGCCGGTCTCAGAGATGCCCCCGAGATGGGTCAGGTCCCGGGGGCTGCCCCTCAAAAAGTAAAGCCGGGGTGCGCCGTAGTACACCCCATGAAGATGCCCCCGTGGGGTGCCAGGAGCCCATCCTGGCCCCCGCTGAACCTGAGGCTATGGAGCGCCATCGCGCTCCCCGCGAAGAGATGTTGAGGGACGTGGAGGCGGGGGAGCGTCGTTGCGTCCCCCCCGTGAAAATGGGTCCAAGGGGCCCGGGACCCCATCCCCAGGCCCCGAAGCGCAGCCGGGGAGCGCCGTCGCGCTCCCCGTGACGATTCACCCCTATGGGGGCCAGGAGCCCACCCTGGCCCCCGGCGCAGAGGAGGCGGGGCCCGGGCTCCAACGAGAAGGTGGGGGTGGGAGGTGCCGTCGCGCCCCCCCACGAAGAAGACGGGAGGCAGGGGCCCGGGACCCCCTCACCGGGCTCCAGCAAAGAAGAGGAGGCCGGGTGAGTGCTGCCTCACTCCCCCGAGGTCCGGCGAGGATCTGCGGGAGTCCTCGCGTCTGCCCGCCGGAGCGGGCAGGCCAGAAGGGATCGTCCGGCTCCCGCGGCAGCACGGAACAATGCTGGCCGCGCGGGGAGCCGGCGGGGGCAGCTGGGGGTGGGCTCCCCAGGCTGCCCTCCAACAAAGGAGGACAGCGGGGGGCCCGGGTGGGACCGGGCCCCAGAAAAGAGGAGGAGGGGCCAGGGGGTGGGCTCCACGAGCCGTATGTGCTCACCTGGGGGTCTTGGTGGGACCGGGCCCCCCACCGAGGCCCTGAAAGCGGCAAAGCACCAGCGCCACTCTCCCCGGCACAGCGGGAGAGCCGCTCATCGATTATGCAGCAGGAGCTGAAGCGCCCCATAATGCCTTGCAAGGCATGGGGAATGGATCGTTTTTGGTGTTTTGATCGTTTTTGGTGTTTCCCAGAGGAGATGGGTCAATCTGGAGTGTGAATAGGTGCTGGGGGGAGCTGCAGGAGAAGCGCAGTCTCGCCCCCAGCACAAAGCTAAGTCCCACCCTAAGTTTTTTGAGGCTTTAAAAAGAATAACCGTCAACGCTCGGCGAAGATTGCATCACCTCCTAGGCTGCAACTTTTGTTCTACAGCTGGGGGTTCATGGAGAAATGCATCAAAGATTAAAGGGCTGAGCTGGAGATGTCATGATAAGGGCATCCCCTGGAGGTGAAATGGTGTAATGACATTGAAATGCATTTACTAATGGTTATTTCTTTTGGAGGGACTGAATTTCATAGTTTGTAAGGTGATGTCATAAGCACAGTAGATTTAAGTGGCTATACACTCTTGCTAGAGTGTCTGACAGTATTTACAACTTAATCCTGTGATCATCTGTGATGCCTTTAGGGGCTGTAATTGCAATGCATTTTTAATTATATCGAAATGTGCTGAGAACTGTCATTCTAAAGTGTGCTTAAACATGTATTCTTGCTGCTGCGCTTAGGTGAAGAGCCCAGACTATTAGCCCTTAAGATGTTGAGGTGCGTACTGTATGGTCAGTAGGAGATGCTCAGTCAGGGTCCAGTGTCACCAAGGCCAGTGTAGCCCATTTAATGCTTGTTGAGGTAATGGGGGGGGGTCGCCACTGGAATGGTGCCAGTGCGCATGGCCCTCGTTCCAGGTTAAGACCAATTCACTGCATTGGGGGCAAGATGATGTGCATATATGGAAGTGGTGGTACTAGACCCCACCCCACCCTGCGGGAGGGGTGGAGATGTTATGCAATGTCACAAAGTAATTCCATCAGCTTATGTATATTTGTACATTGGTGTATAGTATTGAGTGGTGTGTGTGTTTAATAAATGTACTCTTAGTTTTATAAAGCAAAGTACAGACTGGACAATCAATTATTGAGTGTTATTTTTGCGCATCTGCAAATGGTGATGACTAGCCCACATCACCTCCCTTGAGTAAGCCTCAGACTGCTCTGCAACGCTACACTCTGAGAGTCAGGCGCTGCCCTAGGGTGTTTGGTTTCCAGTGAAGGACAAATGTGTTATGTTATTTGTGCAGGCCTCACAGATGCTGCCACATTTTCCAACACAGAGATTATATATTTAGCCACAAGGAACTAGTGTAAAGATTGAAGGGCTGATGACATTTTGTTATGGATATGTAGATTAAGGAGTTATCTGGCAACTGAATTCTGATTTCCTTATAGTCTGGAAACCAGATAGAGAGGTGCTTTAAGGTTTAGTCACTTGGCACAGCCGAGTTGGGAAAGTACTAAGGCTATAGTGGTATTTAGTATATGAGGGAAACTGACAAACAAGCATACTTGGTAGATCCACAATCACTCCAAAATTCCTTAATTTTGTTTAGGGATTTGGAGTGATCATATTTTTGTAACCGGGTGGTGGAGGGGTATTACTTGGTACATTTCCCACAAGTAAGTAACTAAGCTTTTGCTCTGTTTACCTTAAGATAATTAGTTAGTATCCAGTGGTCAATTGCTTGGAGACATTGTCCAAGGTTGAGGTCTGATAGGTTTTGGTTCATCAAGGTCATAGTAACTGTTGTGGTTGAAATAGAAGATGAGTCAGGGAAATGAGGCAACTCTCAGTTTCGAAGAGTACCATGTTATGCAATATTGGCAACTGTCTATAGCAATTTTTTTTAACAATATGCGTTATTGAATTATTCCGCACAAGTGAGATACATCATCATAATAATAAAGACCACAGAGAGGAAGAACATACACCAGCATCCCCATCGTACATTACTCTTATAACATACATCATCAGCCCATCCTCCAAAGTATCTATACAGGCGAACAGCCACTCAATCTACCCTTCTCTCTCCTACCCCATTTCGCCCGCTATACGCATGTGCGCACGATGAAGTCGAGGTCTCCGTCACAACCATCTGGAGACCAGCCCTGCAAATGAGTTCAGGAAGACGAGCGGCCAAGAAACCACCCCTCGGACCCTTGTCATTTAGGTTGCAAAGCCTTCTACACTTTATGGAATTTTGTCTGCAAATCATGAATAATAGATGAAAGCTTCTTCATAGCATAAATGGATGAAATCTTATCCCACCACACATGCATACGCGGCACATCAGGTTGCTTCCATACCTGCGCTAAGGCCAATCGAGCAGCAATCAGAAGTTGAGAAATGAGTTTACTGACAGGTGTTAATAGGAAAATAAAGTCATCTCCAGGATCACCCAACAATATGACTAGCGGATTGAGTGGGAGTTGAGTGCCCGTGATCTGCTGTATGTGTGTCTGAATATAACCCCAATATCTCTGAATATTCAGGCAAGACCATCACATATGTATAAATGTGCTTCTCTCTCCACAACCCTTGCAGCAGAGCTCCAAAATCCCAATGATGGCATGTTCCCACGTGGGAGAAAGATATCATTGAGTCAATAGCTTAAAGGCATTCTCCTTGCAAGCCACACTAACGGAGGACTTCGCTGCCCGATGCCGGATGTTGGCTCATTGAAATGTCCCTTTGCAAATCTCACTCCCATTGGGCCACATACTTATGCTTATGCAGTAAATGTAGGTTTAACAAGCAGCGTTGTAGCCACATGATGCCTTCATGTGTGACTTTGTTAGCTAATAAGCTTTACAATGGTGTCTGCTCCCTCGCAGCCATTGGGACAACTTCACGTGAACCAACGCAGTATAATAGTTGTATGATCCTGAGTGTCAAGATGCCATTGCTTCGAAGGTCCTCGTTAGTGACGAGGCCCCCGTTCAAATATACCTCCTCTAAAAAATGTGGTGTCCCAGCATCTCAAGTGGCAAACCGCAGGTCCTAGATACCTGGTAGAAAATCAGGATTATGAGTGATTAGGGAAAAGGAGAAGGGAAAAGTGGTTGAACCCTTTACTCCTAACCACCCGTTGGCAATAGTCCAGAAGAACTACTGTGGAAGGCAGGGGTGAGGGGGTTTGCTTCCTTGCTCTCTGGGGTATTAACAACAACCTGTGGAGTGGTATTTTCGAATATGACACTTCGATATGTAACCATCCCTTCAGCAATCCCCCTGAATGCCATTCCAGTGCAGGGCAAATCTGTGCCGCATGGACACAGGTGTGAATATTTGGGAGGCCCCGTCCCCCTTGGGCTATTGACTTCAGTAGTGTAGCTCGTGGGTCTCTGGGAAAGTGTTTCCTCCATACAAAAGAGAGCAACTTTGGTTGTATATAATCTAAGATGCAATCGTGATGATGCAACAGGAGACACTGCACCATGTAGAAAAGGCAAATTCATACTTGTGCCCAAGCCAGGAAATCTCTAACTTCCCCCACTGATAAAGATCTTCAAATAATGCCTGCAAAACAGGGGGAATATTGGCTCTCTAGAGCTGGGTCGATTTCTGCATCAAATGTATGCCTAAATACCGGATGGGTCCCCGGACCACCTGAGGCCATTGCCCTCTATCACCTCATGAGCCTCCTGGTGTTGCCCCACTACACTGATTCCCTTGGACTTTGGCAAATTACCCTGAAGCCCTGGAGCCACAGAAAAGGCAACCAACACCTCCTTGAAGGCGGGGAGGGAGGTTGAGTGGTCTGTTAGAAAACATATAATGTCATTTACTTTCAATGGCAGTTTAAATTCTTGAGCCCCCACCTGTAGCCCGTAAATGACGGGATTACACTATATCCTCTGTGTCAGTGGTTCCATGGAAAGTGCAAACATTGAGGGGAAAATGGGGCATCCCTGGCGGGCAGCACAGGAGTGGTGTAACTTCAAGGACAGTTCTCCGTTAATGGTCTCTGACGGTTGGTAGTTCACCACAATACATTTGGCCAAGTTCGGGCTGAGCTGAGTTCTCTGTAAAACTTTGCGCAGAAAAACCCAGTTGACCCTATCGAATGTCTTCTCCGCATCTCGCGAGAGAAGGGCCATCGATTGCTTTTGCCTCTCCACAGCCTCCTCAAGATGGTCGCCAGTCTAGTGTTGTCCCTAGCATATCACCCACTTATGAACCCACTCTGTTGCTGAGAAATAATTTGAGGCCATAGTTTTGTTATACTAGTCAGGAAAATTGTGGTAAATATTTTAATATCAATATTCAATAAAATAATACGCCTGTATGAGGGACAGAGTAACGAATTCCCAACTGACTTCAAAATGAGCATTAGCCTGGATTCCAGTATATATTGTGTAACCAGCCCTGGATGGAGAATATGATTAAAGACTGTAGTCAGCGGTGCCACCAACAGGCCTATGTAGGTCTTGTAAATGATGCCGGGAGGCGGTCACGCTCAGGCGCTATCTCATCAGGGAGGCGTTTTATCGCCGCTAAAACCTTGAGTTCAGTTATCTGCTCCTCCAACCATTGACAATCGTCCCTCAACAAAGGACATTCAAACCCCTCCAACTATTCATCCTGAACATCCGGGTTCAGAACTGGATCTTAAAACAGGAAGTGATAATATTCTCCAAACACAAAAAGTTTCTCCTGGGTTTTTGTGTGGGCCTTTCCCTTCAGCATCGTTTATTTCCTGAATCAAATTTCGAGTGAGGAGTTGGCAGAGATTGTAGGCCAAAAGACTATTGGCCTTATCGCCATTTTTATAATATTTCTGTTTAACGTACAAAAGTTTTTTAGCCGCCTCTTGCATCACCACCTGCTCCAATTCACTCCTGCCCTTCCTTAGAGTCCTGTATTTACATGGGGAAGTAGTGTGGCTCACTGGTTAGAGGCGGCAGGCCCGAGAGCAGAAGTCAGCCTGGGACCAGGGTTCAATTCCCGACGCGGCAGGGTCGTGGACCTTGGTCAGCGGACTCGATAATTCTCGCTTCGGTGCTTACTCTAATCAGGGGTTCCACTCGGCAACTCTGGGCATTAGCTTGCCTAATCTCCACAACGGCCCCACCAATTCTGGGGATGCCTGGCTCCACCTTGGGGACTCCCAGCAAGGGACCATCCCACAGGGAAAGCCAGGACGGGTTCCCCAGAGTTATACAGCGCCGGGACGCCCCGTTGCTGGGGCAGCTGTGCGCTTTACAAGTATACTACATTTACATTTACAAGTGTCAAGTTTATGTTGAGCCTCAAGACGACTGATTTCCCCATCGAGTTTGGATTTCTTCTGCCTGAGCAACCTCTCAAAAGTAGCAGTACGCTATCAACTCATCCAATATAACCGCTGTTGCAGACTTTCCAAATTATATCCTAGCTGACCTCAGGTGTGGTGTTTTCCTGAAAATAATGGGTAAGAGCCTCCCGAATCTTGTCCCTCACAACCTGATCTCTGAGGGCCACCTCATTGACCTGCCATTGCCTATTAAGTGGGGGGAATAGCATCTCCATAGTGAAATCTACTTTAAAAAATATATTTTTTATTGATTTTCTTTCGGTAATAGCACAACAATTGCACAAGTCATAAACATTTGTCTATTCAGGTTCTCGGTTCGTTCCCTTTACATGTACATTCTTCTGTATTTCTTACAATCATTTGCTCGTTTTCCCACCTTCCTGCTACGGTGGTTCCCTCTTTCTCTCCCTTCCTATCCATTGTGTCTATGTCTCAGCCCTATTTATGGCTTGGTGAGTTTATCAACTAAATCCAATCCATAATGTCACATCTAGTTTCCCCGAACCTTTTGGAACTTGCCTGGGCATTTTCTAATTTTTAACGTCACCCTTTCCGCTGCCATACATTGGTCCATCCCTATTTTCTATTCCTTTAGTGTTGGTGTATCCTGTGCTCCCCAGTGTTGTGCTACGTATCTCTTCGCCACCACTAATCCCAGAGCACTGAACAGTAGTTGTGGCCTTGGTATGTCTACTTCACTGTTTATTCCTAGTAGGAGGAATTTCGGGTCTAGGGGGAGGGAAACCTGGAGCACCTCATTAAGTTCTCTAAAAATCTTATCCCAGTATATCTGTATCTTGGGGCATGTCCATAGTGTGTGATAAAAATCTCCCATCTCCCCCTGGCACCTCAAGCAGTTTGGATTTCTGGCTCGTCCTATTTTATGGAGCTTGGCCCTATCGTAGTAGATCCTGTGTAGTATTTTATATTTGGTAAGTCGTTGTCGTGTTCTAATTGCCACCTCTCTGGGATGCGTAAGAGCAGCTTCCCAGTCTACGTTCTCCATTTCTCCCACTTCTTCCTCCCATTTAACTCAGAGTTTACCTAGGCATGTTGTTGTTCAGCGTTTTATATGTGAGTGCTGCTGCTTTGTGGGTGAAGGACTCTTGCAAGAAGCGACCTTCTAATGGCGCATATTCCGGGAGGTTCTCTACATCCAGGGATTCTGTTGCATGTCTTATTTGTATGTATTTGAAGAGTTGGGTGGTCTGGAGTTGATATTCTGTGAGGAATGTGGAAAAGGATTTTAGAGCCCCTTTATCTATGATGTCTCCCACTGTCGAGATTCCAACTATGTCCCATTGTCTGAAGCCTTTCAGTTTCCCTATTTCTCTCAGCCAGTTCCCTTTCCGGAGCGGTGTTGCTTTAGTCACCTTATAGTCCCAACCTAGGTTCTTAGTAGCCCTTTCCCACGCTTCCAGTGTGGTTCGTGTGGCTGGAAGGAGGCTGAATTTCCCTGATCCCTATAGAGGTAGTGATTGAACTTGCGCTGTGACAGTGTTCCTCTTCCTAAATTATATGTGGGTTGATCCCCCGCTGCATGCATCCAGTCATTTATGGGTATTAGATGTTCGGTCCAATAGTCTGCTTCTATGTCAGGTACTGCAAGACCCCCATTTTATGGGTTGCTCTGTAGTGTGCGTAACGTTATTCGTGGGTGTTTTCCCAGCCAAAGCAGAGAATGCAGCTCAGCCTCTATGCCTTGGAATACTGTCTGCCGGAGGTGTTCTGTAGGGCATAGAGGAACTCTGGCAGTGAGATCATTTTAAACGTTGCGGCCCTTCACATTATCGTGAGTGGGAGTGTTTTCCATTTTTTAGCGTCCTCTTTAAACTTACGTGTTATTCGTAAAATGATGTGTTCTTATCAGAGGTTCCTATATGTTGTGAGAAAAATCCCCCAGGTATTTAAAGCCTTCCTCTGCTGTCTTCAAGTCCTCCAGTAGTGGAGGCCAGTGTTTCAGAGATCTGGGACTGTATGCCAATGACTTGTGCCAAATGACCTTGTAGTTTGAGTGTCTACCATATTCTTTAATGGTCTGGAAGACAGTGTGGATCGAGCTTTTGGGTTCGGTTATGATTAGCAAGATGGCATCTGCATATAGGGATATTTTTTCTTCTCTTGTGTCCTCTGCAGTGATCCTAAAGCCCTAAATTTTGGAGTGCTGTCAAATCCGACACGCCAGTGTCTCTATCATTAGTGCAAACAGCAGAGGAGATAGGGGGCATCCCTGGCTATTCCCCCTATCAATTAAGAACTCCTGCAATGTCATACAGTTCACTCTCACCATCGCTCTAGGAGGATTATACAGCAGAGCCACCCATTTTCTGAATTTTTGCCCAAGACCAAATTTGACCAGAGTAGCCTTCTTGGTGTCTAGTGATAGGAATATGTGTGGGGTGTCTCGCTTGCTAGCCGCCATTATCCAGTAATGTGTTCTCCTGAGATTCCACCTAGTTGCCCTACTGGGCATGAAACCTGATTGGTCCCAATGGACCAGTGATGTTATGACGTTTCTTGTGGCCAGGATGTCACTAGGACCTTCACTTTAACATTTAGGAGGGAGATTGGACAATAAGACTCACATCTGTTCCTCTCCTTACCCTCCTTACGTATGTTCAAAATTGTGGCAAGTCGGAGGTCTGGAGGGAGTATCCCATCCTCATAGGTATCTTGAAAGAGGTTGAGCAGGTGGATACTCAGGAGATCTGAGCATCTCTTGTATGGTTCCTCAGGGAGGCCATTAGGCCTCGGGGTTTTCCCTGCGTGGAGTTTCATTATTGCCCCTTTGACCTCCTGCATGGACAAGTCCTCGTCTAGTGCCTCTCTATCCATCTCTTCTAAAGACGGGGTTTCTATTTCTGTCAAATAGGTCTCTATTTCAGGGGTATCAGATTGGGGTTTATCCTTATAGAAGTCTTTATAGTATGTGGTGAACTCTGTCACAATCCGTTCATCGGTTATGTGTTCCTGTCTTTGGCCATCTACTATAGGCTGAACCCACCTGTTTTCAATTTCTGTTTTTGCCAAGCCAGACCAGGAGTTTCCCGGCTTTGTCTCCTGCATCGTATAGTCGATGGAGAGTGGCTAATTGCTGGTCCCTAGCTGCGTTGTGCTCTAGGTCTCTATTCTCCTGTCTAAGTGTCTCCATTTACTGAGTGAGCTGTGTGTCGTGTCTTGTGATTGTCTGCTCTTCTAGCGTCAGGAGTTGGTGTTTTATTGTCACTTTCCGTTCTACTTCTATTTTCCGTTCCCACAATATGTTCATTCTCCTGACTTTGGCAGGTCTGTAATTTCCTCCCGTGGTGCTGGATACTCTGGGTCTGAGTTGCGCTCCATATTTCTTATTTCAGCAACCAACGGGTGTGTTGTCTCATTGTCCGAGTATGCATCTTGACTTTCCGATTCAGAAATGGATCCTCGTATGCTGGAGTCATCGTTTTTTTTGGGTGTCCTTGATGTTTGGGGTATCCCTCTTTTCCTGGGGTCACTGCCAGATCTCGTTGTTCCTCTTAGCAGATATGGGGTGCCCCCTTTGGCCTGGCTGCTCTGACATTCGAATTTGCATTTGTGAGATGTCTTTCCAGATGATCCGGCATGCATTGTGTTTGGCGGACATGATCCAGTTCACTTTTTCACCCGGGGGTGGAGGACTAGCCTTTCCTCCAACCACGTCCAGGCCTTTTCTGGAGACTGTAAAAGTATGTCTTACCAATGAAGATGACTTTATGTTTTGCAGGAAATATTAGCATATACTGTACATTGTGGGCTCTAAGTTTGCCCTTCACTGTGTCGAAGGTCCTCCTTTGACGTTGAACCTCTCGACTATAGTCTGGGAAGATAATTTTTTTTAAGTTGTCATGTCGTACTTTCCCCAATCATCTAGCTTCCCTCAGGATCATATCCCTATCCAAGAAATTGAGGAAACCTCACTATTATTGGTCTCGGGGTGCGCCTGGTGGGGGTTGTGCGCTCAATGCCCCATGCGCCCTTTCGATTATGAAACAGGTGGGTAATTTTCCTGCTGTAATAAAGTTTTCAGCAATGTGGGCAGCAAGTTTGACACATTTTTCTGTTCAACCCCTTCAGGAAAGCCCACAAATCTGAGATTGTTCCTTCAGGTCCTATTTTCTTCAATGCACACGAGCACACTCGTGCTGGCCTCCCGAAGCTCTGCCATTCCTGTTCGTATCCCCTTTAGTGCCTCTTCGGTTTCCATGATATGTTTTTCAGCCATGGGCACTTTTTCAGATACATTTTTCGGATCTTGGCGTAGCAGCGTTACTTCAGATCCTACCTCCTCTATTTTGGTTTCCAGTATCTCTCTTGAGGCTTGCATGGTGTGGAGGAGCATGGTAATGTCTGATAATGGGGGTTGCGCCATTTCAGGGGGAGTGGCAAGCTTTGTATGGCAATCCATTTTTTCCTGTCGTGGGGGTTTGGGTTCTTTGTCTCTCTCCATGGCTGGATGCCTGGAAGGGGGTGAATGGTTTTCCCCTTGCACGTTTTCATGTTATCTTGAGTTGCTGGGTGGCTTTCCCTCCTCTCTGTTTCAGTGGTGTGGTTTTAGGGTTGTTTAGGGGCCTGTGTTGATCTGAATCTATTCCTTTTGCCCAGGTTGCACAGTGCAGTAGTTCCAGGTTTTCTTCGCACCAGAGACAGCGGCCGCGGTCACGGTCGCGGTGAACTCGGCTCTAGACCCAGCTCCAGACCCGGCAAAATCAGGCGAAATCAGATCCCCTGACGCCCGCAGCCGCCTTCCAGGCTAAGACAGCGGCTGCGGTGAACTCTGGAGGTGGCGGCGAGATCAGATCCCCGACTGCTCCTAGGGAGCTCTTGGTGTAGGTTCTGGTGAAAGCGGGTTGTGGCACCCGACTTTCAGTCTCCCGGTGTCGAGTCTGAGGTGGAGGCACTGGGCCGAGCAGCAGAATCCGCACCCGGAGCTCGGAAGGATCGGATCCCGAGCTCAGACGGTGTACCGGCAGTGCGTGTGTGCACGTGTGCGTGTCCTTTGCCATCCACACGCACGGCAGGGACGCCAGGTATTCCAGGTATCCTCAGCAAGCTCGGCCAGCTTAGCAGCCACAGTGGTAGCAGGCCGCCGTGTCCACAGAGGCACGGACATACCGAGTGTGTCTTTCAGGTCTCCCCAGGTGCCCCCACTTGCCAGCTACATTGCCCCCAGCTCCTGCTCCGTGCCAGCATTCTCTTATTTCCGTAACCCGGTGGTTGCATTGGTGGCCACACTGAAGACCGGCCCAAGCCAGCATAGTAACTTACCACTGCTACCTGTTGTAGAGCGTGTTGGCGCCGGGGGAAACACCGTCCCTGCCACTGGGAAAGTTTTCATCTGCACCGCCCACGCAGCGCCCGGTTTCTCCCTGCCGTCGGCGCTCCTCTAACATCAGCGCGACAGCAGAGGAGGGGAGATCGAGGGGCACGGAGAGACTGCATCTCCCAAGTGCCCTTGCGCTGTGCAGCTGATGCCGGGGGATGACGCGCCAGGAGGCGCCTTAAAAATCACCAGTGAACTCCGCGTCGCAGGAGGTGCGCCGGGCTAAGCCTGGGCAAAGGGCGGGCCCTCTACGGCCCTCAAAGGCCGGATAAGGCTGGGCTGGGCCACCCCTCTAACCTCAGGTCTGAAGATACAAAGACTCGGCTTTTACAAAGGTACTGTACATCCATCCTCAGATTTTGTTTACCCCTCTTAAACACCCAACGTTCGATCCCGGCAGCTACTAATACCGTTTAGGGGAATTATTGATAACTGTCAGTAGTCAAAAAAAAATGTAAAAAAGTATAGACTGTTTAGGCATGAGGAAAGGGGCCAAAACGACCAGGATGCCTACCTTAAGGTCTAACACAAGACCGAAAGCTAACACGCCACAGCCTTTACCGACCCTAACCTCGATTGATAGGTTGCTGCAGCAAACCATAGGGGTAGTGGCACCTGCCATTGTAAATACCGAACGACGGCTCTCACTAGTACTATCAATAGCGATCCAGGACTCGGAGGATGGCCCCGTGGTAGTAATAGCGGACAAACCTGACACTAGTTTCTCCCTAACCTCTTCTTATGTAGAGCTACCATGTGCACAGGCAGTCACAAACACACCCAGAGATCTACAGTCGCCCAGTTTGGACGGGTCCTCGCCACCCAACCTAGAAAAGATGAATCCAGACAACTCTATTACAAGAGGAAGGAGTAAAACCCATGGAAATAAGCCCAACAAAAAGGGGGGGTTCATCATAAAACTAATCACAATTTGATTACCCCAATGGCTACCACCACGCCGGGCATACCCTGTTGGATAGCCAATATGGTTGCTGACCTCAAGGCAGCCTTGGAAGAGTCAATCATTACTCAAATCAAACCTCTGATTTCAAAAATTGACAGACTCACTTCATTAATAAATAATAGAGGGACCGGATTAACTAAATCGGTAACTACCTCAGCCCCACAAACCAAGACAAAGGGAAGTTTAAAAACATTAAATACATCAAGTATTAGTATGACAGCATCAGATAATAACTCATCAAAACAAACAAACAGCGTAGTATCCCAAATAACAACTGTCTCTAAACCAATAGTCCCCCCTCAATCATGTCCCAGTAGCAGCAATTCAATGCTGACACAAGCAGCTCAGGGACAAGGAAAAAACAGCCTTACTGCATGCAAAGACACTACAGGCAATATTCAGAAGGAGAACAACACCCCAGTAAAGAATAGCCTCCCCAAAAAAACAGAAGGGAAAAAAGGCCGAATAAGTTTTCACACAATTAACCTACCACCGCAGGCACTACCTTACGTAGCAGTTTTAACAGGGGTACCCCCGCTTAAGGAAGGGAAAAAGGAAAATGACACAGAACTAAGAAACAAATGCGTCCAATGGTTAGGAATAAATAGGCCCTTACCGCCCCATATATCTGGGGAAATACTCTCTGTGAGAAGAGGGGAATGGATAGGGAAGGGAATTAAAACGATAGCTGGAGACATCATAGCTATAAATTTCAGGGACACCGCAGCAGTGAACCATATCTGTAATGTCTCAACGCATGGTTCTGCTTCCAACATCTTCCCACTACACCTGTCATATTTTTACCCCGTGGCACTACAGAGACCATTATACACAAATAGGGACCACCTGAGTAGAGCCCCTTATTTTGGCCAACAAATTAGACAGGAACAGTGGCAAACTCCATGGCAGGCCCGTCCGTTATATGGCTCAACCATTCCAATGCACGCACATTGGAACAGGTTCTGTGCACTGGACGAGGTGGTTTGACTCGTCCAGGACCAACAAAGTCCATCCCAACTTGTCAGTGCGCTCTCAGACAAAGGAAATCCGCAATCAGCAAGCACCACACCTACTGTAGTGCTAGAGGTCAGAAGCGCCAGGAATCTTACCCTAAACGCTATAACAGAGGAACTGGGAGACATAAAGTGAAAAGAAAACCGGGCAGAGCCAAAGGAAGGTAACACGCAGCCCATATCCAATAGCCCAATAACATCGGGAAAACCTATGGCTCCTAACATAATAGGGGGCAACGTAATTAGGTTTGATAACCAGGATGGACTGAAAGTTATATCCTGGAATATAGCTGGGGTGGCGGCCAAGTTCAAATGCCAGGAATGGAGGGACTATATAAACAGCTTCCAAATTATATGTCTCCAGGAGATCTGGGCAACCGATCATGCCCAGTATACATTGGATGGGTTCAAATGCTTTGCAGTACCAGCTGTAAGGGGGGCATCAGGGAGAGCAACTGGTGAGCTACTCACATACGTAGATCTCCGGATACAAGGGACATGGTCCAATCTAAAATGGGATTCAGTGAATATGCAGGCAATAGGCTTTCGCAATAAAGGGCTAAACATTATGGTGGTAAACTGGTATAATGCCGTGGGAACAAACACCAGAACAAACACCATAAAAGAACTGGACGCCCAGCTACAGGCACAGTCAGCTTCCAACAAGCCTGCTAGGAACCCATACATCATCCTTGTAGGAGACTTCAACTGTCATTTGTTTGAGAGATTAAGACCAATCAACAAGGAATGGTCAAGATGTACAGTTGTAAATGGCCCACATTTTGTCCATTCTGCAGAAGGGCTGGAAATGGCTAACCTCGTTAATAAGCATAACTTGATACATGTAATGGACCTAATAAAAGTAGACACTGCTGAGGAACCTAATCCAACATTCAAGGGCAGAGGCTGTCATTCCTACATAGATTATATTATGGTTTCCCCCACGATTAGAAATTGGACTCGCCACTTCAATATTGAACTCAGCCCCTTTAGTGACCACAATCCTTTGGTGGTGGACCTAAACTGTTTTAACTTTGAAAAACCAGAGGGTAGAATTGGTACAATAGAAAAAGTGAAATTTACAAGTGAGAAGCACACCTCTTTTTATACGGAAAATTTAAAGTAATATATACTTTTTGTTGTATTTAATTACCATGCGTGCTGCAAAAGTGGCACGTTTGTCCAAACACCATGCCTCTAGACTGAGCAACCTATCTAGAGTGGTGAAACCACTCAACTTTTGCGCACTGTTGCGCAAAAGTTGAGTGGTTTCACCACTCTAGATAGGTTGCACAATAGAAAAAGTCACAGATCAGGGGAGGAGACTAAGGTGGGCTAAGGTAAATGGAGATGAATTCTACCGCAACCTTGTAATAAAAGGGAAAAAACCAATAGATGTCTGCCTGGATGAAAGTATGACAGGAGTGAGTGTGGTCAGGGCATTCCAAGAAATAGCCTGCCTCGTGGACGGACTATTAAAGTCAACAAAAGGATTAAAATCAATCCAGAACCCGCGATGGTTCGACCATGATTGCACTAAGACACTCAAAGACCTAAAAAAATGCCTGAGTCAGAGACCAAGGGACAATCATAAAATAGCTTGTAGCAGACTTAATTATAAAAAAGCCCTGAAAACTCGCAAATCAACCCTGCAAAATCTGGCATGGGAGGACCTAAGGGAGGCGGCGGAAAGGAGAGACACTGCCGCTTTTTGGAAAGTCATCAACGACCCATGTTTTAGAGACCCGAGTGGGCCACAGATGGTGAACTCAATATTACCCGAACAATGGTACACCCATTACCAGAGTCTGTATAGTCACACGGGATTGTCACAGCAGGAGGGAGGAATAAGCCCTTCAGTACCCGTCAGCATAGACTTCTCCCTGACAGAAGTGAAATTTGCAATCACAGGGCTAACAAAAAACAAAGTGCCAGGCCCTGACGGTATTCCACCGGACCTTTACTTGAGTAACATCGACTTGTGGGCCCCCATTCTCACGAGGGTCCTGAATGAGGCAGTAGTGGCAGGACTGCCCCGTTTCTGGTCCTCGGCAACCATCGTGCCAATTTATAAAAAGGGGAATCGGGAGGACCCACAATGTTACCGCCCTATATCACTAATTGATGTGACGGCTAAGGTCCTGGGGCGTGTCATCCTAAGCCGGTTACAAACATGGGCAGAGGACAATGACATTTTAACCGACACGCAATACGGGTTTAGAGAAGGGAGATCAACAACAGACCAATGTCTAAACTTATACCTACTGATGGCTAAGTACACCATTGCCAGTAAAGGGGTTATCCATATGGGGTTCATGGACCTGTCAGCGGCCTTTGATCGCGTCAATAGACAACAATTATGGGCCCTGATGACAATGCTAGGGGTGGACCATGGATTAGTTAACATACTAAAAGCCCTACATTGGGAGACCACAGCCTCAGTGAGATACACGCAAGATGGAAAGAAGACAGAACCATTCTTATGTACAAGCGGGGTGCGCCAGGGCTGCATATTAGCTCCATTCCTTTTTTCATTATACATTAACAACTTGGATAAAGAGCTAGTGAAGTTGAGTGTGGATTGCCCTCGAATAGGGCCGCGCCCGATGCCTGTCCTCCTATATGCGGACGACGCCGTGTTGCTGGCCCGCACCTCACTGGGTCTCCAAAAACTGATCGATGGCTTTGTAAGCTTCATGACCTCACTGGACCTTGCAGCAAATTTGGAGAACTCGTATGTCATGTCAATTGGCACAAGTACCAAAAAGGCCTTTGTACACACGATAGGATCCCATAGGCTGGGAAGGGTCAAGTCTTTTTCCTATTTAGGAGTCTCCTTCGACGAGAAACTGGACTTCAGAGGTCTCATTGAAAAACATGCAGCTAAATTGGTGGCATCAACGGGTGCCATAATGGTCTATGGGAAGAGACTTGGAAGATGGTCGCCGGAGCAGATTCTTAACTTGTACCGATCAATTGTCTGTTCCAAAGTTTCTTACCGGGCGGAAGTATGGGGCTTTAAGACTAACCATGTGTGTCGTATCCAAACAGAGGAAAACAAGTTCTTCAAAAGGCTATTAAAGGTTCCCCAGAGTACTTCGTCGTATATCATACATAATGAACTGGGGGAATCACATATCGAGGACAGAATAATGATCAGACCGCTTTTGGCCTGGACCAAAATTTGGAGGAACCCTGAGGCAAATTTTAGCCGACAACTCATTAAAGACTGCATGAGCCGGGACAAAGGGGGTCAGATCCCGTGGCTAAAGTATGTTAAAGACTCTTTGGAAACAATAGGCTGCAAGAACGCCTTTTTGGACCCTGAAGCCATGTCTCATCTGAATAAGGCGGAGGTCAAAAAACTGTTTTTTGATTGGACATCATCAAAAAGGGCCCTTAAGGAAAAGGGGAAATTGTCAGTCAGGGCGCATTGTGCGTTGAAAAAATCACGCAGAATGGAACCATACTTGGCGGTGATGCATAATGCGCAGGAAAGATTTTACATGACTCGCTTCAGACTAAATCTCTTACACCATCTACTTGCCATCCCCTTGGGCTTTACAAAATCAGTGGAACTGAAGGGTACCTGCGGCTGCGACACTAGGTCTCCGCAGGATACCCTTCATTTTGTTTTATTATGCCCTTTTTATTCAGTCCCTAGGCGTAAGTTTTTAGTAGGGATTCTGAAAAAAAAGAAGCTGGGACAGGCGAAAGCAGCTCTACTCTTTCTGCAAGAAGCTTCAGACCCCCACACTTTATTATGCATAATAAGCTTCATTAAGATGGCAATGAGAATAAGGAACACACGAGAAGCAATGGACCTTTAACATCTTGTAAAATCCAGCCCTAGATTCTAGTAAAACCCCACTAATGAAGATGTTGCCCCATTCGTAGGATACTCTGGGATATTTTATAACTTCTTTTTAACCTGTCTCTTTTTATAATAATGCCTTTTTTATAATAATGTCTTTTTATAATAATGTTTACATATAGAATGTATGTTCATATTTTATGCTCTTTTATGGTACTCTCTGAAGTGCCGAATAAAGGTATTTGACTTGACTTGACAGTAGTGTCTTCAACATCTCTCCTTCTCTCAAGTCCTCTTGCCAAAGGGGGTTAAGTGGTGTGCCCTGCTCTTGGGAGATGGTGTGTGGGGTCTGTCTCCCTCTCCCCTGTATTTCCCCTATCTTCCAGATAGTATGCTGGATTCTGGACTGTTTCATTGCGCCGTAGGCCTCTAAGCCGCCTTCCCCGCAGGCGCTCTAGTAATTCTTCCTGCCTGATGGGTCTCGGTCTGTTTCTGCCAGCGCCTGGTTAAGTTCTCACCCTTCTCGGTTGGATCTTGTGGGTTGCCCTCCTGTCTCCCTTCCAGCTGGTTAGTCTGTGCTGCACGGTCCCACCCGTTACCTCTGATCCACGTTGGGCTGGGGAGTATGGGGTGGTTATGTGTGGGCCCTTGTGTCTAGTAGTGGCTTCACACCATCCCGCTCCTTGTCGCTGTCCTTTGTCCAGGCTATGCGGCCCTGCTTATGCTCCTTTCCTTGTGTTTCCCTCCGAATTCTGGGGTATCTCTTGGTGCCATGCTTCTCTGGCCTCCTTCAGTCACCTTTTCTACTTGCCCACTTGTACTCCCTCTTGTCTGGTGAACCTTGACCCACCTCCTCCTGCACCTGGCGGATTCTCACCCCTTTGGGTGCCCGTCTGTGTGCTATCCTCCTGTCACCCCCTGTCAGCTAGGTAATGTGTAGCTCGATCCCTGCTGCTGCTTTTGCTCGCACTGGACTAAGGGGGGGGGGGTGTCTCCGGGCTCAATAGGGGCTGCGCACAGTCCGCTCCTCCTTGCGGTCTAATCACTGGCTCTTCCTCTAGCCATGTGGCCTTGTTTGTGCTCCTTCCCTGCCCCCTTCTCCCAGGGCCTGCATTGATCCTTTCCTTTGACCTGGATCTAGTGTTGGGGGAGTGTTCGGGTAGGGAGGGCAGTGGTCCTGTTCCCAGGGACCATTTGTCAGCCATAGCGGCGGTTCCCCCTGCGTTGCCCTGCGGTGTGGCCAGAAAGGTTGGGCCCGATCGTTTCTCCACCGCCGAGGTCCGATGCAGCCTCAGAGATTGCGGCCTCTCACAGTCTAATCACTTGCTCTCCCTCTAGTCAAACAGCCTTACTTGAACTTCTCATTGCTCCCTCCCTGCCCCCTCCTCATAGGGTGGGTTGTTCCTTTCTTTTGTCCTGGGTGTATTGTCGAGGGGGAGGTGGGATGCGGGCGGGGAGGGCAGAGCATCGGCTCCCCCCTATGTTGCCCTGCGATATGTTATGTTATGTTATAAAAAGATTTGTATCACGCTCTAATACTTTAGAGTGTCCTGGCGCATGCACGGACTGTGGAAGAACGGGCAGGAAAATTAGATGACCAGTTTAAACAGATGAGTTTTAAAAAAAAGTTTAAGAAGGCAAAAGTCCTGTGTATGCTGTAGCTCCACAGGGAGGGCATTCCAGGTAGCTGCGGCTGACAGGGATGCTCGAGCCCGATCTCTGTCTCTTTGCCACATAGCCCTATGTGGCCTCCTCGATCACAGCCTCCTCCTCACCTCCGCGCGCAGCCTTCCACTCACCGTCATTCGCTTGGAGGGAGTCGGTCGTCTCTCCTGGTTCCGCACACTTTTCCTTGGATTGCCCAGGTGCTGCAGACAGATTTCTTCATCCCTCCCTATGTTGGGCGGGGAAGGGTAGGTGCAGGGGCGTAGGAGACACAGAATTTCTGGGGGGGACAGAGACAACCTTGTGGACTTTCCAGTGACCCAATAGAAATTGTCCATTACATGAGATCGTACGCCCGTTAAACGGATACAATCGGATAGTTTTGAAGTGAAATATTGAGAAAGGTAGGCATGTAGTCACAGTTTGCAAGTATCCATTATTTTTAATTGCATTCACAAAGTAATTAGACCAAATGTGGAAAAATCATGTATACTTTTTTATAGTGCTACTCATAGTTCACTCAGTTCTGTGATCTGCATGGTACACGTTCTTTGCAGCAGGCACATCAACCCTCCAGGCTACTTTATGATGAGCCAAAACTTCCACTAGACAAAATTTCGAACTCTCACTAGTAGGAACATTAATCACCAGTTATCTTGACGTTTCTATGGTTGCCAGAAAACTGCCTGATGCACAAGGAAGTTCATGTGCTTTTAAACCAAAAATTATTTTTAAACACAGCGCCCCCTTCCAAAGTCAACTCCAGGTGCGGCTGCAACAGTTGCACTGCCCTAAAGCCAGTCCTGCTCAGGACTGCATTTCCAAAAATGGGCTCAGAGCTAACCTTCTAACCAATATATGAGGAAAAAGATCTGCAAGTGGTGGAGTAGTATACTTTCCCCAAATTCCAACAAGCAAAACAATTTAACAGATTTCTTGTACGTAATTTAAGGGAGAGTAGACTTTTCCCCTGATCATTTTTTTTAAGTTTTGGGATCAAATTTCTAAAATGCAGCAGACCCTTATGGGGAATTCATGAAATATTCCAGTTCTTTTATGGTTCACCAGGGCAGCCTGTCTTTTCCTAGGAGTAAATCTGATTTTATTTGAATGTCTTAAGTCAGAAATAGCTATCACTATACTAAGGTCCTAAGGACAGTACCAGAAATTTACCATGGATACTGGAGCCACAGTCATGGGCACCTCTAAAAATTCCCTCCGCTATACAAGGGTTAGAATTTTGCCATTGACACTCCCGATGAAATGATTACAGGACATTTTATGACAAAGGTTACGTCAAATATCAGTTCCAACATTTTGCTATGGATCCACCCCATATGCTAAGAGTTACATGCATCATGTCAGGGCCTTCGGCCAGGCGTAGTGACGCGTGTTCTGTGTCCCTGCCGCTGAATATGACTGGATTGGCTGCTTTCTCAGTTAGACTCTTCATAGAAGCATGTCAGGGCCTGCAGATTTCCATAGTTAACACCCCCCATGCATAAGCTGCCCTTGTCCATAAGGCAAGATTAACCTTCAGTATGCCAGACCAGCACCACACTTGCACTCATTACAAGCATACACACACTATATCTCTTGCACTCTTTCTTACCTTTGTACTCTGTCACACACACACACTGACACTCACACTTCCATTAGTAAATTTGCTATTATTGAGTCAGAAAAGCTTGCCCTGATGCTTTAGCTGCCTTGCCTTTTAGTGAAACTTAATAATAACAGATTCTCTATGTTTTTCAAAACATTATATTGCCTTGTCAAGGATGATGTGAATGAAAAATGCACTTCCTTAAAATAGCTGTGTGGGGCTTATATTTGGGTTCATGTGTAGATCAAGCAGTTACAGTATTGGAAATGAACTAATACACATACTAACATGTAGTATCACAGCATCCAACTGACCCGATGAACTCCTTGACTTCTTCGGCAACCATGGATTTCATCCAGTAACACATTACATTTTGGAGTTTTTGAGAGTCAACTTGCAATGTAAAAGAAAACTACATGTCTCGCGATGAAGCATTGTGGTGAATGGAAAGCCAAGAATGGCTGGATCTGACACACGTTCCTCAATCCACCACTATACCCCAAAGCCTCCGCCCTACTCTCCCTCTTCGCGCCATCCCACTTTCTCGGTCCACTCTCCCTTTTTGCACCAGCCCCGTTGTTGCAGATGGCATTAAGTATGATTCTAGTACCACGAAAAGAACAGGTACTTTTATGGGTGCCTTTGTAGAAATGTGTAGATTCGTGAGAGTTGAGCAATATTTATATGTGCACAGTAATAGGTGTGCTAATGTAAGTGCTGGATGATGGTGAACAGAGTGAGGGAAGGCAGCATGAGTGATGCGAGCGTAGGGTGTAAAATGTGCTAATGTGAGTGTCGGGTGAGCTGCCTCAATGCAACGTGAGAGGAGGGCCCATGTGAGTGCCAAGTGAGAGGAGTGCATGCAGAGTGAGAGGAGCAAGTGCAAGGTGGTGTGAGCTGTGTAAATGCAGGATGAGTGGTGTGCTTGTGTGTGGTGCATGGTGAATGCCAAGAATGAAGGGTGATCTGTGAGAGTGACTGGTGAGAGGAGTTAGTGGCGTATTCCTAAGAGTTTCGACAGACTGCTGTCCCTATGTGCAGGCAGGATGAACATGGTGTCTGTATGAATGCAGGGTGAAGAGTTTGTCTGTGTGAGTGCAAGGTGAAAGGATGAAGTGAAGAGTAAATGGTGTGACTTCAGGGTGAGTGCTGTGCTTGTTTGTGTGACATGAGTGCAGGGTGAGTGTTGTGCCCATGTGAGTGAAGATGTGTGTGAAGATGTGAGTCAAGTGTGAGCTGTGTGAGTGTCAGGAGTGCCTATTTGAATGCACTGTGAGCGATGTGACAGTGGGAGAGTAGGGTGAGAGAAGTGACTGCAGGGTTAGTGATGTGACTTATGAGTTTGGGTGTGGATGAAAGTGCAGAGTGAGAGAAATTAATGCATGGTGAGAAATGTGCTTGCTTGAGTGAGACTGCAAAGTCATCAGTGAGAGGGACAGGTGAGTAAAGTGGCACATGAGTGCAGGGTGAGTGGTGAGCTTGTGTAAGTGCAGGGTGAAAAGCGTGAGTGCATGGTGAGTGGTGTGAGTGCAGTGTGATCACTGTGAGTTCAGGGTGAGCAGTGTGCTGATGTGACTAAAGGGTAAATAGAGGGAGAACGGCGCGAGTTCATGGCGAGGGACGAGTGCATTGTGGTTGCTGTGAGTTCAAGGTGAGCATGTGCTTGTGTGAGCGCAGGGTAAGAGGAGGAAGAACGGTGTGAGTGTGCCAGCTCCAGACCCTGTAGCCCCTGCACTAGACAACTACAAAGCTGAACGGGAGTTCAAGCATCAATTGCAAGATGGTCACCACTGTGGTAAACTACAAAAACATGGATTCAGGTTCACATCTGCCCAGCTGCAGCCTAGGAAAATCTTTGGTCTATAAAGTTTTCCACTTTGAATTTACAAAATGCAAGCCTTGCTGGCAACAGATATCATCTACATAAAACGTGCTGCACATAACTGAACTTAATCAAACTCGTTTCAATGAACAATGTACCATATGTCTATACCTGCTGCACAAAATATTTGCTGGTTTTGTAGAATTTTTTAACAGTGCTCACACATGCGTGTGGTCACGTCTGAGCAATTACCAACAACAAAGTGTAACTGAAGTTAAAAAATAACTAACCTTAACAGAGTTCAACAATATGAGAAATTATTCAGATTTTAGCTCATATAATTACAGAAGCTGTCCAGTTTCTCACCACCTAGATTTCAAACTTTGAGACCAATGAGTTATCCTACAGCATTTAAAATTATTGGGGTATTGTCAGAGGTTCATTGGCCAGGGTATGAAGTCCAAGCTGTAAATCCCACAGAGAATGCCCCACCATCCTTAAATTGGATTGTCTATAAGGCACTGAACATCAACATAAAGTGTGGCAGCAGTTTGCATGTGGAAGAACAGGCACTTCAACAGCTGAGCACTGATTTTGAGGCTACGCAATAATGGTCACCGTATTCAAGTGCAACAAAAGCTTGTACATTTCTAAAGCAGTTAAAATTGCATTCAGCGCTTAAAAATGTATGCCCTCATAGAAAAATAGTTGTTCAGGTTTAAAAGATTCCAACAAAGCAGTATGTCATAGCTGTGGAAAACCAACATTAACGGCTAAATTACAACAAAAATGAAAATGAAGTAACAATTTATTCTTAACAAAATGCTCTCTTGCAGACTCTGTGAACATGGGAAATATGTAGTCCCTACTTGTGAGATGTCTTTTCACTACATGCATTCCCCCACTGAGGCAGTAAAAATAAAATAAAAAGTGAGAAATATTGAATAGGCAGAGTGGGGACACATGGGATACTGGAATCAGTCAACAAAACAACAAACCCTCAAACCCTCCTTAACCAGTTCCAAAGGAACGTAAATGCGCTTTTGAAGACCTGTGAAAAACGTATGTGTCACTGTTAAGACGCCAGAAACAGCAGCTCGAGCTGCAGCAGCCCGGGCTCAGACACAGGCCGGAGGACGGAGGAGAGATGGGAGAGGCAGGGGTGTTAAATTCCTTTTAGCCCCTACAAGCGTGCAGCCTGATCACAGGTATTAGGAGGCAGTCACAGGGTCATCATTATGCATAGCGCTTTCGCGCGCTAATGGCCCTGTTAATCACGGAGGAGAATTTCCTTTGTCCCCTTGTCCCCCCACTCTTGTCCCCCGTGTCCCACGCACTCCAAACTCTGGGTGGGATATATCCCCCTCGTCCCCCACACTTCCTACACCCATGGGTAGGTGATTTTCTCCAGCTGCATCGTTTCTTCGTCAGGCCGCAAGGCACTGCGGTCGCTCGGGTTCCCTTCCGTTCTCCGTTGTCTCATCTCCATAGGTCAAGCCGAAAGGGTGTTCTCGACTCCAGTGTGTTTTACAATATCAATTCAATTCAATTCAATTCAATTCATGAAGCTTTATTCGGTTCATACAAAATGACCATAAAAGCACAAAACATATAAAATACAGTTATTACAAATTTCACACACTGTTCTTAAAATAGCATACTTTTACGTGCCTTTATACACCGATTTAAAAAGGTAGCAGTATATAAACAAATATCAGCAGTCTCCATATTAAATAACAAACTCATTGCCTGGTTAGCTGTACATACACCATATTTGACAAACATTGGTTTCAGATAGGTTATTCTAAAATTCTTGTACAGTTTACAAATCAGTAAAAAGTGCAGAGTGCTTTGTTTGGTTACGCCATCACAAAGGCACGGCCCCATTGGATGTTTCTTTAGATTTGGCAGGGCCACTAAGTGATGTGCTACACCAAACCTCAGCCTGGTTAGCACAAACTTATGAGATGGCCTAGTCACCATGGCTAAATAACATGGGAAACCTTCATTCGCATTGTATTTACTGTAAAACATGACTGTGGACAATGATCCATAAGCAGAAACCCGTTTCCCTGCCTTTTGGGCCAGGAATGTAGTTTTCAGCTCAACTTTGGAGATCTTAGATGCGGCACTAGGGTCAGTCAATACATTTATATTAAATATTTCTAAATAACAGCCAGCAACATACTTTAACCAAGGGATATTGCGAAATTTATCAAGTGATAAACAATCCTCGATTATAGATCTATTGAAAGACTTTTCATCCTGAAGCCAAATCGATCGCCATAACATAAGTGGCCTCATGGATAATAGATCTTCTAAAAAAGGAATGTCCAATTCCCGATGGGTCAACTCAGTCGGGGCGGATATAGGTAAACATAAGAGTTTTTTTAAAAAGGAGTTCTCCTGTGATTGCAGGTTATGATAACATGCATGACCCCAAATACCCGCTCCGTACATTGCAATGGTGACACATCGTGCTTGATAGATATTGAGCATATCCCTTGTCCGTCTGTCACCAACTTTTGCCGCAAATCTAAAAACACCATGTGCATTTTTCGCCATTTTGTTGCTGATATTATTAAATTCATTAGTCCACTTTCTGTCTTTCGAGAAGGTTAAACCAAGATAGCAAAATGTATCCACTTCTTGCACCTTTTCATCCTCGATAAAAAGGCATTAGAGGTTTTACTTCTAGCCCCACAAGTCATTGTATGCGTTTTCCCTTTGTTGATAGACAGTTTTCTATCCTTAATAAAGGCAGAAAATCTATCGATCAGACGCTGTAATCCGAGGGGTGTTCTTAAGAGCAGGACAGCGTTGTCAGCGTATAATAACACTGGAACAGGAACACTTTTAATATTAGGGGCATCAGCATTTACAACTTTTAAAATGGAGTCTATTTCATTAATAAAAAGTATAAAAAGTAGGGGGGCTAATACGCAGCCCTGCCTAATCCCACGTTTAACCCTAAATTTCGGGGTACATTCTCCTTTAGTGCCATAGCGCACACATGTTTCTAGTTTTTCGTACAATCTAGCAAAAAATAATATTATACCCTCTGGTGCACCGAGCTGTAACAGGGTTGGCCACAATAAAGAGTGGTCAACCATATCGAAAGCGCTGCTTAGATCTGCAAAGCAGAGATATAATGGACCCTGTTTAGCTTCAGTGTATTTACCTATTAGTAGATCAAGATTTATACACTGGTCGAGTGTACCCCGACTCTTCCTAAACCCGAACTGACTGTCGGCCAGGACGCCCTCATGCTCGACCCACTCTTCTAGTCTGACCAGCATAACTCTACTCATGATCTTAACTGAGGAGTCTAGAAGAGAGATGGGGCAATAGTTTTTTACATCCGATCTACTGCCCTTTTTGTGAATCGGGATTATGATGGATTCCCCCCAGGTTTTTGGTGCCACTGTACATACTGCTGCGTTAAAAACAATGGCCAAAAGAGGGCTCCACATCTCTGGGGCTGCTTTATAAATGTCTGTCGGGACCCCATCAGGTCCCTGGGCTTTGCCCCCCTTACTAGCACCAATGCCAAGCTCGACCTCTTTAACGGTTATGTCCAGTGGGATGGTTGGCCATCTACCCGGGTTGTTGTCAACATAGTTAGTTAGTTGAGCCAAAAATTTGAGAAAAATGCAAGACCCAGTCATCACTAGGTACGTTAGATGTTAGCTCAGGTATGTTTTCCTCCTTAAGAAATGCAGAGTTGACTGTTGCCCAAAACAGTGTGCTATTAGATAGCTCTGCCGCTTCATTAAGTGAGTCCCATGCCTGCTGCTGCAGCTCACCCTTCCTCCTCTTCAGTGCTTGCTTGTACTCTAGTCTTAATTTTACAATTGGGCCGGGGTCCCTTGGCTTTATTGCAAGAGCATGTTTTAACATAATTAATAAACTGGTACATGTATGGTCAAACCATCCCGGTCCTTTTCTACAATGGGCGTTTTTAGGTCTAGTGAATCTGGCATTGATGGATTTATTGATACCATCAAAAGCAGTTAAAACCCGTTTGTGATCTGTGTCATTATCAAGAATAAGTGTAATATCCATCAAATTTTCTTTGACGATAGAGCCTAACTGTTCTTTAGCCTTCTCCCCTACCCATCTTATTCTAACTCCGTTAGGCCAGTGTGGCTCCACGTTAGCAATAGTGGTACCCGCCTCGACAGTGCTACTCCCCCACAGGGTACATTCCAATATTATACAATTATGGTCACTTAAAGAAGTGACCTCGAGCCTGGGGGGGGCCCAGTATGGGGAAAAATTTTGTTGAGATGATTACATGATCGATAACTGATCTGCTCAACTTGTTCTTAAAAGTAGGGATAGTCTGACCCAGATCATCTTTAACAAAATCTAGGATTTCCAGGTCATAGCAGCCCATAAGCTTATGTAATAATTCGCCATAACTATTGTGTCTGAAATTCAAGTCGTCCAAACCGGCGTTATTAATAACCACACAGACCTTTTGGGTTGACGGTTCACACAGCGGTAAGTTAAAATCACCCACCCAAATAAAATCAAATGAAGCATTTAATTCTGCGCAAAAATTATCAATTACACTAGCCAGATTGTTGACTACTGTCGTCCTGGAATTATCAAACACATTGTTGTAGTAATTAACCAGTAATATATTACATCAACAGAAAGACAGGGTGAACTTGCTATTTTGATCAGCACATCACTGTTGTATCTTTCCCATCGTAGTCATAGTCCAGTCACACAAGAATACTCAATTTGGGAGTGCCCAACTGATAAGATGCTTATTCACCCTTAAGCAATTTCCGTCACGATAATCTACCCACAGAAACTGTAGTAGAGTTTCATGAACCATATGTAAAGATAATTCCACCAGTGCACATCCCTGTTTGTTACTTTTCTCCAATTGGGTCGTAATTCAATCACTTTGATAGATCAATTTCTTTCAAATCCACATAGATATTCAAGTAGTACACAGTCCATCAATCTTTCAAATTCCTGTTTATTGATTATTTTCTTGCCACATCGTCACAGCCGACGCGCGTTTCGCCCTCCACAGGCTTTTTCAAGGCAAAACAAAGTAGAATGGTGAGTGGCGTAATCTCGTATAAATCAATAAAAGACATAAAAATCTTTCTCTTTTTTCCTTAGAGCCTTTCAATAGTAGATGTGAAAGTTATTCCTTAGAGTACTAGTGCTTCTAAGTTCATTCCTCATGCCGTTGCGAAGCCGGTCGCGTCTCTGCAAGGCGTCTCCCTTCCGCGTTAGTCTTCCGGTAAGACTAACGCGGAAGGGAGACGCCTTGCAGAGACGCGACCGGCTTCGCAACGGCGATGGAACTTATCATGGCTCCTTTAACACTTGACTAATTCATGGACTATTGATCTATCAAAGTGATTGAATTACGACCCAATTGGAGAAAAGTAACAAACAGGGATGTGCACTGGTGGAATTATCTTTACAGTAATATATTACGCCCTTTGTCCGCAATGAGCCAAAGAATCTGTACATGCGCACCCACGCTCAAATACCTTTTTACTACAATTTTTCGCTTAATAGAGACCAAGATCAAAAGGCCACCTTTCGCTCTCCCTGAAGTTGACTCTTGTGCCACCAAGCTATAAGAAACAAACCCCTCATAATTTACTGCTTCCCTACACCACGTTAGAATATCATGACTATTAATAAAGCTTTTCCAGCCCAAAACATTCCCCCCGGGGCTTTAGTCCTGCAATATTCCAGCTTACAATAGTAATACCATTCGGATGCATAGTATTTAAAGCAGCCGATGAAGCGGTGGCATGTGTACCATCCCCCGTCCTCAAATTACCATTTGGTTTGTCCCCACAGTCATTGAACACTATTGGATTACCCATCAAAAGTTGATCTGTGACTGTATGAAGGACGTATGGTTCGACTGCCCAACTATTTGTAATCACCCTTACAGTTAACCCACTATCCTGGTTATGTCAATCGTTAAAATCCAGGGAGCTTAAAGCTTGGTACCTGTTTGACAAAATTACTTAGGGAACAGGCGATCAGGTCTACTTCTACTAATGTCGTGGGGCGCTTTAATAAGATGAGTGTAGAAATAGCCAAGTGGGCGCACACATACACTATTCACGTCATATACTAAGGAGGCTGCTCTTAACAAGGCTGTTGCAACGTGTTGAGGATGTTTAAAGTTAGTGATAACACAATCACCCCTACAGGTCTTTCTAGAAGGGCCAATCCAATTAACCCTTCTAGTAGATAATATTTGATCAGAGTAGGTGATTGGAAAACTGCATTGCTTATTCAGCCATGAAACTGTTTTGTTTTTAAGTGATTCATGGGATTCCTGGTGGGACTGAAGGGGATGATGATCGATAGATGGGACATTGGTTAAGACAACCACATAGGGTGCACAATCAGGGGGGAGATTAATAAAGCGGCTTTTCTTTATTTCTCTAAATCCCAGTGTGCTCTCTGGTGGCGCTATGGCCTGCTTATTCTGGCATGTAATTGGTATTGGATCGGGCATAGCAGGTTCAATTACGCTAATTCTCTCACTAGGTGTATTTAATAAGCTTTTACTAGTTCCACGACCGTCTTTATCGGGGCCCTTGGCAGCAACCTTGGAACTTTTAGCCAATGCCAAATGTGTTTCCATAAAGTTTCCTAGTCTTTTAACTTCGGAGGAAATAGTATCCAGTTTAAGCACTAGGGGTTTAATGATCTCTTCCAACTTAGCTTCTAACTTGGCTGCGATGACGCTGACTAGAAGATTAAGTTGCTAGGTATTTAAATTAACTGCACCTTTACTTTCCAATTGCTCGGATTCACCCAGGGAGCTTTTTTGGGGTGTTTCTACTCTTTTTTTGCTATGATTCCCCCACGTTTGATTTGTAGTTTCCTACATGCCCTCACCGCTCTAGGGACCGGCGGGCAGTGCTCCGTTGCCTCATTAGATATATCCAGGGTATCCTGGTCAAGCTCGGATTAAACCTGTGCTACAGTCGTTACAGCTACCCGATTGCCTTGTTCAAAGCTGTCATCTATTGTGAATGCGGCCATTGGGGAATGGGTGATTAGGGGTATAGCAGGAGGGCTCCCCCGTCCTACCGAGGCTCTCCGGTCATTATTAATTTTGTTGACCACTTTCACTAGATAATTATCTAGAGTAGCTAACACTAGTGCAGTTTTATCGGGTTTTTATTTAGACATAGTCAGAACTAGCAACAATTCCTTAAATGCTCAGTTATAATTTAAAAGAACAAAGACTATCATGAATTGCAGATTACACTGAGGCCGGAATCGGCTCACAAACATATATTCTAAAATATATATTGGATAGCTAGAACAAATCGCTGTCCATAGTCAATAAAGAAAATAAGTTTCACTTGGGGGTATTGGTAACCTCAACTGCAGGACCAAAATCCGTGGCCCAGCCCAGCCTCGTCCTGCCCCGGATGGCCACAGACGGTCAGCCCTTTGCCCGGGCTTAGATCAGCGCACGCCCGCGCGCGTCCCGCGACGCGGAGGAAGCCTGGTCCTTTTCAAGCACCTCCGGGCGCGCTGGCAGGCGGAAGTGATCGCCGAGCAGCCTGGGAGCTGTAGTCCCCCCCGCGGCGTCCTCTTGCTGCAATGGAAAACTGCGGCAGGGGAGAACTACAGCATGGGGTCCCCAGAGATGGCGAGTTGCTGGTGGTCATATTCGCTGCCCCCAAGGTTCTCCAAGCTCCACCGAGGGAGCCTGGTCCTTTTCAAGCGCCTCCGGGCGTGCTGGCAGGCGGAAGTGCTCGCCGAGCAGCCTGGGAGCTGTATTCCCCCCCACGGTGTCCTCTTGCTGCAATGGACAACTGCAGCAGGGGAGAACTACAGCGTGGGGTCCCCAGAGATGGCGAGTTGCTGGTGGTGATATTCGCTGCCCCCAAGGTTCGTGTCTGCCTGCAGTAAACTCTCCCCGCTCCACCGAGGGAGCCTGGTCCTTTTCAAGCACCTCCGGGCGTGCTGGCAGGCGGAAGTGATCGCCGAGCAGCCTGGGAGCTGTAGTCCCCCCCCGCGGCGTCCTCTTGCTGCAATGGAAAACTGCGGCAGGGGAGAACTACAGCGTGGGGTCCCCAGAGATGGCGAGTTGCTGGTGGTGATATTCGCTGCCCCCAAGGTTCTCCCCGCTCCACCGAGGGAGCCTGGTCCTTTTCAAGCGCCTCCGGGCGCGCTGGCAGGCGGAAGTGCTCGCCGAGCAGCCTGGGAGCTGTATTCCCCCCCACGGTGTCCTCTTGCTGCAATGGACAACTGCAGCAGGGGAGAACTACAGCATGGGGTCCCCAGAGATGGCGAGTTGCTGGTGGTGATATTTGCTGCCCCCAAGGTTCGTGTATGCCTGCAGTAAACTCTCCCCGCTCCACCGAGGGAGCCTGGTCCTTTTCAAGCGCCTCCAGGCATGCTGGCAGGCGGAATTGCTCGCCGAGCAGCCTGGGAGCTGTAGTCCCCCCGCGGCGTCCTCTTGCTGCAATGGACAACTGCGGCAGGGGAGAACTACAGCGTGGGGTCCCCAGAGATGGCGAGCTGCTGGTAATGATATTCGCTGCCCCCAAGGTTTGTGTCTGCCTGCCGTAAACTCTCCCCGCTCCACCGAGGGAGCCTGGTACTTTTGAAGCGCCTCCGGGCGTGCTGGCAGGCGGATGTGCTCGCCGAGCAGCCTGGGAGCTGTATTCCCCCCCACGGCGTCCTCTTGCTGCAATGGACAACTGCAGCAGGGGAGAACTACAGCGTGGGGTCCCTAGAGATGGCAAGTTGCTGGTGGTGATATTCGCTGCCCCCAAGGTTAGTGTCTGCCTGCAGTAAACTCTCCCCGCTCCACTGAGGGAGCCTGGTCCTTTTCAAGCGCCTCCGGGCGCGCTGGCAGGCGGATGTGCTCGCCGAGCAGCCTGGGAGCTGTATTCCCCCCCACGGCGTCCTCATGCTGCAATGGACAACTGCAAACACAACAGTGATGGACAGAATGTGGATCAATGTCACACATTCACCCCAGTCAAAAGATCTGGGCCCAAATCCATCGTTTTTCCACTCCACACCACCCTGGGTTAGACAATGGCGATATGCAAATCAGCGCTGACCCTGTGCCCCATGGGAACAGTCCAGTCCGAACTACAAAAGCCATGTCCTTCCCAGAACGGAAACAAGCATCCGAGGACCGGCCCGGTTTCGAGGTAACACCTCTCATCAGCCCGGCTAGCTTGACTCCAGTGGTGTGGAGTGCCTGGGACTCACGTCTGAGCATTCCCAGTACACTTAGAGCGGTAATTGCAAACACAACAGTGATGGACAGAATGTGGATCAATGTCACACATTCACCCCAGTCAAAAGATCTGGGCCCAAATCCATCGTTTTTCCACTCCACACCACCCTGGGTTAGACAATGGCGATATGCAAATCAGCGCTGACCCTGTGCCCCATGGGAACAGTCCAGTCCGAACTACAAAAGCCATGTCCTTCCCAGAACGGAAACAAGCATCCGAGGACCGGCCCGGTTTCGAGGTAACACCTCTCATCAGCCCGGCTAGCTTGATTCCAGTGGTGTGGAGTGCCTGGGACTCACATCTGAGCATCCCCAGTAAACTTAGAGCGGTAATTGCAAACACAACAGTGATGGACAGAATGTGGATCAATGTCACACATTCACCCCAGTCAAAAGATCTGGGCCCAAATCCATCGTTTTTCCACTCCACACCACCCTGGGTTAGACAATGGCGATATGCAAATCAGCGCTGACCCTGTGCCCCATGGGAACAGTCCAGTCCGAACTACAAAAGCCATGTCCTTCCCAGAACGGAAAAAAGCATCCGAGGACCGGCCCGGTTTCGAGGTAACACCTCTCATCAGCCCGGCTAGCTTGACTCCAGTGGTGTGGAGTGCCTGGGACTCACGTCTGAGCATCCCCAGTACACTTAGAGCGGTAATTGCAAACACAACAGTGATGGACAGAATGTGGATCAATGTCACACATTCACCCCAGTCAAAAGATGTGGGCCCAAATCCATCGTTTTTCCACTCCACACCACCCTGGGTTAGACAATGGCGATATGCAAATCAGCGCTGACCCAGTGCCCCATGGGAACAGTCCAGTCCGAACTACAAAAGCCATGTCCTTCCCAGAACGGAAACAAGCATCCGAGGACCGGCCCGGTTTCGAGGTAACACCTCTCATCAGCCCGGCTAGCTTGACTCCAGTGGTGTGGAGTGCCTGGGACTCACGTCTGAGCATCCCCAGTACACTTAGAGCGGTAATTGCAAACACAACAGTGATGGACAGAATGTGGATCAATGTCACACATTCACCCCAGTCAAAAGATCTGGGCCCAAATCCATCGTTTTTCCACTCCACACCACCCTGGGTTAGACAATGGCGATATGCAAATCAGCGCTGACCCTGTGCCCCATGGGAACAGTCCAGTCTGAACTACAAAAGCCATGTCCTTCCCAGAACGGAAACAAGCATCCGAGGACCGGCCCGGTTTCGAGGTAACACCTCTCATCAGCCCGGCTAGCTTGACTCCAGTGGTGTGGAGTGCCTGGGACTCACGTCTGAGCATCCCCAGTACACTTAGAGCGGTAATTGCAAACACAACAGTGATGGACAGAATGTGGATCAATGTCACACATTCACCCCAGTCAAAAGATCTGGGCCCAAATCCATCGTTTTTCCACTCCACACCAGCCTGGGTTAGACAATGGCGATATGCAAATCAGCGCTGACCCTGTGCCCCATGGGAACAGTCCAGTCCGAACTACAAAAGCCATGTCCTTCCCAGAACGGAAACAAGCATCCGAGGACCGGCCCGGTTTCGAGGTAACACCTCTCATCAGCCCGGCTGTCCATCACTGTTCTGTTTGCAATTACCGCTCTAAGTGTACTGGGGATGCTCAGACGTGAGTCCCAGGCACTCCACACCACTGGAGTCAAGCTAGCCGGGCTGATGAGAGGTGTTACCTCGAAACCGGGCCGGTCCTCGGATGCTTGTTTCCGTTCTGGGAAGGACATGGCTTTTGTAGTTCAGACTGGACTGTTCCCATGGGGCACAGGGTCAGCGCTGATTTGCATATCGCCATTGTCTAACCCAGGGTGGTGTGGAGTGGAAAAACGATGGATTTGGGCCCAGATCTTTTGACTGGGGTGAATGTGTAACATTGATCCACATTCTGTCCATCACTGTTGTGTTTGCAATTACCGCTCTAAGTGTACTGGGGATGCTCAGACGTGAGTCCCAGGCACTCCACACCACTGGAGTCAAGCTAGCCGGGCTGATGAGAGGTGTTACCTCGAAACCGGGCCGGTCCTCGGATGCTTGTTTCCGTTCTGGGAAGGACATGGCTTTTGTAGTTCAGACTGGACTGTTCCCATGGGGCACAGGGTCAGCGCTGATTTGCATATCGCCATTGTCTAACCCAGGGTGGTGTGGAGTGGAAAAACAATGGATTTGGGCCCAGATCTTTTGACTGGGGTGAATGTGTGACATTGATCCACATTCTGTCCATCACTGTTGTGTTTGCAATTACCGCTCTAAGTGTACTGGGGATGCTCAGACGTGAGTCCCAGGCACTCCACACCACTGGAGTCAAGCTAGCCGGGCTGATGAGAGGTGTTACCTCGAAACCGGGCCGGTCCTCGGATGCTTGTTTCCGTTCTGGGAAGGACATGGCTTTTGTAGTTCAGACTGGACTGTTCCCATGGGGCACAGAGTCAGCGCTGATTTGCATATCGCCATTGTCTAACCCAGGATGGTGTGGAGTGGAAAAACAATGGATTTGGGCCCAGATCTTTTGACTGGGGTGAATGTGTGACATTGATCCACATTCTGTCCATCACTGTTGTGTTTGCAATTACCGCTCTAAGTGTACTGGGGATGCTCAGACGTGAGTCCCAGGCACTCCACACCACTGGAGTCAAGCTAGCCGGGCTGATGAGAGGTGTTACCTCGAAACCGGGCCGGTCCTCAGATGCTTGTTTCCGTTCTGGGAAGGACATGGCTTTTGTAGTTCAGACTGGACTGTTCCCATGGGGCACAGGGTCAGCGCTGATTTGCATATCGCCATTGTCTAACCCAGGGTGGTGTGGAGTGGAAAAACGATGGATTTGGGCCCAGATCTTTTGACTGGGGTGAATGTGTGACATTGATCCACATTCTGTCCATCACTGTTGTGTTTGCAATTACCGCTCTAAGTGTACTGGGGATGCTCAGACGTGAGTCCCAGGCACTCCACACCACTGGAGTCAAGCTAGCCGGGCTGATGAGAGGTGTTACCTCGAAACCGGGCCGGTCCTCGGATGCTTGTTTCCGTTCTGGGAAGGACATGGCTTTTGTAGTTCAGACTGGACTGTTCCCATGGGGCACAGGGTCAGCGCTGATTTGCATATCGCCATTGTCTAACCCAGGGTGGTGTGGAGTGGAAAAACGATGGATTTGGGCCCAGATCTTTTGACTGGGGTGAATGTGTGACATTGATCCACATTCTGTCCATCACTGTTGTGTTTGCAATTACCGCAATGGACAACTGCAGCAGGGGAGAACTACAGCGTGGGGTCCCCAGAGATGGCAAGTTGCTGGTGGTGATATTCGCTGCCCCCAAGGTTAGTGTCTGCCTGCAGTAAACTCTCCCCGCTCCACCGAGGGAGCCTGGTCCTTTTCAAGCGCCTCCTGGCGTGCTGGCAGGCGGAAGTGGACGCCGAGCAGCCTGGGAGCTGTAGTCCCCCCCCGCGGCGTCCTCTTGCTGCAATGGACAACTGCGGCAGGGGAGAACTACAGCGTGGGGTCCCCAGAGATGGCGAGTTGCTGGTGGTGATATTCGCTGCCCCCAAGGTTCGTGTCTGCCTGCAGTAAACTCTCCCCGCTCCACCGAGGGAGCCTGGTCCTTTTCAAGCGCCTCCGGGCGCGCTGGCAGGCAGAAGTGCTCGCCGAGCAGCCTGGGAGCTGTAAATCCCCCCCTCCCCCCGCTGCGTCCTCTTGCTGCAATGGACAACTGCGGCAGGGGAAAACTACAGCGAGGGGTCCCCAGAGATGGCGAGTTGCTGGTGGTGATATTCGCTGCCCCCAAGGTTCGTGTCTGCCTGCAGTAAACTCTCCCCGCTCCACCGAGGGAGCCTGGTCCTTTTCAAGCGCCTCTGGGCGCGCTGGCAGGCGGAAGTGCTCGCCGAGCAGCCTGGGAGCTGTAGTCCCCCCGTGGCGTCCTCTTGCTGCAATGGACAACTGCGGCAGGGGAGAACTACAGCGTGGGGTCCCCAGAGATGGCGAGTTGCTTGTGGTGATATTCGCTGCCCCCAAGGTTCGTGTCTGCCTGCAGTAAACTCTCCCCGCTCCACCAAGGGAGCCTGGTCCTTTCAAGCGCCTCCGGGCGCGCTGGCAGGCGGAAGTGCTCGCCGAGCAGCCTGGGAGCTGTAGTCCCCCCGCGGCGTCCTCTTGCTGCAATGGACAACTGCGGCAGGGGAGAACTACAGCGTGGGGTCCCCAGAGATGGCGAGTTGCTGGTGGTGACATTCGCTGCCCCCAAGGTTCGTGTCTGCCTGCAGTAAACTCTCCCCGCTCCACCGAGGGAGCCTGGTCCTTTTCAAGCGCCTCCGGGCGCGCTGGCAGGCGGAAGTGCTCGCCGAGCAGCCTGGGAGCTGTAGTCCCCCCTGCGGCGTCCTCTTGCTGCAGTGGACAACTGCAGCAGGGGAGAACTACAGCGTGGGGTCCCCAGAGATGGCGAGTTGCTGGTGGTGATATTCGCTGCCCCCAAGGTTCGTGTCTGCCTGCAGTAAACTCTCCCCCAGTGTGTTTTACAATATCATTGTGCAGACCCTGTAACTTTTGGGAGACATCAGGCAACAGGATTTAGCACGGATTCATTGCTCCGGTCAGAGCTCTTAGTCCGCCATGTTGCTCAGTGAACTCTACTTTAACCGTTGCATGATCTGGCAATAATTTAGACTGAATGTCAGAAGAGAGGCAATTTTGTAATAAGCCACACAATATAAAAAAAAGTACATACATGTTTAAGTCTGAGGCAAATGAGCAAAGAATGCAAAATCACATTTGTCAGGGTGATGATGCCGCCACATGTCGACCAAACCCTTATCTGGCTTTTCCTGCAATAACGAGGATGGGAGCGTTGAGCCAGAAGATTGCACCAGGGGTCTGTCTTCCGTCGAACGAAGGATGATTTTAAAGTCTACTCCAATGAGAAGGTGGCCCTCCTGGAAATGAGCAAGTGTGGAAATAAGGCTTGCAAAAAATTGTGCCTTACCATCATTTGGGGTATAAAGAGCAAAAATCGTGAATCATGAAGGACCAAAACATTATAGCAGGCCTATTTATCTGCTCTCCTTATCCCTCAATTGGTCCTCCAAATCATACCACAGCCTGCTATTAAAAAGGATAGCCAACCCTATTATTATAGTTCTATAGGGTGCATGATACTGAGCTGGGAACCTATAGGATTTCAGGCGGTTGATGTCTTTGCACAATAAATGTGTTTCCTGTAGCAATATGATATCAACATCCTTACCATACAGCCACTAAAAAGGGGCCCGCTTTTTAAGAAGGTAATTGAGGGCCTGAGTACTCAGCGGAATTATGGTCAGGGTGCGCATCGAAGGGTGGTATGTAGCTCTGCCATAACCCTCAATCTCCCTCAATCTCCCAGTTGGGCATGAGGTACAGCTGCTACAGGGTCTGGGTTAACCTGAGGATGTCTGGTAGTTGGATGCTCATCCTTCCCCTCAGGATATCGTGCTGCAGAACCTAGAATCTCTATCTCGTGAGAGATAAACAACAAACATAACTGCTGCCACAATGAATGCCTATAATATATGTGATATGTGCTCAGCATATTAAAAATGAACAAACAATAAGAAGAAAATAGAAGAAAAAAGGAAAATAAATATTTGTAAGAGAAAGTCACCAAAATGCAGCTGAGCTGGCTGCAATAAGGGCAAGCTCTTGTAAAGGATATCCAGCCCACACAAGCATATCAAAGTCCATCATTGAAGTGCAGGAATCAGTAACAGCCCAAAGCCTCGTCTGAGCTCAGGCAATCCCCTCGGCGGGTCCAGAGGCCTCTCCCCAGGGGCAGACAAAAGCTCCCATCAATCCATCCAGGCCATGAATCCCGGGGGACATCAGTCCATCCTAGTCCTCTAGAGATGAATCTGAACATTCCTCATTGTACTGCAGATGATGCTGGCTTCTCCTATCCCGTCAAACTTCTTAGTTATCGGTGTGCACCAGGCCTACTGCACGCAAGTCACAGCTTCAGAGTTGGCAGCGTCTCGTGGTACCGTCTCTGCCGAGAGACCTAAGATCTCCCTCGCCTCTTGCAGCTCTTTGATCATATGTTAAGTGTCTTTATACCGGAAACAGAGGTGAAATGGATGGACCCTGGGGTCCTGGATCCCTTCATTCTTAATTTAAGATATAATGTCCTTAAACTCTTGCTAAGGTTTGTGCCGCGAAAATCCCTAACAAGCTCCCCCGGAACACCACAGGCTCCTACCGACAGTCCACCGCCATAGTAGCTTCCTTATCCTTGAAAAAGAGAGCCCGGTGAGAACATCAGGTGACAGCCTACATTTTTGCTGAAAGGCTGAGAAGACCCTATGTTTGCGATCCAAATGAAGACTATCCGGGACATGATCCAGCAGTAAGTGCTTAAATAAGTCTAACCCAAAGCTCTCATGGTTCAGAGTCTCAACCTCTGTTGGAATGCCATGGATACGGACATTATTTCACCGTGAACAATTTTCCAAGTCTTCCAGCTTGTCCATGAATTCTTTTTGTTTGGATTCTAACAATGCTCTTGCATCGTCGTGGCCATGTCAGCTTCCACCTACTTCATACATGCCTCTGACTGGTGCACCTGTGAATCCATGTCCCCCATTGCTTTGTAATGGCCTGCTTTGTTGACGAGAAGTCCTTGCAGAACTCCTGCAGCAGGGAGAGGATATCGCCCTTGGTGTCCGGAGATTGCAGCGCTGGATTCTCATTGTGCTGAGAACATTGGCCAGAAAAACAAAGGCACCCCCCCCCTCTGTTCGTCTGTCTTTACCCTGGTGGTGAAGCATTTCCTGAACAGTGGGAGTTTTAACCGGCTTCCCTTAAGCCGGGGGCATAGTGGCCTCCAGACTCCATATACTCTACAGCATCACAAAAAAGATCACCTTATGAAGCTTGGGCCACAGCCCTACATGCTTGTTGACAGGTCCAGAAGGGTCACCTTCAGCACCACAGGCTCCCCCAACCACCGCCACTCAGGAAGACTCCAGCCGGGCTCAGCCAGATCCCTCCCTGCTATGGGACTCACCGCTATGCAAGTCCGAAGAACGCCTTAGTGTCTGCCAGTCTCTTGCCAATATTTCTAATGTGTGGTCCAAGGCCTGAGTTAGTGTCGAGCAAGTTGGGGATCGAGATTGTAGTGTGTTTATCTAGGGACCTGTATCATTACTCCAATTTCTGACCCTTGTCCGGTTATAAATCACTAATATCCATACAACGGCACAGAAACCCGTTTCATAAATTAGTCATAGCGCATGCTGTCACATTAAGCAAGCACTATTCCTCCAGCCCCCTAGAAGGCACACCGAGTTCTCTAAACAAACCAAGCTTCCAGCAGACCTGGGAAATCCCCGCTGCTATTGTTTTGATTTCGTTCGAGAACTCCTGTAAAGAATGTAAGAACGACCAGTTCTTAATTGACGTCTTATGTCCATCCTTACGTCAAACCCGGCACCTCTCAGGTATAAATATACCGACACTGCCCTAAGTAAAGACACGGTGGTGATGAGCTTGGAGCAGCGACTACTTGCCGGAGAGCCCAGCTGATGCGAGAGCCCACGGACGCTGCCCCTCCCTTTTTGACGCGCTGAGGAAAGACGCTGACTTCTCTCTTGCCGAGAAATCCAGCCTCCAGCGTTTCCAGCCCACCTTCGCGGGTGACTGGGATACCGAGTCCTGAGAAAGAGATACCAGACCTCCTGCCTTCTAAATCCCAGGTACTGAACTGACTAACCCCTTACAGAGAATTCTTGAGTCAGATTCTTGGCAAACCAAACTTAACTTACACTGCTACTTACTCCTTCCCATGTATTAGGCTTAGGTCAGGTACACCGGGGTAGGAATAGTTAGAAGCACCAGTTGAGTACGATTAGTCAATGTATATATGTATGTATATCTTTTATCTATTTTAAAGTAACATATGGCTAAGAAACCATATGAATGCTTTTACAGTATTATTTTATAATCCTGCTTTTACTGTATGCATTTTACTTAACTATCAGTATTACAATTGTAGCGATTCATTTCTCTTGTATGAGAAAAGAGACTGATCAATAAATAACACCTTTTATTGAAAACGCCCGTCTCTTCTTTTCTCTACAATCTGGTGAAACTAAGTATGCACGTATTGACTGAGTAAAATAGCTGTCTTTTGTTTTCACACGACTCTAGAGATATACTCTTGATCTGGGAGAGCAAAGTTGTCATGTTCTATGGTTGTCAGAAACTAAATCCCTTCTTGTCTATCCAGGGAGGTTAAACTCCTCCTCGCCTATTCGAGAAAGTTTCTAGTGAACTCTGAGCTAGCTGGCACACAAAACTTAAGTCTAATATTGTCAGTAAAAGACCTAGTTAACCTCAGTCCTACATCTACACTACTGAAGATATTATTCCAATGCGCAGAGCCTATTGGGAATATAGGAACTACACTACATGGCGCCCAACGTTTGGTAAGGCAATAAAACTAACGCAAGGCATTAGAGTAACTCAGTCGTGCTTTTTCACACAGACCCTTTCTCCCATAAATACTCCAAAGACGTCTGGAGTGGGTCAAAGGTTAAAAATCCGCCAAACTTAGTAGGAGGAGACTCCTATGTATGGTTTTTGGTTTATTCAACGTTGAAGGATACAGTGTTCCAAAATATTGTGCACCTAATCTTTGTTTCCTTGAAAACTTGATCTGCAACAAAAACCTTCCTGTCAGTAAAATGTCAGACGGTGAAGGAGATAGGGAGACAGCTAGATTAGCAGCTCAACTCCTAGCGGATGACACAAGTCTCCTACAGCAAGACCCGGATGCAATACTCATCCCGGTCAGCATAAGAAAAACTATAACACTTAAACTTATAGAAAATGGACTAACACCAAGAGGAGGTACAGTCATATTCGTAATTGAGGCACACGAATATCGGCAGACAGAGGTATTCTATTCATGGATAAACTTTCCAGCAGCAAACGCTGTCACAAAAGAGTTCCACTATTATAAAATAGAGGAACCACCGGATGAGTACACTCCTTTCGAGGAGGTGGAAATACCATTAAAATACCAAGAGCACCTGCTCTGGTTTAAAGGCGCCCTAAAACATAATGACCACATCACCAGGCTCGGTCCACTAGGTAGACCAGAAGCAACGTGGCCGGTTCTAGCCAGCTACACCACATCCAGACATTGAAAAAATGTCAATACCAGAACTTTTAGCACAGCTAAAACAACTGATTAAAATACATAGACAATTAGTCCAATATGTAATGCGGACTTCAACAGTCCAACCAGCTATTAAAATTCCACAGCTGACCCCTCATCAGGGGAACACAAATAAAATCACACCACAGAACATACAGTCATGTCTAGGTAAAGTACCCATTAAACGGGAACAAATTCCATTCCGGTTAGCACAAAAAATCACTCAAATAGAGGCAGTATTTCCGGATACTACCCCTACTGAGAAACACAGAATTCTGACTATCTGTCTTCCAATGGGGATCGCACCACATGTGGAGGACTGTGACACTTGGGGCACAGTCTTTGCTTCCATTTACACAAAAACACATGGTGTTCCGTCCATGGCGGTAATACCAGATGTGCTAAAACAGATTCAAAATGAATACGGTCCAGAACCTGCTTTAACTCTGGGTATGAAATTACTGAAAGACTTCAAGCAGGTCTCAGCTTTATTGTTATCCAAAATAAAAGGAGAAGCAGCATCTGTGGCGATCCGCCAGAAGTTGAAAGAAACAGATATAGCAGAACAACCATTTGAACTTGCCAGAATCATAGAAAAATCCTATGAAGAACTAGGAAGAGATAGTTTGGGTGGGAAACCAGTGAAACCCCAACTAACTGAAAATCCTGAAAAGGTATTTATTAAAAATAATCTAACCGCTCCAAAAAAGAGCTGGGATGGAAACAAACAATCCACTCCCAAAGAAAAAAGATTCCAGTCCAGAGGAAGGTCTCCTCGGCGGAGAGAGAGATCTCCGGACCAAGGACACAAGTCTCCCCAGAGGGAGCCCTCTGAGAAAAAATACAACCCTAGAAATAGGGATAATTTGAAGAAACCTGATAGATATCAAGATATTGATACATGTCCATCTCGATCTTTTCAGACTTCCTCGCAGAAATCGGAAAGAAGAGGACGGTCAGAACAAAGGGAAGAGCACTTCAAGTCCAAAGACAAGGAACCTGCTCATCAAAATAAAAAGTTACAATTTCCAAAGAAGAAGGTAGCCAGTATTAAAGTAATCAAACATGCCGAGGATCCTGAGGACACAGCTGAAAAACGGAGAGTGGGCTCAGACAATGCTAGACAGCGCAGCAGAAGTGAGCATAGCTCGCAAGATCCTGATGAATCATCTGGAGACAGTGGACACGAATGAATACATTCAGGTGGAAACTGCAGATACCAGAGTTAGCAAACCTCATAAAATATACGAAATAACATTACGTATAGAGGGAGATAAGACTAGGAAAATAAGGGGTCTCTTTTGGGATAACCTCTCCAAAGGCTATGACATCCTTTTAGCTGAAAAAGACTGGCCACCAGAGTTTGTCAGGGAGTGCCCTCATGGCGAAGAAATGATTATGCCTGCCTTCTCAAATCACATTCCAATACATAAAAAATATACACTTGCAAGAAAGTGGGCAGTAGCCCAAGCTCCTGCATTATATAAAAACCATGTAGGATGGGATGAGGACTCACCTCCTCACAAAATCCAGTTAAAATCTCAACCAACTGCAAAAAGGCAGTACCCAATTAAGCAAGAAGCAAAAAAACAGGTCAGGGAGATCTTAGATCAACTTGAATACCAGGGGGTGATTGAAACATGCACCTCACAAATGAACAATCCTGTGTTTCCTGTCTCCAAGCCAGATGATTCATATCGTCTAGTTTTGGACTACAGACACCTTAACTCATGTTGCAAAACTTTTGCAGTACAAAACTCACACAGTGCAGCACTAATGAATAACATAGTGCGCAAAAAATATAAAACAACATTAGACATCTCTAATGGATTCTTTTGTCAAAATATAGCACCTGAAAGCAGATATTTGACCGCTTTCTCAATAAATGGATCGCAGAAAATTTCTGTCGTTTACCACAGGGGTTCAAGAACAGCCCAGGATTATTCTCAGCGAGAGTAACAGAGTTACTACAAATATATGATGATGAGGCATTATCTTATGTCGATGACATCTATCTAACAGATGATGACTTGGATACTCACTTGAAAAGAGTGAACACCATAATACTTGGGTTCGCAGCAGAGGGTTACAAATTCAACTTCAAGAAGTCAAGAATTGCCCATCTGACTGTCTTGTTTTTAGGATATGAATTATCAAGTGAAGGCAAAAGCCTGGCAGACAATTTCCTAGAGAAATGTGCCGTAATCCAAGCACCAAGAACGCTGAAAAACTTACAATCAATTCTAGGTTTCCTGAATTTCGGTAGAACGTACATTCTAAATTATGCAGAGAGAGTTAAACCTCTCTATGACCTAATAAAACCAGATTTTAAAGGAATCAATTGGACTCAAAAACACACAGAGATTTTGAGATCGTTGCAAACAGACATGTTAGCTAAAACAAAATTGCAAACACGCGATAACACACGCAACCTTGTAATCCGAGTCATCCCAGGAAGATGCGGATTCACATACCTGACCTCTAATGAGGGAGAAACTGTACCAATAGCATACAAATCACATTTGTACACAGAAGCTGAAAAAACATTCAGCATTAAGGAAAACATTGTTCATGCGGTTCAAACAGCTCTAGCAAGAGAAAGAGACCAAGCTGACGGCAGACGGATTACAGTCAGGACAGCAGAATCAGCCTTTGAGGCATTAACAAGCCCATGTAATTTAACTACTATGGCATTAAATCCAAAATGGATTCAATGGGAAAATGCTCTTGCTACAGACAGAGTGAAATACTATTTTGACCCGGAAATTAAAAAATTAAAAAATCTAGAATATGAAAGAGAATATCCTCTGCCAATCGACATTCTGCCCATACGACAGTACGCCTGTGTAATATATACAGACGGACATGCACAACCCTCAGTTTGGGGAAAACAAGCCTATAACGCCACATGCGAAATTGTTAAATACGTGTGGCGCGGAGATAAATTGAGACCTCTGGTAACTAAAACACATTCAGTGGAAAATAATTCAGAACAACAAACTGAAATAATAGCGTTAAAAATGGCGCTAGATAATGCCGATCGCGAATTCCCGACACTAATAGTGTGCGAATCATATTACTGCGTCAAATCATACAATAAAGATTTGCAGAACTGGGTCCAAAAGGATTACAAAGATGACACAGGTGCCACAATAAAGCAAAAATCGCTTTGGGAACAAGTAGTTCTTTTGCAGAAAGAACTACCACAGACTCACGTGATACATTCATTGAGTCATGAACGTGATGGCGTTCACGTTCCAGGGAATTTATTGGCTGAGACAGCCACAGCGGAAGCAACTAAGTCGGCTTCCGTAGCTACAAAAAAGCGTTCAGAAAAATACATTGACGGGGAAAACAATGCTGGCGGTGAAAACGTCATCAAAAGGCGACTGCTCAGCGCTACCCATCACCTATCCACTCAATTATACATACATAATCGATGCAAACTCCGTTCCTTTTGCTCAAATCCCTGGAGTGGGGGATAGAGTAATTCCAAACACGAACAGGAGAATATTGTTAATAGCAGACGCACATATGGGTGAGGGTCTTAGACACCTTAAGCTAAAGGATTCTCTGGAAGAATTGCAATCCACATACTGGTGGCCAGGAATGAGCCTGCAACATCACATATTTGCGAAAAACTGTCCAAACTGCAACAGAGATCGCAGTGGCGACCGAGACGGTGTTTTGCCATGGCGTTTCGCTCAAGATGGGATTAAACAATAAATATATAAAACCCAGTATGATTAATGCGTCAAATTAACATATAGAGACTATCATCACTTAAAATGTAGACCCCAGCTCTCGGCTGACGTCTGAACTGTTATAAAAGATTTGCGAGTCTATAATGGCATATACGCATGGGGCATGCTACATTCTGACCAGGGTCCTGCTTTTAGCTCTCGAGCTTATAAAGAGGCCATGACCAGTATGGGCATTGCATTGCGGTACTCTTGTCCCTTTCATCCTGAGGGAAACGGAATTGTGGAAAGAAAAAACCGTGACATAAAGCAATCTATAACGGCAAAGGTATTAGGTTCGGGAGCTGGGTGGGTCAAACATTTAATAAGTGTCCAACGTAGTCTTAATAATCTGCCAAGAAATTCTCTGAAAGGACTCAGTCCGTACGAACTATTGTTTGGGACTAGAATGTTAATCCAGGACCTCGATAGTCACACTTCAGTGGTTAAAGAGAAATGCTTTGATATCAAAGATCGTTTGGCTATTTTACAGGACTTAAACGAAACAAGAAAAGACCTGAGCAACATAAAGTTGAAACAACAGCCAACAGCCACTGAAGAAAAACCACCTGTCCCAGCAAGGCCTGTCTGGATTCCAAAAATCGGGGATCTGGTCAGAGAAAAGATCGCGGTAAAGAAGGAATTTGGGCCTTCTTACAGAAAAGCAGTACCTGTCTTAGCTATCAACGGAACAAGATCAGTTGTACTACCGCCCCTTGCTGGTAAAAAGGAGAACCGAGTTGTATCCATCGACCTGGTTAAACCACAATCATGTGGCCGATAATAAGTAGTAGGCCAAGTGGACTCCCAAGAAATAGCAGAACACCAAAATTTGCTACAAACACGGAGGTTTAAACTGAGAGACTAATCACATTTGATAAACCTACAGTGAATCAACAAGGACTATGCAACAAAGCCATGGAACTTAAACCTCTTGAAACCCAAATCAGAATAATGCATCAAGAAACACCAGTCTACAATGATGTAACCACAGACTATACTAATGAAACAAAGAAAATTCCAAAAACAAAAAGGAATCCAGAAGCAATTGAAACAATTGACAGAACAGCATCAGGCTATTTCATCAACTTCGATGATTTTTCTGAGGATCCGAGCGAACCTGAGGAACTGCCGACACCATCAAAGACTTTTAAAGACAAAGCAAAGCAACTCTTTCATCAACTACAAGAAACCTATCTGATTTCTCCATGGATTGAATTTTGGGTGGCACAAGGTGTATTTGTCCTCATACTTTAGCTCATCCTGGTACTATACTTGGGTCATTTCATTGAGGGAAAATATGTTAAAATGGACACAGCAAGTCAGAAAATCAACTTGGTCCTGAAACCACACAAGTCTTCACACATCGAGAAAAGAGAACTTTCTTCAGTAAACTTCACAACCAATCCTATACCCGGTGGGGTAGCATGGGACAAAACTGATTACGAAATCTATGGCCCGGTCGAGCTCCTGAAGTATCCTCATCAATTCAAGATTTCACTAAGTGACTTTGTAAAAACGAGCACATTCGCTGATGATTGGGACTTTGAAAGTATTAATGAAATGATGTCAGATCTAGTGATGTCAGCTAAATTTACAGAACATGATTATTTACAGGGTTCATCTAATTATGACCAGATGTACTGTTACAACCACTTTGGTAACCATTATCTGCATAAATCTGCTCAACCTAGAAATGTTTTTAATTATAACCAATGGGGGAGGAGCCAAGATGGCGATCGGAACAGTCGCATAAACACCTCGCTCCGAGATCCCTTCCTCCCCGCCGCCTATCCTGTCTTTAATCCTGATCGGGGTGTTCCGAATTTGGTTACCTGGGAAGAGCCTTCACTTACCGTCTTTTTCCGGGGCTCTGGCGTGCAGTGGTTTCTGCGTTCTGCCCTTGTAACCTTGCTGGCCTTCCCGGCCCTGACGCCGGGGCCTCGAGTGCTGTGTCTGCCCGGAGGTGTTCGGAGTGCCGGCGGCCCGGAACCGCTGAAGAGACCCGTTGGTGGGAGCCTGAGAGCCGCGAGCCGGAAGCGCCGGAGCGGACCCACCCCGATGGTGGGCCACCCCGCATGCCTGATTGCCTGCCGGCCCGAAGAAGAGAAGCCGCGTTGTCCGGCACCCCTCGGGTGAGAAGCCCACTCCTGTTGATTGTCCCGCCTGGGATCCGGTGCAGGGCTCCCCCGAGTGTTGTGGGGTGCACGCCCGTTCTTCTGGTGACTCTCCTTTCTCCGCCGAGCGCCATCCGCCGCGGATCGGCTGTGTGTCCTGGGGCCTCCGGCACTCCTGGTGGGCTTGGCGGCGGATGCGACAATGGCGGCGGGCGATATGCACAAGATGGCGGATGGCCCCTCGGAGTGTCTTCCTCCTGGAGACAGGGACGTTGCTGCATTTGCTCTCCCCAGACCTCGTTTGATTCGCGCGGCCCCTACACGGAGTACTGTCTTGTTCGCCCTGGGTGCTCTGCGGATCGACCTGTCCTTGCACTGCCGGGACTTGGAGTTGCGGATCGCCGCCATGGTTGTTCAGCCATTTTGTGACGCGGTGTCGTCTCCCCGAGTTGGTATTGTTGAGACTTCTCCAGCTGCCGTGCTGGGATATCCGGCTGGGTGTTCGATTCCATGGGATCAAGTGGACCCGGTGCCGATGCAGTAGTATTTCCTACATCCTGATTTCTTTGCTTTGTGCTGGACAGCCCGGACTTTGTGCTTGGCCACGTGGATCTTTGGGTTGCTTTTGCATTCTGACTGCTGCCGAGTTTTCCTGGCTGCTTTTTGTTCGCCGAGACGGTGTTCCGTGAAGATCCCACTTGCTTTCCTTGACTGGTATGGACCCACTGTATCATGCTGTTTCCTGGCCGTGGCGGGGTCTGGCAGCTCTGCTTTTCATAGAAGTGGACAGGGGTGATCGTGCCTGGGTGCCTGCGGGACTTTTGTTTTGTTAATTGGCATCTCCGTGCCTCATCATTTGGACAGTTCCTGTCTTCATCCTTTATGTAGGCTTTTCTCAGTATCCTTTTTTGACCTCGACTAGTGATCCGTTATTGCGGGTGGGGTGGTGTTCTGTATTTCGATCGCTGGCTCCCCTCCTCTCTTCTTTCCTCTCCTTCTCTTCCCTCTTTTTCCTCTCCTTTTATCCCTTTCTCCTTTTTCCCTTCGTTATTATTCCCTTTCTCTTTCTTCTATATTTCGGGTGACTCTGGGCGACAGGCACGCTGTTTAGTGGGATAGGCCATAGCCATTACAGTGATGTAGGGTGGGGGGGGGTGTTTGTTATTTTAGTTTGTTTTCTTCTATGGTCCCTTTTTTGCTTTCTTTCTAGGGGGTGGGCTATGTCCCTTTGTTCTTTCTCCTTCGTTTCGTAAGTGTCTGCACTTTCCCCTTTTTCGGGGCGGGAGGGCGGTCTATGCGGTGACCCATTTACTTGTTTGCTACGATTTGTCCTTTATTTTTGAACCTTTGATGGGCATTGGATGTATCTGGGCTTTGCTCTACTGTGGTTATTTGATTGCGTAGGGGGCTGCATCCCTCTCGTCCCCCCCCCTCTTTTTCTGAGTATGTTGCATGACACATGGGTAGATATGGCTTCTGCCTCCTCTATACATCATAAAATGAAACCTTTCTTATCCTGGCGCTTACTGTGTAACGATTTCATTACTCGTCTATCCTGTATTCATCCTACCGTACATATTGATGTTGTTCCCTTTTGACTCTCCTGATTTTGCGGCCGGCCCTTGTGGTTGTAGGCCTGCGCTTGTACTTATACCTGTTTCTCAATAAAGGTTTTAAAAAAAAAAAAAAATTATAACCAATGGGAACATTGTGCAACTCCACCAAAAGGTAGTTCGAAAACATTTTATGAAAAATTTCCATATTTCTCAGGGTTTAACACAAGTAATGCAGAAACGTTTTATTTCGAACTGTTAAATAAGACAGGAATGAAAACCATGCTTACAAATACAAAATTAATCTATTCAGAGACATTTTTTGACAAAATGAATACATTCGGTTTTGATTTCTGGAACAATAACATTGAAACGAAAACAATCTGGGGTACAAGAGATTGGCAGGTCAAAGGTATAGAATCATTGTTTAGAGCCTGCATGATCCCAGAACAAATTATATTCTTGAATGACACAATTCAACAAACAACCTGTTTTGGCCTAGCCAAAATTAAAGACTTAAACAAACCGTCTATTCCAAAACCAACACCTGACAGTAATAACACTACAGATGATGAGATAGACGTATCCCATATTTTAAACCAAAACAGAACACATCCTGATTGGAAAAAATGGTTGATCTGGCCCACAGACACGAATAACTGTCAAGATAGATTCCTGAACAAAAAACAGGGGTTCACAATAACCAGGCCAGACCCTAGATACTCCCAGAGACAACATCCAGGGATTGTAACTACATACAGTGTGGGGAAACTCTGCCTCGAATGGCTACGAACATCCACACTGGCAGAAATTAAGCAACACTTGACTTTACTTAAAGAAGGTGCTGACTTGCGTGATTTCGTTATGGGACCAAGCAAACAGCGTCATAAACGTTTCATAACGGCCTCTATATATGCAGCTTACAACGAAGCTTGGAAAGTAACTCAAATTGAAACAGCAGAGAAAATACGGGAAATTGACCATGTTAATTTGGAAAAATCACTTTCTGTTGTGGACAATGGGTTAATGACTCTGTCTTCCAGAATATATTCACTGGACAGCATTGTATCATCTGCAATCGATATAATAGAACAAGACTTACTGATGTTACAACACGGTCAGTCCCAATTGCGTTCTATTGTACAGCTTGGCTGGACGTTACAAAATCTGCGTTCAGGCTACGTGCCTTGGCGTTTAATCAACACAACGTCATTATTCGGTATCTTTAACCTTACTGATACACAAATCAGCTTGGCACAAAAGGGTGCAGAGTATACAATTCTGAGCATTGAAAAACTTGAGAGATTACCATTGACAATGTCAGAACGACCTGTCATTGAATGGATAATACATGGAATCATAACTATTCCGATAACGACTTTCCAATTTCGATACTGCCAGAAATATATACAGGCAGGCCAGTATGAAAGGTTGGATTAAGGATACATTAAGTCAACATGGAACCTACCTTATACACACATGTTATAGTGAAAAAGGACAGAGTGTATTTCTTAGTGGTAACAATTGTGAAAAATCACTAAGTGGTATACTTCTGTGTCAGGGTATAAGTTTACATGGGGCCTGTGAGGGGACTTCAAATAACCTTTCATGTCACCAGCTCGGCACACCTGCAACAAAAATAGAGCCATTCTTTAGACGGCTTTCTAACGGGAGCTACATTCTAATTGTGAATCACAGATGTTGTGGCTTGCTGCCAGGAAAACCTTATCTAGTAAGCGTGAGTTCCATGGTCACTTGCTATGAGCGAGTATTGTATCCGAATGACACTCCAGACAGGGAGGGAAAAATTTGGCCCAGTTTGAATATCTCTTCTATTCGAATTGATACTTTAAGCAGAATGAAGACTGTGCTCCTACAGACGCCAGTTCACTTGACGTCATCAAAAGAAACGTATGATCTCCAAGTTGCAAGGACAACGGGAGAGATACATGCATTGTTATCAACAAATTGCCCCCTACACTTCGCAGAAATGCTAAGCGAAATCTTAAATATTTCTGATACAAATGGTATCGCGAGTGTATTTAAGTCCGTTTTTCTGGACTGTTAACCCCATTCAAAGCAGTCCTGGGTATATTTCCCAATTTCGTCCATTCTGTCTTTGGCGGACTTCCACTCCTTTTGGGACTCGTAGCAGGCATCTTATTTTTGCTACTCCTGCTTCGTTATGGCAAGCCATGTCACAGACAAGACTCCAGCAACAATGGAAGAAACGATCCTAGCTATACGCTATCGGGACCGCATAACTAAAGTCCTTGGTTTAGCCAGGCTAAGAGATCTGAATATGACCTGGTTTCTTTCGTTCAGACCCATATGGCAGAATTGTGTCTTACCTGTATTGAGATGCATGCTATGCGGCGAGGAATGCGTGTTGGACACATGTCTTACACTACAATCAGAAGTACCATTGGATGCAGATACTTTGTTGGGTCCAGTATAGGCTCATGCATTGTGCTGTCCCCAGCGGCTACCTATCCTGATGACGGCATTCGTGGAGACTTCACCACTACGATTGAAGGGTAGTGAAGTACAGGATGAAAGCAGCATCAACCAGGTACGGCCTTCTGTAAGCAATGCTGATCAAAACATCACTGAAAGCGAACATGCGCACGACTGCATGGTAGCGACATTCTCCAACTTGGTCGAACTTTCACCTGAAGCGGTAAACTGCTTTTTTGAAAATCTGTCTGACATGATGTTTTCCCCCGAACTGAAAGAATAACTTTAAGCAATCGAGCACACAGCGTTCCCTGAACTCTGAATTTGGCCTTCGGTTTTCAAAACAAAGCTACTGACAATTTTTCCTTCTTCCCCTGAAAACAAAAACTTTTTTGGAAATCCAAAATATTTACCTTTTGGCACTTATCTTCTGCTTAAAGTAGAACTATTCTTAGAGAACAGAGCTTCTATTTTTAGGAACTCTAGAGACAATATTTTACCTCAGCCTCTAGCATATTTACAGGTAAATGTATTTATATGTGATGAAGTGGTCTCGCACCTTTTCTTCTGTGTTAAGAGCCATTTCATGTGTTATTTTCGCAAATCATTCATGCTGAGATAAATTGTGCATCCTTTTTTTTGAATGATTACACTGCTTGAATGCATACAGTGTTTTAGGTTAATCAGAAAGGGCCACCTCACATTGGGTGGATGTGTATCCAGATGTCATTGGAATACAACATCTTTGTTAAAATACCCCTCACACACCAAAAGGGCCCTTGGTGTCATGCTTCATCATCGGGGTCTTCCCGTCACGCTGCGGGGCGGGGCAGTGCTGCGACAAGCGGATACGCTGGAGCACCTTTAGATGGAGGTGCTATGTGGAAGCCGCGGACGAAGGAGGAAGCACAAACGTGCTAGGGGCACAGTAAGTACGGCATAGCCGTCTCCAGGGAGATAAAACCTGTTTCCCAGCCATAACCTGGTTGAGCTATACTATACAACTGTGGGGGCAGATTTACATTGTACCCCCCTTTTCTCCCTCTCTGCAGTTGAGACCCCATCATACCCTTCAGTCTTATGCTGGCTCATGAGGCATTGACCCCCCCATTGATAAGTATGCATTTCAATATCTCTAACCCCTGGCCATTCTCAACCTCTATGTGTTACTTATTCTGTGTGTGACTGACCGTGTGTTTTCTGAAGAAATACTTCAACAAATCTTCACTGTTTACGCATGATCCCCTACCGTATATATTTTTGTGTGTTTCTCATTTTCTATTACAGGTAAATTTGAGTTAAGCGCACTTTGGGATCGGCGCATTTGTAATCTGTTATTCTTACCTTGCAGGCAAACTACATTATTAGTGTGGTAGCATATATGTGTTGTAATTATTTAATTGTAGTTACTCACATAGTCTTTTTTTGTTCACTTTTTGTACATACACCTTTTTCTACCTATGTGGAGAAACATTAGTGAGTGACAGGGGGATCTCCCCTAGGTCCTGACGAAGAGGCCCCGCGCCTCGAAACATGTTGACCCACTAAGGAGAGAGAGCCCATTAACCAGCTCCATCTCTCCGTTTCACTTTTTACTTTTAATAATACCAGCCAGTGTTTAATAAAATTATTTTTTTCCACTAGGCCAGGTATTTTTTAACTCACACCTTATATCACCCCTGACCCCACTGACACTCACTCCTAACACATAGCACCTCCATCTAAAGGTGCTCCAGCGTATCCGCTTGTCGCAGCACTGCCCCGCCCCGCAGCGGGACGGGAAGACCCCGATGATGAAGCATGACACCAAGGGCCCTTTTGGTGTGTGAGGGGTATTTTAACAAAGATGTTGTATTTCAATGACATCTGGATACACATCCACCCAATGTGAGGTGGCCCTTTCTGATTAACCTAAAACCCTGATAAGAGGAGGACGTGCCCACCTCGGTGCCCACCGGCACCACCTCTTCACTCCCCCCTTTTTGATTTCCTTAGTCTTTAGACAGCGTGCAGCTGTGGGAGTCTTTTTTTCTCTCGAGTTGACCGAGACACCAGTAGTTCTGGACCTACACATAGCACCCAATTAGGCTGCCGTGTGTTTATATATATATCTTTTTTCACGCACATCACAGCTAAACACCCACACATAGTCACCACACACTCATTCTAAGTAGCCACCCATCATGGAGGATGCAGGAGGCCTTACATTCGACGATGAGGAAGTCGACAGAATTCTAGCCACGCTCCGCCCTTTTGAAGGGCTAAGTAACACCGAACCATGCACGAACGATAGTGATTGGGACGAATTGGCTGTGCTTAGAAGAACACAGATCAAGACGGCCCTCCACGGGTTATTTATGTCAGAATATCTGAAGTCCAAGACAGCCCCAGCAGGGCTAATAGTTAAAAATGAACCTTTCATCTTTACCCATGACCTCGAATTTAAACGAGACTGGTCCCTGATTAGCTGGAGATGCACCAGAGATTGGTTGGTTCTAATCGTAAAGACAGCGACAAAGCTGACCCAAGAACTTAAAATCGAAATCTCGAAACTGGAAGTTAAAATCAAGAGTTATCTATCCCCCACTGCCCTGAAAAAACGACTCGAGGAACTAAACCAAGAAATGACCGAGTTCGAACTCACTCTGAAAAAAAGTAAAAGTAAAAAACATAAAAAAGACACAGAGGAGTTCACACATGAGCGGATTTACCCGTACATTAAGAAAGACTACGTGTCAAGAAGCCAAAGCAGTGACCAAGACACCAACCTTTCGGATACTAGCTCGAATAGCTCTAACTCGAGTAGGAACAGCAATCAGGGTGCAAACAGAGGAAAACCCTCTTTCAGAGGGCAATTCCCAAGGGGTGGAAGAGGGTGGATACCATACCAGGCACCCCCAGAATATATGCCATACCCACCGGCTCCACCCTTCATGAGCCATCCCTTCCAACCTTGGGACCCACAGGCTCCCCAGTACAACTACTATGGGCAGCAGCCTTTTTTAGGCCAGCGCCGAGGCCCCAGAAGGGGAAGAAATCGAAAAGGCAATCAGGTTCATTGGAACCAACCGCCAGAGACCGCACCAGGTGTATCAACCCGGAGCCAAACAGCCTCCACCAGCCGGGGAACCTAGTAATGAACCTGTCGGACCAAGAGCTAACAGAAGACCAAGTGAAGGTTCTGTCAAAAGGTCTAGGCTATGTTCCCACGAACAAAATGGATAAGTTCAAAATTTGCCAGGAGATGAAAGAGTTCATGAGGAAACTCAAACTTCGGGCTTTTTTTCAGGACTCTACCAACGTAGGTACCGAGGAGTCCGACACAGGGTTAAAGAAAAAGTCAACTTTTACCCCGTTAGACTCCACTATGTCTGTAGAACTCCTGACTTTCGAAAAAGCAGTAATGGAAGATCTAGAGAAGCTACCCAACGGTGACAAGATCTCCTTTCGGAACACTTCGAGACATGAACAGGCTGCACTGCAGGAACTTGCGAACAACCAAACTATTGTGATCAAACCAGCCGATAAGGGCGGGGCGACGGTTGTACAGACTTACAGTAACTACGACAGGGAATGCAGGAAACTATTGAATGATGAACGTAACTACCAGGTACTAAGAGAAGATCCTACAGAGGAAGTGAGGATCTCGATCCTGATAATGATTGAGGAAGCAAGAGCTCACGATTGGCTGTCTAGGAAAGAGAGTGAGTTTCTAATCCAAGACAAACCAAGAGTACCGTACTTTTACACTATACCCAAGATTCACAAGGACGCCCCTTATCCACCTGGGCGTCCGATTGTGTCTGGCATAAACTCGATCTTGGAAACATCTAAGTTTGCAGACGCATTCCTCCGGCCAATTGTGCAGAGCACCGATACCTATCTAAGGGATACCAAGGCAGTCCTCCAATTGATCAAGGATGTTCCCTTTGACCCGGAACACGATCTTCTTGTGGGACTTGACGTGGAGAGCCTCTACACAAGTCTTCCACATAGAGAAACCTTGGAGATAATAGAGGAAGTACTATTCTCCACACCATGGGATTATCACACCCCCAGACAAGTGGTCCTCGAATGCATCTCTTTGTCCCTCACAAAGAACTTCTTTCAATATGAGGACACTTACTACCTCCAAAGACACGGGACCAGTATGGGGAGCACCTGTGCCCCCAGTCTGGCAGGTCTCTACGTACACCACCTGGAATCCACTAAAATTCTGGATCAGAGCAATCCCCATAGGCATCGTGTACTCACTTGGAAGAGGTACATAGATGACATTTTTGTCATCTGGAAGGGCGATCTAGACTCGGTTACCTGCTTCATGAACTGGCTTAACCAACAAGACCAGTTCCTAAAATTTACTCACACTGCTTCCAACGAAAATCTGGTGTTTTTAGATCTGAACATATTCCCTAAAGGAGGCAAACTTGCAACTACCACTCACTTCAAACCCACAGCCAAGAACAGTTTACTTTTGTACAGTAGTTTCCACCCACGCCACTTGCGTGAGAACCTTCCGTACGGACAATTTCTCCGCCTACGACGTAACTGTAGCAATATAGATGATTTTAAGACTCAAGCAGCAGACCTGGAGTGCAAACTCCTGAACAGACAGTACCCGGCGAACATTGTTCGTAAAGGCCTCAAGCGTGCTCGCAATAACAACAGGGAAGCCCTCCTGGACGACACGGAAGCAAAAGAACCAGATCTACGCCCCATCTGCGTTACCACCTACAACACCAACTCCAATCAAATCACGAAGATCGTGAACAAACATTGGAGGGTGTTATCATGTGGCCAACTGGATTTTCCCAAACCAATGTTTGCGCATAGGAGGGGAATGAACCTGAAGGATCTCCTGGTCCACACAAGACCAAAAACAAAGGAATGGAATGGAATGGAATTAGATTTCTTAAGCGCATGGCTGCCCAAGAGCGTCCCAGCGCTGATACACACAACTAGCTTCCAAGATCCTCGGAACGGAACTCATATGTCTCTTGGGAAAAGGAAGGTCTTTAAGGATTTCCGAAACTTCTGGAGACAGGGTTCCAAACGTAGAGCAGCAGGAAGCTCATTCCAGATCTTAGCTACGTTCACAGAGAACCTCCTGCCTCCTGAGCGAGTTCTCTTTACTCTGGGGATGGTCAAAAAATTGCTCGCATCAGAGCGGAGGGCACGCGAGGACTTGTAGGGGGATATCAGGTCCCTAAGGATAGGGGGGCCAATTCCCTGGAGAGATTTAAAGGCGATAGAAAGGGCTTTAAATTTAACTCTCTCCCGGATGGGAAGCCAATGGAGAGCTTTAAGAGCAGGCTTAGCCGAAGTTCTTTTTGCAGTGCCTGTCAAAACTCTGGCCGCCGCATTTTGTACTCGCTGAAGGGTGTTGAAGGCTGATTCAGGGGCACCAAGCAGCAAGGCATTGTTGTAATCCAGCCTTGATAGTATTAGCCCCTGAATCAGGAGTTTCCTTGAGCTGAAAGGGAGAAGAGGCAACACCTTTCGGACTGAGCGTAACAAACCGTAGCAGATCCCTGCCACTTTCTTCGCTTGTACTCTGAGCGTCAGGTCTGGCTCTAACCACACTCCCAAGCTCTTAATCTCATTCTTGGGTTGAGGCACTTCACCCAGACAAGGGGGCCACATGGTTTTGGGAAGGGAGGTGGAGAGGTTGCCCACCATCATAAGTTCCGTTTTGGAACCATTAAGTTTCAGCCGAGATTCTGTCATCCAGGCCATAATGGCTGTCATACAGCACCCAAATCTTTCTGCCGCATTTTCATGGTGAGATAGCGAGACGACAAGCTGGGTGTCATCCGCATAGGTCACTATTTTCACCCCGAAAGGTGAAACCACATCCTCCAGTGGGGCCATATAGATATTAAAAAGCGTTGGGCTCAACGAGGAGCCCTGCGGGACACCACACTGGAGGGGGATCGACTCAGACACGTTGGTGCCATCACAGACCTGATAGGACCGTCCAGTCAGAAAGGAAGTGATCCAGCTTAAAGCTTGGCCAGATATTCCCATCCTAGTAAGGCGCTGAATAAGGATACCATGATTGACGGTATCAAAAGCCGCGCTGAGGTCTAAAAGGACCACAGCTGCGGATCCTCCTGCATCAAGAATGCATCGGGCTTCCTCCACTACTGCAATCAGGGCAGAGTCAGTCCCTTGGCCAGGGCGAAAGCCTGTCTGCGAGTGCTTGAGCAGGTTATGGCCTTCTAGGAATGTGGACAGCTGTCGGTTAACAACCTTTTCTGCAATTTTGCCCAGGCCTGGCAACAAAGAAATGGGGCGGAAGTTTGCCAGATCATCAGGGTCCAGTCCTGGCTTTTTAGGGAGAGCCTTAACCATCGCCTTCTTCCAGCTAGGGGGAACTTCCCCCCATCCGAAGGAGGCGTTCAAAAGATCCGTGGCCTGTGAAGAGATGGTCTGTGCAATCCGCTTAAGAACATAGATGGGCATAGGGTCCGAGGGGGAACCACTTTTAAGATTGGATAATTCTTTGCGGAAGTCTTCCTCAGTTATGGGAGTGATAACTTCCCACAGAGGGCTCACACCACTCGCGACCTGCGTGGGTGACTCAAAGGAAAGAGTACTAAGAGGAATATTTTGTAAAATTTTCCTGACCTTGTTATCAAAAAAATTTGCAAGTTCATTGCAGCGAGTTGTGCTCGTAGCTTGTGGCAGCGAAGGAGAGGGGGTGTTCAGGAGTTCCTTAACTATAATAAATGTCTCTCTGGATGAGCTGGAAGCAGTCCTGATTCTCTCTTCATAAAAAAACGCTTTCGTGCGGTTACAGGCTAGCTTATATATCCTCATGGCTTCTTGATAGGAGACTTTACTATTATTGGACCAGTCTTTCCGCCAAGCGCGTTCCAGACGTTTACAGACTTTTCTAAGGTCGCGCAGTTCAGTTGTATACCAGGGGTTTTTAAACCCATTACTTTTCTTGGAACTACATTTCTTAGGAAGCACCAAATCCAGTGCTTTTAGTAACCAATTATGAAAACTGCGATCTGCTTCAAGGGGGTTCAAAAGTTTGGCAGGAATAGATTGTTCAAGAGCAGTGGTTAGGTCGTCAAAGGACAGTTTGGGCCAAGGTCTATGAGAAGAACGAATAGAGCCTTTACATTCAGATCTAGAATCCGTCATGATTGTCAGATTAAAAGGAATAAGGGTGCAATCGAACCCTCTAGGGTCGCGGGGATCAGTGGACACCACCCCTGTGGGTCCTGTGTATCTTGCCAATACACAAAGAAGAGCAGTAGTATCACCTTTTCTAACCAGTCTACATGGGAGCAACGAGCCTTCACAAATTGCAACAGTCGCAATGTGGTGTACTTAATCACTTGTCCGTGCAACAAGGAGTATGTAGGTATGACCAGTAGACCCGTGAAAATTCGAATAGGTGAACACCGCAGCAATGTACGCTGCAACAGGTCTACCACAAGAATGTCTGCTCATTTTGCCACTGTAGGACACAGTGTCCATGACCTTAAGTGGACTGTCATTGAGGCTTTCCCCAATGATAGAGACCTCCTATCTAAAGAACAACGTTGGGTGTTCCGTTTGGGGACCCATCGCACTGGCTTGAACGATGACATCCCGTGGTCTCAATTGAATACTTAGGGCTCGCTGGACTTTGCACTACTCCAGACACCTCTGTCTCCAATAAAGAAATTTTCCTTTTTGAAAGAATGGCCACTAAAGCATAAATGCACTACAGTAAAAATTCTCAATAGGTCCCACCCCTTCCAGCCCCCCACAAACTTAATGGTGTGTATATACATGAACATATCATTACCATTGGCACACTCTGTCTTTAACATCTCCCTCTTTAATATCTCAGCACCTTTCCAACTCTTTAATGGACATTGCAGTTCCATTTACACATTTTAATATAGACTACTTATCAATGTGGCGATTTTCCATCTACACCAGCCTCTCGAGCCTAAACATGTTTATCCTGGAGGCATTCGCGAATTCTACACAGCGCGTGTGTCAGCTGGGAACACAACGCGGGGATCACTGCGCGCATGCACACCGGCATCAGCGACTGCCCAACGCGCATGCGCTCAGTGCAGATGCGGTGGCGCATGCGCATTGACTAAACTAGCTGCGCCTTTCGCCGCTGCTGATTTAACTTCCCGCTCTGTCAACCCGGTCAACTATGTTTTGCCTCATACTGATGAAGAGTGCGAACAATCGATCCTGACCGGGTACCCGGGCTGAGTAACTAACATCTATTGGTGTTATTTAACACTCCAACATGGCCGCCCCATTTAATTACCTTTCTGGCCCTTGATATTCGGCTGGCTTTTCGCCACGCTTAATTGATCAATTATCCAATTACTACCTACTATATAATCACGACGCCCTCTGCCTCCCTCATATCCACGGAAGCCGCGGACGAAGGAGGAAGCACAAACGTGCTAGGGGCACAGTAAGTACGGCATAGCCGTCTCCAGGGAGATAAAACCTGTTTCCCAGCCATAACCTGGTTGAGCTATACTATACAACTGTGGGGGCAGATTTACATTGTACCCCCCTTTTCTCCCTCTCTGCAGTTGAGACCCCATCATACCCTTCAGTCTTATGCTGGCTCATGAGGCATTGACCCCCCCATTGATAAGTATGCATTTCAATATCTCTAACCCCTGGCCATTCTCAACCTCTATGTGTTACTTATTCTGTGTGTGACTGACCGTGTGTCTTCTGAAGAAATACTTCAACAAATCTTCACTGTTTACGCATGATCCCCTACCGTATATATTTTTGTGTGTTTCTCATTTTCTATTACAGGTAAATTTGAGTTAAGCGCACTTTGGGATCGGCGCATTTGTAATCTATTATTCTTACCTTGCAGGCAAACTACATTATTAGTGTGGTAGCATATATGTGTTGTAATTATTAAATTGTAGTTACTCACATAGTCTTTTTTGTTCACTTTTTGTACATACACCTTTTTCTACCTATGTGGAGAAACATTAGTGAGTGACAGGGGGATCTCCCCTAGGTCCTGACGAAGAGGCCCCGCGCCTCGAAACATGTTGACCCACTAAGGAGAGAGAGCCCATTAACCAGCTCCATCTCTCCGTTTCACTTTTTACTTTTAATAATACCAGCCAGTGTTTAATAAAATTATTTTTTTCCACTAGGCCAGGTATTTTTTAACTCACACCTTATATCACCCCTGACCCCACTGACACTCACTCCTAACACATAGCACCTCCATCTAAAGGTGCTCCAGCGTATCCGCTTGTCGCAGCACTGCCCCGCCCCGCAGCGGGACGGGAAGACCCCGATGATGAAGCATGACACCAAGGGCCCTTTTGGTGTGTGAGGGGTATTTTAACAAAGATGTTGTATTCCAATGACATCTGGATACACATCCACCCAATGTGAGGTGGCCCTTTCTGATTAACCTAAAACCCTGATAAGAGGAGGACGTGCCCACCTCGGTGCCCACCGGCACCACCTCTTCACTCCCCCCTTTTTGATTTCCTTAGTCTTTTGAATGCATACAGTACCTATACTCATTTTCGTGTATTTCGAATGTGCCTATTTTTAAATGCAAAACATTTATTTTGGGGTGGTTCGGTATACACATGCACTATTAGTTATGTTTACTATTGATTAGGTTAGTAAATATGGACATGAATTCGTGGAGTGGGTGTAGTGTGTTTATCTAGGGACCTGTATCGATACTCCAATTTCTGACCCTTGTCCGGTTATAAATCACTAATATCCATACAAGGGCACAGAAACCCGTTTCATAAATTAGTCATAGCGCATGCTGTCACATTAAGCAAGCACTATTCCTCCAGCCCCCTAGAAGGCACACCGAGTTCTCTAAACAAACCAAGCCTCCAGCAGACCTGGGAAATCCCCGCTGCTATTGTTTTGATTTCGTTCGAGAACTCCTGTAAAGAATGTAAGAACGACCAGTTCTTAATTGACGTCTTATGTCCATCCTTACGTCAAACCCGGCACCTCTCAGGTATAAATATACCGACACTGCCCTAAGTAAAGACACGGTGGTGATGAGCTTGGAGCAGCGACTACTTGCCGGAGAGCCCAGCTGATGCGAGAGCCCACGGACGCTGCCCCTCCCTTTTTGACGCGCTGAGGAAAGACGCTGACTTTTCTCTTGCCGAGAAATCCAGCCTCCAGCGTTTCCAGCCCACCTTCGCGGGTGACTGGGATACCGAGTCCTGAGAAAGAGATACCAGACCTCCTGCCTTCTAAATCCCAGGTACTGAACTGACTAACTCCTTACAGAGAATTCTTGAGTCAGATTCTTGGCAAACCAAACTTAACGTAAACTGCTACTTACTCCTTCCCATGTATTAGGCTTAGGTCAGGTACACCGGGGTAGGCGTAGTTAGAAGCACCAGTTGAGTACGATTAGTCAATGTATATATGTATGTATATCTTTTATCTATTTTAAAGTAACATATGGCTAAGAAACCATATCAATGCTTTTACAGTATTATTTTATAATCCTGCTTTTACTGTATGCATTTTACTTAACTATCAGTATTACAATTGTAGTGATTCATTTCTCTTGTATGAGAAAAGAGACTGATCAATAAATAACACCTTTTATTGAAAACGCCCGTCTCTTCTTTTCTCTACAATCTGGTGAAACTAAGTATGCACGTATTGACTGAGTAAAATAGCTGTCTTTTGTTTTCACACGACTCTAGAGATATAGGGCCCGATGTAGGTCGGTCGGTATTCGGCCGTTATCGACCGGTATTGAGCCCTCGGGATGTAGCAGTCCCAAAACCGGCCGAATCGTTGAATATACCGAATCGGAAAAGTTACCGATTCGTTAGAATACCGAATCGGAAATTACCCCGAATCGGCAAATATACCGATTCGGTAACAAACCGAATCGGTAAAAAATATGGAATCGGAAAATTCACCGATTCGGTAGAATACCGAATCGGAAAAACACAGAATCGGAAAAAAAATACAGAATCGGTAAATGTATCGATTCGGTAAAATTACCGAATCGGTATGATTCTGTGTGCAAAACTGAAGATTGAGATGTAGGAAAGCTCTGAAATACCGATTTAGCGCCAAATTCGGTATTTAAGAATCGGTATTTACCATAGATTGGAATCAGGTGGTAACCAGGTGCAACCTATAAAAAAGGACCCAAAATGCATTTCTGCTTGCACCATGGCAGCTTTTTATGTCATAGCAAAACGGCTACGGCTACAGCAGGATGGAGAGAGGGAATGGCAGAGAGAGGAGCAGGTGTATAGAGAGCGTATCACCCTGTTCATGCAGACAGAAGCAGAGACCTACAGAGGTACAGGCTGGACCCAGAGACCATCTTAGAGCTCATTAGGGACCTCAAACCCCTGTTGCAGCACCCCACCCCAAGGGCACACGCAATCCCAGTGCACGTGCAGGTGCTATGCAGCCTACACCTGCTTGCGTCTGGCAGCTATCAAAGTGCAGTAGCTGCGGTAGGAGGGGTGAGCCAGAGCTGCCTGTCCCGGTTCTTCCACAAGTTCCTAGACGCCATGATACAAAGGATGGACCAATACATTTCCTTCCCTTCAACCCATGCAGAACTGGTACAGACAAAAGCAGACTTCTACCAGATGGCAAGATTCCCCCACATCATTGGCTGCATAGATGGCACATACATTCCGATTTGTCGCCCTGCTGACACGGAATACATATACCGTAATCGGAAGTCAACGCACACCATAAATGTGCAGGTGATTTGTAATGCCAAGTGTGTAATCACTGACGTGGTAGCAACATTTCCAGGGAGTACCCATGACTCCTACATCTTTCAAAATAGCGGAATTTATGCACGGCTGACGGCAGGGGAATTCGGTGAAGGATACCTCCTAGGTAAGACACAGTGTCAGACCCCCATAACCTAAATAGCAGTGTGAAGTACATGTATGCATGTGAGTAATGTTACCCCTTTTTCTTCTAGGCGACAGTGCATATGCCATCCGCTCATTCATTCTCACCCCCTACCTCAACCCCTCAACACCCAGCCAAAGCAGGTATCACCGTGCGCACAAAAGCACAAGGAATGTAGTAGAACGGACCTTCGGCATCTGGAAAAGCAGGTTCAGATGCCTGCACAAGAGCGGAGGTGCAAGACAATATACCCCCATCACCTGCTGCAAGATGATTGCTGTATGTGCAATGTTGCACAACCTTGCGGTCAAGAAGGGCACAGAGGTAGAGTTGTCTGACTACGAGGACCCTGACGATGACATAGCTGTGCCACTAACACAACCTGCTGGAGTGTCTACACCAAGTGATGGGAGGTACAGACGTGAGGAGATAACAGACAACTATTTCTGAGTGAGTACAGATGCACAGACACGTTGTGAATGTGAAGAAATGCCATTTTTAATTTTCGGTATAACGTCACAGCACTGATGTGCAACAAATGAAAAAAAAAAACAATATGTGGTCAGGAAATGGGCCGGGTTGCCTCACCCACACTGGCAGTCTCATTTCTTGCTGCGCTTTGCAGACCCACTGGGATGCGGCTCCCCCCCTTCTGCATGTCCGGCTGCCTCTGCGGAGCGCTTGGAGCTCCGGCGCGGCTCGGACACTGCGCTGGCAGGACTGCTGCGGCTGCTGCTGTCCCCAGCCTCGGCCAGGTCCAGGGCAGGATTCACGACAGTGTTAGAAATAATCAGTGTCTCCATGGCAGTGGTGATGCGGGCCATGCCCCTGGTCACCTCCGCAGTGTTATTAGTGAGGCAGTCCTCCATATTTGCCCCTCGGCGGCATAGCAGGGCTGTTGATGCGGCAAGCCGGTTTATTGCCCGGTTTTGTACTCGGGCATCCCTGCGCCTTATGTGCGCACAGCTGTGTCATGGCAGTTGTCATCCTACCCATTCCTGTGGCAATTTCCCGGTTGGTTGCTACTAAATCAACAATCCCCTTTGTCAACTCCCCCACCTGCAGGTTATGCTGACGCAATTGCCGGTGACATGCGAGGATGGATTTGGCCTGCATCCGCTGTATTCGGACCATGCTCCCCTCAAGCCCTTGAAAGACGCTGCCCTCCCGTGATGGAATAGCACTGCCACTGCTGGAAGTGCGTTGACGGCGGCGTTCGGTGCTGGTCTGTTGTATGGCCTGCTGTGCCACAGGTGTGACAGGTGTGGGATCTGGTGCCTGACCCGCAGCTCCCTCCATGATGGACAAAGGGGCCACAATACTCCTCCTGGCTGGAGCTGTTGCAGGTGCTGGCTGGGACCGTGTGGGTGAGTTCGCTGGTGAGAACTGCAATGTTGGGGATTGCGACAATTGGGGGGAGTGGGGAAACAAGAGGGCATGTCCTGAGTCATCCTCAATTGCAATCTCACTGCTGTCCTCCACCTCCTGTGACTCATTCATGCTGCTTGGCCCTGCCACCGCACTGTCCGCTGTTTCTGGAGCTGAGACTTGTGCAGCTGCTGCTCCACTACCTGATGGCGCCCCTAGGAATGATTACATTTGTCAACTGAGTGGAAATGTCTTCCTGTCACTACAATAAATGCATTGCACATGTCATTTTCATTACTCTGATTATTTCTTAAGGTGCATTGCAGTTTCATGTGCACTGTAAAAAATTCCTACATTAGCTGTCTACATTTCCCATCATGCATTGCTCATGTATTTTGCTAGCAGTACTGGACTGGGGTTTGGCTGCACATGGGGGCCAATGGGGAGGTGTCTGGTAGGGTGTGTCATGCTGTGCATCCTTCTTACCTTTTGCTGTGGCTCTGGCTGAGCTGTCCATGTCCCCAACTCCAACAACACTCTCCCTCTCGATTGTTGTGGACACCAGTTCCTCCAGTTCAGTGAGGGGGGGCGCGGGGTTCCTGTCGCCACCGGTCAGTCCTGCCTGCTTGCTGATCTCCGCCAGTTTCCTCTTGGTGAGGCTCCGGATGTCATAGAACCTCTTCTTGAGGTCATCCATGGTCCTGGGGGTCACACCAACTGCATTTACCCTCTCACTGATGGCACTCCACAGTTTCCTCTTCGTTGACTCAGGGACTGAGAGGGACAGCCTCCCATACAGCTGCCTGTGGACCCTCACCACCTCCTCCACCAATACTTGCAGCTCATTGCTGCTGAACTTGACCTTTCTCTTTCTGTCAGCCTTCTGGCTCTCAGAGCTGCTTGCCATTTCCACTGTGTTGACAGTACTCCCAACACTCTCTCTGCTGCTCACTCTCCCTGTTCAGCTCTGGCAGCCTCTCCAGAAAGTTCTGATGAGTTGCACCTGCCTGGGTAGCCACTCCCTGCTAGGGTGGGGGAGGGTGCTTCCACCTCATTGGCTGCTTTCATTAGTTTCACTTCCTTGTTTGCCGCTCACGTGTTTACCGATTCGGTATTTACCGATTCGGTATTTCCCGAATCGGTATTTCCCGAATCGGGAAATACCGATTCGATAAATACCGATTCGGTTTAGACAATGCATTCCTATGGGCCTTTTGGCCAATACGGTTGTGTTGCCATTACCGATTCGGTATTTCCCGATTCGGTATTTCCCGATTCGGGAAATATCGATTCGGGAAATACCGAATCGGTATGTGTCGAAACACAATACCGATTGTTACCGAATCGGTATTTTACCGATTTCTTTTTTCTACATACCATTTTCCGATTTCAGAATACCGATTCGGTAAAAATCGGTATTTTAAAATCGGTAAATGACTTTTACCTACATCGGGCCCCTACTCTTGATCTGGGAGAGCAAAGTTGTCATGTTCTATGGTTGTCAGAAACTAAATCCCTTCTTGTCTATCCAGGGAGGTTAAACTCCTCCTCGCCTATTCGAGAACGTTTCTAGTGAACTCTGAGCTAGCTGGCACACAAAACTTAAGTCTAATATCGTCAGTAAAAGACCTAGTTAACCTCAGTCCTACGTCTACACTACTGAAGATATTATTCCAATGCGCAGAGCCTATTGGGAATATAGGAACTACACTACAAGATGAGCCACCATGCACCGCAGTAGGGGAAAATTGCCGCCAACCTTTCACATTTCTCCCAGGCCTTCACTTCAAGCCGCCATTTTAAGAGCAGACTCCCTTGTGAAAGGGCCTACTCCCAACAGGACTTACAGACCTCCATCAATCGTGGCCACCCACCGCACCCAGCAACTCAGGAGGGACAGCGCCCACTCCTCCTATGTTCACACAGCGCCGGCTCCTCTCTCAGGCCCCTAATGCAGTGCTACATTATACAGTTCAAAAGCGCAGCAGGAGCACCATCCACTCCCGGGGCCCTTGAAGTTAGACAGATAGTCCATGATATGCCGTATATATCTATATATCCCTACCTAGTACTACCTTTACTCTGAAAGTGGGTAGTGCCCTCTTGGACCCACTTTGGTTCTCCTTTTTGATTTTATATTTTACACTTTTAAGAAGACTTCGGTTTAGTCTGGTTACTTTTTCCATATTTTATTTACACAATATTATTCTAAGAAACGCTGTACATGCTGCTTGTTTTTAGAAAGTGTTTCCTGCTAAATAATCAGCACACTTCGTACAAGGATAAGGAACAAAACAAGATATCCTAATGCTTGTGTTGTACGCTCGTAGACAGCTTCTAACATCTGGACACATCATTACATCAAAGCTGAACCTTTAACACATTAGTATTATTATATAAACAGTGCACTGTCCCCTAACGGGTCAGAGGGGGCACTACAGCCATGACGGTTCTGAAACGAATGCCATGTTCAAAATGCGTAATAGAAACAGGGGAAACCCAATTTACCCTTGTAGGCTTGGGCACAGGATAATTAAAGTCAGAAGATGCTACAAGGGACTTGATTCTGGGAACAGATTTGCTCAGTTTGGAGTCGTATTAACCCCTTCCACGCTCATGACGAGCTGGGCTCGAGTGCGATCATCTTAATACGACTCCAAACTGAGCAAATCTGTTCCCAGAATCAAGTCCCTTGTAGCATGTTCAAAATGCAGCTCTGCTAATGCTGATCTTCCATCCAAACCTGTTGAGAGGGATTGTCAATCCATCTTCAGACCAAGTCATCCAGATATGGGGTTTCAGGCTAACCCAAGCGATCGGGCAGAGGGTACACCCACTATGCTCTCAGTGTAGGGTAGTACTAGGTAGGGATATTTAGATATATTTAGAAATTAGACTGCCTTGGCTGGACTGTTTATTCTTTTTACCATGTTCATAATGTTGGTTACATTGCTTTGTTTTATTTACCTAATAATCACAGCTTGTTCTCTCTATGCAAGATTACGATTGTTTCAACAAATGTATTGAAAATGTCTCCTTATCTTTCTTATGTTTACCGAGGGCATTCATGAGTAAACAACAAAAGGATAAGATCTGTTTCCATGATTCCCTTCGGGATTAGAGTGTCTTGTTCGGGGTTGCCAAAATCACATGCAATGCCAGAAGGATAGGGGTTTGGGTGAGGTACTGTAAATGTAAATTGTAAATTGATACTTGTATAGCGCACTACTCACCCGCAAGGGTCTCAAGGCGCTTGTACGAATACTGCTGTGGAACCCATCCTGGCTTTCCCTGTGAGGTGTCCACTCCTGGGCACCCCCAAGGTGGAGGCCAGGCATCCTTAGCGTTGTGGGGGCCGTTGTGGAGATTAAGCAAGCTATTGCCCAGAGTTGCAGAGTGGGACTCCATGATTGGAATAGGCACCGGGGCGAGAATGATCAGGTCTGTGGAATTTTGAGCCCAAGACCCGCCGAGGCGGGGAATTGAACACTGGTCCTGGGCTAGACCTCTGCATCGGGGTCTGCCACTCTAACCATTGAGCCACACTTCTCCACTGTGAGCTAGCCAGGGATTGGGCCAAAAGTCTCTGATGGTGTAGATGGACCCAGTCCTTGCATTGTGAAGTCATATTGTCCTAATACGCAGTCCTTCATTCTGCTGCACAGGTCGCCACAGGCCAGTAGGTGATGCAGCAATATTCACAGAGGGGAGGAAGGCCACCATCAGTTGTTCGTACAGCGCCCTGGCTTCAGTGGAAACTGGAAGCCGCCATGATGACCATAAGCCGTCCCGCCCGTCCATGGTCCACACTGGCCTCCGCAGCATCTCCTTTAGCTACTGGGAGACTCCACCATGTGAGTCACTACTCTATTCCTGCCGAGAAGCAGCTTAACTACTGCCGGTAGGTAGCTCAGCATGGGAGCACAGGTGCATCTCATTTTGCTGGGTCCGTCCCCTGGCCACGCCCCGTATCTATACCACTTTAAGATGATGTACAGTTTAAAAGGCAGAGGAAGGTTCTACTAGCAGATGTGCATGAACAGTATTTGGCTCGATTGCAGTTTTGATGTCATCCCATGTGGCAATCAGGGCATCTTCCGTACCATAACCAGGTCAGAATCCAATTTCAAATATATATGTCAATAATTAGGAGGTTCATTTGAGTCTCTGGTTTGTTTGTTTATAATAGGTGTGATGGAGGAGTTCTTAAGTTCATTCAATAATTTAATTTAAAGACAATGGAGTGGTTGACTGCAGCTCTGTGGCTGGTGATTTACTCAGTAGAGTGTATTCAAAATAGAGGGGCGTGGCCGAGCCGGCGACTAAGTTGGTCGCCTGACTCGAAAGCTCCGGAGCCGTCGCATCTTAAATTCCACCAGCCAGCACATTTATGCTGTGAGATGACCATCCGTAACATAGTGAAGATGCCGCCGGTGATGTGAGGAATGCGTTGGCCCCAACAGCGGTTATGGGAGGTTTCCGTACGGCGGAGTTCTGAGTGCAGCGCAGCGGAGCCTGACGTGACCCTCGGAGGCCCTGGGTGGGGTTTGGAGTGCACGGAAGCGCTGGCAGACTCCGGACTCGGAACGACTCGCTGGGTGGTGGCACCGGCTGAAAAGTGACCCCGCTAACCTTTCTGCTTGCATCGGATACTAAGCCCGGCTGAAAACGTGTGGCGCATACATCGCAGCTGCAGTGGAGACGGCACAAATATCCTCCACATGAAGGTGGTAAGGGCCGCATTGCAAGGAACAAATAGCGGAAGAGAAAATTAAGCATGCACTGCTCCACGGCACCCGGCGATGTGCTAGAATCAGTGCTCACTGACTGCCTTCTATAATGCAATTAGCAGACCCCCTACTCAACTGTCTACCATCCCTGTTCTCTTAGGAATAAGCAGACTCCCCCTTCCTCCGACCTCCCCATGACCACCCCACCAAATTAGACCTATCCCCCCTTGTCCCCCCTCCATATCGCCCAACCCCACTGCCCTCTTTTGTATGCTGATTGTTGGGATCTATGCTGAATAGAACTCTCTGTTAGTTGCTAGGTGTTTAGAATGTTATCTCTTGAGGTTGTGCCAGTAAGAAGAAGCTGTAGAAGGAGCTGGAGGTCTCTTCATATGCACTGATTAAATTCAACTCATTTATCTACAACCAAATTGTGTGGACCCCTCTTTACATTGGCGACGAGGTGGAGAAGCTCTGGCAGGGGACAGAGTATTTTGGACCTTCATCCCTGGATGGTACTGCCTGGAGCTAGCAGTATACATTTCCTCCTTCTAATATGGATGTGAACTCTTACTGGATTTCCTACCTAGTGTTCCTTCGCTGCCCTCAAGTGAGTGCTTGATTTTTTCTTCAAAAATATATCCAAATCCTGCCCCCCTTTCAAAGCGCATTCTTCAAATAATTTTAAACTGTAGCGCACTTACCGTCACGCTCCTTTGCATCGTGACGCTTCTCTTTGAAACTTGGCATCTTTATCCATTCGTCCTGGAATACGGCGTCTTGAAGCTGCCTCATCGTCTTTCCTTGAACTATGACGTCACCGCGCCGTCGCGCTGCGTGACCCCTACCCTTGCGGCCATCTTTGTTTCCTCGTTGCCTAGCGACCGGAGCTCTTTTCCCGATGCGCTTTCAGGACAAAGTGTTTCCGCATTGGGGAGAGAGACGTCCGTGATCAGACAACAAAGAAGGGTAAACGAGAAAAGGTAAAGGCGCACTTAATCAGACAACAAAAAAGGATAAACATGGAAAAGTAAAAGAAAAGAGCTATACCTTGTTACTAAAATAAACTTTACTACATTACAATTAAAACACGGGGGTTAGCTTTCTGAGTACAGCTTTCTAGCGAAACCTTACGCTTACACCTTAATATGGCTGAAGAAGCTTTTGCCACTCCTCCTGCTTTTCTTCCCACTCCCGGCGAGCCTGTAATACCGTGGAAAGAGTGGAAGAAATTGTTTTTAACGTACATTCTTGCTACTGGTGCAGATAAGTTTGGGCCAATTCGCAGGCAAGCAATTTTACTGCACAATTTGGGAGTAGAAGGTAGAAGCCTGAAATCTCTTTAGGCATTGGAAATGGGCAACCCAACAATGTTTATGAGATGAGTATGCAAATGCTTGAGAAAAGATTCATGGCTAAAATTAATACTGTACTAGAAAGGCATAAATTCTTTTGTCGTGCACAAAGGAGTGAAGAAGATATAGCAAGCTACGTAGCAGCTTTAAGGGGCCTATCTATCAATTGTCAATTCGAAAATTTGAATGATTCTTTAATTCGTGACCAAATAGTAAGATGCACCAATAATAAGAGGGTCAGAGAAAAGTTACTTATAAAAGACTGCACTTTAGAAGAAGCAATTCAAATTGCTAAAGGACTTGAAAACACTGACTTGTGGATAAAAGAAATGGATAAATGCACTAATTCAGTAATACCCAAGGAAAACTCTACAAAGCAATCAGAGAATAATGAGAAGTCTTCCCTTGTTCAAACTAGTGTCAATGAAACAAAGATTGTCAAACCCCTAGGGAAATTAGATTTCAAATCTGCTGGTAAATCTGCTGACAATTTTCATCCTAATCCTGTAAATTCTGCACAACAGGGAAGTTTTCGCCAAATAAAATGTTATAGGTGCGGGGCTCCTGGACACATAGCCTCTAGCACACGTTGTATGGCGAGAAATGCCATTTGTAGAAACTGTGGAAAAAGGGGACATTTGGCCAAAGTTTGTAACATGAAAACCCAATCTGTCAGTGAAATTGATGACTATTGTGAAAATGTTCAAGAGTTCATGATGTGCATTGATGGAGTGGATGAGAAACATCCTCAGCATCCTGTGTGTTTGATTGATGTTCCTAATGAAAGTACAGATAAGTTAGAAAAACCACATAGTCTAATCAGTTTTGATTGCAGAGATCCTAAAAATCCTGGATCTAAGGACGTCGAAATGTTAATCGATTCAGGAAGTCTTTACACATTATTATCTAAGGACATGTACATGAGCGTTTGGGCGAATGATAGTGATTTGTCCTCTTGGAAATCTCCGGACATCAAAGCTGTGGGATATGGTGGCAAGACCATAGACATTTTAGGATTGAAATGGATGGTAATAACTTTTTCTACTAGGAAAGTGTTTGGAAGAGTTTACTTGACCAAGCAAGGATCTAATTTGCTTGGCTGGCGTCACCAAAAAGATTTAGGCATAGTGTTAAATCCCAATGCTCTTGAACCAGTATCTTCTTTTACTGTTCTCAATGTCGATGGTTTTGAAATTGATATTATGAAGAAATTCCCTGATGTCTTTACAGATAAACTAGGCAAATTAAAGGAGTTTTCGCACAAAATAATTTTAAAGAAAAATGCAGTGCCTGTAGTTCACAAAGTTAGAAATGTTCCACATTTGATGAGAGCTCCCCTTAAAGATGAACTAGATAAATTATTGAAGTTGAAAATAATTGAACCTATTGAAGCCTCGGAATGGCTCGCACCCATTGTGGTCGCGCCAAAGGATGGGGGGGGAGAAAATTTGTTTGTGTGTGGACCTACGAGACTTGAATAGGAATATTTGGGTAGACAGACAACCTTTACCCAACATTTCTGAAATGTTGAGTGCAATGGGTGGGGGAGTGATTTTTAGTGTGATCGACATGTCGGCTGCATATCACCAAATAAATTTGAGCGAGGAATCACGTCACCTCACCTCTTTTGTAACTCCCCTAGGAGCATTTAGATATTGCAGAATGCCTTTTGGCCTAGCATCTGCTTCAGCAGTATTTCAAAGAATGATGCAAAAGGTTTTGGCAGGTGTAGAGAATGTCTTGTGTTTCCAAGATGACGTGTTGGTTGTTGGCAAAGATTGTGAACACCATGATAAGGTTTTGACGGAAATGTTGTTACGAATGAATAAGAATGGGTTGACTATAAAGAAAGAGAAATGTCAACTAAAGCGTGATTGTGTGACTTATTTGAGTCATGAAATTTCGGGCCTTGGAATCAAACCAAAAAAAAGCATTATTTTTGCGATCAATAATGCTCCTACACCAACTTGTAAAGATCAGCTTAGGTCTTTTTTAGGCTTAGCGGAATATTGTTCAAAATGTATTAAAAGTTTCGCTAACGTTGTAGAACCTTTAAGATTGCTAATGAAGAATGGTGTTGTGTTCAAATGGAGTGAAGAATGTGAGGAGGCATTTAAGAGTGTGAAAGAGGGAATTCTACATGCACCAACCTTAGGTCATTTTGATGTTCGGGCCAAGACTTTAGTTACCACGGATGCAAGTAGTGTGGGGCTAGGAGCAGTATTGTCTCAAATCTCTGATGGTGTTGAAAAAATTATTGGATTCGCTTCTCGGAGGCTTCAAGGAGCAGAAATTTCTTATTCTGTAATTGAGAGGGAAGCTCTCGCTTGTACTTGGGGTATCAAGCATTTCAGGTATTTTCTGTGGGGTTTACCTTTTAGAGTAAGAACAGATCATAAGCCCCTAGTACATTTATTCAAAGGTGGTAGAGGCATGGAAGGGAATGTAACTCCTAGAATATCAAAGTGGATATTATCAGTTCTAGAATACAATTTTGACATGGAATATGTCAAAGGTGAGAAGAATGTAGTTGCAGATTATTTGTCCAGGATGCTGATAGTATCTGAAGGGTTTGAAAATGATGAATTTAATACCAGTTGCAATGAGATTTTGGCATTCGACAAAATTGAATGGGAAAGTGCTATGAGTGATGACCAATTATTGAAGACAGTAATGGAAAATGTAACTAGAGGTTGGTCTAAAGAATTTGATGGCGATGTCCGGTTGAAAAGCTTTTATCATGTTGAAGGGGAATTGAGTGTTGCAGATGGAAAATTATGGCGAAGAAATAGATTGGTTCCACCATGCAGTCTCAGATCTAAAATTATGGGTCTAGCACACGAAGGCCATTTAGGTCGTAATATGACAAAGAGGAGAATTCGAGAATCCTACTGGTGGCCAGGTATTGATGATATTGTGAAAAATTGTTATGCTTGTGCAAGTAGTGACAATACCAAAGTGGTTAGAGAACCTCCCCTCCATTGTGTTGAGTTTCCAGAACGTCCTTGGGAGAAATTAGCTATAGATTTTTTGGGTCCAATCCATAAACTGGGAATGCGTAACAGATTTTTGATGGTACTTGTAGATTATCATTCAAAATGGTTTGTAGTAGAATCTACTGAGTTTATTGACACTAGGAGAGTGATTGGGTTTTTGGAGAGAACGTTCTTGAACGAAGGAATTCCGAAAACTTTAGTGTCGGATAACGGTGTGCAATTAGTTTCTAGAGAGATGAAGGAATTTCTGGATAGAATGGGTGTTTGTCATGAAAAGATTGCGTTGTTTAGACCACAGGCTAACGGATTAGTAGAAAGGGTGAACAGATTGCTAATGGAAAATATTCAATTATCTCTTGCTAATGGTTTGACGTGGTCTGATGAATTAAAAAAAATTATGTGGTCTTACAGAGTTACTCCACACTCTGTTACTGGTATTTCACCGTTTGTTTCTCTTAAAGGTCGTGAACCAGGTGTGAAAGAAGTTCCAGGTTGGTTAAGAAAGAAGGAGTGTATATGGATCGATCGTAGGAGAGTGAAGTGTGGTGTTGATAAACAACAAGTTAATTCTGCTTTGTTGTATAACTTAAGAAGAAGAATACGTGAGAACGACTTCAAAGTGGGTGATTGGGTTGTAACAAGGAAGGGTGGAATTGTAATTAAAGGTGACAGTAAATTCTCTCAACCCAAGCAAATTAAATGTGTCAAAAGAAATGTTCTTATATTATCAGATGGTTCTGCTTGGAGCTGTGGTAATGTTGCGAGATGTTCAACTCCTTAATGTAATTTTATCTTTCATGCATTATTAATCTTCATACATTATTGATCTTCATGCATTGTTGATCTTTTATATATTATTTACATCTTCTTAGGCGTGTAATTACATTGCTATTATTCATGTTGTATTTCTTTTATTATTTGTAATGGGGGAGATATGTTGGGATCTATGCTGAATAGAACTCTCTGTTAGTTGCTAGGTGTTTAGAATGTTATCTCTTGAGGTTGTGCCAGTAAGAAGAAGCTGTAGAAGGAGCTGGAGGTCTCTTCATATGCACTGATTAAATTCAACTCATTTATCTACAACCAAATTGTGTGGACCCCTCTTTACACTGATTAATTACCGATCCGTCTCCCGCCACGCTACTGAGATTGCTGAAACCATTCTTAGTGAAAACATTGACATTGCATTCCTAACTGAAACCTGGCTCACCTCCCACTCCACTCCCATCCTCGACTTGCTTATCCCCCCTGGTTACTCTATCATTAAAAAAGATAGAATCGAACAAACAGGAGGAGGACTCGCCATCATTTTTAAAATTGAACTTAACATCTCGCTTGTTCATCTACAAGACCCTTCATCCTTTGAATACCTTTGCGCTGATCTCATTATGCCTGACTCCCCCACCACCCGGTTGCACACTATCTACCATCCCCCTGGAAATAACATCCCCTTTACGGAAGAGTTGACTGATCTTATTATACAATCATCGCTCTCACATTCTAAAAATCTCTTCCTCGGTGACTACAACATCCATTGGAACAAAAGTGATGATCCTGCTGTCATCCTATTTAATGATACCATGGACATCACCAATATGACCCAACTCTGCCATTCTCCAACCCATAACAAAGGTGCCAACCTTGATGCTATTATGACTAGCAACGAACTGGCCTCCGTCTCAAATATACTTCCGGTAGATTGGTCTGACCACTACCTTATCCTCTTCACCATGAATAGATCCATGACTCGCCCCGCCCCCATCAGCTCTTTACCTAAGAAATCCATACGCAACCTTCACCTTATTCCTCCTGGCGAATTGGAATCCACAATTAAGGCCCACTTACTTTTCCCCCTTTCTCTGACAGCACCACCGACCTAACTAACGATTATAACAATTCTATTCTTGAAGCCCTCGACCAAATTGATCCAATCAAACTCAAACAACAAAAAAGCAACCCTCCTAAGTCTTGGTTCAATTCTGAACTTAATAACGAAAGACGGACCCTTAGACATTCTGAACGGGTTTGGAGGAATCATCCAACCGTTGACAATCTGGCTCTCCTTAGAACTGCTAGAGCCCAGTACAAAAAACATATCTTTAATGAGAAAGCCTCCTTTCTACGATCACCACTTGATCAAGCCAGAAACTGCCCTAGAGAACTCTTTAACATTGTTAAAAAACAACCCTCCACTGGCCCTCCTAAAATATTAGCCTCTATTGACAGATGCGAAGAAATTGCCAGTTTCTTTACGAACAAAATCAACAAGATCGAACTATCCTTCTCTTCCCTCCCACTCTCACTTCAACCTACTCCCATCCTATACACCCTCCCCAACACTCCTAACTCTCCTCCGTCCACTTTTTCCACCCCTCTCGATCGTTCTCATCCCCTCCCTGCTCTCCCCCAAAAAGATACCTTTCCGAAAATAAGGCCCCCTGCTAAAAACAATGCCTCATGGAGTGATTTTAGTCCAGTATCTGAATCTACGATCACTAATATCATTGCCAAACTAAAACCTTCCACCCACTCCAAAGATCCTCTTCCCGCCCTTTTGGTTCAAGAACTTAAATTTATCATTGCCCCTATATGGACCAAAATCATCAACTCCTCTCTTTCCACTGGCTGTGTCCCCACCTCCCATCAGCTTGGTCAAATCTCACCCATTCTCAACACCACTGCTGACCCCAATGACCTTAACAACCTTCGCCCTATCTCTAACCTTCCATTCCTCTCTAAAGCCCTCGAAAAATGTGTCCTATTGCAATTAGAGAAACATATCGCCTCCTTCAACCTCCTTGATGTTTTCCAATCCGGCTTTAGAAAGGGATGCAGTACAGAAACTGCTATGCTAAATATCACTGACGACATTCATCGCTCCCTAAACAAAGGGGAATCCTCATTACTAATCCTCCTCGACCTCTCAGCTGCATTTGATACTGTCCACCACCCCACCCTTCTCAACACTCTCAAAGAACGGTTCGGCTTAGATGGCAACATATTCAAATGGTTCTCCTCATTCTTTCAAGACAGATCACAGAAAATCAAGCTCAACCACTTTCTCTCTAAACCTCAACCTGTCTCACTCGGCGTCCCTCAAGGATCCATCCTCTCCCCAACCCTATTCAATCTGCTCATGGAACCACTCACCCTCATCCTCAAACAAATACCACCTCTAGGCCGATGACACACAATTATATTACAAGATCAAATCCCACAAAGACATTCTCCACCTCAATGAGACCTTGACCAGAATTCAAACCTGGTTCCATCGGAACCATCTCAAACTGAACCCGAATAAAACTGAAATCATCCTTTTCTCCCCCAAAAACAACCCCCTTCCCATTCAACTCTGGATAAATGACATCAAAGCTCTTAACTGCACACTCTCCACCTCTAGTTCTGTCAAATCCCTAGGCATCAGTATAGACCAGAATCTAAATCTCATCCCCCACATTAAAAATGCATCCAAAAGTGCGCTTTTCATCCTTCTCCACCTCAAGAAACTTAAACCATTTATTCCAGCAGACGATTTCAAACTTGTTGTCCAATCGCTTGTCCTTTCCAGGATTGACTATGGCAATGCCACTTTGGCTGGCACCCCTAAAATCCATCTTGCACCGATGAGATCTGTCCTCAATCTAGCTGCGAGACTCATCTCTTATTGTACAAAATATGATCACATCTCCCCCGTCCTCAAAAATCTCAATTGGCTCCCAATAGAAGGAAGATCCACCTACAAGATTGCCTGCATCACTCACAAAGCTCTTCACCAAAACACCCCTTCTTACCTTACAACAAAACTACACAAAGCAGGTTGCTTCAGGTCCCTGAGGAGCACAAACTCCCTTGTATTGATCCCACCCAGACTGAAATATCAAAAGACCCAATCCTTTGCGTTCTCTGTTAACGCTCCTACAATTTGGAACTCTCTCCCTAAGGATCTTCGCTGCAACCCCTTTTACCCTCTGTTCAAATAGGAACTCAAAGTACTTCTCAACACGTATTGGGATATCTAATGTTACTGACTCTGACCATGTTCACTCCTTTCTCTTCCCTTGTCCACTCCTCTTCCCACCCCCTCTGAATCTCTTCATTCTCTCACTCCCCCTCTATTCACCCCCTCTCTCTCCTAACTTGTAATATTCTTTTTCCACTTAATGTTATCTCTTTGTTTCTTTGCCCCCTTAGCCCTGTTCAGTGCATTATCATACTGTAACTCTTTTTCGCTTAATTGTTAATTTTATCTCATTATGTTCACCTTCCTTTTAAAGCGCTCTGATACTCTTGGGTCCTGTAGCGCTATATAAAACCTTTGAAATAAATAAATAATAAATAAACATGGGCTGTACCGACCCAAAGTAGCAACAATTTAACTTTGATGGGGAGAAGACCCCCAGGCGTAAGGACACTGACGGGCCACTAACCCGATCAGGGACCGCTTGAGGGAGCAGTGGCAATTATGGACGAGCTCAGGGTGGGTTTTGAATCTATAGACACCCGCTTGGACACTCTTAGCAGCCGCTTAGATGATATTAATGGACGCCTAGAAGCACAGGACACCCAGATCGACAAAGCTGAGCAACGACAAGATAAAGATGGCTGGCTAAATCTCGACGCTTGTGGTTATTCGGAATCTGCTGACATGTCGGGGCCATGGAACTTTGCTTCTTCTTCCAGGCTAGTGATGTGTGGCCTGCCCTATCTGAACTGCAAATATCAATGGTTTTACATGCGATCAGGCTACACTCGCCTTCTCAACTCTTTCTGTGATAGCACAGACATGGCCTTTAGCTGTAGATCATGGCCGAGTGGATATCTTTTTTAGCAGTGACTATCCTGATTCGTGATTGTTCCGTCGGAGCGTTGCTATTCCCCTCAGGATAATTTCCAATCCTCTTTCCAATACCTACTCCCCTCCCTTCCCCCCTTCCTTTCCCCTTGTGTTCATTGTTATCTCTTTGGTTTTCAGCGGGTGCCGAATATTTGAGTATCCGCTGAGGGTGGGGGGGTTGCAATGGGTTGTTCATTCTCGTTTGTTTTTATTTAGTCGTTTAATTTCTTTGGAGCATACTACTATGTACTGCATGGCAAGCCACGTTCCACTTCCGTCAGTTGCCTTCAACTGGATATTGGTGATAAAATGGGAATTCACCACTACTGACTTACATATTAGATGCTTGTCCTGGAATGTGAGGGGACTCTTGTGTCCAAAAAAGAGTAGACAGATGTTGGCCTATCTAACGAGACACTCCATTCAGATAGCTTTCATTCAAGAGACGCACTACGCGCCCCTTAGAACTCATGGGTTTGCAGCATTGTGGGGACAGAATAGTTTTTTCTCCTGCTACAGTACCTACTCACGTGGGGTGTGTATCCTAGATTACCACTCTCTTCACTTTCGAACCAGTTCAGTGGTGACGGACCCAGTAGGTAGATTCCTATTAGTTCAGGGATCTCTTGGGGGTATGCCTGTACTGCTTGCTAACATATACGCTCTAAATGTGGACACACCCAATTTGTTCTCCACAATAGCTCCACACATTGACCTACTCAACTTGGACACTATACTAATGGGAGGGGATTTTAATCTCACGTTGGATCCTACCACTGATACTATTGGGTCAGGCTGTGTCACAAAACCACAAGCCACTAGGGACCTTCTCGCATTACTACCGTCTGCATTGTTTGTGGACCCTTGGTGCATTAACTACCCTGAGTCTCGAAACTACTCCTTTTACTCAGCCCCACATGGAACTTGGTCCCGAATCGACCATCGGTATCTCACGCCACAGCTTCTGTTAGAGGTACAGAAGGTTGAATATTTTACCCACACTATTTCTGATCATTCCCCAGTTTTGCTGATAGTAGATTTTCCAGCGATCCCCAAACAACGTCCCTTATGGAGGTTCCCTGCAAACGCTCTACTAGACTCAGTATTCTGCAGTGAAGTGGGGGATGCTATTGCAGAATTCTTTGAATTGAATGAAGGGTCCGTAGAGTCGCAACTTATACTTTGGGACGCCTTCGAGGCATTTATCCGGGGTGTTTGCATTTCGAAGCATGCCGGTGTCTTGCACTCCATCCAGAACGAGTTGAAAACGATTGAGCAGAAACTAAAAGATATTACTATCTTGCAAACCACCCCGACATTGAAAGTACTACGAGATCACTCACCCTTAATGACTGAATTCACTGATGCTGCTGTCCGTGAAGTCAAATATATGGGAAAATATGCCAGGTCAAGAGTGTACGGGGAGGGAAGAGACTCGGTAGAACACTTGCACACCTTCTTAGACCACAGTACCAGTATACGTTTGTGACGCAATGAGACACTGAATCGGGTGACTCACTGACGAAAGGGATGGACATCAATATGGCTTATCTTGATTACTACACCAAACTATTTCAGACAAGATGCCCGCCCACGGCACAGGCCCTTTATGATTATTTACAAGAGATAGCTATGGTATGGCTTATAGAGGGACAGCAGGATTTTTCAGACGCAGACAAAATAAAGCAGGCAAAAAAGGATCTAGCTAGCAGTCGTGCCCCGGGGGCTAATGGGCTTTCTGGGGATTTTTACAAAGCTTATCAACACGAAGTAGATCCTTGCCTCTAAGAAGTATATGACGAAGCATTTTGGAGTGGGTCCCTCTCAGCAACAATGCGCCAGGCTATTGTCACATTGCTGCTTAAACCAGACACACCCCGCCATAAGTGCCAGTCCTATAGACCATTATCTCTACTCAACCACGACTATAAAATCCTAGCTCTAATACTTGCTACCCGACTGGCATAGCTAGTTGACACCACCACAATATGCCCCTTTTAGGCAGGTTTTATTCCGGGACGATCTACGACGCTAAATTTACGCACTTTATTTTCAGTGATAAATCAAATGGCGCCTACCTTTCTGGCGGCAGCAGTGTTTCTGGACGCAAAAAAGTCCTTTGATTCTTTAGAATGGCCCTTTCTATATGCCGTTATGCAAAAACTGGGTGTCCCCATTGGTTTTTTAAATTTGGTTTGCTTATTATATTCTTCTCCGGTTGCTCGATTGAATGTAAACAGTATGATCACACCACAATTTGGTTTAACTTGTGGCACCAGGGAGGGATGCCCGCTTTCACTCCTACTATTTATAATAGCTATGGATCCACTTGCTCGTCATATTCAGGAGCGACATTTACATCGTGGATTGCAACTACATACAGGCCCACTCATTGCATCTTTTTACGCAGATGACATGATGTTGTTTGTGCGCAAACCTGCTGAGAATCTGCCCCCTCTTTTACGGGAAGTAGTCAATTTTGGAGTGCACTCAGGCTTGATCATTAACCGGACCAAGTCTGAAATATTTCCATTGACCCCTGTCACCACTCCAGGTGATCTTGAATTTCCTTTGCGATGGTGTACTGATCCGCCTAAATATCTGGGCATCTATGTACACTGTAGCGCCCCCGAGGTTATCCCCTAAACTATGGACCTGCAATTGATCGTCTCGAAACACAAATTAATAAATGGATGAAACTTTCGCTTTCTAATGCAGGTAGGATTGCCATTATAAAGATGGAGGTAATACCACGTTTGTATACCTTTTTTTAAATATCCCTCTAACTTTAACTGTGGCTTTTTTTAATACACTCCGTTCGCTCCTAATACAACTAATCTGGGCGGGTACAACCACGAATGAACTGGACCACATTAACCATGCCATTTGAACGGGGGCTTCGGGGTCCCTGACTTCTGTCTATACTATTTGGTGGCCCAAGTCTACTTTACGTACTTCTGGTACCACCCAGACGCCAGACTGCAATATCTCAAACCTGACAAATCACATATATATCCCCACTCACTATCGAAGTTATTACCCCAAGGACTTCCAAGATGCCCCACAGAAATTCAAACAATCCCCACGACATGTTCTGCATGGACTAAGTTACAGAGTTACCTGCACTACACATCACTATACTCCCCACATTTACCATTGGCAGATAACCCATCAAAACCCCCTACTATGGAAACGCTCACTAAGAGAGCACTACTTAAACACAGACTAGTTAAAATGGGCAACCTGTTCCGTGACTCCAGACCATGTTCGACCGCCGAGTTGGCTGCACGTTGAGCTGTCACGCACATGGACAATTTCTTGCTCCACAGAACACGTAGGTCTTTATTAAAGACTTTACCAGACAAGCCATCTGAACCCGATGACTTTCCGCCACTCACACTTGTCACAACCTCGACAGATAGCGCTCACTTAGTTTCACGCATTTACCATTTATCTCTTTCCCTTCGCCCGCCTGTAGGCACTAAAGCACGCACATCCTGGGAGCAGGATTTAAACATCACTATCACCGACGATATATGGTGTTATTGTTGTTCCCAGATGCGATATGTCTCTAGTAATTACATACACAAATTGTTGCATTTCAAATATCTTCATAGGGTTTACGTTACTCCAAAATTATTATCAAAAATGAACGCAGCGGCGTCAAACACGTGTACTCCTGAGGCAGATTTTTTTCATCTGGCTTGGTACTGTACTCCTGTAAACGCATACGGGGGGGAAATTTTTAAACACCTGTCCATTATGGTGGAATACACTATACCCCCCCACACAGTTGGCGGCCCTTTTGGAATATGTCAAGCCACTCAAGAGACGCAATAGACGATTCTCTGCTATTGCCTTATTGATAGCCAAGCAACAGGTTTCATTACATTGGGGCAGAACAGAAACACCATTTTGGGTTCGTGACCTCACATACTGTGATACTATGAGTGACATATATGCTACACTCCTACCCGTCATCTTGTGCCCATGTGATATTTGGTAACCTCTCAAAAGTTATTTGCAAGCCCACTCCATGGACAATGACTGACATAGATGAGCCTACATATGGGAAATATGCACCTGTCAACAAGGATGTGATATAAGTGTTGCTGGAACTACCTCTACATTGAGTACAATGCAAGAGATGTAACAGTAGTGGTATTATGATAATAGACCGGGTCATCGCTGTACAGTGACTATTACCAGGATTTTTTTGTAAATTGCTCCTCTGTATTTGGTTCCTCTTTATTTTTTGTCTTTTCTTCATTTTATGTAGAATGATAGGAAATGTTTTCAACTTGTCAAAATAACGGGAATGGTCCGGCATTTTGCGGGCCACCTGCTTCTCAATTACATCTTGGTTGTAATGTTTCTTGAAAACTACGATATATAAAATTAAAATAAAAAAAATAATGTATTCAAAATAGGTGCCAGGCGTGAGTGCTGCTGAGCCAGCTGAGAGACAGGCATTGATGGGATTGGGGAAATAGTTTAAAGAGGGTTGAAGTAGAGAAGGAGTTGGATGTGCTGAGAGGTCATAATTGAGGTTTATACACTGGCTTTTGAGGCAAGTTATTTTTTCCTTTCATTGGCTGTTGAGGTCAAGTGGTCTGCTAGAGAGTCAACAGATATAGAGAGTGAATGACTGGTGATAGTGAAAGTCTTTTTAAAAAACAACGCCTTGGTACATGAACAGCTTTTGTTAAAAAATGAATTTGCTACAAACTCTGTCACCTCTTTCGAATTTAAGATTTGATTTTTTTTTTTACATAATTAGTTATGGTGTCAGTAAAACGAACGACACTTTTATTTTCTTCGTGTTTTGCACCAGTTGGATAATATGGCTAAGGGAGTTGATCAAACCACGAGAACTACTTCATCATTAAACATCAAAGATAAGTGAGTGAAGAAAACATACCATAAGCATTTGCACAAGTTCTGAGCAATTCTGCACCAGCGCTGTAAACCAATACATAAAGAAGTTCCATATCTCCATATAGTATTTTCCTTTGTACATGAGAAACCAAATTATTCTTTCCCGGATTTTTTAGTTTTTTTCCTTTTGATTTACTATTTGGGGTGTTTTTAGTCTGGCATTAAACCAGCATATTTATACTTTATTTGTGAATGATTGAAGACGTAAAGTTTGGGAGCCGATACAGCAAATCTCCCCCATTTATTAACAAAAAATAAGCAAAAAATACATCTTGGATCCTTAAGAAACGGTGTAAAAATCTAGGAAAAAAGAGCAAGCATGTGCATGTATACCAATAAATATTTTATAACATTAGTCTCAGGAAAAGTCAACCTCACCCAAGAAAGGAGGCTGAGTGCTTCTGTGCTGGGTCCACTGCTGTGGACCTGAGGTGCACTTTAGGCAGAGTAAAGGGGTTTGTGATGCCCAGTCAGGTTGGAAGCTCCAGCAACATGGAAGGCTGATCAGAGTTAACCTCATCACTGCGGTGCGAATTCGGCCGCAGTGCTGAACATTCCTATCGCGGGCGTGGCCATGACGGCTCCCGGCCGTCATCAGCACACACCCACCGTGACTCATGACGGTCATGAGCATGGAAGAGGCTAAGAGGCACTATTCATCCTGGAGGAGTGTCTCAGAACATCTTGCCGGACAAACTCTCACCAATGCAGACTTCTCTTTCCAGCTAAACTCAGGTGGTATTTAGTTCTCTAAAACACTCGTTTTCAACAGGCCACAGGAAGCATGGGATTGGACAGCTGAGAGAGGGCCCTACAAACATGGTCAGCCACCCATGTAGCCTGTTAATAAGGGAGGGATGCAGGTGCGAAACCCCCTTTGGAAACCAGGAGCGGAGCACAAATAAAGACAGTCTGAACCCATTCAAGCCTGATAATGCCAGAAGCAGGCTGAACATTTGCAGGCAGGGATCATTCAAATCCAGATCATGGACCAGTCTTCAGGAGAAGACACTCCAGCTGGACAGTTAACCGATTTGAGGGGAAGAGAGATCCCAAGAATTGCATAGAACCATTTGAGGGATAGAAAGCACCTAAGGACACCTGGCTGCAATGGCTGCTGCTGTGTCCATCTCAAAGGGGGGAGTGGGTGCATCATGATGGTTAATTTGTATCGCTGGGTGTCAGATACTTCAAGGGAGGAAGAATGGGAGGAGTTGGGGGGGTTGTGATGTTACAATAGTTGAAGTAGTTTTTAAAACGTAATTCCTGAATGAAACCACAGGTATGTACACAGCAAATAGAGACAAACACAGTTGATGGACATAGACCCTATAAACACACAGGGGGCTATGGACAAGGAAGAGGCGCAGCGTGGCGTTAGCCTCCTTGGCTTAACAGCATGCTCCGCCACTTCTGAAACGCAAGTGCAAGTGTGTCTGCGTGCAGGGGAGGATTGTTTATGTGTTTGAAGGTGTCCCTTCCTGCACATAAACAGTCCTAAAATACCATTCTGTCACTTTCATGTGTGCTGCTTCATGCAGCACACATGAAAGTGGCAAAATTGATTTTTTTAAAAGGTTTGTTTATGTACAGGAAGGGACCCCTTCCTACACATAAACAAACCATGGCATTTTGGTTTTCCCATGTGTGCTGCACAAGGCAGCACACATGGAAAAAGCAAAAACAAGGAGAAATAATGCATTTCTCCTCGTTTTGACAACTTAAGACCAGGATTTACCTGGTCATAAGTTTGGTGCTACCTCCTATGTGCGGTACAAAAGGGTGTGGTGATGGACGGAGCATATGAATCAATCAAACACTCACACCCAGTCAAAAGATCTGGGTTTAATCCATCACTGTTCTTTAGCCCACTCTGCCACCCCAGTTCTGACATGGCTATGTGCAAATCAGTCTGACCCTGTGCCTCATGGGAACAGTCCAGCCCGAACTGCCAAGCCATGCCTTCCCTGGACCGGAAACAAGCTTCCGAGGACCGGTTTCTGGCATTCCAGCCGTCTTCAGCCCGGCTTGCTTGAATCCAGTGGCAAAGTGAGCAAGGGACTCACGTCTGAGCATACCCTGCCACACTTATGGTGGCCAAAAGCGGTACAAAAGGGTGTGGTGATGGACGGAGCATATGAATCAATCAAACACTCACACCCAGTCAAAAGATCTGGGTTTAATCCATCACCGTTCTTTAGCCCACTCTGCCACCCCAGTTCTGACATGGCTATATGCAAATCAGTCTGACCCTGTGCCTCATGGGAACAGTCCAGCCCGAACTGCCAAGCCATGCCTTCCCTGGACCGGAAACAAGCTTCCGAGGACCGGTTTCTGGCATTCCAGCCGTCTTCAGCCCGGCTTGCTTGAATCCAGTGGCAAAGTGAGCAAGGGACTCACGTCTGAGCATACCCTGCCACACTTATGGTGGCCAAAAGCGGTACAAAAGGGGGTGGTGATGGACGGAGTATATGAATCAATCAAACACTTACACCCAGTCAAAAGATCTGGGTTTAATCCATCACCGTTCTTTAGCCCACTCTGCCACCCCAGTTCAGACATGGCTATATGCAAATCAGTCTGACCCTGTGCCTCATGGGAACAGTCCAGCCCGAACTGCCAAGCCATGCCTTCCCTGGACCGGAAACAACCTTCCGAGGACCGGTTTCTGGCATTCCAGCCGTCTTCAGCCCGGCTTGCTTGAATCCAGTGGCAAAGTGAGCAAGGGACTCACGTCTGAGCATACCCTGCCACACTTATGGTGGCCAAAAGCGGTACAAAAGGGGGTGGTGATGGACGGAGCATATGAATCAATCAAACACTCACACCCAGTCAAAAGATCTGGGTTTAATCCATCACCGTTCTTTAGCCCACTCTGCCACCCCAGTTCAGACATGGCTATATGCAAATCAGTCTGACCCTGTGCCTCATGGGAACAGTCCAGCCCGAACTGCCAAGCCATGCCTTCCCTGGACCGGAAACAAGCTTCCGAGGACCGGTTTCTGGCATTCCAGCCGTCTTCAGCCCGGCTTGCTTGAATCCAGTGGCAACGTGAGCAAGGGACTCACGTCTGAGCATACCCTGCCACACTTATGGTGGCCAAAAGCGGTACAAAAGGGGGTGGTGATGGACGGAGCATATGAATCAATCAAACACTCACACCTAGTCAAAAGATCTGGGTTTAATCCATCACCGTTCTTTAGCCCACTCTGCCACCCCAGTTCAGACATGGCTATATGCAAATCAGTCTGACCCTGTGCCTCATGGGAACAGTCCAGCCCGAACTGCCAAGCCATGCCTTCCCTGGACCGGAAACAAGCTTCCGAGGACCGGTTTCTGGCATTCCAGCCGTCTTCAGCCCGGCTTGCTTGAATCCAGTGGCAAAGTGAGCAAGGGACTCACGTCTGAGCATACCCTGCCACACTTATGGTGGCCAAAAGCGGTACAAAAGGGGGTGGTGATGGACGGAGCATATGAATCAATCAAACACTCACACCCAGTCAAAAGATCTGGGTTTAATCCATCACCGTTCTTTAGCCCACTCTGCCACCCCAGTTCAGACATGGCTATATGCAAATCAGTCTGACCCTGTGCCTCATGGGAACAGCCCAGCCCGAACTGCCAACCCATGCCTTCCCTGGACCGGAAACAAGCTTCCGAGGACCGGTTTCTGGCATTCCAGCCGTCTTCAGCCCGGCTTGCTTGAATCCAGTGGCAAAGTGAGCAAGGGACTCACGTCTGAGCATACCCTGCCACACTTATGTGGCCAAAAGCGGTACAAAAGGGGGTGGTGATGGACGGAGCATATGAATCAATCAAACACTCACACCCAGTCAAAAGATCTGGGTTTAATCCATCACCGTTCTTTAGCCCACTCTGCCACCCCAGTTCAGACATGGCTATATGCAAATCAGTCTGACCCTGTGCCTCATGGGAACAGTCCAGCCCGAACTGCCAAGCCATGCCTTCCCTGGACCGGAAACAAGCTTCCGAGGACCGGTTTCTGGCATTCCAGCCGTCTTCAGCCCGGCTTGCTTGAATCCAGTGGCAAAGTGAGCAAGGGACTCACGTCTGAGCATACCCTGCCACACTTATGGTGGCCAAAAGCGGTACAAAAGGGGGTGGTGATGGACGGAGCATATGAATCAATCAAACACTCACACCCAGTCAAAAGATCTGGGTTTAATCCATCACCGTTCTTTAGCCCACTCTGCCACCCCAGATCAGACATGGCTATATGCAAATCAGTCTGACCCTGTGCCTCATGGGAACAGTCCAGCCCGAACTGCCAAGCCATGCCTTCCCTGGACCGGAAACAAGCTTCCGAGGACCGGTTTCTGGCATTCCAGCCGTCTTCAGCCCGGCTTGCTTGAATCCAGTGGCAAAGTGAGCAAGGGACTCATGTCTGAGCATACCCTGCCACACTTATGGTGGCCAAAAGCGGTACAAAAGGGGGTGGTGATGGACGGAGCATATGAATCAATCAAACACTCACACCCAGTTAAAAGATCTGGGTTTAATCCATCACCGTTCTTTAGCCCACTCTGCCACCCCAGTTCAGACATGGCTATATGCAAATCAGTCTGACCCTGTGCCTCATGGGAACAGTCCAGCCCGAACTGCCAAGCCATGCCTTCCCTGGACCAGAAACAAGCTTCCGAGGACCGGTTTCTGGCATTCCAGCCGTCTTCAGCCCGGCTTGCTTGAATCCAGTGGCAAAGTGAGCAAGGGACTCACGTCTGAGCATACCCTGCCACACTTATGGTGGCCAAAAGCGGTACAAAAGGGGGTGGTGATGGACGGAGCATATGAATCAATCAAACACTCACACCCAGTCAAAAGATCTGGGTTTAATCCATCACCGTTCTTTAGCCCACTCTGCCACCCCAGTTCAGACATGGCTATATGCAAATCAGTCTGACCCTGTGCCTCATGGGAACAGTCCAGCCCGAACTGCCAAGCCATGCCTTCCCTGGACCGGAAACAAGCTTCCGAGGACCGGTTTCTGGCATTCCAGCCGTCTTCAGCCCGGCTTGCTTGAATCCAGTGGCAAAGTGAGCAAGGGACTCACGTCTGAGCATACCCTGCCACACTTATGGTGGCCAAAAGCGGTACAAAAGGGGGTGGTGATGGACGGAGCATATGAATCAATCAAACACTCACACCCAGTCAAAAGATCTGGGTTTAATCCATCACCGTTCTTTAGCCCACTCTGCCACCCCAGATCAGACATGGCTATATGCAAATCAGTCTGACCCTGTGCCTCATGGGAACAGTCCAGCCCGAACTGCCAAGCCATGCCTTCCCTGGACCGGAAACAAGCTTCCGAGGACCGGTTTCTGGCATTCCAGCCGTCTTCAGCCAGGCTTGCTTGAATCCAGTGGCAAAGTGAGCAAGGGACTCATGTCTGAGCATACCCTGCCACACTTATGGTGGCCAAAAGCGGTACAAAAGGGGGTGGTGATGGACGGAGCATATGAATCAATCAAACACTCACACCCAGTTAAAAGATCTGGGTTTAATCCATCACCGTTCTTTAGCCCACTCTGCCACCCCAGTTCAGACATGGCTATATGCAAATCAGTCTGACCCTGTGCCTCATGGGAACAGTCCAGCCCGAACTGCCAAGCCATGCCTTCCCTGGACCAGAAACAAGCTTCCGAGGACCGGTTTCTGGCATTCCAGCCGTCTTCAGCCCGGCTTGCTTGAATCCAGTGGCAAAGTGAGCAAGGGACTCACGTCTGAGCATACCCTGCCACACTTATGGTGGTCAAAAGCGGTACAAAAGGGGGTGGTGATGGACGGAGCATATGAATCAATCAAACACTCACACCCAGTCAAAAGATCTGGGTTTAATCCATCACCGTTCTTTAGCCCACTCTGCCACCCCAGTTCAGACATGGCTATATGCAAATCAGTCTGACCCTGTGCCTCATGGGAACAGTCCAGCCCGAACTGCCAAGCCATGCCTTCCCTGGACCGGAAACAAGCTTCCGAGGACCGGTTTCTGGCATTCCAGCCGTCTTCAGCCCGGCTTGCTTGAATCCAGTGGCAAAGTGAGCAAGGGACTCACGTCTGAGCATACCCTGCCACACTTATGGTGGCCAAAAGCGGTACAAAAGGGGGTGGTGATGGACGGAGCATATGAATCAATCAAACACTCACACCCAGTCAAAAGATCTGGGTTTAATCCATCACCGTTCTTTAGCCCACTCTGCCACCCCAGTTCAGACATGGCTATATGCAAATCAGTCTGACCCTGTGCCTCATGGGAACAGTCCAGCCCGAACTGCCAAGCCATGCCTTCCCTGGACCGGAAACAAGCTTCCGAGGACCGGTTTCTGGCATTCCAGCCGTCTTCAGCCCGGCTTGCTTGAATCCAGTGGCAAAGTGAGCTAGGGACTCACGTCTGAGCATACCCTGCCACACTTATGGTGGCCAAAAGCGGTACAAAAGGGGGTGGTGATGGACGGAGCATATGAATCAATCAAACACTCACACCCAGTCAAAAGATCTGGGTTTAATCCATCACCGTTCTTTAGCCCACTCTGCCACCCCAGTTCAGACATGGCTATATGCAAATCAGTCTGACCCTGTGCCTCATGGGAACAGTCCAGCCCGAACTGCCAAGCCATGCCTTCCCTGGACCGGAAACAAGCTTCCGAGACCGGTTTCTGGCATTCCAGCCATCTTCAGCCCGGCTTGCTTGAATCCAGTGGCAAAGTGAGCAAGGGACTCACGTCTGAGCATACCCTGCCACACTTATGGTGGCCAAAAGCAGTACAAAAGGGGGTGGTGATGGACGGAGCATATGAATCAATCAAACACTCACACCCAGTCAAAAGATCTGGGTTTAATCCATCACCGTTCTTTAGCCCACTCTGCCACCCCAGTTCAGACATGGCTATATGCAAATCAGTCTGACCCTGTGCCTCATGGGAACAGTCCAGCCCGAACTGCCAAGCCATGTCTTTCCCAGACCGGAATCAAGCATCCAAGGACCGGTTTCTGGCTATCAGCCTTCATCAGCCTGGATAGCTTGACTCCAGTGGTGTGGAGAGCTTGGGACTCACGTCTGAGCATACCCAGCCCACTCGGGGTGAAAATTGCAAAAAACACAGTTGATGGACAGAATGTAGAACAATGTCATATGGACTGTTCCCATGAGGCACAGGGTCAGAGCTGATTTGCATATAGCCAGTGTCTAACCCAGGGTGGTGTGGAGTGCAAAAAACCGATGGATTTAGGCCCAGATCCTTGTACTGGGTTGAATGTATGACATTGTTCCACATTCTGTCCATCAACTGTGTTTTTTGCAATTTCACCCCGAGTGGGCTGGGGATGCTCAGACGTGAGTCCCAGGCTCTCCACACCACTGGAGCCAAGCTATCCAGGCTGATGAAGGCTGATAGCCAGAAACCGGTCCTTGGATGCTTGATTCCGGTCTGGGAAAGACATGGCTTGGTAGTTCGGACTGGACTGTTCCCATGAGGCACAGGGTCAGAGCTGATTTGTATATAGCCAGTGTCTAACCCATGGTGGTGTGGAGTGCAAAAAAACGATGTATTTAGGCCCAGATCCTTGTACTGGGTTGAATGTATGACATTGTTCTACATTCTGTCCATCAACTGTGTTTTTTGCGACCTCCTATGTACGCCATCCTTGTACATAGGGGGGCAGCGTCAAAATGAATGGGTGTTGCGGTGGAATGCCCACCGCAACACCCACTGCCCACCCCTTTAACGCTAACCATAGCATGAAAGGGGGCTTTATGTACAAGGCAGTGTTAAGCCACATTAAGTGGCTTAACGCTGCCTTGTACATAAGGCGCAGCCTTTATCGCCTCCACAACGTCGGTAATAGTGACATTGTCGCAGCGAAAAGGGCTTGTACATATGCCCCACAGTCTTATCCTAGAACAGAAATGGCTCTAATAATAAAATCAAAAGAAGTATGGTACTACAATTTGCAAAACGGCAATGCCAAAATGTTCTTCTACAACAAGAAACATATCTTATGGGTATGAAACGCCCCGTTCTAGCCCATTATGGGTGCAATAGAATATTCCACAAGAATTGTACCAGTGGTTTTAGGTGTCTAATGATCTTTCTTAAAAGAAACTACCTCCTCACAGTAACCCAAAAATAGACAGACCCACATTGTTGCTATTTGGCATTGACTGGCACAAGGAAGAATGTTTGACGGAGATCTTGCATGAAGGACCAGATCAATAAATCCCATGGATTCCCGGCAAACACCACAAGATTTGGTGACAATGGTGGGATTACTTCTAGATTTCGACTGCCCATATTGGTGACCAGAATAGGAATCCATCTGAGAATGTGTTGAGCCACACAAAGTATCACCTGCAGTATGCTGTGCTGCATTGCTTCAATAGAGAATGGAATTACTAATGTAAATCATCTGGGAGCAGATGTTCAATGGTAACAATGATTGGTTTTGTTTGTACATACTATAAACACTAAAAAAAAGCTATAGAAAATGCACTGTTCAAAACAGTGATCCACAGGAAATATCGAACCTAATACTTACTTCTGAACCTTGTATAACAGGATGAGCGGGGCAAAGAGAGAGAAAAAGTGTGTGTGTGCATGTGTGCCTTCCATTTTGTAATTGGAGAAAATACAATATCCATAGTTAGGAGCGTAAGAAGGCGAGGGCAGCCCTGGTTATTTGCCCGCCAGGCCCCATGCCTTTTGAGCCCCCGCTCACCTGTAATATGTTTTTTAAATATTAAAACATAAGACTCAATATGTTCCTTCTCGATGCAGGTGATGCAGCAGCGCCTTTAGGTATTTTCTCTTCCTCCTGAGTAAGCATGAGGTACTCCTTTGATCAGGCACCAAAGAAAGAAGCTTCAAACATTTAGTGAACAACCTAAGTATTGACCTATATATATTTATATATAGATAAAGTGTATATTCAGAACTACCAAACTATGGGGCCGTATATGATATAGTTTTTCTCGCATACTCCGGGCTGGCGGAAGCCACCGCCGACCCGGAGGATGCGGGAAAACCGCTGCGGACTGAAAAAACAGCCCCCGCCAGATTAGGATGGCTGGGGGATCTTTTTTCAGTCCGTAGCTTTTCCGCCGCGGTCGCCTTCCGACCGCGGCGGAAAAGCCATAACATGGCTGGTGGTGTCTATCAGACACCGCCAGCCATATTATGATGGTGTAGAATGTATGCTTTTCCGCGGCGGCTTTTCCGCCGTGAAAAAGCTTACGGACCTTCACTTCGGGGGCCCGTTGCGGGCCCCCTGGGTGAAGGGGGTTAGGGGGTGCACATGGGGGGGTACCTATGGTACTCCCCTGCATTTGCGTGCACAAAGCAGCAGGCACCGCGCGGTGCCTGCCGCTTTGTGCACGCAAATGCGGTGCATGCATTTTTAACATTGCGGCGGGTGCAGCTTGAAGCTGCACCCGCTGCAATGTTAAAGATAGAGGATGTGACCGCCACCCTGGCGGTCACATCCTAATCTGCACGGAGGGAACGCCGCAGCCCATGCGGACGTTCCCTCCTACTCTGGGGTCGCGGACGGACTCAAGTCCGTCCGCGATCCTAATCGACCCCTAAATTAGCATTTACCTTAGAAGGACATAACTGATCAAAACAATCAGACTACAACTAAACTAACTTATATTTAAAACATGTTTTGCTTAATCTTAAAAATTTAAAACAGCAAATAATCAATAAAACACTCTTCAAGCTCTATCTCTTTGCATGCACTTCATAAATTAAAAAACTACAACTTGGAAAAGTGATGAGCTGCAAAATAAAACAACTATCACAAACCAGCAAAAAGATATAACAATGTAAGTATGCTTAAATTATTCAAAATATAAACTCACCCCAATAAGGAGTTAAAATAAACCTAACAATCTCAACCTCTACAAACTACCAACAAATAAACATTTAAAATGTAACTAATGCTTTTTTCATCCAACACAAAAGAAAGCACCTGTTCCAAATTAAAACACCCCAATAAAAAAGATGAAAACAGTGTGAAATATCTAGAAACAACATACATGTAAGTATTAAAAATAGAAGCAGTTGTGTCATTTTAAATGTAAATAACAAATGCACAAAATTTTAAATATTGTATATATTTATATTGGTAGACTATTTTCAGATACAATGACAGAGAGAGCCAAGTATATAATATCGCACAAAGGAAAGCAGTTACTAAGTCACATGAGCTATAACTTCAACCAAGAAAGTGCATCAAATGAAAATTTAAATTTACCAAACATTATTTTAATGCATCTTATGGGAGGTCCACTACATAAGATGAAGATGTAATTAATGTAATAAAACACAACCACCCAGCACATGTGACAGGCATAGGAGTAATGGAGGTATTTATTTATTTTTATTTTATACAGGATTTGTAATGCGCATGGCTGCCTCAGCGACGAGGCGTCCCAGCGCAACCAGAAACCGGCAGAGAGCGACAGGGAGACTTACAAGCACCAAATATTAATGAGTGGGGAACAACCATGTTTTTAGCGTTTTCCGAAATGCCAGAAGATTGGGGGTGGCTCGAATGCTAGCTGGGAGGGAATTCCAAAGTTTGGCTACCAAGAAGCCAAACGAGCGACCACCAGCCCTTGCTTTCCTCACTCGAGGGACACAGACCAAATCATGGTGTGCGGAACGCAGAGCGCGCCTGGGCAAATAAGGCTTCAACAGGCCTGATAGCCCAATGGGGGCTTGATGACTCAGGATTTTGTGCGCAATGCACAGCACCTTAAACTAAATACGGGCTTCAATTGGCAGCCAGTGCAATTTCAAAAGCACTCGTGAACTGATTGAGATCTTGGAAGTGCTACTAGCATGCCTGCTGCTGCGTTTTGGTCCCTCTGTAGACGTTTGATACTTGCCTTATTAGCACCTAGATATAAGGCATTGCCATAGTCAAGCCTCGCAAGAATGGAGGCTTGCATGATGGTTTGACGGACTCTAGGTGGGAAGAGACCAAGCAGAGGCTTCAATCCTCTCTGGAGCCCATAACAAACAGCAGCAACAGCTCTTGTCTACTTCTCAAATGTTAATCCGGAATCAAACCAAATCCCTAAATTCTTTACCGACTCCTTCGGTAACAGGGCAAGTTTCAGATGTTCAGGCCACCACTGCTCAGACCAGAGCTCATGGTCCTTCCCATATAGTAGAATCTAGGACTTGCTGGCATTTAGCCTTCATCCAGTCTGAGATAATAGACAGATCCTCTTTGAAAGTCTCCAGGTTGGCGCGACATTTTTTTGAAAAAGCGATCACCAGCTGGGTGTCGTCTGCATATGACACCAGGGACAGCCCCCTGCCTCTGGCCATTGCAGGATATATGAGAGACTAGCACTAGCTTTCAGGAACTCACAACCAAAACCCTAAAAGATATACTGCCTAAAGTCCCCAAACACATCACAGGCCAACTACCACCTATACCCACTTTAAAATATTTACTTGCACGAACTAGCTATACTCCTTCTGTCACCAGAAAATACCAAAACATAGAAATACCTGAACATTTAACAATGACACATAACGAGGAACCTTTCCTTTTATATGACAACTTACACAATGATAACAAAATGTTAGTATTTTCTACAGCAAATAACTGAGCCATTGTAAAATCTAGATGACAGATGGGACCTTCAAAATGTGTCCCAAACCATTCACTCGGATATACACCATACATGGTGAATATCAAAATACAAATATCCCTTTTATATGTGCCTTACTACCAAATAAACAGAGCAGCACTTACTACAAACTCTTAAACCACATTAAACATAAAACCAATAACTACTGCCCACAAAAAATAATCATAGACTTTGAGCAAGCCCTGACTCAAACCATTTCATTTTTAAGATGTAACCCATACAGCCATACAAGGCTATTACTATCATTTCAATCAAAGCACATGGAGACACAACCAACAATCTGCACTAAGGGCCTGATTATGGGTTTGGTGGTCTGGAATCCGGCATATCCGTGGTTGCAGTCCCACCGCCACGACCTCGGCAGTCCGACTGCCGTATTACGAGATTGTTGATTGGCTTTTGCAAAGACTACCGGCAAACACTAACACCACCAGCCATCCGCAGACTGCCTCGGCTGCGGCCGAGAAAAGCAGCTGATATAGGGCGGTACAGAGAAGTTCACTGCCACTCAGTTTACAAGTTGGCTTTCTGATGAGGCGACCACGACGGTGGGGCCACCAGCTTCAACTCAGTGGAATTCAAGGATTTGGGGTGCATACTCACCCCTTTCCTGTTCTTCCTGTCAGAGTTCAACGTGGATCTCTTTCTCCAGATCCCTCTTCACAGCAGCATCTTCACCCCAAAGAATGCGACCCTGTTTGCGGTGATATACAGGTAAGTTCGTTTTCTACCATCTACCCATTGACTGGACTGCCCACATATGGGCCAGACTCCAGCAATAGGTGGATGGTACTTTTCCACATGTATCATGCATATGTGTACATTTGACACATATGCAGTTGAAATATACACACAGACATTGATAGATATGGAAAACCATTGACCGCTACCAGGAAGACCACCACTGGCCCCGCAGTCAACTCGTCATACTGCAGTCAGAAGACTGCCAGCGCTGCGGTCTTCTAGTGACAGCAGGCGCAGCATTCGGGCAGTTAGACCACTAAACTCTTAATCAGGCCCTAAGTGTAGAATATTCTATAAACAGACAATTTGCCATTGGAATAAAAATATTATAGCACTAAATTGTATACCTGTCACCAAGGGAGCTAACCACTACTGTTTACTAGTAGAAACCCCTTTCTACCAACAAAAGAAACACAAACTAAGCCCCCTAGTGGATTATTTAGAAGACAGTTGGGTTAGCAGAATGCATTGCTCCAGAAACAGATGCCAATCCAAATTCCAAATAGCATTTTGGAATATCTATGACAGCACCATGGTACAGTAAACCAAAACCAACAACTCAGTGGAAGAATGGCAAAATGCCTTCTAATCCACACTAGGCAGAATCCAACCCACACTCTATATATTTATACATGCATTACAAAAACATCAAAGCTTCCAACAAATACAAAAGAAGCCAAATTGCACCTAAACTTAGCAAACAAACCAAAAGAGTGTACAACATGCTGCAATTTAAAGTCAAACTCTTTATAAACAACAAACAAGTATTTATCTTAGAAATAATAGCCAAAAGTATATTATGAAATAGATAGTAACCTACAAAAGACCAACAAAACTGTTACAATATCTTAACCAACATGACAAATCATTTTTTGTATAAATAATAAACATAATATTTTATTACATCACCCTAAACATTAACTAAAACTCCAATGTTAATTAAGACTTAGATAATAAAATAATATATACATTATTTACAAGAAAAACCTCACTAACCAAAAAGCTCAAAGAGCAAACTCAATCCTTTTCATAAAATAAATACAACACATAAACCACTCAATTCCAAATAACAATCACATAATATTTACAGAAAATATAAAATATAACATTTCCCACCCAAAAGAAATAAAATAAATAAGAAACACCATCGCGGTCTCGAGACCGACCGACCTCCGGTCAGCGATTACGACCACCTGATTACAATACTACAGTGTACGGTCGCATACTCCCATTTGTCTATGGGAGCTTGAGCTACGGCTGTAAACCGGGCATACCATTGGCTTCCATGAAGAAATGGGTGTGTGGGTAAAACCCTGCACCCTGTGGCAGGCACCCTATTGTGCCTGCCACACAGTGCAGGGATTTACAGGGTACCTCATTGGCCACCAACCAGGGGAAGCGGAGGCAAGAGGGCCCTGTTTAGGGGCCCCAATGTCGCATTCCAACAGCCTTCCCAAGTCAGAAAGGCCGGCACAAAAAGGCTGTTGGAAACCCACATGTTAATCCTGACGGCGGAAACACTGTCCATAGTGCGGGGATTATGATGCGGGTCCAATAGGCCGGAAGACTCCAAAAGCTGGTCAGAAACGCATCAGAATGACAGGCCAGTTTACGCTCTGACCGCAGACATCGTAAATCAGCAGACAAATCGCAAACCAGCTGTCAGTCGGAAAGCCTCTGACTGCGGGAGGAAAGCTTCCAACTAGCGGTCGGAGACTTTCCGACCGACATCATAATCGGCCCCTTACGATTCTGTTGCTGCAGCTCTTCCTCTGTATCCATGTGGTCAAAAATATTAATCCACTAAAAACTGGAAATATATTGTCCAAAAATCCCCCCCCCCAAAAAGCAAAAATAAAACAAATCCAGTAGACATTCCTCGAAACAAATCATAGTATCTAAGAACCATGAAAAAGAGTTTCAAAAAAAGAAACGACCCTGGAAACGCCCCCCCCCCAAACAAAAAATCAAAGTAATAAAAAAATATTGCCTTATTATAAACTGAAAGTGATTATCTTAAAAAAATAAAAAATAAAGTAACTCCCAATGCCCATAGGGCACGTTTGTACACAATAACCTGCAAAGCAAACAAGAAAACCCACTGTCAAATCACATTACATTCCCAAAAATACATATACATCACAGTTTGGGCCTCATTCCGACCGACTCCTTGTCGGAATGGTTTCCAACTGACTGGGGTTCAGAGAGTCTGAACGACAGATTACAATGGTTAATAACACCGTTCGGAAAATCTCCCATTGACTCCAATGAGAGCCTGTGTTCCGAAAGACTACACAGGCTCCCATTGATAAAAGGGGTGTTTGCAGAAAACCTTGCACCCTGTCACAGGCATCCCATGGTGCTTGCCACACTGTGCATGGTTTTAAAGAGGGGACCCATGGGTACCCCTACAGGCCCCACCCGGAGGCTTCCAGGTGAAGGTGGGCCTGCAACGTGCCCCGGAAGTCATTTTCCGACAGCCGTTCAGTGTCAGACGGAGCAATTCAGAAAGGCTGTCTGACTCCGACATCATAATACGTCGGTCGGAAACGCGGTCCATGGAGTTGTACAATTCAGCTCCAACCGACTGGGATTCCCCAAATGCCGGTTGGAACAGATTCGGGATGTCCGAACGGTTACCTTCCACCATAATCGGTCAGTCGGAAATGTTTCCGAGTCGGTCAGAAACATGGGTTCTGACACTGGTTAGGAAAGTCCGAATGCCATTCGGAGCCTTTCCGACCGACATCATAATGAGGCCCTTAATCATCAAAAATAAGCAGCATAACACAATGGAACATAACATAGCAATACATTACTAAAACAGTGTAAGAAAACCCCAATTACAATCTAGTGAAAAAACGACTATTAATACAACTAAAAACACAATCAACACTATAACTATCCTCTAGACCTCACCCTAGACCCCCATACTTTCAAAACCCTTTAAAAAGCTTTTAAAAGGACTTACCTGTTCCGACAATCAGCAGTACCTTACCCCGACCTGGAACCAGGAAAGTTGACTCAAAATGATACAAATAGATTACAAAATTGAAGGTAGCTGCAAAAAGAAGCCGCTAAATTAAACAAAAAAAAAGACCATGGGTAATTACTATGGCGGACAAACTTGAGTCCGTACGCCATCGTTATGGGAATCTGGACCGCCCGGCCATACGGCGGTGGTCCTGCATATGCAATTAGAATGCGAACGCCACTGTGGCGGTCGCATTGTGCATGTCTACCTTTGCGGCGGGTGCAGCTGGATTCAGCACCCGCCCCAATGGCAAAAATGCATGCTGTGCATTTCCCTGCACTACTTGGCAGGCACCACACATGGTGCAGGGAACTAGTGCACAATTGCATTGCCCCTTTACAAGGGGGTCCCGCAACGGGCCCTTAAAGTCAATCCCCACCAACCTTTGAACGGCAGAGGAACCACCATTCAAAGGCTGGCGGAATGCAGCATCCTAATGTGGCGGACTAGTTTGGCGTGCGTGGCTCACCGTTCTGGTCGTGGCGGACCGACGGCGGTGAGCCGTCCATCGTATTACGTGTTGGGCAGATTGGCTTTGCGAAGACTGCAGCTGGACCACCATCACCCCCAGGGCACCATGAACCACCGGGATCACGGTCTGGGGAAGGCAGCTTCAATTGGGCAGTACTGAGGCGAAACATCTCTGTCCGTATTACGAGTTGGCTTTCTGACGCACAGACCGCAGGGCTCAAACCGCCGCCTAAAGGTCAGTGGAGATGAAGGATTTGGGGTGCATATTCACCCCTTTTACGTGCTTCCCAACATATTTTGACGTGGATCTTTTCCTCCAGCTCTCTCCTACACAGGAGCATCTTCACCCCGAGGAATATGACCCTGTCTTCGGTGAAATACAGGTAAGTGCTCCGGAACAATGTACCCATTTCCGGGACTGCCCACATATGGGTCGGACTCCGGCAATGAGTGGGTGGTATTTATTCACATATAACATGGTGTGCATTCAACACATGTGTAGTCGGAATGTATACACAGGCATTGATATAAATGGAAATACAATGCCCAGTGCTGCAAGACTGCCGCAGCCACACTGCTAGCCCCTCTGTTATGTTATGCTATGTTATTTTATTTTGTATTGCGCGCAGCTACCCAACAAGGGTTTCCCAGCGCAGGCCATAACAGAGCTAGAAGACAGGCAGAAACAGCAATGTAGGTTAAAAAAACTGGTTTTTAATTGTTTCCGAAAGACAGAAAACAGCTTCTCCCTCCTCATCGCATCAGGTAAGGAATTCCATAGGGTTTGCCCGAGAATAGCAAAGGAGCAGCCTCCTATTCTCGACAGTTTAAACCTCGGGATTTCAAACAGTTCTCCTGATGACGAACGAAGCAGGCGTCGGGGGTGGTACTCATGAACCAGATCTTGTAAATATTTGGGGGCAGAGCCGATCTTTATTCTGAACATATAGTATAAGGCTTTAAATTTTATGCGATGTTCTACCTTGAGCCAATGCAGTTCTCTCAGGGCATTTCCCATGTTGGACATCCTGGGAAGGCCGCAGAGCAATCTAGCAGCACAATTTTGCACCACCTGAAGCTTTCTTAGTACCTCTCTGTTAGACCCCAGAAAGAGAATGTTACCGTAGTCCAGGTGAGATGTTATTAAAGCCTGGACGACTGTTCTTTGGGCGTTTACAGGGAGCATCCAGATAATTTTTTTTAGCCATTTTAAGATGGTAAAACAGGTGACTGCTGTCTGAACTGCCTGTTGTTTCATTGACAATTTATTGTCAATGATAAAGCCTAGATTGCGTGCCTGAGAGGAAGGTGTGGGTAAAGGTCCCATTTCCGCTGACCAATGTTGGGGGCCCCAGCGTTCATACTCTTTCCCAAAAATGAGTACTTCCGTCTTTTCCCCGTTAAGCTTGAGCAAATTTAATTGCATCCAAGCTGCAATCCTGCGCAATCCTAGTTGCGTATTAGAAGGGTCCTGATTCCCTCCTGCTGATAATGAAAAGATGATTTGTGTATCATCAGCGTAGGAAAACAATGCAAGCTCTGCCGCTTCCGCAATAATTGCTAGTGGTTGCACATAAATATTAAAAAACAACGGGCTCAAAATAGAGCCCTGTGGCACACCATACGGGGAGGAATAAGACTTAGACGTGGCCCTGGTGGAGTACACCTGGAATGTTCGTTCTGCTAGAAAGGAAGACACCCAACCAAGCGCCGTCCCAGCAATACCCAGTGCCTGTAAAGATTCAAGTAGTACGGTATGAGAAACCGTATCAAAAGCGGCACCTTTATCTAATAAAATAAGTGCAACTGTGTCGCCAGCGTCCAAGCGCTGGCGTAACATCTCAGTAATGCCCAGCAAAGTAGTCTCCATGGAGAACCCTGCTCTAAATCCTGATTGCGAGTTGTGCAGAAATTGAGACGCTTCCACAAACAAGGATAACTGTCCATTAACGTGCTTCTCCAAGACCTTCGAAAAAGTCGGGAGCAGGGAAATGGGTCTCAATTTGGATGGCATGGTCGGATCTGCATTAGGCTTTTTTAACAAAGGGAAGACCATTGCATGTTTCCAGACTGTGGGCATCTGTGCTTCTCCAGGAGAGGCATTTAATAGCCCCATCACTACTTCAAGAGCAGGTTGTTCCATCTGAAGAAGCACTGTAGCTGGAAGCAGATCACAAGGAGAACCCGATTTAATACTAATTAAAATTTTTAATAGGGAACCCTCTGGGAACTTGAAATAAGGCGGGCGGGAGGCCACAGGCACAGAGCTCTCCTAGTGGTTGCAGATGCGGTCCTTTGGCCGTCGGACCCAAAATAAGGCCCTATATATATGACATTTTTTTTTAAAAATGTATAAACATGTAAACCTTGTACAGAAATGTTCACAAATTGTATAGTATAAATTAAATACAAGTAAACAGTATGTACAATTATTTAATATTGTTTTTTTTTTTTTTATTGGGATTTGCATTTTCCATGGTACATCATTGTATTTTGTTGATTATATACATAATAACAGTTGAACTCAGGCAGTACATATCAAACCAACTACATCATGAAGCATCCATCTCATCGTATATCCCATAGTGCACGTAAAAAACATGAAATTGTACATGGATTACCCCTTCAGAGGTCTGATGTGATATTTGGTGGCTGATTAGTGCCGTGTGTCTGCATGTGTGGGTTCCCACAGGGGTGCGGTTTGATATGTAGTACCCCATTCCTTCACTGTCTATCCCTTAGGTTGATGCCCATGCTTAAGCGCCCAATATGTACAATTATGTAATATATACTGAAAAAACTTTTGTTAAAATGATGTTGAAAATATGTCTATAAAATAATTTAAGAAATGTTAAAAAAATGTTAAACAATGGAAGAAAAGTTAAAATTGTACAACAAATAATACTACTTAAATATGATTTACATTCTTTATTTAAGTTTAAAAATTCATTAAAAAGTATTTTATTTATTTACCTACATATAAATCCTTATTTTTACATTAAAATAAAAATATACATTGAATAAACCTTGAAAACATACGTAAAATGAAAGTTATATTTTTTATTATATAAAAATATATCATTAATAATATTATTATTACAATCATGCAACTATTTCTTATTATATTTCTAAACGCCAACAATACTAATTAAATAACACAAACTATTTCTACTAAACACAAAAAAATAAACAAAGGATTTTACAGTGAAATTATAAAATTAAATAATCACATTCGAACGTAAACTATTTTTAAGAAAGTGGCAACACTAATGGGGTAATATTTACTATTCACACTCTAATTTAAAATAATTTGTGGAAGGTGTTGGACACTAAAGGGGTGACATTTGCTATTCCACTCTAATCTAAACCAATTCAGGGAAGGTGTTTGACACTAAACAGGTGACATTTTCTAGAAGGTGTTGGATACTAAAAGGGTAACATGTATTATCCCCACTCTAATCTGCACCAATTTGGAGAAAGTGTTGGATACTAAAGGGGTGACATACTATTCCCACTCCAACCTGTACCAATTTGGAGAAGGTGTTGTACACTAAAGGTGTGACATATACTATTCCCACTTCAATCTAAAACATGCAACAAACTAACATGTTTTTATACACAATCAATACTCCATACTAATACACTATAAAATAAAATAAAATGTAATTTAAAAACATACTAACCAAAACTAAAAACCTACATATTTATATTTAAACATTAACATATTGAAGAATATGTTATCACTATTAATTATAAATATTTTTGGTAACATAATTACTAATATACCTACATTATTAACCATTAAATAAACAGTACAATAATATTTGAAAATTAAAAATCATAAAATTAAAAAAATATATAAAATCTATTTTTATAACAAAAAATTAAGTTTGCTTTTAAAATGACAATATATTTTTAAACAATAGTTTAAATTATTTAATTATGACATTTCTGTTTCACCAAAATTATAACATTTAAAAAGTTGATTTAAAAAAGTCTAAATATTTTACTTTATTAAATTACATTTTTTTAAAGTTTGTAATTTAAATATTTTTCTAATATAAAAAATACTTTTCAAATTTAGTATAATTAATATATATTTTGATTAGTTATAAATGATACATTTATAAAAATTGTTAATGTAACAAAATAAATGTAAACATTATATAATATTAATGTACATATAATTATGATAATTAACATTGAATTTATATTAAAATATCCACTTTTCAAAAATCACCCCACCCTTATCCCCTAAAACACAATATTCTGCTGCTTAAAAAAAAATAGAAAACCATTATTTCTATACATTAAGTAAACTAAAAATAAAAATGTCAACATTTTCATAATTGATCCATTATCTTACTAAAAACACAAATAATGTTTTATAAATACATAGAATCACACACACTACATTAAATAACATACTAATTAACGCTTATAAATGATATTACATTCAACAATATTTTCTAAATCAATATTTTTTACAGCGACAACACTTAGGGGCCGATTCCGATGTCGGACGGACTCAGGTCCGTCCGACATCGGTCAGGAGCCATAACCAACCGACCTGCTGTGGTCGGTTACGGCCCTGCTAGTATGATGCGACCGTACCCTGTTCGGTCGCATTCGTATGGTTCACAATGTAAGCATGCATTCCAACCGGAAAGAATGCTTGCAATGTGAAATGCAGGGGTGCAGTTCATCCCTGCATCCCGGTGGCCGGCACCCCAAGGTGCCTGCCACCGGGTGCAGGGATCAACGGAGGGGCACCATAGGTGCCCCCAGGCCAGCATTCAGCAGCCTCACACCCATGGGGACCTTGCTGGGGGCCCCCAGAGACAATTTCCGACTGCCTTTTCATGCCAGACACACCGGCACGAAAAGGCAGTGAAAAACTGCTATCGTACTCCCTCGGTCATAAAGAGGCGATCGGGGGAGTACTGGGGGATTTCCGGATGGCAGACGGGCTCTTCGCGCCCTTTGTAGGCCATCCGGAAATCCGAGTCGGATGCCTTTCTGGCCGAGCCCATCGGAATGGCTCAGTGGAAAGGAATCCGTTCGACACATACCGATTCGGTCGGAAGGGCTGTGAACAGGGTTCGGAGCCCTTCCGACCCGAATCGGAATCGGCCCCCTAAAGCAAGATCTTTACTTTCAATATTCCTGTGCATTTTAACACTATATTTTTGTAGCACAATTGTTTTGGGAATATTTTGTCCAAGCACCTCACTGCACCTCTCAGACCACAGCAGTCTTGGCAACTATGCACAGATCAATGCTCACACTAAGTGACTGGACAGATGCAGGCACAACAGGTGTCACTCTGATGAAGAGGCGTGAGCCAACAACGGCAAGGAGTATAAAACTTTTTCATGTATAGTCTCACTGTGCAGCGTACTTGGCAGCCATTGACATATACCCAAAATGATAGAATGTGAGCAGAACCATCTGTGGACAGCAGGGAGAGAGAGTGACACAGGTCTGAGGAATGCAAGGTGGGCCTGCAGCGGCTGCACATAACCATCAGTCACTGTAGACCAAGACTTGTGTGTATCCTGCCGTGATTGTCACTGGAGGAGGGAGGTAACTTTGTGGCCATAGGGGCCCCATGATGGTGTTGGTGGTTAATTTCAACGGCCCTTTGCTGTAGTGACACTGCCCACACGTTGCCCCTTCTTAGCTAGAGCCAGTACTTCAGCTGGGCAGTGCAGTGTGCCTGAGCTCACCCAATATAACCTCCTTCGCCCATCCCAAAAAAGCAGCCCACATCAGTCCCTCTGCCACCGGTACATCGCGCAGAGAACAGCCTAGCCAAAGGTCTGTCCAGGGGCCTCATTTATTAAAAGTGACGCATCGCTGCGTGAAAACAGTGATGCGTCACTTTTCACTGCGCTCTCCCTGCGACATGATTGATGCGTCATATTTATAATATGACGCATCATGTCGCAAGGAGTTACAGATACGTCAGTATTTCTGACGTATCTGTAGGCGCAAAAGTGACGCATTGCTGGAGTGTGTCACAAAAGTGACGCAACTCCAGCAATGCTTCCTTTCACATGGGGAAAGCCCCATGTGAAAGGGCTTGCGTCAGTCTTACGCCTGCTGTGAGGCAGGCGCAAGATTTTGACGCAACTGCGTCCTAAAAGTGACGCAGTGAAATCTCATAGATTTCACTGCGTCACTATTACGAGGCTTTTTGCGGGTGAACGCCCCCTCTGCATACAATATACCTGACGCAGGTATAATGTAGCGCAGGGGTTTCAAAAGTGACGCATCTGCTTAGATCCGTCACTTTGTAAATAGTGCGCATCAGGAGGCATGTTTTACGCCGCCGATGCGTCACAAAAAGTGATGCATCGGAAGCGCAAAACTGACGCAAGGCCTCATAAATGAGGCCCCAGGTTTAAAGGGCCTGTGCGCAAGGCAAATCGTGAAAGTGTGTGGCCGATAAATCATGCAGAAAACAAAATGTAAAAATGTAATAAAGTCTCTTCAAAAGTGTATTTCTTTAACATGAGGAAAAGGTTTCACCTTAGTTCTGTGGGGTACCCCTAAACTTCAAAAGACATCTCAATAACACAACCATGGGTGGGGGGATTGTATCAGTGTTTAACCTCACTGTGATGAGGCAATTCTTCCCAAGATAGGTTATAAATCACCATATCAAAAATGCAGTAAATTACATAAGGGCAGACTCAATAAGTTACGTCTAGGGCAGTTTTAGAAAATGATTAAAGATTTATTACAAAAGTGCAAAAAGTTACATACAGGAATTATAAAGTGCAGAGGCATAAAGCCATTGGCATGAAGGCTCTCAGTAATAGGACAATACAGAAAAATAATCAAAATCAGAACATAGAATGTAAGTGTCATACAGCCTTACACCTAAGCACTATCCCACTATCTGAATATTGATTCAACCCCCTGTACGCTAATGTCATCCACAGATGTCAGAACAAACTAGTTACAAAAGCAACAGAGAACCATTGAGTATTCATGCAATACTGTGAGCAGGTGAAAGAAAACCTTGAAGGAAAGTTTTATTACTAAATCTATGCCAGAGAGTCTTCTTTGGGAACAGTGTCAGACGGGAGTAAACAAAACAAGACTTTCTGACTATGTGTAGCAGACATAATAAACAGTGAATGAGCAGACAGAGACATCTATTTTGACCTAGCTGTTTAGCTTCAGAAAGCCACACAGTGATTGGCCATGTCCTGAAATACTCCTGCCACAACATTGCCTTGTGAGCGCTAGCCTGCTCTGAGAGGCCAACCTAAATAACAGTGACCAAAATTAACACAGGTGTTGTTCTCATGCTGTTTACATTTGTAAATAGCATTAATGTATTAGCTGCTAACTGCCCCGGACGCTCATCAACTGAACGGCTTTATAATGTTACAAACTTTTGGAAAAATGAGGCAAAATAACTTTTTTAATTCTTAATTATTTATTGCCTGTCGACATGATTTAGCTTCACTTTCCTTTTGTCTTTTCATTTTCCCATAATTCTTGTTTCTTTTTAGATTCCAGTTTTAAAATGTTGATCCACGGGTTTATGATTTTCAATGAAATCAAATAAAAGTACTTTCTGATTGATTGTAAATAGCATGACAGCAGTCCAAGGATTGGTTTGGGCAGGTGAGCTAAGCGCTCCTTGGGAGACTGTGCTGTTTTCCCTCCCGCCCCTAAGCACAGTGCAGCTTCTACAAGCTTTATGGGCACATATCGGGCTGGACACAGCTTCATTCTTGTCCACCTGAAATGCTCACTTGACTGCTGATAATGGTGGCTGATGACCTTTAAATGTAGCAGGTTGTAATCTTTGGGGCTCAGATTCCAGTGAGCGAGCCTACTTCCTTCTCAAAGTTTTCAGGGGTTTTCCCATACTTGATTGCACTTAGTCTTACTCTTTCACTCATTCTCACTCAGACGCATTCATTTATATACGCACATTCTGACTCCAATTCACTTTGACTCACTCAGTCTCAATCGGTCTAATGAGTCCCAGAGTCTTGCTCAATCTCATTCTTACCCATTCAGTGTCAGTCATTCTGATTCATTCAACCTCACTCTGTTTTACTCAGTCTCACCTATTTTCATTGTCTCACTCCAACTCACAAAGTCTCACTGCTTTAATCAGTCTCTAATACTCAGTCTCACTTATTCTCAGCGAGTCTCAATCAGTCTCTCTTTAAACCACACAGGCTCATGCAGTCTTACTGACTCCCACAGTCTCACTCAATCTCAGTCAGTCTCACTCTGTCTCACTCATTCTCAGTCAGTCTTCAATCCTGGTCCCATTCATTTGCACTCATTTTCAGACAATCAAACTCACTCTGACTCACCTAGTCCCACTCGTTCTCACTCACTCACTCATTCAGACTCAGTTTCACTTAGTCCCACTAATGCTCACTTATTCTGAGACTCTCTCTAATTTTGACTGACATTGCGTCAATCTGTCTCACCGGTACTAACACTCACTCATTCTTTGACTCACTCAGACTCTGACTCATTCAGTTTCACCCTGATTCAGTCAGTAATACTTAGGGGTCAATTATGATCTCGTCCAGAAAGCATTCCGACCAATTCGGATCCAGAATGCTTTCCGAACGACTCTGATCGGGGGAGTCCGACTGAGCTATTTGGATGCATCCGGATGCTTCTGAATACGATTCGGTCGGACTCCCGTTGATTTCAATGGGAGCCTGTGTTCTGAACTAGAACACAGGCTCCCAGAGGGGTAATAGGGACCTCAAACTCAGGAGACATGAGGCATCGTGGATTATGCTCCCTGAAGCAGTAGAGGAGGGACTCAATATTGATCATGAGTTACAGTACTTTTTGGGTGACTAAAATTCCTTTCCCTTCTGAATGTCTTACCCCATTTAGATCTAGTCAGTACTGTGATTGGCCCCTCTTACCTTAGTGTAGCACAGGATTAGTTTGGATTACTCGGTCCTCTCTATCTACGTCATCAGATACATTTGTGTTGAAGACTTCGTAAGGTCATGTTGATATCGTCTGACTGTATTACTGGACGTGTTTTCATTGGTCCATGACCAATGTAATTTTACTATTGTCCTCACTTACATCTAGGACATTAGTACCCTAATAACATTATACCTATGGATGCACTGCACTGGATACCTTCCATAACTGTACTTAATGTTTAACCTTCACATAAGTTGACATCTTTTACTTTTTAGTTGGATTCACCTTCACACTGCCTTTGGATTCAATTTGTTATTCAGCATTGCTCTTGAAATCGATCACCACCATTCCCATACACCACCTTAGTGGAAATGCATTCAGCTTTTGCCTTCATTTCACCACTCTAAGATGGCGCGACATTCGATGCACGCACTAACTGTCTGTCTGTCGTCTAGCCCTTGAGATTACTTTGGGGCTGACATTCGGCACTCGTAGCAGCAGCAGTCAGAGCAGCATACTCACTGCTACAGTTAAGCGATTTTTTGAATTAGTATTTCCGCATCACCATACCTTGAGCTGACCTTTTTATCTTCCTCCGCCACAATTTATACTACATTTAGACTATAGACATTTAGCTTTTGCCTGCAGTTCACCATTCTAAGATGGCGCAACATTTCATGCACGCATTGACTGTATGTTAACTTGTCCCTCATCCAGCCCTTGAGATAACATGGGGCTGACGTCAAGTGCTCGCTGTGGCAGCAGTCGGAGCAGCGTTCTCGCTGTGACAGGTAAGCGGTTTCCCGACGCAGTATTTCCACATTACCTAACTTGGAGCTGACTTTCCTCCATCGCAATTAATACTGCATTTAGACTATAGTTATATATCTGCGCTATGAGGTTCCTTAATAATTTCGTACAAAAGATAGCAGAGATGCGGAACTTTATATTCTTTAATTTATTTTGAAAGCAGGCCTTTCCAGCCTATCCTGGTACCGCATCTTCTAACATTTGCTTGCTTTACTTACAGCAGTGCCCACTTACGTACAGTGATACTGCTTAATCTTGGGATCACACTTTCAGTCGCACACTGAGTTACTACATAAGAGTCTCACTGTTTGATACTTACATGCCATCTACTCAGCCGTTATCTTACCTCACAGGGATCACTTTGATGTTCAGGCCCGGGTTGAGGGGCAATTTATTGTTCCTGCCATCACACACAGAAAGCTAGGTGCTGTACTGACTGACTTTAGGCAAGTTTTACATTCTCAGCTCCACTGCATTCCTTTATGTACATTACTGACTTTCATGTAATAATTATATTATTCATTTATACAAAGGGAATACCTTGATGGGACCATACTGGATATTGTGACATTCTGTTTTTTTTGGTTCTCGAAGTACTCAAGTTTACTGGCCTATTGACCTCCTTTGCAGATGCTGGACGTACTTTGCGTAGTAGAGCTACGCGTAGCTACGCGAAGTGCACTTCGCACTACACAAGCTACGCGAACTGCGTAGTGCACTGTGCAAAATGCTGTTCGCACTGATTGCACAGTGCCGCGGATGCTTGTTCGCACTGTGCAATCAGTGCAAACTGCATCTTGCAAAGTGCAAGCGGTCCTTCTCTGCCACTCGTAGATTTCTACTTGAGCGGCAGCTTTCTCAACGCGGACTGGTAGTTTCTCAACGCGAGCAGTCGCAAGCATACACGACCACTCGCAATGAGAAACCTGACCTCCCCGCTTTGAGAATCTCGCCGAGAGGTTTATTTTCCACGCTCACGATCGGCAACTTGATGGTTTTTTTTTTTGTTCCTCATCTCCACCATGGCTTCAATCCGCGATACCAATGGACAGGGAGAGATGGCATAAGATAACGACATGCTGTCTCAGTCGAGGACTGGCAAGGGTATTGTTGTGATGTGAATCCGCCAATAAAAAGAAACAAAAGAACCCATTCAGCAGGTTGTCTCCCGTCATTTCCTTACACCCTGCTTACGGTTGAACAGATATTTTGCCATTTAGCCTGTTACCACCATTGCTTTATTCACCAAGTCGCCGGGTAAAACAGCGAAGATGTTCTAGCAGAAAGGGTGTATCATGGCTTCGTAATCATTGGAACTGGGAGAAAAAAAAAAAAAACAGCTCAATTTATTGGGACCAATCAATTGTCTGCCAAAATGCTCTTTTATCTGATTTTCCGGCCCTGGAAAGATCCATTTTTGATAATTGTAACATAGAAGAGCACCAGTCATGGAACGACGGAGGGGACGCCTCTTTCCAACGTTTACAGATTTCTCGTCGGGCCACCAACATAGAGTAGAATTAAAGGTTATTAAGTGAACTTCGCTTCCGATCTACTGCTCCAAATATTACAAGCCGAAGATCTATGTCCACTGTAGAGCCTGTTGAAGATGTTAATTTATTGGCTATTGAGTGCCAATAAGATGTTAAATGTGGACAGTCATAGAACATGTGTGCGTCCGAGGCTGCCACTTGACCACAGCGGGCGCATGCCACTGGTTCCCCTGTTGAAAATTTCAACAGTCTCTGAGGGGAATAGTAAGCTCTATGGAGGGTATACAGGTGGTTTCTCCGGAGCCAAGCTGGTTTAACTATATCCCAAAGAACATTACAAGAGGCTAGCCATAGTTCCTGCAAATTAACAGAAGGTAGCAGGGAACCCCATAGTTGATCTGGCAGATGGAATTCTCCGTCTATCTCCTCTAAGATTAGGTTATATAGGAAGGCAACCTCCTTCGGTGCAGGTATTTTGTCAAGTAAAGAAGATTCCAGTTGAGAGCTTCCTTCTAGGGGCATTTGAGGGCGACGTAAAACCTCCGCTGTATATGCTTGTGCCCAACTAGAGATTTGTATGAACTTAAATCTGGAGAAATTGGGGCCCACCTTGCTTACTAGATGTTCCCAAGAGAGCATGTCCCCCTCCACAAACAAGTCACCCCATGTTAGAATTCCAGCATCAATTAATGGACTTATCAATGTATCATTAGCCCAACCCGGAGGAGCAGGGAGTTCCCATATAGGAGATCTGTTCGAATAATACCCTATTTTAGTGGTGACTCTCAAATTATACCAAGTTTTTGCTAGACCCTGCAACACCTTAAGTTTAATTTTCTTAAAAAATTTGGGGTCTCCAAACTTAAAGAGGAACCCAGACTGCCCTAGTCCTTCACACTGTAATAATGTTGTAAACATCAACCCAATGTCCTGGTTTGATGGTGTTTTTAACAGCATTCTGGCATTTGTCATTTGAAAGGCCCAAGCGTAGATCTGAAGGTCTGGGCCGGCCAGCCCACCCTTCTCCCTACGACGCCTTAGTTTCTTCCAGGCTATTCTTATATTTTTATTCTTCCAAACAAATTTAGATATATCACTCTGCATCTTAGAAATTAATGCTGGCTCAAAATATAGTGGTATACTATTAAAAATAAAAGTCAACTTAGGCAAAATGGACATTTTAACTAAATTTGAGCGTCCCAAGAGTGTCAATGGGAGATTTCCCCAAGAGCCCATCAACTTCCTACATTCTTTAGCGACTAAAGTAAAGTTTGTAGAAGTTATCAAATTAATATCCTTAACGATTCTCACGCCCAGATATCTCAAGTTATCGCAGGGTTTCACAGGCAGCCCAGTTACTGCGCTATTCCACACCATAACCTCAGTTTTAGTGGCATTGACTTCATAGCCAGAGATGTTACCAAATTCTAATGCCAGTTTTATGGCTGAGGGAAATGCTGTGCTGATATCAGAAGTCATAATCATAATATCATCCGCATTCAGGGACACTTTTTTTCCCCAATCTCTATATCTGAAAGGTATGATGTTATTATCCTCCCGAATTTTCTGAGCAAACGGCTCGATATAAAGATCAAAGAGCAGGGGCGATAGAGGGCAACCCTGTCTTGTGCCCCTTGTAATAGCAAATGATTCCGTCAAACCACCATTAACCAGTATAAGAATTGGCTTGGTAGTTTGGTTTGCCCTGTTCCCATCATGCACTGGGACAGGAACAGACTAATTTGCATATAGCCAGGTTCTGAGCTGGGATGGTGCAGTGAGCTAAAAAACGGTGTTGGATCAAGCCCTGATCTTTAGACTGGGTAAGAGTGGTCTGCTTAATTCAGACACTCTGTTCATCACCACCCCCTTATCTGAATCATTTTGTCCACCATAAGCGTGGAAGGGTATACTCAGATGTGAGTCCTTGCTCATTGCACCATCAGGATTCAAGCAAGCCGGGCCGACGACGGCTGAAATGCCAGAAACCGGTCCCCGGAAGCTTGTTTCCTTCCCAGTATAAGAATTGGCTTGGTAGTTTGGTTTGCCCTGTTCCCATCATGCACTGGGACAGGATCAGACTAATTTGCATATAGCCAGGTTCTGAGCTGGGATGGTGCAGTGAGCTAAAAAACGGTGATGGATCAAGCCCTGATCTTTGGACTGGGTAAGAGTGGTCTGCTTAATTCAGACACTCTGTTCATCACCACCCCCTTTTCTGAATCATTAACCAGTATCGAAGCAGATGGATTCTGATATAAGAGTTCGACCGCTCTGCGAAAAGCCCGACCCACACCGAACTTTTCCAAGACCCCCGACAGGTACAACCAGTTGACCCTGTCAAAGGCCTTGGTGGCATCCAGCGTAAGAATAGCCAAGGGTAGTGAGGAGGTAGTCCCGATGTCTATTGCTCCAATCAGGTCATACGTCAGCTCAAAAAGCTGGCGACCCTTCACAAAGCCCTTTTGGTTGAAATGCAGAACTGAAGGAGCGACCTGACCCAGCCTCTTAGCCAAGAGTGACGTGAAGATCTTATAATCCGCATTAAGTACTGAAATGGGGCGATAAGAGCCGCAGTCTGTGGGAACCTTGCCTGGTTTCAAAATCAGTGTAATCGATGCCTCATTCCATGACGTGGGCGGTGAAGCTCCCTCCAACAAAACTTCATTAAATAGTGTGGCAAGAAAAGGAGCTATATCCCCCGCAAGATGTTTATATATCTCGACGGGCAAGCCATCTGGCTCCGCCGCCTTACCACTACTGCAGTTATGTATTGCAATTACTACCTCTTCTTTTGTTATTGCCTGGTCCAAAGAGGCACTTTGTTCTAAGGAGAGTGATGGCAGTGGAATGTTACTAAGCCATGCCTTCACAGTTTCAGGGGAGATATTATTGTCCTCCTGATAAATAGACTGAAAGAAGTCTTTGAAAGCTGCTCTTATTTCTAAGTCTGAAGATACAGTACCAGAACTAGTTGTTATAGAACCTATATTATTACGTGTCTGGTCTGTTCTAGACTTCCAAGCTAATAACTTCCCTGCCGCTTCACCAAATTCGAAATGGGCTAGTTTACTTACTTCCCATCTTTGAAGAATGCGGCGATTAAGTACTGAAGCAAGTTCCCCTTTGAGCTTCAGCAACTCCTCCTGTTTCTCTAATATTAAAGAATCTGGTACATTATTAGAGGTTTCTAGTTCAGTTTGAACCAACAATAGATTAGCCTCTATAGTTGTGACTTCTTGGGTGTACTGTCTCCTTCTGAACGTAGTTTTGTTCTTGATAACCCCTCGCAAGGTACATTTAAAAGCGTCCCATATAGAGCTGGAGCTAGCAGAACCAATGTTTACTTTAAAGAATTCATGTGATTCAACTCTAATGTATTCCAAATCCTCTGGAGATGTAAGTAGAGATCTATCAATGGACCATGACCTAATCGGAGGTTGAGCCAGCGCTGTAAGATCTAAAACTACTGCCGAATGATCCGACAGGTTAGATGGCAAGTAGGTGACAGTCTTCACTGAGGCCGACAAAACTCTACTTACTAGAAAGAAGTCGATCCTAGACCTATGGCGATATTTATAATTTCGGAAAGAAAAAACGGTTTTCTGCCCTGACCTTACTCTCCAAATGTCTATAAATCCGTATTGGGACATCGCTTTCAGTAAAAAGTCTCTAGATTTAGACAAAGTATGTTGCCTGTAGAGGTAGTCTTGTCTAAGACAGGGTTGAGCACAATATTAAAGTCACCTGCTATAATGATGGGTTCAGGGAAATTTAAGAGCTCAGAAAATAATGATATCAGGGCTGAGGGGTCATCTCGGTTGGGCCCATAATAACCAACTATCGTAAAACGAGAACCACCTATCATTACAGTCACAATAGCCCACCTACCTGCGGGGTCTACTTTTTGCTCAATTAGTCTGGTGGTGATTGTCTTTTTGAAAATTATAGTAACCCCTCTAGTATTAACAGCTTGGGATGTGGTGACAAATTGATCTATCCATTTGTTTTTATTTGCCAAATCGAGTACTTCAGCCTCAATCAGATGTGTCTCCTGAAGTATAATGACCTGCGCATCAAAGTCACGTATATATTGTAAAATTGTGTTAGATCTGGGTTTGGTGCGCAGGCCATTAACATTCCAGGAGAGAAACTTAATAGAACTCATATCCAATATACCTAGTGGGGCTAGACCCTTCAAGCTTACAACCCTTAATATATCTCAAAGATGCATAATCTGTCCATTTTAAAAAAAAATCATTATCAACCAATTCGGAGATGAGAAACATTTTATAATTATTTACCCTTACCCACACCCACGTGATCTCCACCCACCCTCCCTTGAGGAACCCTTGTTTGTCCAACCGAAACTCCGCCGGTTATGGTACTCCTAACCCCTTCTAGGCTCCCACGAAGCATTAATTATAGTATTTGAGGGGGAAAAAAAGAGAAAGTCTACAAATCACCTAAAAATATAACCTTTCGTATAATGCTATGACTACTCTTAAAAAAAAAATCAAGGTGAGTTCATCAAACTGTGAAATGCTTAAGACTATTGTTTTTCATACGGTATTCAGGTGTATTCAGGTGTGTGCTTTTTTTTCCCCTTTTTTTTTTTTTTATTCTCTCTCCCCCTTATTATTTTTTTATACTTTTTTTTTTAAGTGTTTCTAAAGAGGAGTGAAACACTAGCCGAGGAAAAATTCAGCCTGACCTACTCTAGCTCTTAGAAGTGCTCTTTGAAGTACCGATATCCATTAATAGCTCATCCGCAGCCTGAACTGTTCGGATGTTGAACATTTTGTAATTCAACATAATTTTTAGGGCTGCTGGAAAAGTCAACTGGACTGTTGCACCCAGTTTCCTGAAGGCCTCCATTCTCCTGCCCAACTCCCACTGCCTGTCTAGGGTTGACCGTGATAGGTCCGATCTTATTTGAAAGTTATAATCTCCCCCTGATAGAGATTTTTGTTTAAGGGCCAGGTTAAGAATATGATCCTTTAGCTGAAAAGTATGAAAGTTAACAAGGATCTTCCGGGGCTTCGTCCGCTGCGGATTTCGCTTGAAAGGGTCCCTATGGATCCGCTGAATATCTAAATTCAATGCCTCCTCTGTATGGGTTAAATTGAGAGATGTTTTTAGGAGTTGAATAATATACAACTTAATGTCAGATCCTTCCCTTCCTTCTGGTACATTTAAAATGCGGATGTTGCTACGCCTCGCATTGTTTTCGATCACCTCCATTCTGTCAGCCAGGGCAGTGTCCTCTTTTTTAAGTTTGGCTATGTCCTCCTTAACGTTCTCCAACTCGAGAGACATGACAGCAGTTGTTTCTTCCAACACTCCAGTTCTTGAAAAAAGCCCATCTATCTTGTTATCTAACGACTCGCAGTAAGACCTAATCTCTCTCTGAATTTTTGATGACTCCTCAAAACCCCGTTTAATGTCTGCAGATAAATTGGAAAACATGGATAATATAGAGGAAGGCGAAAGGTCTGTGGGTGTTTCAGTGGCGCAGGCAGAAAAGCCCGTCGGTAAGTCAGGACTAGGACTGGAACTGGGAGTAGGGCCATGGACAATTTGTGACTGGATATTCTGATTTATGCCTAGAGAAGATTCAGATAGTTGACTTCCACACTCTTCTATCTCAGGTCTAATATCCTCCTCCAGGCAAATATGCTCACTTGGGAGACTACAGGTCTCTTCTCCAACATTGCTGTTTGTTACCTCAGGAGTTATATCAGTTATAGCAGTTATAGCAGTATCACAAAGAACTAGGGAGTTACTACAACTGTTACCCTCCTCAAGAGTCTGATCTGCAGATATCCCCTTAGGCAAAGTGGTTAAGCTAAGATCTGTCGATCCGATATCTGTGATATCTGTGAGGTCACTACCCTTCACCCCAGGATGACCTCCATTACGAGCCTCTTCCTCCATATTTCGTGTTGTTGGATCTATAAAAGCCAAACTATCAGGTGTTGGTGTGCTCGGAGTTATATGAGAGGATAAAGAAGGAGAGGGATTACCCTGCGCCAGGTCCAAAACCTGGGGAATGGCCTTAAAATATGACCGCAATGAGGGCGTTATCTTAGAGCCTGGATCTAAGATAGTTTTTGATAACTTAGATTTTTTTGCTCGTTTAGGTTTAGCCTCAGAGGAAAGATAAGAGGAAGTTTTTGTAGGAATCTTATTGGTGTTACAGCTAGATCTAGTATCGTCCTGTACCTTCTGTTCAGACTCCAGCCTGGTATCCAAATCTAAGGGCCCACTTGCCCCCCCTTTCTTCCACCTATATTTCCCCCCTTTTCCCCCTTTCCTTTGGGGTATGCTTAGATGTTTATTAGGTTTTTTGCCACTATAACCTTTGTTAGTGACAATTTCATGCAGGCTTGTAGGAGGCTCCCCTTGATTTAACCCGTGGCTTCTAAGGGAGAAAGAACGTGTGTTTTTTACCAAACTGCTGTCACTCCGGCTAGCACCTATACCCAAGTTCAGCCCTTTATCAATTGCGGCAGCTTGTGCCTTCAGACCTCTGCCCCCACCTTGCCCCCCCTTCACCTCAGTCTCTGCTGACTTCAACTCTGTTGAACCGGGACTTGCTGCTACTGAGGCTGACTCCAATGCATCAGGATCTACTGCTGCTGCCGCTGCCGCTGGATTCTCAGTGCCGAGAGCCGCTGCAAAATCCTTCTGGACGCTCTGGACTTTCTTGCTCGCCCCTCTTGCTAAATCCTCAGGGCAAATATCCCTGCGACAGGACCGCAGTTGCCTCCCACGACGCAGCTCCAGGGCGGCTAGATGCCACTTCCAGAGCGCTGCCGGAGTCCGAGTCTGCTGCAGAGCCGCTGGTGAGCAACGTGAAAAAATTCTGACGAACGCTGACTCTCTGAGCACGTCACTGTGAGCAAGCATGGAGCGCGAAGAGAGACCGGAGTAATCGGTCCGAGCAAACTTTTGAAAAAAAGGGGGTTTCGCTTGTTATTTAATAAGTATTGCTAGGTGCACATGAAATTCATGAAAGCGGCGGTGAAAACTCTTCGAGAGTCCCTCGGGGGTTACAAGAAAAAACTAAGAGCTAAGCAGGAGCCTAGAGCGGAGCACCACGGCAGCTATCCTGCTGCCGCCATGTTCCTTCACTTAATAGTTGTGTGCATGCCTTGATGTTGCTGATCGCTAACGAGGAAAAAGTCTCGCCGGATGTCATTTTGCTCGCTCGCGGTCGCCAACTTGACGTTGAGGACCGCGCGCAAGCAAAAAATGACCGCTGCACTACGCTATGCTACGCATGTTTGCACTGTGCTATGTAGAACCGGCTTTTGGAGACCCCCCCCACTAGGGGAGTCAAAGCCAGTGGCGCAGGGAAACGCCTTGAATCTACGGGTCCTTCTTGCATCAATCATACATTACCAAAGAGACCAGGACAACCAGCCGTGGAGGGAAGCAAGTAATTTATTAGCTCGAGCTAAGGACAGAGGTCCCAGAATGGTACAAAGACAATTCTACGGAGACTGCTGCTTACTTCACAGCATGACACATATTTATAGCGCTAGCCACGCCCATTTGCACAGTACAAATTCCCTATTCAGACAAGTTCCTCATCTGACAAGCTCTTTGTCAGTCTTGTGTGGTGCAATCGTGGCCAGGGGACATCTGTCTCTGATTGCACAATGTACGCAGCCCCCTGCTTCCTGCTCAACTGGTGTGGTCATGGGACACAGCCTTGTGCTTCCTCTATCAGTTGGTGTGGTCACAGTGCACAGCCTCCTGTTTCCTCTATCAGTTGGTGTGGTCACAGGGCATAACCTTGTGCTTCCTCTTTCAGTTGGGGTGGTCACAGGGCAGCTGGTGTGACAGGCTGAGTTACCAACAATGGACAGGATGTGGCTGAGTCTCTGGCACAACTGGGGGGTGAGGCACACGGCAGTTTCTCGGAATTGGCTTGACCACAAGGAGGAAGGAGGGTTGAGCAAGCTTCAGCAGAGATATGAAAAGCAATTCTTCACCAAGTTGCCGAGAGCATGGCAACACAAAATGGAGTCTTGTAGGCACTACGAAAATTCAGTTCGACAGTTCCCTCCTTTTGCCATGCAAAGGCAACAATTACTCATCATTTACATCAGTGTCCATCATGTCCTGGACCTCTCTTTCCATCATCATCATGGCAGTGCGATTGTTTTGTTTCATTGGTCTGGATGTCAGGGAGGTCGCACAGAGCCCACAGAGTGCAGGCATGCACTGCACACAGAGGCAGCAAGAGAACAATGCAGCTGCAATGATAGCGACAAAGATAATTATTTTCCATCCCCACTGGGATACCAAGCTCCAGAACCAGCTTGTCAGAGACCACGACCCTTCGTCTTGATGGATATCAGAAGCTATCTTATGCAGTTTTTGTATCGCTTGATAGACTGTAGGTGCATTATCTGGGATAAAAATGCAGAACCTTGTCTTGATCAATGTACAACCCCCCCCCCCACGGTCTGCCAGTACAATGTCAAGCACCATTCGATTCTGCAAAGTCATGAGGCGGTCTGCTTGAAGTTCTGCCGTGATGTTGCTGAGGGCACCGGCAGTTGCATTTATGGTGGCCTCTACCACTCTCATGAGGTGGCGCAGATTGCGGCTGTTGATCATAGGGCCCCAAAAGGGGAGGAACCCTTTAGCAAAGTCCCCAAACTCTTTGCCAGCTGTATCATCTACGTCAACCACACCTCTCTTCTGGATGTGGTGTGTTGCAACAGCTGTGTAGGTGGGAGGGAGTAGCCATGCAATGTAACAGGTGCCGGCCCAGGATTTTGGCAGCCTGGTGTAGGCCTTGTTCCCACACACAAAGTACGTGTTCAGCGAGGACACCAGAGCTGGGGAAGTTGAACCATTCAGCTGTAGTGTGTAGGCGCAGTCACTTCGCCCTACCCACACTGTTCCATTGCCCTTTACACAGTACTTTCCGGGTTGTGGGTAGACAGGGAGATCTTGGATGGGTGGCAGTCTTTTCTTTCCCCCACCATTGTATATGTTTGATGGGATAAAGGACCCATGATAGTTTTCATACTCATTTTTCTCTGCTGAGTCTTTGTCCATGCCTGGCCATTCTGCAGCCATGATGTGGCGAAATGCTTGTCTGCTGCTGATCTTCCCCACAGATCTCGTGATTGTGTCACCTGAATAGAATGCATCAAAGAACACAGTGTACCAGCTGTAGGCAGAGCCAGTTCGAGAGAATGGAGCAGGAATCAGGGCCATCCCGGTACTTGCAGTATGCGGCAGCAGACCACATACCCAACAGTTTGTTTTGTTCATCACAAGCTGGTGCTGGTGTAGCATCTGGATTAAGGTGTTGTTGAAGAACCCTGTCCTTCTGTTTGTCTCATGGGTGGGTGGTGGCACATGCTGGTGAGGTGTCTCTGTGGAGGTAGGAGACTCAGGTGCTTTAGCGTGTATCACCCACCCGATGCGGGCCAATATCAGTGATACAGTTAGTAGTACCATTAGACAAAAGGTGTACGGGCCATATATTGTCTTTATGCATTTTCGTTTTCTTGCTTCTTTGCTTTTTAAGCTTTCAGTGTTCATTTTGTTCATCGTCTGCTTCACGTGGTCTTCCCTAGGGGCTGCCTGTGATTGGTGGTTGCTTCGCCGATCAGTGATTCCGTCAGTCCTATTGACACACTCCGGTCCGCTGTATCAGCTTCGGCCTAGAAACTTGCGCGGTGTATCACAACCCTGCAGCAAATTGTCCAACCTTGTCAAGCAGAGGGCAGAGACCCTCGTCTCTTCAGTCCTTTTTTCTGGGTCGGAGGTTGTATCAGGTGGACCCAGGTGTCGTTTGGTCAGTAACAAATGTTCTGTGTGTTCAGTGTCTCGTAACCTCAGGTGCGGAGGGACGGCAGATTGCAGGATGTCGTCGTCCTCTTGTTCTGATGAAGCCCAGGAAAAGTTGGCGTCACTGAAGGGTGCAAAACGTGGGATTTTTTCGCATTCGTTATCACCCACACCTTTCTTGGCCCACTGGTCGTATAGCAGTGGTAGAGGCACTTTCTTGCAGTGCACGCCATGGACCCAGTTTTTTCTTCCTGCCACCTTCACTGCAGACCTCGTTGCTAGCAACACTTGCTGGGGCGGTTTCCACCTCGGCTCCACGTTCATAGTTCTTTGGAAGTTGCGGACACATACCCAGTCACCCGGTAGGATGGTATGACCAGGTCCCTCGGGTCTGGGTGGCAGGATATCTTGCACCTGATGATGAATGAGACGTAAATTAGTGGTCAATTCATGCAAGTAATCAATCAACATCGGGTATTCAATGTCAGAGTATTTTTTCAGGCGTGGCACTCCCCAAACGTTTGCTGGCCGACCAAACACTATTTCGTACGGAGATAGTCCTGTAAGATAATGTGCCGTGGCTCTGGTTGATAGGAGAGCGAGGGGCAGGGCATCTGGCCAGGTTAGTCCGGTGTCAGCCTGTATTTTTGCCATTTTCAATTTTAAAGTACCATTGTGGCGTTCAACTAAACCTGCTGACTGGGCGTGGAACCTTTGTCTAATCCCCATCCCTACACAGACTTTTTTCATTACCTCCCCTGTGAAGTGACTTCCGTTGTCGCTCCAGATAATTCTGGGCATTCCAAATCTTGGAAAGAACTCCTTCAACAGTATCTTTGCGGTACTTGGCAGTGTTGTCTTTCAGGAGGTAGGCCTCAATCCACTTGCTGAAGGCACACACAACCACCAGGACATATTGGAGACTATTGCACCTCTCCATCTGTATATAGTCTATCTGGAGTACTTCGAAAGGATGAGATGGAGGTGCAAAATTTCCTGCGGGTGTTGGTGTGCCTTTTCCTGGGTTGTGCATCAGACAAATCATGCAATTTCTGACTAATCTTTCAGCGTATTTTGGGATGTGTTTGTTTTGCCATACTGGAGCTAGTAATTTGCAGATACCTTTTGCGCTAATGTGGGCCTGGCCATGGGCCATAGTAACTACTGGTAAAACATAGGCGTCTGGTAATAACCATCGCTGTTGTTCAGATAGGTCCGTCCAACAGCCGTCCTCATTCAACAGGCCTGTTTGTGCTTCCCAGAGGGCTTTTTCCTCTCTGGTTGCCTCTGCCTGTATCTCTTTCACATTTTCAATGGTGTCCTCATGCAATCCCTTCTCTGGCACCCAGTTTGAGGGGCCCACTACATACATGCGGGTCGAGACATCTTTGGCTGTCTCTTTCGCAGTCTGGTCGGCGAATGCATTATCCCTTACTATGTCATCGGTCACTTTCTTGTGGACACTACATTTGATCACTGCTACCTTTGAAGGGAGAGTAAATGCTTCTAACAATCTGGTGACCAGATGACCATGCTGTATTTTAGTACCGTGGGAAGTGAAAAATCCCCTTTCCGCCCAAAGGCGCCCAAAGTTATGGGCCACGCCAAAAGCGTACTGGCTGTCAGTGTAGATGTGGACGGCCATTTCTGCACTAAGTTCACACGCCCTTATTAGTGCCACCAACTCAGCGGCTTGTGCTGATTGGTAAGGTATTCTCTCACTCTCCACTACTGTCTGTAAAGTGGTGATAGCGTAGGCGGCAGTCATGCTACCATCAGGGAGTTTAAAGCAAGAACCATCCACATACAGGGTACCATCAGGGTCAATGAGAGGTTTGTCAGTTAAATCCACACGACCTTTTGTTTCTTCCTCCGTCCGGAGGACGCAATCATGTGGATCTGAATTAGTGTCACTATCAACAAAAGGTATCAATGTGGCTGGATTCAGTGTGATGCAGCAGCGGATGGTGACATGGCTGGCTAAGAGAGTTAGTTCATATCCGGACAAACGTGCACTAGTGAGATGTTGGGTTTTTGTTCTGTTTAACAAAGTGTCAACTGCGTGAGGAACCATGACTGTAAGTGCGGTATCTAAGACCAGGCCAGCCGATTGGCGAATGGATATGGCAGCTGCAGCTGCTGCTCTCAAGCAACTGGGAAGTGCGCGGGCCACGGGATCTAGTACTGCAGAAAAATATGCGCAGGGGCGTTGTTTGTCACAAAATACTGTGTTAATACTGACAATGCGCAACCGTTGTGCTCGTGTACAAAAAGAGTGAAGGGTTTCTGATAACTAGGGGTGCCTAGCACTGGGGCCGAACACAAGGCTGTTTTCAGTTCTTCAAATGCATGCTGGCACTCGTCTGTCCAAGGGAGTGGGTGTGGAACATCTTTAAGTGTGAGGCTCTATAAAGGTTTAATGAGTAAAGAAAAATTGGGTATCCAATGGCGGCAGTAGGAGGTGATACCAATAAAAGCACGTACCTCTTTCTGCGTTTTTGGTGTGGGCATTTTGCTGATTATTTGTATTCGTTCAGGGGTGAGGCGGCGTCCCTCCTTCGACAAGAGATGACCTAAGTAGGTCACCTCATGTCGACAATATTGTAGTTTGGAGAGGGAAACCTTGTGATTGAACTGTGCCAGGTGTAGGAGCAGCTTCATTGTAGCTTCTTTACATAATGCCTCTGTGTCTGCCGCTATCAGCAAATCATCAACATACTGAAGTAATGCAGTGCCTTGGGGTAGGGTCAGGGAATCAAGTTGGCCCTTGAGGGCCTGACTATAAATTGAGGGGCTCTCTGTATATCCTTGTGGAGCTCTGCAGAACCTAAAACTTCGTCCTGCCAATGAGAATCCAAAAAGATCTCTACTCTGTTCATTGACTGGTATGCTGAAACAGGCGTTCTTTAGGTCTATGATAGAGAAGAAACATGCAGACGGGGGAACCATAGTAAGTAGGGTGGTGATATCTGGGACCACAGGGAACTGGGGAACTACTATTTTGTTTATCTCCCGTAAGTCGATGACGAAGCGATAAACAGGGGGCTTGGAAGGGTCGGAGTGTTTCAGGACAGGCAGAATTGGGCTATTGCACACATTTCCTCTTGTTTCCTCGACCACACCCTTACTGACAAGCTCGGAAATGATCTGGAGTAATGCCCTTTCTCCTTATTTGGGTATTTTATACTGTGGGAGTCGGGGAGGGCGAGCATTTTCTTTCAGGCTAACTGAAAATGGGGGTATTGACAAAAAGCCAACATCAGTATCATCTTGGGCCCAAAGGCTGAGAGGGACATTCTGGAGCTCTCAGGGTATTTGATTCGGGGTGGCTAGGTATACTGGATTAGTGGTAGGGGGACCCATAGTGATGTAAACCCCATCGGGAGAACAGCATATGGTTGCATGCAATCTTTTTAGTAGATCTAAACCCAACAAGTTTTCACCACATGTGGAAGTCAAGACTAAAGGGGAGCCAACTGAGTAGGGTCCTATCGTTAGTTCCAGTGGCTGTGAAACGGGACTGAATACTGGGGTACCAGAGAATCCCACAGAAATGTTATTTGTGCCAGACAAGGGGACCCCAGGGACTTTAGACCTAGCAATAGAACTTTTTGTTGCACCAGTGTCGACCAAAAATTTCTCAGTGGAGCCCAATGTTGTAACATGGACATACGGTCCTTTCTGGTCAACAGGAATAGGCAGGGGTCCCTTCTCTTGTCTTTGGCAATCCTAGCGGGACAGAAATCCCGTTCCCTCTTCAGGCTCGTAATCCTCAGTAAAGTAATTACGGCTTCCATTGGTAGCGGTATCAAATCTATTCTCTCGCATAAGTATTCGCCTGTCTTGCATCTGTTGCCTAGGTCCGTCTCGCCCTTGTCCTCTCTGGGGACATTGGCCTGTGAAACTGTCTGTAGAGGCAGAGTTGTTTCGGGCCAACGAGGGACACTCATCGCGCCAATGACCCTCCTGGCGACAATAAGCACACTGGTTAGGTCCCAGCGGCGGGCGAGGAGTCACATTGGCAGGTCTCTGAACTATTTGCTGAAACTTGGGGTTATCTCTGTTTTGGGTCGGGGTCGGGGTCAGGTATGCTCGTTGTAGCAAAACCTTCGTTTTTAAGTCTTTAGTCTTTTTGTCTGTTCTGTCTCGCTCTTCATTTTCCCTATTCTCATAGTACTGGGTCATTGTCAAAATGCCGGACGGGGTGGAGATGGGCCATGCACTTTCTGACATTTTTAGTTTAGCCCCAAGTTCTGGTAACAGATTGGACACAAATTGATCTACAAACAGTCGCTGTCCCCCTTCCGAAGTCAAGTCCTGTCCGCTATAGTCTGTGAAGGTGCTCTCAAATCGTGTGAAAAAGTCAGATACACTTTCGTCTTTCTTTTGTTTGCAAGCTGCTAATCGGTCCCAATTAATACGGTGAGCTGTCAATATCTTCTTAATGGCAGTAAGTATCTGGACTGGAAGGGCTAGAATCATGCGGTCAGGCTTCCCCCCACCAGTTCGAGCTCTGTCAGCTTCCTCAAGATCTTTCCATGTATGGCCAAATTCTGCCTGATCAGTATGTACTACTTGTCCCATTAACATGTCTATGTCTGCTGAGATCATTACGCAAGATTTGAGTGTCTGAGTTAATTCTTTGTAGTAACCTGCAGGATTTTTACGGGGGTCAGGCAATTGGCTTTTAAGTTGGAGGACGTCAGACCTTTTCCAAGGGACATGGACCCACATTTGTCTAAAACCTGCCGGTATTTCAGGTTGGCCATCCGTGCCAACAACACGGTATGTATGTATGTATGTTTGGATTTATATAGCGCTTATAACCCAGGGGTCTCTAAGCGCTTTGCCTTGGGAACCCGTCCTGGCTTTTCCCTGTGAGATAGCCCCTACAGGGCATCCCCAAGGTGAAAGCCAGGCATCCCGCCGCGGGGGCCGTTGTGGAGATTAAGCAAGCTTAATGCCCAGAGTTGCAGAGTGTAAACCCATGATTAGGTCAGGCACCGAAGCGAGAATTATCAAGTCCGTGGACATTTGAGCTCGAGACCCTGCCGCGTCGGGAATTGAACCCTGGTCCCGGGTCTGACCTCTGCTTCAGGGTCTGCCTGCTCTAACCAGTGAGCCACACTTCTCCACAGTCCCTCCAAACGGGCTGTACCTTCCTCATGGGAAAACCTTTATTTAGCGCAACACCTGACAAGGAGTCTCTGTAGGCCACTAGTGTGATTAGGTCACATAATAGTGCTGGGACCTGTATGTCCCCCTTTTTAATCCTCTGGCGAAGCTCAGACAGACCCGGGGGTGGACCTGACTCTACAAAATCTTCCCACATTTGGATTAGTATGTCGCACATTTCACAACAGTTATCAATCTGTTGGATGCGTGTCCACTGATCCATCATCATCCATATATCGTGGGCAGTGTATATAGCGTTATTCTCCATCCACCTATGGGCCTGTTGGCTCATAGCTAGTTGTTCTTGAGTATCCCCTACCAGTCTACGCAGAGTGCGTCATCTGGGAGTGGGTGGCCTAGGGGGAGTTACATAAGGGATATAATCATGGACTACCGACCACGCATTCGCTAACATTCCTACACTAGGGGAAGGTGTCAGATAATTGCCAACAGGGAGAGGGTTAGTCGTAGCAGGCGTTGAAGGGGCAGACACGGAATTGGTGGAAGGTGCGACGGGGAGAAAGGAAGGGTGTACTTGCATGGATTCAGTGTCCTGAATAGTCGGGGCGTCAGGAACAGAAGGCTGGGGATTCGGGCAAACCAGGGCATGGGCAGGGGCAACAACTGGAGCAGTGGCAAGAGGCAATTGTACAGGGTCAATGGCCGGGTATATGGTGGGGTTATAGGGCGGAGGAGTGCTCAACATAGAAGACATAAGAGGGTCATCTTCCTTGTCCCGAGCCTTTTCGGGCACCTTTTTTGTAATATAACATCCATCTATCTGCATTCGGTGCAATCTATCACGTATTACTATATCTTCTTCTATTTTCTGATTATCATGAGTCTGGGCTTTCTGGATCACATTCATACACATTATTTTAGCTTCATTCTTTTTGAGTTTGGTTACTTTCTGCTTGGACTCCTTCCGCCAAACCCGAAAAGAATCAAACATTGCAGGTAGCTTTTCACTGAAACAATTTTTCTTCTAAATTATCTAGCACAGAAGTTTCAAAACTACCATATATGGGCCATTGTAACTCGGCATTACCTTTCGTGTACTTATGCCAAAGTGAGCAAAACATAATCGGGCCTACACCATGTTTAGCATAAACTTCATGATTAGGGGTCCCCAAAGGGGGAATCGGACAAGATTCCTCAAATGCGGAGTCCTGCGAACAATAACAACAACACAATTTCCGGAACTTACTAAACCCAGGCATCTCTAGACGTGTATCCTGGTTTGAAACGCCAAAGGGCGAAATCTAATTGTTACAGCCTAGAACTGTACTTTCCCTTCGGCTTCGGCTTTTGCAAAAGTCGAATCAAAATACCAAAAACAAAGATACCAATTCACCAAAGAAGTGGGCCACTCCCACTCTTACCTGACCATCAATCTTCCGTCGCACGGCAGGTGTCACAAGGATATCGATCTCCAAAGACTAGGAATCAGAACTGGGGCGTCAGTCGGGCCGCAGTCGGGTAGCCCACTGGAGGGAGTAGTCACGCAATCGGAGACCTTGGGCCCACAATGACAATTTGCAGCCAATGCAGTGGCGCGCCTCCTTAGCGTTCAATCACGGACTCCTCACGACCACCAGGCTCGATGACGACCACCGAAGACGCCCTACGTCTTTTTGGAGACCCCCCTCACTAAGGGAGTCAAAGCCAGTGGCTCAGGGAAACGCCTTGAATCTACAGGTCCTTCTTGCATCAATCATACATTTCCAAAGAGACCAGGACAACCAGCCATGGAGGGCAGCAAGTAATTTATTAGCTCGAGCTAAGGACAGAGGTCCCAGAACGGTACAAAGACAATTCTACGGAGACTGCTGCTTACTTCACAGCATGACACATATTTATAGCGCAAGCCACGCCCATTTGCACAGTACAAGTTCCCTATTCAGACAAGTTCCTCATCTGACAAGCTCTTCGTCAGTCTTGTGTGGTGCAATCGTGGCCAGGGGACATCTGTCTCTGATTGCACAATGTACGCAGCCCCCTGCTTCCTTGCTCAACTGGTGTGGTCATGGGACACAGCCTTGTGCTTCCTCTATCAGTTGGTGTGGTCACAGTGCACAGCCTCGTGCTTCCTCTATCAGTTGGTGTGGTCACAGGGCATAACCTTGTGCTTCCTCTTTTAGTTGGGGTGGTCACAGGGCAGCTGGTGTGACAGGCTGAGTTACCAACAATGGACAGGATATGGCTGAGTCTCTGGCACAACTGGGGGGTGAGGCACACAGGCAGTTTCTCGGAATTGGCTTGACCACAAGGAGGAAAGAGGGTTGAGCAAGCTTCAGCAGGGACATGAAAAGCAATTCTTCACCAAGTTGCCGAGAGCATGGCAACACAAAATGGAGTCTTGTAGGCACTACGAAAATTGAGTTCAACAGCTATGTGCAATTTGCGTAGTGCGAAGTAGCACAAACTTCGCAAACTACGCGAAGGTGAAGGGGGGCCTGCTATGGGCCCCCATAGACAGATTCCGACAGCCGTTTCGGGCAAACCGAATCAGAACAGCTGTCCAAATCGGTCATTGTAATCGTTCGCTCGCAAACCGGGTCCATGGAGCTGTATGAAAAGGCTCGACCTGTCCAAATGCCTTTTGGAACCGATTCGGACGGCCCTAACGGTTTCCGAGCATCATAATCGGTCATTCGAAACTGTGTAGAATTCGGTCGGAAACAAGGGTTCCGAATCGGATTCGACAAACCCGAATCTGATTCAGAGACCTCCGAGTGGCATCGTAATCGACCCCTTAGTTACACTAACTCTCATTCATTGTCATTCCTATTCACACTTCCTATCTCTCTCACTTTGGCTTACTCCGTCACTGGCTATCTCTCAATTTCACGCGCTTTCACTCACACATAGATGTACAGAAATGCTCACACATACACATGGTTACTCCGAGAAATATGAGGAGTTGGTAAAGGATGGGGTGATAGGCTGACTGATGTGTTGCTCAGGACGCTACAGGGCTTAATCCTGCAGGGTCCATGACTACATTTAGCAGTGAAGCTTTAGCCCATCACAGATGAGGGAGACACTAAGGTGTGGCAGGGCTCTGAGGCCAGGGGTGGGATTTCACCAACCTGTGACAACGCCTCTGATGGCTAGTCCAGGCATCTACATGCTTGTGTTAAACAGTTGCTTCTGACTTGAAAAGAACATCTAGTAATGACCTGAGGCACTGTAACTATTCGAGAAGCCAGATCTATTAGCGCTGCCAATAATTGTTTCTTTTTCTCAGTGATGTGTGGAAAAGTAAATTTTGCCATGTTCTGTGTCCCTACGTGTCATCCATCATATGTTATCTGTGCATGATTAATATGCATATGTATTCCCCATGTTCGATTAATGACGCAATTACAGTTGTGTCCACCTCTAGTATGCCAGTTTCCAGTTCTCGTGAATACTACGAATATCAGGCCTATGTAAAGTTACGTTGCCACGTTTCTCAGTGTGCACGTTATTCCATTGTAAAGTCCCCGTTTCTAGGCCTCAAAAGGGCCCGGACACCAGATTCAGCTCCTGTCTCCTGAAGCCTCGCTGAGGAGCGATACAGCCCCCACCTGTATCCTCGACCCTTCACTTACTTCCTGCCTCACAGTGCCCGGTTCAGCCTGGCTCTGCCCCTGAGTCTGCCAAGAGTATGTTATGATTCCAGTTATCAGTTCAGTCCTCCTTCTCTGCATTCCTAAAGCTACTGAATCGCATCAATAGTTTCCGTCATTGTCTAGCCTTTACGTCTCCACGTTAGAGAAATACTGTATTAATGCTCATTTAATATTCTTCATCACGCACTACATGTAGAACAATGCATGCTCTAGTCTTAGAGTCTGTTAGCCTTTACCCCGATAACTTTTGGATTCTATCAACATATTCTCTAAACATCAGATACTAGATACTGCTTAGGTACATGTCGCCCTGACTCTCCAGACTTCAGTCTCTGCTCCTAGCACAGAGTTCGTAGCCCCCAGCTTCTCCTAGTAACACGTCATTGCCAGTTTGCGCGCACCATTAGGTCAGAGGTCCCGGCTCCTTAGGTAGCCCCCTCCATGTTTCCGCCCCATTTATGACATATTCTGTTACGTTTGCATCACATGTCTATGTATACGCCTCTGTTACACCTACTTTCACCCTTATCTTTCGCGACTGCTACGCGTCACGCATATTGCTCCACCCACTGCTACGCCTATTGCAATGTAATGCTATGTGTTTGCGTTATGTATATATGCTCATGTACTGTTATTAAAAAGTTATCCTTGTCCCGATTCTGCCCCAGGCAGCGCTGTCATCCTGTTCCCGTGCAGGTTGTCCTGTTCCTGTCCTTTATGCTGTAATAAACCTGCAAAACTCCTACTACCTCGAATCTTGACTCTTATTTATTGAGCTATCTGTTATTCATTTATTCATCCAAAAATAGAGGTATTATTTATTTATTTACCACATAATGGCGCCCGAATAGGGACTTGCCCTTTCCCCACGCGCCGGTGAAGCCACGCCGACCCCCTGACCCTCTGCAGTCGTGACGGAACTCTTCTGCGCACCGGCAGATATTTCTGCTTCAAGTATCCCTCAGGCCCACGGAGGAGACGGAGGAGGCGGTCCAGCATCCAGACGAGACGGTGGAGGAACGCGGCGAGTCCCGACCAGAGCCCAAGCCGAGAGTCCAAGGTCCGAGGTATCCGGAGGCCCACCCGTAACAGAAGTCCGAAGTTCGTCCGTCCGGCGTCGAAACAGTCCAGTCCAGTCCGAGGCCTTCCGTTCTTGCTGCCCGGTGAGTACCGTTGCTGGGGTAGTATCTAGACAGGGTCAATCTAATTGACTCTGGTCCGTGGGTTGGTGGTACACAGACCCACAAACGAAGTGTCCACTTCGGTGGATGCGGGTCCTGACGTGTCTCTGTATGAGACCGGTAAGTTTCGTACTGTTTCAGCAGTGCATCTAGTTTCTGTTCTAGTCAGTTCTGATTTCTCGAGAAAATTCATGTATTCTGTTTTCCGTATTCCAGGTGGTATTCTGTTCGAACTGTTATTCATAATGTTCTTCATGTATTTTAATGTCGTGGTATGAGTGCGAAGTGATTATCGTGTTTATTGTGTATTGTGTTGTGTCCAGGTTATAGATCAGTCATGCCGCTCTTTTCAAAACTGCGTCAGTTAAAAACCAGAAAAGGTCTACTAGAAGCAGCAGTTCCTGTCCCGCCTAGGGACAGTCCAGGTCATTTTATGTATCAGAAGCATGGCATAAGCGCCATATTGTATCTAGATTTATGGGTAGAGTATACCAAACAGTTAGAAGAAAAGTATAGATGGCCCGTATCGGGTACATGGGATGCCGAGTGCATCATGAGAGTAGAAGAAGCATTATGGAAAAAGAAAGCCAGACAGTCACAGAAAGATGCCATTGAGTTATGGCGCAAAGAATCTCATAAAAGAACCAAAAAAGAAATCAGAAAGTCAGAATTAAGTAGAGAATCCTTAGAACGAGCCCAAGAAAGGGAATTAATCGAGATAGGTGAACGAGTCAAAACCGAACAGTCAGACAGACAGAGGCATGCCCTTATTAAGGGTATGTATCCTCTTCTTGCCGAGGGCTTGCCAAAAGCAACCCCGGAGGCATCCAGTAATTTCCCGCCACCATTAGTTCCGACCAAGCTACGTCACAAACCGACCGCAGCTGATATTTTCATTTCGTCCTATTTGGACGACACAGTCCCAGAATATGCAAATCCTGTTCCTGCTCCGCCAGTCCCTGTAAATCAGGCACTTCCCGCTCCTCCAGACACCGGAGTACCTGTTACGGTACCCCCGGTCCAGCCCGCCATACAAGTCCAGCCTACATTTCCATTTCCCACTCTGCCAGGACGAAGAGCATCAGTAGACGACTCTAGTTTAGGGGCCGCAGGGGGAGGTCCTCCTCAAACCCCGCCACCACACAAGCGTTTAACGTTAGCCGAATTACATGCACAAGCGTCACAACGTACGCCCAGGTATCAGTCTGTTGCAGAAATAAGAAAAGCCCTTAATGAATGTGGCTATGATCCAGTCCCAGGCGAGGATAGTATGGTTTTATATTCATTACACGTGAGAAAGGTGACCGAGTATCTAGTCACCCTACCAGATATGAAAGAAGATCTAGACAGAATATATCGTTTCATCCGTACCGGGAATGATCCAGAAAGTATTAGTGACGTCATGTGCCAAAGAAAAGTTGAAGTCCAGCTCATGATATTAAAGTTTCTGATTAATTGTCTAATAAGGGAACAAGATTATCCGACCAAAGATCGAGCCGAAATGAAAGTCCTGACAAGGTGGAGTGATAATATAGCCGAGGGTAAGCACAAGACTATCGGTAGTATAGAGAGTATGTACAAGAAAATCCGTAAAGAAATAATAAGGGTACACGAACAACGTAAAGAAGCACAAGTAAGCGAGAAAGAAAATAACTCTGATACTGAAGAGGTAGAGGACGAGAATCCCGACAGAATAGCGTATGTAGGAAAATCTAGATTTTCAGATCGCCATTTGCGCCTAGAACACAAGTCAATTTTTCATCATCCAGCACCAGAACAAGGTTCTCTGGAACAAGTATTTCAAGCTACCGATCACATTCTGAAATCACGAATCGGTTATAGCGAGTTAAGTACCATGCATGAACAAGAACTAGTCCGATCAGCAGTCCGATGGATTACTGATTCTACCACTTTTCCAGACGAAATAGTGGCACAAATGTTCCTGAAATTGCCCCCAGCCGAGCAGCGACTGGCGGGTATGTATATGATCCAGCACCTCATTACATTGTATGAGGGTCAACATTCTGATCCAGGTCCGTTACACGATGTCCTGAACGAGTTACTCCAGTATAAATGGAAAGGTTTAGGTACCGATTTGATTAGGGTCATTCTAGAACAGCGCCACAAATACAGAACGTTTCTGAACCCGCATTTTGTTCATGTCTCACCCCCAGAAAGTAAACCCTTTTACATAGACAGACAGAATCCGTTACGAGAAGTACATCCAGTTAAGACAGACGGTGGTGAAATGTAACGAGTGTTTGTTTACACCCCGATCACAAAGATGGAACTCTTAGAGATGAAAAAGTTAATTCCCTGTCATGATAAAGATCCAGCAGGGTTCCACCGAGAATTAAAAGACATGCTCCGTATGGGAGAATACACGTATCCAGATATTATTAAAATGTTAAAGGTCTTGTTGCCCGCAGGGGTATATGAGAAACTCAAAGAAAAAGAATGGGAGGTGGGAGAGAAAAAGATCGATTGGGCAGTTCTAGAAGCTGAAGATAAGGCACGAGTACCAGGTACCGGTCTTGGAGATAAATGTAAAGAATTACCAGAATTATTAATACAAGTTTTACCCAGATTATTGACAACTAGAAAGGAAGACTGGAATGCAATCTCAGCCTGTAAACAGAAACAAGACGAAGATATTAGTGATTATTATTCCAGATTTGAGAAATGTTTTAGTATCAACAGTGGCCTCAAGACAAGTAGCGAATCATACCCTCATCTTTTTGTTACTAAATTAGTCGAGAATTCAAGTCCACAAATTAAGAACCGAGTTTTGAAAGTCGAAAGTACCTGGCAAGCTAATACCCCGTCCCAGATGTTACAGATGCTCCAATATCACCAGAATAGAATCAGAGAAGAACAAGATCACGAGAGAAAACGTATGAAAGACACGAAAATGAAAGTACTAGTTGCACAATCTGTTCCTCAAGACAGTCAGAAGAGGGGTCCGAATCAAGCCAGTCATCCTGCAGCTCCCGTTAAAGGGAACTGCAATTATTGTAAACAGCCAGGTCATTTTATAAACGAGTGTGCAGTTCTGAAACACAATATAGCTACCGGTAAGACTAAAGAAAGACCACGTCCGCCGAGACAAGAACAAGTTACACAGACTCCTCAGTCACAGAATGCACCACAGACAGTTACAGTACCGCAGCCTATCGCTGCGACACAGCATGTTACACAGCAGATGTACCAGTATGCACAGTCTGAGTATCCAGAGTATCAGCCATATTCATGAAACAGCCTAGAGAGGGAGGTAGGCTTGCCTCTCATCGAGATACCTGTAGATCAAGAAGGTCCCTATGTTCATAGTCAAGTACTAGGGAAAGACAGAAAGTTTCTGATTGATACAGGGGCAAGTAGGACCACTATAAGTCACGCCGAAGTTCCAGGGGCTCCGCTCTCAGGCTCTAGAAATGTTTCCCTTGGATTTTCAGGAAAACCTATTGTAAATGAAATATCAAAGCCAGTTACTCTAGAAGTAGGTCCATTGTCCCGCACTACTGATCTGTTACTTACTAAGTCATGTCCAGAGAATCTATTAGGTATTAAAACACTGAAAGAATTAGGTGCAGTTATATGCTGTTCCCCAGAGGGAATACGATTGTTCCTACGTGACTTCAAGGGTCACTATGTATTACGAGATTTTGATCCCAGATTGTCTAATGTTCCGCAGCATCTATGGGCGCAAGGTCCAACTGATGTTGGCTTTATGCAAATCACACCCCATCGTGTGACTCTCAAGCCAGGTGTAGTGTTACCACGAATCAGACAGTACAGATTGCCACCAGAGGCTGTAGCAGCCTTATCCAAAATTATTGACGAGCTCATGGTTCAAGGAGTAGTTGTAGAAACTGACTCCAATGTATGCAATTCTCCGATCATTCCTGTCATGAAACGTACTGATCCAAATGCACCCCCAGTATATCGATTAGTGATTGATCTCCGAGAACTTAATAAATGTATTATTCCCCAGTATCCAGTTGTCCCAGATATATCTTCCCTGTTGACAGCCATTGATTCCGAAGCCTCATTTTTTACAGTCATAGATCTCAAGAACGCATTTTTCAGTGTCCCCATTCATCCAGACAGTCAGTTCCTTTTCGGATTTTGTTTAAATGGAAGGAGCTATATGTTTACACGCGCTCCTCAAGGTTTCACAGAAAGTCCTGGTATTTACAGTCAAGCACTCAAGAGACAACTAGACAACATTCACATGCCAACTGACACTGCCCTGCTCCAGTATGTCGATGATCTACTGATCACAGCCCGTTCTGAATGTGCTTGCGAGCGAGCATCCCTTACAGTCTTGTATTTCCTAGCCGAGATGGGGCACAAGGTGTCCCCTTCGAAGCTTCAATTCTGTGTCCAGCAAGTGGTCTACTTAGGACACTTACTGTCCAAGAGGGGTAGGCAGTTGACACCAGACCGTATCCAGTTAATAGCGAGTCTTCCTCAGCCCAAGACCCAGAAGGAGGTACGTGCTTTTATTGGCCTCACTTCTTACTGCAGACAATGGATTCCTCAGTATGCATTTCTAGCCAAGCCACTGATACAGTTAACGACACAGGAGGCAGCCGTATCGACTGTTCTCCCTTGGACATCTGAACATACACTTAGTTTCAATGAGTTAAAGAAAGCCCTATGTCAAGCTCCAGTTCTAGCAACACCGAACTACAGTAAGCCTTTTACACTTTTCGTCACAGAACGCGAAGGTACAGCATTATCTGTTCTCACACAAGATCAAGCAGGACAGTACAAGCCCTGTGCTTATTTTTCGAGCACATTAGATCCTGTAGCCCAGGCTCTGCCTGCGTGCCTCAAGTCAGTTGCAGCCACTGCACTAGCTATCAGACAAAGTGATTCCATAGTCTTAGGACATTCCCTGACAGTACAAGTTCCACACTCCGTGGAAGTTCTTTTAAACCGAACACAAACTCAGCACTTGACAATTGCACGTTTAACAGGTTATGAATTGACACTGTTCCAGCCACACATAGAAATCAGACGCTGCAACGTTCTAAATCCTGCTACATTGTTACCGTCAGTTACTTTGAATCCTGCCACACACGACTGTGTGGAAATAGTTAACATCATGACCAAGCCAAGACAAGATCTGACAGATATTCCATTACCAGATCCCGACCTGACACTTTATGTGGATGGTTCATGCATGAGAACTAGTACAGGAGAACTAGTAGCCGCGTATGCAGTGACCACTGACACTGAAGTTATTGAAACACACCGTATTGACACCCTGTCTGCTCAAGCAGCAGAGCTAGTTGCTCTGACACAAGCCTGCATACACGCTAAGAACCTGAAAGTTAATGTTTACACAGATTCACGCTACGCATTTGGAGTTGTACACGACTTTGGAGTGCTCTGGCAAGAGAGAGGTTTCATGACTTCTCATGGAACCAAGATTCAGCATGGTCTCCTCATTCAGGCTCTGTTAGATGCAATACATTTACCGACATCTATCGCTATCATGAAATGCAAAGCACATACGAAAGTTACTGACACTATTTCCCAAGGTAATGATCTAGCAGATCGCACAGCCAAGCTTACAGCTCAGACACCAGACATTCCAGTAAATAAGACACCGACACACACTCCAGATCCGACTACATGTATGACAGTTAAAGACCCTACTCAAGATGTCATAGATATCCAGTTACATGCTACTCCCGATGAAATCAAGAAATGGTCCGAACAAGGAGGGGTCCAGACAGATCAAGGATGGGTAACGAAGGGTAGAGCCACATGGTTTCTCCCCGACTCTATGATTCAAGTCATTATTAATACCGTACATAGTCCAGCACATTTAGGAGAAAAAGCTATGTTAGACAGTATCCAGAACATTTGGTTCAACAAGCATTTACGAGCTGCAGCCAAGCAGAAAGTCCGTACTTGTATGATATGTTGTCAGTTCAATCCAGGTAAAAGTGTCCCGGTGGAACAAGGTGGTTTCCAGCCCCCTGACCACCCTTTTGAAGTCCTCCAGATGGATTACATTCAGATGGAGCGATGTCGAGGTTTCAAGTATGTCCTTGTAGTTGTATGCGCTTTGTCCAGGTGGACAGAGGCATATCCAGTCCCAGATTACACAGCCGCGACCACTGCCAAGCAGTTGGTTCGTGAGTTCTTCCCCCGTTACGGACTCCCTAGAGTCGTATATTCTGACAACGGCCAGCCATTCTCATCTGAACTCATGAAACACGTGTCCCTTTTGTTAGGGTACCAGTGGAAGTTCCATTGTGTGCGCCATCCTGAAGCAGCCGGTCTCGTAGAGAGACATAATCAGACCCTGAAAATCCGCATTGCAAAAGTTTGTCAAGAGAAAGGTGTGGACTGGCTAGTAGCTCTGCCAGTCGCCCTGTTCTATATGCGCATGGTCGCACATTCCAGATCAGGTCTGTCCCCGTACGAGGTCGTATTCGGTCGCCCCCCTAACATGTGGGGTACTCCTAGACCCCGAAGTATTACCGATGTTTCAAGTAATATGCTGACAGATTACCTAGCTTCCTTGATGTCTGCCCTCAACTCTTGTCGTTCACAGGTTGCTGCCGCATTTCCAGACAATACCGAGGTGGCACCGCATGAAATCGTTCCCGGATCCATGGTCTTAGTGAGAAATTTCGACCGTTCAAGTCCGCTGGAGCCTCGCTGGAAGGAGCCCCGACAGGTCCTCCTGGCCACCCGTACAGCCGTGAAGTTGGAGGGACGCAAAGGCTGGGTGCATCTTTCGCATATAAAGAAATTTTATGGATTGAAGCCAGTCTCAAAGAACATTTCCCAGGATTCTAAAGACTTCCAAAGTACTATTCTAGGACTGTCCCGCAAAAGACAATGTTACTGCACCTTCCCTGTTAGAGAAAACTCCGCAACAGGAGTATAAACTCAAGTTAAGGTCTAGTAAAATAAGTCAGCCAGTTTGATTGTCTAAGTCCTCCCCTAGGTGAAACGGTTAGACCGGTTTCTGACATGTATAAAATAGACCCCCATAGTGAGAGAGTTAGTCAAAACTCAATCCGATGTATCGTCTTCCTATGTTTCATATTATTTCTCAGTATTATGATTTCCTGCACCAGTTATGCATTTTACCTGTATTTTCCAGTTTCTCATGTAAATAAGTCTTCCAATGTTACAGTAGAGCACACGTTTAGTGATCTACCTCCTCATGAACTCTCTTACCGCCTCGCTATGCGTAACAATTCCTTCATCCGCATGTTACATTATTCACACCAGACCAGCAATGCCACTAATTGTTGGGTGTGTGGTCGACTCCCCCCTTTCCAGACCCCGAAGGGAGTTCTGCCACTCTTTCCTTATCCATTTTCACATAATGGTTCGTGTGGAGCATGGTCCACGTTAACGTCATCCTCAACAGATATGTCTTTTCTTAATAGTACATGTTTCCCAGACAAGCAAGGTCTTCCCCACAGAACAGGGTTAGATCTAGAAAACGAAGTTTACAACTTAGGTAATTATTCTTCGAATTTTATGGTCCTGAATGTTCAGTCTGATTCCACTCCAGACTTACCTGCTATTTCAGTACTACCAGTCAAAGGCGAATTATGTGTCCGAAATAATGGTTCCGTACATGTAGGACATAGCGATTGTACTACTATTGTCAAATATAGTAACAGTGGGAAATCTATTTTCAAAGCTTCACGTCATTCTTATTTTATTTGTGGTCAAACTGCATATGTTCGTCTGCCCCTCGATTGGGAGGGAACCTGTTACATTGCCTTCCTACTGCCACCTGTTTTCCTAGCCCCACCTGATTATCATAGAAACACACATCTAGTACACATTAGACATAGAAGGGAGTCCCCCATTGTCGATTATACTGAAACTGCTCTAGAACAGTATACAGATTTCAATAGAGGTTTCTTCTTCTTTATAGGACCTATCCAGAATAGTAAGCTAATTCGTAGGTTAACCAGAACCCTTGAAGTAGTAGTCAATGAGACTGCCTCTGCTCTAGGTAACTTAACTGAAGAGCAATCTGCTATGAGATTTGTCGTTTTACAGAATCGTCTCGTCCTTGACGTCATATTGGCCGACAGGGGCGGGGCCTGTAGAGTCATCGGATCTAGTTGCTGCATTTTCATTCCAAATAACGCACCGTCTGTTTATTCAGCTATAACCAGACTCCATAAAATTGCCCATCTGTTACACCAAGATCCAGGCACCTGGACATGGTCCGGTTGGTTCTGGAATATAATTTCCGCTTGGGGATGGAAAGTCTTGTCCTTTCTAGGTATTACAGTAGCGATCATATTCAGTTGCTGCCTCTGTATACAATGTGGCCCTGCGATTTGCGGCATTTGTGCTACCTCTTGTATTCCTAGTCCCAAGCCCCGTTCTAAAACACGTTCCCAGAAAATTCGAGACGAGCAAATGATACTGTATGAAATGATAGATGGTATCATGAATATTGATGTTTCCTGATGGAAACGTAGTGACAAGGAGGGAATGTGGAAAAGTAAATTTTGCCATGTTCTGTGTCCCTACGTGTCATCCATCATATGTTATCTGTGCATGATTAATATGCATATGTATTCCCCATGTTCGATTAATGACGCAATTACAGTTGTGTCCACCTCTAGTATGCCAGTTTCCAGTTCTCGTGAATACTACGAATATCAGGCCTATGTAAAGTTACGTTGCCACGTTTCTCAGTGTGCACGTTATTCCATTGTAAAGTCCCCGTTTCTAGGCCTCAAAAGGGCCCGGACACCAGATTCAGCTCCTGTCTCCTGAAGCCTCGCTGAGTAGCGATACAGCCCCCACCTGTATCCTCGACCCTTCACTTACTTCCTGCCTCACAGTGCCCGGTTCAGCCTGGCTCTGCCCCTGAGTCTGCCAAGAGTATGTTATGATTCCAGTTATCAGTTCAGTCCTCCTTCTCTGCATTCCTAAAGCTACTGAATCGCATCAATAGTTTCCGTCATTGTCTAGCCTTTACGTCTCCACGTTAGAGAAATACTGTATTAATGCTCATTTAATATTCTTCATCACGCACTACATGTAGAACAATGCATGCTCTAGTCTTAGAGTCTGTTAGCCTTTACCCCGATAACTTTTGGATTCTATCAACATGTTCTCTAAACATCAGATACTAGATACTGCTTAGGTACATGTCGCCCTGACTCTCCAGACTTCAGTCTCTGCTCCTAGCACAGAGTTCGTAGCCCCCAGCTTCTCCTAGTAACACGTCATTGCCAGTTTGCGCGCACCATTAGGTCAGAGGTCCCGGCTCCTTAGGTAGCCCCCTCCATGTTTCCGCCCCATTTATGACATATTCTGTTACGTTTGCATCACATGTCTATGTATACGCCTCTGTTACACCTACTTTCACCCTTATCTTTCGCGACTGCTACGCGTCACGCATATTGCTCCACCCACTGCTACGCCTATTGCAATGTAATGCTATGTGTTTGCGTTATGTATATATGCTCATGTACTGTTATTAAAAAGTTATCCTTGTCCCGATTCTGCCCCAGGCAGCGCTGTCATCCTGTTCCCGTGCAGGTTGTCCTGTTCCTGTCCTTTATGCTGTAATAAACCTGCAAAACTCCTACTACCTCGAATCTTGACTCTTATTTATTGAGCTATCTGTTATTCATTTATTCATCCAAAAATAGAGGTATTATTTATTTATTTACCACAGATGAACAGGTTTGCCGTTATTAGAGTTTTTCCAGGTTATTGGTGAGTACTAGGCTGGAGTGATGGTTGTTTTTGCTACTGATAAGATGTACTAGTTAGAAGGGGTGGGAAGAATTGGTGGGGAGATTGATGAGTTTGAGATTAAAGGATTCAGAAATTATTAAGAACAGTGGGTGAAAAATGCTGAGAGGTAGGGAGTCTGTACACGTAGGGGTTTTGAGAGCACTTTTTGAGCTGGTGATGACGTTCAAGATAGAAGGTAAACTAAATGTTCATTGGTAGTTAAGGGGTGGGGTTAATTTTAGGTTGGTATAGTTCATGTTTAGTGAGGCTGGGTTAGCATATAAGGCTGTGGCCAAGGTTTTGTACATAGTGATACGCACCAAGGCCAGGCTGTCATACTGGGGAAAGGGCATTTCCCCAGTAAGCTGGAAGGGTAAGGATTGGGGGACCTTTTTAGGTCGAGCATTCGAGACATCTTATATATACTTTAGTATATACCTATTATATACTTATATGGGTATGTACTTTGTGGGCTCTGGAGATCAGCCCTAGGACTTGTCTGCTTCCTCTTAGGGACTTTATTTTCTGTTCAACTGCCTCTATTTAACTGTCTTGATAGAAAACGACCAGCAGAGGTCAGTAAAATACCAGAACTGCTTTCTGCTGAGGGACTTTTTTTAATTTTTCTGGCAACTGTCTCTATTTAACTTTCTTGATAGAAAACGACGAGCAGAGGTCAGTAAAATACCAGAATCACTTTAGCATTCTCTAGATTCCAGTCCATAGAAATTGTCTTAGCCAATAATATTTTTTTCAATTCTTGTATTTTCAGTGATATGACCACCGAAGGCCCTGATTTTATATTAAAAACAGAGCTTTCGACTATACCATTTCCCCGCTGAAAGGCAATATTTCTCTCCATGTGTTCCCATTCCTGGTAGGTCATGCAGTTTGGTGCTTACTTTTCCTCCATGTTAAAGAACAGTAGATGTTTTAGCACCTAGGCTAATGTGCAGCATAGCTAAATACATATAAGGTCTCAAAGGTGAGACCGCTGGGAACTAGTTTATTGCTGAGCTGTTGGGTAAGGGGGGCGTACTGTGTTTTGCAAATTGGTATGGGTTTAAAGGGACCTGCTCAGGGTTTATGTACAGCACTTTGCAGTCTACAATAAAAATGTTGTTAACTCTGGTGATTAATGTTCCTCCTGGAGAGGAATCAGAGTTTTATCTAGTGGCAGTTTTGAATCAAGTAGCAGGGATTATTAACATGCCTACTGCAAATAATGTGTACTATGCAGATCACAGACCTGTATTTCATGTGGCTTGCTTAGTGGGTTAATGTTTTTGTCATAGAGATTATTTTGTTAGTTGCTATTCATAAGTTACAATTGTAACATAGCACAGTGAGTTATCAACTGCCATCAAAAAGCTGCACGCAAACTGCATGTATCAGATTAGAAAGTTATGTTTTTCCCAGTGTTTTATTATTCTAATGTTGCTGTAAACGGTTTGTTTCGTTAGAAATAAATTATTATTTGTAAAGCCAATACTAACCACTGTGTTACGTTTTGAATCCTGAGTTTGTGCTTCTCCTGACCAAGCACTTTTAAAAAATGCCTACCAGTATCGATTACATTTGAATCCTACACCTTTGTCTTACGTAACATTTTCTAGACACTTATTTACACACGTAAGATTCATTGTCGGTGTATGAGTGTGTGATGTGAACTGCTCATCACCTTTTACTGCTATGTGAGGCGCTGTAAAACAAACGAAATACATGTGAGAGAGGGGTGTTAAAAGTATCTTCAATCCATAAATCATGGAGACAGAAGCCGACACGGGACACAAGTGGTCAGTTCTTTAAATGGGCCGTTACTGAGTACCGATACTGAGTACCGGCACCTTTTTATTTTGAGAGGGAGAGTACCGGCACATCTCAAGAGTGACGTAATACTTTCAAGTGTAGAGTACCGGCACTTCTCAGAAACAAGCAGGTACGCTGCTACAGAGTACCTGCACTTCTATTTTTCCATTTGAAGCACCGCAAGTGGTTTATTAACATGAATGGTACAGGAGAGACATCTCAGCCATCCTGATGGGTCCAACCACCGTCTCATCTATTCAAACCATCACATTCCAATAGGAAACCACCCTGGCCACTCTTTAGAATGGCTAGCTCACATTCCATATGAGCTATGTCAGCCAATACCAAATCCACCTCACCACAAGGGGCTATGGAGAGATGAAAGTGATAGTAAGGGAATCTGTGGAGAAGGTCTTTTGGGGGGAGGCACCCAAAAATATTGTCGCACAGGACGCCACCAGCGGTAAAGCCTGCTATGCTGGGCCACTTCTTGGGGTGTAGGATGCAAACATCTCTCGTTCATTATGCTCTCAGCTTCTTGGCTGTGCTAAACCATATAAGTGTGCACTTACCTTAAATTTACTTCATGTTTCCGGCTTGACATCTTTTTTTGTGTTCTTTGTAAGAATTCCTGGTGCCCTATAAGGTCATAATTTACTATGCTTTAAAAGCTAATTCAGTTGAACATATAATGAACATGCGTTGTAGAATGCACAACTTTAGCTATTTTCCACAAATTTTCTTGAAGGGGAAAACTTCTCCAAACCCCCCTTGTAGTGGTCAGGCTCGCTCGCTGAGCTCGTTCACTTTTATTTTTGGGAGGGGGGCTCGTCTGGGGGAATGGTCTGACAGATTTTGCCAGGACTTTGGGTTCCCTTCCGGCCCTGATGCGTACTTGGCTCAGTAAGGTGGCCATTTCCCAGTGCCTTCATAAACGCCACTGCACGTGAGCTGCAGTTCTGAACACACCGACCCGCTTGAACTCGAGCACGTATGGCTCGTGCAATAGCAACTTTAGATAAAAGCTTTTTTTGTTCCCAACTCAACACATAACAAGCAATAGTTTCCCCTGTGGCTCGTGCAATATTTTCTCCGAGCAGTACATTGCTGAACGGAATGAAACAAAAGAGTCGAGGGTGAAGTATGCTTTATTAAACCAATAAAACAGCGTGACGTCTGCGGCCCTGAAGGGACAGTACAGGTAGAGACGGACGTGCTTTTTCCCCGGCAGGAGTGACGAAGGGGCTGCTAAACCTTCGAGGCCTACCTGGCGCGAACTGTGAAAATATTTTATCTACGATAGTCTTAATTAAAGTAAGAGAGATTTAAGAGCAGGCCGTGTTTGATGATAGATATGAAAGTCCCAACGGACGAGACGTTCCGATGATTAACCGGTAAGGCCGAGATGTCGTTGAAGGTAAAGCGACCCCGGGGTAAACAATGACTGGATTCATGGCCGCGATGACGCAGCAACCGCGCACCTGGGATCCTGAACTCTGCGTCAACCTCATGTTTTATGTGGCCCTGGTGAACCGCGATGAGGAGATATGCCTCACAATTAAATTACTCAGTGCTACTGCAGGGCTTTAAGTGGGGCGGGTCCCTCCTGGTCTGCGACCCAGCAGGAGTTGAAAGCTGCTGAAGGAACGAGTACCTTTCGGGCCCTAAATTTATGTCCTTAAATCCACAATTAAAAACATTGATTGATTTATTAACTATGGGGCAGATTCACTTTTTGTGACTCACGCAACGCATTTCTCTAACCCATATTTACAAGGACAGTGGCTTTTCCTGTCCCTGTAAATACGGCCCCTTTACACGCAGCACTTTGTGTGAAAGGGGCGTTCCATGGGTGTTGCTGTGGGTGTTCCCACGCAACACCCATGGAACCAGACACATTTCCAGGTTTTCGAGGACTCGTAAACCTGGAAATGCGTCAGTATGCTACACCACCCTAAGGGTGACGTAGCAAGGAGAAATGTTTGTGTTTCGCCTCGTTTTTTTCCTCTTTCAATGCGTGCTGCATTCTACAGCATGCATTGAAAGAGGAAAATGCCTGTAGTGATTGTTCTTGTGCAGGAGGTGCCCCTTCCTGCACAAAAACAATCTCCCCATGACGCAGGCATCCTTGCACCGTGGTGCAACGATGCCTGCGCTGGCGCTTGGCAACTGTTTATGAGCCAGCTCAGGGGAGAGCCAGGAATGCAATATATCATTGTAAATATGTTGCATTCCTGTGCTCTGAAAGTGCTGCTGGTTGGCGCAACCAAAGGGCTTGCGGTGCCACGCTGCGGCACATTCTTGTAAATCTGCTCCTATGACTGCACAAACCGTTAAGACAACCCATGTCAACGAGGTAACTCCTGTTTACATTTTCTCATATTTAACTTAATTTACTTTCCTAAGACTATTTGCTTTTTCCAGGATCTTGCTTTTCTTTAAGTTCTTTTTCACGCAGGACATTACCTCCTCGTCCGTCTTCCCGTCCTATTCCTTAACAGTGAGCAGCTTGTCTGCTCCCCAGAAACCTTATACCTAGCAGAGTTTTTAACACTTCCCCCAATATGGCACCACCTATCAGGTGAGAATATAGGAGGAAGTGCGTCACACAATATCCTGAGAATACCAAAGAAACCCCGAAACAAATACAATCACCAGAAAGAAAACCCAGGGAGGGAGGGAAGGGCTCAGAAATGGGATCGGACGACCAGGACTCAGAGTAATAAAGATTACCGGTGAGTATCCGGCCATTAATCTTTATTGACACTACTGTGTCGCGTGTAGGTGTCTGTGTGAGTCAGGTTGTGGGTGTTTATAATGCAGCACGTTTGAGAGCTCTGGAGTTGAAGCTAAAGCCAGTGTGAATTTCTCATAGTGTCCACCCAGTCCATGGCTTCTCTGCAGATTGCGAAGAGTAGCCATCGCAAATACCAGTTGTAATTGTGGTTCGAGGTATAAGTGTGTGGAGGAGGGACACAGATCTCAAAATATTTACAGCGCGAAAGTAAATGAAAATGAGTTGCTTGTGTGTGTATAAGGGAGGATGATGTGAAGAAGAGGCAAGTAGGTAGAGGCAGGAGAAAGTGAAAAGAGGCTGCAGAAGAAGGAAGGGATGAGGTGTGAAATATGTAGATGGAGAATTTCAGAGAGATGTGGGGAGAAAAAAGGGTGTGTCTCACAGAGAGGTTACAGAGGAAAGGGGTGTGAAGGGCAGGATCGGAGAGATTGCGACATTCCAGAGAGCTCTACCTTTTCCACAGACTCTGTAATGTGTAATTCACAGTCTTATGTTTTCAGAATTGAAGAGTTTCCAAAAACAATCACTTTTGTTGCTTCTTAATCCGATAGTGCTAACAAGCATTGGAAAACTAATAGGTCTGGCATATTATTATATTGGGTATTGTCTAATATGTCTGGATCAGTCAGGAACAAGCAGATCCATCGGAGTGCATGTCCTTGGATTCCAATGTCATCTAAGTGTTAGATGAGGATGGGGTGGGGTGGGAGACCATGTCAAATGCTGCTGAGAGGTTCAGGATGATGAGGGCCGTTGTGTCTCCTTTGTCCGGAGTTGAGCAAATGTCTTTCATGGGGGCGATAGGGGCTGTTTTCGTACTGTGTTTATGTCTAAAACCAGATTGAGTGGTGTTGAGTAGATCGGGGTGTGGTTGTTGAGCTATTCTTTGAGGTGTCTGTTGATGATTTTCTATAAGACATTGGCCAGGAATGTTAGCAGGGGTGATAGATCATGTAGTTGGCAAGCTTTGAAGTGCCTCAGAAGGTTTCATCAGCAATGGGAGGACAGTTGCGTGTTTACAAGCATATGGGAAGGTCCCGGAAGAGGTGGAGGCATTCTGAATGGGTGCAAGTCTTGGGTAGATGGGTTTCAATAGTCTGAACTATGCGTGGTGGGGGCATAGGTCCAATGGGGCCCCTGAGTGGATGAACTTCCTGGTGGGGGGCAGTTCCTTATGGAGTGAATACAGGCCATGTGGTTAACATTGGTTCTTTGGATAAGATCGGGGGTTGTTTGGCAAGGTCTTTCGGGTCCAGTTGCGGGTTGAAGTTACTATAAATGGTGGTGATTTTGTGCCTGAAGAATTGAGAGAGAATGTTACACTTAGACTAAAGAGTGAGTAAAGAATACATACTGGCATTTTCCATCAAGAAAGACATTTTGGGAAATACGCTGCTCTTTTCCATAAGTGTCGGTTGAAGTTATTAGTTGGCTTTAAAATATATTCTTTTGGCAACACAAGCATATTCTGGTGAATGTCTACTCACACAGTAGACATTATGCAGAATGCTGAGTTAGCCATGCTGATAACACTTAAAAAAAGAGCCTTTTATAAATAATCTCATTTGCTTCAACACAAATGCGACATGATGCAGAATTCTGTGATAGTCTTGTTGGAAAAGCGTAAGGTAAAACATGTGTCAAAAAGTTTTCCTGTTGAATGTTTCCTCATGGAGTGGTGCTGTAGGGACGTTATGGGATCAGATTTCTTATCTTATACCAACAAATAGATATTGCAAATGGTTTTGCACCAGGATTGAGGAGAAAGCACAAGGAAAATTCCTTACATTGTATTGGCTGTTGTGCCGAGGTCTGTAGGCCGTCATCCACCATGGTGGCATGCCTTATCATCGAACTGTGCTCCACGCTGGGTGGGCGGTGCAATACTAAGAAGGCCCCTCAAAAGGGGACTCTGGTGAAGATCTTTTCTCATCCTTACCCAAGTGTAATAGGGGTGAAAAAGTGAATAAAGGGTTGTGGGTGTGATGGCTATACATTTTCCTGCAGATAATCTTGAAAGAATAATTTTTATTTGTGGGCTTTAACTGTGACAAGATACAAAACTTGTGTTAACCAATAAAACATAAGTTATTCGTTGGTCCAATTAGTGGTCAACATGTTTCACTCCCCTCTGCCCAATTGGATCAGTGTCATTTTTTCATGACCTATAGACTCAACCCTACTCTACTAATATCTAGATATTATCTGGTGTAGGTTATGTATATATATTGAGTGATATTATCCTCTCTTGCATGTTTAGGAAATATCTGTTTTGTCCCAGAATCAGCTCGCATGTGAAAAACAAGGAAGACCTGGTGGCGAAAAACACACACACATATATATATATATATATATATATATATATATATATATATATATATATATATATATATATATATATATATATATGTACACAGGTGAACATACATAGAAAGGCATTGTCATATGACTATTTTAGGCAATTCCAATATTCCACGTCCCCCATGTATGAGCATGTTAGCACACTCAAGCATAAAGCATGCACAAGAGTGAGCAAAGCAAACAGTGGGCGGTCAGCATGCAAGTAATGCTTTTCATTGTTACTCTTCTTGTGCACCATCTTGGGATGGTCAGTGATGTGTTCTCTTGTATTGGATGTTTGTTTCTTTTCAGTTTTAAAGTGTTATATGGTCATATTTATTTCATATCAGAATCGCTATTCTCACGATAAAAACTGATAACGGGATATAGAGTCTGATATTAGGGTTTTAAGTGATAAGCACCCTCTACCTAAAGGTGGCCACTTAAGTCACAGTGGGCAGTGATGTGAGAGATATTGTCTGAGGGAAGACAGGTCTCTTATTGTGGTGGACACCATATTGGAATCATCTCTCTCAGTTAGAAATGCAGTCTCATTCCAATAGTAGGAAGCTATTATTAGGAGGTGTAACATTCTCTTTCATTGTTAACTTGGGTGTCATCTTGGACTAGTAGGGTAACTAACACACAGCGTACCTAAAATGTACTGATTACAGGAGGTATATAATAATAGAGTGCTCTCATGCCAGTCTCACTTTCACCATCAATGTAGTGAATAAGATAATCCACCCTAGATGCCCAAAGGTGCACTTCTTACCCTTCACAGTCAGTCCTCTACTATCCAAAATCCCCACCACTCTTTCCAATACCATGTCTTGCTGCCCCAGTTCTTCCCACACACTAAGATGTTGCCCTGGAAGTAGGTCATGTTTTCTAATTATTAAAGAGCCGGTGCATAGCCCTCTGGAGCATGGCTAATACAAACACGAAGATGATAGGCATGTCTTAAAACCAGTAAGCCCCTTGCAGAGATAGGAAAGATAGTAAGGTTCTGGAATCCTTGTGCAGTACAATTTGATGACATGCAGAGGATAAATCGATTTTAGAAAACACCGCTACTCCCTTGCACGTCAACAGCATTTCACTAATTTTCAACAGGTGATGTCTGTCCACCCAGATGCTGTCATTGAGGTCATGGGGATCCACACACATGAACAGACTTCTATTGCATTTTATTATTCTGTCCTCGCATAATTTTTTCAACTCCGACCATAATTTACTTCTTAGCGTCTGAGCACCGGTCTAACCTTGTAAACCTTTGTTACTGCATTCTTCTTAAAACTCATTTTAGGTTTTAATCCCTTCAATGAACCTAATCTGTCACTAAACATTCAGAAACTTCCTCAACCACACCAAAAAGGGCACAATGTTGCTGTATTCTATCCTTTTCCACATAATTTCCCTCATCTGCACACAAAACCTGCTTGGGATCGTTAGGATTGAGAGTTATTCCCAACATCCTATATTTAGACCAGCCCAGCAGGAATCCTCCACCCTTAGCCACACACTCTGGCACAAATAGCTCTACATTTTAATTGTAATATGGCATAACCTCGATGTTTTTCTTTTCTTATGTCATCAAACTTACCTCTGACTCCTGTAATATTTGATTTCCATACACAAGTACCATGCCACCTCTGATCAGTGTGTACCTTGCACCTGAGTCTGCCATTGGTCTTACATTTAAACCACCTAACAACACATCACAAAACTGAGAAAATTATATTCTCCATCCACATCACACACCTGTAACATTCAAACCTCTTCATTCTCCTTCGCCTCTCCTTCTACATTATTCACTCCTCTAGAAACTCCTGGCACGTCACTCTTTGTAGGAGGCGAGCTTAGTATATGGTGTACACCTAAAGGAGTGATACACCTTGAACTAATCCAGACAACCCTTCTTGTGATTTTATTGGTTTTTAATAACCTTAAAGCTTTCAAAAGGGTAGCTGTGGAGAGCAGCCTTCAGGCTTATCTTGAAGAAGTGTAAAACAGCTTGTTTTTACCACGTTTAATCAGTGGTGTAGGTTAGATGAGAAAGAACCACACAGTGTTCATGAAAAATAAGGGTATTTATTTACAGAACACAATCAGTGCCACTCGCTATATCTCCTACCTGGAGGAATCAAAAATACACATTGGAGTACTTAAAAGAAATCAGGTAAGTAGCGCAAACATACACTGGTCTCCAGGGGGAGACCAAACCATATACTAAATAATTTGAATGCGAACTGCAAATGAGAATGGGACTTGGAGCAAAGGACTTAGAAGAGCTTGGTGAACCAGGAACCACCCAAGGTAGATACCCAGGAACCCGAAGGAGGCTGTGTGCAGAGTGGAAACACAGCTGCATGTTCAATAGAACTCAATGGAGGTTGCTGTTTTAAAGAAAAAGGACCCTGCTCAGAGTACCCCGAAGAAACCCTTTGGAGGACGGAAGGTTGGAGGGCCACCCCACCCGTGGATGCCCCAGGAATAAATTTACCTGTACCAGGGGAGCTGGGTACATAAGGGTAAAGTGACATTGGAACCCCTCGTAGATGACAATGGGCGACTCTGGAAGAAACGCCTCTGGAGAAGTCTGTGAAGATGTCCGGTGGAATCCAAAAGTGGAAGGGAACCTGTAAGCAGAGGTGACAGAGTCTATGCCACTGAGGAGTGACAAGGAGGCACGGAGGCACGGAGGCACAATGCTGACCTTTGTCAGGAAGTTTCGAAGAGTTCACAAGGACCTTGTTGGTGCAGCTCTGGGGACCTGCCGATGCTGTGGAATTCCAGGAGCCATACATGAGCTGTTCCACGTCAGAGTTCAGTTTTCAGGTGGTCGGAGTTCCGGTGGGAGCACCTACAAGCCCTGGTAGCTGCAAGATGAAAAGATGCAATCATTGGGACCAGCAAGGTCCAAGCGACTCACCACCTGCAGGAGAGTCAGAGCAGGCCCGAGCAAGCAGGGAAGCCCACAAAAGCAGTATACCCTTGAGAGGACCCATAGGTCAAAGGCACAGAAGTTGCAAGAGGACTTCTGGCAGCTCACCGAAGATGCAGGCCCACGATGCAAGGGATGCAGGGAGGACACTGTTCTTCGAGGAATGAGATGCTTGAGGCTGCTGCTTCTTGTTGCCCGAAGACCTCTGGAGTGCAGAGTCAACAAGCCTATGCAACGGCAAGTCGATGAGGTGCACAGGGGTCCGGTCCCAGTGGTTCAGACGAGGGATACTGTCCTCCAAATTGCAGGGAAGACAGATCAGGCCTTGGGGAAGCCACAGATCTACCACCTATGTTACTGAGCCTCGGGAGGTCCGTAGGACCACAGGAGCAGCAGACCGGTCATCTTTGATACAGTGCATGCAAGCGCAACAGGAGTGGCTCCTTCACTCCAAGGGGGATTACTTCAGATTTTCTTGATGCCCACAGGTCCCTGGAGATCCTGAGTGAAGCACAGAAATAGATGAGGCAGAAAAATTGCAGAACAGTGAGACCAGGAACAGCAGCAGTCTTCCTTGATTCAGTCTCGGTTCAGGAGAAGTTCACGCAGTCCAAATGTCCAGATGGTCGAAGAGTGTCTTGGTTTTAGAAATGAGTTTTGTTCCACGACAAATCTTAGGACTCACCCATGGGGGGAGTCTTTACATACTCAAGGAAAGGTTTGGAACAACTCAGGAATCCCTCCCAGAGGAGGGTCTGGACAGAGGGGAGGATACAACCCTGTCCTTTGTCCAGTTTTGTGCCAGAGTGGGAACCAAGGGTTCCTGAACTGGCTTAAATTGGTATATGCATGGAGGGCACCAAACATGCCTTTCAATGCAGTCTGGTGGGGATGGAAAGTGCCCCAACCCCAGCCCAATACACTAAGTCCTGTCTGGGAGGTGGTCACACCTACCCGTGACAGGAAACCTATTGTTCTACCTTCCCCTGCTTGAGCTCAACTCAGCAGCAGGAGGACAGACCTGTGTCTGTGGTTGGCAGCAGCACTAGCTTGCTGTCAGACCCTGAAAGGCTGTAACCAGGATTACAGGGGGCTCCTCCAAGGAGCCACCAGTACATGGGATCATACCTCCAACACTAGAATCGGTGTTGGGGTATGATTCCAACTTGTTTGATAACAAACATAACCAGGTTCGGCACACCCATTATATAGTTAGACATCTCATAATGACTGATGTCCACTATGGGGCACATGCATCATTGGAAATTGAGGTCGCAACAAATCTGCCTCTTTGCAAAATCAATTTTTGCATTTGGGATGCATCATCCCAAATGCAAAAATCGCTATTTAATTAATTGCTAAATTTGCGATTACTTAAATTGTGATTGCATTTAGGGAATCACAAATTGCAATTCCCTAAATGCAATGCAACAAAAAAAATTGCGATTTCGAATAGAAGAAACGCAAATTACCATCAACTTAAAGTTGATGGTAATTTGCGAGAACTTTGAAAAATGCCCAACGCTCTATGTTGCACACATACATACCCTTGGGGCATGTGTGTGTGCAGTATGTTTTTAAATTGCAATGTCAGGGGTGCATCAGGGTGTCCTTTTGGCACCCATGCACCCTTGAAATTGCATGCGCATTTTGCGAGTACCTATTTGGTACTCGCAAATTGTGCATGCAATTCCCATTAATTCCTATGGGCCCTCTAGGCTCATAGGAATGAATGAGAAGCAATTACTTATTTGCGATTCGTAATTTGTGAGTCGCAAATAAGGAATGTGTAGGAATCGCACATTTATTTGCAATTCCTACATGCATAAGGAATTGCGATTCCTAAATTGCAATTTCTTAAAAATTGCAATTTAGGAATCACAATTCCTTACTTTGAATCATGTGGCCCCTATATGTCTTAAAATGGTTGACCACACTTACAAAACCTGGAGAATAGACTTCGGGGTTTGTAGGGGTGTCTTGCTTATGCAGGGGCACCCTCACACTTATTACCAGGCACTCTGCCCTCAGGACTACTATAGGTGTGACTTATAGGTTTTAAGTGCAGTGACTTCAGCTATAAGAAAACTTATATCTGTCATGAGAGGTGCAAGCACAATCACACAGAGTTAAAGAGGGCTCCCATGGGTGGCACAATACATGCTGCAGCCCATTGACGACCCCCGATGTACCTATTCCCTGGGTACCTTAGTACCATATACTAGGGTCTCATAAGGGTACACCAGTAGCCAATTGTGGAGGTAGCAAAGTACTTACCATAGCCATTTTGGGAGATTCAGAGCACAGATGCTGAGGTCCTGGTTATCAAGATCCCTGCAAACTACAGTCAGAACATACTGACACCAGGTAAAAAGTGGGGTAACCATAAAAGAAAGTTCCTACTTTCCTACACTCTTCCTCCCTTTTCCTTACACATCCTAGAATATTGCCCTATCTGTTTGCATTTCCTACAAGTCTGGAACATTGCAGGGCAATTTATATCACATGTGAAATGTTCCTAATGCCAACATCTAAAACACACTACTTCTTCAACCACACTAGGTCCTCTCTCTTGACTTAGTTTTGATACCCTTCCTTTAAGACTGACAAGTTTTCCTGTCTACTCTTTTACCTAATTTACCACAATTAACTCACCACTGACCACTACTTTTTGTGTAACAGCTTTTCCTCTGTTTGTAAGTGCTTTTTACAAAGTCAGTTCCATGTCAAAAACACTTTTTCTTGTACATGTTTGTTATTAGATTACTGCCCACTGCCCAATCTTCTTTGTTTAAGGGCTTTTCATCTGTTTGTGAGTGCTTTTTACAAAGTCAAATTGTCTGTCAAAAACAATTTTCCTGTAAATGTTTGTTATTAGACTACTGAACAAATTAGTCTTGCAGCATCTAGTCATGGAAATTCGCAATGATCTGATATAACTGTCAATAATTTTCCTAACATCTGTGCTCTTACTGAGAATTTGAATGTAGCCTCGACTTAGCTTTTCTTTTGCTGTATATATTATCTAGATATTTCACAGCAGTCTCATACTCGCAACATTTTTCATCAATATTTAACAGAACTAGTGAAAGGTGTTGGAGGACCCTACTTTCATCAGACAAATGAAAATTCTTAACCACGCCAAATTTCCACTTTCCAGTGAATATGTCTTCTCTGCATGTTTACACATTTGCTTTGAAGACCTCCTACCACTGAACCCAATCTTCCTGTGGTTCCCAGGAGATTGTAAGAATGTCATAGGTGCCGGCATACCTTTATTTTGCGCATGGGTTCTATACTGGGTCTGCTGTGACGTTCTCTTTCAATTGCCTATAGTTAGTCAGCTGTGGCCTACCTCTCCACCCTCCAGATGTCAGTGCCTCGTTCCTTACCACCAATCCGCCAGCACATGCTTGATCGCTTGGCACAGCACCAGTCCCAGACTCCCTACCCTAGTTGGCCTCTTGCCAGTCCTTTAGTCTGTTTGTCCAGTTGCATTTCCTTCCAGCAACGCTGCCTGATGGTCGCCAATAAAATAACAGTATGTCAGGGTATCAAAATAACTGTTTTCATAATAAGTCAGGCACTACAGGAGAGGGATCGCTAGCTGTCTCAACCAACCCCATCAATGACCACACAATCTTACAATCCCAAACCTGTTTATTTCAAGAATGGAATCCAAACATAACAGACTATAATACCCCAAGAACCCTGAAAACAGAATACAATGTGACAAAACATAGCCATGTGTAGTCTCCAAATCTTGCTGAGGCTTCATACTCTTACATTCTCATCTTTTCCTGCAACAATTACCTTACCTTTACTTAGCTCACAGCCACAATCTACATCACCATTCCTTTCTATATTACCTCTCACCATTATCTTTTATCCTCCACCCAACTATCCTCCCTCATCAACATCACTACTCCTTCCATCCCTCACATTTACTCCACTAGAGGCACCTACTCTCTAAAACATCACAACCCCTGTGGTTCTGAAAATCTGGATTCATATAATAGTACTGGACTCGAGAATAAAAACTTCGTCGAAATAGGACGAATTTGGTATCAAAATACCGAGAATGACGAGTACATCATGTACATGTATTTTTCGGCGTATTCGAGTGACGATTCCACCTCGAAATCGTCATTTACATTCTGAACCCTTAGCTCCCATTTACATGTTGCCCTTTACATTGGCCTTAATCCAGTTGAATTTGATTCCACAAGGACACATACTCCTTAATCGACTTCTCCCTGACCTCAGTACAAGTTAGAACCATTGCCCCAGGCCGAACTCGTTAGGTCAGTTCCCTCCCAGTGCCCGAGCAAGATAGCATCTAGGCTCAACCGGCCATAAAACCATTTGAGCACGCACACCTGCCATATCTCGCTCACATCTTTTTCTCTACTCCTTTTCTTTACTTGCTTTATGATGGGGAGGTGACCGTTTTTATTGGGGGTCCAGCGATATCTGATGAAATGTTGGGCCTTGCCGGATGATTTGTTATGGGCAGCACGACATGAAATATGTACATGTCATCATGACTCTGCTTTTCTTTTGTAACCAGTAACTATAAATGAAATACCACGAATTCAAGGAATGTTTTGCCCAAGGCTGAAAATCATGTATAAAGAGAGAAGCCTGACTTCGTGAAAGTGTGCAGTCTCCTGAGAATATACCCGTATTGTACTTCTAGGACCCTGTTACCTTGGTTGCAGCCAATAAACTAATCTTTGACTTCACCTCGAAGACTCTGAGTTTCTGTAGGTCTGACTCAGGAGAACCCGAGGTCTCTGGGTGTTGATTCCCTGACACCGCTGGGTTACCGGTTCTGTGCCGGTTCTTAAAAACCCAGTACCTCAGTTGGCACCCAGCGTTTGGGGTGATTCCAGTGGTACCAGTGAGCCTGAAGATCGTGAGGAGCTTCGTGTGGAAATTCCGGAGGAGGGCCCACCACCTCATCGACCCCTTCATGTCGACGTGGTCCGAAGGTCTTTGCTGCGAGGTTCCCCGCTTCCCGACGGCTACAAGGACTGCTGCCCTGGCTATCGCCCTGATGTTGGACCCTTGAAGTTTTCGGTAGAGCGAAACACTGAGACGAGTCTTCTGGTGACGCCATCGATATTTTCAGTTAAGTATAAGTGGAGCGTCTCCCAGACCTTAGTTGGACTTACTTTGTGGTATCTTTGGGATACAAAAGGTTTTGTATTGGTACTTGCAAGCACCATAACCGAAGGACTCGTGTATTCACGAGAAATATCGTAATCGATAAACCCTTTGAAGTTTTGGAACTAGACTAGAGAGCGAGGATGCCTAGTCTTAGACTTGGGAATTTGTTTTGTCTTGGTAGTAATAATAGGGACTCCCGATTGGAGGACTCATGTCCGGTTCCTCCAGTTGGAACTCCGACTTACGAGCTATATGTTAAACATGGGGTAGGCCCCATCATTTACAACGAAGTATTGATTAAATACACTAGGAAAGATGGTGTTTTAAAATGGCCCCAATATGGTAGCTTTGATTCTGAAATCTTAGACAACCTTGAAGTTAAACTCTTCAAAAAGAAAGCCCGGCCGGCGATGTTTGACTCTTTCCGCTTATGGCGCAAAGAAGCCAAACAAAAAGAAATTAAATTAGCTAAGAAAAATAAGAGAGAAGGAGGACTTTCGGTAATGCAAGCTGCCGTGCAGTTTAAAGATAATGAAGAAGAGCAGATAAATGAGCAGTTGCACAGGCAACGTAAAATGGCAATAGATAAGTGTTATCCAGTTTTGCCGTCTCTTCAGCAAGAGGCAGCAAAAGAGCGTGAAAAAGACCCATTAATGTCGCAATTATTAACTTCACCACCCCCCTATGCGCAGAATGCCACAGCACCCCCGCAACCTTTAGTTGCACAAGCTGCGCCTCCTGCTCTTCCACAGCACCCACCAGCTGTTCTTCAGCTGGCTCCTACTTCTTCGGTGCAGCCTCCTCCAGGCCCACCGACCACTTCTTTTTCACCTGTGTTTTCTACGATTTTGCCTACTATACTTTTTACGTCTCCTAATGCTCCCTCTACAACTTTGCCTAGTGCCCCCTCTATTTCCCCTGATACCTCTTCTGCTATCTCTACCCCTACCTTATCACACCCCGTTCTTCCACCTATTTTTCCTTCAGTTTCACCTTCTATTCGGCAGAAAATGGCCAGCACTGTTACTAATCTTCTTTTACCTCTTTTCGGGTCGCCTGCTACGACCCCTAACATTGGAAGAAGACAGTTGCGAAGTCAACTGCCTGATTATCAAGAGAGAGATTCCCTGAATAGTTTAGCTCGGAAATGGGTCATGGACACTGCAAAATATGATGTACAGTCTGTCATGGAAGTCTTCCATCAATGGGAAGCAGCGACACAGAGATATGTTTTCGAACAGATGTGTGTCTTTCTTGGCGAGGATTTAGAAGACAATGATCAAGAATGCATCCCACAAGAGATGTGTCGTGTACGATTTAAGTTTGGAGAGGGTATGATTGTAGGTCCCGACGTGGAAAAGGCAGTTGAAATGTTATTATCATATCGAAGTAAGGGAAACAGTTCTGGGTCACCATCGGAATCTAGTGCATCTAGTAGGAAAAAGGCACGACAATACCCTATGGGAGAAGTTCCCCCACAGTGGAGAGAGGGTGACGCGACCGCTGTCCCACCTGTCCTGCCACACTTTCACCGTGTATGGGTACATGTCCCATGGAAGCGAGCTGAAGTTTTAGCACTCAAACAAACATTACCAGATCCGCATAAAAATCCTGCAGGGTACTATAAAGAATTGTCGCAAACTGCTGGGTCATGTATAATGAATTTGGCCGATATCGATATGTTATTTGGGAACGTTGTTCCACAGCCTTTATGGGGTAAAATTCGTCATGTAGATCAGGACCAGGAATTAGGTGACACGTGGGCTAATATTACTGCTGCAGATGCACGACAAGTTGGTGGTGCCAAGCCTGAGCCTCTGATAGCAGAACTACCTGGTAGAATAGTAGATTACATGAAAACGATAATGCCTGCAATACGCGTACATTGGGATAAGTTATCTGCATGCAAGCAAAAGAAAGAAGAAACTGTTTCAGATTTCTTCACCAGATTTGAAGAAACATTCATTGACCACAGCGGTCAAGATATGACCACAGAAGGTGGTCAGAGATTGTTTGTCGATAAATTTGTGCACAATCTGCTTCCAGAATTGTGTAGGAAATTAAAAGATTCAGAAAGTTCTTGGGCAGTCTCATCTTCAGCCCAGATATTAGCTACCGCACAGTACTACGAGAATAGAGACAAAGATGAGAAAGATAAAGTAGAAAAGAAAACTAGAGAACTCAAAACGAAGGTTTTGCTACAGCAAGCCTATCCGCCACGTGGTGGTGGTAATCAAAATAATAATGGTCAGAATCACTACCAGAATACTTTTCAGCAGCCTCAACAATATCAGAGAAACTTGCAAAGATTCGATTACACTCAACCCCGCGTAGGTCCTAACCAGTGTTTATATTGCAAACAGGAGGGTCATTACAAGTATAACTGTCCTGCGCTACCACAACGTGCAAATGGAATTTCTGGTGTAAGAGGTCGTGGCAGTCAGCAAGCGCCTAGAGGTAGAGGGCGTGGAAACGCCCCTCAGGACGCGCGCCCCCTTCCACCACAAAACTCTATGAACAGGTTTGATCAGCAAAATAACGTATCTGACAAGACAGCTCAATACTACGTTGATGAGTATTACACAGAAAATGAGCAGTGGGAAAATGAGGATTGCTAGGACAGCCATAGACGAAGAGAGGGAGTCGTTTCAGTTCCAGTAGATCAGAGTGGACCTTACGTTGAGGTGATTACATCAGGTGTGTCAGAACCTTTTTTGTTGGATACTGGTGCTACAAAGAGTTCTATTATGCACTCCAAACTCCCTGGCGCACCTTTGTCTGGCGAAATGAACGTTTCTGTAGGTTTTTCTGGCGCCCCAGTTAAAAATCCGATTTCTGACCCTTTATCTCTTTCTGTTGGTCCTTGTGAATTCGAAGCACCCCTTATTTTGACAACAGGTTGTGGTGAAAATTTGCTAGGATTAGATTTGCTAAAAAGATTGTATGCGACTTTGTACTGTTCTCCTTCAGGAGTACAACTTACTTTAGGTAAGAAAGTGGTTTCTCCCATGTATTTGTCGAGAAATGCACTTCCAGCCGAATTGTCGATTCTCCCAGATATTCTTTGGGCTACTGGTCCAAATGATGTAGGTCTTTTAGAAATTCCACCATACGTTGTAACATTGAAGTCGAATGTCAGAATGCCACGAATTCCCCAATACAGAATATCTAATGAGGGTGAAAGAGCTTTGCTAGCGATCGTTTACGAATTAATTGAAAAGGATGTGATTGAAGAAACACGAGGCAATGTTTGCAATAGTCCTGTTCTGCCTGTTTTGGAACGAACTGACCCTTCTCAGCCACCTGTGTACAGATTTGTGATTGACCTTAGAGAGGTGAATAAAATTGTTGTGCCACAATTCCCAGTTGTCCCCGACATTACCACATTATTGACTATGATTCCAGCCTCTGCCTCCTGGTTTTCGGTGATTGACCTGAAGAATGCTTTCTTCAGTATCCCGATTGCTGAGGAAAGCAGGGATATTTTTTCCTTTAGTTTAGGAGGTCGAAGCTTCCGCTTTAAACGCGCTCCTCAAGGCTACTGTGAAAGCCCCTCAATATACAGTCACGCTCTGAAAAGTCAGCTTGACACAATGGTTTTGCCCAAAGGTGCCACTCTCGTACAGTACGTGGACGATTTGCTCATCGCTGCGGATACTGAGAAAATTTGTAAAATGGCCACGTTGTCATTATTGCGTCATCTATGTGATTTGCATCACAAGGTGTCACTTTCCAAGCTTCAATATTGCCGACAAGAAGTGACCTACTTAGGTCATCTCTTATCGAAGGAGGGAAGGAAACTGACCCCAGAAAATATTCAGGCAATAGCAAAATTGAGTGTGCCAAGAACACAGAGAGAAGTACGTGCTTTCTTGGGCATTACATCGTACTGTAGACAGTGGATTCCAAATTTTTCGTTATTAGCCAAACCATTGGTGGCATTAACGTGTAAAAATACACCCAATCCCATTCCTTGGTCGGAAGAATGTCAGAAAAGTTTTCTCGAATTACGCACAGCATTATGTTCGGCCCCTGTGTTAGGTACCCCCAACTACAGTAAGCCTTTCACATTGTATGTCCACGAGAAGGAAGGCTGTGCATTGTCTGTGCTGACTCAGTTATTCGGAGATAGACAGCGGCCATGCGCCTATTTTTCGTCAACTTTGGATCCGGTAGCACGAGCATTGCCAAGTTGTTTAAGGGCCACAGCGGCAGCAGCTGTTTCCATTCGACAGTCTGCTGGTCTAGTAATGAATAATACACTAATCGTGATGGTCCCGCATGCAGTAGACACATTGTTAAATAGGACCAAGACACAGCACTTAACTAGTGCTCGACTGTCCAGTTACGAATTGACGCTGCTAGCGAGCCATGTGCACATAAAAAGGTGCAGTACCTTGAACCTAGCCACATTGTTACCAATTGCAGAGGAATCAGATGCTTTAGAACAGCACGATTGTTTTCTTAGAACAGAGGAAGAGACGAAAGGGAGAGTTGATTTGTTCGACACTCCTCTTGCTGAATGTGATGGTACATTATGGGTGGATGGTTCATGCTTTAAGCTCCCAAATGGTAACGTGACTACAGTATATGCTGTCACAACTTTGCACACAGTCATTGAAACTGCGCCAATACCACATGGTTCAGCTCAAGCCGCAGAACTCGTTGCACTGACGAGAGCATGTGTGTTGTCTAAAGGAATGAAAGTGACTGTCTATACCGACAGCCAGTATGCTTTTGGAGTGGCTCACAGTTTTGGACGATTGTGGAGAGAACGTGGGTTCCTGACTTCGCATGGAGCTAAGATTCAGCATGGTCAGTTGGTGAATGAGCTTCTTGAATCACTGACGTTGCCCCTGCAAATAGCGATTGTGAAATGTAGTGCACACAAGAAGGTGACTGATGATGTTGGTCGTGGAAATGCCTTTGCTGATGAAACCGCTAAGGAAACTGCAAAGAATGTGATGAGCCGAATGTATGTTGCGAGCCCAGAAAGATGGACTGGTGATGTTGGAATATGTGAAGACACGATAGAAAGTGTGAAGTCCATCCAAGCTGAGGCCACGGAGAAAGAGTTAAGCATGTGGAGAGAAAGTATAGGGAGAATGGATGCAAATGGTTGTTGGATTGAATTGACAGAGCAACAGAGATGGTTGTTACCCGATGCATATGTGCCTGCAGTGGTAACAATGGCTCATGGAATGGCCCATATCAGCGCAAAAGGGATTTGCGAGTTGTTGGCCCCAGTATGGAAGAATTCAGGGATTCCCAAGTGTGCAGAGAACGTAGTCAAGAATTGCATGGTATGTCTGAAACACAATCCTGGTAGGGGAACCCCAACTCCAGCTGGTCATTTTGCACCTCCTACGTATCCGTTCGAGGTTTTGCAGCTAGATTTCATACACATGGAGAGGTGCAACAACTTAAAATACGTGCTCGTGGTTGTTTGTGCCTTCTCAAGATGGGTAGAAGCCTATCCCCTAAAAGACAATACTGCCTTGTCCACAGCGAAAGCCCTTGTAAAAGAGTTCTTCCCCAGGTTTGGAATGCCGAGAATGGTCTGGTCTGACAACGGAAGTGAATTTGTGGGTCGTGTGATGAAAAGAGTGTGTGAAGGGCTAGGCATTAGGCAGAAGTTCCACGCTGCAAATCACCCCCAATCAGCTGGATTAGTGGAATGTTACAATGGCACGCTTAAACTTAAATTGGCCAAAATCCAAGCGAGCACAGGTCTTAAATGGCCTGACGCTTTACCCTTAGCACTCCTATCCACCAGAATGACTGTGCATTCGCGAGTGAAACTCAGCCCCTATGAAATAATCTTTGGTCGGCCAGCCAACATATGGGGAGTGCCTAGGCCCACGAAGTTTAGCGAGCTGCAACACCCTATTTTGCTTGACTATTTGTATGAATTGACGGCTAAATTGCGTGTTTTATATCAACAGGTCCACAACACCTTGCCTCCGGTCTCTGAGACTCTGGGTCACTCCATTGAACCCGGTTCATGGGTCCTAGTCCGCAACTTTCAAAGAACAAGAAACGACCAGCCCAGATGGACCGGGCCTCACCTCGTCCTCCTGTCTACAAGGTCGGCTGTTAGGGTGGAGGGGAAGGCCAATTGGGTCCACGGGATCCATTGTAAGAAGATACCCTTCCCTCTGCCACATGACCAATGGGTCCAGAAAGGAGGCACTGACTCAGAGCGCACAACTGATGAACGTATAAAAAAAGCTAACCCTGATTGTGAAAGTGAGAACATTTTTCAAGAAACTGTGCCACCACCAGAACAATTGAACTCTGTGGAACCTGAGCTACTATTTCTGGACCAGACAGTACCCGGGAAAAGACCCTACAATTTGCGACCAAGAAAAACAGACTAAAGTAAAAGTGATTTCTTTTATGATCCGAGAGAAAAACCTGTGGACTAATAAAAAAATGTGTTTTTTCCCCAAATCCTATTTTTGAAAGTGCAGATCTCCCATCTAGGTAACTTGCTTATTTTTGTTTTTTTCGAACCGCCATCCGGGTTCCGCTGCTAGGGTCGCGGTTGATTAAAGACTTTTGGGTGCAGCTGACGACGTTAGGTCGCTGGTTCTGGTTGGTCCAAGGGAGTTGCCCTAGACTGACGGAAGCATCCTTTAGCAGAGGCAACCTACCACCGCGGGCAGCACCTTAGAGAGGATGGAGTTTCCTGATGTGGAGAGGCCTGCCAAACAAATGAACTTTAAGCAGAGACCTTTTAACACGATGACGAAGAAAAGTTTTATAATAGTGTGTATTTTTATGCTATTCAGCGTAATGGTCTTTTTGATAAGCTATGTTTTATTCTCTTTTCATGTGACATTTGCGCCCACTACATCACCCATACCTCCTCCTACTGTTTCCTCTCATTCTTTCCACCCTCTGCCTGACCACAAATCAAATAGGAGATTAGAGTTCATTAATAACTCCTTCGTTCAGTTATTACACCAACACCAACTTGTAATGAACACAACTAACTGTTGGGTGTGTGGTCTCATGCCCCACACCACGGATAAAGGTATCCCCTATTTGGTCCTGCCATTTAGTCACAATGGATCAGTCTGGGCATATAGGACAATGTTCATATATGCACGAGAAATCCAACCCCTACGTTCTGTAAAAGACAACCTCAAGACTAGCGCCCTAGTCAAAGGTATAGTTGACATGATCAAGGAAGTAACTTCTTACGTAGATACCCCGGATGATGAGATACTTGCATATGTAGGTTGGAACGTGACCGGATATGGCACTACATTAAGTGAGAAACAGCAAGCCAAGAGATCGTCCCCTATCTGGATCGTACCCCATCAAGGTCACCTGTGTCTGCAAGGTATTGGCAAGAATCCCAGAACTCAGCTAGGGAAGAGTGTCTGTACAGAAACGTATGTTTTTGGATCTCAGACTTCCCCTGCGTTTTTAGCCGCTAAGGGTACTTATTTCATCTGTCATGATAGAGCCTATACATGGTTGCCCCCTGACTTCTCGGGCTCATGTTTTGTTTCATTCCTGTTACCTCCCACCTACACAGCAGCGGCGGATTACCATCGGACAAGGGTAGTTAGAGGTGTTTTGAGTAAAGAAGACACTGCAGGTCAAGAATTTGGTGACTTTGCAATGGGTTTTCTGCCGTTCTGGGGAGCCATGGCTAACAGCAGGAACATAAGGCAATTGACAAGGGTAGTTGAATCCACCGTGACTGAAACTGCTGGTGCCCTTAGTAACCTGACTGCTGAGCTCCAGTCGGATCGACTTATGACCCTTCAGAACCGGGTCGCTTTGGATGTAATACTTGCGGACCGAGGTGGAGTATGCAAATTGATCCAGTCTAGTTGTTGCATTTTCATCCCAGATAATGCTCCAACAGTGTACAGGGCCATCTCCAAACTGCATAAGATTTCCGAATCTATTCATGTGGATAAAGGAGATTGGTCGTTAATGGGATGGTTCTGGGAACTGATATCTGCCTGGGGATGGAAAATTCTGATGGTCATTGGGATGGTCTTAGCCATTCTTTTCCTGTTCTGTCTATGCATACAGTGTGCTCCTGCAATATGTGGCCTCTGTGCTACATCATGTGTAAGGAAGCCTGTGTCAAGAAATGAACTCAGCACTAGAATGATGTTACAGCAACATCTCAATGACTTTAGGAATATAGATCTGGACTCAGACTAACATGAGGATAGATTGATTGCCTATGTAAGGGCAAAAGGAGGGTCTGTGGTTCTGAAAATCTGGATTCATATAATAGTACTGGACTCGAGAATAAAAACTTCGTCGAAATAGGACGAATTTGGTATCAAAAGACCGAGAATGACGAGTACATCATGTACATGTATTTTTCGGTGTATTCGAGTGACGATTCCACCTCGAAATCGTCATTTACATTCTGAACCCTTAGCTCCCATTTACATGTTGCCCTTTACATAGGCCTTAATCCAGTTGAATTTGATTCCACAAGGACACATACTCCTTAATCGACTTCTCCCTGACCTCAGTACAAGTTAGAACCATTGCCCCAGGCCGAACTCGTTAGGTCAGTTCCCTCCCAGTGGCCGAGCAAGATAGCATCTAGGCTCAACCGGCCATAAAACCCTTTGAGCACGCACACCTGCCATATCTCGCTCACATCTTTTTCTCCACTCCTTTTCTTTACTTGCTTTATGATGGGGAGGTGACCGTTTTTATTGGGGGTCCAGCGATATCTGATGAAATGTTGGGCCTTGCCGGATGATTTTTTATGGGCAGCACGACATGAAATATGTACATGTCATCATGACTCTGCTTTTCTTTTGTAACCAGTAACTATAAATGAAATACCACGAATTCAAGGAATGTTTTGCCCAAGGCTGAAAATCATGTATAAAGAGAGAAGCCTGACTTCGTGAAAGTGTGCAGTCTCCTGAGAATATACCCGTATTGTACTTCTAGGACCCTGTTACCTTGGTTGCAGCCAATAAACTAATCTTTGACTTCACCTCGAAGACTCTGAGTTTCTGTAGGTCTGACTCAGGAGAACCCGAGGTCTCTGGGTGTTGATTCCCTGACACCGCTGGGTTACCGGTTCTGTGCCGGTTCTTAAAAACCCAGTACCTCACCCCTTTACTGTTCCATCTCTGGCCATTCTTAAGCATCACAAAGCTACCTTGTACTGACTCCTCCAAATGGACCTCAATATTTAGACAACCCCAAACCACATTGTGCCAACCTCACTTTTACCAAATCACTCACCTTTACCCATCCTTTACCATTCCTGCCTTCCACACTGCCACTACCAGACTTTTCACTCTTCTCATGACACATCGCATACCCTTCCACCAAACACTTAAGGTTTGTTGGAAATAATTTCATACCAGAGCTTTTCCCCCTCAACAAGAAAAAAATAGTATTTTACGTGTTGTAGGATTCACTCTAGTGTGATACACCCACATAATGTCCTCAACTGCCTTCTGTACTTCAGTCTAATATAGACCCTCATCAACATAGCTACTGTCACCAGTCTGTTGGCCCTCTCAACCAGTCCATATGCTGGTGGAGTCTAAAATGCTGCCCTACTGTGCTTCATACCACATCCTTCAAAACCAACTTAATTTCATACAAAGTCGAGTATGTACAATTTGCCTGACAAGGTAGTATAGTTGTCCCTCTCTTGTGAACAGATTTCTCAAGACCTTTATGGTTCTGGACATAGTAACCTACTTCATCAACATCACCCCCCACCCACTTTGAATGACTATCGACTACCACAGCAGCATAAAGTAGACTCTCAGACAAACCCACCACAGTGCCAATAAAAACCAAACAAATTCTCCTCCAGGGGCCTCCAGGATCTTCTGTGTGCATAATTCAATCATCTCCCACCTTAAACTTTCATCGCCTTCTTTGCATCACTGCATCACTCTACCCACCACAAAACGCGAGCATCCAGTCTTGGCTTCCAAAATATCTTCTTCATTCTCTTCTTAGTAAAAGTTTTTCCTAAATTATCCAAATAGACCTGCATTTTAAGATTACAATGTATCTAATATGGAGGCAGAAATCTTTCACCCCTCAAAGCCACACTTCATTTACAGACAATTCCTCATATGTTATGTTAAAAGGTTTCTAATGCGCTCGAATACCCATGGGTGTCTTGGTGATATTTGAATGGCAGTCACCTTCCCTTCCCTCATAACTTTAAATTAGAGCTGTACAACAACACTCACACAGCTCTCACAACCCTACGTCAATAGATTTCACAGATCCTCTTACACAATATTTTCCCCATCTGCTTCCTTCCACTGTTCCTCACTTTCAGCACCAACAGAACTTCCAAATGCATCTTGCACACTTGCTACTGCACACTCCATTTCACTGATCTTGACACGATCCTCATGAGTTTCCTTCAGCCGACTGGTAATATTGATAAGCAATCTGCCTATTAGTTTCACCACCTTGCTATTTGCTCCACAGATGCATACATTCTTTAAGTCTAATTGTAAATCATGCCAGCTCGTGGAACCATTTACAAGCTGCACCGCATTAACAAATGCTTATGATCAGTCAGCAGTAAAAATTCAATCCTCAAAAATATTTTCTGAAATATTCCATTCAACATACAACTACCAATGCGTCCTATTCAAATACAGTATAATTGCTCTCTGCTGAAGTGAATGTACAGGAAGCAATGGCAGCTGTTATTTCTAATACATTACGTGTTTGCAATAAAACTGTACCAACACCGTACATCTTTGTATGTCCTCCTCCTGCTCAAATTTTGAAGCAGTGCTCTAATTGGCTCAATTTTATCCAATTAGTTCCTTACAGCCTTTACCATGAAGCCCATCATCAACCTCAGTTACTCTTTGCTACTTGGTCTAGGTGAAAGCCTTATCATCTTCAACAATTCTGCCTTTGGTTCCACCCCATCAGCTGAAACCATGTACCGAGATACTCAATTTCCTACTTAAGAAATCTACAGGCATCTTGGCATAGTCATTCCAGCCTTCTCCAGTCGGTCTGACACTTGCTTGAGCTCCTTGTAATGCTTGTTCACAGCCTCTCCAAAAACAAGATCATCCTGAAAAAATATCATGGGATTGTCCTTTAAAAATATTTACACCTTGTGTTGAAAAAACACTGACTGTTGTTGTAAGTGAATTGAAACACGCCATCAATTGTTACAATACCGTTAGCACTTTTGAATCTTCATGCAACTTAACCTGATGATAGGTACTTTTCATACCCAATTTTGAAAATAATTTAGCCTCCTTTAACAATAAACACCATCTCAATAATATTGGGAATGGGAATACTATCAACTCTAATTGTCTGATTGAAACTGTGAGAGTCAACACAGAATCTCAGCCTCCTATCAGCTTTCTTGGTGATAACTATGGGCCAAGTCCAGTCAGAGGTTTTAACAGGTTCAATCACAGCTTCCCAAACTACATACCAGCCTTGATGCCCATTGGCACTCCTAGTTTATGCCTCACTAGCATGACAATCTTGTGCGTGCACCCTTTAGTGTCCACAACCTCATTAAATGGTGCTTTTGCCTCCATTGAAATTCCTTCAAAACTAAGATTTTCCACAACCACAGCCTGATCTAGTCCCCTTAGATTGATGATGATATGTAAGTCATACTGGTGAAGTCCAGAATGAGTGTCCCACCGATTGCAAAACAATCCTAAAATTCCCTATTTTTAGAACGAATAGTGATCCACATGTACCCAACATTATCTATATACCCTCTTTTGAACCCTACAGAACTAATATACTTTTCCTGAAGTGAAGTATTAGGGCCACAATGCTGGATCTATAAATTGGGAATGATTGGCTACATATATGCCAATTCCATTATTCAGGCAACCTTTTTATGGTTTGTTAAGAATTGTGCTGTTGGCCTGCACCTCCTCAATCAATCAATCAATCAGGGGTTTATAGAGCATGGCTACTCACCTGTGAGGTTCCCACAGTGCTATGGGGGAGGGGCTGCTGGTCCATCTTGGCGCTGGGGTTGAGTCGGGCAGCCAGGGCTTGAGATTCTTCCTGAATTGGGTTAGCGACAGGGACTGCCTGGGGTGGAGAGGCAGGTTGTTCCAGGTCTTGGCAGCAAGGTAGGAGAAGGATCTTTCTCTGGCTCTGGTCTAGTGGGTCCATGGAACGGTGGCCAGGGCCAGTTAGGCAGAGCAAAGGTGTCTGGCAGGCACGTGGAATGGGAGGCGGTGGTTCAGATATGCTGATCCTGCGTCATGGGGGGCTTTGTGGGCATGTGTGAGGAGCTTGAAGGTGAATATTTTGTTGACTGGGAGCCAGTGGAGTTCTCGAAGGTGTTCGGTGATGCGGCTGTGGCAGGGGATGTTGAGGACCAGTCTGGCTGTGGTGTTTTGAACGTTCTGTAGTTTCCTGAGGAGTTTCTGGGCAACCCCGGTGCAGAGTGTGTTGCTGTAGTCGAGTCTGCTTGTGATGACAGTGTTGGTGACCGTATTTTTGGATTCGGTGGGGATCCATCTGAATGTCTTTCGAAATAGGCGGAGCGTGTGGAAGCATGATCAGTATACGTCGTTGATCTGGTGGTTCATTGTGAGCAAGGCGTCATGTATGATGCCGAGGTTACATGCGTGGTCGGTGGGAGGTTCCCAAAGCTGCAGGCCACCAGGAGGCATCCCAAGCTGAGGGGGTGGGTCCCAAGATGAGTACTTCGGTCTTGTCTGAGTTGAGTTTGAGGCAACTGTCTTTCATCCAGATGGCAATGGCCTTCCTTCTGCTGTGGAAGTTAATTCTGGCAGCAGTGGGTTAATTTGTGAGGGAGAGGATCAGCTTGGTATCCTCCCTTCCTCTTCCTAATCATACCTCGCATTCAATACTCTTTCCAGCTCATCTACTCCTTCAGCCATTGCTGCCACTTTGTTCTTACTTCCTTCTCTAAATATGCTAGCACTATGATCTTTCTAGTCAAATTTCCTACAGCTCCTAGCAAAATCATAGCATTGTTGATAAAGCAGCAGCCTGCTGCTTTATCAACAATGCTATGATTGGAAAATAAAAAAACTCATGGATCTGATTGAAGAGTGTGACTGAATCCCTTCTTTAGATTGACAATTTGGAATCCTGAACTACAGCATTGAAAGAATTCATGTATCTGTAGACCTATCAATGTGTGTTACAATAGTTGGATTATAGATATAGTGATTGGGTGTGCTCTGATATAGATTTGAAAAACACAAATACATTCATAGGGTTTTCTCTATCTCTTGTTTCCTCAATGTTAATAATCTTGTGTGGAAACAAATATATATATGTACAATATAATGATTGCCTTTCTATTTTGGCTACATTTTATTGCTTGCATTCTTTACAAATAGAGTGCCAAAAAATGTAATTTCTTTATTGCAACAAATTACATGTACATGCATATCTACCTACATTATACATAGTCACTCCAATTTCTTAGAAACATGAAACTCCAGATTTTATATTCAGGCTGTTCAAACTGTTATTGTCTCTTGCTCTTAACTCCTGCCTGTTAAACCTATTACCACTATGCCTTGCACACAACCTTTTCAGTGCCTCCCCACTTCTATAAACATCTTCTGCTAGAAAGAGCTACTCATGTGTATATGTGTCCTATTGTCTATGATTTACACAACTACCCTCCTTCCATTACACTGATTATAATTGAATTCATACCTTCTGGAAAGGTTGTTTACTGACTCTATTTTTGTTTTAAAAGTTGAGTGGAATTCCTATATTTAAATCTAATAGACGCAATCTTAAAAAGCAGACCTGCTGCCTGGTTACAATCAAAGGGTAAAGATGGAAAAACATTATTAAAAAATTCAACATCTAATTCCTATCTTGTAATGTATAGAGCGGAAAAATGGCTGGATTATTACCTTATTCCTATATACCTCGTGAATAGCCTCTAATATTAAGCACTATCTTTCATCTGGCTCCACTTGCTTGTAATCTGCTTGTCCCCTAGGGTGGAGTACAAAACCACATAAGCCACAAGGGTTTCTTCCTTTTGCTATAAGCTATTAGATCAAAAACTATGGAATCAAAGATATCCTACCTTCTTTTGCTACGGGCTTTAGAGCACTTAAGATTCGCTGTTCTTTGCACCGTCCAACGGATAGGAGCGTGTAATCCTTCCACCTATTACTGTTTAAAACAAATGTCAAGATCACTCTTATGAGTGTTTTTAAATAACCCTGTCATGCATAGTTATTTAGTGCTTTTACTCTTTCCATTTAACGGGTAGAGGGGCGTTCCATCTCCATAGCATCTCATTCCTATTAATACTAGCTTTCGGTCTCGTCCCCACCCCTTAAAAATCCGGTGGGTTACACTGTGCCATTTAATGGTACATGTCATTAAACCCTGGCCATGGCTATATGCCTACACTCCCCGTACGTTACACATCCCTTTTAAATACGAAAGGATCTTTACCTCCCCCATCTTAATAGCGTTATCCCCTACTCACTACTTCTGGTCGTGTTTAGCCCCATTTTGCTGCTGTTCACGGCCGCTTTTCTCTGGACCCTGACCCGCCATCTTGTCCATTCCCTCGTCCTTTCCCCTTTTCCCTCATTTCCCCCTTGACGATCCTTAAATGTTTCTTCCTTTTTTTGATTTGACTTTTCTCCATACCCTTGTATCCCTCCCACCCTCCCTTGGTGTTGTGACTGCGTCCCCCCTTCGATCCCACTTAATGGAACTCTCCTCTCCTGGTTTTTTGGGTCTTGACCTGAGAAAATCTACTATTTGTATATCTATGTATATAGAGATAACTCTAATCACTAGTAAATACAGTAGACCTTTGTACTATCTACCATTCCTATGTGACTCTTAGAGTATATCCATTCATATCCCTTCCCTATGTATATAGAGATAACTCTAATCACTAGTATATGCAGTAGACCTTTGTACTCCCTACCATTCCTATGTGACTCTTAGAGTATATCCATTCATATCCCTTCCCTATGTATATAGAGATAACTCTAATCACTAGTATGTGCAGTAGACCTTTGTACTATCTACCATTCCTATGTGACTCATAGAGCATTCCTATCCCTTCCTTGAATTCTCCTCCTTGTGTGACTCTATAACTTGTACATTTGCAATTTTTTTCTGTTTGTATCTTTTATGCAACGCCCATAATCCTCAGTCTTTATGTATCGCAACTGGTTCTTATGTAAAGCGCTCTGACACCTTCGGGTAATGTTCGCGCTATATAAAATCGCATTAAATAAATAACTTGCAACCTTCGTTCTGATCGGTAACCGCTGTCAGGTAATTCCCTTCGACAAACGTGGTCCCAATTGCTGCTAATTTAAATATCCACATCCGGCCATCCCATTGGTTGCCGCTTTATTGTTAGTTATGTTGTTGTGATCTTGTGCTGACACTGCCTAGGAAGACCCGGCAGTGAAACACTAACCCGACGCATGGTCAGAGACCCCTTATAGTTTTCTTCTTGCCGTCTTATATTATGTTTTGAAGAAAGCTAACTCTATGTGATTGGTATGACATCCTTCTTTTAAGAGGGACTCTTATATCTGAACAAAACGGGGATATGTTGGTCGTGTAAACCATATTCCGATATTTAGGCTTGAGAATTAACTGCCTCACACGACCCGGAAGTGCCTTGCTCTACACGCTGGTAGTCCAGGTCACCCGAACATACTATCGTAATCCCTTCCTGCTTGAATCCATATTGTGGTATTCCATGCCCGTGACTTGTTTAAGGTTCTTAGAACCTATCGTGTCATAAGAGAATGTGGGGAGTCTGTTAGCAGTTGCTGAGAGGAGAGGATTACTTTCCCCGCTGTGGATGTTAAGCTGCTCCTTCTTATGAATAAACCAGCTTGAAACCAACCTCCGTATAGACCCATTTACTACACGAATATTGGCGACGATTGGGAGCACCTTCTCAGCGAGGATTTCTGGTTTCGTGACATTAAGGAACAGCGTTCACTTTATCGATCGTTATAAACGATGGACTGAGCTGAATTTAATACCTAACTACACATATATTTATGCATTTATTTAGATTTATAATTTTCATTGCTTTAATGCCAGATTAAATTATTACTCCCATATTTTATTACCCTATATTGTTCCTGCACTGGCCAATATTGGAACATTATTGCACATAGAGGGAGTATACCAACATGCGTATTATTTGCCCCTCTCACCAATGTGTGCGACAGTTTAATTAAAAACTCACACGGAGATGCAACTCAGCTAGGTAAATCTGTGTTTGACTTAATCTCCCTACTTGAAAAAACGAACCAATCCTACGCTAGTTAAATGTCATGTAGCGTATTGTTCTAACAATGCTCAAATATTAATCGGTTATAATTCTCATATGGTCTTCCCTAGAATTGAGGCCTGTCTCCACTGTATTCAAATGGCATATATACCATTGTTCTCTCACTCTCCTTCTGATTTCAAGATCTCCCCCTCTTCTATTTATGCTTATTTTTTCTAGGATGAACCATTGCAATTGATCACAGCTATGTCCTATTCTTGTAAAGTGTACAGTCAAAGGGGCATTTTCTTTCTTGGACCTGATGGCAAATTTGTGTTCCAGGAGACGTACACGTAGCTCCCGTCCAGTCTCCCCTTCGTATGCAAGACCGCAGGGACACATTATCAAATATATAAAGTTTTTACTGCGACAGTTATTTAATGTAGTCGCCGTTATGATTTTGCCTACAACTTCTATACTTTATACTCAATGCAGTGAGGGCATATGGAACATGATCCACATCTATGGTTCCCCACTGCTCTTTGTCCCTCTAGAGTTGGTTGATTTTTAGATTTTGTTGGGTAGGTTTTAACTAAAGAATTCCTAATTGTCTTATTTCTTCTGAAAGAAAACAGAGGCTTTTGTAGCTGTATAGCAACTCCATGGTTTAAAATTTTCCAATTCTTATTGACTATATTTTTGATTTTATTACTGGCCCTCGAAAATTGACTCACAAAGACAACTGTATCTATTTCCTGCTTCCTTTTCTCCTTGTTAATCTCTAACAAACAGGCTCTCTTATATAAGCAAGCTCCTTTAAAGGATTTTTAATGAGCTTGTTTGGGTATCCTCTATTCCTTAATTTTTTTTCTTAGTTATCTCTGCATGTTTATAAAAGTCCTAAAGGGTGGTGCAATTACGTCTTAACCTTAAACATTCTCCGAAAGGAATGTTGTCCCTCTGAGAACGAGGGTGATTGCTTCTATATTGCAGTAAAGTGTTCTTGTCAGTGGGCTTAGTATATAACTTCACTTGTAATCCGTTCTCTACGCACTTGACACTTATGTCCAGTCCATCCACCACCTCTAAATATCTCTAGCCACTCTTCCCATTTTATGTAGGATGGACCAGCCTGAGATCAAAGGGTTTTATTGTTAAATGTCGACTCGTATTAGTGGGGCTCTAGCTTCAGGTTTGCTTCCATAGATGATACAGACATTAAAAACTCGTGGAAATGTTGTATGAACCGCAGACACCTCATTGATAAAGCAGATCGCTTTCATTGAGCTAAATATCAATGGGTAGATTTACAAGCCCCGTACGGCACATTTGCGCCACCGTTGCGTCACTTTTGTGACACAGCGGCGGCGCACAGCCAGCGCCATGCTGCGGGGTATTTACAACGTGACGCATCTAGGGAGATGCGTCACGTTGTAAAGCCCTGCGCGACATGTGGCGGTTCCTGCACAAGGGGGGGGCGTTCCGGCGCAGGAACGCCTCCAAAAAGTGGCTGAGTGAAATCTACAAGATGTCACTTTTACGGCCATCCTGCGTCAAAACCCTGCACCTGCTTGAAGCAGGCGTAAGGATTGACGCAGCATGTTGGGAATAGGGGCACCCCGAGCCTTGCAGGAACTGCGTTGCGCTTGAAGTAGTAAATCTGCCCCCATGTGTGGTGTACATGGCTTGAGTCAGCTCCACACTGACAACAATCCACACTCAGCACAAACCACAGCATAAAGAATACAGAGACACATTATATACATGTATTTAAATATCATTTATATTTTGAAAGGAAGACAGAAAATAGAGGAACCTTACCTTGTGCAGCAAGTAAGCAATGGTGGTGCTGGCATGGGATTGCAGGTTGCAATAACCAGCAGAGAGAAGTGGCAACAAAAAAGGTGAGTGGGAAACAGCAGTCACAGGAGAGAAGGGAGTAAGTGAGAGGAAGGGTGAGGGATGGCTGCAAAATCAGTATGACACTGAGAATAAGCCAATGGGGCTATCTTGAAGAAGTGTTAGACTTTGGGGCCTGTGCTGGCGTAAGAGAAAGAAGAAGAAGCTTGTGCATGTGAGGGAATGGGGTCTCCCACTTACACAGCATTAAAAACATAACATGAACACCCAGAGTTCAGAATTTGAAAATGGCAATAAAATTAATATAGTTACACTTAGACCTAGCCATGATAAATTCATGTTTAAATGTATTTAATATAGGATAATACACTAATAAACTGACCATGCATGCTTGGAAAATCCTCTCTAAAGACCTTGTCAACCCAATACTGCCCATGATTTACTCTCTGGTTCATCATGACTAGTCAGCTTTCATCCCCCAGAAGTCTACTATGTTGAATCTGTGCAGATAGTACACTTACTTGGACTAGACATGAACCCTTGTGCTCTTATAAGAAGAGAAGGTATTCAGTGCATCAAGGGGGCTTTCTCTTAGCTGATCCTGGGAATAGGGAATTCTGGCCTGAGCACAGATCTTTGTTCTAAGCAGAATCTACAACCTCCAAGCAGGTCAAAAGGGTACTAGCCTAAAAAGTGCTTTTTCTGGGTAAAAACCTGATCAAATGACAATCATCAAATGTTTAAAACAAATGTTACAGGTTCTTACAATTACCTCAGCTAAACTGACTGGACCAAAAATAGCTTTAATCTCCACCAGTAGCTCACTAGTGCATATTATGTATTCACTGTTCTACAGCTATGCAAACATTTTACAATAAACATAGCTAAAGTTGAAATATATCATATACTACTTAATTTACAGCATATAGTTTTAGAACAGCATATTTATGATCAGCACATGATCTGCGGCACGCAAGAATCAGCATCTATTAGAAGACTGCTCAATGTACCTCACTTTTAAGTTTCGTTTTCACACAACAAAAGAGCACTTGACTCTATTGGAACTATTCTGGCAGTAAAACGTAATTATGATTTTCTTCTATGTTCCGTGGATAGCCTCAAATGCATTCTACAGGACGCATTGAAAGAGGAAAATGCCTGTAGTGATTGTTTTTGTGCAGGAAGGTGCTCCTTCCTGCCCAAAAACAGTCTCCCCAGGACGCAGGTATCTTTGCCCCATGGTGCAAGGGTGCCAGCGCATGGCTGCAGTGTTTGCGCCAGCGCAGGGGGGAAGCACAGAGATGCAACATATTCTTGTAAATATGTCGCATCCCTGTGCTTCGGAACTGCCGCAGCATGGCGCAGCCAAAGGGCTTGCAGTGCCACGCTGCGTGACATCCATGTAGATCGGCCCCTCAGATTCTTTCTGTAGCCGCCACCTATTTTGCATTATTAAGTTCAATTAGAACATTTCTTGATTTTCTTCCTTGAACAGCCCAATTTTTTTTATTTTTTTTAATTGAAGTTTGTAAAGTGCCTGGCTACACTAGCTAGTGTGTCCCCACGCTAAGTAATGCCACATTGACTGTTTGTTGAGGATCTTTTGTTCCGGGCAGCCCTCAGTCATGATGTTAATCTTTGGGGAACAGGAAGGTTTTCAGCTCCCTATGGAAGGCCGCCTCTAATGTTTCCAACCGGAGCCTCTGCGGCAGTCTGTTCCACTGTGTGGCAGCCATGACTCTAAAGGAGCGCCCTCCCATTCTTACTCTGTTGAATTTTGGGACCTGGACCTGCCCCGTCCCGCTTGACCGCAACTGTCGAGTAGGGTGGTATCGGTTGAGCAGGTTAGTCAGGTACCTAGGGCCCTTCCCTTGTAGGATTCGATGGCCCACACAGAGGGCCCTAAATATCACACGTTCCCTGATTGGTAGCCAATGCAGTGTTTTGAGCGCTTTCTTAGTAGAAGCTCTCCTGGGTAGCATCAGGATCAGGTGGGCAGCCGCATTTTGAATGCGTTGCAGCCTCTGTATACACTTTGCGCTGGCTCCCAAGTACAGGACATTGCCATAATACAGTTTGGAGGTAATTAAGGCATGGACCATGGTTTTCCTGGCCGGCAGTGGTAGGAGGTCCAGTGTTTTCCTGAGGACCCTCAGTATACCAAAGCAATGACCTGCCACTTGTTTGGTCTGGTGCTCGAACGAGATTTTGTTATCCAGCCAGAACCCCAGGTTCTGGACCAGATTACTGGGAGTGGGCAATGTACCCAGCGTCAGAGGCCACCATGCCGAGGTCCATACTGAAGGGGCCCTACCCACTATCAGCACCTCTGTCTTAGTTCCATTTAATTTAAGACAGTTGTCTCCCATCCATACTGCAAGTTCCTGCATACACGCGGAGAATTTGCTGGCACACTGCTCCTTTGGCTGTGACAGCGTCACCACCAATTGCGTGTCGTCTGCATAGGACACTACTGCTACCCCAAATCTGACTGTAATATCAGCTACAGGTGCAACATACAGATAAAAAAGGGTGGGGCTAAGGCTGGAGCCCTGAGGAACTCCCCGAGTCAGGCTAATTTCTTTGGATCGGAAAGGACCTTGCGCCACTTGGAAGCTATGGTCTGTTAAGAAAGACTCCAGCCAGTCCCACGCTTTGCCCACTACTCCTCCCTTTTTCAGACACTGTAGCAGACTCCACTAGTAATCTCCGGATTCGGACCAAGTGATTTCCGATCACTTCCACAACGGATATGACCGGCAATTGAGTGGCAGCACATCAGGCAAATCATTATTCCTGATCCATACGGTCACTGTCCGCCTCCTGTCTTGATAAAGACCCGACGCGACCACCAACTGGGGCGCACCAGGGTCGAAACGTCGACGCTCAATTAGGTCCAGAACACTCCATGATTCCTCTACAATGCACTAGGATTCCTTGGAGTTCAATTAATTGTTGGCCTACCGATCATCTGTGTATATAATTGTATTTATTCATTTTTACTGTATATATATTGGAGCACTTGAGCACTTCTTTCACCAACTGTCACTGAGCTGTATCTATGTTTGATGGTCTTACGTTGTACTAGTTGTTTTGTCACTGAATGAAGTAATTCAGCATAAACAAAATTGAATTCTAAACATAAACACTTATGAATTCAATACCTGGCTATATCATTGATTTTGTTTTTTATGCTTGAGCATTGATTTCTCAACAGCATTTGTGTATCAGAGAGTTCGCATTGTTTTGCTTTACTTACATGTACTAGCATTTCTCAAAGCAATTTGGCCTACCCAACAGAACCATTTGTTTGTTTAACTACGAATACCCAGGTTCTGAGGGACACAGGGTTACCCCGTTCTTGTTAAACTATACTGCAGTGTGTGATGAGCCACAGTGTCGAAAGTGGCATTCAGATCGAGCAGGATTAGTGCCGCTGTTTGCCCTTCATCCACCTATTTCCGCAGGGTTTCGATAGATAGAAGTAGTGCAGACTCGGTTGAGTGGAGAGCACGGAAACCTGACTGGGTGGGATGAAGCAGGCCATTGGCCTCAAAATGCGCGGAAAGCTGTTTATTAACAGTCTTTTCTGCAATTTTTGCAAAGTACAGAAGGAGCGAAATGGGGCGCAGGTTCTCAAGCTGCTCCATGCTGATGTTCGGTTTTTTCCTATGGGGTAGGACCACTGCCTTCTTCCAGGTCTTAGGCACCTGTCCTGATTCAAAGGAGAGTTCTAATAAATATCTAATACGGGGCTCCAGAGTTTCCAAACTACCTTTTAGTACTTTAGGAGCCGCCGGGTCTCTGGGGGATCCTGATTTAATGCTGCCTGCAATCGGACATAGGACCTCCCCAGGGGGCACCATGAATGCCGTAAGACATTCCCTATCTGGGATGGTGGGAATTACACCTTTACTACAGCCTGCCCAGGCCATATCCGGGAAGGCAGAGTAAATCCTTTCCATCTTATTTGCGAAAAACTCTGCAACCTGGTTGCAGGATTCTTCTGAGCCGATCATAGGGGTCGCTGTACTCGAGAGGTCTGACAGTTCTTTGTATACCAAGAATAATTCCTTCATGGAATTGTCAGCTCCTTCAATTCTGCTGCAATAGTAGGCTTTACGGTCCTTCCTAATTAGGGCATGATATTCCCTCAGGCCAGTTTTATAGATATTCCTTTCCATCTCAGAGAAGCTTCTCCTCCACAACCTCTCCAGGTGTTTACATTCTGTTTTCTTACCCCGAAGTTCATCATTGAACCACAGGGCTGATTTAGATTTCCTCAGTGGTACATTATGTGACCATGGCGCAATGCGGTCCAGGGCTTTAAGAATACGTGTGTCTAATTCCTCACAGGCTGACACTATACCCAAACCTCCGGAGGGTCCGTCCTGGTCAAGGGCCTTATTAAATGCCTCTGAGGAGAACTTCGCCCATTTCCTGCATCTGTTTCTGGTTCTCATCTTGTCTTGGACCACGAGATCAGGTACTGTTGCTCTAAATGGGACTAAATAATGGTCAGTCCAAACCACCGGTACAGGGGGCTCAGCGGGCAACATGTCCCAATTTGCAAAAATTGGATCCAAAAGGTGGCCTTGGCAGTGGGTGGGCAGTTCAGATTTCAGCATCATTTGAAGTCCTGCTAGTTCCTGGCGAATTTCTTGTGCCTCCATGTTAGTGGGGTCATCTAAATGGAGATTCAGATCTCCCAGAAGAAGGAGTCACTCATACTTCAAGGCTGGTTGAGTTAGACTCTCAACCAGATTTGCAGCAAATCGTGCCCCTGGCCTTGGGGGTCTGTATGTCAAAAAACCCTTAAGGATGTGGTTATGGGATGCTGAGATCAGAAAAAATACAGTCTCGCTATCCACAATGTCAGCGGCCTCCAGGGTGCACAGGAACTCATGTTCGCAGATTATAGCGATCCCTCCCCCTCTCGCCTCTTGCCTATCCATTCTGCGGATTCCATACCCCAGCGGGAGAGTGCTACAATATCAGGAGCTGATGCATTATTCAGCCATGTCTCGGTGAGAAAAAGGACAGTTGTACATGCATTACTAACTGTCAGGTTCGACTATGAGAACATATTCTACTTGGGTATCCCCGATAAATGGATTAAAATGCAGCAGCACCCCAAATGTTGGCAATTCTATATCTGTGGACGTTTAGTGAGGCGGACCACCTGCTATATACATCATAAATACATTTTCATGCTTGACAATTTATTTCTGTGAATCGGGAACATTATTAAATAGAAATTGCTGGGTGAGATGTAGTGACTAAGTGGGGGCAGGAAGTAGTGTGGTAACCATACTGTGAAAACGTAGGTGAATGTGTCTATTTCGACTAACGCCTTACACAAACAACACCACGTATGTTTTTCCAACACATTATTAGCCAATAACACTGTGCCTGTGTAACTAACTATATCTACACATGCGAATAGTCAATACAAGAAAGAATACATTAATTAAAAAAGACGAGACCTATTGGCTTTGTCAGTGCATGGTAATAATAATATTGCTGTGTTCGCCCCAACGTGCAACGGAGCGCAGCCACTTCCGTCGCTGCGCTGCGTAGCACTTGAAATGACTCGCCTCCATATACTATTCACCTGCTTGACCAGAAGATCTGCAAATATCACCTCCCCAACACGATATGAGCATAGCCTTGGGGCACCCAAATCGCCTTATACTAAGGAGGTGTTTTTTCGCTTTTTAGAATTACAAAATGAATTCACGCTTTTTCAAAATATTTTTTTTTTTAAATATCGTCCTCTTGAAGGCTTCAAATCAAATGAAAATTGATTTGGTGCCGATTGTCTCTGAATAATCATAGCCGAACTCCTGCAGTGCATGTTTTTGAAATAAATGCGTGTAAAATGACGACTTTAAATACTGTAAGTCCTATTCCAGCAGTTAATCATTCCGGCGCGCACAGAAGCTTTGCGGACCAGTTTTAAAAATAACTTTAATAAACTCCTTCTGTTCTGGCCTGGCTAATAAAACAGTTGGTGGAAAATTGGGAATTGTGTGACACAAGCATGGCAACGATTTGTGTCAGCAAATGCGTTTCTGTTGAGACAAAATTAGTTTGTACTGACCGATCCTGCAGCGCCATCTGGTGTAAGTATACGATAACGATTTCAAAATAATATCTGAGATAACGGGGTTTCATTTAGAACGGTTTTTATAAAGCGGTTGTGTGGTTATTTAATATTCGAAACAGCACGCTGAACTTCAGTTTGAGTAGTGGCAAAGCCAGGCAGAGCGACGCACGGACAATACCCAACCTGACTCAACAGTATAAATAATTTAAAAAAATGACTTCACAGAGACCTAGGTTTCTAGAAAGACCAATAGAATACACGCACACAAACAGCAACAGATCTACAGGCAATATACGGGTACATTTGCACACAGCTACCCATGCACACATACCGCCAGACATGAAGTCAGCCAAGCACTTAAAAGAAAATATAAACTTTATGTCCTGACATACAGGCAACACACAACCAAAACATATACATACAGTCTAGGGTTGCCGCCTTTCCCACTTTCCCACTTTTTTCGTTTTAAGAATCCGCAAAGGACCAGACATGATATATAAACAGAACTATATCTAAAATCGCCTGTTTTCATTTTTAACATGGCCTTTCTTCTTTTGTTGACTACAATTATCAGTCAGGGATCATTAAGGCAGATATAGGACACATTTTAAAGTGTGTTGTCTTGTACTCACAGTTTTATGCGTGTACTGATAAGGGAAAAAAACTTTAGGCGATTTTTCTAATTTTTGTACTGCCAGGACATTAAAATACTGGTCATATGGAGTATAAAACCATCCAGATTGCAAGCCTACTATTGTACCACTACACATGTAACCTGTGTGAGCACAAGTATACAAGCACCGGTGGCAAGGACAAAAAAACAAAAGGATCAATTGGATGTCAAGTGGAAGGATGGATGCAGGCTTTATATGCACTCAGTTTAGTTAATCTGCAGAGTAAAAGTGGACTGGCCGTGCCTGGCCTCTCCCAGAGAAATCACCTTTACTGCGTGGTTGAGTCTCAATGTCCATACAATCCTTACCCTCTTAGAAAGATCACCCGTAAGTAACAAAACTAGATGTGGGCCAGCACCGCAATTTAACAGGGAAATCCAAGCCAAGGGTCCGTCTTGGGGCTCCAAGAGCCTTGACATGAGCCGACAAAAGATGTACTTAGGGCCTCATTATGAGTTTGGCTGGTCCACCGCCTGAACACCACATTCGTGGCCTCCAGAAGACCACAGCGCTGGCGGCCATATTACAAGTTTACCACGGTGCCGGCGGTGTGGCTGCGGAGATCTAGCAACGGTGGTGATTAGTTTTCCATATGTATCGATGCCTGTGTGAACATTGTGACTATATATGTGCGGAATGCACCAATGTGCATAATACATGTGGAAAAATACCACCTACCCATTGCCGGAGTTTGGCTCATTGATGGGCAGTCCGGGCAATGGGTAAATGGTACAAAAAGGACTCACTTGTATATCGCAGCAAACCGGGTCATAATTCTCGGGGTGAAGATACTGCTGTGAAGGAGGGACCTGAGGAAAGGGATCCAGGTCAAATTCTGACTGAAATAACAGGAATGGGGTGAATACAAAACCCAAATCCTTTGTTTCTTCTGACTTGGAGCTTGCGGTGCTACTGCAGCGGTCGGCTCATTGGAAAGCCAACCCATAATACGGACGGCAGTGACACTCCTCTGTACCGCTCTATGGCAGTGGACTTTCCCCAATACCGGGGGTCTGCGGTGTGCTGGCTGTTTTGGCGGTTCAGCCGCGTTTTTTGCAATAGCAATCCACGCATCTCATAATATGACGGTCGGTCCGCCGAGCTCATGCACAGCAGTTTACGGTCCGTCAAAATCATAATAAGGTCCTTGGTGTGTAAGATGTGAAACAAACGTGATGTATGACACTGCTGCCCCTTTTAAAGACTGCTGTTTTAGAAGAGCCAAACCAGCGATGGCATGGTTCTCAGAAGAACTTAGATCCGTCAGAAGGGAGTGTCGTAGACAAGAATGCAGATGGCGTATGGACCCCTGTGCTAGGGAAAAAGCCAAGCAGAAATCCCTGCTGCAGAAGTATAAACGCTCCATCTTCCAAGCAAATCTCACTTCATCACCAAAAAGATCCCCGCAGCAGACAATTCCTCCAGCCTGCTATCCAAGGTCATTAAGGAGATCTCTGAACCACCAGGGATGCAGTCACTGTCCCCCTCTCAAGACTTCTGTGACAGAATAGCCGCCTACTTCCATGACAAGGTCCTTAAAATCTTTCAGGAGCTTGGTCATACGGAAAGTGAAGAACCCGATGTTGAGGAGGTCATCCAAAACCGTAGAAAGTACACTCCTTTTACCCTTAAAGCCTTTACACAGATCACTGTTCAACAAACCGAGGACCTCCTTATGGGCCTTAAATCCAGCTCACCCTCAGACCCTGTATACCCCTCACACTCAAGTTGGTCCCCAATCCTGTTTCAGACTTCCTGTGTAGGGTGTTTAACAACATTCTTCCATCCGGCAACTACCCGGACACCTGGAAGGAGGCTGAAGAACTTTCACCCCATCTCAGTTCTCCCGGCCCCCGCAAAAATCTTAGAGAAATTCATCAACACTGAGCTGATGAATTACATTGAATCTCATGAGATTTTAGACCAGTCTCAAAATGGTTTCTGTGCCGATCACAGCACTGAGTCCGCACTCATTGCTGCCACTGATCACATCCGCATGCAGGTAGATCAGCGGTGCTTATTATGCTTGATCTGTCGGCTCCTTTCAATACTGTTTTTTCTATATGGATAGTTCAATGATTGTGGGAGGTGGGAGTTTCAGGAAAGGCCTTCCAGCTTCTTCACTCCTTTTTGACAGGGAGAATGAACATTGTCAGCTGCGGAGGTTCCAGAGCTAAGGCTTTTAGCCTACTCTGCAGGGTTCCCCAGGGCTCATCACTGAGCACTTCCCTCTTTAATGTGTACGTGACCCCTCTGGCTGAGTTGGTGAGATCTTTTGGGTTCCATGTGATTTCCTATGCAGACGACATGCAGTTCATTGTCTCCATCTCTAATGATTTGCAACTGGTCGCAGAAAAATGTAACCGCTGCATGGCAAGCACCATCGGCTGGATGAAGAACAACTCCTCAAGATTAATACAGATAAAACTGAGATTCTAGCTTTGGGTCTGCAGAATTCAATCTGGTCAAACACCTGGTGGCCGGCAGACTGTGGTCCTCACTCCATCCCTGCTAGGACAGTTAAAAACCTGAGGGTCACTTTTGACGAGGGTCTGACCTCCGATGCTCAGGTCAGCTGCACGGTTAGCAACTGTTTCTACATTTTGAAAACCCTCAGAAAGGTGATTCCGTACATTCCATCTGAACTGCACCAGCCCACCATCATTGCACTAGTCACTTCCCGACTTGACCACCGCAATGCCTTGTACCTCAACATCAGTCTGGCCTCCCTGAACAAGTTTCTGGTCATCCAGAATGCGGCAGCCAGGCTGATCCTTAATATCCCATAGCATCATTCAGCGAGGGAAGGGATCCACACTCTGCATTGGCTCCCAATCAGGAAGTGCATCTCCTTCAAGGTCCTTATTACGGTCAATAGGGCTTTGCACAGCAAAGGCTCGCCGCAGCTGAAAAACATGTTTGAATGGTACACCCCAGGAGAACCCTAAGATCCTCTTCCCAGAAAAAAATAATCTCTCCGAAATTCCACAGGGTTAGATGGGGAGGACGCTCCTTCTCAGTGGTAGCAGCAAAACTCTAGAATACCCCGCCCCCTCTCTCTCTCATGCAGAATCGTTCCCGGTGTTTAGAAAGCTGCTGAAGACATGACTTTTCTCAACATAGTTGGCAGCTGTGTGCCTTTCCTCTTTTCTCCGACCGCCCAGCGCCTTGACACCTATGGGTATTAGTGCGCTTTATACATCTTTATCCTATCCTATCCTCAGTGGGGGGAGACATTTTTTCTGATTTTGGAATTAAAGTGTTGACTTATCTAAGATGCTATAGGTTCCCTCGAATTATATGCATCTTTCATGTATTAAGTCAGTGGGTATTGCATCATTTGTGCATACTGTGACTTATTTAGTACTTCCATTGTCCCCCTCTGGGCTTGGCTCCATCCTCAATATGACATTTTTGGAACAAGTAAAATAGACAAGGAGATAATGATCCCTTTACTTACCAGCAAATAAATACAAGGAGGGAGATAGGGGTGCTTATAGGTCCAGCATGCACACTCCCAAAAAGACAATGTGATGCAAAAGGTATACAGTTGCTATGGGAGGAGAGACAACAGCAATCAGATACCCTGATCTGAATTCTCAGTTCCTTGCCCTGTTGTCCTCCCCCCCCACCACCAGGAACTGCATACCTTTTGCATCACATACTTACCAGTAACTTCATTACTCTGATTCCTAGTCTTCCCCATCGCAGATTTAATTCACACCTACCTCACCCCTCCATTAGAAGTTTTCCCCACCCACTGCTCGGTCTGCGCTGTGGGATGATGTTCTGTAAATTACGAATTTGTTCGTGCTCAGCCTCCATTTTGTAGTCGCCGCCATTTTGTTGCCCTCACTCAGGCAGCGCAGCGAACGCGATGTTTTTGTCCTTTCTGCATTTACGTGTCAGGTGGCTTCTTTGCCTGTGTTTACTAACTAGTGTCAGGGTCTGGCCGAGTACACTAATTCCTGTCTAAGGTGATTAATCCCCGTCCGGACTATTTGTTGGTTCATACCATTCTTTCCTCTGAGTTATCTTATCTGCTATCCTTCGCAACATGTCTCTTGCATTCTCCCGTTTCACGATTGTCCTTCCACAACATGCAGCTGTGTTTTCTCTACTCGTAAATTGGATTGTGTGGATTCACTTGTAATTTCCTCAAGGGGTCGAGTGACAAACATAACCGGGAAACTTGAGTTGCATTAGACTTAAAGTATTGTTTATAATGCCCATGTCTCATTCTCTTGTGTGATTGCATTTTGCATTGTATTGTACCATATATAAACCTGTGCACCACGGAGTTAAGTGGCAGTCTCTTTTGAACCTCGTTTTTACCAATGACTTCTAAGACCACTGTACTAGCTGCAGCTAATAAATACTATCTTCTACGCCAGACGAAGAGTCCGTGTCTCTGTTTCTGACAAGGCAGGTGAATCCAGGGGATTTCAGGCGTACCCTGCGCCGCCGAGCCTTAAGGCTACGGTTCTCCAACTGGCGCCCAACAAGGGGCGACTTCAATGGTAGCAGTTGAGCCCGAGGGTCGTGAGGAGCCCCGCAAGAAAATTCCGGAGGAAGCGCACCACGTATGTTGAAAGTGGACCGAAGGTCTTTGACAGCGCGGCTACTCCTCTCCGACGGCTGCTGACGACTGCTGCCCTGCCTGTCGCCCTGCCTTGGACCCTTCTGATGATGTTTGGTAAAGCGAGACGATAGACGGACCTTCGCTGGTGTAGGACGATCCTTAGTTAAGTATTTGGTGGGTCGCTCCCACAAACTTTGTTTTGTTTTGGTTTTTGGGTTTTTATTCAGGTATTGCAATACCCGAAGCCAAGGGGTAAAATAGTTTGTACTGTTTTATTGATTTACACCCCTTGTTGTTTGTGAACAGTCTAGAGAAGTAACGATGCCTGGACTGAGTAAGTTCAAAAGAATTTGTTCTTTAGATTGTACGAGGGATTCCCAGTTGGAGGAATCAAGCCCGATCCCTCCAGTTGGAACTCTCACTTATGAGCTCCATTCGAAACATGGTATTGGTCCCATTACCTTTAACGAGACATGGGTCCGATACACGAAAAATAGTGGAGTTTTGAGATGGCCCCAAAATGGTAGTTTTGATCCCGCCATATTAGATAATTTGGAAACGATTCTGTTTAAAAGAAAAGCCCGGCCGGCAATGTTTGACTCTTTCGCCTTTGGCGTAAGGAAGCCAAACAGAAGGAAATTAAACAAGCAAAAAAGGATAAGAAAGCGCAAAATATGTCAATTATAGAGGCTGCTCAGCAGTTTAAAAATAATGAAGTAGATGGTACGAATGAGATACTAGAGAGACAACATCGCATCGCAATAGATAAATGCTATCCGATGCTGCCTACTTCATCGTCAAATAAAAGTAAGGAATTGGAAGAAGATTCCCTAATGTCTTGTTTATTGAATTTACCTCCGCCCTATGCCCATAATCCTAATGCACCTCTGTTACCCCCTCCTATTGCTCAACTAATGGTTGCTCCATTGCCAATTGTTCAGCAACCGGCTCAGCCTATTAATGCTTCCCTGCCTGCCTCTGCTCCGTCTTTGCCGCCTGTAATTCAGCCCCCACCCCCTCTCCAATTCCCCGCTCTTGTTACTCAGTCATCTACGTTCCAGTCCCTGTTGCCTTCTATGTCTGTAAGGACTCCTGTTCTCTCAAGGGATTCCCCTACCTCACACAGGAGACTAGCAGACGCTGTTTCAAAATTCTTTTCTCCTCTTCTTGGGTCTTTGAGCTTGTCTCCAGCTTTCTCTAGACGACAATCTCGTTGTCAACTTCCTCTTACGTATGAGAAAGTAGTTTTGGGTTCCCTAGCTCGTAAATGGATTAAAAATGGACTAGAATACAGTACAGGGGACATTATGAGTTCCTTCCATCAATGGGCAGAGCCCACACAAAGATATGTTTTTAATGTCATGTGTCAGACTCTTATCAGTGGTTGGGAAGATATGGAGTTGGATACAGTTCCTTCTGAGTTAAGCTGATTTTGATAAAGGTTTTATTGTAGGACCACAAGTTGAAGAGGCGGTGAATAAACTCGTTGCGGTGATTGGTCCGCCTGCTGTCCCTGCTCACTTTCAACGTATATGGGTTCATGAACCCTGGAAAAGATCTGAAGTATTGGCGCTTAAACAAACTCTTCCGGATCCTCGTAAAAATCCAGCTGGATATTACAAGGAGTTGTCTCAAACAGTTGAAGCCAGTATTATGAATTTAGCCGATATTGATATGTTATTTGGAAATGTTGTTCCGCAAGCATTATGGGCACGGATTCGTAGGGAGAATCATGTTGGTGAATTAGGTGGTGATTGGGCTGCTATTAGAGCCGCTGACGCTAATCAAGTGGGTGGTGCGAAGCCTGAGGATCTGATTACGGCCCTACCAGGTAGAATAATTGAATTGATGAAAACTATGATGCCCGCGGTGCGAGTTAATTGGCATAAGCTGGCTGCATGCAAGCAAAAGAAAGACGAAAGCGTCTCGGATTTCTTCACTCGTTTTGAAGAGACGTTCATTGATCATAGTGGTCAGGATCTGAGTGTAGAGGGTGGTAAGCAATTGTTTGTGGATAAGTTTGTGTACAACTTGCTTCCTGAATTGTCAAATAAACTGAAGAGCTCTGAAAGTGCGTGGGCTGTCTCTTCCCCTGCTAAAATACTGGCTACCGCACAGTATTATGAGAATAAGGATAAGGAGGAGAAAGAGAAACAGGAGAAGAAAAATAAAGATTTGAAAACGAAGGTTCTGTTACAGCAAGCTTATCCTCCGCGTTCTGCACAGCCTCAGTTTTCTCAACCCCCACAGTTTCAGAAAGTGCTCCAGAAACCTGAGTACTTCGCACCACGTCCTTCGTTGGGTCCTAATCAATGTGCGTATTGTAGGGAAGAGGGACATCATAAGAATAGTTGTCCGGTTTTATTGCAGCGTAATAATGGGATGTCTGCTCCACGGGGTCATGGTACTGCCCAGACAGGATCTAGAGGTAGAGGACGAGGTGTGTCCTCTCAGGAGCAGCGTTCTTTTCCTATATCTACTACGAATTACTTTGATCAGCAGAGAGTTCAGTCCACGCAGTATTATAATGACGATTATTGTGAAGAAAGGGCTGATGACTTTCAGATCGAATAGGATAGCCATGGACGAAGTGAGGGAGTTGTGTCGATTCCAGTAGATCAAAATGGGCCATATGTCACTATCAATACTATGGGTGTTTCAGAACCGTTTCTTTTGGATACTGGTGCGATGAGAAGTTCTATTATGCATACTAAACTCCCTGGGGCACCTTTGTCTGGCTTAATAAATACTTCAGTAGGATTTTCTGGCGCCCCAGTCCGTAATCCGGTTTGCGCATTGTCAGTTTTGACACAGAAATTTGGAGATAAGCAGAGGCCGTGTGCCTATTTCTCCGCTACACTAGACCCAGTAGCTAAAGCTTTGCCCAGCTGTCTCAGAGCTACGGCAGCTGCGGCGATTTCTATTAGACAGTCTGCTGGATTAGTGTTGGATAACACACTCGTTGTTATGGTTCCACATGCAGTGGATACCCTATTGAATAGGACAAGAACACAGCACCTTACAAGTGCTCGTGTGTCTGGATATGAGCTGACACTTCTAGCGAGTCATGTACATATCAAAAGATGTAATACGTTAAATCCAGCTACATTGTTGCCACTCCCAGAAGAAAAAGACGCTCAGGAATTGCATGATTGTTTCCTCCGAACGGAAGAGGAAACGAAGGGTAGGATTGATTTAAAGGACGCTCCGCTCAAGGACCCGGATGGGACCCTGTGGGTGGACGGTTCTTGTTTCAAGCTTCCAAATGGGGAGACTACTTCTGCTTATGCTGTTACCACCTTATGCACAATTGTTGAGACAGCACGTATTGGACATAATTCAGCCCAAGCAGCTAAATTGATAGCCTCGACTAGAACGTGTGTGTTGTCAAAGGGAAAGAGAGTGAATGTGTATACAGATAGCCAGTATGCTTTTGGCGTTGCACATAGTTTTGGTAAGCTGTGGAGGGAGAGAGGATTTTTTACCTCTCATGGAACAAAGATCCAACATGGTGAGTTAGTGATGATCTTCTTGAGTCACTTACCTTACCTGCACAGATAGCGATCATAAAGTGCAGTGCACATAAGAAAGTCACAGACGTCGTGGGTCGTGGAAATGAATTTGCAGATAAGGTAGCACGAACTACAGCTACAGATACTGCTAGTCGAATGTATGTGGCAGGTCCTGCAAACTGGGTTAGGGAAATTGGAATGTGTGAAGATACGATTGAGAGTGTGAAAACAATTCAAGGAGAGGCTACGGAGAAGGAATTGAAAACGTGGAAGGAAACTACGGGAATGTTAGACTCGACGGGTTGTTGGACGGAATTGTCGGAACATCAGCGATGGTTATTACCGGATGCTTATGTGCTGCCGGTTGTTACTATGGCTCATGGTCCAGCTCACATTAGTGCGAAAGGCATTTGTAAGCTGTTGGCCCCTGTCTGGCAAAATGAAGGAATTCCAAAATGTGCAGAGAATGTGGTTAAGCATTGTGTTGTTTGTTTAATGCATAACCCAGGAAAGGGTACCCCAACTCCGGCAGGTCATTTTGCTCCCCGTCCTATCCTTTTGAGGTGTTGCAGATCGATTACATTCATATGGATCGATGTAACAACCTTAAGTATGTTCTGGTGGTGGTATGTGCCTTTTCCCGCTGGATAGAGGCCTACCCCTTGAAATATAACACTGCTCTGTCAACTGCTAAAGTGTTGCTTAAGGAGTTCTCCCCAGGTTTGGTTTGCCGCGAATTGTCTGGAGGGACAATGGAAGTGAATTTGTGGGTCAAATCATGCAGAAAGTCTGTTCTGGTCTTGGTATTAGACAAAAGTTCCATGCGGCAAACCATCCACAGTCAGCGGGTTTGGTTGGATGTTATAATGGTACACTCAAGCTTAAACTAGCTAAGATTCAAGCCAGCATGGGTCTTGCTTGGCCAGACGCCTTGCCCTTAGCTCTCTTGTCAACTAGAACTACTGTACACTCTGGTATGGGACTTAGCCCATATGAAGTGGAATTCGGACACCCAGTCAATATTTGGGGTGTCCCTCGTCCCAAGAAATACATACCATATACTTTGTTAATTGATTATTTGCATGACTTGACTACTAAATTAAGTATTATTCGTCAACAGGTACAAAGTGCTTTGCCAGAGGCCTCCACAGACCCGGGTCACACCATCTTGCCCGGTGACTGGGTCTGCGTCAAAAATTTTCAACGTACCAAGAATCTGGAGCCCCGTTGGTCCACACCTACGCAAGTCCTGCTTGTCACCCGCACAGCTGTGAAGGTGGTCGGCAAACGAAACTGGGTGCATGGTGTGTAATGCAAGAAGGTGCCATTGCCATTACCCTTCGACCAGTGGATTCGCAGTGGTGTAAGGGAATTGGATACTGCAGCGGTTCCTCGTTTTGTGCCTTTCAGTGATGCTCAAATTTATGGGACTCAGTCTGAGAAAGCAGATGACGATATTCTTCAAGCAGATGTGACTGTGCATCTTCGAATAGACACTACGAATCCAAAAACTTTGTTCAAGGATCAGACGGTGCCAACAAAAACCCGCTATAACCTGAGATCAAGAACAGGCCAAAGGAACTGAACACTTTGAACATTTTTTTTCCCTTATTAACCAGAGACAATTTTTTTGTATGATATTTAGTATTAGATGTACCATCCGTCTCCGTCGCAGGGTCACGGTAGGAGACTCAGGCTGTAACCTGGTTTTTGTTCTTTTTTAGTAGGTGGCTAGTGCCTCAGGATATACAGAAGTACGTAGCTGAGTGATTGAGGAAGATTGCCGTGAGCGACATTTTTTTTATATAAAAGATGGATGGTACTACAACCATAGGTAGGGAAAATAGGAAGCAGGAAATGAGATTGAAATATTGTAAATTATTGCGTAGTCGATTTGGCGTGACTTTGTGTATTTTCATGTTTTTGTGTATTTCAATAGCCTGCATAGGTTGGTTAGTACATGTTTTACACCCGAGAAATGTGGCTAACTCTACAACTTCTTTGCCCTCTCGCCTTTCTGTCTTTTCACATAAAATGCATACTCTACCCCCTCATGAACAGATAAGGAGAGCTGAATATATGAATAATACGTTTATCCAATTGTTACACCAACACCAGTTGGCTATTAATATGACTGACTGCTGGGTGTGCGGTCTTATGCCACACAATGCACGAAAGGGGATGCCATATTTGGTTCTTCCCTTCTCATATGAAGGTTCAGCTTGGGCTTACCTGACTATGTTTTCGGCCGCATACCACAACCGACTTCGAAGCCCTGTAAAAACTTCTGGAAATGGATTGGATATCAGCCATAGCTCTCTAATAAAAGGTATAGTGACGATGGCTAAGATTGTAGAGAAGAGTAAGATTCCGTTAGATGAGAAGGAAGCTTATGAAGGGTGGAATGTTACCCACTATGTTTCTATCCTTGGTGACAAAACTAGAAAGGGTGAGTCTTCTCCTGTATGGACTGTACCCCATCAAGGTAATATTTGTCTCCAAATTAACAGTAAGAAAACTGACGTTAAGCAGAATTGTTTGCACAACTACATTTTCTCGTCCCCTGATTTCCCTCCGTTGGTTCCGTCTCAAGGAACCTATTTTGTCTGTAAAGATAGAGCTTACACATGGCTCCCTTCCAACTTTTCTGGAATTTGTTATATAGCTTTCCTTCTTCCCCCTACATATACGGCTCCGTCAGACCACCACAGAGTTAGATATAGCCGAGGTATATTTGACGTCAAGGACACGGCAGAACAAGAGGGAGGAGACTTCCTTAAAGGATTCCTTCCCTTTTGGGGCCCAATGGTCAACAGCAGAAACATCAGGCAATTGGTGCGAGTGGTTGAGACCACTATTAATGTTACTGCAGGTGCAATAGGTAACATTACCACAGAGCTTCAGGCTGATCGTCTTATGACGTTACAAAATCGAATTGCGCTAGATGTGATCCTAGCGGACCGAGGAGGCGTCTGTAAATTGATCGGGTCTAGTTGCTGCATTTATATTCCAGACGACACTCCGGCAGTATACCAAGCCATTTCCAAATTGCATACCATCTCCGAGTCGATTCATCAAGACGAAGGGGATTGGTCCTTTATGGGATGGTTTTGGGGACTATTGTCAATTTGGGGATGGAAGATCCTAACATTCCTTGGAGCTATTTTGGCCGTCATATTCCCTTGTTGTCTGTGTGTTCAGTGTGGTCCCGCAGTATGTGGCCTGCTGGCTACTTTATGCGTTCCGCATCCTGCAACTCAGAGGACAGAGAATATTAGGATGATGGTACAGCAGCAGCTTGAGGATTTCATGAACATCGATGCTGATTCCGACTCAGATTAACATGAGTTGTTTTGTTTTTGCCTGAGTAATGGCAAAAGGAGGGTCTGATGTTCTGTAAATTACGAATTCGTTCGTGCTCAGCCCCCATTTTGTAGTCACCGCCATTTTGTTGCCCTCACTCAGGCAGCGCGGCAAACGCGATGTTTTTGTCGTTTCTGCATTTACGTGTCAGGTGGCTTCTTTGCCTGTGTTTACTAACTAGTGTCAGGGTCTGGCCGAGTACACTAATTCCTGTCTGAGCTGATTAATCCCCGTCCGGACTATTTGTTGGTTCACACCATTCTTTCCTCTGAGTTATCTTATCTGCTATCCTTCACAACATGTCTCTTGCATTCTCCCGTTTCATGATTGTCCTTCCACAACATGCCGCTGTGTTTTCTCTACTCGTACACGTATTTGGATTGTGTGGATTCACTTGTAATTTCCTCAAGGGGTCGAGTGACAAACATAACCGGGAAAGTTGAGTTGCATTAGACTTAAAGTATTGTTTATAACGTTTGCCCATGTCTCATTCTCTTGTGTGATTGCATTTTGCATTGTATTGTACCATATACAAACCTGTGCGCCACGGAGTTAAGCGGCAGTCTCTTTTGAACCTCGTTTTTACCAACGACTTCTAAGACCACTGTACTAGCTGCAGCTAATAAATACTATCTTCTACGCCAGACGAAGAGTCCGTGTCTCTGTTTCTGACAAGGCAGGTGAATCCAGGGGATTTCAGGCGTACCCTGCGCCGCCGAGCCTTAAGGCTATGGTTCTCCAGGGATTTCAAGAAGTATTCGGGGTATGGCTCCCTTTTATGCCGTCATCAGGGGAGGAGTATTACCCAGGGATCAGCGATGATTTTTTAATATAAAATACACGTTTGAAAAAGTTGGGGAAGTAACCGCTGTCTGTCAGACAATGCAAACCTCAATATGTAAGGACTGCGATGAGGTAGGCTCGGACTCGGACTAATGAAGTTTACAAGCAAGGGGGCCAGTACCTTCATGTCTCCAGCACTGAGGTATTGCACACTTAGGACTGTCAGATCATTCCACCAGTGTCAGGTAGATGGAAAAAGTGCCTGCTTCCTACACACTCTTGATAATATTATTTCACTTTGCTGGGCTGAAATACCTATTCATTGCCAGTGTTTACATGTCTCTGCATATGATAGCTCACATGCAAGACATCTGTGTAATGGGGCATGATGGTTATATGACACTGTGCCATTTCCATATTAATAACCTGCTACTTTTAAGCAGTTCAAATGCGCATACATACACGTTCATGCAGCAATTGAATGGCTTTAAATGGTTTCTGTAAAGACAGACATTCATTGCCCATGCACTGCCAATGAAACTGAACCACATTATATCAGTGCATGAATTCAATTTTATTCCTGAAGGATATATACCTCTCTGGCTTCCCCAATCATAAACTCAGAAATAAAATTCCACAAATCAAACTAGGTGTCATATTCGCGCATATTCAAATGGCCATGCATGAATGTCCCACTGCAAACAAGGACCAACAATATGCACATTATTTTAAACTCCGCCCTCAAAGTGAAAGCTTAGGCTAAACTGTGTCCTTTCTGATTGGGAGCACAAGCAACCTGGGATGTGTTTCATCCTTATTGGGCATCATCAGTGAGGTGCAGGTTGAGTCCCCATGGCACAGCGAACCTCGAGTCCAAATAAGTATCATTGTTTCTGTGTAACATAAGCATACTGCACATTCTTGTTTATTCTTATCTCCATGAATCACCCTATGTACCAAGTGTATGCCTAGGCACGGGGGTGGGGGTGGGTGGGGGTGGGTGGGGCTGGGGGTGTGTGTGTGTGTGTGTGTGTGTGTGTGTGTCTCTCTCTCTCTCTCTCTCTCTCTCTCTCTCTCTCTCCCCACAGTTTCCCACACTTCTCTGAGTCTTTGTCTTAGCTGAGGGTACAATGGTTCCTTCCTTTTTCTAGGAGAGCCCTTCAGTAGGCATGACTTGAGTCCAATTCCCATATCACGTGTCCTGCATGGAAACCACAGCACATGTCTGTCCTTTCAGGTTGAATACACAAAATACCCCTAGTTAACCGGTGCTAGTTGAAGTCAGCTCCTTGGATCCGAAGCTCCAGGGCTGATTGACCCCTACCAAAAAATGGGAAAAGTGCAACATCACCTATTGGAATCCTACCCCTTTGCAGCTCCCTGAAACAGACTATATATCTTAGGCTCAGTAAGGCCTGAGTATAGGGTACCTCAAGGCATGACTACACTTCAATAGCGACATCGATCTGAATTGAAACTGAACTAGGGAAAGTTCTGCCTGGGAACTTACCTGAATAAGATACATACCAACCCCCTCTTCAGGATTAGGACCGACAGCTTTCAAGGCATTGACTGCCTATTCTGTTCCAAAGACTTTAGAGGAAGCCATGGGAGCTAGAACAAGGACTAGTGCAGAAACAGTGCCAGAAGTCTAGCAAATCCTGGGTACCAGCCTGCCTTGCAAGCTTGCTCGATCCTGTATCAAGGAAAGAAAACTTGGATTGCCTTTGGGAATCTCTATCCAGTCTCATATACCTCACAACTGTGGCCTGTCCAGCTTCAGAGAGGCCAGAGGTCTTCCCTGTCCTGAAAGCCGGACAAGGAACATGGGAACATACAGAAACTCGCAGCCTTTCCCAAACTTGAGACATCTTGGTACTTTTCACAGAAATCAATTTCTTACTGCCTAGCACAATCCCAACAAGGGTCCCAGGCATATAGCAGAATCATTTTTTCCTGAACACCACTGGTTTACATGTTATTAGCGTCCCTTGAAGGCATTACTGATTTTGTTTGGCACCAGGTACCCTCGGGTACCTGGTGCACTGAAAACATAAAGCCACAACCATTCCATCTCGAGATGTGGTCCTGTGAAGATCAAACATCCTGGGGCACTAAAAATAGCGACGCGACAGATCAGTTTGGAAATTCCAGCTCAGACCATTTTCAGTTAGTCCTAACCTGTTGAAGTAACAAGAATACAAAGATGAAGCGAAAATGTGCCACTCCTGTACACCCTCCAGTGAGATTTGCAGTTGTTAGACCTAAATCTACTTTGCTTCTAGTTGTTAGTGGCAGCGCCCGAAGCCCAATAAACTGCCTTCGCCCAAAGAAGGTACAAAACCGGTCTGGTATCTCTTGTGATATGAAAGCAGTGCATTGGCTGGATAAAAAAAAACTCACAAAGAATGAGAGGGGCCCGTCACACCAAAGGAGTAGGGCACCAATTAGACCTTAGTCAGAAAAACATCCCCTTTGGACAACCAAATATACTTAACAATACACTCAACCATATCACCAGAACATAACACCAATACCCTCCACAGGTCAAGTGCTGAAACATATATACAAAATGTATTTGTCATAAAACATTAAAAAGGTTAAAAAACAATTTGGTAATTGTTCAGCAATTGTCTCGATATAAAATAAAGACAACCGCAAATCCAACAATTTACAATATTGGGAGAACCTGCAAAAAAAATAGTTTCTAATCGGCTAAACACTGGTGTCATCCTCAGCTGCCAAGTCATCCACAACAACAACATGAGATGGCCGGCCAAGGTCTTGCGAGACCTCAAAGTCTTGGTGGCCATTTTAAAACTCGGAACTATAAGTAGCCTGGCTCCTAAACATTCGATGGTTCGCATCTAGGAATCCAGACTTGATGCAGTTCCTGCCCAGCCTCCGAATTTGGATCACACGTCTCCATCTGTATACGATAAGTACTCTATTTAAGAGCTCTCCCGCTTTGATATGAGTCCCGCGGCCGCCGTGCTTATTGGGAGGAATGTGTTACCTTGCTTGAGCCCCTGGTCGCAAACCTGTATAAAGAAAAAGTTGGTGCCTCTCATCCGCCAGCAAGACCTCTGCGCATTCAAGCTGCCGAACATTCTAAAAACTGCTACACTGTAGTGTAGTTCCTATATTCCCAATAGGCTCTGCGCATTGGAATAATATAAACAGCAGTGTAGACGTAGGACTGAGGTCGACTAGGACTCTACTGACTATATTAGACTTAATTAGTTTTGCCAGCTAGCTCAGAGGTTACTAGAAACTTTCTCGAATAAACAAGGAGTTTAACTTCCCTGGATAGACAAGAGGGGATTCGTTTCTGACAACCATAAACATGACAACTTTGCTCCCCCAGAATAAGAGTACATCTCTAAAGTCGAGTGAAAACAATAGACAGCTATTTCACTCAGTTAATTGTGCATACTTAGTTTCACCAGAGTGCAGAGAAATAGAGAGACAGGCGTTTTCAATAAAAAGGTGTTATTTATTGAGCAGTCTTCTTTCTCATGCGAGAGAAATGAATTGCCACAATTGCAATACTTATAGTAAAGTGCGTAGAGTAAAAGGAGTATTATAAAATAATACTGTAAAAGCATTGATATGGTTTCTTAGCCATATGATACTTTAAAATAGATAAAATATATACATACATAAAAACATTGACTAACGTACTCAACTGGTGCTTCTAATCTACGCCTACCCCGATGTACCTGACCTAAGCCGAATACATGAGTAGCAGTTTAAGTTAAGTTGGTTTTGCCAAGGATCTGAATCAAGAATTCTCTATAAGGGTTTAGTCAGCTCCGTACCTGGGTAATAGAATTCAGGAGGTCTGGTATCTCTCTCTCAGGACTCGATATCCCAGCAACCCGCAAGGGTGGCTGGAAACACCGGAGCTGAATTTTCTCGGCTGGAGAAAAAGACAGCGTCTTTCTCAGTGCGTCAAAAGGGAGGGGCGGCATCCGTGGGCTCTCGCATCAGCTGGGCTCTCGGGCAAGTAGATAGCCGCTCTGCTCCAAACCACCGTGTGTTTGCTTAAGGCAGCGTTGGTATATTTATACCTGAAAGGTGCCGGGTTTGACGTAAGGTTGGACATAAGACGTCACTAAGAACTAACAGTTATTTCTGGACTCCAGGAGTTCTTGTTCAAATCAAAACAAAGGCATGGGGATTTCCCGGGCTGCTGGAGGCTTGGTTTGTTTAAAGAACGCGTTGTACTTTCTAGGAGTCTAGAGGAGTAGCCTTGCCATATTTGGACTGCATGGGCTATTACTAAATATGGATATGATTCTCATGCCTTTATAAGGATATTGTTTGTTATAACCATATAAGGGCATAAATCAGGAATATCGAATTAGGGTCCTAGATAGAAATACAACACCCAACCCACGATTTAATATCCATCATTACTAAAACTAAGCAATAGTAAACATATAACGATGCATGTGTGTTTTCCAACCCACCCCAAAATACAAAAAAGCGCATTGGAAATGGTATATGGTAAATACACGAAAATGAGTATTGGTACTGTACGCTTTTCAAGCAGTGGTATCATCAGTTGAAGTGCATATATATATCAGCTGAATGAATTGCGAAAATTACACATGAAATGGCTCTCAATACAGAAAAGAAGGTCAAGACCATTCCATGACATATTTATACAAAATGCTGTACATGTGCTAGAGGCTGAGGTAAAATATTGTCTCTAGAGTTCCTAAAATAAAAGCTCTGTTCTCTAAGAATAGTTCTACTTTAAGCAGAGTACTTTGTGCCAGAAAAGGGTAAATATTTTGGAAGTGAAAAAAAAAAATTCACTTTCAAGGGAAAAATAGTTCCAAATGTTTTCAGTAGCTTTTGTTTATCAAAGCTGAAGGCCGAATTCAGAGTTCAGGGAACGCTGTGTGCTCGTTGTTTAAAAAGTTATTCTCGTTGTTCAGGGGAGAACATCATATCTGACAGACTCGCAAAAAATTGGCATCCAACATCAGGTGAAAGTTCGACCAAGTTCGAAAATGCCGAAACAGTGCATGTGTGAGAATGATTGCTATCATCGATGTCAGGATCAGCAATGCTCACAGAAGGTTGTACCTGTGTGATGTTGCTCTCATCTCGTACTCCACTGCCACATACTCGTAGTGGTGAAGTCTCAACGAATGCCGTCATCAGAATAGGTAGCCGCTGGGGACAACACGATGCATGAGCCGTTACCGGACCTAGCAAGGTATCTGTATCCATTGGTACTGCTGATGGTAGTGCAAGACAGACGTCCAACACGCGTTCTTCTCCGCATAGCATACATCGAGGCACAGGTAAGATGCAATCTTGCCAGATTGGTCTGAATGAAAGAAACCAGGTCATATTCTGATCTCTTAGCCGGGCTAATCCGAGGACTTTAGTGATGCGGTCCCGATAGCGTATAGCTAGGATCGTTTCTTCCATCGTTGCTGGAGTCTTGTCTGCGGCTTGGCTTGCCATATCGAAGCAGAAGGATCAAAAATAAAATTCCTGCTACGAGTCCCAAAAGTAGAGGTAGGCCACCAAAGACAGAATGGACAAATTAGGAAAGATGCCCAGAACTGTTTCAAAGGGTGTTAACAGTCCCGAAAAAATTGTCTTAAATACATGTGCGATGCCACTGGTATCAGACATGTTTAAAATTTGGCTTAACATTTCTACGAAATGCACGGGGTCATTTGTTGATAATAGGGAATGTATCTCAAGATTGCAACTTGCAGATCATACGTTTCTTTGGACAAGGTCAAAGGCACAGTTGTCTGTAAAAGAATAGACCATTCTGCTTAAAGTATCAATTCGAATAGAAGAGATATTCAAATAAGGCCATATTGCCGCCTCCATGTCTGGAGTGTTGTTTGGATACAATACTTGCATACAGCAAGTGACCATGGAACTAACGCTCACGAGATAGGCTTTTCCTGGCACCATGCCACAACAGCTGTGGTCATTTATTGGACGTAGCTGCCGTTGGAAAGCTGTCTAAAGAATGCCTCTATCTGTGTTGCAGGAGTGCCGTGCAGGTGACATGAAAGGCTATTTGAAGACCATTTGCAGGCTCCATGCAAGTTAATACCTTGACACAGAAGTGTACCGCTTAGTGATTTTTTACAATTGTTACCACTAAGAAATACCTCCTTCTTCTTTTCACTATAACATTTGTGTGTATACGGTAATTTCCATGTTGACTTGATGTATCCTTTACCCAACCTTTCATATTGGCCCGCTGGTATATACTCTTGGCAATATTTAAACTGGAAAGTTGTAATCGGAATTGTAATTATTCCGTGTATTATCCATTCAATGACAGGTCTTTCTGACATGGTCAATGGTAATCTCTCAAGTTTTTCAATGCTCAGAATCGTATAGTCAGCTCCTTTTTGTGCCAAACTGATTTGATTATCAGTAAGGTTAAAAATAGAGAATAATGACGTTGTGTTGATTAAACGCCATGGCACGTAGCCTGAACGCAGATTTTGCAACGTCCAGCCAAGCTGTACAATAGAACGCAATTGGGACTGACCATGCTGTAACATTAGTAAGTCCTGCTCTATTATATCAATAGCAGATTATAGAATACTGTCCAGTGAATATATTCTGGAGGACAGAGTCATTAACCCATTGTCCACAACAGAAAGTGATTTTTCCAAATTAATACAATCAATTTCTCGTATTTTTTCTGCTGTTTCAATTTGTGTTCCTTTCCAAGCCTCGTTGTATGCAGCGTATATACCGGCCACTATGAAACGTTTTTGACGCTGTTTGCGTGGTCCCATATTGAAATCACACAAGTCAGCACCGTCTTTAGGAAAGTCAAGTGTTGCTTAATTTCTGCCAGTGTGGATTTTTGTAGCCATTCGCGGCATAGTTCCCCTACACTGTATGTTGTAACTATCCCTGGATGTTGTCTCTGGGAGTATCTTGGGTCTGGCCTGGTCATTTTGAACCTCTGTGTTTTGTTCAGGAATCTATCTTGACAGTTATTTGTGTCTGTGGGCCAGATCAACCATTTTTTCCAATCAGGATGTGTTCTGTTTTGGTATAGAATATGGGATACGTCTATCTCCACATCTGTAGTGCTATTACTATCAGGTATGGGCTTCGGAATAGACGGTTCATTTAAGTCTTTTATCTTAGCTAGGCCAAGACAAGTAGTCTGTTGAATGGTGTCATTCAAGAATATTAATTGTTCTGGGATCATGCAGGCTCTAAATAATGATTCTAAACCTTGGACCTGCCATTCTTTAGTACCCCAGATGGTTTTTGTTTCAATGTTGTTCTTCCAGAATTCAAAACCAAATGTAGTCATTTTTTCATAAAATGTTTCAGAATAAATTAATTTAGTATTTGTCAACATTGTTTTCATTCCTGTCTTATTTAACATTTTAAAATAAAACGTTTCTGCATCACTTGTGTTAAACCCTGAGAAGTATGGGAATTTCTCATAAAATGTTTTCGAGCTGCTTTTAGGCGGTGTTGTACAATGTTCCCATTGGTTATAATTCAAAACATTTCTAGGTTGAGCAGATTTATGCAAATAGTGAAAATGATTGTAGCAATACATTACTTCATAATTTGATGAACCCTGTAAATAATCATGTTCTGTGAATTTAGATGACATTACTAAATCTGACATCATATTATTAATATTTTAAAAGTCCCAATCATCAGAAAAAGAACTTGATGTTATAAAGTCACTTAAGGAAACCTTAAACTGGTGTGGATATTTCAAGAGCTCAATCGGGCCAAAAATGTCATAATCAGTTCTGTCCCATGCTACCCCTCCGGGTATTGGATTGGCTGTGATGTTCACTGATGATAGTTCTCTTTTCTCGATGTGAGTTGACTTGTGAGGTTTTAGGACCAAGTTGATATTCTGACTTGCTGTGGCCATTGTACTGTATTTTCCTTCAATGAATTTTCCCAAACAAAGAACCATGATGAGCCAAAGCAGGAGGAAAAGTACACCTAACACAATCCAAAATTCAATCCATGGAGAAATCAGATAGGTTTCTTTTAGTTGATGAAAGAGTTCAGTTACTTTGTCTTTGAAAGTTTTTGTTGCTGGCGTTTCTTCAGGCTCGCTTGGATCTTCAGAAAAGTCATCGAAATTGATGAAGTAGCCAGATGCAGTTCTGTCAATTGTTGGAATTGCTTCCGAATTTTCATTTGCTTTTGGATTTTTCTTTGTTTCATTAGCATAGTCCGAGGCTACATCGTTGTAGACTGGTGTTTCTTGACAAACTGTTGCAATTTGGGTTTCAAGAGGCACAAGTTCCATGGCTTTGTTGCATAGTCCTTTTTTATTCACTGCAGGTTTATCAAATGTGAATAGTCTCTTAGTTTGAACCTCTTGTATTTTAGCAAATTTTGGTATTCTGCTATTTCTTGGGAGTCCACTGGGCCTACTACTTATTATTGGCCACATGATTGTGGTTTTACCAGGTCGATGGATACAACTCGGTTCTCCTTTTTACCAGCAAGCGGCTGGTACAACTGATCTTGTTCCGCTGACAGCTAAGACAGGTACTGCTTTTCTGTAAGAAGACCCAAATTCCTTCTTCACTGCGATCTTCTCTCTGACCAGATCCCCAATCTTTGGAATCCAGACAGGTCTTGCTGGGACAGGTGGTTTTTCTTCAGTGGCTGTTGGCTGTTGCTTTAACTTTATGTTGCTCAGGCTTTTTCTTGTTTCATTTAGGTCCTGTAAAAACAGCCAAACGGTCTTTGATATCAAAGGATTTTTCTTCTACCACTGAAGTGTGACTATCAAGATCCTGAATGTGCATTCTAGTACCGAACAATAGTTCGTACGGACTGAAACCTTTTAGAGAATTTCTTGGAAGATTATTAAGACTACGGTGGACACTTGTTAAATGTTGGACCCACCCATCACCCGAACCTAATACCCTCGCCGTTATAGATTGCTTTATGTCCCGGTTTTTTCTTTCCACTACCGCATTTCCCTCAGGATGGAAGGGACAAGAGTACCGCAATGCAATGCCCATGCTGGTCATGGCCTCCTTGTAAGCCCTAGAGCTAAACGCAGGACCCTGGTCAGAATGTAGCATGCCAATTGCGTATATGCCGATAAAGACTCGCAAATCTTTGTATAACAGTTCTGGCGTCAGCCGAGCGCTGGTGTCTACATTTTAAGTGAATCTAGTCTTAAATATTAATGGGGACGCATTTCTCCTGCTGGATTTCTGCGTATAGATAGCCTGATGCTTTCTAATAAAAGGGATCTGGCAATACTCCGGTCGGTTCACGACTGCGATCTCTGTTGCAGTTTGGACAGCCCATTGCAAATTTGTAATGTTGCAGGCTCATCCCCAGCCACCAGTATTCTGATTGTAATTCTTTAAGAGATTTCAAGATCTCTTGGTGCCTTAGACCCAATCCCATGTGTGCCGCTTCAATCAAGAAGACTCTCCTGTTCGTGTTTGGAATTACTCTATCCCCCACTCCAGGGATTTGAGCAAAAGGAACGGAGTTTGCATCAATTATGTATGTATTATTGAGTGGATAGTTCACAGGTAATGCTGCATAGTCGCCTTTTGAAGACGCTTTTACCGCCAGTATGGTTTCCCCGTCTATGTATTTTTCTGAACGCTTTTTTGTGGCTAGGAAGCCGGTTGAGCTGCTTCCGCTGTGGCTCTGCGAGCCAATGAATTCCCTGCAACGTGAACGCCATCACATTGATGACTCAGTGTATGTATCACGTGAGTCTTTTGTAGTTCTTTCTGCAAAAGAACTGCCTGTTCCCAAAGCTTTTTATGCTTTATTGTGTCATCTTTGTAATCGTTTTGAACCCAGTTCTACAAGTCATTATTGTAAGACCTGATGCAGAAATGGGAATCTCACACTATTAGTGTCGGGAATTCACGATCGGCATTTTCAAGCGCCATCTTTAAAGACCTGATTTCAGCTCGCTGAGCTGAACAGTTTCTCAGTGATTCAGTTTTGGAGACTATTGGTCTGAATTTACCAAAGCGCCAGCGACCTTTAACAATCGCGCACGCTGCGTTGTAGGATTTTTTCTCTACATCGTAATGTTGTGCAAATCTTTCCATGTAGATTACATGTGTACTATTCGAGAGGCAGAATTTCGATTGGCAGAGGATATTCTTCTTCATATTCTAGATTTTCTAGTTTTTTCATTTTAGGGTCAAAATAGTATTTCACGTCTTCTGCAGCAAGAGAATTTTCCCATTGTATCCATTTTGGATCTAGTGCTTTAGCATTTGGAATGCTTGCTTTTGTTACTGCTTCTAGGGCAGGTCTAGTGTAACGATTATTATTCGTTTACCTTGTGCTAGGGCTCTTTCTTTTGCTACAGCAGTCTGAACCGCTATTAGAATTTTTTCAGTAGAACTGAATTTCATTTCAGCTTGTGTGTACAAGTGTGATTTGTAAGCTATTGGTACCGTTTCTCCCTCATTAGAGGTTAGGTACGTGAATCCGCATCTTCCTGGGATGACTCGGATTACAAGGTTGCGTATGTTTTCGCGAGTTTGTAATTTTGTTTTAGCTAACATGTCTGTTTGCAATGATCTTAAAATTTCTGTGTGTTTCTGAGTTCAATTAACTTGTTTGAAATCAGGTTTTATTAATTCATAGAGAGGTTTAACCCTCTCTGCATAATTTAGAATGTATGTTCTTCTGAAATTCAGGAAACCTAGTATTGATTGTAAGTTTTTCAGCGTTTTAGGTGCTTGGAGTACAGCACACTTCTCTAAGAAGTTGTCTGCTAGGCTCTTGCCTTCACTTGATAATTCATATCCTAAAAATAGGACAGTTAGAGGGGCAATTCGTGACTTTTTAAAGTTGAATTTGTAACCCTCAGCTGCAAACCCAAGTATTATGGTGTTCACTCTTTTCAAGTGAGTCTCCAGGTCCTTATCTGTGAGATAGATGTCATCGACATAAGATAATGCCTCAGCATCATATATTTGTAGTAACTCTGTTACCCTTGCTGAGAATAATCCTGGGCTATTCTTGAATCCCTGTGGGAGTCGACAGAAGTGTTTTTGCGACCCCATTATTGAGAACGCGGTCGAATACCTGCTCTCAGGTGAAATATTTTGACAAAAGAATCCATTAGAGATGTCTAATGTCGTTTTATATTTTTTGCACACGATGTTATTCATTAGTGCTGCACTGTGTGAGTTTTGTACTGCAAATGTTTTGCAACATGAGTTTAAGTGTCTGTAGTCCAAAACTAGACGATATGATTCGTCTGTCTTGGAGACAGGAAACAAAGGATTGTTCATTTGCGAGGTGCATGTTTCAATCACCCCCTGGTATTCAAGTTGATCTAAGATCTCCCTGACTTGCTTTTTAGCTTCTTGTTTAACTGGGTACTGCCTTTGTGCAGTGGGTTGACTTTTTAACTGGATTTTGTGAGGAGGAGAGTCCTCATCCCATCCTACATGATTTTTGTATAATGCAGGAGCTTGGGCCACTGCCCATTTTCTTGCAAGTGTATATTTTTTATGAATTGGAATATGATTTGAGAAGGCAGGCATAATCATTTCTTCGCCATGAGGGCAATCCCGGACAAACTCTGGTGGCCAGTCTTTCTCAGCTAACAGGATGTCATAGCCTTTTGAAAGGTTATCCCAAAAGAGACCCCTTACTTTCCTAGTCTTATCTCCCTCTATACGTAATGTTATTTCGTAGATTTTAAGAGGTTTGCTAACTCTGGTGTCTGCAGTTTCCACTTGAATGTATTCATTCGTGTCCACTGTCTCCAGAAGATTCATCAGGATCTTGCGAGCTATGGTCACTTCTGCTGCGCTGTCTAGCATTGTCTGGGCCCACTCTCCGTTTTTCAGTTGTGTCCTCAGTATCCTCGACATGTTTAATTATTTTAATACTAGCTACCTTCTTTCTTGGAAATTGTAATTTTTTACTTTGATGAGCAGGTTCCTTGTCTATGGACTTGACGTGCTCTTCCCTGTGTTCTGACCGTCCTCTTCTTTCCGATTTCTGCGAGGAAGTCTGAAAAGATCGAGAGGGACGTGTATCAATATCTTGATATCTATCAGGTTTTTTCAAATTATCTGTATTTCTAAGGTTATATCTTTTCTCAGAGGGCTCCCTCTGGGGAGACTTGTTTCCTCGGTCTGGAGATCTTTCACTCTGTTGAGGAGACCTTCCTCTGGACTGGAATCGTTTTTCTTTGGGAGTGGATTGTTTATTTCCATCCCAACTCTTTTTTGGAGTATTTAGATTATTTTTAATAAATAGTTTTTTCAGGATTTTCAGTTAGTTGGGGTTTTACTGGTTTTCCACCCAAACTATCTCTTCCTAGTTCCTCATAGGATTTTTCTATGATTCTGGCAAGTTCAAATGGTTGTACTGCTATATCTGTTTCTTTCAATTTCTGGCGAATCGCCACAGATGCTGCTTCTCCTTTTATGTTGGCTAATAATATAGCCGAGACCTGCTTGAAGTCTTTCAGTAATTTCATACCCAGAGTTAAAGCAGGTTCTGGACCGTATTCATTTTGAATTTGTCTTAGTACATCTGGTATTACCGCCATGGACGGAACACCGTGTGTTTTTGTGTAGATGGAAGCAAAAACTGTGCCCCAAGTGTCACAGTCTTCCACATGTGGTGCGATCCCCATTGGAAGACAGATAGTCAGAATTCTGTGTTTCTCAGTAGGTGTAGTATCAGGAAATACTGCCTCTATTTGAGTGATTTTTTTGTGCTAACCAGAATGGAATTTGTTCCCGTTTTGAGGGTATTTTACCAAAACATGATTGCATGTTCTGTGGTGTAATTTTGTTTGTGTTCCCCTGATGAGGGGTCAGCTGTGGAATGTTAATCGTTGGTTGGACTGTTGAAGTCCTCATTACATATTGGACCAATTGTCTATGTATTTTAATTAGTATTTTTAGCTGAGCTAAAAGTTCCCGCTCTGACATTTTATCAATGTCTGGATGTGGTGTGTAGCTGGCTAGAACCGGCCACGTTGTTCCTGGTCTACCTAGTGGACCGAGCCTGGTGATGTGATTTTGATGTTTTAGGGCGCCTTTAAACCAGAGCAGGTGCTCTTGGTAATTTAGTGGGATTTCAATGTCCTCGAAAGGAGTGTATTCATCCGAAGGTTCCTCTATTTTGTAATAGTGGAACTCTTTTGTTACAGCGTTTGCTGCTGGGTAGTGTATCCATGAATAGAATACCTCTGTCTGCCGATATTCATGGGTCTCTACCACGAATATGACTGTACCACCTCGTGATGTCAGTCCATTTTCTATATGTTTAATAGTTATAGTTCTTCTTATATTTGCCGGAATGAGTATAACATTCGGGTCATTTTCTTGGAGACTTGTGTCATCCGCTAGGAGTTGAGCTGCTATTCTAGCTGTCTCCCTTTCGTTTCCTTTTTCCTCCATTTTACTGACAGAAAGCTTTTTGTTGCAGATCAAGTTTCAAGGAAACAAAGATTAGGTGCACAATATTTTGGAACACTGTATCCTTCAACGTTGATTAAACCAAAAATTATACATAGGAATCTCTTCCTACTAAGTTCCGACGGATTTTTAACCTTTTACCCACTCCAGACGTCTATTGGAGTTTTTACGGGAAAAAGGGTGTGTGTGAAAAAGCACGACTGAGTTACTCTAACGTCTTGCGTTAGATTTATTGCCTTACCAAACGTTGGGCGCCATGTAGTGTAGTTCCTATATTCCCAATAGGCTCTGCGCATTGGAATAATATAAACAGCAGTGTAGACGTAGGACTGAGGTTGACTAGGTCTCTACTGACTATATTAGACTTAATTAGTTTTGCCAGCTAGCTCAGAGGTCACTAGAAACTTTCTCGAATAAACAAGGAGGAGTTTAACTTCCCTGGATAGACAAGAAGGGATTAGCTTCTGACAACCATAAACATGACAACTTTGCTCCCCCAGAATAAGAGTACATCTCTAAAGTCGAGTGAAAACAATAGACAGATATTTCACTCAGTCAATTGTGCATACTTAGTTTCACCAGAATGCAGAGAAATAGACAGACAGGCGTTTTCAATAAAAGGTGTTATTTATTGAGCACTCAAAAAACGAAGGTGTGGAGGGTCCAGGGGAATGTTTAACGACCTGTCTACTCACTCCCCATACTTTAGATACTTAACACACAAAAGAGTAGACCAGGTCTGAAGGTGGTGTGTATTTGAACAGAGCGACTGTGAAGCAATTGGATGTGTATGTCGGTAAAAATAGGCTGTTGAGTCACAGAGGTTTGAATGAATCCCATCAGCCCACCCAGTTGGTGGAGTTTCATCATATGGGAATTGGTAAGTACTCAAAACCTCGCCCGACCATGTAGAGCCAGGATAATATCTAAACTTTCTGCATATCGTTCCTCAACATATTAGTGTTAATAAAGTGCAGTGCTCAAGTGATCGTGCTGGGTTAAAATTTGACTACTGAGACTCAGGAAACTTTCAAAAGGAGGTCTAGGTGTCACAAATTTAAAAACACACCGAGTAGTTAAAAATTGATACTACCCTTTGGCGCTGAGCAAGATGGTCGACATGTTTCAGCCTGTAGGGGAACTACCCCGGCTTTCTTCAGGACCTTTCATATGGAATTGCTACTGCAACTGACAGTGAATTGTGATATGAGGAACAGTAAAAAAATTATACTTATGGATAGTCACATATCTACCAGGAACTACCAGGTAGTATCAATTTTTAACTACTCGGCGTGTTTTTAAATTTGTGACACCTAGACCTCCTTTTGAAAGTTTCCTGAGTCTCAGTAGTCAAATTTTAACCCAGCACGATCACTCGAGCACTGCACTTTATTAACACTAATATGTTGAGGAACGATATGCAGAAAGTTTAGATATTATCCTGGCTTTACATGGTCGGGCGAGGTTTTGAGTACTTACCAATTCCCATATGATGAAACTCCACCAACTGGGTGGGCTGATGGGATTCATTCAAACCTCTGTGACTCAACAGCCTATTTTTACCGACATACACATCCAATTGCTTCACAGTCGCTCTGTTCAGATACACACCACCTTCAGACCTGGTCTACTCTTTTGTGTGTTAAGTATCTAAAGTATGGGGAGTGGGTAGACAGGTCGTTAAACATTCCCCTGGACCCTCCACACCTTCGTTTTTTGAGTATTTTGAGCAGCTTCTTGTTGCGGGTCACTATGTTATGTAAACGCATCTTTGTATACATTTGCAGCTCACCCAACTCAATTGTGATGGTTACCCTGCACAGACCTTGCCTAAACCCTTCCTGTCTCTCAGATCCTTGTTGACAACCACACTACATCAACCACATAACTGACAAACTATCTCCACAGTTACTGTGATCTTTAGTCAGTCAATCATATATACTCATTATGGATTGACTTGTGTAAACAATATAAAGTCCCACTTAGTGTTCTAACACACAGTGATTCCGGTATGCGCAGCTTTAAGAACTACTTTTTGCTCCTGAGACAGAGTCCTTGTCAGTGTACTTGAGACACACCCTCTCCTCTTTTTTTCCCATAAGTAGTTTGTTGACCTTTCAATGTGAATATATTCAGGGAACAGTGTTTACGACTTGGGCATGCTTGCACATCGTTTATGCCGACGAGACCAACAAATATGTCTCGTTTGATATGCACGCTTTTACAATGGCCCGGTTTTCCCTGTCAGTGGCGTTCGTTTTCGCTCGTTTTCTATCACCCTTAGCACAGCGTGGTGTTTGGAAATAGGGGCTTTGTAAGCAATAACAGTGTCCACTGTATTGCGGCCCCACTGCTACTGCGCATGCGCTAGGGTACAGCGGTTCACGCTGTGCGCTTGCGCAGATACACATGTCAGGACCCGTACATCGGTCTCCTGACCCAGCGCAGCGGCGTTTCTCTAAACTCTCCTTAGGACACGTCTTTATATTAGCGAAGGTCGCACATAACCTGGACAGTCACAGATTGGCCTTGTGAAGGTCCAGCGTGACACCAGTCCTACGCGACCAATTTACCTATCACTTCCCTTCTATAAAGAGAAGGCGGGCAGAATGAGAAACACCTCCACTTCCGCTCGGTTAACACAAGGGGTACCGACGGACAGGTAAGAGGCAGGATGTTTTGCTGCGGTAACTGGGTTTCACTCGGCAGTCACTATGATTGTAACTAGTCTGGACTGTCCTCACACTCAGAGACCGTGTTCCCTAATGATGGGAACTCAATATGTCCCTTTAAATGGAGGGCTAATCTAGATAAGTAGGGTTCTTTACCAATATCATCCACTATTTGTTTCAAGACTGTGGGTTTATAGCTAAGATCGTTTCTACACCTTCAATCTTGTGTCATTCACTGAGTGCCTTTACTGGGTTTGAAAAGTGGCCTTCAAGAGGTATTTATCAGTGCCTATACGGCGGTTTGAAACACATCTAGACCACTTGGTATTTGGAGACTCTGATTGTTTCATTGCTAGCCCCCGTGTAGATAATCTTGCGGTCTGATTCTTGGGTTTCCATCACACGTTTGTTGGGTTTCATGTGTAGAACAATCTGGTTGGGCATAGAAGATGATGTGCACTTACTATGTCCTTTTTTCTACACTGTAGAGCGGGGCCTCATTCTCCCGAGCGGTTGCCGGGTGAGGTGAGGTCTTCACCCACACAAAGCTGGGTGAGTATCACTATGAGGAAATGCCTCTGTGTGATGTAGCTATTATGCCCTTTGTTTTAGTAATGCGGAATAAAAATTGTTCACGCACGTGTGTTTATCTGAGCAGTGTATGTGTATGCAGGCGGATGTATGTAGGTAACTTTGTCCTGTTTTGTTGTGTTATTTTTTGTCTCCCGATAGGAAGAAGTCATGTCTCTCTTCCTCCAGCGAACATTGGAGTGCAAAGTTCCTGGTAGATATGTGACTATCCATAAGTATAATTTTTTTACTGTTCCTCATATCACAATTCACTGTCAGTTGCAGTAGCAATTCCATATGAAAGGTCCTGAAGAAAGCCGGGGTAGTTCCCCTACAGGCTGAAACATGTCGACCATCTTGCTCAGCGCCAAAGGGTAGTATCAATTTTTAACTACTCGGCGTGTTTTTAAATTTGTGACACCTAGACCTCCTTTTGAAAGTTTCCTGAGTCTCAGTAGTCAAAAAAAAATTTTTAATTTTTTTTTTGAAAACCTTTATTGTGCAGAAATTGCTCACAAATACGGGCCTACAACCCATCGGGCCGGCCACCACAATTATAGAAGCACAATGGTCAGGACAGAAGCTCCAACAGGGTACCACAGTAATCCAAACGGGAATCAAAGGCGAAAAGCCACAGAGCAACCACCACGAGCAGGATGAGAGAAGGTTGATTTTATAATAGAAGAAGGGGTATAGCAGAATGATGGCAATCATTAAGGTCCAGAGGGCCGTGGCGGGCCGCGAGCAAGCAGTAATACAGAATACAGGAAAATTCAAAAAAAAAAACAGTTACATTTTAACAAAGGCAGAACGTGAGTCCCACATTAGTAAGCAATTGCAACCGCTGCCCAGCGCCCACCCACCACTACGAAAACACACAATGATACAAAGAACGGAAAATAGACGTACAAAACAAAGAGCCCTCTGCTACAACAACCCAGGGGAGGGAAAAAAAATAAAAGGGGGAAGGGAAAAAGGAAAAGGACATCGGGAAAAAGGGGGGAAGAAAGAACGCGGCATCACGGCATGCGCCCCATGGCTAACAAAGCACTCAAAAATAGACCGGCACAGGGAACCAGTGGTAACAGGAGTAATAGATGCGTAGTAAACCGTGACGGCAGGGAGACCAGAAGGCCCATGCTAGCAAAAAACACCCCAGGGGGCCCACATGCAGACACCGCGTCCCGAAAAAAGGGATACATAAGAGCCATAGAACCAAAAAAGGAAAAGAGGGGGAAAAAACAAAATGACAGACCCCCCCCACCCCGCACACCCCACCCTGCACCCCTGCAGAAGGCTATGGCCTACCCCCCAGCAGCGTGCCTGTCGCCCTAAATAGAAACCCGAAATATAGAAGAGTTAAAAGTAAAGAAAGAACCACAAAGACAAAAAGAAGAAGGGGAAATAGGGAGACAACGACGGGAGAGGAGCCACATAATCAAAACCATCAGCTCCCACCCCCCGGTCCGAACACACTCAGTGCCCACGGGAAGATAGTAATTACGAGGATAAGCTCCAGGAACATGAAGGAGAATCGAACATAGTCATACAGTCACAAACGGATCATCCGACCATACCGCAAAATAATAGTCCACCGAGGCAAGTTCATCTCAACCCTGTCCTCGTCTATCCAAAGCCGTAGTCATCCAACGCACCAGGAACCAGATCATGAGGAACCAGAGGCGAATAGCAGGGAGTCCAATCATCAATCCACACAAGTCATATCGATTTCGACCCAGATGAACAGGAAAAGACGGTAACCACCGCAGGTAATGCAGGCACAGTTCCGCCGACAATAGGAGGAAAGCCGTTTCGGCGGAGCAACCACAGGATCTACGTTCGGCCATTCGAGGCAAAAAAGGAATGGGAGATCCAACGAGACCGTTCCGGACGGGACCCGGCCGGCGGACCCCCAGCACAGGAGAAATCACATGATGATTGAGAGCAGCGGGTATCCGTATACCCAAACAAGCGGCAGCCGCCGGGTCCATGACCTCCAGGAAAGTCCCAGCAGCACACAGCAGCGATGAAGCCGCACACATCGGGGGGGGCCCAGCAGGCCCGGCAAAATGATCGTCATCCAGTCCAGCGATAGGTGCGGTCACGGAAGCACTCCAGGAGCGCAAGGCGGCGAGAATGTCGCCAAGCGTAGGCTCATCTTTACGGTATTCAGCAAACGAGCCATGCGGCGGACCAGCGTCGCCAGTCTCGGCCAGGCTGAGAGACAGGGAGCCGGCCGCCATCTTGAAAGCCCGGCGGGGCCGCGGCAATCTCCGACCCCCGTCCGGCCACAAGCGGGGTCACACAGGATACAGCCGACCACAAGCAGAGGCACCCCCAGGGCAGGAAGGCGGGCCACCAGGATAAGGAGGGTCGCCGGCTCCCCCACGCCACCGGCTACGTTCTCCGAGTCCGGGCGGAGGGACTCAAGATGGCCGGACAGGAGAACAAAGGGGAGACGAGCCACATACACGGTCAACGCCCGTCCATGGAAGGCAGCGCCTCAACACCAGGCCGCCGGATCGCCGGTCCAGGCCCGGAGAGCCGTCACCGGTCTAATTGCACATCGGCCTCTCCGCCCGAGCCCACACCTCCACCAAGGGCCGGCCACAGCGCTCCGCCCCGCCCGGGCGCCGCCGAGGAGTTTCAGGCCCGCCCGCTCCGGAGGCCCCGAAGCGAACAAGGGCGCAGCTCAGGATCCGCGGCACCTAGGAACAGACGGCTCAGACGGTAAGTGCCAGCGAAATGTCTTAGTTCCATAGTCTACCAAAGAATACTTCCCGGGGCAGGATAAGACACAGGATAGACGTTCCAGGCAGGAAAGCGAACGGAGCCGAGCTAAAACGCGGCCATCGCGGACGCGAGCTTGGCTCCTCCCCAGTAGTCAAATTTTAACCCAGCACGATCACTCGAGCACTGCACTTTATTAACACTAATATGTTGAGGAACGATATGCAGAAAGTTTAGATATTATCCTGGCTCTTCATGGTCGGGCGAGGTTTTGAGTACTTACCAATTCCCATATGATGAAACTCCACCAACTGGGTGGGCTGATGGGATTCATTCAAACCTCTGTGACTCAACAGCCTATTTTTACCGACATACACATCCAATTGCTTCACAGTCGCTCTGTTCAGATACACACCACCTTCAGACCTGGTCTACTCTTTTGTGTGTTAAGTATCTTTAGTTATTTATTGAGAAGTCTTCTTTCTCATGCAAAAGAAATGAATTGCCACAATTGCAATACGTATAGTAAAGTAAAGTGCGTACAGTAAAAGGAGTATTATAAAATAATACTGTAAAAGCATTGATATGGTTTCCTAGCCATATGATACTTTAAAATAGATAAAATATATACATACATAAAAACATTGACTAACGTACTCAACTGGTGCTTCTAATCTACGCCTACTCCGGTGTACCTGACCTAAGCCTGAGGTGCCGGGTTTTTAGGAACCCGGTGGTGCCAGGGGATAACACCCGATGACCTCTGAGTTCTCCCTTGTTCCGGACCACAGAAACAATGAGTCTTCCAGTCGCAGTCAGAGATCAAGTTTTATTGGTAGCTACCAAGTAACACGTGTCCTAGAAGCATGACAAACACGGGTCATGTATTCTCAGGAGACTGTACGTGTTCGTTTTTACAGAACCAGTCTTCTCCTTTTATACAGAAATAATGGCTTCAAGCAAGAATTCTTGAGTTTATGATATGGCTGTAAACATATTTCTGTAATAATACAAAGTGCGGCGTCACGAAAGCAAACCCACATTTTAGATGTCCAGTTCGTGACAGATAACCCAGCAAGATCTGGGACTCCCATCAGATATCGATGAAGCACCAATAAAGGCAGGTACCACCCAGTCATAAAACTGGCCATAAAGAAGAAGTATGGACAGGTGCATGTTTGTAGAAAGCATGTTCTGTATGGGGTGAATGGTTTGTGGAATGTTATGTGTCGATAGTATCGTATTCGGCCACTGGGCGGGGAGCCGCCCAAACAGGTTTGGCTTAAGGCAATGGAGTCAGTTTGGACAGGTCAGGGGGAAGTCAGGGAAGGTGGACGTGTCCTTTTGGATCAAGCTCGACCTTTAATTGACTTAACATGAGGGCAAGACGTAAGATGGATGCCGTTCACAAAATGGAGTCTAAGGGATTGGGACGGAAACTACGATTTAGGGGTGTTGGCTACCCTCGATTGTCACGCAAATACATAGGAATGATGTCCTAATCATTATCGGTTCTTGGACACTAAATTCGTCATGGTACGTTGATATTTTGTGACACGGGTATTGGACCTCGATATTGGGATAACAATAGGGTCCAGATTTTCAGAACCACAGACCCTCCTTTTGCCCTTATGTAAGGCAATAACTCATGTTAATCCGAGTCCAACTCTGTATGAAGGAATTCGTGGAGATGCTGCTGTAACATCATCCTGTTGCTTAGTTCGTCCCTTGACGCAGGCTTCCGTACACATGAAGTAGCACAGAGGCCACAGAGTGCAGGAGCGCACTGGACACATAGGCAGAACATAAACAGAAGTGTTAAGATCATCCCAATGAAGATTAGCGTTTTCCATCCCCAGGCAGCGATCAGTCCCCAGAACCACCCTAGCAAGGACCAATCCCCTTTTTCAACGTGAAGGGAACCAGATATTTCATGTAGTTTAGAGATGGCCTGGTATACTGTCGGTGCATTATCAGGGATGAATATGCAACAACTGGATTGGATGACTCTACACACACCACCACGATCGGCGAGTATGATATCAAGGGCAATTCGGTTCTGAAGAGTCATAAGTCGATCCGACTGAAGCTCGGTTGTCAAATTGCCAAGTGCTCCGGCCGTTGTAGTCACGGCGGATTCAACTATCCTTGCTAACTGGCGAATATTCCTGCTGTTCACCATAGGCCCCCAAAATGGCAGAAAACCTTTTGCGAAGTCAGCGAATTCCTGACCCGCGGTGTCGTCTTTACTCACGACACCTCTAGCTGTCCTTGTCCGATGGTAATCTGCTCGGGCCGTGTAGGTAGGAGGCAACAGAAATGAGATGAAACACGTGCCTGAGAAGTCAGGGGGTAACCATGTATAGGCTTGGTCGTGGCAGACGAAATACGTGCCTTTGGCTGCTAAGAGTATAGGGGAAGTTCGGGAGGCGAGCACATATGTTTCTGTGCAAATGCTCTTTCCTAACTGTGCAGTGGGATCTCTACCAATACCTTGTAAACATAGGTGACCTCGGTGGGGCACTATCCAAACTGGGCGGGATTTCTTTGCTGCCTGGCTCTTGATCAGGTAAACGCCATGTTTGGTTACGTTCCAACGAGTGTATGGAGTCAGTTCATCTTTGGGGATAGTCAGATATGTGTTGAACTCTCTACTCATATTTCTTATCCCTGCTATTAGTGCCTTGTTACTGGAATCGCTTTCAGTGGAACGGGTCGGGTATGGTTCTAGGGCGAATAGGAACATGGTCTGAAAAGCCCACAGAGAACCATAATAACTAAATGGCAGGATGAAGTATGGGAAACCCTTATCCGTCGTGTGCGGCATGAGTCCGCATATCCAACAGTTTGATGTGTTCATTATAGACTGGTGTTGGTGTAGGAGTTGGATGAAAGAGTTATTTACAAATTCGAGCCTTCTGGCAGACTCGTGTTCAGGTAGAGGGTGAAAAGAATGTGGGGAGAGAGTGGGAGAAGACGTTGGCAGAGTGTCATTTGAGAATAGGGAAACTCGAAATACGAATAGAGCATAACCAATCAAAAGCATCACAGCGCTAAACAGCATTAGAACACATATTATTAAAAATCTTTTCTTGGACAGTATAGTACACAATTGTTTTTCAAAGTTCGTAAGCTTGACAGGTCTCTCTACCCTTGGAAACTCCATCCTCTACTTGCTGCCCGCGGTGGTAGGTTGATTCTGCTAGGGAGCGCACTCCGTTCGGTCCGGGGTGACTCCCTCGGACCAACCAGAACCGTGGACCTAAAACTTCCTTGGTTGCACTCCCTACACTTCAACCGCGACCCTAGCAGCGGAACCGGATGGCGGTTCGAAAATCAAAAATGAGCTAGTTCCCTGGGACGAGAGAGCTGGAAGATAAAAAAATAGTTCTTGGGGGAAAAGGGAAATCACATTAGATCAAGGTTTTATTAGTCTCTGGGGTTGGATCTCAGGTCATATCGTCGCTTCTCAGGTACGGTGTGGTCTTTAAACAATGTCTCAGGTTCAGTAGTGTCCAATTGCATAGATGGTGACACACGTCCTTGCAAAATACGATCACTCTCCTTTTCGGTACCAGTCTCTTTTAAACGTGCATCGCTGAAAGGGATGAAACGAGGTACGGATTCAGTCTTAGAGTCGGCAAGTCCTTTGTCGACCCCACCGGTCGTATGGAAGGGGCAGAGGGACCCGTTTGCAATGGGTCCCATGCACCCAGTTCTTTTTGCCGTCCACCCGAACCGCTGATCTCATGGAAAGAAGTACCAGGTATGGTCCGGTCCACCTCGGCTGTCCGTTGCTGGTGCGCTGGAAATTCCGCACCAGGACCCACGAGCCGGGTTCGATGGTATGACCTGGATCGTCAGAGGCTGGCGAAGAGGAACTGTGAACCTGTTGGTGTAAAACACGCAATTTAGCTGTCAATTCGCACAAATAATCAAGCAGTACGGGGTGTTCTATTTCGCGGAGTTTCTTCGGTCAGACGTTGGCTGGGCGGCCAAACACGATCTCGTGGGGGCTAAGACCTAATCTGGAATGGACGGTCATCCTAGTTGACAAGAGTGCTAGGGGCAAGGCGTCAGGCCATTTAAGACCTGTACTGGCTTGGATCTTGGCTAGCTTGAGTTTCAAAGTGCCATTGTAGCACTCTACTAATCCAGCTGATTGGGGGTGATTTGCAGCGTGGAATTTCTGGTGTATGCCTAGACACTCACACACTCTCTTCATCACTCGTCCTATGAATTCACTTCCATTATCACTCCAGACAATTCTAGGCATACCGAATCTCGGGAAGAACTCTTTGACAAGGGCTTTGGCAGTTGTCATAGCAGTATTGTCTTTAAGGGGGTACGCTTCCACCCACCTTGAAAAAGCGCAAACAACAACGAGCACATACTTTAGATTGTTGCACCTTTCCATGTGAATGAAATCGAGCTGCAAAATCTCGAACGGATACGTAGGAGGCGCAAAGTGACCAGTTGGAGTTGGAGTTCCTTTACCGGGATTGTGTTTTAGGCATATCATACAGTTTCTGACCACATTTTCTGCATATTTTGGGATATTGCTATTCTGCCATACTGGGGCCAATAGCTTACATATTCCTTTTCGAACTGATGTGTGCCATGCCGTGAGCCATTGTTACTACTGCAAGTACGTATGCATTAGGTAGTAGCCACCGCTGGTGTTCCGATACTTCGACCCAACAACCATTCGCATCCAATCTACCCTTACTTTCTCTCCATTCATTCAACTCATTCTCAGTTGCCTCAGCTTGTATGCATTTTATGCTTTCAATGGTGTCCTCACACATTCCCACATCAGCAGTACATCTAGCGGGACTCGCAACATACATACGACTCATCGTGTCCCTTGCGGTCTCTTTCGCAACCTCGTCTGCAAATGTATTCCCGCGGCCAATATCGTCTTGAATTTTCTTGTGTGCACTGCATTTCATAATGGCAACTTGTAGTGGCATGGTCAGTGACTCAAGGAGCTCATTAACTAGCTGACCATGTTGTATCTTTGCACCATGTGAGGTAAGGAAACCACGTTCACGCCATAATCTCCCAAAACTGTGAGCCACGCCAAAGGCGTATTGGCTGTCCGTGTACACATTCACTCGCTTTCCTTTTGCTAACACGCATGCTCTGGTAAGTGCAATAATTTCCGCAGCTTGTGCAGAGTTGTGGGAAATACGTGCAGTCTCTATAATGGTGTGTAATGTTGTTACAGCATATGCGGTAGTCGTATCACCATTCGGTAACTTGAAACATGAACCGTCAACCCATAAAGTATCATTGCATTCAGGAAGGGGAGTGTCCTGTAAGTCTACTCTCCCTTTTGTCTCTTCTTCTGTCCTAAAGCAGCAGTCATGTTTATCACTCTTGTCTGTTCCTGTCGGAATGGGTAATAACGTTGCGGGATTCAGTGTATCACACCTCTTTATGTGGATGTGGCTTGCTAGCAACGTCAGTTCGTAACTGGATAGTCGAGCGCTAGTAAGGTGTTGTGTCTTCGTCCTGTTTAGTAAAATGTCTACTGCGTGCGGAACCATAACGATCAGAGTATTATTCATGACTAATCTAATGCATGTCGAATGCAGACAGCTGCTGCGGCGGTAGCCCTCAGACAACTTGGTAGTGCCTTAGCCACAGGATCCAGAGTTGCCGAAAAATACGCGCATGGGCGCTGTCTGTTCCCAAAATGTTGTGTTAAGACTGATAATGCACAGCCTTCCTTCTCATGGACATATAATGTGAAAGGCTTACTGTAGTTGGGGTTTCCCAACACAGGGGCTGAACACAATGCATCACGCAACTTGTGAAAACTCGTCTGACAATCTTCAGACCAGGGCATAGGATTGGGCGTATCTTTACGGAGTAGTGCCAGCAAGGGTTTAGCTAGCAGTGAGAAATTCGGTATCCATTGTCTACAGTACGATGTAATGCCCAAAAAAGCTCGAACTTCTCTCTGTGTCCTTGGGGCACTTAGTCCTGCAATTGCCTGTATTCTTTCTGGTGTCAGTCTCCTTCCCTCCTTCGACAAGACGTGACCTAAGTAGGTTACTTCTTGTCGGCAAAATTGTAGTTTGGAAAGGGAGACTTTGTGCTTCATGTCACATAAGTGATGCAATAATGATAACGTAGCTTTCTTGCAAATTTCTTCAGTGTCCGCAGCGATCAGCAGATCGTCTACGTACTGAATCAGAGTTGAACCACTTTGTAGAACAATCGTGTCTAGTTGTGTTTTCAGGGCCTGACTGAATATGGATGGGCTTTCGCAGTAGCCTTGAGGAGCGCACTTGAAGCGGAAGCTTCGTCCTCCTAAATTAAATCCGAAAATATCTCTACTCTCCTCGGCAATCGGGATACTGAAGAAAGCGTTCTTCAGGTCAATCACCGAGAACCAATTTGCTGAAGCTGGAACCATTGTCAATAAAGCAGTAATGGCGGGGACGACTGGAAACTGTGGGATAACTATCTTGTTTACTTCTCTGAGGTCGATCACGAACCTATACACAGGGGTTTGTGAACGATCAGTACATTTTAAGACGGGCAAAACCGGACTGTTACAGACATTTCCTGTCGTTTCTTCGATGACGTCTTTATCAATTAAATCGTGAACAATGTTCAACAACGCTTTTTCGCATTCGCTAGATATTTTGTATTGGGGAATACGTGGCAACCTAACGTCGGCTTTCAACGTTATGACATATGGTGTTATCTCCAAACGACCTACATCATTAGAACCATTAGCCCAGAGTATATCAGGAAGTGACAATAATTCAGTTGGAATATTGTCCTTTGATAAATACATCGAAGAAATGACCTTCTTGCCTAAAGTAAGTTGTACTCCCGAGGGAGAACAGTACAAGGTCGCATATAACCTTTTTAGTAAGTCCAAACCTAGCAAATTTTCACCACAACCTGTTGTCAAAATGAGGGGTGCTTCTAATTCGCATGGGCCAACAGAAAGAGACATAGGACTAGAGATCGGGTTTCTAACAGGGGCGCCAGAGAAACCTACTGAGACATTCATTTCGCCAGACAAAGGTGCGCCAGGAAGTTTCGAGTGCATGATAGAACTTTTTGTGGCACCAGTATCCAGCAGAAATGGCTCTGACACTCCTGAGGCTATTACCTCGACATAAGGTCCATTCTGATCTACCGGAACTGAGACAACTCCCTCTCTTTGTCCATGGCTGTCCTAGCAATCGTTACCCTCATTTTCGTGTTCAGCGTAATAGTCGTCAGCATAGTACTGAGCTGATTTAGACGATGAATTATTCTGTTGGTCAAAGCTATTCATGGACTTCTGAGGCGGAAAAGGAGTTGTATTTTGAGTGAAATTTCCACGGCCTCTACCTCTAGGGGCATGTTGAACACCTCTCCCCCTTACACCTTGACCACCGTTTAAACGTCGCGCAAGAGCCGGACAATTATCCCTAAAATGACCCTCTTCTTTGCAATACGCACATTGATTCGGGCCATATGTAGGACGCTGGTGGGAAAACTCGTTACCTTGCGCGTTCCTCGAATACTGCTGTCGCGGTTGATAGTCGGGCTGACTAGCCGTGCGAGGCGGATAGGCCTGCTGGAGGAGAACCTTAGTTTTCAAATCTTTCGTCTTTTTATCTGCCTTGTCTAGCTCGTCTTTACGCCTATTCTCATAGTACTGGGCTGTAGCTAAAATCTGTGCTGACGTAGAGACAGCCCAAGCACTCTCAGAGTCTTTTAGTTTATTACATAGTTCAGGGAGCAAATTATGTACGAACTTGTCCACAAACAATCTTTGGCCACCCTCGGTAGCCATATCTTGACCACTGTGGTCGGTGAATGTTTCCTCAAATCTTGTGAAAAAGTCAGACACATTCTCATCTTTCTTTTGTTTACATGCTGATAGCTTGTCCCAATTTACGCGTACTTCAGGCAGTATTGTCTTCATGTACGCTATAATTCTACCGGGAAGTTCAGCTATTAACGGCTCAGGTTTAAAACCACCGACTTGTCTAGCATCTGTAGTCGCAATGTTCGCCCATGAGTCACCTAGTTCCTGATCGTGATCCGTATGACGTATCTTGCTCCATAAAGGATGTGGAACAATGTTCCCAAATAACATGTCTACATCTGCTAAATTCATTATACATGAGCTTGCAGTTTGCGATAACTCCTTATAATACCCAGTTGGGTTCTTACGAGGGTCAGGTAGTGACTGTTTGAGTGCTAATACTTCCGATCTTTTCCATGGGACATGTACCCATACACGCTGGAAATGGGGCAGAATTGGTGGATTAGCATTCGCATCACCTTCCCTCCAAACAGGAGGAACCTCTCTCATGGGGTACTGTCTCGCTCTTTTCCTACTAGACGTACCACATTCAGACGATGACCCAGAGTTACCACCTGTGCTTCGATATGATAATAATACCTCAACTGCTTTGTCGACATCGGGACCTACAATCATGCCTTCCCCGAATTTAAATCGTATACTACACAAATCTCGAGAGTTGCTCTCTTGACCATCATCTTCCAAATCCTCACACAGAAAAACACACATCTGTTCAAAAACATATCTTTGCGTCGGTTCATCCCATTGACGGAAAACGTTCATGACGGACTCTACATCATATCTGGCTGTATCCAGAGCCCAATTCCGTGCTGACTTATTCAGGCATTCCCTCTCTCGATAATCAGGCATTTGGCTTCGTAACTGTCTTAGTCCCGTATTAGGGGTCGTTTTAGGTGACCGAAAAAGTGGTGAAGGAATGTTAGTAATAATGCTGGCCGTTTTATGCCAGACGGAAGGTGAAAGTGGAGGAATAACTGGTGTCAGAACAGAGTCACGCAAAGCAGAAACAGAAGCGTTCGCAGAACTAGTATCGGAAGAAATAGAAGGTGCGCTAGGCGAAGTTGTAGAAGGAACAGTAGGAGAAGTAGATGTGACTGGTGAGCCTTGAGGAGGCTGCACTAGAGAAATAGAAGCCAGCTGAAGAGTAGCTGGTGAGTGCTGTAGAGGAGCTGGTATAACAGCTACCAGAGGTGCAACTAAAGGTTGCGGAGGTGCTGTGGCATTTTGCGCATAGGGTGGTGGCGAACTCAGCAAATGCGCCATTAATGGATCTTTCTCACGCTCTTTTACTGTCTCTTGCTGAAGAGATGGTAGAACAGGATAGCATTTATCTATTGCCATTTTACGTTGCCTGTGCAACTGCTCACTTATTCGATCCTCTTCGTTGTCTTTAAATTTTATCGCGGCTTGTATTACTGAAATACCCCTTTCCCTCTTATTCTTCTTTTCTAGTTTAATTGCCTTTTGTTTGGCCTCTTTATGCCATAAGCGGAAAGAGTCAAACATCGCCGGTCGGGCTTTCTTTTTGAACAGTTTGACCTCTAGGTTATCTAGAATTTCTGAGTCGAAACTACCATATTGGGGCCATTTTAAAACACCATCTTTACGGGTGTATTTTATCCACACTTCATTATATGTGATAGGACCTATGCCATGTTTTACATAGAGCTCATACGTTGGAGTTCCAATTGGAGGAACCGGACACGAATCCTCTAATCGGGAGTCCCTATTATAACCAAGACAAAACAAGTTTCCAAGTCTGCTAAAACCAGGCATCTTCACTCACTAGTCTAGCTTCAAACTTCAAAGGTTTATCTATTATGATATTTCTCGTGAAAACACGAGTCCTTCGGCTTTGGGGCTTGCAAGTGCCAAATCAAGTCGTATCTCCAGGATACCAAAAACTAAGGACAAACTAAGGACTGGGAGACGCTCCACTTATACTTAACTGAAGTATTTGAAGATCGGTGACGTCGCTAGAAGACTCGTCTATCGTTTCGCTCTACCAAGGATCACTGGGTCCAAAACAAGGCGATAGTCAGGGCAGCAGTCCTTCGTAGCCGTCGGGACGCGGGGAACCTCGCAGCAAAGACCTTCGGAACCACGTCGACATACAGGGGTCGCTGAAGTGGCTGGCCGTCCTCCGGAATTTTCACACGAAGCTCCTCACGAACATCTGGCTTGGACCGTCGCCGCTTGATATCGCCCCGAGTTGGGCGCCAATTGAGGTGCCGGGTTTTTAGGAACCCGGTGGTGCCAGGGGATAACACCCGATGACCTCTGAGTTCTCCCTTGTTCCGGACCACAGAAACAATGAGTCTTCCAGTCGCAGTCAGAGATCAAGTTTTATTGGTAGCTACCAAGTAACACGTGTCCTAGAAGCATGACAAACACGGGTCATGTATTCTCAGGAGACTGTACGTGTTCGTTTTTACAGAACCAGTCTTCTCCTTTTATACAGAAATAATGGCTTCAAGCAAGAATTCTTGAGTTTATGATATGGCTGTAAACATATTTCTGTAATAATACAAAGTGCGGCGTCACGAAAGCAAACCCACATTTTAGATGTCCAGTTCGTGACAGATTACCCAGCAAGATCCGGGACTCCCATCAGATATCGATGAAGCACCAATAAAGGCAGGTACCACCCAGTCATAAAACTGGCCATAAAGAAGAAGTATGGACAGGTGCATGTTTGTAGAAAGCATGTTCTGTATGGGGTGAATGGTTTGTGGAATGTTATGTGTCGATAGTATCGTATTCGGCCACTGGGCGGGGAGCCGCCCAAACAGGTTTGGCTTAAGGCAATGGAGTCAGTTTGGACAGGTCAGGGGGAAGTCAGGGAAGGTGGACGTGTCCTTTTGGATCAAGCTCGACCTTTAATTGACTTAACATGAGGGCAAGACGTAAGATGGATGCCGTTCACAAAATGGAGTCTAAGGGATTGGGACGGAAACTACGATTTAGGGGTGATGGCTACCCTCGATTGTCACGCAAATACATAGGAATGATGTCCTAATCATTATCGGTTCTTGGACACTAAATTCGTCATGGTACGTTGATATTTTGTGACACGGGTATTGGACCTCGATATTGGGATAACAATAGGGTCCAGATTTTCAGAACCACAAGCCGAATACGTGGGAAGGAGTAAGTAAGTAGCAGTTTAAGTTAAGTTGGTTTTGCCAAGGATCTGAATCAAGAATTCTCTTTAAGGGTTTAGTCAGCTCCGTACCTGGGTAATAGAATGCAGGAGGTCTGGTATCTCTCTCTCAGGACTCGATATCCCAGCCACCCGCAAGGGTGGCTGGAAACACCGGAGCTGGATTTTCTCGGCTGGAGAAAAAGACAGCGTCTTTCTCAGTGCGTCAAAAGGGAGGGGCGGCGTCCGTGGGCTCTCGCATCAGCGGGGCTCTCGGGCAAGTAGATAGCCGCTCTGCTCCAAACCACTGTGTGTTTGCTTAAGGCAGCGTTGGTATATTTATACCTGAAAGGTGCCGGGTTTGACGTAAGGTTGGACATAAGACGTCACTAAGAACTAACAGTTCTTTCTGGACTCCAGGAGTTCTTGTTCAAATCAAAACAAAGGCAGGGGGATTTCCCGGGCTGCTGGAGGCTTGGTTTGTTTAAAGAACGCGTTGTACTTTCTAGGAGTCTAGAGGAGTAGCCTTGCCGTATTTGGACTGCATGGGCTATTACTAAATATGGATATGATTCTTATGCCTTTATAAGGATATTGTTTGTTATAACCATATAAGGGCATAAATCGGGAATATCGAATTAGGGTCCTAGATAGAGATACAACAACACTATTTAGTTGTGCAGCTAAGTTTGTTGTTTATTGTGTTCTCTTTCAGACTCCCTAGGAACTCTTTATTTTTGTGCAACTGGTGCTCTATCGTGTCAGGAGAAACTCTAAACATCGGTGTGTACTTTGTCAGTGTACTAGGGGAGATCACACATCTGCTAGTTACGCAGGTTGATACTCTACACAAGTTATTTATTTATTTATTTTCCAGTGTTGTATATAGCACAAAATTGACCCGGAAGTATCTGAGCGCTTTAAATGAGCACCAGTTGCATTACAGACAGACACATAAATTTTTTGTTGGGCACAGGGAGATTAAGTGATTTGCCCAGAATAACAAGATGTTGAGCGTCCCGGCCGACACTCAAACCCGGTTCCCCATCATCGAGGTTGACCGCTCTAGCCATGAGGCCACATCTTCTCCCCTGTTGTGTTGTGATCTATATAATGTTGAGCTATGACAAGCAATGTATGTACAGAAATTATGTTCTTGTTTGTGAGGTCATAGTGTGATGCCCCTCCTCCAGTGTAACAGATTATTAGGCACAGTATCTTGTTTCCTGCCTTTAGCAGATTACTTGCTATTTACTTTCCCCTGAGGCGGAAGCCGGGGGCATTCTTCCTATCCCTCCTCACTCGCTGATATTGCAGAAAATAGCGCGATTGTGTATTTTAAGAATTGTAAATATTTTAATTGACGCTGTTTTAATTGCCTGTCACTCACCCACCCGGCCGACTCCTTGGACGAGAGTTGCTTCGTTCTAGGGCTCGGGCAGCGGGGGTCTCATTCCCGGTGCAGCCATTTCAGTGCAGGGCTGACACCGGTCGGTGAGGGCTAGGTCGCCATCTTGGGGGGAGGCAGGGTAGCGTTACAGCTCTTGGACGCCTCCCGCCCTCCCAGGCTATTTAAGGCGCCTCTATTCTATATTCTGGCAGATTACTTGCTATTTACTTTCCCCTGAGGCGGAAGCCGGGGGCATTCTTCCTATCCCTCCTCACTCGCTGATATTGCAGAAAATAGCGCGATTGTGTATTTTAAGAATTGTAAATATTTTAATTGACGCTGTTTTAATTCCCTGTCACTCACCCACCCGGCCGACTCCTTGGACGAGAGTTGCTTCGTTCTAGGGCTCGGGCAGCGGGGGTCTCATTCCCGGTGCAGCCATTTCAGTGCAGGCTGACACCGGTCGGTGAGGGCTAGGTCGCCATCTTGGGGGGAGGCAGAGTAGCGTTACAGCTCTTGGACGCCTCCCGCCCTCCCAGGCTATTTAAGGCGCCTCTATTCTATATTCTGGCAGATTACTTGCTATTTACTTTCCCCTGAGGCGGAAGCCGGGGGCATTCTTCCTATCCCTCCTCACTCGCTGATATTGCAGAAAATAACGCGATTGTGTATTTTAAGAATTGTAAATATTTTAATTGACGCTGTTTTAATTCCCTGTCACTCACCCACCCGGCCGACTCCTTGGACCAGAGTTGCTTCGTTCTAGGGCTCGGGCAGCGGGGGTCTCATTCCCGGTGCAGCCATTTCAGTGCAGGGCTGACACCGGTCGGTGAGGGCTAGGTCGCCATCTTGGGGGGAGGCAGGGTAGCGTTACAGCTCTTGGACGCCTCCCGCCCTCCCAGGCTATTTAAGGCGCCTCTATTCTATATTCTGGCAGATTACTTGCTATTTACTTTCCCCTGAGGCGGAAGCCGGGGGCATTCTTCCTATCCCTCCTCACTCGCTGATATTGCAGAAAATAGCGCAATTGTGTATTTTAAGAATTGTAAATATTTTAATTGACGCTGTTTTAATTCCCTGTCACTCACCCACCCGGCCGACTCCTTGGATGAGAGTTGCTTCGTTCTAGGGCTCGGGCAGCGGGGGTCTCATTCCCGGTGCAGCCATTTCAGTGCAGGGCTGACACCGGTCGGTGAGGGCTAGGTCGCCATCTTGGGGGGAGGCAGGGTAGCGTTACAGCTCTTGGACGCCTCCCGCCCTCCCAGGCTATTTAAGGCGCCTCTATTCTATATTCTGGCAGATTACTTGCTATTTACTTTCCCCTGAGGCGGAAGCCGAGGGCATTCTTCCTATCCCTCCTCACTCGCTGATATTGCAGAAAATAGCGCGATTGTGTATTTTAAGAATTGTAAATATTTTAATTGACGCTGTTTTAATTCCCTGTCACTCACCCACCCGGCCGACTCCTTGGACGAGAGTTGCTTCGTTCTAGGGCTCGGGCAGCGGGGGTCTCATTCCCGGTGCAGCCATTTCAGTGCAGGCTGACACCGGTCGGTGAGGGCTAGGTCGCCATCTTGGGGGGAGGCAGAGTAGCGTTACAGCTCTTGGACGCCTCCCGCCCTCCCAGGCTATTTAAGGCGCCTCTATTCTATATTCTGGCAGATTACTTGCTATTTACTTTCCCCTGAGGCGGAAGCCGGGGGCATTCTTCCTATCCCTCCTCACTCGCTGATATTGCAGAAAATAATGCGATTGTGTATTTTAAGAATTGTAAATATTTTAATTGACGCTGTTTTAATTCCCTGTCACTCACCCACCCGGCCGACTCCTTGGACCAGAGTTGCTTCGTTCTAGGGCTCGGGCAGCGGGGGTCTCATTCCCGGTGCAGCCATTTCAGTGCAGGGCTGACACCGGTCGGTGAGGGCTAGGTCGCCATCTTGGGGGGAGGCAGGGTAGCGTTACAGCTCTTGGACGCCTCCCGCCCTCCCAGGCTATTTAAGGCGCCTCTATTCTATATTCTAGCAGATTACTTGCTATTTACTTTCCCCTGAGGCGGAAGCCGGGGGCATTCTTCCTATCCCTCCTCACTCGCTGATATTGCAGAAAATAGCGCAATTGTGTATTTTAAGAATTGTAAATATTTTAATTGACGCTGTTTTAATTCCCTGTCACTCACCCACCCGGCCGACTCCTTGGATGAGAGTTGCTTCGTTCTAGGGCTCGGGCAGCGGGGGTCTCATTCCCGGTGCAGCCATTTCAGTGCAGGGCTGACACCGGTCGGTGAGGGCTAGGTCGCCATCTTGGGGGGAGGCAGGGTAGCGTTACAGCTCTTGGACGCCTCCCGCCCTCCCAGGCTATTTAAGGCGCCTCTATTCTATATTCTGGCAGATTACTTGCTATTTACTTTCCCCTGAGGCGGAAGCCGAGGGCATTCTTCCTATCCCTCCTCACTCGCTGATATTGCAGAAAATAGCGCGATTGTGTATTTTAAGAATTGTAAATATTTTAATTGACGCTGTTTTAATTCCCTGTCACTCACCCACCCGGCCGACTCCTTGGACCAGAGTTGCTTCGTTCTAGGGCTCGGGCAGCGGGGGTCTCATTCCCGGTGCAGCCATTTCAGTGCAGGGCTGACACCGGTCGGTGAGGGCTAGGTCGCCATCTTGGGGGGAGGCAGGGTAGCGTTACAGCTCTTGGACGCCTCCCACCCTCCTCCAGACTGGATATTAGAAGATGGACATCCCGTCCGCGCAGCGGGCGGGCGCAGCGGGCGCGCCGATGGCGTGCCAAAGGCGCGGCTAAGGCAAGCCCGTCTGCGCCCGTCCGCGCCGGACCCGCGCCTAGCGCCAGTCCCCCTGCTACTCCGACTCCAAAAATCTACTGGTCGCGCAATCAGCTCCTCAATTTAAGACAAGGTACCTGCTCTCCTCCCGACCTCTGCTGTCCTTTCAACCCGGTTGACCTGCCTTTTAAATGTAGTTTCTGTGATTTTATGATTACTTCCCCTTCCAAATGTCGTGCCTCCTCTATGGAGTCCTCGTTACCTCGTTGCTCCCCCAGCTTGATAAAAGCAGCGTTAGTCAATTGTCGCTCCCTTCCACGCCACGCCACTGACATTTGGTTATCTATTGTCACTTTGACTTGGGATATTTTATTCCTTACCGAAACATGGATCAAAGACTCGTCTAAACCTGACATTCACCTGGCTACCCCCCCGGGCTACCGTCTGGTGGGTATCAATCGCGATAACGACAAAACAGGCGGCGGCCTTGCCATAATCTTGAAATCTCATTTCCAGGTAACTGTTAAAAAACTTCCCAATTTAGGGCTTATAGAAGCCATGTACTTTACGATCCTGGACTCTTCCACTATTACTATAGCGGGTATCTTGGTCTATAATCCCCCTAACGCCTCTGCTGCCTCACTTACCTCCCTTCTGCACACGATCGCTGACCTTTCCCTCAGACATGCGTATTTTACGATACTAGGAGATTTCAACTTACATGTTGATAATCCCGCTTGCACTCAAGCATCTCACCTTACTGAGACTTTACTTGGACTAACTCTGCCCCAATGCTATTTTTTCTTGCATTTTTCACAACTGTGTTATGACGATGGGACCAGTGTGATTGTTTTTGTATGACTGGATGGCCAAGAATGTGTTGAATGTGAGTTTGAATGACTGATGTACATACCGAAGTTTTCTTATTGTTGCCCTGTTTGTATGTAAATGTATAGTATTTCTTGTTACTTTTTTTGTATTCTCATGCTTAAAAAACAAAGAAAGACTAAAAAACAAAATAGTCTAAAAAGGATTAAAACAAATGTTGCAATTTCTAAAGCAAGTGTTCATGCTTATTTCTCATGCACACTTTTCTAATTATTGTTTAGAAAAAAACTGCTCAGCATAGGCAGGTGTGTTGTTTTTCTAGTTACTATTGGCTCAGCCTTGCTGAGTGTCGAGTCAAGACCCTCTTCTGTTGTTTAAACTGTTTTGCGGGCGCTTGCTCGCGAGGTCCTGGTGGGCAGAGAAGGAGATGCCACAGGATTAATCCTGTTGTTCTGTTATCACATTTAGTGTTTTGTAGTGTGGGGTGGAGTTTCTCTAGACCTTCTTCCTTTCTTTTTTCTTGCACCATTATCATTGTGCACAACACTTTTCTTAATTTCCGTTTTCCTTGCACGTATGTTCAGTGTGGGTATGGCTGAACAGGATACGGTAGCATATACAGAGGAACATATTCAGAACCTGATTAGAGATCCGCCTCCCTTTGCTTCTGCAACCCTCAGCGTTGCAGCTAACACCATCAACGAATCCGAAAAACTGACCTGACCCGGTCCCGTGTCATTATTATTCACAAGGATATGTCATAGGATTGAAAAAAGATCATTCTTTTGGAAAGAACTAAAAAATTGTGACTAACGTTTATAATTAGCAAATGCTATTTTTTCTTGCATTTTTCACAACTGTGTTATGACGATGGGACCAGTGTGATTGTTTTTGTATGACTGGATGGCCAAGAATGTGTTGAATGTGAGTTTGAATGACTGATGTACATACCGAAGTTTTCTTATTGTTGCCCTGTTTGTATGTAAATGTATAGTATTTCTTGTTACTTTTTTTGTATTCTCATGCTTAAAAAACAAAGAAAGACTAAAAAACAAAATAGTCTGAAAAGGATTAAAACAAATGTTGCAATTTCTAAAGCAAGTGTTCATGCTTATTTCTCATGCACACTTTTCTAATTATTGTTTAGAAAAAAACTGCTCAGCATAGGCAGGTGTGTTGTTTTTCTAGTTACTATTGGCTCAGCCTTGCTGAGTGTCGAGTCAAGACCCTCTTCTGTTGTTTAAACTGTTTTGCGGGCGCTTGCTCGCGAGGTCCTGGTGGGCAGAGAAGGAGATGCCACAGGATTAATCCTGTTGTTCTGTTATCACATTTAGTGTTTTGTAGTGTGGGGTGGAGTTTCTCTAGACCTTCTTCCTTTCTTTTTTCTTGCACCATTATCATTGTGCACAACACTTTTCTTAATTTCCGTTTTCCTTGCACGTATGTTCAGTGTGGGTATGGCTGAACAGGATACGGTAGCATATACAGAGGAACATATTCAGAACCTGATTAGAGATCCGCCTCCCTTTGCTTCTGCAACCCTCAGCGTTGCAGCTAACACCATCAACGAATCCGAAAAACTGACCTGCCCGGTCCCGTGTCATTATTATTCACAAGGATATGTCATAGGATTGAAAAAAGATCATTCTTTTGGAAAGAACTAAAAAATTGTGACTAACGTTTATAATTAGCAAATGCTATTTTTTCTTGCATTTTTCACAACTGTGTTATGACGATGGGACCAGTGTGATTGTTTTTGTATGACTGGATGGCCAAGAATGTGTTGAATGTGAGTTTGAATGACTGATGTACATACCGAAGTTTTCTTATTGTTGCCCTGTTTGTATGTAAATGTATAGTATTTCTTGTTACTTTTTTTGTATTCTCATGCTTAAAAAACAAAGAAAGACTAAAAAACAAAATAGTCTGAAAAGGATTAAAACAAATGTTGCAATTTCTAAAGCAAGTGTTCATGCTTATTTCTCATGCACACTTTTCTAATTATTGTTTAGAAAAAAACTGCTCAGCATAGGCAGGTGTGTTGTTTTTCTAGTTACTATTGGCTCAGCCTTGCTGAGTGTCGAGTCAAGACCCTCTTCTGTTGTTTAAACTGTTTTGCGGGCGCTTGCTCGCGAGGTCCTGGTGGGCAGAGAAGGAGATGCCACAGGATTAATCCTGTTGTTCTGTTATCACATTTAGTGTTTTGTAGTGTGGGGTGGAGTTTCTCTAGACCTTCTTCCTTTCTTTTTTCTTGCACCATTATCATTGTGCACAACACTTTTCTTAATTTCCGTTTTCCTTGCACGTATGTTCAGTGTGGGTATGGCTGAACAGGATACGGTAGCATATACAGAGGAACATATTCAGAACCTGATTAGAGATCCGCCTCCCTTTGCTTCTGCAACCCTCAGCGTTGCAGCTAACACCATCAACGAATCCGAAAAACTGACCTGACCCGGTCCCGTGTCATTATTATTCACAAGGATATGTCATAGGATTGAAAAAAGATCATTCTTTTGGAAAGAACTAAAAAATTGTGACTAACGTTTATAATTAGCAAATGCTATTTTTTCTTGCATTTTTCACAACTGTGTTATGACGATGGGACCAGTGTGATTGTTTTTGTATGACTGGATGGCCAAGAATGTGTTGAATGTGAGTTTGAATGACTGATGTACATACCGAAGTTTTCTTATTGTTGCCCTGTTTGTATGTAAATGTATAGTATTTCTTGTTACTTTTTTTGTATTCTCATGCTTAAAAAACAAAGAAAGACTAAAAAACAAAATAGTCTGAAAAGGATTAAAACAAATGTTGCAATTTCTAAAGCAAGTGTTCATGCTTATTTCTCATGCACACTTTTCTAATTATTGTTTAGAAAAAAACTGCTCAGCATAGGCAGGTGTGTTGTTTTTCTAGTTACTATTGGCTCAGCCTTGCTGAGTGTCGAGTCAAGACCCTCTTCTGTTGTTTAAACTGTTTTGCGGGCGCTTGCTCGCGAGGTCCTGGTGGGCAGAGAAGGAGATGCCACAGGATTAATCCTGTTGTTCTGTTATCACATTTAGTGTTTTGTAGTGTGGGGTGGAGTTTCTCTAGACCTTCTTCCTTTCTTTTTTCTTGCACCATTATCATTGTGCACAACACTTTTCTTAATTTCCGTTTTCCTTGCACGTATGTTCAGTGTGGGTATGGCTGAACAGGATACGGTAGCATATACAGAGGAACATATTCAGAACCTGATTAGAGATCCGCCTCCCTTTGCTTCTGCAACCCTCAGCGTTGCAGCTAACACCATCAACGAATCCGAAAAACTGACCTGACCCGGTCCCGTGTCATTATTATTCACAAGGATATGTCATAGGATTGAAAAAAGATCATTCTTTTGGAAAGAACTAAAAAATTGTGACTAACGTTTATAATTAGCAAATGCTATTTTTTCTTGCATTTTTCACAACTGTGTTATGACGATGGGACCAGTGTGATTGTTTTTGTATGACTGGATGGCCAAGAATGTGTTGAATGTGAGTTTGAATGACTGATGTACATACCGAAGTTTTCTTATTGTTGCCCTGTTTGTATGTAAATGTATAGTATTTCTTGTTACTTTTTTTGTATTCTCATGCTTAAAAAACAAAGAAAGACTAAAAAACAAAATAGTCTGAAAAGGATTAAAACAAATGTTGCAATTTCTAAAGCAAGTGTTCATGCTTATTTCTCATGCACACTTTTCTAATTATTGTTTAGAAGAAAACTGCTCAGCATAGGCAGGTGTGTTGTTTTTCTAGTTACTATTGGCTCAGCCTTGCTGAGTGTCGAGTCAAGACCCTCTTCTGTTGTTTAAACTGTTTTGCGGGCGCTTGCTCGCGAGGTCCTGGTGGGCAGAGAAGGAGATGCCACAGGATTAATCCTGTTGTTCTGTTATCACATTTAGTGTTTTGTAGTGTGGGGTGGAGTTTCTCTAGACCTTCTTCCTTTCTTTTTTCTTGCACCATTATCATTGTGCACAACACTTTTCTTAATTTCCGTTTTCCTTGCACGTATGTTCAGTGTGGGTATGGCTGAACAGGATACGGTAGCATATACAGAGGAACATATTCAGAACCTGATTAGAGATCCGCCTCCCTTTGCTTCTGCAACCCTCAGCGTTGCAGCTAACACCATCAACGAATCCGAAAAACTGACCTGACCCGGTCCCGTGTCATTATTATTCACAAGGATATGTCATAGGATTGAAAAAAGATCATTCTTTTGGAAAGAACTAAAAAATTGTGACTAACGTTTATAATTAGCAAATGCTATTTTTTCTTGCATTTTTCACAACTGTGTTATGACGATGGGACCAGTGTGATTGTTTTTGTATGACTGGATGGCCAAGAATGTGTTGAATGTGAGTTTGAATGACTGATGTACATACCGAAGTTTTCTTATTGTTGCCCTGTTTGTATGTAAATGTATAGTATTTCTTGTTACTTTTTTTGTATTCTCATGCTTAAAAAACAAAGAAAGACTAAAAAACAAAATAGTCTGAAAAGGATTAAAACAAATGTTGCAATTTCTAAAGCAAGTGTTCATGCTTATTTCTCATGCACACTTTTCTAATTATTGTTTGGAAAAAAACTGCTCAGCATAGGCAGGTGTGTTGTTTTTCTAGTTACTATTGGCTCAGCCTTGCTGAGTGTCGAGTCAAGACCCTCTTCTGTTGTTTAAACTGTTTTGCGGGCGCTTGCTCGCGAGGTCCTGGTGGGCAGAGAAGGAGATGCCACAGGATTAATCCTGTTGTTCTGTTATCACATTTAGTGTTTTGTAGTGTGGGGTGGAGTTTCTCTAGACCTTCTTCCTTTCTTTTTTCTTGCACCATTATCATTGTGCACAACACTTTTCTTAATTTCCGTTTTCCTTGCACGTATGTTCAGTGTGGGTATGGCTGAACAGGATACGGTAGCATATACAGAGGAACATATTCAGAACCTGATTAGAGATCCGCCTCCCTTTGCTTCTGCAACCCTCAGCGTTGCAGCTAACACCATCAACGAATCCGAAAAACTGACCTGACCCGGTCCCGTGTCATTATTATTCACAAGGATATGTCATAGGATTGAAAAAAGATCATTCTTTTGGAAAGAACTAAAAAATTGTGACTAACGTTTATAATTAGCAAATGCTATTTTTTCTTGCATTTTTCACAACTGTGTTATGACGATGGGACCAGTGTGATTGTTTTTGTATGACTGGATGGCCAAGAATGTGTTGAATGTGAGTTTGAATGACTGATGTACATACCGAAGTTTTCTTATTGTTGCCCTGTTTGTATGTAAATGTATAGTATTTCTTGTTACTTTTTTTGTATTCTCATGCTTAAAAAACAAAGAAAGACTAAAAAACAAAATAGTCTGAAAAGGATTAAAACAAATGTTGCAATTTCTAAAGCAAGTTTTCATGCTTATTTCTCATGCACACTTTTCTAATTATTGTTTAGAAAAAAACTGCTCAGCATAGGCAGGTGTGTTGTTTTTCTAGTTACTATTGGCTCAGCCTTGCTGAGTGTCGAGTCAAGACTCTCTTCTGTTGTTTAAACTGTTTTGCGGGCGCTTGCTCGCGAGGTCCTGGTGGGCAGAGAAGGAGATGCCACAGGATTAATCCTGTTGTTCTGTTATCACATTTAGTGTTTTGTAGTGTGGGGTGGAGTTTCTCTAGACCTTCTTCCTTTCTTTTTTCTTGCACCATTATCATTGTGCACAACACTTTTCTTAATTTCCGTTTTCCTTGCACGTATGTTCAGTGTGGGTATGGCTGAACAGGATACGGTAGCATATACAGAGGAACATATTCAGAACCTGATTAGAGATCCGCCTCCCTTTGCTTCTGCAACCCTCAGCGTTGCAGCTAACACCATCAACGAATCCGAAAAACTGACCTGACCCGGTCCCGTGTCATTATTATTCACAAGGATATGTCATAGGATTGAAAAAAGATCATTCTTTTGGAAAGAACTAAAAAATTGTGACTAACGTTTATAATTAGCAAATGCTATTTTTTCTTGCATTTTTCACAACTGTGTTATGACGATGGGACCAGTGTGATTGTTTTTGTATGACTGGATGGCCAAGAATGTGTTGAATGTGAGTTTGAATGACTGATGTACATACCGAAGTTTTCTTATTGTTGCCCTGTTTGTATGTAAATGTATAGTATTTCTTGTTACTTTTTTTGTATTCTCATGCTTAAAAAACAAAGAAAGACTAAAAAACAAAATAGTCTGAAAAGGATTAAAACAAATGTTGCAATTTCTAAAGCAAGTGTTCATGCTTATTTCTCATGCACACTTTTCTAATTATTGTTTAGAAAAAAACTGCTCAGCATAGGCAGGTGTGTTGTTTTTCTAGTTACTATTGGCTCAGCCTTGCTGAGTGTCGAGTCAAGACCCTCTTCTGTTGTTTAAACCAATTAGTTAGAGGCCCTACCCACACCGCCGGTCACACTCTCGACCTTATATTTTCTAATCATCCCGGCATCTCCTCCCTTCCCTCTCTGCCCCTTACCTGGTCGGACCATTTCCTTCTTCCATTCGACCTTTCTGTCCCCATGCCGCCCCCTCATTCGGCTTTGAATGGAGAGACGGGGAGAAAATGGCACAAAATCACCTGCGATGCCATCGATCCCTGCTTTTCCTATCAATTTGATTCGACTAGGGACCTCAATGAAGAAGTTGTTAAATATAATGCTGCTGTTTTGGCCGCTATTGATACTATCTCCCCTGCCAGCCTCATTACTTCTTCACGAACTAGACCCTCGGCCCCTTGGTTCTCCCCTGCGTTACGTGAGGAAAAAACCCGGTGTAAACAATTGGAGCGTAAATGGCGTCAGACATACGATGCCGACTCCAAAGCTATTTATAAGCTGGCGCTGAATAAATTTCAAAAACTAAAACGCGCCACGATGAGAGGTCACTTCTCACAGTTAATTAAAAACGCGGAAAACTCTTCTAAATCCCTCTTTAAAATTGTGAAGGATTTTGTCAGTCCTCCTGCCTTGACTACTCTGTGCACCCCTAGTCAGGCGCTTTGTGATGACCTCTCTGATTTTTTTCAGGAAAAAATCACTAAATTAATCGCCCCTTTTGAACCAGTTCTATCTCCCCCTCTACTTAGGGATACCGAGCCACAGACAGGTCTATTTTCCTTTGAAGAGCTCACTCTTGAGCTGGCCACCAAATTATTTATCCACTGCAAATCCGGGTCTCCCCTAGATCCAGTCCCCGCTAAGGTGATGGGCAATCTCACCCTTATCCTGATTAACCCTCTCCTTACCATTTGGAATTCTTCGCTAAATTCGGGTCTTTTTCCCCTGGCATGGAAACAGGCTATGCTGGTTCCCATACTGAAAAAACCAGACGCTGATCCTTTACAACTCTGTAATTACCGTCCGATTTCCCTCTTTCCTAAGCCAGCAAAGATCTTGGAAAAGACGGCTCAGTACCAACTGGCTAACTATTTGGAAGCCGAGTAGTTGCTCCACGACTCGCAGTCGGGCTTTAGAACCGGCTACAGTACTGAGACCGCTCTTCTTGAGGTGTCAGAAACCATCCGTGAGTGTGTGGACAGAGGCGAGGAGGCCATGTTGGTTCTCCTCGACCTGTCCGCCTCTTTCGACACTGTGTCCCATGCAATCCTCCTTAACCGCCTAAGGCAGTTGGGAATCGGCGGTAAGGTTTTGACTTGGATTAGATCATTCATCACCGGCCGGACTCAGAAGGTCTTTCTCCGTCCCTTTGAATCTGAGGGCAAACCTCTCCTGTGTGGAGTGCCTCAGGGCTCTGCCCTGAGCCCCCTATTCTTTAATGTTTATTTAGGCCCTCTCGCAAGGGAGGTGGAATCCTGGGGGGTCAGAGTGATCTCCTACGCTGACGATACTCAGCTAGTATTTTCATTCCAAGATCACTCTGACACTAACTTTTCCAACTTTCGGAACTGTCTCAGTAACATCTGCTCCTGGATGGCCGCTAACCACCTTGTTCTGAATACGGACAAAACTGAGGTCCTGTTTTTTAACCAAAAAACGACACTTTCCAGCTCCTTGTGGTGGCCACCTGTCTTGAATCCCCCCCTACCCCTGCCCAGACAGTACGCAACCTTGGTTTCCAATTCGACACAGCCCTATCTTGCAAAGCCCAGATCAATAAAGTCTCATCTGCCTGCTTTGCCAAACTCCGCATGATTAGGAAACATTTTCCCTACCTGCCAATGGATTGTCGTAAAACCGTTGTTCACGCTCTGATCACGTCGCATTTAGACTATGCTAATAGTCTCTATGTCGGCGCTCCCCGGTACCTTTCAGATCGTCTACAAATGGTACAAAACGCTGCGGCAAGGCTGATTGGAAATATTCCGTTTCGCCACTCAATATCTTCATACCGGAAAAAACTCCACTGGCTTCCTGTTTCTCATCGCATTCAGTTTAAGGTTGTTATTTTTGCCTTTCGTGCTCTCAACAGTTCTGGTCCGGTCTACTTGCAAAAGAGACTTAAACTCTCTCAATCTATCAGAACGTTGAGATCTAACAGCCTCCGCCTCCTGGTAGTACCTCGATTTCGCCGTGCCAGGAGCGGAGGCAGAGCCTTTGGTGTAATCACGGCCAAACTTTGGAACAGTCTTCCACTTGACCTGAGGTTTACTGAGACGGAGCCTCTGTTCCGACGTAAACTTAAAACTTGGTTGTTCACCTCTCTCTAACTGTACTTACTCTTTTAGCTTGCTAATCTATCAGCGCCGGGACACCCCCGTCACGGGGGTAGCTGGGCGCTTTATAAGCTTCTTAAATAAATAAATAAATAGCAAACGCTAAGTACCCCTTTAAGTAGCATCTGTCAATTTCAGTTTTGGGTGATATATCTGTCCTGCTATCTGTTCTAACATTTTCCTTATGATTACTCATTCTGTAGGTCAAGTGGGAACTTTGGAGGATAGTGGATCATCTCAATTGTTATTTTTGTAAATTGATTTAGCCTTTTATTTTAGTTTGTTGATTGTTCCCAAATCCCTTTCCCTTGTGTTCATCCCAAAACCATTGCGTTCTTCTTCTGCCGGAGGTGGTGTTGTGGATGCAGGGGAGAGACGGTGCATGCTGCTCCCACAACAGTTGGTCTTGGCCCTCGTAATGACTTGAAACTGCAACACGCTCTGACAGTCTGTAGGAGTTTCCAAAATTCTGAATAGGGCAGGTACGTGGATTCTAAGTAGAATACTGACCTTTTTGCACAACACCACTCTGGATATTCCTTGGATCACTAAAGAGGCCCTTGTTTTCCTCTCATTTGGAGCAGACTGGCCCATTTCTGACGTCTTCCCACTTCTTGTACAACAGTGGGCTTTAGGTTACTCCCTTCTTGTATTGATGAAGACCCCACCTCATGGGTAAACTGGCTTTTCCACCATCCTGGGGTCAAAACGTCAACATTTCTAGTTACAACGACCTGTACTGGTATAAACATCCACACCTAGATAACATGGAATGCATAACTGTGGAGTACCATAATATGAAGCATTTCCAGACAGGCTCTAACTGAATTGTTTGTATGTGTTGTATATACTACTCACAAGCACTCTACTCAGCACTTCCCTTCCACTCACTTTGGAGCAAATTTGTGGAATAATATATTGTATAACTTGGTATTCAATAAAACAAATGTGAATTTAATTAATTGAAGTGTATGTTATTTATCGTGTCGGGCACAATTTATTGTTTAACCTGAATGATTCCTGGTGAGACCAATTGTGTTTTGTACCATTCCTTACCTAGGTCCTATGATCTACTGGGTTTCCTCATTGTTTTGTAATGTTTTAAGGAGAAAGCACATGTACTTTAGTAATGGTTACCAGTAGTTAAGTGCCCAGAGTCCTCTAGCCAGCACAACTGAAGTCACCAAAACAGGAGGTCGGAGGGCAAAAAGTCAGAGGACACCACATCAAGGATGCCGGTCTAAAATGTATGAAATGACTAATTCTTTTCATAATATCAGAGAAATTTGTATTAAAGATAAAGGCTATCTGGTTAGTACACAAGGTCTGGTAAATTGATTACTGCAGACTCCCTGTCAAAATCTTTCTCAGTAGTTTCAGGTTCGTGTGTAATATTGAGAGTGGACATGAGCTGAGCATTAGGTCTTTGAAAGGATAAATATATGATGGCATAAGTACCCTACTACACAAGCTCTTCTAACCCCTGGAGGTGCCAGCTTAGAAAGTACACGGTCCTGTGCGCACTGGAGTTCCCAGCTTAGAAAGAAAGGTTAAGTATACCTGTGTTGTTATGTTTGGGAGCTTACCTGGCAACACTTCATCGTTGTAGGGGGTGAGATGGACTTAGGTTTAAGATATTTTTTATTGATATCAATAAATCAAAGAAGAAGAACTGCCCACCTACAGCCACCGGCCGGTGGTGATAGAAGTACTAACAAGGATCTGTGAGCTAGGCACGAATAAAACACAGCAAACGCTTGAGAAGAAGGGTGGGGGGTACATGGGAACAGCATGGGAAAAGGAAGGGGAGAAGGAGGGATAAGGTACCCTGTGGAATGCTGTCCGCCGAGAGATATATAGCAATTAGTGCCGCCTGGGGGATTTCCAGGAGAAGGTTGCTTCGGTTGGGTTAATCGAAGGATCTGAAAGTATGGCAGGCATGTTAGTTCTCAAAACTCCTCCGAGAGGTATCTAATACGGGGCTTCCACATATTGTCAAACCGGCGAAGATTGAGTGCTGCCACTACTTCTCTATTCCAAGAATCTCCCAAAGTTTATTTACCCAGTCTAGGTATCCTAGAAGGATGTCGGTGCCTCAATTGGAAAGAAAGAGCTCATTTGTGGCACCAGTTACGGTTCGCTACTATCAAATTCGTAACAAAACCATGCTATTTATAAAACGGGTTCAGAATTCACGGAACCACAGACCCTCCTTTTGCCCTTACATAGGCAATCACTCAGTCTGTGTCTGAATCGACGTCAATATTCATCAGATCATCAAGATGTTGCTGGAGCATCATTCTATTACTCAGGACTTCTCTCGAAACCTATCCTCTCACACACGTATTAGCACAGAGACCACAAAATGGCAGGGCCACACTGTACACAAAGACAACATGAAAAGAGAATCGCTAAAATCATCCCGATGATCATCAAAATCTTCCATCCCCAAGTCGAGAACAATCCCCAAAACCATCCAATCAATGACCAATCTCCTTTATCCACATGTATAGACTCAGAGATCTTATGTAACTTGGAAATGGCCTGGTATACTGTAGGAGCATTGTCTGGTATGAAAACGCAGCAACTCGATTGGATCACTTTACATACCCCACCTCGATCTGCGAGTATGACGTCTAAAACCATACGATTTTGTAACGTCATAAGGCGATCCGCCTGAAGCTCAGCAATCAAATTACTAAGGGCACCAGCAGTCTCATTTATGGTGGAATCAACCACTCGCGTCAACTGTCGCAGGTTTCTACTATTCGCCATTGGTCCCCAAAATGGTAGGAAACCCTTGAAAAAGTCTCCCACTTCTTGTCCTGCAGTATCTTCCTTACTGAAGACACCTCTAACAACTCTCGTTCTGTGGTAATCTACAGCAGCAGTATACGTAGGGGGCAACAGGTATGCAACATAACATGTTCCCGAAAAATCAGGGGGCAACCATGTGTACGCTCTATCATAACAGACAAAATACGTGCCCTTAGCTGCTAAAAACGGTGGGGAAGTTTGAGACGCAAAAACATACGTCTGAGTACAAACACTCTTCCCCAACTGAGCTCTCGGATTCTTGCCCTTCCCTTGCAGACAAAAGTGACCACGATGGGGTACGATCCAAATCGGAGGTGACCTTTTTCGTCTCTGCTTTTCACTCAGACTAACACTATATCCAGTTACATTCCATCCGATATAAGCTAACACCTCATCTTTGGGAATAGTCTCATATGTATCGATATTTCTAATCATATCTGTTATTCCCTTCACTAGGGCACTATTGCTCGAATTGTCTCTCATGGAACGCAGGGGATAGACTTCGTTGGCATATATAAACATCGTCTGATATGCCCATACGGACCCATTATAACTGAACGGCAAAACCAGATAAGGAATACCTCTATCCATAGTATGTGGCATAAGACCACACACCCAACAATTTGTGGTGTTCACTACTAACTGGCGTTGATGAAGGAGTTGCACAAACGAGTTATTAACGAACTCTGACCTTCTAATCAATTCATGTTCAGGTAAAGGGTGAAACGAATGTAAAGAAACAGTAGTAGGAAAAGGCATAGGTTGGGAAGTAGGTGCAAACGGTTGTTGTGTGGCATAGGTACACAGGTGGCTGAGAAGCATCAGTACGTTTAAGAACAGGCAAAACCGGACTATTGCACACGTTACATCTCGTTTCCTCAACCACACCCTTCTCAATCAGATCATAGACAATCGCTAAAAGAGCTCTCTCACCATCGCTCGATATTTTATATTGTGGGATACGAGGCAACTTAGCATTCGATTTTAACGTAACAACATACGGTGGAATCTGCAAAAGACCAACGTCATTCGGACCTGTAGCCCAGAGCGTTTCGGGAAGTGAACGTAATTCCAGTGGCAAACAGTCTCTAGACAAATACATTGGAGAAATCACTTTTTTACCAAGAGCAAGTTGAACTCCCGAAGGAGAACAATGCAATGTCGCATACAATCTTCAGCAGATCCAAACCCAACAGATTCTCACCACAACCAGTCGTCAAAATAAGTGGAGCTTCCAATTCACAAGGGCCAATGGAAAGAGACAAAGGACTAGAAACCGGATTACGAACTGGGGTACCTGAAAATCCTACGGAAATATTGGTCAAGCCAGACAAAGGTGCGCCAGGGAGTTTACGAATGCATAATAGAACTCTTTGTCGCACCAGTATCCAAAAGAAAAGGCTCTAGTACACCCGATGTAATCACTTCAACATACGGTCCACTCTGATCTACTGGAACTGACACTACTCCCTTACTTCGTCCATGGCTGTCCTAGCTATCATTATAACCAGCACTCTCACCTTCAACATAGTAGTCCTCAACATAGTACTGAGGAGACTAACCACTCGGAACATTCTGCCTATCGAAATAATTCGCAGAATTCTGTAGGGAAGAGGAACGCTCATTCTGAGAGATCGCACCACGACCTCTTCCTCTAGGCGCTTGCTGAAAACCACCACGACCTCTCTGACCAGGTGCACCATTCGCACGCTGTAACAAAGCCAGACAATTATTCTTGAAATGACCTTCCTCTCTACAATAGGCACACTGATTCGGGCCAGGAAAAAAATCACTGAACATAAGGTTCAGGCTTCTGTAACAATCTCTGAAATTGTGGAGGTTGCTGAAACTGGGGCTGATTCTGACGAGGCGGATAAGCTTGCTGCAAGAGAACTTTCGTCTTTAAATCTTACGTTTTCTTCTCCACTTTATCCTTCTCATCCTTATCCCTATTCTCGTAATATTGGGCAGTAGCCAATATTTGGGCTGACAAAGAAACAGCCCATGAACTCTCAGAATCCTTCAACTTATTAGAAAGTTCGGGAAGCAAATTAAAAACAAATTTATCCACGAACAACCTTTGACCACCTTCAGTACTCATATCCTGACCACTGTGATCGATAAACGTCTCTTCAAACCTAGTGAAGAAGTCAGACACACTCTCGTCTTTCTTCTGCTTGCATGCTGCTAACTTATCCCAATTCACTCGTAAAGCAGGCATCACTTCATCAAAGTAATAATTCTACCGGGTAAATCTGCAACTAAAGGTTCAGGTTTAGCACCTCCTACTTGTCGACCATCTGCAGCAACAATGTTCGCCCAAGTATCACCTAACTCTACTGCATGATTCTCATGACGAATCTTCGCCCACAAAGGTTGCGGAACTACATTACCCATTAACATATCGATGTCAGCTAAATTCATTATACACGCCTCTACTGTCTGAGACAACTCTTTATAATAACCAGCAGGATTTTTACGAGGATCAGGTAAGGTCTGCTTAAGAGCCAAGACCTCTGCTCTCTTCCAAGGGATATGTACCCACACTCGCTGAAAATGTTGCAAAACAGGCGGATTAGCATTTGCATTTCCTTCTCTCCAAAGTGGAGGAACCTCTCTCATTGGATACTGTCTCACTTTCCTCCTAACAGAGGGATCAGGTTCGTACAACATCTGAGATGGAAGTCTAGATCTAAAAGCCAGTATCGTCTCTACGGCTTCTGTAACATCAGTGTCCACTATCATCCCTTTAGCAAAATCTGACTGAACATCAAGCACATCCTGCGGAATCGGACCCAACTCATTATCTTCCCATTCCTGAATCAGGAAAGTACACATCACATCGAAAACATACCTTTGTTTAGGCGGTTCCCACTGAAAGAAAACATCCATAACTGCTGGCAAATCATACCTTGAGGCATTCGAAATCCACCTACGAGCCAACAAGTCCAACACAGTCCATTCCTCGGAACTAGGAAGCGGACTACGACTCTGCCTACGTTCCAAAACAGGGGTCATATTCAATGACCCAAACAATGGAGACAACAGATTAACAACAGTTTCAGTCATTCATTTTCGAACAGAAGCAGAAGAAGTAGACATAAGAACAGGAGAACAAGTATTCTGAGGCAAAAAAGATGTAGGCGTAAAAATAGTCAGAGTCGGAGAAACAGAAGTAGAAGTTGAAGGCAAAGGAGTTTGAGGCAAAGCTGGTAGCAAAGATGGCGACCCTAGAGCGGGTTGCACAGGAGGAGGCAAAACTATCTGTGGAGCACCGGGTGGCTGTACAACAGCAGGAGGTTGAACAACAAAGGGTGGAACAACAAGTGGTAATAGAGGCGCAGTAGCACCCTGTACATAAGGAGGTGGCGATCTTAATAAATGAGAGATTAAAGAATCTTTTTCAAGATCTTCTATCGTTTTCGGAGGAGAAGACGGCAAGGCTGGATAACATTTATCTATGGCCATGCAACGCTGTCTATCTAAAACTTCATTAGCACGCTCCTCTCCATCATCCCTATACTGTCTAGCAGCTTGTAATACTGACATACTCTTCTCTTTCCTATCTCTTTTCGCTTGCTTAATTTCTCTCTGTTTGGCTTCCTTTCGCCAAAGGCGGAAAGAGTCAAACATCGCCGGCCGGGCTTTCTTCTTAAATAGCGCTACTTCCAAATTATCTAGAATATTTAATTCAAAACTACCATTTTGGGGCCATCGTAAGACACCATCTTTCCTAGTGTAGTGGATCCATACTTCGTTATAAGTAATAGGACCCACTCCATGTTTCGAATAGAGCTCATAAGTCGGAGTTCCAACCGGAGGTATCGGACACGAGTCCTCCAATCGGGAATCCCTGTTGCAACTACAGCTGAACCATTTTCTAATCTTGCTAAGACTAGGCATCTTATAGCTCACTAATCTAGCTTCCAACTTCAAGGGGTTATCGATTATCGATATACTCGCAAATATACGAGCCCCTCGTCTTCGATTGCTGCAGCAGCCGAATTAACCAAGACCAAGGACCAAAACTAAGAACCAATACTAAGAACCAATACAAAGAACCAAACCAACAACCAAACCAAGAACCAAACAAATTAGTGGGAGCGACCCACTTATACTTAACCAAATATCTGTCACGTCACCAGAAGATCGTCTATCGTCTCGCTCTACAAAGGATCTATCGAGGGTCCAAGACAGGGCGACAGTCAGGGCAGCAGTCCTTCGTAGCCGTTGGGAAGCGGGAAGAAAACACCTTTGGTCCACATCGACATACAGGGGTCGATGAAGTGGCGGCCTTCCTCCAGAATTTCCTCACGTGGCTCCTCACGAACCTCAGGCTTGGACCGGTACCGCGGAAGTCGCCCCACGTTGGGCGCCAACTGAAGAACCGGGTTATTTTAGAACCCAGCGGTGCCAGGGACACACCCAAAGTCTTCAGATTCACCTGTCTCGGACTACAGAAACACGGAAACTTCTTGGTGGCATCAAAGATCGTATTTATTGGCTGCAACCAGAAACAGAGGTCCACGAAGTACAATGGCGTATATTCGTAGTAGACTGCTCAACTTTACAAATCAAGTCGTCCCTTTTATGCCAAATATTATGCTTTAGGCAAACATTCCTTATTTACAGTTCAACCAATCACATGTTGCCACAACTCAAGGTATTGTATGACGACAAACCCACCTTTCAGTTTGCCCAGCCCACCATTAATTATACAGGAAAAGCCCAACATTCTTTCTTACAATGGTCAAACGACACCCATAATAAAAGACCACAACCCATGTCATAAAAGAGGTCATAAAGGAAGAACAGAAACAGATATAGAGCAGGATAAGGCAGGTGTGTGTGCATATCAAACTTTACAACGTCCTGTACTCTGATCCTAAATCTCGATCAGCTCTAGGGCAAAGAACTAGTTCAACCAGGTCAGCTTTAGGCAGCGAGGTCAGTTCGCTCAGGTCATTCAGAAGTCAGCTAAAGTGTATGTGTACAAAAGACTCGCTTGGCCACAGTCATCGGCCTATGTGAGGGCAACCACAAAATGGCTGCCACACACACAAAATGGAACCCAGGGTTCGGAACAAAATCCCCACATACATGATGATTCTGTAGGTCTAGCATGACGAAATCACTCGTACTTGCCGAACTCACAAGTTACGGTTCGCTACTATCAAATTCGTAACGAAACCATGCTATTTATAAAACGGGTTCAGAATTCACGGAACCACAATACTCAATAGGAACCATAGGTGGGGAATTGACCTCCAGGCTCTTTTCTGCAGTAGTGCAAACAATACACTGACTGACTACCAATTCAACCTCTTTGTCCATGGATAGCCACCAGAACGCTTGACATAGTCGGCGCATTGTAAATGTGCACCCTAAATGCCCTTCATGGGCAGTTTTAATCAATCTACATATTAAGCCAACTGGGGGAACCACCTTGTCTTCCCAAACCAACATGTCATCCTCTACAGACAATGCAAAAATTAACCTTCCAAAATGGCTGAGAGCCATATTCAAGACTCTTCTCACTGGGCCAACCCCGCACCACAAAAACTTAAACAGTTTTCATCATCACATCATCATTCATTTCCTTCCTCCACTCTTTCACTGTCACTCCACACATCTCTTCTAGATCAATAGATGCAATCAAACAACTTTTATTGTCATCATATCCCCCACCCCATAACTCAGTATCCAGATCTTCACTTTCCCAACCACTAGCTGAAAATCTAGACAAATAATCTGGTCTCACATTTTTCACACCTTGAATATGAAAGATATCAAAGTGGACTTGTATCAACGTGTAGACAACCTTGCAATTCTTGGTGTGTGTTCTTTAATTTGTCTCCACTCAAAATAGCTCAACAGTTTATGATAAGACTTGATACTAAATAGTGTACCCCAAACAGACAGAGGACATTTTTAGGTGGCCCACTAACACGCAAGTAGTTCCTTTTCAATCGTGGAAAAATTACTTTCATTGCTCCTAAGGACTCTAGCGGCATATCCCACACTAAATTCACATTCACCACAGTTCTGAGTGAGAATTGGTCCCTGTCCAACATTGCTGGGATTCACTGTGATACAACACTTCTAACTTGGATCATAAAGGTTCAAAGCTTTTGACCGTCATCGGCCTCGACATGAGGGCCACATTAGCCGGCTGGGTTACCCAGTGCACTACCTGTGCATGAGAAAACTCATCCTCTGGACCCAACGCGAAGTAGTCCGTTCGCATTTTCCACACTCTTTAACCCACCGAAAAACAGAATCCTTCTTTAGTAAGACAGACAATGGTTTGATATGAGCAGTAGAATCTGAATGAACTTACTGAAAAGCTCATATAACCCCCAAAAAAGACTTCAAGCCCAATTTATCTATAGGAAGAACAGCATTGGTAATAGCATCAACTAAACCAGGTCTGGGTGTGATGCCATCCCCGGTCACCACATGACCTAGATATTCCACCCTAGTCTTTCCAAACTCACAATTGTCTGGTAGAGACACAGTCTAGCCACAGATTCATTAACTTCTGAATTCTCCCAAGGGGCCAGTCTGGATCCGGAAATATTTCAGCAGTACCTCTGAGTACCGGGGGACGGCATCGTACAGCTTTGTGATGACGTCAGTGGAGCCATGTAAATCCCCTTCGGTGCGCAGACATCAGTTTCTTCTGTGAAACCTTCCGCACCAGAACTCGGAGCTATTGTAGAAACTGGTTGTGGAAACAGTGTGCCAAAAAAGATTTAAAATCTTTGAAACATTAATGAAGAAGAAACATCAAATGGTATGCCAAATCCAGACATGGATATTACAGAAAACCCCAAAAGAATCAACTAAGCACAGGGCTACAAGAAACACTGTGTCCTGGTGAATAACCATCATATAAGGGAAGAAAACGTTACCCTCTATAAACCATTCATCAATGGAAATTAATGGCATGGTAATACCAAAACAAAACTGTAGTAATCTCCTTCTTATGTAATTAATCTCCCTGGCTCTGATGCTCTTGCTATGTGATGTCATTTAGAATGTTATGGAGGTTTGTGCTTGAAGTGAGAGCAGTTAGATAAGATGGGCTGAGCAGCCAGGAGGCCGCTCCTGGTGGGGCTTATATTAGGAGCTTATATTAAGGCTTACATTGGAACTTACTAAAATGTAACTTGAAGAATAAAATACCATCTACAAGCTGTCTACGAGACTTCATTGATTTCGACATTGGCGACGATTTAAAAGGAAAAGAACTTACGAGTGGAGAAAAGAAGACTATTTGATGGCTACTGGAACTTAAGGTACTAATATTACTAAAGACATTGAACTATTTAAGCTTTCTCGCACCCGCCCCACCAGTGACCCTGACAACGGTCCCCCTGGACTTCGCCCCGGCTCATATCCTTAGGGAAATCTATTTAGTTTGTCCTACCCCGCCCCTGACCCTTCTCAATGATTCACTTACATATGGCACCGTCCCCAGCATACATAAATCAGCGGTTGTCGTTCCAATTATAAAAAAAACCTGGCGCCGACTCATCTTCCCCTTCCAACTATCGTCCTATTTCCCTCTTGCCCTACCTAGCAAAAGTCCTTGAGACTCATGTTACGACCACTCTGAGTGCCCACGTAGAGGCAAATCATTGCCTCTCCTCCTGTCAAGCTGGGTTTAGGCGGGGGCGTGGCTTGGACGCGAGGCGGAATGGCTGCTTGATACCGCAGCTCCGCTGACCGAGCCCATAAATCCGTTCAAAATCCGACAAGCTGGCGTGCTGACCCGACTGTCTTTCCCCTCTGGAGAACGGCAAGCAGTTAGGGAAGATTGCCGGCGGAAACAATCAGCGCGGACGGAGAGGCTGAATATTATCTGCAGCGGACTGGCTGCGTACGGAGTGACGGCCTGGTGGCAAGACGGAAGCAGGGACCTCGCGTAAGTCCAGGCCCGGGAGAGGGCGGCGAGGCGCGAAGAAAAACGTGTGCTGGACACAGGGGGTCGGAGCGGGAGCTCTGCAATCGCCGACCGAGCTGTGGGAGGCATCGTGGCGAGGCGCTGAATACTTCGCTGATGCGGTAAGGAGGCTCCGGGCGGGACAGCACCGAGGAGGTGGCGCGCAGCAAGGACGAGCGGCCGCTAAGGAGCCCCGACGGCCCGCTAGGCGGCCGGCTTGGTGAGTCCCACAGCGGGAAAGACTGGGAGCAGGTCAGGGCCCATAGTGACTGTGCAAGCGGTGCGGGCTGGGTGCGAGGCCCGACCTAGTGGCGAAACGGGCGGCCGCACTCAATCCCTGGCCCCCGAAGAGATATTGACCCGTCCACCGGCCCTCTGGGGTCACAGATCGCCCGAGGAGGCGGGAAGCATTCATTAACCAAGCCTTGGCCCTGAACACTGTGAAAAGACGAGTGGGACGTGACATTGCGGTGTGGCGCAGGGCGCCATTTTGTGCTGCTACAGCCCAAGCCTGTTATCCCGCGGTCGCAGCCTGCCTGCAAGCGATACCGCTAGGGGTAGAACGGCCCCTCACTGCGGAAAAGACGTACATCACCCACGGGGCAACCCTGCGGGGGCGTGGGCGAAGGGCTGACCTGAAGTAAAATCCCTGGCTACTGCCCCCCCGACAGAAGTGAGGGGAACTGGTAAACCGCGCCTGCCCCTGCTGGTGGCCTGCAGTGAATCCTGCGCCCTCACTATCGAGGCTGCCTGCCAAGATGGGCAAGCCAGATACGAGGCAACCGAAGATCACGTTCGACAGGACAAAACAGAAGACGACGGGCAAGGAGCAGTCGGAGGAGGAGGCCGCGAAGAGCGATCCTGGAGCCGCGCAGGCGTGCGATATAAAGTCCATGTTTCAGGAACTTAAAACGAGTCTACAAGGGATCGACCACAAGATGGATGACTTGGCAGCTCGCATGGACAGTCTGACCAGGCGAATGGACAAACAGGATGGTCGTGTGGATGTGCTAGAAACACGCGTGACTGAAACTGAAGAAGGTCACACCGACATGGACAGGAAAATACGCGGCATGGACAAGGTACTATCGCTGATTCAGCAGAAGAACGAGGACTTGGAGGCCCGCTCAAGACGTAACAACGTCCGCATCACGGGTGTGGCGGAAACGACCAACATTGCGAAAATGGAAGTGTATGTAGAGACCATGATGTCGGAACTTTTCGGGACGGGGCTCTCTCAAATGTTCCTGGTAGAAAGGGCGCACAGAATACTGGGCCCCCAGCCCAAGCCGGGCGCGCCACCGAGAGCAATAATAGCGCGTATCCTGAACTACAGGGACCGCGATACCATTTTGCGCATGGCGAGGGATGTGAAAGATCTTCAATATCAGGGTAATCACATTTCTATTTTCCCGGACTTCACCATGCAAGTTCAAGCTGCAAGAAGAGAATTTGTCCCGGCCAAGAAGATTTTTCAGCAAATTGGAACCAAGTATTCCCTCATCTACCCTGCCAAATTAAGAGTACAGGGCCCAGGAAAACCTTCCTTTTTTGTGGACGCTAAGGCAGCATTGAAATATGCGAAGCAATTGTCACGAGACCAGAAAAATCAGACACCGCCGGATGACTCGGAAGCGCAAGCTAGACTGAGTGACATTGAGTGACGGAGAGACGAACTTTGAATGCAATGCGGAGTCAACATTGACATGGAAGCCAGAGGGACCAGCTGCTGAGTTGAGACACCGCTGCTCTTCCCTACACAGATAAGTTGACCTATGTGGTCGCATATGATATATGGGGGGAGGTCCTAGGGGGGGCATTGTCAGGCTGGCGCTCGGTCGCCCTGGCAAAAGTACAGGGTTAGTGTGCGTACGACCCGCGTTCCCCGAGGGATGATTCCCATTGGACTGGTTCAATTGCGATGCCCTACAGGGTGTTTGATGGTTGGGAGGGAGGGGAGGGTTGAAATTGCACGACCTGATTGGGGGGTTGGAGCGGGAGGGAGTTGGGAGGGTTTGGGTTTGAAGAGCACGGTTGCTTCTTGTTATGTTGAGAGAATGGAGACACATGCAGAGAATGTGAATACTGTAGTACACACATGGCCACAGAGGTCAAATGCTGACCGGGGATGTAAGACGACTAATCGCAATGGACTGTACTGTATCCCGATGTATACAAGTTCATGGGTTGTAAAATCGCACACTCGTCACTAATGGTATGGCTCAGATTAAAATGTTGACCTGGAATGTGCGCGGATTGAATGATAGACGAAAGATCAGGCTGGTCCAGGCCTTCCTACTGCGGAAGAATATAAATATCTGTTTCCTGCAAGAGACACACCTGACTACTAATGCGAATGCGCTGCTCAGGCATGGTAGATGGGGGGAGGTCATACACGCGCACTACTCCAACTACTCACGAGGGGTGGCGATTCTGGTCAGGAGAGGCCTCCAATGGACAACGACTGAGGTGCTACTGGATACAGGGGGAAGGTACATAATACTGGTGGGTCACCTCTGTGGCATGCGGATGATATTGGTGAATGTGTATGGACCCAATGATGACAACCCTGAGTTCTATAATGACCTGTGGTACAAGATGCAAGCTCGAGGGCAGGCTGCGGTTGTGTGGGGAGGAGATTACAATGTGGTACTTTCAGATACATTGGATAGACAGGGAACGACAAGGGAACACCACCCTAGAGCGGCGGCGGCACTCTGGGACGTAATCTCGGAAGCGCAGCTGGTCGACACATGGAGGGTGCTAGACCCGGCAGCGCGTGAAGGCACATGTTTAACAGTACATAGGGCTGCATGGTCTAGACTTGACTACTGGCTATTATCCGGGGATATCCACACATTAACGACTGACGTCACGCACCTACCGAGATCACTCTCTGACCACGCGCCAGTCTGTCTCACTCTATCCACCCCAGCGCAGTACATTCAACCTTTTAGCTGGAGATTCCCCTCCCGGGCGCTCCGAGACCAAGTTTTCAAGCAGGAACTGAGGGAAAAACTGGAGGAATATTTTGAACTGAATGAGGGCTCGGTAGACTCCCCAGGCACGCTATGGGAAGCATGTAAAGTGGTGACCAGGGGTTGTTGCATGTCGCTGAAAAGAGAGGTACTCCGCTCCATCAGGGGCACTTTACAAACACTAGAAACTGAACTGGCAGCACTGGAGACACTACTTAGGGAGGAGCCTACAGACAAGATCAGGGCTGAGTTTCGTACGAAACTCACGCAATACCAGGAAGAAGCGGACAGAGAGATTTCATTTCTAGCGAAAGATGGTCAGGCCCGGAGATACGGGGAGGGAGACAGGGCAGGCCGGACGCTGGCAAACATGCTTAGGACTCCTAGGGGTGCGTCATATGTGTTGGAGCTCAGGGATGAGAGGGGGGACATAGTTAGGGAACCCCAGGCCGTCCTCAAGGTCATGACTGATTACTACCGCACACTCTACACGTCCAAAGTCACACCTGACGATCGAACACTTACAGACTACCTAGACACGATTGCACTGGCTTGGTTCAACAACGGGGCCAGACAATATATGGATTTACCGTTCTCGCAGGAGCACATACGGGTAATAATTGCGAGCATGCCGCCTGGTAAAGCACCGGGACCAGACGGATTGACGTCGGAGTTCTATAAAGAGTATGCCGATATTTTGGTGCCTAGACTATACAAGGCCTTCGAGGAGGCGGTCGAAACGGAGGTACTTCCGGAGTCAATGCGTGAGGCATTGATCATCACCTCCTCAAGCCTGGTAAAGACCCTGTTGAACCGGACTCCTACCGTCCCCTTTCGCTCATCAACGTAGACGCCAAGATCTACGCGAAACTACTGGCGGACCGGCTCAAATATATGCTCCCTCAAATTGCACTCTCGGACCAGTCGGGTTTCGTGCTGGAGAGATCCACATCGCACAACCTGAGAGTTCTATTCGGGTTACTCCACTGTCTAGACCCCAAGTCGAAGGCAGCTGCCCCACTACTCGATGCGACTAAGGCATTCGACTCACTCGAGTGGAAGTTCCTATATGCTCTATTTACCCGAATGGGATTCAGCCCACTGTTTGCCAAGCGCATCGGCATTCTATATAATAGCCCGACCGCAAGAGTGCGGGTGAACGGTCAAACCTCGGACTCAATCAAGATAACGAGAGGGACGAGGCAGGGATGCCCGCTCTCCCCCTTATTATTTGCGATAGCCACGGAACCGCTTGCGGCACGTATGCGACAACACCACACCCAGAGGAGCATTGGCTTCACGTCGCGCGGTTTGCTTATCTCGCTCTACGCTGATGACGTTACGATCTATATGATGGACCCGGAGGAGAATTTTGACCCGCTGATGAGGGAGGTTCTTAGATATAGCGGTCTCACGGGGATCAATATTAACTGGTCGAAGTCAACCATGCTGCCACTCACAGATAGCACGGTCAAATGCCATACAGAGTTTCCGATTGCCTGGGTCGAGGAGGAAGTAAAATACTTGGGTATTAGAGTGAGCCGCACCGTACACGACATCTGGCTCTTAAACTTTGGAGTGGCGATGGACTGGCTGGAGGGCAAGGTTAGGAAATGGAAGACACTTCCGCTATCACTGACGGGTCGCATTGCCATTGCAAAAATGGTGGTGGTCCCCAAATTCCTATATCTATTCATTAATATACCACTGCCGCTAACGATGGCTTTCTTTAGCAGGCTTCGCTCTGCTGTCATAGAATTAGTCTGGGCGGGTAGACAGCCTAGAGTAGCCTGGAACCTGCTTACTCTCCCGTTCCGCCAGGGTGGTCTGGCTGCGCCAGACTTTGAGCTGTATGCGTATAGTGCGCAGGCCCAGTATCTATATTACTGGCACCATCCGATTCCGTACCAACCGCACGTGGCCATAGAGAAGGACGTGGCATCCCCTTGCCCCCTCAGGGCGGCGGTGTACAAAAAGTATAAACGTCCCCATGAGGATGTTGACACTGTGGAGATGGTGCGCTGGGCATGGGCGGGTATAGCTAAACGCGCAGGCGTAAGCGAACTATATGCACCGAGCATGCCACTAGATGGCAACCCCCTACTGGAACCGCTTACTGATGCGGCAGTGGTTCGAAGGGCGAGCGAGAGAGGTCTGAGGGTGGCGGGAGATCTGTACCCGGATGACAACTTCATAGCACTACAAGATATGACTGAATCCACGAACCCGACGGCCTCGGAACTCTTACTGTATTACCAACTGCGGGCGGCATGCAAACGTAGATACCCGGTCTTCCCGGAGGCTCCGCCAACACTGGCGGCATTGGAAGAGGTCCTTTCAAACGCCTCCTCGCATAAATTGATAACGCGGATCTACAGGACTACACAAAACGCGACGCCTGTCCAACACACTGACTCCAGGATGGCCTGGGAGAGGGAAGCGGGTATAACCATATCAGAAAAGCAATGGACGTTTTGCTGCACGCAACTAGAACACCTATCGCCCAATTACAGGCTGAGGCTCATACATTTTAATTACTTGCACAGAACGTACCGCACACCCTTGCAATTGGTCAGGATGGGACTGACAACTGACGCCTCTTGCTGCAGATGTGGTGAGAGAGAGGCTACATTTTTTCACTTGTCTTGGGGCTGCGGCCACATAGCCACGTACTGGGAGAATGTGTTTCGCACGATTGGTCTGATGGTAAATATACCCATGGGTCTTGACCCGCTAGTGGGTCTACTGGGATTTGTGTTGCCTGTGCCAGGCGAGTCCAGAAAGCTGGTGGCATTGTTGCTCCTACTCGCCAAGCGACAAATAGCAATTAAATGGAAACAGCAGTCCCCTCCTACGGTGGCTGGTTGGATAAAGTCAGCGATGTACTGCAAAGACCAGCTGTCGGCGTATTGGGAGGTGATGCCGCTTCGCTCTAGACCCTCCGATATCTGGGAACCAATGGTGAAATGGCTGGCTCGTTCGGGAGGTGAGGAGAGTGACTGAGGGTAGGAACAGGGAATCCTAAAGATGTGAAAGGGGGAAACGGAGGTACAGAATACTAGAATATGTGGCTGACACTGTGGACTACGGAATCTGGGGATAAGTAATAGTAATTGTTTATGCTGACATGTGACAATCTCTCACGAATGTTTATGTTAATTGTTGAATAAGAATATACAGTAATTATCTGCGTAAGCGTACACGACTTGATAACTGGAAGTGTTCGGATTGATCTTAGCTGCCTGCCTCCGGGTTGTTGGCTGAATAGCAGTGTACACTTAAAGGAAACGAATAAAGGTTTTTGAAAAATTAAAAAAAAAAAAAAAAAAAAAAAGCTGGGTTTAGGCCCCTGCACTCTACGGAGAAGGTGGTGATCTCGGTAATGGACAGGCTACGGGAGGGTATTGATACTAATGTACCACAAGCCCTGATACTTCTAGACCTGTCCGCCGCTTTTGACATGGTGGACCACTCCATCCTCCTCAGCCGTGTCAGGGCGGCAGGCATAGAGGGCTTGGCCTTCTCGTGGCTTGAGTCCTTCCTAGCCGGGAGAACTCAAGCGGTCCATTTGGCTGGCTTTGCCGCGGCCTCCCGCAAGGTAGAGTGCGGGGTCCCTCAGGGCTCGTCACTTTCCCCCCTTTTATTTAATTTATACATCTACCCCCTTATTTTTATGTTACAGCAGCTGGAGGTCACGGTGTTTAAATACGCCGATGACCTCCAGCTAATCTTCAACCTCTCCCACTCTCCCTCATCTGCCCAGAATGTCCAGTCAGTGATGAGATTTATTCAGGATTGGATGAACTGCAACCACCTCAAACTCAATCCAGACAAGACCGAGCTGGTCTTGACCGGAGGTGGTTGCAGTCCGTGGTCCCCTTCCTTCTGGCCCCCTTCACTTGGTGCCCCTCCATCCCCTGTGCCTAAAGTTAAAATTCTTGGGATTTTCTTAGACTCACAACTTTCTATCCATTCACAAATTGGTTCAGTTGTCTCCTCTTGTTTCTTTTCCCTAAGAATAATTAGGAAAGTTTCTCGTTTTTTTCCCCTCTCTGCTTTAAAAATTATTGTGTTGGCCATGGTACTGTCCCGTATCGATTACGGTAACGTAATTTACAATGGGGCCCCCGCCTACGCGATCCACCGCCTGCAGCTGGTACAGAATCAGGCTGCTCGCCTAATTCATGGCCTTCCCAAATATCATCGGGCCAGCCCACTGTTTAAAGCACTACACTGGCTGCCGGTGCGAGAGCGCGCCCTTTTCAAACTCGGCTGCCTCACTTTTCAGGCTAGGTCAGGCACTGCCCCTAAATTCATATGTTCTGCTGTCATGCCCTATCTCCCTGGCAGAGAGCTACGCTCTTCTCATATGGCCCTCCTAGTTACCCCCCGATTTAAAAAACAGAGGGCGGGTGGAGCGAGGTTCGCTGTCCTGGCTCCAGTATTCTGGAACTCCCTCCCTGTTGCCCTCCGCACTTCGCCCTCCTACCCTCAGTTCCGGAAGGATCTTAAAACCTTCCTATTCACGCAAGCCTACTCTGTCTAACCTCCTCCTACTGCTGCCGCCCTCTGCAACACAAATAGCGCCATGAAACCGCTGGGTAAAAGTGCGCTGTACAAATGTTTTTAAATTCAAATTCAAATTCAAACGGTCGCCCTAAATAATTTTAGGTGCCAGATCCACCTATGTATGAAACTATAAAGTGTATCTGCAGTACTGTTTTAAAACTGTGAAGCCCAATGAAGAGGTATGTTGAAATGGACTGTGATGTAGTGATGTCGGGGGCGCACATCGAGAACCGGTAGGGGCGAAGGTCATGCCCCGGTGTCGAATGCTGACAAGGCTCCGGTGTGTCCTGATGAGAAGTGGCTGCACATGGTAGAAAATAATTGGGGGCAGATTTTGATCACATGCTTTTAAAGAATCATCAAGCCCCGCTGTTAAAAATGTGTCAGAGAACAAATGTGGAGAAAACTTTGGATTGTAGTCTACAGGCCTTTGCACAGTCTATTGTAACTGTGCAGTGTTTGCCAACCACGACTGGTGTCTCCATCATATTGAAATGGAATTGCAAGAAGGCCCCAGTTTGTTGTTGTGTCTCTGTGCTCTGTAGCTGACCTGGATTGCCATCAGTTAATTTCGTGAGTCAGGTACTGGTGATAAAAATGATTTTAATATGAGGGTTGCCATTAGCATTGCTGTCGGAAGATCGTCACAGGTACTGTCATTTACACTAATTGAAAACTACATATTACTGAGAATGTCGCTTTGGAAAACTTAGAACTAGTGCAGCAATCTTCTGGCTATGAAGCGCAATTGCACCAAGAAAAGGAATTAACTGGTTTCCTCTGAGAGAAAGGAGGATTCAAAACTGGAACAGTAAGGAAATATTGCTATAAGGAAAATAGGAAACCCAGAACTGTACTGTGTGAGATGATTGTTAGGTATTAAGTCACTCACTCGTTTGTTGTGGTGCATGTGATAACGGCTAAGTCACTTGGTGACACTGCATTGAATTTGGTGATATATGCCAATGTAATGTACATCTGCTTTTGATTTGCAACATGTTATATTCTAAATTGATACTCAATGTGTATTTTCATTTTACAGTATTATTATAGGGAGGTGGATTCCCCCTTTACAACTATTTGGGAAGTTACTGCGAGACTGTGGTTTATAGGGAGGTGGATTCCCCCTAAACAATTATTTGGTTGATTACTGTGTGTGGTACATAGGGAGGTGGATTCCCCCTTGGGTTATTGTGTGTGGTTTATTGGGAGGTGGATTCCCCCTTGGGTTATTGTGTTTGGTACATAGGGAGGTGGATTCCCCTTGGGTTATTGTGTGTGGTATATAGGGAGGTGGATTCCCCCTTGGGTTATTGTGTGTGGTTTATTGAGAGGTGGAGCCCCCTCGGGTTATTGTGTGTGGTATATAGGGAGGTGGATTCCCCCTTGGGTTATTGCGTGTGGTATATAGGGAGGTGGATTCCCCATTGGGTTATTGTGTGTGGTTTATTGGGAGGTGGATTCCCCCTTGGGTTATTGTGTGTGGTATATAGAGATGTGTTTTTTTCTTTTTACTGGGAGGTTTTGTGTTTTCTTATGGGGGTTACTGTGCTTTAATGCATGTGTGGTCCTGCATTAGTATGCAGATGGAACATTTTAATATGTGTATTAGAGGGTGTTCTTGTTAAATGGACAGTATATTATAGTGTGGACAGTATAAGTATATTATTTGTGTGTGCAGTAGAGGGTGTATCGTATTCCCTGGTCCTGCCATTTGTTTAAGTTTACGACTTTTATGCTACTACTTTATTACTTACAGTACTATTATTATATTTACTATGCCATTGTTGTCATTATTATTACATAGAAAAGCTGTTTTACTGTTTATTACTTACATTATTATTTCTATTGCATTGTATTTATTATTAGTACATAGGCAAGGAAATGTTATTACTTACATTTCTCATTATTGCTTTTCTTTTACATTATTATTATTATTATTACATAGGAAGAGTTGGTTTATATTATTATGGTGTTCTTTTATGTGTACTTCTGGAATGTTTATCTTCTCTTCCTATGTTATACTATTTTGTTTTGTTAAATATTATAAAGGGGAAGATGTGTAGTAATCTCCTTCTTATGTAATTAATCTCCCTGGCTCTGATGCTCTTGCTATGTGATGTCATTTAGAATGTTATGGAGGTTTGTGCTTGAAGTGAGAGCAGTTAGAGAAGATGGGCTGAGCAGCCAGGTGGCCGCTCCTGGTGGGGCTTATATTAGGAGCTTATATTAAGGCTTACATTGGAACTTACTAAGATGTAACTTGAAGAATAAAATACCATCTACAAGAGCTGTCTACGAGACTTCATTGATTTCTACAAAAACCTTTAAAAAAACAACACCAAGCTGTATGTTGAATCACACCAATATGTGACATATTGATAGTGTCACAACAAGGTATGAGGATACCAAAGAAAGAACAAATCAATACTGCTCACTGGTGCCTAATCCAGTGTGAAAGTGAAAACACCCCCAACTCTACTGACTGCAGTCATGTGGAAATGGATGGTATGGCAACATCTAAGCCAAACCTATGCGGACAGGCCAAGTGGTCCGTTGAGTTCACACATAATCTGAGATAGTGATCATAGGTGTATAAAACTAATACTGAACAAAGGTATAAACCTCATAGGTCATTCACAGAGCGGGGATGATGGGTTGGCAGTTAATAAATCTGCGGCTAGATGGTGTGTCTACCAGATATTACATTACCGAAGGTAAGTAACTTTTACATCTGATGGAGACACCTAGCCACAGATTCCTTAACTTTTGTATTAAATACCATAGCTATAGCCCCCTGAAGGAGGGTCTGCGAACTAATCCTACCAAAGTTCTCAGAGAGAACCAGCCAGTCAAAACTAATAACGTACCACATTTGTGTAGGAATAGCAAAACAGGAGCTTTGGCTCTTAATAGAATCCATGATCACGGTCACAGAACATATACATAAAAAACAATCTTACCGGTCTGAGAGAATCGGCCCTTTAGGGAGAAAAAGGGGGGAAACCCCTAAGAACCATCTGTCAGATAACATTATCCTCTATTCCCCCAAAGGAAGAGGAAACTTGATAACCAAAAAGTGTCAAAGGCTTGACCAAAGCCATGTAATCTGCATTGTTCTGGACAATTAAGAGAATCAGGAAAATAATTATCCTGCTAAATCCCAAAGAAGAATTTTCCAAACACATTTCCCCAAAAGAGAGCTGCACGACAACACCTCTTTGGTATAAATACTTTAGTTTGGACAAAATGAGCATTCATATCCAACGAATTTGCCAATTGTATAACATCCGGCCACAAGGATGTATATATGGACAAAAATACACATCAGAACAAAAACGTGTCACCAGCTACTTCTACTGGCCTGGCAATACACAGAATTTCACTGGCCAATGGTTACTGCTATTTAGCAAGGACTTATAACGCTTGCCCTCGTACAGCCTTCAGTGCCATAGTCTGAAACACCGAACACAACTTTGGGTCGCAGATTAGCTCGAAACACCAAGGCAAACAAGAGAGAGAATCAACCTCCTCTTTGATTAACACCTCTTTCTCTTTTATATTTTTTTTAGAATCAAACTTTTTATTATTATTATTATGCAGTTAGAGTATCTTATAACAAAGCCCAGCTGCCTACATCAACTCGCCGGCAGGGCGGATGCACATTATAAGAGGACACAGCATCTGGGTCTACATCCCGGAGGCCGACCCCGCATACATGAAAATTCACGACTATCCCGCCAGTCGCCTAGAGACCGCTTGTGAAGGAGACACGGAACAGACAAAAGGAAGAACAAAAAAAAAACCTGTACCCCTACCCCACCCCTCCTTGATCCCCCCACCCCCCTTCCAACACCCTCCCCCCTCCGCATCAGCTCAGCTCAGCCAGATGACACTTGTCCCCCATGTGCCAGACTCTCTCTGCTTGTTACAACCGGAAGGCCTTCAGGTGCGCGGGGTGGCCCCAGCAGGTTCCAAGGGAATACGTTGGAGAATCTGCAGGTATTTGGGGCATGTCACTTCCCGCAACTCTTTAGATAATAAGTGCAAGAACGGCGCCCATAGAGTAGCGTATTCAGAGCCTTTTCCATCAATGCTCAAGGAAAGGCGCTCCATAGCTAGGGTATGCCACAATCGCTGAAACCAGTCCCTCACGTCAGGCAGTGCCGAGGAACCCCAATGTGCTAAGAGTACCTGTTGCGCCGCCAACAGAGTCAAAGCTATTTGTTTGCCCCTAAGGGAGCGCAAGGGAAAAGATTTAGGGTGGGGAAACCCGAGCAGTGTGTGTTCTGGTTGGCGGGGCAGTGTAATCTGGAAATCAGCATCAAGCTCGTCAAGGACTGTTGCCCAATAGCGTTCCAGCTTAGAGCACCGCCATAGGAGATGAACCAAGGTGCCAGACATCCCACAGCCTCTCCAGCAGAGGTCCAATTTCGCTTTGTCCCAAGCTTTCACGCGCGCTGGGGTGTAGTACCAATAGGTCGCTGTTTTGTAGGCTGATTCAGTGCCTGCAGTATTTGAGGTCGTGTGGTGCGCCCGATAAAATACATGTTCCTATTCCTTGGTCGATAAGGGGTGCCCTAATTCCGTCTCCCATCGCACCTGCGCCTTTGTACGCTGCTTTTGGGGACTCCGCATAATCATGGCATAGAGCTCCGAGATAAGGCTGCGATCGTCCTTCTTACAGATCAGCCAACGTTCAAAGGCTGTCATCGGCCTCGACATGAGGGCCACATTAGCCTGCTGGGTTACCCAGTGCACTACCTGTGCATGAGAAAACTCATCCTCTGGACCCAACGCGAAGTAGTCCGTTCGCAATGTCGAGAACGGGATCAGACCCTCCAAGTCAAAAAGCATGCCCACACGCTTACAACCCTTCTCCCGCCAACGATGAAAGACGGTGGAAGAGCAACCAGGGGGGAAGTCGGGGTTATCCACTATTGGCGACATTGGCGAGGGGAAGGAGGTCCAACCTTTGCGGAGCGCCAACTGATCCCATGCTCGCAACGTCGGGGACGTCACCGGGGATGAGTACAACCCCCACGCCCTGCATTTACGCGTCAGCCAAAGCTCCCTCCAGATGTTGCAGCCGGCCACCGCTTGATCCATAAACAACCAATGTTTGCTGGACATAGGCCTATTCCATTCCACCACATACCTAAGACAGGACGCCTGGAAATACGCACAAAGGAGGGGAAAGCCGAGTCCGCCCGCTGCTTTCGGAGAAGTGGTTACCGCGAACGCAAAGCGGGCCTCTTGTTATCCCATAAGAATTTATTAAGATAGCCCTGTAGCCGTCTCAACATGCCCGGCGGTGGTGTCAGAGGCAACATTTGAAAGAGATATAGTATACGGGGAAGCACCGTCATTTTAATAACCGCTAGACAGCCAAACCATGCCAACTTGAGCAGAGACCAGTCGGAGAGGGACTTAGCCACTTGCTCAGCCAGCGCAGATTAGTTTAGAGACAGGGTTTTGGCGAGAGTCGGGGCTAATTGCACTCCCAGATAGGTAATATCCGAGTGCACCCACTAAAAAGTAAAGTCTTTCTGTAGGTCTATGACGTCGGCGGCTGGCACTGAGATGTTAAGAATTTGTGACTTAGCAAAATTAACCTTAAACCCTGCCGCATCACGAAAGGCGAGGAGCTCAGTAGATAAGCACCAGAGGGAAGGGTGGGGGTCAGTCAACGCTAGAATTACATCATCCGCATACATACTGATTTTGTGGACATCAGCCCCAAAACGGATACCCGAGATAGTGGCGTGGGCACGGACACGCTGGGCAAAGGGCTCCATATAAAGTGCGAAGAGCAACGGGGAGAGGGTACATCCCTGCCGCGTACCTCGAGCAATGGGAAAAGGGGCAGATCTACAACCATTCACCCTCACCACCGCCTTGGGTGCCGCATATAAACACTGCACCCAGCGTAGAACGTTGCAGCCAATGCCGAAGGCCCTCAGCACCTTAAACATGTAGTCCCAGTCCACGCGGTTGAAGGCTTTCTCCGCATCTATAGACAGGAGGAAAGCCTGGGTCTTAGATCGGTGGACTAGGTCCATCAGATGGAGCAGCCTCTTGGTGTTACCAGCCCCCTGCCTAGTTGGTATGAACCCTGCCTGGTCAGGTTCAATCACTCCGTCCATGAAAGGACTAAGTCTCGCAGCCAGAACTCCCGCAAATAATTTAGCATTGATGTTAAGAAGCGAAATCGGCCTATAAGAACCACATTCCGTTGGCTCCTTCCCCGGTTTGAGAATTACCGTTATGGCCGCTTCCGTCATGGACGGAGTAACCACCCCCGTATCAAGGAAGGAATTGAAGAGACAAGTCAAAAATGGAGCCAGCTCTCTGCAAAATGTTTTGTAGAATATAGCGGAGAACCCGTCCGGGCTTGGCGACTTAGCTACTTTGAGTCTGGAAATGGCTGATATAACCTCATCTATGCGAATCTCCGCATCCAGCGCCTCTACCGAGTCAGGGTGTAAGGGGACAATGCGCGACGTGGTGAAGTATTGTGCGATGTGTTCAGGCGTAGTGCTCTCCCTCGTGTATAGCGATTGATAAAAATGTCGAAAGGTGTCAAGAATGGCAGAATCAGTGGTGTGGAGGTTCGCCTGACTGTCCTTGAGTGCAGTGATTGCGTAGGTCTGTACTCGTGCCCGCAGTCTGTGGGCGAGCATCTTGCCCCCTTTATCCCCACAAAGGTAGAATTTATGCCGAAGACGCAACAAGGCATATTCCGCTCTATCTAGGTCCAGGTGTTTAAGCATGCGCCTCTTAGTCTCTAATTCCATCCATACTTGTGGGGCCCCTGTTTTCTTGTGGATCGCCTCCAGACCGCGAACCTCCCCCTCCAACTCCTCGCGCTTTTCCCTACGCAGCTTAGCATATGTGGCCGCAAGCGCAATAAAGTCCCCTCTGACCACCAACTTCAGGGCCTCCCATATTGACTCCAGTGCAGTGTCCCCCACACAATTTTCCGTGAGGTAGTGGGTAATAGTGTCTCGAATCTTAGTCACCACTGCCTCTGAGTGTAGCATGGTGTCCCTAAGCCGCCAGCCGGCCGACGGCGGTCTGTCACCTACGAACGATACGTTTACCGATATAAGTGCGTGGTCAGAAAGAGAGTGTGGAGTGATGTCAGCATCTGAAAGGTGAGGCAAGAAGGCTGAGGTAGCTAAAAAGTGGTCAAGACGTATGCGAGTAGTATGTAAAATCACGTTCCTGAGGGTGTTGAATTCGCCACACATCATGCCACCCTCCCTCAGCCAACCATCGTCTCCCTTCCTGTGACCAGGCGCCAGTTTGGTGTGAGCGCTGCTCTGACCTATCCATCCCTCCCTCCATCACAAGGTTAAAGTCCCCCCCCCTACCATTATCATCGCATCTGGAGACGCCAGAACCTGCGCCAAAGCAGCGCGTAGAAAGGGTTCTTGCTGGGCATTCGGCGCGTACATGGACCCTATCATAAAGGCCACCGCACCCCATTGAACCCGCACTGCCAAGAATCGCCCCCTGAGATCCACCACCTGAGCGAGTGCTTTGCAACCCATACGCCTATGAAACAATATCGCCACTCCATTCTTTTGGTAGAGGACCATAGCTGCAACGGGTAACGCTTGTCCTGCATGCGACGGACATCTTTTGCGAGGAGGTGGGTTTCTTGTAATAGACACACATCACTATCTGCATTTTCCAGAAGGGACAGAATCACAGCTCTCTTCACCGGGCTATTTAACCCACGCACATTCATGCTCACCACCTTCAGCTCTTTAGGCATCACAATCTAGTCGCTCTCCATCCGCTCCTGTGAGGGAAGAACAAACCCCTCCCTTCTCTAAAAGTCCCCCTGTACCTGATGCGGAGCCCCCCTACCCACTCTCCCACCCCCTCCCGCCCCCTCTCCTCCCACCCCCAACAAAAGGCAAACCAAAAGACTGAGAACATAGCAACACTAAGATTAGAGATAGCCAACAGTTCGTCAAACAGGCCCTAAGGGCAAGGGGAAATGGCATCCACCAATCCCACACTCGGTTCCTGATACAGGACATTCCCTCCGGCAAAGACACTCACAGGTGACGTAGATGGTCCCCATCCGGACCCCTCCGGCGCCAAGCAGAGTCCCTAAAAGACCAAGCTAAAGAATGGGAGCCTCAAGCATCGCCAGGAGCGTCCGTCACCAAGGCCACTGAGGCCACCGCATCTCTTCTCTCCTTCAGGCACAACGACAGGTCCGGCTTCAGCGCTGGGGCCCGGCCACCCACCCTCTGCCAATCAGCTGAGCGCCGCCGACGCCCGTCAGGTGAGTTACCAGTCTCAGATGGAGTAGTAGGGCTCTCCAAGCCCAGAAGGGCACGAGCTGCATCCAAGGATCGGATCTGCACCAGTTTGGACTGCCACTTGAAGATAAGCCTGAACGGGTGCCCCTAGGAGTAGGGGGACACCCTGATCCCTCAGGTAGGTAGTAATAGGCTTAAAGCCCCTCCGTTTAAGCAATGTGGAGACTGCTAAGTCTTGGTACAAAACTGGGTGATGATCCCGGAACTGGACGGGAGCGATGTCGCGGGCGCGTCTCAGAATTCCCTCTTTCAGTTGAAAGTCATGCACACAGACCAGAATGTCCGGCGGAGGGGACTTGGGTCCCCTCGGTAAGCCCACTCGGAGCACACGATCCATTTTGATTTCCTGCAAGTCTCCCTCGTTCAAAACTTGCTTAAAGAGGGTTTCCACATACTCTCTCAAGTCCACACCTTTCCCTTTCCACGGGACCGCTCTAATCCTAATGTTATTGCGTCGGGACCTGTTCTCCAGGTCCTCAGCATGAGACTGGAGGTCTAAGTTCTGTTCCGTGAGGCGGAGCACATCCTGTTGCAACCGATGAATATCCTCTGCTGTGCCCAGATCGTGCTCCTCTAAAGTTGCGACTCGCTTCCCTACATTGTCCACATCCCTTCGCAATTCTCTCATATCCGAGGCCTGTTGGGAACGCAGTTCCGTTATATCTTCCTTAATGGCCGCGAACAGCTCAAGCATAAATGCTTTGGTCGCTGGTGCATCGTTATCATCCTGCCGTGGGGATTTCGTAACAACCGGTGACGTAGATTGCAGGGAGGGTTTCTGAGCATTGTCCTTTGGAGGCTTGTCCTTTTTGGGTCTGGTCGTCGCCATTCTAGCCCCACCAGCGGCGCACAACGGGGGCACAGACGCGTCTCCTACTGAACCACTGTATGCTTTAGAGTGCCCACAGCGGTAACCAGTGGCTCACCAAGCAGACCAATTCACACTATGTTAGCCAAGTACCTGTACAGCCCCACTTCCAAGACCAGTCGAGTCCAGGGATCAGTAAGCAACACTAGGCCCCTCAGTTGTCCAACATGCCGCGGAGCACTCCACTGCGGGGTGGAAGAAGCAGGCCTCACCGCGGTCAGGAGAGCGATTCCCGCCGAAACACGGGCCGAATACAGGGTCGCGCTCAGGCAGCAGCGGGGGCCGGGGACACCAAGCAGCTCCTCCAGCAAGCAGGCAAGCAGAGTCTATTAATGGCCAACCCCACCTGAGGCCCGGAAAGCGTCACTCCACAGACTCCGACCTCCACTCGGTCGCACTCTCTTCCACAAGCTTCCCCCGCAAGCTTCCCTGTCCGCCGAAACGCAGACCGAAAGATCGCCACCCTTCAGGGATCACTCACGCGTTTCTCACCGTCACTGTGGTAGGCAGGGGGGTAGAACCGCGAGGGAGCACTCACCCGCAAGGCAGGGATCTCAACCACCGCAGCCGCCCTGAGTCCTCAGCCTGCTGCCTCCCACACCTCCGCCTGGGCCTCGATGATCCAAGGGACCGCTAGGGCCGGGGGTACTGCCAATCACGCCCCGGGCCGCTCTTTCGTCTATGCGAGCACAGCGGCTCCCGCGAAGTCGCTGCAGTGAATTCGGCCCCACGTGGGCCTCTCTCTGCCCGTAGATGCTGCAGGCCGCGGCGGGCGGCAAACCAAGCTCTGAGGCCGCCGTGGGGTATCGTGAGGCTCAGCTACCGTCAAAATGCTCCCGCCTCGGGCCGCTTCAGCTCTCTTGAAGCCCCTGACTGCTATACCTCCGTCTGCCGTCTCCCACACCTCCGCCGCCGCCACTCTCGAGCCACAGGGCCGGCCGCTCCCCTCCTCTGGCTCTCGGCACTGGCATCCGGTGACGCCCCCGGCTCGGCTCCCGCTTAGGCCGCACAGCTCCGCTCCTCCGTACTCCGGCTGTACAACAGAAAAAGGGTGCCGGACGCCGCCACACAGCCCCCGGGGCCCCCCAGGGGCTAAACAATGCTAATAAATTTGTGGCGCCGCAGGGACCGAAGACACGTCCTACTCCGCCGCCATCTTGGCCACGCCCCCTCTCTTTTATTTTTGAGGAATAAATATGTATAAACCATATGACGTTGTCATGTATACACAGTATACCTAATAATTAACTAGAACCGAAAAACATTTCCAGAAAGCGCTTTACAATAAATTTGAAAGTGGTAATGCATCCATTAGAGCACTTGTACACTACACGCACTTACGACCACACCTGTGATACAAGACAAATATGATCGTTAGTTGATTGACTATGTGAAACACAACAGCACATTAAATCATTTATACCCCTTATACAAAAAGCCACTCTGAAATTAGAGGTTCTGCAAAATTACACAACCCAGGGAAAAAAGGGGTAGTACACCACTAACATAACACCGTAGGTGACTTGCAGTAAGGAAAAAGCTTCCTATTATAAAGACCTGACATCACAAGAACCAGCAGCCAAAGACTCCTCATGAATTAAGGAATGCAGAAAATAATAAGTATAGCCTCTCTAGAAGACAGGCAAGAATAACATAGGAAGAAGAAAAGACTACTATAACGTCACAAAACCTTCCTATTATAGCAGTTTCACCTAAGACTCTTATGGTTGATTCACAGCCTTGTTGGAGACCAAAACAGCCCGACACACTCGGACATTTTGTCTGAAGTCAAGGGCAACAAGCCATCAAGTATACATTGGTCCAAACCACGAATCATAAACAGTTGGCTGTCTATTTACAGCAATTACAAGTTTACTGGGCTGTTCCTAAGTAAAAGGAATGTACGTGTCCCTGTGGTGTGAAGGATGTTGTAGGGTCACAAGAACTCCTACAGTAGGGCATCCATTATGTTGGATGTAATGCCCTCACACCCCCTTTCAGGTGTCATGCTTCATCATCTGGGCTTGCTCCTCGTTGGGTCGGCGGTGCAATACCCAACGGGCAACACCTCAAAGAGGGGCTCTTTGGCGGAGATCTTTTATCCAACTGCCATTTAGATGAAGTGCGGGTGTGGGGCCAGTACTGCGTAGACGTGTAAGTGTGAGTTAAAATAAAGCTGGGGGTACCGGGAATGACTTTATTGTGGGGGTCCCGTGCTCTAATTAAAAAGAAAACTATGAAAATTCAGGGGGGCGTGGCTACGAGCCGACCGAGATGGCGGCGTAGTGTGTGAGCTCTGAGACCGAAGCGGCTCTTCCTGCATTAATCCGTCTGTTCATCCGGCTTTAGTGCACCTTCTGACGCTGGGCCGGAGTGCGGGAGCTGAGCGGCACTGTCCGACGCTATCCCGGACGAAATCGAGTGAGGACAGCCGGAGGGAGACCGAGGAGACGGGGTGGGCCCTGCCGCATATCCAGGCACCGTCCTGCCGCTGAGCTGCGGACCGACCGGAAGTGCCCTGTGGACGGCGGGCTTCACCGCAAGGTGCCGCTGTCCGTCTGCGGACCGCATCGGCGGTCGGCCTGCGTGGGAGTAGAGGTGGGCCATTCCGGTCGACAATTCACCCAGCGTGCTGCCGCCCACGAGAGGGCGTAATTTGGTACCCCAGCGGCGGAGCGCCTGCCCAGCTTGGCGCGCCCCGGGACCGGGAGGGCTGTTGGCCCGTTGTGCTGGCGGGGCGCGGAGGCGACGCCTGCTCCCACCCCTGGAGGTGAACACATTGATCCGATTGGGGCAAAGATGCAGGTCCTGTACAGACAGAGCCCTGGGCATGGTTTGCCGAGACCGACGCTGCCGCGCTTGATCCTGGACTGAAGACGCCAGTGATACCCCACGTACGGGAGGCCCACGACAGAACTCAATGACACGTCCATTACTCCAATGGCCAGCGGAGTCTACATAAAAACGCCGAGATTCTGAGAGTGTCCTGGGGTGCGCTTAGTGACTGAGTAGCGGTGCCGCCAGGCAAGAGGACAGTAAGTGCTGGCTGACGACCGGAGGTGTGTGGGCCTGTGGATTTACCAGAAAAGTGGCAGTGGAGCCATTAGTCTACTGCTCCTTGCTTACGAACGCTATTATTCTGATACACCTTGTGGCGGTGAAGGGGCCTTGGTGGGCGACGCCATTTTGATACCGCTGTCCCACGGCCCGGAACGGCGGTCGCATAGCCGTACTGCGGAACAGAATCACAGGTACAATAGCGAGACAACAACCGGACGCAATGGCGGGAAGGGGACCCAGGAATACCGCGGCACAATCGAAACTGGAGAAGTACGCCTTCGAGAAAGCTGCCACACAACATCCGGAAGGTTGCCCGTCCACGGGCAAAAGTCCAGAGGGAGATGGCGCCAAAAGAGTGTCATTGGAGAATCTAATGAAAATGCTTTTGAGCGTCCAAGCGACAGTGGGATCTATCTCTACGGATGTTGGCCTACTGAGGGCGGATCTCCACAAGATGACGGAGTGTGTGGCGCAGGTGGAAGTGGTCACCAAATCGTTAGTGGAAGACACTTCAGAACTGCAGCGGGCTGCGGAACGCATGGAGGCGGTCACCAAGAAGCTGCAGGAATGACTGGACGATCAGTAAGGACGCTCGTGGAGGAACAACGTCCGAATGTTAGGCATTCCGGAGTCGGAGGGCAAACGAACGATGGGTCTGTATGTGGAGGACTTAATTAAGACGAAATTGCAACTGAAGGGTGTAGGAGAGTAGGGTCTGCAATCCTATGATCACCCAGATTTTTGCTTTTTGCTGCACTGGTTTACGACTTTCCCTGGCTGTGGGCCTGCTAATCAGACCCACAGCCTAGCTGTTCTCTCTATCCAAATTGTACTCAGTTACTGAATTGGCACTGGGCCCTCTCCAAGTCCCTGTACCCAGGGCTGAGGTGCACCCAGAAGTCTCCCAGGGGCTGAAGCATGTATTGTGCCACCCCTGGACTGACTAACTAAACTGACACAACTGGCTGCACGACAGCTGGGGCAAGGTGGTGTACTCACCCTTTGCTGTAGATATAGTATACCTATATCTAACCCCAAAATGGACACACAGATCTCCTATCAGTCACTCCTATGGCAGGCCTTAACAATCCTGAAGGCAGAGTGCTTGGAATCGTGTGAGATGGTGCTCTGGCATGAGCTGAGCCTGTCTGCGGCTTTCGGGATCTATCCCTTAGCCGTTTCCATGATATCGCATACCATATACTCTTAAGTGCATTATAATCCTCGCGGTTATATGCCAACTCTGGTATCGCTTTATCAAAACATGTCGAGTAAGGTGTCATACGAATTGGAATACTAACCCCTCGCCAATTCTGGCGACGGGGTTAGCATTCCACCCTTCTAGAGGGACACGACATGTATGTAACCCCTAACCCCGGTTAAAGTCAGACAGAGCCTTAGCATCCACAAAATGGATGCTGCCACCGAGACACAAGTCTGCCCTCCTGCTGCTGGGAGTCCTCCCAGAGCAGGAGATAAGGACAAAGGGTTTCCTGCCAGGGGCGGTGCCAGCACCGTCCCAGACAGGATTTTGTGTATCCTAGGTAGGCAGGGCTTCAGAGGAAGGTGACTGCAAGTGGCACCCCGGTGCTCACTATGCATAGGCCGGCTTGAACCAGTTCCAGGGACACTCCAGACCCTGAGCTGGGGAAAAGCCCGCCAAGGAAGTGGGTGTAACCACCCCCCTCCTGGTCCCACCCATAGGGCAGGACTTAGTCGCGTGCCAGCCCCCTTTTCCCAGATAAAGGTAGGAGCAGGCCCCCTTCCAAATTAGATCATCTTTGGAATCAAGATACGACTTTCTGCGAAAGGACTTCAAGATTTCCTTCTTCAAGATTCTCCCTTGTGACTAAGGAGTAGTCACCCTGCATCCGCAGGCACCATCGCAAGAACACTGCGGTCTGCTGTAAGTCCTTCCTCCGGAATCCGACTGCCCAGCTCGACAAGACCTGGCTTCCCTGGCACCTCCGACCTCTACTCACCTCTACAGCCAAGCTGAGAACCGTGAGTGCGACGAGACCTCAAGGGACCGACTATTGCCAAGACTGCACGACTTCTGCACCGCAAGCCCGCCGAGTAATTTCCTGGTGAGTGCTTTGGGGTCCGAGAAGCCCCGACCCTGAGCAGCTCCAGCACCGAAGATCAGCCCCCCAGCATCTCCATGATCGGCGTGGGGCCCTTCTGCTTTTTGCTGCTCACCGCGTTGTTTGGCTACTAGCCCGCTGGCTTGTGGCCTTCTGAACGACGCCCGACGACATCACTGCTGCTGGTCTGGTTGCTCCAGACTGGCCCTTGCTCCCTTCCAGAAGAGGAGCACCCCGGACCCTCCTGGTCCACTCAAGACGCCATTTTGAGTCCACCGCGTGGGCTTGAATTAGCCAAGGCTTTGTTGCCCAATCCTGGGTTCTTCGACGCCGACAGCTTCATCCATCGTGGGACAGCTCGCCTCTCCATCCTGGTCGCCGACAACGCCTCCTGGTCCGTGAGATCTGCAGAGCCAGCGTCGCCCACTCACCTAGTCGAGGTGACTACCATCCGGTGCCCTCCTGGTGCCCACTGACTACTGGCTAGTAGTCACGAACTTGGTCCCCTCTGCTTTCAGGTGTCACCCCTCTTCCAGATCCAGGCTTGGATCACTTCGAACAATCTTCACTGGTCGCCTGCCAGCATCTTTCTTCCAGGCTCCTGGTCCGGCAACGAGGATTCCCGACGTCTTTTGAGACCTATGCAGCTGCAGCCCCTGGGCTAGGTAACTTCGGCATTTCGGTGCCCCAGCATAGCCTCACTATCCAAGGGTCAGGATCCACTGTCGTTTTCTCCCTACCAGGTCGGGTTCGCCCGTGAACACTAACTTTAGCGTTACTAGCTTCCATAGACTTTGTCCCGCATCCCGCGTGAGTGCGCACACTCTGCACCCGAGTCCCCTAGGTCTCCTAGAAGTAATCTAACGATTCCCTAGTCAAGTCCTAGCGATTCCAAAGCCTATTAGTACTGTACTTACCTGCTAGTAATTTCGCATTCCACTTTTAAAGTATATGGTTTTTCGTGCCCCTCGGGCATTTGTGTATACCGTGCTAACTTAAGTATTTTCGTAAGAGTTTTGTTGTGTGCTTAGCACCCTGTCCTCATAAAGAGTACAGGGTTGTTGTGATTCTAATAAATACACTGTTTATTTTCATAACACTTGTGTGGTGTCCTTTCACTGGGTGTTCAAGGGGTAATGTGATGGTAAAACAGCTGGCTTAACACGCCCTCTAGAGTCTTAGCCTTAGACTGCTCGTATCCATGCTACTAGGATAGCTGGTCTATAAGGTTGACTTACAACCAATCATCAATAAGGGTTGTTTGGACTGATACATAGTGATCACTAGAATAGTGAGCACTGCATATCAGGCCAACTTCTCACAAAGGGCCTCTCCCATTTCTTCTCGGTCGAAAGAGCGCACAGAGTCCCCGGGGGAGCGCCGAAACCAGGGGCACCGCCGCGGCCAGTGCTGGCTAGACTCTTTAATTTCCGTGATAGGGATGCCATACTTCAAACAGCCAGGATCTCTGCACCTATCAAGATACTGAATTCCACCATCGCTTTCTTCCCAGACTATACAGCTGAGGTGGCCCGGCGACGGAAGACTTTTACCGACATCAAAAAAGCCTTGCGGGCCAAAGAGTTACCATACTCCATGCTTTTCCCGGCGAGATTGAGAATCGTGGATAATCACAAAGCGTGGTTTTTCGACACCCCGGAGGCGGCAAGAGAATGGCTGGATGGTTGGAGGCGTGTTGAGGCTCCTAGGTGGAATGGCAGGAGTCAACGCGACCAACAGACGGCTAACCAGTCGACTCAACAGGCATCGCAAGGACATAGCCAGGACTTATTCGCTGAATCAGGTCTGGAGGAGGGAGAACATCCGGAGGAGTGAACGCCGGAAGACAAGGCCAATGGTCAACACTACTTCAGCACACTGACTATGAGACCCTTGGACTCCACTCTGTGTTAGGCGGAAGAGGTCACATGGAACTGCTATCAGAGTCCCAGAGCTACTTACCCCCTGCAAGCAAGTACAATGGGTTGGGTTGGGACTACGCGCTCTTCTAAGTTGGGGAGGCGGGCGGTTTTTGGTCCGTGCAGCAGGGAGGCAGGGAGGGGGAGGGGAGGGAATGTTTGAATGTTTTGGATTTATTGTATTGCACGGCACAACACAACATGTCCTAAACAACACGAAGGAGACAGGTTATTTGGTGACAATGCACTGCGAGATTCGTTCCTTATTGACTTGTACGAGACCACATATACTGGTAAATGGCGGCACACGTGATAGATACACCTGAGAATCGTACGTCACATCCCTCCCACACACCGACTTTAACAGCCCTCATATGGAATGTCAGGTGATTGGGCGATAAGGTGAAACGGGGCCTAGTGCTACAATATCTGAAACGCTGTAAACCAGCGATAGTCCTGTTGCAGGAAACCCATCTTGTAGGCACGGCCTCGAAAGCGATGGATAGATGGGGATACAAATTCATTGCGCATGCGGACTTCTCCTCCGGCTCTAGAGGGACGGGGATACTTATACGAAAGTGCTTTCCGATGGTGTGTCAACAGACTAGCATAGATAATCAGCGCCGCTTCGCAGCTGTGACGGTACAGTGGGAGGGCCAACTTTTCAACTTTGTGTCCGTATATGTCCCTCCTGGCCTGCATGCCACAGCACACACCGCCCTTGCTGCCTTTCTACTGTCCCTACCGACGGCGACGCTAGTCATAGGGGGTGACTTTAATGACGTTGTAGATCATGAGCTCGATAGACACCCACATACCGCGACGGTGCGGGGAGGCGGGCGACTCGCCGGACTGTTGGATGCCCTGGGTCTAACAGACTGCTGGCGGTACAAACATCCTTACGATAAACAATACACTTATTACTCAGCGACACATAACTGTCTCTCACGGATAGATTACATTTTGATGTCCGGGGAGGGGCTACACGGCGTTGAGGAGGTAGGCATCTATCCCAGGGGAATCTCTGAACCCTCCCCGATGAGACTCGCATACACAAACAACCGTTCCCATAGAAGCCGTGTGTTTCCTGTCCATGCGAGCTATCTGCAAAGCGCCCCCTTGAGGAAAACCCTTTCCGATACTGCTGAACACTACTTTCAAGAGAACTCGGGCTCAGTCGGCTCCCAGAGTACCTTATGGGAAGCATATAAAACAGTCCTGCGTGGGCAGGCGATTGCCTCCATTGTTGCTCAAAAGCGAACACAGCATCAGGAACTTAGCGCCCTTGAGGAAGCCTTCACAATAGCAATCTCTGAACAGGAGTCTCATCCGACCCGGGGAGCCTCTCAGGCGGTCCGACTGCGCCGCACTGAATGGATGGCATATCAAAAGGAGATGGTTCAGACCTCGATTCAGGCCTCCCGTCACAGGATTTACGAGTTGGGCGACAAGGCAGGGAAGATGCTGGCTTGGCTCGATAAAAAAGAAAATGCGGGCAGGGTCATTGCACAACTGGCACTGCCTGGGGGGCGTTTGACCTCAGACCCCGGTGCCATAGTTGAACTGCTGGCTGACCCTTTTGAGGCAATATATGCCCCCCAGGCGACGTATTCGACGGAAGAGGCTTATGACTATATTAAAGATCTGACGATCCCCTGTCTCTCACCTGAGGCGGCGTTATTGCTGGAGGCGGACATTACCGTGGAAGAAGTACGGGGGGCGACCAACGCACTGGCGTCTGGCAGGGCTCTGGGACCCAACGGCCTCCCGGTAGAACTGTACAAGCAAACAGCCCAGACAACAGCCCCTCATCTCCTCAAAATGTTTGTGGACAGCCTGGAAGTAGGTGAACTCCCTGGAGATCAACGTCTTGCCACAATCATCCCGATCCACAAACCTAGTAAAGTACCGGAGGCGTGCACTTCTTACCGCCCTATCTCCTTACTAAATGCGGAACCAAAGATCCTTGCCAAATTACTAGCACAGCGGTTGGCCCCCCATCTTGCCACTCTGGTACACCCAGATCAGTCTGGCTTTATGCCAAATCGTAGTACCTCACATAATCTGCGCCGTCTACAGGCGGTGTTAGCTCGCCGAGAGTACATACAGGAGCCGGCAGTCCTTCTCTCCCTTGATGCCACTATGGCGTTTGACACCGTGGAGTGGCCTTATCTATTCGCGGTGCTTCGTCACATGGGCTTCGGCCCCAAGTTTTGCGCATGGGTCCGCCTGCTTTATACCAGACCCCTGGCCCAGATAGCAGCTAATGGTCACATCTCCAGGGATTTCCCGCTCGGTCGTGGGACGAGACAGGGCTGCCCGTTGTCCCCCTTACTGTTCACGCTAGTCCTTGAGCCGTTTGCGATTTGGGTCCGGTGGGAACCATCCATTAAAGGTATCCGGTGGTCGCCGTCGTGGGAGGATCGGATATCTCTCTACGCGGACAATATCCTTCTCTATCTCACCTCCCCTAAAAAGTCAATCCTAGAACTACTTAATTTTCTGCGAGAAGTTTGGGAGAGTTTCGGGATATAGAATTAACTGGACTAAATCAGTCTTATTCGTTCTTGCCGGCTGCCCACCCCCACTTCTGGTGGACTGTCTGTTAAGTTACATTGACGCCCCTTTTAAGTATCTGGGAGTTTACGTCTCTTCTAACCCAAACGAATTCCACGCCCTAAATTTGAAACCCCCTCTGGAACGGTTCAATAGGGATGTCAGGGTGTGGCGCTCCCTCCCTCTCACCCTCCTGGGTAAAGCTGCATTGTTCAAAATGATGGCGCTGCCCCGTTTTCTGTACCTCCTTGAGAACACACCATTTCAGGTCCCCCCTTCCTACTTTAAGGCCATCGCAGCGGCAGTTTCTACTTTGCTATGGGACGGGAAACCGGCACGAATTGCGCAATGCAAACTGGTGAAGGATTGGTATGATGGGGGTATAGCACACCCTAATATTGAACTGTACTACTGGGCCGCCTATCTTAAGCAAATCAATTACTGGCTGCACGCCCCACAGACGGAACCCGCCTACTTGGCGGACAGGCAGAGTATCGAATCCAGGGGGCTGTTAAGAAACCTCTATAGTCGTAGCGTCCCGTCCGATCTTCTGGGCCCGACTCGTCACACGGTTCAACTCTGGTATAGGGCACATAGACACCTCCAGTGCGCGAACGTTATAACACAAATGACACCCCTGTGGGACTCATACAGACTAGGTTACATGGGCAACAGCAAGGGGTTCCAGGCATGGGACGCCATAGGTATTTCCGTTGTGGGAGACCTCTGGAAAAAACACAAAATGGCAGACTTCACTTTCCTACAAACCAAATACGATCTGGCCCAGTCCGAACGTTACAGGTACATGCAAATAAGACATGCACTTCAGTCAGTCATCCCGACGGGAACGACTCTGCAGGACTCCACCCCTCTAGAGGACAGGCTACTGACTGAACATATGACCCACAAAGCGACCTCCTACACATATCGGAAACTAGTTAACACCCTCCCTGACATGCTGTCCAAATTACGTTCGAGTTGGGTGGAAGATATTGGTGACCTTGATGATTCGTAATGGCAGGAGGCTCTCTCCTCGCCGCGTGAATCTGCGATTCCTTCAGACTTAAACTGGTTCTGTTGAAAATACTACACCGCACATATTACACCAGAACGGTCCTTTACAAGATAGGGAGAGCCTCCCACGAGTACCGTCTCCGTGGATGCGGGGAGAGGGGGACATTCTACCATACCATTTGGGACTGTGGTCGGCTAGCCAGGTACTGGGCGGCAGTAATGCGAACCATTTCCCAAACTACGGCTGTCTCCCTGATGCCCGACCCTCGCTGCTGTCTGTTGAACATATGGGACGCAGTAGACTTAACCCATCGTCAACAGGACTGGGTCATGCTGGGAATGATGGTGGCGAAACGCAATATTGCTAGACTGTGGGGTTCTAACGTACTACCCGCATTGAGAGACTGGTGCAGTGACATGGATGAAACAATGGTGGCTGAGAGGGCGGTGTTTGTCCATCGGGGATGCTCTAAAAAATGGGGACAGATCTGGGGGGCATGGAACAGGTTCAGGGGGCACATATGTGAGCCGCCATGGGTGGACTCGGATGAGTGCCTTTCGGATTAAGGATTGGGCCTGAAATCTATATGTCAGTGGTTGTATATCCTGCTGTTTTGAAACCCGCCATGCTGTTTGACGGGTGCTGTGATGCTAAGGACGGATCAGTGGTTGCACCGCCAATGCTAACAATACTACAAATATATGCATATGTTTTGTCGCCTTCAAAGATCGAAGTGTTTATTGTGCCTTTAATTTAATGAAAAGTTTGGTTTAAAAAACATAGACCTAGGTCATATCGTATACCTGTATCGTTTGCATTATGTACAATTGGTCTCCATTTGCCGCCGGACCCCAGGGCTACCGGCTACACGGCTGTGTCAACCTTATAATGATAATTTGCTAATGTTACTATTGCGGTCGGCCCAAGAGGTTGTAGGCCTTAAGCTGTGTTACAATGGAAATGTGCAATAAAGGTCTTAAAAAAAAAAAACTATCCGGTGCTTGCTGGAATGTTATGCTTCCAATTTGCGAGTGACGGTATAGTATGTGCTGTGGTTGGTCGCCATGTTTCTCGCTCTAAAGCAATTGGCTAGCGATTCTTCAGGACCTATCAGTAGAGAGTGTATCTAAAGTGTGAACTGTCTACGTCAATGTGGTTGATGTCTAATAGTCAAACAACCAATTAGTGTGTATCGCTCACAGAAAAGTGAGTGTTTCCTGCGTCATATCTCTGTCGGGCTGCATCTACCTAATTGGTTGTGTATACAGACCCCAACAGTAGCCGGCGGGTTGTATAACGTGTTCAACCCAAAGCGAATTAGGCCAACACCGATCCCTCGACTCCTATGGGCCAACCGCTACCGAGGACAATTCCTCGGATGGCATCCCACTCACCTCCTTGGGGCCTAAAGTTGCTCCAGAGGGAGATAGGGTCCCAAAGATGAGGTGAAGGAATCATAATATTCCCTCATCTTAGCCATCAACGCCACGGCTCCCGGAAATATGGGGAGACGCAGTGCGGAGTCGCGTATGGCTTCCTCAACCATCGAGCAGGATGAGCCATGAGAGACGGAGTCTCCACGTGGTGAAGTCCGAGACTGCAGAGACCTAAACCACCCCTTACCTTTCGGCTTCTCTGGAGAAAGACATCCTCTAGACCGACTTCGGCTCCTAGACCGACCCCCACACTTCCCGGTTTACATGTGCCACCATCAATTTTAAACACTGCTACTTCAATGACTTTGGTTTTAACATCTGGCAGGAACCACAATTCTCTACAGCGTGGTGTTCACCTAAACATCACATACACATTGTTTGCGGGTCAGTCACCGACATATGTCGGTTACAAGACCCACAAGGTTTGAAACCTGTCGACATCAGACAAGGGAACACTGTTCCACCGACACCAGGTGTCGAAGTAGGTCAGGAAAAACAACCGGAGGAACTGCTTCTCCGGATCTGCTTTACAGCTCATAAAAGAAGAAACTGATGTACGCGCACCGGAAGGGACTTATATGGCTCCACTGACGTCACTGACATCATTACGGAGACTTATGACTCTGTCCCCTGGCGCGCAGAAGTACTGCTGAAAAATTTCCGAATACAGACTGGCGCCTGGGTAGAATTCAAAAGTTAAGGAATCTGTAGATAGATGTCTATATCAGATAAACTGATCTAACTAAGGTTCTCCCTGCTGCTGAAAGAGACCTTGTTGGAGCCGCCACTTGTGATATGTTAGGCATCTTTGATTGAGTTCGTCCACTCTGGCGTTCATAGAGCCTGCCAGGTGTTGAACCACTAGGGAAATGCCCTGACTTTCTAGCCATGTCTAGAGACGCAGGGCCTCTTGACAGAGTATTCATGACCCCATCCTGCCCTATTTGTTGAAGTACCACATGGTGGTGTTGTCCGTGAAAAGCTGCACCAGCCTTCTCTTGATGGAGGGTAGATAGGCTTTCAATGCCCACTGGATCGCACAGAGCTACAACAGGTTGATGTGGAGTCTGGATTCCGCCAGGGACCTCATATTTCAACCTCTCCCAGATGACCGTCCCAGTTGAGGAGCGACGCATCTGTCAGTACAGTCAGATCTGATTGGGGAAGTGAGAGGAGTCTGCGGCTGACCCAAATGGGATATGTCAGCCACCACTGCAGATTTTTTAAAACATTGTTTTTAAGAACATATATTTTGTTTTGTTGCCAAAATCCTGCTCCATGAGCCATAGTATACAGGTGCAAGCATACATACAGAATTGGCTTAATTAAACAATATAGTATTTTGCAAACTAAACCATGAACAAGCTGCGATGAGAACATAAAAAGAACAAAACTATAGAGAGTTGTCCGTGTCCCTTTGTCACATTCCCAGCTGGTGAACATTGTCCTCAGTCTGTTGGTGGTGGATATGTTTCGTGTTTTAGCCATAAGAGAATACGTCTAAGTCTAGTGAGGCAGCCCCTATCCCGAAACACTGGCTCCTCCAACCCCATGCAGAAATCATTCCCCCCCTCTTCCAAACGCCCAGCAGAGGTGGGGATTCAGCCTTTCAAGTGCAGGCCATGTCCCGTTTGGCAAGGGTAAGGCCAAGGAAAAGGAAGTGGCGCTTATACCTGTTCCCACCTACATCCTCTGAGATGTGTAATAATGCAAGTCACAGTGTGCTATGAAGGTTCCAGCCTAGCACCTCAGCCAGGCACGTGAATGCTCCCTTCCAGAATCTACTTAGGGCCGGGCAAATCCATACTGTGTGTAGGAAGGTGGCTTCTTCTCCGCCGCAGCGTATGCATTCAGAAGAGGCTATAAGCCCCGCCTTCCAGAGCCTTAAGCGTGTGTAATATGGTTTATGCAAGTATTGAACTGAATCAGGTGCAGACGTGAGGAGATTGCTCCCCCCCCGGTAGGACTCTAAAGCCTCCATGCAATCGTCATTGTCAAACGGGCCCACATCTGACTGTGGGGGTCTCTCTGAGTGTTTCCAGAGTGTTCTGAGGGTACTCAGGGTAATTAACGTCTGATATATTTTGGAAATGTTATGTTCCTCTAGGTCACCCATGAGCTTTCCTTCTAGAGGACTGAATTCGGGGAGGTCTGAAAGGTGTTTAAGATATGGTGTTAATGTGTGGCCAAATTGCAGATATTTATAAAATAGGGTGCGGGGCATGGAGTATTCCATAGAGAATGTGGCCTAATGGCTAGGGCTGTCGACCTCGGAGCCGGGGAACCGGGTTCGAGTCTCGGCAGGGCCGCTCAACATTCTGCGATCCTGGGCAAATCACGTAATCTCCCCATGCCTAACAAAAATGAATGTGTCCGTCTGTAACGTAACTGGTGCTCTTGTAAAGCGTTCAGATACCTCTGGGTCTAGTTTGCGCTATATAACCCCCCCCCCCCCCCCCCCCCCCCCGCCCCTAAAAAAATCCTCTTGTAGTTCTAGACATGATTTAAGGGTGCATTCGCTGGAGGACATCACCCATGGAGGTTATCTTAATCCGGTCCCATTGCTGGAAACTATGTGTTTCAGTTGGGGGAGAAGTCACAGTGGGGCCTCCCATGTGAGGAGCTTCTGCCAGCCTATGCAGCAAAGGGACTGATGCCATGTCATCAGTACTACTTCAGTGGCTGGGGGAAGCGCCTCCAAGTTCGAGTGATCATATAGGTATTTGTATATCAAGGGGTCCCTCAGCAACCATCTCTCAACGGCATATGCAGGTTCGTCACTGGGGCCGTACCACCAGTCATTTAATACTTGAAGGTGTGAGGCCACTTAATAGGACTGGACGTCTGCGGCGGCTATGCACCCGCAGTGTGTGGAGAGAAAACGTGTAAAGAGCCAGTCTGACCACTCCACCACCTCACAGGAGCCCTCCCCCCAGCATGGAGTTGATCTGTCTGAACCACGTCTGTGGAATGGAGTACGGGTGATTTTGTAGTTGATATAAGAGACGCAGAAGGAATGTTGGGATCGAAATTTTGATAATATACATTATTGGCCTAATATATCCAAGTATAGTCCCGTAGTTATATAATCAGGTATTTAGAGTGTGCTATGGTCACTTAACGACCAACGATTCCTTTTTGCTTGTTTATTCCTATTGGTATAACCGAAGCCATTTTGTTTCGTTTCTCTATGTGCAAGCACTGTTTCCCAGAAATCACGTGATTGTGCTTTCTGCTCGAAACCATGGCGTCAGCCAAACCATCTCCGATAGTTGTTAGCTGGTAGCTTAAGGGAAACTCAAGGTCGCACCTGCCTTTCTTGTGGGATGCGCACATTCTAGCAGAGCCCGTTCCTGTCCTACCGGGCTCCAGATAGACAGGGAGGCACCCTACTGACCAGCCCCCGGAATAGCTTAGGCCTAGGTTGCTAGCGATCAATTGTGCCTTATATGGGTATTCCTTTTGGCTTACTGACAAACTGTATTTTTCCTTGTAGGGTGTCATCTTGAACGCATGAAACAGATATATGCTTTGTACTTTGAACATGTAATCAGTCTCCTCTGCGCACCTCCGAGGGTCGTGTAGACTGAGGCTCCCCTGCCAGGGCTTGCATTTGATTGAATAAACGATTGAACCTTCTCCATTGCCGACTGAATTATTATTACTGATACATATATATATATGGGCTGGTGGTGAGTATAGCCCGTTAGAATAATTTTGAATCCTTCAGTTGGCGACTCCGCCGGGACTCCGCGATAGGGTCGTCCCCTCCTGTAAACAGGAGTAACGGGACAAGGAGGAGTTCTGGCCGAGTGGGTGGACAGAAAAAGGATCCTGATTTGAGACACCCGTTTGTGGTATGAAAATAAGCCGTTCCACTCTCGAGCCCAGTACCCCTCCCAGCTACTGAAGACCCTACGCCGGAGTCCTACGGGCTTAACCCGAGAGAAGAACAGACTGTGTCGGTCAGTTTAGGTGTCGGCAGTGGAGAATTCGCAATCGACCTGAGTGCACCAGGTGAGTGATATTCGTGATTGCATTGGATAAGGATCACTCAGAGTGAGTGTTTTCTTTTTGGATAAACAGTTATCTGTCTTTGTTGGAAGGTGGCCGGAGAAGCCGGACCACGAGGGAATCTGGGGATCTACCGTTGCGGCGAAGGGGCTGCATGGGTAGAGACCTCACGGACTTGTTCGGTGAATAATTGAGACTACCTCTGATGCCTTAGCAGGGTACGGCGTTGCTCGCTCGGCCGAATTCTCTCCGGGAAAGCCATGGGAGCAACTGGGTAAGCTAGGGTTCTGGAGACGTGTCCAGATGCCCGACCCAACCGGAACAGGACCATGGGATGGCCTGTGAGAGAGTTCGTGGTTCGCCTGCCAGAGGGTCTCAGAGCAATCTAACGATTGTTCTCTTTGGTGAAATTTTGTTGGTCTGGAATTCTTTTGAATCGATTCCCCGAACAGGAGTCGAGGGGCTCTGTTTGTATTTGAAGACGTCATTTGCATTGAATAGGTTTTGAGAAGTATTTGCCTTGCACTGTTTTACAGCACTTTACTGTGACGATTGTATGAAGAGTGTATAAGTGGGTGATAAGAAGGGACACGTTCGAATGGGTGTGTTTTGTGATTTTGTATAGAAAGAACGAGTAAAAAAAAAAAAGTATAATGCCTTGTTTTAGTAAAATATGTTTTGGGTGCTGCTGTCGGCGAGGTACGCGGCTTGAAGAAAGGCAGCCGGCCCCTCCTGAGGGCAGTCCCAGTTTTGATATGTATGTCGTACATGGTTTACAACCAATCTTGTTCAACACCCTTTGGAATAAATACACAATGGATAATTCGGATTTAAATGGCCTCTTACGGGGTCTTTTGATGAAAAGAAGATTCATTCTATACAGAATAAATTATTTATGAAGAAAAGTCGTCAGTCGATATTTGATTCCTTGAACCTATGGTTGAAGGAAGCAAAAAGACGACGAATTCGAGAAGAGAAGCTGGGGGAAATGAAGTCGGGTCAGACAATCACTCAGAAAGCAGTAGCGTATGATAAGGAAAAGGTGGAGACAAATATTGAACGAATGGATAGGCAGTTTCGGTTAGAGACCGATAAAAGCTATGTGGCTAGACCAGAGACGGGAGATGAATTGGAAGAGTTGTTGGAAGCCAGGCCACCTCCTCCTTATGCCCCTCAAGGCTTGTATCCGGCTGTACCGGTGGTACGAGTTGACCAAACGGGAGCTGTCTCGGCCACTAAACAACAGTCTGGGGTGATCGCCAGAGCCCCGTTGGTAGAGTGGGACATGACGTTCCGTTTTCCCCTCCATCCCTTCAACCAACTACCTCACCCCTAATATCCCTTCAGCCGGATGCGGCTGTCTCTTCTTCTTTGCACCCTGTATTTCTCTCCCCTCCGACTCAGACTACTTTGGATCTCTGAAATACCATTAGTCCGGGTGCCACGCCCAAGCGACCGTTGACTGACTCGAGTGATCAGCGAGCTTTCACTCGGTCACTGTTGGGACAAGAGGAAAGGAGAGCTATAATTATTCAAGCATCCCAGTGGATGCGGAACCCTATTTATACTTTGGAAGATATTTGGAGCACTATGAAGGCATGGCGATCCGGTTGATTTCATTATGGGAACAGTGTTTTGAGGAGGGTTTACCTCCCCAGATACTGCGTGACATCAGGGATCATGCTCATAAATTCCATCTCCAAATCGAGGAAGTGTATCAGAATGTAACTACCCTTTTGCATTATCGGGAACAGATGCACCGAAAGAGTGCTGAATGGGGGGCGCAGCACCCCATGAGAGAGGTGCATACCCTCTTTTTCCCTGAAGTACCTGAAATAAAGGATGCTAATAATGTAGTAACTAGGGCTCGTGTGGATGCTAGGCTTCAGGAACAATGAGTTTATACCCCTTGGAAACGAAGCGAGGTCCTTACATTAAAAGCCCAGCTACCGGAACCCCGTAAAAATTCTACAGCTTATTATAAAGAATTGACGGAAGCCGCCAATTCTGCCATCATGACTATAGCTGATATCAAGCTATTTTTTGGTCTCCTGATTCCGGTGGATATCTGGAGACAGATACATGATACGGACCATGCTCCCGAATTAGGAGGAACATGGGATCAATTAAAAAATTGGGATAAGGAACGAAAGCCAGGTGAAAAACCCCGGGATGAAATATTAGCAGTACCGGATAAAATTGTCACATACATGAAGACCCTTCTCCCCCGAGGAAAGTAGATTGGGATAAATTGACTGCGTGCAAACAGAAAAAGGACGAAAGTGTGTCCGATTTCTTCACTCGGTTCGAGAAAGTTGTCATAGATTTTAGTGGCCAGGACCTCTCTACAGAGGGAGGAATTAGATTATTTGTAATAGATTTGTCACAAATTTGCTCCAGGAGGTTATGTCTCGTCTCCAATCGGCTGAGAGCACGTGGACTACGGCTGCACCATCCGATATCCTTAGTATGGCTCAATATTATGAACATCGTGAGAATGAGAGTAAAGAAAGATCAGAGAAAAAGACTAAGGACTTAAACAAAAAGAGTATTACTGCAGCAAGTCAGTAGAGGGCAAAATTCAGGACGTGGAGTGCGAGGCTCGTTCCAAAGAGGCCAGATGACAGGGAGAGGTCGAGGGGGCCCTCTGAATATTGGAATAAACCAATGTTCCTATTGTAAGGAAGAGGGACATTGGAGGGTGGATTGCCCTCTGTTACAGGGAAGGAACGGACCCAGTAGAGGACGAGGAAGGGGTCGAGGAAACGTAGATCAAAATAGTATGAGACGGGAGGAGTCACAGCATGAGGGTTCTCGTAAGAATCACTTTGATGACCCTCAGAATAGACAATATTACAATGAAACTTATCAGGATGACAGGTATGATGACCGAGATTACGCATGAGATAGCCAAGGACAGAGCGGGGGCCATATTACAGTACCAGTTGACCAAGAGGGACCTTATGTAAAAGGAGAACTGTTGGGTACATCGGGAAAGTTTTTAGTGGATACTGGGGCGATGAGTAGTTCAGTCGCCCATACACTGGTCCCAGGGGCAGCTCTGTCTGGCCAAAATAACGTATCAGTAGGATTCTCTGGAATACCGGTAGTGAGCCCCGTTTCAAAGCCTTTGCCTTTTACGATCGGTCCCATTTCCATGCATACACCTTTTCTCCTCACTTCAAATTGTGGAGAGAACCTTTTAGGGTTGGATATCTTGAAAAGATTACATGCACAAATTTATTGTTCTCCTGATGGTATGTTTCTCACAATGAAAAGGCCACCTGTGGAAATGTCCCAATATTTCGCTAAGAATGAGACTTTACCTCCTGAGTTTGCCACCATTCCTAAGACATTATGGGCAGCAGGAGACACCGATGTTGGCCTGTTAAGAATAGCTCCTGTGTCCATAACAGTGAAACCGAATGCGCAGATGCCACGAATTCCTCAGTATAAGATTTCACCAGAAGGTGAACAAGCCTTGTTGCATATCATTCGTGACCTCATTGATAAAGGGGTAGTGGAAGAAACAGCTGCGAATGTTTGTAATAGTCCTATTTTACCGATTTTGAAGAAGACCCCAATTGATGGTGCTCCTGATTACAAATCTGCATATCGCTTTGTGATTGACCTCCGAGCTGTCAACAAAATAGTAGTCCCTCAATACCCAGTGGTACCAGATATCACAACAATCCTTACCATGATTCCCCCTACCGCAAGATATTTTTCTGTAATTGATTTAAAAACGCTTTCTTTAGCATCCCAATTCATCCTGATAGCAGACATATCTTCGGATTCTCATTAGGAGGACGAAGCTTTAGATTTACACGCGCACCTCAAGGCTATACAGAAAGTCCCAGCATATATAGCCAGGCTCTGAAGGCAGTATTGGATGAACTAATCTTGCCCACCGGTAATGCGATCATTCAATATGTGGATGACATTTTGGTGGCCTCCGATATTGAGGACGGCTGCAAGGACGCAACTGTGAAATTGTTACATCATTTGGCTGAAAAAGGAAATAAAGTCTCCCTCTCCAAATTTCAATATTGTCGACAGGAAGTGACCTACCTTGGCCACTTACTGTCGAAAGTGGGGAGACGACTAACACCAGAACGAATATCTGTAATTACTAACATGTCTGTACCTCGTATTCAACGTGATGTCCATGCTTTTCTTGGCATAACCTCTTACTGTCGCCAATGGATCCCTAACTATTCACTCCTCTCTAAACCCTTGTTGTATTTGACTACCAAAGATGTGCATGAACCCCTCCCCTGGACGGATGAATGTCAAGAAGCCTTTGACTCTTTAAAATCTGCTTTGTGTTCCGCACCAGTTTTGGGTACCCCGGATTACCGGAAGCCTTTTTCACTTTACGTGCACGAGGTGGACGGTTGTTCCCTTTCAGTATTAACTCAGGATTTTGGGGGAAAACAGAGACCCTGTGCCTTCTTTTCATCAGTGTTGGACATGGTCGCACAAGCCCTTCCCAGTTGTCTGAGGGCCACTGCGGCGGTAGCGGTGGCCATCCGACAATCAGAGGGGATAGTTTTGAACACGAACCTCACAGTCATGGTACCACATGCTGTGGATATTCTGTTAAATAGAACTAAAACCCAGCACCTTACGAGTGCTCGTTTAACAGGATACGAACTGACATTGTTTGCACCCCACATTACGATTAAAAGATGTGCTACATTGAATCCAGCAACACTTTTGCCTCTCCCTTCTAATGATAAAAAGGACGATATCCATGATTGTATATTTAGAACTGAAGAAGAAACAAAAGGGCGTGTAGATCTTACAGACACCCCTTTACCAGAACCCTAAGGAGAATTGTATGTTGATGGTTCTTGTTTTAAATTACCAGATGGAACTGCAACAGCTGCGTATGCTATTACGACCTTAAAAACGGTGGTAGTAACTGCTAGGATTTCACACCACTCAGCCCAGGCAGCTGAACTAATAGCTTTGTTACGAGCATGTGAAATCAGTAAAGGCCTAAGAGTAAATATTTACACAGACAGCCAGTACGCCTTCGGCGTTGCCCATAGTTTTGGGAGGCTGTGGAGGGAAAGGGGTTTCTTTACCACACATGGCCAGAAGATTCAGCATGGTCCTTTAATTGATAGTTTGTTATTGGCTTTGACACTACCAGATAAAGTGGCCATCATCAAATGTAGTGCCCATCAGAAAATCATTGATTCCACAGGAAAGGGAAATGCTTATGCTGACTCAGTAGCAAAGGAAACAGCCCGGACTAAAATGACTCCCATGTTCCCTAGTGCTTCAGCTCGGTGGGTGGCAGAAACATCTGTGTTTGATAATACTATTGAGAGTGTAAAAGAATTGCAGAAGGAAGCTACCATAGATGAGGCACAGAAATGGGAGCAGGAAGTGGGACAACTAGACAAGAATGAATGTTGGATAGATCGAACTGAGAAACAGCATTGGTTACTCCCTAATGCATTAGTATACGCTGTAGTGACCATGGCTCATGGTCCAGCACACAGGATATTTGTGCAGTATTAGACCCAGTTTGGAGTAACCCAAATATTCCCAAAACTGCAGTACATGTGGTCAAATATTGTCCAGTATGTTTACGTTATAACTCGGGGGGGCAGAGAATCTGTCCTGAGTGGCAATTTTACACCACCATCTTTGCCATTTGAAGTTATTCAGATTGATTACATACAGATGGAGAGAGTGAATAATTTGAAATATGTGTTAGTGGTGGTTTGTGCTTTCAGTAAGTGGGTTGAAGCCTACAACACCAAGGAAGCCACTGCGGTTGCAATGGCTAAAGCTCTGGTTAAAGAGTATTTCCCCCATATTGTTTGCCCCGGATTATCTGGTCTGATAATGGAACACACTTTAATTCTTTGCTGGTTCAGAGCGTTTGTGATGGTTTACAAATCAGGCAGAAATTTCATGCAGCTAGACACCCCCAGTCAGCAGGTCTAGTTGAAAAATATAATGGTATATTGAAACTGAAAATGGCCAAAATCTGCGCTAGCACGGGATTAAACTGGCCCGATGCACTCCCTTTAGCATTATTGTCTCTGAGAACAACACCACACACAAGAACGGGGTTATCACCTTATGAGGTCATTTTTGGCCGCCCTGCAAATGTGTGGGGAGGGCCCAGGTCCTTTAGAGATATTGATTATCCTTTGATGACAGACTACTTGTATGCCGTAGCTAAAGATCTGCGTTCTATTCATCAACAGGTATCCGAGACATTGCGGCCGCTACCAGAGGGTCCTGGACATCGGTTGGAACCAGGCCAGTGGGTTCTGGTGAGGAATTATCAACGGAAATCGAGTTTGGAACCGAAGTGGTCCGAACCCTACCAGATCATACTAGCTACCAGGTCGGCTGTGAAGGTGCATGGGCGAAAACACTGGATTCATGCGAGTCATCTGAAGCGCCTCCCTCTCCCTTTGCCCTTTGATTTGCAAAATCGCGAAGGAATCCCAAGCCAAGAAGGAGAGTCGCTCCAGAGCTTTGTACCTTTTTCAGAAGCCCGAGAAGAGGGACAGCCAAGTGAAGCAGTGCCCCCAGTTGACAGGGTGGTGACCCAATCAGCGGAGACCAGTGTTCTGGGTGCATCACAGGGTTCGAATGCATCTGATGGCCGTGCAACCGAGTTGTTTTCTGATCAAGAGCGACCTGGTCGCTGCAACTACGACCTGTGGCCCCGAAAACAGCGCGGTACCACAGATCCTCATGGTAGGAGTTAGGAAAAGACTTGAGTTGAGAAACATTGGATAGATAGACTGGGGAAGAAGAACCCCTCTGGTGGCGTGTGTGCTTTGTGGATACAAAGATAGTTTTTTGGACTTATAGAGAGGGACCGAGTTATATCTGGACTTCTAGAGAGCATGTTTCCTTTTGCTCGATTTGCAATGGAGGATGAGAGGCCACTAGCCCCTCGACGATATGTGGATAATATGCATTTGTTTTCCAGATGGTCCACCAGAGTGAAGGTGGCATTCGTTGCTTTTATCATTATCATTACAATAATTATGATGAGTGTATTTGTATATTTAGAATTTCAACATCCAGTACAGAAGTTGTTAGGAACTACTGTCGCCTCGGAAGAGCATCTCTTCTATTCTTTGCCCCCTCATAAGGCCAGACATAGAGAAACTTATATGAAAAATGCTTTTATTGAAATGTTGCACCAGACACACACTACTACGAATAAGACGAACTGCTGGGTATGTGGGTTACTCCCTTCAGTCATGCACCAGCATGAACTGTTTATTTCCTTACCGATATCTTATTTAGCTAGTTGTGAAGCTTGGTTCCAATTGTTATCTTTGACGTATTCTCATTATGTAGCTGAACCACAAATATATACTGAAAAAGATTATGAAGCTATCCTGAAGTACATAGAGAAACATCAGGGATTTGATGCAGCTGGAAACGGGGGAGAGGGTTCCTTGGATCCCAATGCTTGTATGAATATATATACTGACTATAAGAATGTTATTTGGTTAATGGAGGAAATGCAGGATTTTGAACTTTTCAAAGATACTATGTATTTCCAGCATTTTAAAAAAAGAAACGTTACGAATGACAAGGCCTTGCCGATCCCCATCATTAATACTACCTCTCCCTTTTGCATACAGGGAAGAGGTCATGTTAAGGTAGGCAAGAGTAGATGCAATTACACCTACACTTTACAAGTATACAGTACCCCACCTATGATTACCCCACCAGATGTCTATTTCGTTTGCGGTGAGAATGCCTATACATGGCTTCCCCGGGGATGGGCGGGAAGTTGCTATCTCTCATTTCTCTACCCTCCTGTGTATATTGCTCCGCCTGACTATCACAGAACCCATCAGTTGATGCAGAAAGGGGTAGTAGTTAGCTGAAATGTTAGGAGCTATGATCTCGATAGTACTGACCAAACAGATATTTCCTTGCAGCAATTCGAAGACTTTGCTAAGGGTCTCACCCCCTTCTGGGGACCCATATTCAATAGTCGCAGTATAAGACGTCTGTCCCGAATAGTTGAGAATGTGGTCCAAACCACCACTGGGATTTTAACTAATATCACTGTAGAGCTTGCTGCGACGAGGCTTGTTTCGCTTCAGAACCGGATGGTTCTTGACGTCATCCTCACAGATAGGGGAGGAGCCTGTCGTGTGATCGGCAGCTCTTGCTGCGTGTTTATTCCAGATTCAGCTCCTACTATTCATCTTGCTATACAGAAACTACATCGATTAGCCAGTGAGGCTCATGTGGATAACGGCACCTGGTCCCTTAGCAGTTGGTTCTGGGGCCTTTTAGCCACCTGGGGTTGGAAAATATTCATGGTGCTGGCTGGAGCTTTTGGAGTCATATTTACGTGCTGCCTGTGTCTCCAATGTGGCCCAGCCTGCTGCTCGTTTTGCGCAACTAGAATAACATCTGCTTTGAATTTTTCTCGACAAATTAATGTTGAAAAGCAGATGATTCAAAAGGAAGTGTCAGACCTCATGCAGATCGATGAAGGGGTTTTTGTGGAATGAATTTAGGTATATTGGCTATAGTAGGCCAAAAGGGCCGTCTGTTGGGATCGAAATTTTGATAATATACATTATTGGCCTAATATATCCAAGTATAGTCCCGTAGTTATATAATCAGGTATTTAGAGTGTGCTATGGTCACTTAACGACCAACGATTCCTTTTTGCTTGTTTATTCCTATTGGTATAACCAAAGCCATTTTGTTTCGTTTCTCTATGTGCAAGCACTGTTTCCCAGAAATCACGTGATTGTGCTTTCCGCTCGAAACCATGGCGTCAGCCAAACCATCTCCGATAGTTGTTAGCTGGTAGCTTAAGGGAAACTCAAGGTCGCACCTGCCTTTCTTGTGGGATGCGCACATTCTAGCAGAGCCCGTTCCTGTCCTCCCGGGCTCCAGATAGACAGGGAGGCACCCTACTGACCTGCCCCAGAATAGCTTAGGCCTAGGTTGCTAGCGATCAATTGTGCCTTATATGGGTATTCCTTTTGGCTTACTGACAAACTGTATTTTTCCTTGTAGGGTGTCATCTTGAACGCATGAAACGTATATATGCTTTGTACTTTGAACATGTAATCAGTCTCCTCTGCGCAGCTCCGAGGGTCGTGTAGACTGAGGATCCCCTGCCAGGGCTTGCATTTGATTGAATAAACGATTGAACCTTCTCCATTGCCGACTGAATTATTATTACGATATATATATATATATATATATGGGCTAGTGGTGAGTATAGCCCGTTAGAATAATTTTGAATCCTTCAGGAATATCATTTTATAGATTGCTGAACGGCCAGACAGGGAAAGTGGCAGGCCCGGCCTGACTTCATCTCGGATTTAACCTCAGTGACAGCCATGTCTATATTGTGTGCTCTGGAGATCTTCGGTCTATCTGCGATGAAAACTCAAAGATATTTCATGCCATCTTTGGTCAGGGAGAGGTCACTAGCCCATTTGTAGTCTCCGGGAGAACCCCTCAGAGGCCATAGTGTAGATTAATTTGCATTCATGAAGATACCGGACGTTTCGCCGAAGATTCGCATAACTTGAAGGATTCGAGGGCCTAACCTATGGTGATCGGTCCTAAAAAAGATAACATTGTCTGCATGTAGGGCTATTCGGTCAGAATTTTCAGCTGACCATTCAAAGCCCCGAATCTGGGCATCCAAACGAATCCAAGTTGCCAGCGGTTCAACGGCTAGAGCAAATAATAGTGGGGATAGCGGGCAGCCCTGCCAGGTACCCCGGCTAATAGGGAAGGGTGGGGATACACTGCCCTCCACCCATACAGATTTAGTAAATCCATGGTACAACATTCGAATGCATGATAGGAACCGGGGGCTGAAGTTTAATAGTTTCAGGAGAATAAACAGATGTCCAACTGACAGAGTTGAACGCCCTGTCAATATCTAAAATGCAAAACTGGCTTCTGTCCAACACAAATGCACATCTAAGACAGAGTGGCTGGATATATTCATTAGTAACCAATAGTTATTGTGGTGCTAACCTGGCACTATGCCCCCGGCCACACAGAGGGTACACTCCCCAGAGCAAGCTCTTGGTAAAAACTTATAATGACAAAGAGTACTGAAGCACACAATTAGTAGTCCATATGGTAATGCTAAATTAAGGCGAGAAGAAAATCGAAAGTAAGAAGAACAAAGAAAAAATCTGCTATTTTCTCTTTTTTTACGCAGTTTTATTCTTTGTGTACATTACACATCTTGATACAAATAGCGCAAAGACAGGCAGCCAACATATGTTTCATCCTTTGAACTTTTTTAAGGCTAGAGGGTATTGTCCAAACAAATGTATATTAACGGAAGCCGAGCTGTGTTTTTTTCATGGCGTACTATGTTCAATTATGTAAATGCTTGTGCAGACCATCTGATTAGAAGAATTTGTTCTGCATATACGAGGATCATGAATTGAGTAAAAATAATCCCAAAAATAGGAGCGTTGTGTATAAAGCAACTATAAAAGTTCTGACGAGTTGCCCCAAGGACTGAGGCTAAGAACAAGTCGTACAATACAAAAGTAGGTCAGGGAGGCCATGATAAGCCTGCCCCGAGTGCAGCGTTTGACGTGGTACGGTTTCCCGTGTGTGTCTGCCAAAAGCAGAGCCGCCGGACGATGCAGACTATCCACTGCAGCTCTCGCATAATGGGCACGTCCTATGTTGTGCCGTGTGGCTCATCGAGGCATAAAACCCGCCAGGTCCTGGTGGGTCGGGGAGGTGAGCTAAGAGTCAAGTGGCGAGTGCTTTGGCCAAGACCTTCGCCTCCACATTTATGTAAATGTAAATGTGTAAATGTAGTTGAGCTTATATAGCGCACAGCTACCCGCAGTGGGTTTCCCGGCGCTTGCTTAGGGAACCCTTCCTGGTATTCCCCTGTGAGATAGCAGGGTATCCACAAGGTGAAAGTCAGGCATCCCGCCGCGAGGGGCCGTTGTGGAGATTAAGCAAGCTATTGCCCAGAGTCGCAGAGTGTGAACCCGTGAGTCGAGGAGGCACCGGGGCGAGAATTATCGAGTCCTTGGAATTTTTAGCCCAAGACCCCGCCGAGGCGGGGAATTGAACCCAGGTCCAGGACCGATCTCAGCTTCCGGGTCTGCTGCCTCTAACCCCTGAGCCACACTTCTCCACAATGGGAAATGGGATATCGGCCGGCAAGAGGCATGGAGTTACGGGGCGGCATGGTTTCTGAAACACCACAATTTTTGAGTGCCTCTAGTCTGGGGGCATGTATGTAGTTTGGGCTGCTTCTTGTACAGTGGCCAAATAATGTGGGCCTACGTGAGGCACATATGCTTTATAAAATTTGTTAGGGTGTCGTTGGAGGCTGGTGCTTTCCCAGTGCGCAAATCTGCCAATGCAGCTGTCAGTTCCTTGAGTGAGAGAGGGGCCTCTAGTGACTCACTGGCTGTTCCGGAGAGAGCCTTTGGCCGAATGTCATCGAAAAATCGCTCAATCATGGAGGCATCTAGGACCTCGTGTGGCTTATATAAGGACTGGTAGTAGGCAGCAAAGCTTCCGGCCAGTGCCCCGGGGTCAGTCACCAGTGAGCCTTCAGGGTCTCGAATTCCCAGAAATTAGGGATGCGTTTGTGCCTGTAGGCATAACCGGTAGAGGAGTCTCCCCGATTTATCGCCCCAATGGTAGAATCTACTCTGTGTAGTGGGCAAAGATGGTGGCCGCTAGTCGGACGTCTGAGAGATGAGCTCCTTACTAAGCTCCCCTTCTTCGTTGCACAAAAGCTGTTGTGGGTTACTGAGGTGGTAATCATTATGGATCTGCAGGAAAGTTAGAGAAGACCTCCTATGAGTAAAACTCTAAAATTCTAATCCTCGACAATACTCGAAGGCAACAGTCTTCGGCGGCTTCAGCAGCAGCAACTTTGTTTCTTGTCTGCCTGACTACTGCCCACTTGAAGGGAGGAGGAGGAGACAGAGGAGGCGGCGGGCTAGTGCTTGGCCCGGAGCACATCAGTGAGATGCTTCAGCAGACGGCTGCCTGGAACAGCCTGTAATTGACCAGGAAGGTGAAAGGAGGAAGTTTGCGGCCAAGTGGATGCCAGCTGACTCGCCGAGGCTGCCGTGAGGAGACGACGGAGTGATAGACATTTTCAAGCACTATACCAGGGGGAAGCACAAAAATATTGCCGGTAAGCACACTGATTGCCTGCTCAGGTGGAGATGTGTACATGGAGGCTGTCAGCAGATTAAGCAAGTCGAGTGAAAAGCTGCAAGTGGATTAATGTGTGGACTTTAAAACGCTGGCATTTTGGAACTATAGTTTAGGACCTATATAAAATTGCCAGTGCTTTATGTTATAGGTAAGCAAGCCCTACCTCATTTAAGGGCTGTAGCTTGTGGCAGGAAACTGGTATTATGCCCCCCAAATCAGCTTGTGGTGGTAAAAGCCGTGGTTTGACGGAGTCTGTGGTCGGGATTAAACTAGAAGCTCTCTCTAAATCAGGTATCAATGCTAATGCGTGGAACACAAGCTGGATGCAAAAAAGAAAGTGCCTCAAATGTTCACAAAAGCTCAAAAGGACAATGAGGTTACTTTTGATACCAAAGAGAAGGGAGCGATAGCACTGATACTGTGCTGATTAACATACACCCTAACAAGGAAAAAGAAATTGTTCACCCCCGGGGAGTCAGGGTCTGAGGGGGAGAAGGCTGGGAGAGGGGAGGGAGGGATGGGGTTGGTGTAATGCCCTGCTGGCTACGCACGATGTTCCATATTATACGTATTTTTGATTTGCTCTGCATCCCGATGTTGACTCTTGTGATTATTATGATGTCTGCACCTGCTGGGGCCGTGTGGGGGCAACGAACTGTGTACACATGTATTTTCTTTCTACCGATGCCATTTCTGGGGGGAACTGTGTTATTATTCTTTGTTGAAAAATAAAGGTTTTAAAAAAACAAAAAAAACAAGGAAAAAGAATCTGCAGTGATCTCAGGCCAGGCTACCTCTGAGCCACAACAGGATATAATAAAGGCAAGGTCTGACATAGCAGCTGGGGACTTACAAGACTCTCAAGATATTCCCGTACAGGACTCTGTGGTGGGTCACGACCTGAAAAGCAGGAGCACACCATAAACCCTTGAAGAGGGCGACTCGGGGGAAAAATATTATTCCCTCTCAGAGTCTTCGGATCTATCTGAAGAAGATCAAGATGGAAGGATGAGAAAGACGGGGGTCAAGCTCTGAGTCCTTGGAAGGGTCTGCAATCAGCTTATGGAATGAATCAACCACATCAAACACAGAAGAGACACATTTGTACACTACTATGTTACAAAGTGGTTTAATAAATAAAGGAAATATACCCGACTTGGTCACAGCTAAAAGTCTGATGTGGGAGATCTTCCTGACTCCTGAACCTAGACCCATTGATATGGAATCGTCGGATCTAGTTTTGGACAATGGTGGTGCGGTGGGGGGGTCAGATTGGAGAAATATCTCTGGCTGCAATCTATCAAACCATAGTGGATCACAGGCTTGAAACTCGAACTGAAAGTCTTAAGACCCATACCGCTTGTGGGAAACTTCAGAACAGTCAGAAAAATTGTAAAAACTTGCAATGAATTTACAGACAGGATGAATGAGGCATATGCGAGAATATCAACTCTAGAAGCTGAGGTAATAGCACAAAAAACAGCCTCAATGCTGTGACCTCTAAGAGAGATGACACTCAAATGAAAATAGTGGACTTAGAGAACCGCCTACGCCACAACAACCTTAGAGTGCTAGGTATCCTGGAACGCTCTGAAGGGTCAGGTGTGCGCAAATTTGTGATTGATCTTTTTACCAAAGCCTTCCCTGAACTCACAATGTGGAACTGGTCTATCGAGATTCAAAGGGCCCACAGGTTCCCATTTGAATTGCCGCCAGCAAAGAGATCTCAAACAGAGACTAAGCCAAGGGCCATTCTGATTTCTCTAAACAACTTTTTAGCACGTCAGGCCCTATATGATCTGGCTCGACCAGACAAGAAACGGCATGGAAAGGGGACTCAGTTCTTTGTAAGGCCTGATTTTTGCCATTATACGGTCGAGAAGAGGTGGCTGCTACGACAACTCATAACTCAGTTTCAGAATAAGGGAGCAAAGGGGTTTCTGCTTAACCCAGCCACATTAAAAATGGTTAGCAAGGACCAAACAAGATTTTTCACGTCGGAAATCCAAGCCAAAGAATATCTAGATTCTATCGGAACTACTTAAAAAAGGGAAGGAAAAAAAGAGGAAGAAGAAAAGAAAATGGGACTGCTGGACGATATTGGCTTGAGACTATATAATGTATGACTATGTAACAGCATATGGATATACACGTTGGGGGGGTTAATACCAATTGAAGATAGCAGAAGGGGAGAAACAGAGGTGCAAGTCTCTCTCCATCGTAAGGGCCTTGAGCTCCTTTGCCTATGTAGAGGGAAATAGGTGGGGGAGGGGAGCGGGGTTAGTTGGGGTCACAGGGTTGGGTGAGGGTGGTGAAGGTGGATTTAGTATTAGTGGCAGAGGGGACAGGATAGTGACCAGGGGGTGGTACAAGGGAGGGGGGAGGCAAGTAGAGGGGAGGGTTGAGGGTAAAGATAAGCAAGATAAAAAACAGAAATCAGAGCTATCTGTCTACATTGGAAATAGTAAAACTGGGGTGCACGATCAGTAATGGCCAGATAAGGGAAATAACAGTATAAAGTATGGATACATTTAGGATCTATTCATCCAATGTTAGTGGCTTAAATGACAGAAAAAAACGGGAAAAGGTATTTGAGATACTTAGAACACTGAACCCAGATCGAATATGCTTACAAGAAACTCACATTCCATGGCGAAGCACAAGTCTCTTAGAGATTAGGGGCTATTGTCTAAGGGCATGTTCTTCTCAGGATACGATGATCAGAGGGGTAGCGATATATGCTAGACAGCGGGATTAGCTGGTAGTACGATCAGCCACTGATAAGTGAGGGCGATGGGTGATAGCAGAACTGCCCAATGGTCTAACAGTTGTGAATATCTATGGCTCTAACCTAGATGATGATGGTATTTGGAGTGCATTAGAAAAGGAATTAGCCAACTGGTGTCAATGGCTGATAGTATGCGGTGATTTCAATATACACAAGGATTTGATGAATACCCAGAAACAAATATATGTAGATAGGAAGCCGAAGGTATACAGGGCAATCAGAGCATTTAAAATAGCGTGAATGAGGCCTTGCGGTGTACCAGTATTGACACCCCCGGGGAGCCACATGAAAAGCCTGCATGGAACATGCGTATGTACCCATATCGGGCCAGACAAGGGGTCCAAGTAGGAGAATGTCAGCGCCAATATGCTTGGCCTGTCGAAGCACTGTACCACGCTTATTTTATCGAGTAAGACCTAGGTATTTCAACTAACTACATGTAGTTGTCAAGAGCTGCATATTGTGGGTTGTGCCACCATTGTTCTATAAGAGAGAAATAGTCATCGTGGGACTGTACTGGGGAGCTCAGCACCAGCGACCAACGACTTTCGCAGCATATGTGTGTGTTAACAAAATTAATTGAACATGAACAACATCCCCACCCCATCACCTCAAAACTGCTGAAGTATCCATTACGGGAAACACCACACCCCGCCACCAACAGGGAGGTGAAGCACGGTCTCCCCAATGGAGCCCAAGTATCCCAATGATGTCCCAAAAGCTGTCGGTGTCCGCAGCCCACCATGTCAGTTGGCCCGAACTTGGCCTGAATGCAGCACTGCTTATTGAGAAGAGTCCAAGACCACATCTCTGGAGAGTTTGGTCTTAAAAGACTGAAGTCATTATTTATTTTTGGGCAGCATGGTCTCTGGGTCAATGTTACTATTTTTGGCATGCCACGCCGAACTGGATCTGTGTCTGTGCTTGTCTGAAGGTTTTGGCTGTGTGAGACTGGGCTCCCTGGTTGAGCAGTCTGAGTTTTCTTCGCAGTGAAGTATTGAGCTTGAGGGTCCTTTGTTAGTCTGTCCATGTTAAAACAACTTCTGGGGTTTCAAAGAAGATGGTACGGGAGTTGAAGACTACTCGCAGGCGGGTTGGATACAGAAGCATATACGGGATCTTGAGGTCTCGAAGGCGGGCCTTTGCTGCACTGAAGGACTGGCGCTGCTGCTGAACCATTCTTGCGTAATTGGGGAAAATCGATATGAGGAGAATCATAAAATAGGTCAGACTGTAGCCTCGCCTGTTTCAGGATGACATCTCGATCGTGAAAGTTCAGAATCCGTGCAATTATGGGCTGTGGTTTAGCTCCTGGCGGAGGTCGCTGCAGTAGGGCTCTGTGTGCGTGCTCAACCACCAAACAAGAGGAGAGCGTGTTATCTGGAATTTAAGATTAAGCCAGCGAGTGAGAAATTTCCCAACATAGTTTCTTTCGTAATTTTCAGTGAAACCTAAAAAACTAAGGTTATTTCTACGTCCCAGCCCTTCTGCATCTTTGACCCACAGTGCCAAGCCCTTAGTCAGTTGTTTAGGGGTAGAAACGTTACGTTGGAGCATAGAGACAGCATCCTCCACCCCGAAACCCTGGTCTCTGCTTCGGTTATGCGATCGACTGCGTTGCTGAGGTCCTGGCGCAGCAGTGTCACCTCTCTACCCACGGAACCAATGTGGGTCTCAAGTGCCTTCTGTGACTGGGTGATGGCGGCCAGCAGGGCAGCATTATCTGGCAGTGATGCGGAGCAGTCCACAGTGTCTTCAGTTTGAGTCGCTGTCTCTGTAAACCAATCCAATGTGCTTTGTTTAGGCCCTAAGCCAAGGGCCTGATCTTTGGACATGCGGTGGAGGCCCTAAAGCCTGTATTTACTGGCCCTGTCTTCTGACGTGTGACACCTTATATGCGATCCTCTGGGTGGTCTGCCACAGCCCCAAACCTTTGAACTGTAGGGGGATGCGAGCAGAAGCACAGCTGCTACACTCAGCTGCAGAGGCGGCCCAGGAAGAAGCCCCCTGACCACAAGTGGCACCGGGCCTAGCCCGGCCTCCTCTGTGACCGGGAGCACGCACTCCCCTCCCCTAGTGGGTGCCTCACCTTCGTCTCAGTCATCCGTTGTGGGGTAGCTGCCTTGTACGACTCCTCTGCAATATGTTGCACCACTACCGCTTCGCACCGACTGCTAGGTGCTCATCAATCTGCAGCGTAATTCTGGAGGGACAGCGCCGGCCCGGGCGGGCCCTTCCACGGTAGCCCGGCCGTTCTTACCCACCCACACAGGACTCACTGCTGCACCGCTGAATCAGTGCTGCCTTGTCTTCAATCTCACTCCCATCCTGCGTCTCGTCGTGTTTGCCCGGGAGCCTCAGGAGGCACACACAGCCCAGCCGCAGCTTGGGCGCGTGTCGCACCTTGCTGGACCGCAGACTACAGGGTGTCTTTTCGTCATTGCATAGACCCAGTAACGGCTCTCAACGCCGCGCCGACAAGTGCTAAGCAGTCAGGGCTCAGTGGGTCATCGAGTGAGGCTGAATCCAGGAGGATTTATGAGGATGTTGGTGCAGGCCGGCGGAGCTAGCTAAGATCACGTCCGCCATGTTGGCCGCTTGGCTAAGTCCCACCATTGCAGATCTTTGCTGTACCCTCCGAAACGTGTACCATGTTGGAGAGACTTTCCTGATGCTGTGCCCACTGGAACTTCAGGTCTTACTGCAGAGCCTGCATATGTCAATGGGTATGAGTCACAAGCTGGATGCAGGAGGCCATGAGGCTCAGCAGCTTTAGAGTGAGGAGGTCTGCCGTAGTGTGGAGGTGGGATACGACTGCCTGGGAGGAGCCTGCCTTCAACACCCAGTCATCAAGATAGGAGAAGACTGGCACCTCATCTCCACAGATGAGCTGCAACCACCACCATATCGTTAATGAACACCCGAGAGGCGCTGGTGTGGCCACAGGGGAGCATGGCAAACAGTGCTTGAGGCCTACTGTAAATTGCGGGTAATGTCTGTAGGCAGGCAGGATGGGAATGTGGCAGTATGTATCCTGCAATTCCAACACTACCATCCAGTCTAAGGGATCCATGGTAGACAGGACTTGAGCAAGTGTGAGCATTTAGAATTTCTCCTTTTTCAGGAGGAAATTGAGAGGGCAAAGGTCTAGGATAGGATGAAGGCCTCTGTCATTTTTGGGCACCACAATGTAGCGGGAATAACAACCACGACCTACTTCTGATGCAGGCATCCTCTCTATGGCTCCATTGGCCAAGAGAGCCACCCCTTCTTGGCGGAGTAAAGAGATGTGGTCCTCCATCAGCCTGTTTCAAGTGTGTGGCATGGGTGGAGGGGTAGTCACAAAGGGAAGGGATTAGCCCGTTTGGTTTGGACAATCTGGAGAATCCAGCGGTCGGATGCTATTGACCTCCAGTGATACAGGTGATGGCGTATCCTGCGTCCCATTGGATGCCCATGATGGTTGTAGGGCAAACTAAAATGGTCGGAAGGCTGTGGATGCCGGGGGAGGGGAGTTGGTGGTGGTAGTCTGGACCAACCTCTGGCTCCCTGACCTACCAGGTATGTGGGTAATACATCCTCGGCCACGCAAGGGCTACGAAGCCTGTAGGCTGTGGTGTCTGGGCAGGTAGAGACATAGCTGGAAGCCCCTTCCATAGCCACAAAAAGAGAAAAAGGCAGACTTGGGTTGGTGAGGCGCTGTGGAAAGGCCCAAGGACCTAGCGGTAGTCCTGCTGCTCTTAAAGTGAGTCCTCCTCGTCTCCGAAGAGACAGGAGCCATCGAAGGGCATGTCCTTAAGCGAGGCCTAGACATCCCCCGGAAAGCCACACCTCCGACAGCCCTTACTCCGTTGGGCCATCATTGGTTTATGTTAGTGGCAGAGACGGAGTAGTCTTTGCTGTTGAAATAATGAAAGTCTGGCCATCTCTAATTAAGGCAGACAGACTTTGACTTTGGTGCACAGGGTACTCTGTTGCCTTTGCGGCTGACTACCCTCTCCGCCAGACTCTTAATCTGCCCCTCAGTGACTAACCCGAGGTGATGCTGTGCAACATCTGAAGATGCTACTAAATTCAGCAAGTGTCACAGGAACATAGGAATGTCATTTCATCACCCCATGATAGGTAAGCTTCAATAGGAGTAATTGAAGACTACAATATTCTGTCACCCTGCTTCCTGAAAAAAGAAGCAAGGGTTTCTGGATGGAGTTTTTAAGGTGGTAATTATACAAATGGTGGTCTCAACTCTTGAGTTCTCTTCTTAATCTCCCTCTTTGCTTGGAGTGCAACCCCATCTTTGTCAATAGAAGGCCCATGCCTACCTATTGTTTAGAGTGCCCGGCAGCAACAATGGCAATGTGCCTCTTTTCACACTGGTTTGATTTGGTGAATCTTTGTGTGCATTTGGTCTTCATGAATCAGAACGCTTCTTGTAACCTATCATTAGTAGCTCCTTCTGTCCCATGGATGAACTTGACAATTAATAAGTGTCTTTGATCTGTAAAACATTAGTTGAAGCCAAATGTGCTCTTGTCCTTTCTAGACAGTGATGGTCTGCAGACCCAATTACAACTTAGAAAAGGTCAGCAGTCAAGAACTTCTGCTATGAGTTTTTGGCTTGACTTTCCCCATTCTGAAGATCCCTGAAGAACACATCAATCCTTAATTATTGGGATGGTTTTCCCATAATGAGCAAAGCATGCAGATTAATCTAAAATTTTAATTTCATTGATACAGTACCCAATTTAAAAATAATAATTTCATCTTTGTGATATTTCTTTGGGATTTCGAACTGTACTCATAAACCGTGAAATCAACCCTAACTAAACACTGCGACTCTAGGGGTGGTTACCAGACGAGTGTCAACTCAGGAGTCAAAATTATGACTCTGAATGACTAGACAGATCTAAAAGCACTACTGACCTCCAGTGGAGGTTTGAAATTCGTGTCACAATAAGATTGTTAATAAAATTTACAGAGGTTTGCATACCTCCTTCCTCGCCAGAGGCCAAATAATCACAGGTGCAATGCTGCTGCAACCTCAACATTAGGAATTTACTTCTTAGACTTCTGCTTTCTGTTAAGATTCCAGCTTCTTAACTTCAGAGTACTTGGGGCTTTAGATCAATTCAGCAGCTAATACCTGATCCTGGTGGTTAAGCCCGCAAAAGTGTTTGTACACCAAATAGCCCACTACCAGCAGGCTATGAAGTGTTAGACTTTAGTATAGCCACTCAGCATCCTGCTCGGTTTCGAATGCCAGCATAGACAGGCAAATAAACACTGACCAACAGACATGGGTGGCAGCATGGTACAATGTATGAGCAGTAAGGCGGTTTATGTACAGAGAGGTCTGGGAGCCTTGGAGATGGTGGTACGATTGGGCCAAGCCAGCTTGGTCAATGTGGGAGTACTACTAATCAATCAATTAAGATTAAAGAGCTCTGTGGGAGGGTTCCCAGGGTTAAAATGAAAAGGTATGCATGTGATAAATTTGTGGTACCTGGGCAAATCGGCAAATGGTGGCAGGAAGGGAAAAGGATACTGTTTGTATAAGATAAGTACCATAACTTGTACTGGTAATATAAAAGAAAAAACCTCACATGGACTATAAAATATAGAGTAAGCAAACCACAGTATAAATAATATTTTCAAAATTTACCATTTTGGCAAACATCTACTCTTAAAAAAACAACAACTCAAGAGTACAGAAGTCACTTGCCTTCGGCAATTCCCTTTCTGGAGGATACTCTAACCGCAGATTCCTCTACTAATGAATTTCCCTCAAGCGCCAGACTGGATCCTGAAAACTCAAAAGCAGTGCTCCTACATGCTGGTAGGTGGCGCCTTGTGACTCAGTCAACACCATTCAGCTTCAGAAGTGATGGATGGAGCCACATATAAGCCCCACTCATGAATGCTAACGTCAGTTTTGTTCAGGGACACTTCAGTGCCCTCAGACACAGAGCGCATCGGAAAACTGAACGAGTCAGTGTGCGATTCCTAAATTGGGATCTTTATAGATGGAAAAGACCATACTAGAGAATGGGGACGTAGGAGGGCGGTGAAGAATCTGCGGTTATATGGGAGTATCCACAAGAGTGTTACCAAAGATAAGCAACTTGTTCTTCTAATGGATACTTCTAACTGCAGATTCCTCATTTTGTGAATAGATATTAAATCAGTACCTCTAATGTGGCAGGTCTGTGAAATAACTCGCAATAAAGAACAAGTTACTTACCTTCAGTAACGATATATCTGTAAGGACATAGATTAGTTATAGATTCCTTACCTTAGAATTACTCCCAGATGTCAGACTGGATCCGCAACGTTTTTTGTCAGCAGTACCCCTGTGCGTCGAAAGGTGACGTCGGTCGACTCCAAGTTCATCGTCGGCGTCGTGGTCGGCGGGATGACATCGCGGTAGCTACTTAGAAGCCGCCCTCGCGGGCCGACGTCAGTTGTTTACACAACGTTCTACACCATAAGTGCAGAGCCATGCAAGACACTGACCATTGGTGCACAAAACTAGGGCCCTGAAAGGAAGTTCTTAACCCTAGAAATCAGTTCACAGAACGAGGAGGATGGGTGGGACGGTAAGGAATCTATAACTAATCTATGTCTGTTACAGACATATTGTTACCGAAGGTAAGTAATTTGTTCATCTGAAAGAGACAATTAGCTATAGATTCCTTACCTTAGAATAGATAGCCCAGCAATACCAACCCTGGAGGTGGGTCTGCAAACCAAGTTCACACCAGAAAGTGCTGGAGAACAGAACGGCCAAAGAAGCAGTCTCTCCGGAATTGACTGTCCAGGAAGTAGTGTTTTGTGAACGTGTGCAGCCATGCCCACGTAGCTGCCTTTCAGATGTCATTAATGGGGACTCCATGTTCCAAAGCAGTGGTAGCTGCCGTCGCCCTGGTGAAATGGGCGCGTAATCCCACTGGAGCCTCCTTGACAAGGAATAGCAAGCTTTGATGCACAAAACAACCCATCTAGAAATGCTTCGTTGGTGCAAGGCCCGACCTTTTTTGGCGCCCACGTAGCCAACAAAGAGCTGATCATCCACCCGGAATTGCTTTGTGCGATCCAAATAAAATGAAAGCACACGTTTTGTGTCCAGACAGTGGAGCTTTTCTTCTTCTTTGGAAGGATGCGGAGGCAGAAAGAAAGTGGGCAAAGTGATGGTCTGTCCTATGTGGAAAGAAGTAACCACTTTGGGAAGGAAGGATGGACAAGTTCGAAAGACAATCTTGTCCAGATGAACAGCCAGAAAAGGAGACTAGAAAGTGCTTGGAGCTCAGTCACTCTGCGCGCAGAGGTGATGGCCACTAGAAAGGCAGTTTTAAAAAGTCAGAAGCCTGAGAGTACAGTTATGTAGAAGCTCAAAGGGTGCACACATAAGATATGTAAGAACCAAGAGAAAGTCCCACTGGTGCATTACGAAGGGAACAGGAGGAAAAAGATGAGTAATGTCCTTAAGGAAGCCATTTACAACTTGGGACTTGAAAAGAGAAGGCTGATCACCAAGCCTAAGAAAGGCCGAAATGGCAGAGAGGTAGCCCTTTAGAGTTCCCGGAGCAGAGCCCTGGGCCAGAGAATGGAGGAACAATTGAACCTCAGAAAGAGGGGCGGAAAGGGGATCCACAGCCTTTGCTGTGCACCATGCCACAAATTTGTTCCATCTTCAGGCATATACCATCTTAGTGGAGGGACGCCTGGCTGCCAAGATAACATCACAGACTTTGTCAGGAAGTTCAAAAGCAGTCAACTGTCGCCGCTCAATCTCCACGTAGGGAGGTGTAGGACCGTCCCCTGCTGCTGCGACAGAAGATCCTCCCGTAGTGGCAGTCGTATCGAAGGATCGATGGCCATGTGCATAGCTCGGGATACCAGACTCTTCGTGCCCAATCCAGAGCCACAAGAATGACTTGGGCCCCATCGTGACTGATCTTCAGCACTCTGGGCAGAAGTGATATAGACGGTAAGGCGTGTAGAAGAACGCAACTCCACTCGCGACGAAAAGCGTCACCGAGCAAGAATTCCAACACACAGATTTGCTGACATTGCGCATTCTCTTCAGTGGCGAACCGATCTAACCAAGGCTCTCCCCACTGATGAAAGAGACCTTGCACCACCTCCGAGTGAAGACGCTTTTCGTGATCCATCAAGCACCAGCGGCTGAGCTTGTCTGCCCTGGCGTTAAGCGAACCTGCCAGGTGTTGAACCACCAGGGATATGCCCTGATGTTCCAGCAATGTCCAGAGGTGGAGGGCTTCGTGATATAGGGTCCACGACCACATCCCCCTTGTTTGTTGCAGTACCACGTGGTGGTGGTGCGGTCTGTGAACACCTGCACTACTCTTCCCCGGACAGAGGGAAGGAATGCTTTGAGTGCAAGACGAATCGCCCGAAGCTCCAGAAGGTTGATGTGGAGCCCGGACTCCGCCGGAGACTAGAAGCCTCTGATCTACGCCTCCCCCGCCCCATTCCAGAAGTGATGCATCGGTCACCACTGTGTACTCTGGTTGGGGAGGGGAGAGGGATCTGCCGTCGACCCAATACTGGTTCATTAGCCACCACTGTTAATTGGTGTGCAGTACCCTCCCAGATCTGGACGCAATCAGACAGGTTCCTCTGATGTTGTGCCTACTGGAACAGCAGGTCCCACTACAGAGCCCGCATATGCCATCTGGCATGGTCCACAAGCAGGATGCAGGAGGCAATCAGGCCCAGGAGCCGGAGGGTCATCATGACCGAAACCCGGGATAGAGGCTGAAAGATCCGAATCATAGCCCGAATATCCCGGACTCGCTGTTCAGGAGGATAGACCCGAAACTGCATCGTGTACAGAACCGCTCCGATGGAGAGGAGCTTCTGAGAGAGAGTCAGGTGTGACTTCGGCACATTGATGGAGAACACCTGCGAATGCAGGCGGTCGGCCGTAGTATGGAGGTGGGAGACGACAGAGTGGGGCGAGCCCGCCTTCAACAGCCAGTCGTCGAGATAGGGGAAGACTGGAACCCCTGATCTGTGCAGATGAGCTGCGACCACCACCATCACCTTCGTGAACACCTGAGGTACGCTGGTAAGGCCAAAGGGTAGCATGGTAAACTGAAAGTGCTCGTGGCCTACCGTGAACTGCAAATAGCACGGGGATGTGAAAAAAGGCATCCAGGAAGTCCAATGCTACCATCCAGTCTCCAAGGTGGGGTTGCAGACAGGACCTGAGCTAGCGTCAACATTTTGAACTCCTTCCGGAGGAAGCGGTTGACCTTCCCGAGACCCAAGATAGGACGCAGGCCTTTGTCCTTCTTGGGCAACAGAAAGTAGTGGGAGTAGCAACCACAACCTACTTCTGGGGCAGGAACTCGCTCGATGACTCCCTTGGCCAAGAGAGCCATAGCTTCCTGTTGGAGAAGGGCCAGATGATCCTCCGACAAGCGATGGTACTGAGGTGCCATGGCTAGTGGGGTAGTTTTGAAGGGGAGGGAGTAGCCCCTTCGAACTATCTGCAAAACCTACCTGTCCAACGTGATGGTGCACCAGTGGGGGAGGTGATGGCGAATCTTGCCGTCCACTGACGATTGGAGGCCCTGGAAGGTCGAACTAGAAGGGTTTGGAGGCTGCTGCAGAGGGGGCAGTGGTGGACTGGCCCGCATGCTGGCCCCCAGACCCACGATGGTCCCACGTCACCGGCTGTGCACGGGCTGAACCGCTTGCGCTAGCCTGTGGCCCAGCCTGTGGAAGGTGTTGAGGCACCCCTTCTGTAGCCACGAAAGGGGCTAAATGCAGACTGCGCAGGGCAAGTGGTGGAGAGGCCCAAGGACGTGGCCGTAGCCTGCGAGTCCTTGAAGCGCTCTAGCACGCTGTCTGCCTTGTCACTGAACAGGCGACGGCCATCAAAGGGCATGTCCACAAGGGTAGCTTGGTCATCCCAGAGAAGCCAGTTGATCTCAGCCAGGTGTAGCGCCGAAGGGCGGTGCCAGTCCACAACGTATGGTAAACTTCGCTGCATCTCTCCCCTTGGCAACTGTATGGGAGAGCACGGCCCGGGCCTCCTCCGGGAACTATGGCAGCACCTGCACCACGGTATCCCACACAGAGTGGGTATAACGGCCCAACAGACATGCAGTGTTTACCGACCGCAGTCCCAAGCTGGAGGAAAAAACATCTTCTTGCCAAGATGGTCCTCCTTATTGGATTCCCTATTGGGTGGTGTGTTAGGGAATGCACCTTTGGATGTGGAGGCTTGGACCACCAAACTCTCAGGGATGGGGTGTTGGGAGAGAAAAGTGGGGTCGCCTGGGGTCGGGCGGTGGCGTCGGGCAATCATCTTACCCGCAGGAGCCACTGTGTTGGGGCTGGACCAGGTGACCAAAAGGATGTCGGTTTGGGCTTCATTTAATGGCAGCAGGGACTCCGAAAAGCTTGCTGCTGGCTGACACACTTCTGTCAGGGGGTTAGTCCTGAGTGCCTCGGCCACCCTACACAACACCACTGCTTAACCCCTTCTACGCTCATGACAAGGTCAGCTCGTCATGGGCGTAACCTGTGCTACGCGGATGACGAGCTGACCTTGTCACGTAACGCGGGATTTTTAAAATCGCAGCGCGCAGCGGGAAAACCGCTAGCGCGCATGCGGTTAAGAAGCTCCCTCCTCTGCAGCCATGGTAGGAGGAGACAACATGCCAAGGTCTGGGGAGGTATCCAGACCCAGACCCAGTTCCTCTCTCCAGTCCGGGTAATACTCCAACTGGTAAGTTAGAGGGTCTCCAGACCTCTCCCAGTCCTCCTCACCCTCCTATTATTGCCAACCTGGCACGGCTGGAGCACCAGGGTAGAACAAGGGCACAAAGGTACCCATAGGCGCTGGATCCGGCTCCGTGTCCAGTTCAGGGCAGAGGCCGGGGTCGACGCCAGCTGGAGACACAACCTGCGTCGGCTGCGGACGTGGTGCCAGTGGAATTGGCGCCAGGGGAGGTGTAATCAAGTTGACCGGCGCCATTCCGGATCCATGCCTGGATCCAAGGGGACCTTGCGTTCCCAGAGCCGCTGGTGTCGAAGGCCTAGGGCCCCCACATCCGAGTCCGGGGGCCCGAAGGTGTGCCGGCGGATTCGGGCTGCCCAAAGATGGCATGCATCACTTCGTAAAAGGTGCTAATCTGGGCAGGGGTCCCTCCAGGTCCCGGGAAGGGAGGGAAACTCCGAGTCGACCATTCAGGCTCCGCACACGGAGCCGCGGAGGGGCACCACCCGCATCCCCATCACGTCTGCTGACCGACACGGAGAAGTCGAAGAACAAAGATGCTTCTTCAACTTCTTCTTGTGCTTCAACTTACCTGAGGAGTGTGAAGACTTTAAAGAAGGCTGGTGGTGGTGGCTCCATGAGCGGTCCCTCGACCTCCCGCATGACCACGACTACAAACGGTGCAGAGCCCGGGCCTCGAGAAGCTTTCGGGACCGCTCCCGCAAAGACTTCAGATTCATGGTCCGGCAGTCGGAGCACGACTTGGGATCATGGTCACGCTCCAGGCAAAACAGACACACGCGGTGCGGATCAGTCACGGACATCAGTCGGCTGCAGGAGCCGCAAGCCTTGAAACTGGGCATCCCTGACGTGCACCAGGAGTCGAAGACTCTAAACCGGTGTCGACAAAAGTCATGAAAAAGTCAGTCGGAAAGGGACTGGAGGTACCGCTCTCTCTGGATCTACACTGGCTGGCACGGAAAAAGAAAGAAATGACGTCAGCGCGCGAGGGCGGCGTCTTAGTAGCTACCGCGACATAATCCCAGCAACCACGACGCCGGACGCAGAGTCGATCGACGCCACCTTTCGACGTGGAGGGGTAGTGCTGACTGCTGACAAAAAACATTCCATATCCAGTCTGACGCTTGGGGTAATTCGAAGGTAAGGAATCTATAACTAATTGTCTCTTTCAGGTAAGTCCTGCAGCAAAATGCCACGTTTCACTTTGGGGTGTAACTGCCATTCGAGTTTGTCTGCTATGAAGTTTCAAGATCCCACTGGAGAGTGTACCACCAGAGAGATACCCTGATGATTCTTCCAGCTCCAGTGATGGAGAGCCTCCTGGCACTGGACACTTGTTGAAGTACCACATAGCCATGGGATTGTCTCTAAGACCCCCTTACCAGCCATTCCTTGCTGGAAGGGAGGAAGGCTTTCAACACCAAGCAAATCACCCACAACACCAGCAAATTAATGTGGAGGCAGGTTTATGCTAGAAACCAGAGTGCTCTGATCCCCACCTCTCCCAAATGACATCCCCACCCAGTAGTAATGCATCCATCCCTACAGTCAACTCTGGGTGAGGTTGAGAGAGAGAGATTTCTGCCAGTTGTCCAATTGCAGAACAGCACCCACCACAACAGGTCTTTTGCAGTCTCCTTTTATGCATGGATGGAATTTGACAGGTTTACTTGGTGCTAGGCCCACTGTGACTTCAGATCCCACTGCTTGTGCCATTTGGAGTGGTCAGTAAGCTGGATCCATAGGTTTGTAGGCCCAAAACCTCCCAGCCATCCTCACAGGGATCCAGGACAGAAGCAGAAACATCTGTGTCATAGAACGAATGTACCGGACCTGGAAGTGTTCAAAAGCGCAACATCTCAAGGATGGATGTGATGAAGGTGAGCCTCTGCGAAGGAGTCAGTTGTGACTACGGTAGGTCGATTGACAACCCCGAAGCTGGTAGGAGGTACACCACCATCTGGAAGTGGTCAACAACTAACTGTGTCATGCCTGCCTGTAAGAGCCATTTATCCAGACCGGAAAAAACTGGTACCTCAAACTCCGAAGAAGATCAGTGACCACTGTCATCACCTTTGTGAACACCAGAGGGGTACTGGTGAGGCCGAAAGGGAGCACAGTAAACTAAAAGTGATTGGGGTCCACCGTGAACCACAGGTAGCATATGAGTGCATGTAGGACGGGGAAGTTAAAATTAGAGTCCTGCAGGTCCAACATCATCATCCAGTTCCCAGGATCCATTGCAGACAGAATCTGGGATAGGGGGAGAATTTTCAATCTGTCCTTGCATAGAAAGGCATCAAAAGATTGAAGATCAAGGACAGAGTTAAGACCTTGACTGGGTGTGAGTGTTTGATTGGTTCAGATGCTCCGTCCATTACCACCCCCTTTTGTACCAATTTGTTTGCCATAGGTTTGCAGGGTATGCTCCGACGCGAGGCCCATTGCTCACTTTGCCACTGGATTCAAACAAGCCGGGCTGAAGACGGCTGAAATGCCAGAAACCGGTCCCCGGAAGCTTGTTTCCGGTCCAGGGAAGGCATGGCTTGGCAGTTCGGGCAGGACTGTTCCCATGAGGCACAGGGTCAGACTGATTTGCATATGGTCATATCTGAACTGGGGTGGCATAGTGGGCTAATGAACGGTGATGGATTAAACCCAGATCTGTTGACTGGGTGTGAGTATTGCATTGGTTCAGATGCTCCGTCCATCACCACCTCCTTTTGTACCACTCTGTCGGTCTTCGGCACACAGAACTATTGTGAATAACACCCATTCACTACTTCTCTATGGCTCATCTGGCCAAACAGCCTGAACTTTCTGGCTTAAAACGGAAATGTGGTTCTCCGATAAGTGGTCCAAAGTAGGTGGCAGGTGCAGTGGGTTGAAAAGGAACTGCAGTGCATAGCACATTTGGACAATCTGCTATACCCAATTTTTGGATGAGATTTGTTGCCATTCCCTGTAAGTTGTAGCTAACCCTGTCTCCTACAACCCCGATCGTGAAAGGGCTGGGAAGCCTGCTGTGTGGGTGGAGGACCCTGATGTTGCTGATATGAGAAGCCCCTGGCATATCCCCGATAAAGATGAAATTGTTAGGAGGATTGCCTGACGGGAGCTGAAAGACCCAAGGAATGAGCCATGGTCCAGCTCTCCTTTAAAAGCTTTGGGACCAAATCTACCTTCTCACCAAAAAGGCAGGAGTACTATAAAGGCATGTCCATCAAAGATGCATGGATGTGATCCCAGAAGCCAGAGGACCTAATCCAAGTGTAGTGTTGAAGCACCACTATGGCTCCGACAAACTAACCTAGACAGTCTCTGGTGCCCATGTCTGAGCAGTTGACAAACTTGGCATTATCCTGACAATTTTGAATTCGGGGATCGCAATTTCACCCATCATGTCCCACAGTGCACAAGTGTAGTGGCGTAAAGAACAGCTCATGCTGACCAAATCTCCAGTTGAGGCTGGCTGAGGTGAACATATGATTTCCAAATGTGTCCACTCATTTAGACTGTTAGGAGGTTAGGTAGGAAAGGCGTTAGGGCTGATTCTGCTGGTGGATGCCTGGATTATCAGACTTTTAGATGTTGGGTGCTGTGCAAGGAAAGCTGTGTCTCCTGGAGAAGGTCTATGGCGCAGGCGTGCCAAAGCTTGAGTTAACACATTGTTCAGCAGCATTTGAATGAGGGCTTAATTTAAGGGCAACAGAGCTTTGGTTAGTCAGGCTGTAGAATATTTGCATTTACCTTCATAGTGGGGAGATGAAGGTCAGGGACCACAGCAGCCATCCTTATTTCCGTGGCAAATGAAGTGCTTTCCTCAGTTGGTGTCCCGGGGCTAAAACAGTGCAGTATCAGAGTGAGGTGTCCAGCCCACTGGCATTCTGTAGCTCTACATACCACTTATCATCATAGGATGGGGAAAATCCTTTCCCATCCCCACTACAATTCTCTCCATAAAGCTGGCTCTGGTCAGAAGCTGAACCAAAAAGCTAGTATAATGTCTTTGTTCGACTGCGCAGCAGGCATTTGTGTCTGAGTCAGATGGGTCCAGCGGGGGCTGCAGCAGATCAACATATGGACGTGGTGGCAGTTGAGGTTGAGATGACAGCTCGACTTTGGACACCACAGTGGGTTGCTGATCTTCCTCTTGTGTTGGTGGTAGCATTGATTTTCGAGGAGCCGGTGCAGATTTCAACACTGGAATGGAGCCTCAAACGGCTCGTGGGGTCAAGACCAGCCCGAGGGCATGTATGCCGGCAGTAACCTTTGTGGGGATTCCTCTGGATCCTTGGGGCCCAATGGTGCACCACAGGAAGCCAGAAGCATGCCAAAGATGAGCAGCATGGCTTCACAAAAGCCTCTAAATGCTGCAACATCACCAATGGTCCCAGGAACGCAGGGTGCATTGGGACTAGAGATGAAATAGGCTTTTTGATGGAACGGGAGAAGTGATGTCCTTGCACCTTCTCTAGAGATCAAGAGTGACAGGAAATGGCAGAGTCCTGCTTGGACTTCTTGTGTTTTTTCTTTGACTTATTCGAAGACTTTGACTGAAAGGAAGATCTGCTTTGGGAACAAAAGCAGGAGCTGGTCCTCGCCTTCAGCCTGACTTCCAGTGTTGGCATAGAGTTTTGCCTCATTCTCGCGGATGGCTTAAAGGTTTATGTTTATGATATTTATGTTTATGATATTTGTAGAGCGCGTACAATTACCCTTGGGCGTCTCGGCGCTAAAATGCATTGTTATCTCAGCGTGATCAAGGAGTACAGGGATGTGGATTACTGATTGAATAACCACGTTTTCAGTTTTTTTCTGAACTGAAGAAGAGAGGGGCAGGCTTTCAAGTGATTCGGAAGGGTGTTCCACAGTCTAGGAGCCACAATTGAGAAGCGGCGATCACCCCAGGAAACTGTTCGACTACGTTGAACCACTAGTTGGTTAAGTGAGGTGGATCGGAGGGTTCTCGATGGATTGTAGGGAATCAGTTGATGTTTAAGAAAAGAAGGTCCTTGATCCTGTAGTGTCTTATAGACTATACACAAAACTTTGAATTTTACCCTGTTGTGGATGGACAACCAGTGGTAGTTTTTCAAAGTATCTGAGATAGGTGCAAATTTGGTTTTTTTTGACAGTACGCGAGCGGCAGCATTCTGCATGGTCTGTAATTTTTTAGTGACTCTGCTCTGAGCATTGAGCAGCAGACCGTTGCAGTAATCTAGTGATGTCAAAACTAGAGTGGTGACTAACGTTTTGGCTGCTGAATCTGGTAGATACGGTATAATTTTCCTTACCGTTCTAAGCTTGTAATGTGCATTGGCTGCCACCTTGTTTGCATGGGCCATGAAGTTAAGTTGGTCATCAAAAGTAACGCCTAGGTTTCTAACTTTGACCGTGGGGGAGGGAGGTGTACCCAAGGCCGATGGCCACCATGCATCAGACCATACTGGTGAGAGATTGCCGAAGATGACCACCTCCGTTTTATCGGAGTTGAGCTTTAGGCAATTCCTTGCCATCCACTCACCGATAGTGATCATCCCCTTCTGGAATCCCTCTGCCACCCTCTGTCCATCGCCCTTTATTGCCAGCACCAGCTGAGTGTCGTCAGCGTATGAGGTCAGGCTCATCCCATGCTCTTTGATGACACTAGCAAGGTCCGACACATAAATGTTAAACAGTGTCGGACTTAGGGATGAGCCTTGGGGGACTCCACACGGTAACGACAGATCAGCCGACTGGAAGGGGCCCAGCGTAACCGCCTGGGTTCTGTTGGCCAGAAAGGAGGCAAGTAAATCCCTAGCAGTGAGCTGAATGCCCATCCTCTCGACACGGTCGACCAAGATCTTATGGTCAACCGTGTCGAAAGCTGCTGAGAGATCCAAAAGGACTAGCAAAGCAGTTCCTCCTTGATCGCGGATGATTCTTATGTCATCAGCTGTTTTGATGAGAGCGGTTTCTATGCCATGATTTTTGCGGAAACCGAACTGGGTGTCATCCAGCAAATTGTGGTTTTCTATATAGGCTGATAGCTGCTGGTTCATGGCCTTTTCTAGAACCTTGGCTAGGAAAGGGAGGCTCGCTATAGGACGATAGTTTTTTAATTCGCCTTTATCTGAGCCCGGCTTTTTTAGCAGGGGTTTAATCAATGTGTTTTTTAGTGAGTCCGGGTAGATACCGGCTGTCAGAATAGTATTACAGACGGCGGTAATGATGGGGATAACTGTATCTGGTACAGTCGCGAGCACGGAGGTCGGGCATGGATCCAGGGCTGAGCCAGCTTTAATTGTTTTGACTATGTTCGTCATTTGGTCAGTGGTGAGGGGGCTGAAACAGGTCATGGAACTTTTGGGAATAATCATGGGGGTAGTGGCTCTGCCACTAGCCTGATCTGAGCTGAAGGCTTGGTAGATGTCATTAACCTTTGCAAAAAAGAACTCCGATAAGGCATCACATAAAGCTTGTGAAGGGGGAGGATTGAGATCCGGGGAGTTTCCAGCAAGGGTTTTGGCAATATTATATAACTGTTTACTGGAATTTTTCATCTGGGCGCTGTCATTGCAGGCCTTGCACATCAAAACATTTTTCGAAGAATATTCTCTTCAGAGTGATGAAAGAATGTACGGTGCTCTGGATCCCTGTCTTAAGGGGTGGAAAGAACGTCAGCGCATATGAAAAGGTGTTTATATACAGCTCCATTCAAAACCTTCAGTGCAAAATGTTGTTGACGCAGAGTAGCACGACTCCACCTTCCAGCAAGTAGGAGCACTACTTTTGAGTTTTTGGGATCTAGTCTGGCGCCGGTAGAAAATTCACACAGAGAGTAATCTGCAGTCAGAAGTATCCATCAGAATCCTATTACTCATTAAAAAAATACATCAATGTAGGAGCTATAAATCATTTACAGAATACTAAGCACAAATAAGACAGAATGTTACGCATAACTTTGTTCCAAAGCCTACATCAGAAAAACATTTAATGGATTAGTGCTGCTCAAGCTAATAATGAGTAACTGGTTGGAAGAAAATGAGCAACAGAATAAATCAAAAGCTTCTTTTCTGGACAAAACATACAGCTATAAACAAAGAGACAACAGTGAGCCAATGAAATACATCCTTTTATTGTTTAGGACAGCAGTGCTTGTTTTAAGCTAACAAATAACCACAACAGAAATAGCCTGACGATAATTTAGCGGATAGATTTTCATAAATATTACAGAGTTATGATGACATTCCATTTATACAGATCAGTGCATATTGAGATTTGGTGGATCCAGATAAAAAAAAGCTTTAAATGCTAAACAAAGGTGTTGTTTTTGTAGCACATAAAATCATCCTTGCAAAAAATATCTTTAATGCACTAGAAAATATATGGAAGTCTGCACTCAACTGCTATTCTTAAATATTTTTTACAATCTTGGATCCACCATTTGTCAAAACGTTATCAGGCATCCACGTTTTCAAAGCAGCAGTAAAAGCAAAAAGTTAAAATAAGATTTGTGTGGCATAACTTGCATAATCTTCTGAAGCAAATGTAACACCTTAAGTTAAATAATGACAGGTGTAGAATACATAATTTAAAATATAGTCTGATAGCAGTGTATTATAATCTTCAGTGACAAACAGTTGAAAGTCAAAGTTCAGATATAACACAACCTAAAACTTACACATTTTGCTGTACAACTTAAAAGGTAAGGAAGCTAAAATACATTTACCACATGGTTAATACTTCTCCTAGGGCTATTTTAGATGTGCATGAGGGAGTGCAAAACAAAAGTGCAAAATACTAAAGAGAAGTAATAAGTGCAACGTTTGATTTTTCATATGCCACACATGTGTAACTGCTATTTCATGAAGAAAAAAAGTGCAAGTGTGACAACAAATACACATTATTATGTCCTTGGGTGCAGCCATCTTACAAGTGCGATCTGTTAAAAAATCCAAAGGCTTTATCAATGAAATGATAGGAAAGGTTTAGCAAGTTCAATAACATCTATTGGAAACAGTTGGAATAACTGAATTTCCCTTAACCACATGTTCCATTTGTATTAAAATGCCTTGAGGCACAACCTCCAATAGCATTTTATGCATTGTTGAGTAGACTTGTATGCACTGAAGTACATACCTGAAAAACCAGCATAAACATGTGGGTAAAGGTAAAACTTATATTTAGTTTTCTTTTCTTCATAAGGTAATATGATCAACAGGCTTAATTTCATAGTAGATTACAATAAGCCTTTATATATTTTACAAGAGTTTATGTGATTATGTACTGCCTGCAAAAATATTTTCATGCAATTTACCTTGGATTCACAACTTGTATGCACTTATCATTTTCATCATTTAAATTGAATTATTTTATACAAAACAATTTTAATCTGGAATTTATGAAATTATAAAAATATTATATTAATAAAACATATCTATGTTGATTTAGGAATAAAGTAGGCTCATCTGTAAGTAATCATACAACCTCACTAAAACGGTTTTCAACTGTAGAAAACAAGCCTCAGCACTAGAGCCATCAATCTGTTTAATGTACGCTACAGACTTTAAGTAAACACCTTTTGATTCGAAGTGGTAGTTATGACTACTGGCTGATTCCTCTGTCATTTGACTGTATAGTATGACAATTTGTGGACCCTTCATGAGCAAGGATGCAAAAGTCCGATCAACAGCTAGACTAATGTTTGAGAAAATGGATCAATTTAGATTTTGACATACAGCCTGCTCTTGTGGCACACATTCAGCGTACATGAACCACTGGAATCACTGTGTCCTTTATGTGCATAAACTAAAAGGAAAATGTCTACCTCAAATTCATACCTTAAAAATACCAGAAAATGTACAAGCCTATGAGTTGTGCAAACGTGTAGATAACCTTAAGAAATGCCTTTACAGCACGAGGATCACCACAAGTGCGCAAGTTGCTTGCAAGAAAAGGAAGATATTTACCAGAACTAAGGATTGTTGAAGGTAAGTTAATGTCAAATGGTCATTTCAAAATGCTTGTTGCATGCAACCCATTACTTGCACATATAACAGCAGTAACTACTCTGTTTCCATACAGTTCATACCAAATGATCATACTTGGTTATAATCTGCCTAACACCTAAATGTCCCACACTTGAAATCAGGGTAAAAAACTGACCACATTCACCGACAGCAAGGGCCAAAAGACTATAAACAAAAGAAACAAACATTGTCATAGTTATTAGGTCTACTTTTGAAATTTGCCATATGCACCAACCGAGACTGTTCAGTGGTTTTTATTCAGTAAAAAGAGTGAGGCACCATTATCCAATACTATCTAAGCATATGCATTCTCCCAAACTTTTACGAATGTGTCCGCAAACTGAAGGAAAAGCATTTCATCTCTAGGCCTTTGCGTAAAATGCCAATAAGCTTATAATAAGCCTCAAGCTCCTGAGAGGGTGGGTGCCTAAATCACAAAGGAGATGCTGTTTGTCCCAAATGAGAACTATAATATTTGTAGTCATTTGACAGAGTGGGAGACTCAACCATGTTTGCCATACTGTCTAGTGAAGTATCGAAACCACACTATCTTTAGGATATTGCATGTTGCTAACAACCTAATCCCTTCGCATATGGTTCTTTGACTTGGCGAATTGGAACCGCCAAGTTATAAACATCATATAGGCAGAAGTAATGCAACCATTAATCTTCAGATCTATAGAAATGAACACAAACCCTCAAAACCCTGCCCCTTGCTCCGACCGTGGACAAGATGGTAGATTTTCCATGTGCTCAACAATAGAAGACTATATGGTTTCACAATATTATCTGGCACCTGAGACAAAGATCCATGAAGTTGAACAGGTACAAGAGGGACAGAGAGTGGGTCATAATGGTCACGATCGCACCTTTCTGTCAGATAGCAAGCGGTGGAAGAGACCATAGCTGATGTCCTACCCTCACTAGAACCAGCCTCTAAACCTGCTTACAAAGCAGATTACCAGCTAACAACTTCACAGGCTCCATATTTGATTAACTATCTGAATCAAATTTAAAAACACTGACCATTGACCAATGGCCTTAAGCAGTCAAAAACCATCACTTTAGAACAGATATGTTGAAAATATTTGTCATTCTTTTTGTGAGCTCCCAGCCATCGAGGTATCTACAGTCAAGTCATTATTTCAGTTAATGCAATATATTTTAAGAAAAGCACTGATGTACTTTGTAACGTATTTTAATAGTACTGGCCAGGAATAGAGTTACTAAAAACAATCAAGTAAGCTCTTGGTGAAAACACAAACATATCAAAGGACATTACTTAAAAACCAGAAACACAAATATAAGAAGTAGTCATTAAATCAACATAAGTTATTTACAAACCATCACAAACTTTAAAGGCTCAATTAATAAAACATTTTTCATTTACAATCTGAAAATATGATGCTTTAAATCAATTATGGATGCCTTCTTAAAATTGGTGCTTGTAATAATAATAAAAAAAAGTATAAAAAAACACAATAAAATCACTCTTTGGTTCAAAGTTAATTTCGAGGTTGTGCCATGTATAAAAGTGGATGAAAACTTTTTGTGATAATTACCCCTTAACATATTAAGCATCTGTTATTCTACTTGCAGTTACTTAATCACTTATACCCAATGAAAATTAGAACTGTAATTGGTAAGAAAAGATTTATTTAAATGCTAGAAATATTACCCTAACATTTTAGTGTACTGGTATAGTTAAATTACATGGAAAACAACAAACTATTTTATGGATTGTGATGCAACTGATAAAACAGAGGCCATCCAGTAACTGTTTATTTCAATACAAATATTTACCAGTCAACAATGTTTCATTAACTAGGAAAACTCAGGCTTTGTTGTATTTATGGCAATCACACATTTATTGCCATGTTAAGTCCTTATCATGAAAGGCTTCGTGCAATGCTCTGTATACTACATAATTTATGTTTTCCGCCAGTTAAGCAGTTGGGTTGAACACCTCATAATGCTCATTGAATTATCATTATACAACTGAAGTTTGGGAATATGTGACTGTGAACTATAGTTTAAATATATAAATTATTCTCAAAATATTTTAACACAGATTTAATCATATGGAAGTATCAACATCTTCAATCTTAGTTTTAATCAAAATAAATATCACAAAGATGTTGACAGAGCAGGCCACTTCATTTACGAAGGTGGAGGAGTAGGTGAGTGCGTAAAAAAAATCTATTTTGTTCATTACTATGTTTTAAATTAAAACGTCTGTCCTTTTGTCTCTTTCTATATTTGCATAGGTGTTTCCAACTTGCACATTCTTCATCATACTGTATGATAAGTGCACAACAAGAGCACAGCTTCGAACACTCTATCGAAGATCTTATCAGCTTCTTAATGTAGGAACTGTTTAAATTATTTGTTGTTCATTCAAAGTTGGTCTGTACAACATGCAAACTGAGATACAAACTGTTTTGTTGATCTGGGTAGGGTTGAGGGGATGGAGCGGAGTGAATGTTAAAAGACTTTGATAGTCTTTTCATTTGTAAGACTTTAACTGAATAACTTTTAAAAAACGAGGGGTAATAGTTTATATCATTGTTATTATTTACTCTGAGATGGTGATTGGTGTCCATTCAAATACGCTAACTGAAAATCTAATAAAAACTTCTGAAATTTAAATAATAAATGTCTAGTTTTAGATAGGCTTGTACAAAAAAAGAGGGCCATGCTTACATTGTAAATGTGTTCTAAAACCCTGCTTGGATGCAGAGCTATTCCGTATTCATGAGTATAAGTGTAGATCATATAATGTAGAACAAGTCATTTCTTCATGACTTTCACAAGGTATCTTATTTGTACCCGTGGCACAGTGCTTGAATAATCTTCAAATAAACTGCCACAAATGTAAGTCTCAAAATATTGCGTAAAGAAAGTTACTTGCTATGCTGTAGAGTACTTATCAAGATGTATACAATTAAGCTATTACATGTGCAAGTAAAATCAATGTGAAATTATAGGTATTCCAATATTAGAACATTTAGAAAACTGGCAAACACCTTTCCTATTCTTGAAAACAATTAGAAGTTTTTATCAAAGTAAACTGAGCATATTTACATAGCAAAAAAAAAGCCCTAATTCATCTCAATACCAATTTCAATTGTACATTAATACAAATGTGTTTATGTAATCTGAAGAGTTAATCGTTAACAGCCTGTTCCAATGCACAGCTGCACACCACAATGGTAATGTCCTACTAATGATAGATAATTAAAAACATGAACCACACTTATAAGGCACTCACAAAATCTGGCCCGCAATGTTTGTTTTCAGCTAAAAAAATGAAGACAGAATTGACGTACATTAGATCAACAACATTTACAAAACAAGCAGCATGCTTTAGTATTACATTCTCAGCCAGTGGACGGAACACATCACTTGAAAAAAGTCTAACCAGGTAGGTCACACTGTGCTAAATGAAGGACTATGTCACCATTTCTTCTATAA